>NC_140589.1:846565439-847804189 GCF_964204655.1 Triturus cristatus
CATGACAATCCTGATTCCTCAGTGATCATGGAAAACAGTACAGTATTTTTCAATCAGTCACTCATGCTTACTTATTCTCAGAAAATACAAAGGATGGCGGTTAGAATGTTTCATTAAGTATTTATTGGTCCAGTGTTTATGACTTTTGGTATTCACAAAAGGCATTTAAAAGTAGTAAAGTTAGGATTCCTAACTTTACTACTTCTAAATGCCTTTTGTGAATACCGAAAGTCATAAAGTTAGGATGTTATCTCAGTTTAGTAGTAGTAAAGTTAGGAATCCTAACTTTACTACTACTAAATGCCTTCTGTGAATACCAAATGTAGTAAGTTTAGGATTTTATCTCAGATTAGTTCTGTGAATCGGCCCCAATATGTTTTGAAAACAATCATAAATGTTTTTCTAAAACAATGCGATCATGCACAGCAGGCCTGTTGGCCAAGGATAAGAAAAGTGGTGGCCCTTTAACAGAATAATTATGCAGTGCCTGAGGACATGTTTATGTACGTCAGTTACAGGGATTACAATAAAATACTAAGAGCCTGGTGTTGAAAAGACAGGGGCAAACTACTAGGTAAAAGGTCAGCTGTTCAGAACCTTTATTGTTGTGTGGAGGGGACAATGTATGTATGTAAAAGTTGGCATACATGATATCTGAAAAGCAAATATAGAATACATTTAACTTGAGACTGAATACTATTAGATTACATACTATAAGCAAATAAGTAGCTACATAAGTGGTCATGTAAGTGTGTAAGAATATGTTTAAGTGTCTGAGAATGGGTGTAGGAATAGGTATAGGAGTGGCTTTATGGACTGGTAACTGGCGGTGTTAGTTTGGATTTCGATGTTTAAATGCATGTGCAAGTGGCTGTATTAGTGGTAGATACATAAGTTATAGGGACATTATAGTTAGTTGGACATTTGACTCATATAAAACCAGAGAAATTCGCCTGTTATAGTTAGTTGAGCTAACTATAATTCGTGCGCCCGCAATGCACTGTCGAACATGTCACATATTACATCACTCATGACATGGTCAGTGGCATCACTGATGACATGACTCATGACATCTCAAATGACATCACTGATGACATCACTGATGACATCATCCAGTGAATGTGTGTTTCTGTAAAGTTTAAATATTTTTCATATATATCTATGCCAAGGTGTATTGAAGAATGAATGCATTAACAAGTGCCTGAAGGGATTATTTAGTAGGTGCGTGACTGACTGTATAAGTGAGTGATTAAACGTGTCTTACTGAATGCATGGGTTAGTGAATACACTGTGTTAAAGTCTGTATTAGTCTCTCAGTTGGTGTGTAGGCAACTGCATGGGTTGCTGAATAGCTACATGAGTATCTATATGGGTTATTGATTTGTTGTCTGAGTATCTGTATGCGTCCCTGAGTGTCTGTATGGGTAGGTAGGGGGATGTATGACTCTGTGCATAGATGTCTGAGTGGGTGATTCACTGGTTGTATGAATTCAAAAGCGCATCTGGTAAGGGCTGTATGGATGAGTTACTGTGTGTATGAGTGTTTTGGTGAGTGAATGAACGTCTCAGTGGTATATGTGTGACTAACTACATATGTTTTAAGGCACTATATGTGAGTGTTGGAGTATATAAATCACTATACATGAGAGTAAGTTATTTGAAGAGTTTGTGTATAAATTAGTGTCTGCTTGTATCAGTAATTGTATAAGATAGTAAATATGTGTTAGTATCTCTATAAATAAGTGATATGGCGTGTCTATAAATAACGGACTTGGTGTGTATAACTGTGTACATGAGTAAACGGATATGTGATTGATTCTTTGCATTACTGACTAGGTGTGTGAATAACTCTATGGATGAGCGGTGGAGTGTGACTGCATGTATAGATGTATGAGTGCATATTATACTACTATTGATGCGTAACTACATGTATAAGTGACTGGATGTGTGTGTAGACCTAGGAAACAGTGAGTGGTATGTAGTATATGGCATTGTTGTGTGTATAGTTTCAAAAAGTGTAGTCTGCATTTTAGAATGGGTGTATCAAAGTTTATATTAGGGCATCAGTATGTGCATCAGATTATCACGTGGGTGATGTCATCAGTGATGTCATTTAAGATGTCATCAGTGATGTCATCAGTGATGTCACTGACCATATCATGAGTGATGTAATATGTGACATCATCAGCAGTGCATTGCAGGCGCGCGAGTTATAGTTAGCTCAACTAATCATAACAGGCGAATTTCTCTGATTTTATATGTGTCAAATGTCCAACTAACTATAACGTCCCTGAAACCTATGTTTTTTTTAGTGAATTTCAAAGGTTTTTTAAATGCTAATTCCTAACTATAACGTCTGTAAAACTTATGTTTTTTTCAGTGAATTTCGAAGGTTTTTTAAATGTTAATTTCATATTTTAATGTTTATAAAACCTATATTTTTTCTATTATTTGTTGTAATATTTTGGAACTCTATTATACTTCTTTTTTATTTAACTTTAAAAATTAAGTAATGTTTTACATCTTCCCTAAAAAATAAGTATATCTTTTTTTTTGTTGAGAAAACTACACTCCCATCCCGGTAGTGTACCAAGCTCCATCACCACATGAATCCTATTCACCATATTGCTAAACTCGTAAAGGATGCGCATTTTGTATCTGACGGATTTGTGGCACTGCGTCCCGCGTAACATCATATACGTATGAGTTTGCGCCAGTTGCTACATAGGTATCTGACGGGTACGCAGTACCAAGCCACGCGTTACGTCATGTACGTATGAGGTCATGTACGTATGGGGTCATGCCCACTGCGCGTTGCATATGCAACGAGTGCAAGCTGCCAGGCCTTGTGTTACATCATAGATGTATGGTGTCACGCCGGGTACGCCATTCCCTCATTTTTTTTGTCTCAAACCTATATCTAAATAACTTTAAACTGTATATGAGAGCAAGCGATAATCTAAAATATTTTAAACATTTATATATTTCTAACTGTAATAAACTTATATTATGATAAATATATTTTCTCAAAATCTTGTCGGGTGCAGCCTCCTTGTGCCCTCGATGCGCGATTGCCATGTGACCTTAAAAAAAGCATTTGATCATAACATTTCCCATTTTAACAGTTGGAGGACCCCACCCATTTTAGTCATTCTCTCTACAGCGTTTGATGAGACACACTCCTTCTGCTTAGAGAGCTTTTTTAAAAAGTTTTTTTGCTGTGTACACATATCTTCTACTACACACAACATGCAACGATTATCATGATCAATATTCATGGTCTGTACATTAGCCTTCCGCGTGTGATGGCCATGCATCTCAAACGTTACATCAAAAATCAAATGTGTGTTACACAATGCCCCTGGTGTGTGGGTGTGCGCATTATTGTGCTGCCTTTCGGCCTGGGTATTGCTGGCCTGAAGGGGTATCATCAGCCATGGGCAGAGTGCACATCCTAGATCCCATGTGACAAACAGTAAACAGAAATGTGTACATTTGTGTTGCTGCATTCTTTGTTGTCAGGCTTTACCAGTATAGTAGTGTGTCATATGTGAGACTTTCACATTCACGTTTGGCATGCGTTGCTTGACTATAATGAACGTTATCACTATTTATGACGTAGCCTCACTGCTGATCCTCCGTCCAACCGAGCACATTCACATGTGTGCGCTTCGCGATAGCAGCACTTTCAATAATACCGCACGCTATTGACATGAGTGTCTGCACGTATCCACAACCTTGACAACGACATGTGATGTTGGCCATTCAATGTTTTTGAACAGCATCTCATTAGCGATAGTTGCCACCCTCCCGGTACATGCTACATTAATGTAAATTGCGCATTCTGCGACGTTAAAACTGCAACAGAAAAACACATAAGTACACTTCCTGGCCAGGCAGAAACTGAACAACGCCCAGGTCCCCAGAACTATTATTTACACCCCTACGCTCGCCTGGCGTACACAAGCCCATCCCACTTTGCATACGTATAAATAGGATAACGACGACGCCACATGTCCCAGTTCTTCTACACTGCCTCAGGTGATATGGCCGCATCCATCTCGCATATCACAATGCCCAATAAAAAAGGGATCCATAAGGCGTACACCATCATCGCAATCAACACTGCACCAGAATTGTGAACACTGCTGCCCGTCGTGGTTGGACACACAACAATGACAGCAGGTGAACAGTGGGGCCTGGGTGCATAGGGGCTGCAATTGAGCACGATGCTGCGGGAGGGGTGGGGTGCATCAGTCTAGCTGCGCAGGTACAAACAAGCGATATTGCCCTGCTTAATAATGTGTTCTCTGACCTCATTCAGTCACATGTCTGTCTCATTTTAAGGACCTGCTGGACCGTACTGTAGGCCTGAGCCAGCGGGCAGCGCTGCCCTACAGAAACGTTTTGAGTGCAGTGCTGTGGGAGGGGTGGGGTGCATCAGCCTTTGTGCAAAGGTGCGAACAACCAATGTTACCCTGCATACCAATGTGATCTCTGACCTCATTCAGTCACATCTCTGTCTCATTTTAAGGACCTGCTGGACCGTACTGGAGGCCTGGGCCAGCAGGCAGTGCTGTCCTACAGACATGTGGCATTGGCTTTTGGGGCACTGTAGTGAGCTGATTACTAAGTGTACATGCACACAGGCTTGCACCACTGCATTACACATGCACATTATGCTTCTACCATACGCTCTGTTTCTTTGTATGTGAACGTTGGCATAACATATTATTATTTAACCTTGTGTATTCTCGTGCACTCCAACTCCTCTTTGAACCACGATTACCACTAACAGTTCGAAGATTGTACTTCAAGAAGGAAGGATGTACTCAACTGCTGTTCTTTATTAACGTTGAAAGAAACCTTCATTTACCTCAAGACGTTTCCAACATTATATTTTTTCTCCCTTTTCAGACACTGGATAAGTGGAGCCAAAATGGGCAGAGTGGGTACTCACTCCGTGATGATGCCCTGGGCATTCTGACGCCTTCCACTGTGATATCAAGACACCGTCCCCAACCGGAGATCTGCTGGGCCACCCTGATAGCGGCACCCCAGAGTTGGAGCTCGCACCGGCACATCCTTGGACACACCGGTTGTGGCAGGTGAGCAGTCAAGCCTCGGCGCGCAGGAGCTGCAACTGAGCACAGTGTGGAGAAAGGGGCTGAGGTGCAGTAGCCTGGGTGCACAGGTGCACGCAAGCAATGTTGCAATAGATAATAATGTAATCTCTGGCCTCATTCATATCTCTGTTTCATTTTAAGGACTTGCTGGATCGCACTCTTTCTCGCGGACCCCAGCATCCCAGACACATGGGTGACGAGAGGTGAACAGTGAGGGCTGGGTGCAGTAGGCCGGTGCTCTGTCTCCTTCTCCCTCTGTTCTTTTCACTCTCCCTCCCCTTCTCCCTTCCACCCACTCGCTCTCTGTCCCATTCTCACTTTCCTCCATTCATTCTCACAACCATTCCTTTTCTCTTAGACATGGCACACATACTTATGTTTCTTTTTTGTCTTGCAGGTTTTGTACGCTGCTTCCAGAGGAGTCCCACCTACTTCTTTCATGTTTTACTCTTGTTCGAATAAAGTTACATTTCCATTTATTTGTGTTGTGTTAATAAAAGTTATTTTTTGTTACCAATAAATAACTGAGTGTATGGGTCTTCTTTTTCTGACAACACTTGTCTGTAGTTTATTGTGAAAATCGGCGGTTGATAGTAGGTTATAAAGGAAATTTTGTTTAATTTTCCAGTGCACCTACCAAATATAAACCAACAGACTATTACATAAATGAAGCCTGGGTAATTGTACAACGGCAAGAGTTCTGTGAGTGTATCACTTTATAACACCATGAGTACTGCCCATGTGATTTCAGAACCAATATGACACTGCCTAGGGCCACCGAGGCTTCAAGGACTGGCAAGGCCCACCCTGCATATTTAAATAAAGCCCCGGAGGTTGCTGATTCCCGGTCTTGAGTTGGCCTCGAGGCCCCCGAACAATTCGTAAACAATACCCGGGGAGGTGTCGATCCCCTAGTCTGCAAAATGTCTCTGTGCCCTACCGTGCCTAACTTACATGTGAGATTAAGATCCCCAGTGCTGCAGAGACCCCGCAATATTATAATAGGATTGGCCCCAGAACATTACCCACCAGTGGGCTCATTTAAATGAACGGGTGAGACCCCGCTTAATTCTTTTTTCTCCATTTTTACCATCCGGTTCCGCTTTATTGAAACGATACAAGGATTTCCTCCTCTCACTTCAACGAGGCAAACAAGAATTTACTATCACAGGGTGCAAGCAATGCTCCCTCCCTGTAATAGCAAACATAAATGTCCTGCGCTTGCACACCCCGGGACATTGTATGACCTGTGCCTGGGAGGTGGCACTCCATGGGACCATGATGCTTTGTTTAATGCATAACTACAGAATTAGTATAAACGCATACTACCACTACTTGCACACGTGCGGTACAGCAACCAGAGTGTAGTGAAGAGGCAGAGGAAGCTCAAAATCAAAAAAATATAAATCCTACCAGAGTTAGGATCACAAAGTTCGATCAGCCGACGACCCTGGGATGACTAGAAACAGATTCACCAAGAAAACGGGTCTTCAGCACACGACCCTGGGATGAGTAGAAACAGATTCACCAAGAAAACGGGTCTTCAGCACAATGCAAGCAAGTGCAAAATCTTGGTGAGTGCTGCCTTCTTTTCACCTTCTCCCGCTCGTCGCCAAATTTATGTAGTGAACAGGAAGACAGCAGTGGATCCGATAAGTAGATTTATTGCAGGAAAAGAAGACGTTTAAACAGCCACCAACAGGACCAGACACCAAGGCATCCGTCTTCTCCAGCACCGTGTACAAACTCCCCAAGATTCCCCTCATGACAGTCCTACATTCTAACATTACATACTTACATTATAGTATCATTACATACTTATATTGTACTATGACTTACATTGAAATAGTACACAGAGCACATCACGTTACAGCAATGAGCTCACGGTTTAATCCCAGAGTCTTCAGACCAGTAGGGGTGAGTAGGGGTGAGTAATTTGCTTCCCACTCCCTGTATAGTGTAAACTCATACTAACACTACTGACTGTTATACTACAGTGGCCAGAATGCTACAGCACCAACAGCCCATCAATTTACGACAATCAGCTCGGTTTGATCCCCGAGTCTTCACACCGGTAGGCGTAGTACTTTGCTTCCCACTTACAGTATAGTATAAACGCACGGTAGAGCTCAGTAGTTCGCTTCACACTCCCTTAAGTTTGCTTAATTATAAAAAACACTCCCTGTATGGTATAAACGCCTACTAACACTACTTCCACAGGTATCCTTCACAGGTATCCTTAAAACACCAGAGCACATCACTTTACAGCAATAACCTCCCGGTTTAGGCTCTAGGTTTCATACCCGACTGAAGCAGCATCTCATCTCAACACCATGTCACTCTGAGCAACACCGCACTTTCAGACCGGTAAGTGTGACTACTTCGCTTCGCACTTCCCCACAGAGGTTACAGTGCTCCTATTCTCCAGTTTCCTACTCTTTTCGCCCTTTTTCCCCCTTACTCACTTCAATGGAATCACAAATGGCGGCCAACACTTCCTGCAAGCTCGTGCTCGTAACGCCTCAGCCAATCAGATGGCAGAATTCCCAAATATCGATATCTGTACATTTTGATATTTCTCCAAAACTACTGAACGGATTTACACCAAATAAACAAAAAGCATGCTTTCTAGACCAAGGCTCTTCTCCCTGCCAAATTTGGGGCAATTCCATTCACCCGTTCGACCTTTAGCCTTGTCTAAAGTTTCCTATGGGAATTCACATGGAAAAACATGTTTTGGGACCCCCCTTGTTTTCTCGGCCCGCCTTGACGAATCACCCCCAAACTTTCCGCATAGGAGCTGATATGAACAAAGAATTTGTTTGGAAAATTTCATGAAGATTCATCAAACGACGCCAAAGTTATAAGCAAAAAAATCTTGGTCCTAACTATAACTACCTACTGGTGACCGCCAGTAAGTTATATATATATATATTTTTTTTTTACTTAAAAAACCATAGGTTTCAGGGGCGTTATAGTTAGGTATTGGCATTTAAAAAACCTTAGAAATTCACTGAAAAAACCATAGGTTTTAAGGGCGTTATAGTTAGCTGGATATTTCCCTCGTACAAAACCCTAGAAATTCCCTGTTATAGTTAGTTCAGCTAACTATAACTTGTGCCCCCGCAATGCACTGCTGATGACGTCACATATTACATCACTCATGACATGATCAGTGACATCACTGATGACATCTCAAATGACATCACTGATGACATCACCGATGACGTTATCCATGTGATAAATTAGTGCATATTCTCACACCCTTTGAAATACTCAATCAAAATTTCAGAGGTCCATTCTCAAAACCATAGATACTCCAATACCAATAACTACATACCCACTCATTGACTCTTAGATCTACACACACATCCACTCACTCACCTGTACAGTCACTCATACTTACAGTCACTCAGTACAGGACTATCATATGCATTTATATACCTACATAGACACTCACACACCACCAATCATCCATAGAGGTACTCTGACACCTAGTCAGTCATGCAAATAATTTATCACACTCCCATTTACTCACCTATGCAGTAATACACACACAAGTTCACTTACTCATAAAAATAGTACCACATTCTTACGCTCCTATACAATCACTGATACAAGCTCCCACTCATCCATACAGCCACTCTCACAATCACACACTCTCACATATACCCACTTATATACTCTTACACACATATATACTGCCTTTCACATATGTAGTTAGTCACACATGTACCACTGAGATATACATTCAATCACTAACACACCCATACATACACTCACCCAACCAGACAGTCCATCACAGATGCACTCTTAAAACCATGCACCCATAGAATCACCGACTCACACATGTCACACACACCCCACCCACACAAACACTCAGTCACCCATACAGATACTCAGACAACCAATCAATAACCCATATCAATCAATCAATCAATCAGTGACACTTATAAAGCGCGCTACATACCCGTAGGGTCTCAAGGCGCTGGGGGGGGGGGGGGTGCAGCTACTGCTCGAACAGCCAGGTCTTCAGCTTCTTCCTGAAGGAGAGGTGGTCTTGGGTCAGGCGCAGGTCGGGAGGGAGGGAGTTCCAGGTCTTGGCGGCTAGGTAGGAGAAGGACCTTCCTCCTGTAGTCGCTCTTCGGATGCGGGGGACGGCGGCGAGGGCGTGGTTGGCTGATCGGAGGTGGCGTTTGGGAGCGTAGAAGTTGACTCGGCTGTTGAGGTAGCTCGGGCCTTGGTCGTGTAGGGCTTTGTGTGCGTGGGTGAGGAGGCGGAAGGTGATTCTTTTGTTGACGGGGAGCCAGTGAAGGTCTCTCAGATGTCCGGAGATGTGGCTGGTTCGTGGGATGTCGAGGATGAGTCTGGCTGAGGCATTCTGGATCCGCTGGAGTCTCTTCTGGAGCTTGGCGGTGGTACCGGCGTAGAGGGCGTTGCCGTAGTCCAGTCGGCTGGTGACGAGGGCCTGGGTGACGGTCTTCCTGGTCTCGGTGGGGATCCACCAGAAGATCTTCCGTAGCATGCGTAGGATGTTGAAGCACGCCGAGGAGACGTTGTTGACTTGCCTGGTCATGGAGAGGGAGGGGTCCAGGATGAAGCCCAGGTTGCGTGCATGGTCTGTCGGTTTGGGTGCGGTGCCCAGGGCGGGAGGCCACCAGGAGTCGTCCCAGGCGGAGGGTGAGGAGCCCAGGATGAGGACCTCCGTCTTGTCCGAGTTCAGTTTCAGGCGGCTGGTCGTCATCCACTCGGCTACCTCTTTCATCCCTTCGTGCAGGTTGGCTCTGGCGGCGGCGGGGTCGTTGGTCAGGGAGAGGATCAGCTGGGTGTCGTCGGCGTAGGAGATTATGCTGAGGTTGTGTTTGCATACGATGGCCACGAGGGGGCTCATGTAGACGTTGAAGAGGGTGGGGCTCAGAGATGATCCTTAGAGACACTCACATAGCTATTCACAAAACCATGCAGATCCATGAAAACACTCATATAGCTATTCACAAAACCATGCAGCCGCTTATACACCAACAGACAGACAGATACAGACATTCACACAGTTTACTCACTAGTGTGCAGTAAGATACGTTTAATGACTCACTTATAGAGTCTGTCACGCACCTACTAAATCATCCATTCACACACTTATACACTTATTCTTCCATAGGTGTTTTCCTATATATATATTAAACATATTTAAAATTTACAGAAATACACACTCACTGGATGAAGTCATCAGTGATGTCATCAGTGATGTCATTTGAGATGTGCATTGCAGGGGCGCGAGTTATAGTTAGCTGAACTAACTATAACGGGAGAATTTCTAGGGTTTTGTACGAGGGAAATGTCCAGCTAACTATAACGCCCTTAAAACCTATGGTTTTTTCAGTGAATTTCTAAGGTTTTTTAAATGCCAATACCTAATTATAACGCCCCTGAAACCTATGGTTTTTTCAGTGAATTTCAAAGGTTTTTTAAATGCCAATTCCTAACTATAACGTGCATGAAACCTGTAGTTTTTTCAGTGAATTTCAAAGGTTTTGTAAATGCTAATTCCTATCTATAACTTATCTCTAAAGATATCATGTTTAATGATTTTCATTGGATTTCTATATTTTTCAATTTCAGTGTGTCAATTTCATTAATTATGTTTTTTTTAAATACTATTTTATCACCATTTTTTTAACTTATTTTTTCAACTAATTCTTTTAAAAAGTAAAAAATAATATTTGTTTTTATTGGGTTTTTTAAAAATATTTTTTTATATTTGTAAAAATATTTTTTAAACTATATTTTCAAAACTTTCTGTTTTATTTTTTTCCCCATTTTTTGGGGATTTGCGCACCCTATGCGCACCGTTCTCGATCCCTACGCGAAAGCATCCATGTACGGTATGCGTTGGGTACGTGTTTGCAATGCAACCGGTACGCGACTCCAAGCCTATACGCGACACGTACGATGTATGTAACGCGACACGTGCGCACTTCCGCGATGTGTCATATGCGTGTATGACGCGATGGGTGCGCGGATCCGGTGAAATATTTAACATTTAAAAAAACAGATATATATGTATTTCATGTGAATATTAATTGAACACAAACTGTAAACTACTCATGAAAGTAATATATTTTTACATCTAATCCTATATTCCTTCTAAATTCAATTTCGCGGGTGCTTGCTGGGTGCATGCTGCGTAAGCGCACAGTGCGCGGATCCCATGTGACCTGCAAAAAAAGAGATTTGATTGGTTCATTACACTTCCTATTCTAACTATTGAAAGACCCCACCCATTTCAATCATTCTTCTTTGAGCTTCTTTGGAGGAACATCTCACACCTTAGAACTAGAAGAAACTTTTTGGGGAAGATTTCCACAGCTGCAATTTTTCTGAAGACAATGGCTTCTGCACAGCAGCCACCATCAAAATCAGACCATTCGTCCGATGAGGAATTTGTTGTGGAACCTCCACGCACAGAAAGATACACCTCTGTGGTGTGGACATTTTTTACCTTCCCAGAAGGACAAAATAAAACTAATTCTACAGAAGTGACATGTAAAATATGTCAAAGAGTGCTTTCCAGAGGAGATCCATCAAAAAAATACTCTTGTGGGACTGCGAGTATGTTAAAACACCTGGCCAAGCAGGAATGCAGAAGACTCTGAAAGCAGCCTCAGCCAGCAGTGGCAAGCACTTCTGCAGCATCACCATCGAGCACTCACCCGGACATACGTCCAGAATTTGGAAAACTAAAATTAGTTGCATTAAATGCAACAAACTGCTATGTTACGGCAAGCAGTCAATTGAATTAATCGGCCGAGCGCAGCAAAACCACAAGTCCTAAACTTGTGTTTATTTTTTTTTTTGCAGAAGTTGACTGTTTTGTTCCTCCTGTTGTCTTTTTTTCCTTTTGAAAAAAACAAAAAAATAACAAAATTGTTTCAAAAAGTAGAAAAAAATTAAAAA
Source organism: Triturus cristatus (assembly GCF_964204655.1). Classification (NCBI taxonomy): domain Eukaryota; kingdom Metazoa; phylum Chordata; class Amphibia; order Caudata; family Salamandridae; genus Triturus; species Triturus cristatus. The sequence goes on from NC_140589.1 coordinate 846,577,520, forward strand.
ACAAAAAAAAAGAAAAAAAAAGTTCTTCTAAGAACTAACTTTCCTGGTTTCAAAAAAGAGCTATATTTGTTTGTTTGTCTGGGAAAGTTTAGATGAATGTATGTGTAGTACGTAATTGACAGAACGAATGCATTAGTAGCGTATGGTGAATGTATGAGTGCAGAACTATGAGGAAGTGCTGCAGCATCACACAGTAACCTCTTTAGCTACAGTGAGCTGTAGTACATCCGAAGCACAGGGATGAAACATATGTACATAAATATGTTGCAAATCTATGCTTCTCTCTGCACGGCTGCTTAAACTGCAGCCATGTGGTGACACAGGCACCCTTGCACCATAGTGCAAGGATATCTGTGTCATGTGCTGTTTGTTTTTGTGCAGGAAGACACATTCCTGCACGAAAACAATCAGTAAAGGCATTTTTCTCCTTCAATGTATGCTGAGCATTTTAGCATGCATTGAAGATGTAAAAATGTGGAGAAATGAAAACAATTCTCCTTGTTGTGCTTTCCTACACTTAGAATGGTGCAGCATTCACACACAAATCGAGATTTATGATTTCTAACAAATCTAGACATGTGTCTTGTTCTATGAGTATTCAGTGCAATCATGCACAACAACACTTATAGAACACCCTTTCAACGCAAACTGGTGTGCATAATGAGGTTGTATTTACATGGAGTATAAAAAGTGTACAGAGTGCCTTTTCCTCTCTTTGTAAATATGAAAGAGTGTCTTGCGCAATAACTATGTTACAAAAAGTAACATATTTCCAGTTTAAAAATTCCTTGCGAATGATAGAAGGTAAGCACAGAGTTTTGTCTGCAAAGATGTTCAAAGAAGAATGATTGAAATAAGTGCGGTCCTTCAATAGCTACAATGGGAAATATTATGAACCCTCAAATCTCTTTTTTTGCAGGTCACATGATATCTGATTATGGTCAGATTTCAAAACTACATAGGTATAAACAGAGTGTTTTTAGAAATGTGTTTCAACTTTGTAGCTTCTTGCAGACCTCCTTATTCTGCATATTGAGACTTAGTTAAACTTACCTTCACTGTAATAGCAATAAAAAATGGTATACATTTTTTTCAGATATTCATTGCAATCTAAATTCATATAAATTGCTTATTTTTAAATTTGGATCTGTGAAAGAAAAGGGAAAAAAAATGATAACATGTGATAATACATTTTTTACAAGACAGCATAATTTTCACAAAGTAATTTGTTTGCCTTTTTTGCTGTTCTCAGAATATATTAAATTTCACTAAAAATAGTGATTTCAATCGTACTCATCACTTAACAGCGGGCAAAAAAAAACAATCAAAAAGATTGTTAAAAAAAGAACAACATGCTATTCTCAACAAAATACCACAAGATACAAATCACAGATATATAAAATGCTTACAGCTAACAAAATTTTATAAGTTTAACTTACAAAAACTGTAAATGTCGCTTTAAAATATTCACCGAATCTAAGGATGAATTTTTGGAGGACGCACCACGCCCACAACGTTTTCCTTCAGTGGTGTGGAAATTTTTTACTTTTCCTGAGGGGCATACAAAGATCAATGCCACCTTGGTCATGTGCAAGATTTGCAAAAGAGTTCTGTTGCAAGGGGATCCTAACAAGAAATAGTAGTACGGCACGGCATGGCAAGTATGATGAAACACCGAAGGACCCTTCATCCAAACAATCTTGCACGAGAAGAGTGCAAACGGATGAGAAACACTCCTGTTCTGTATCTGTAAAAAAGAATCACAAATAAATGTATATTAATAACTTTCAAATGTATACTATTCCATTACTGTACAAACACATTTTATATAAAAACTGACTAAGAAACTATAGCCCTGAACCACAAGTGTGACGATGGTTAAAACACTAAATGCATACTACTTTGAAGCAGTTCATGCCCTAAAGCCTACCTCACTAAAAGAAAACATGCTAACTGACTGAATGATTACAGTACTATGAGGAGACACACTGGGTGAGTGACAGGGTGTTTGCTCGAAGTGTATGAATACTGACTGGGGAATTGAAGGTATGAAAGACAATTGTGTAGGTGGCTAGAGGCCTGCATCATAGTGAATAGGCATTTGAAGCAGTCTATGTGCTAAGGCCTGGCTCACTGCATGAGTACTTGGGAACTGACGGAATGATTAGAGTACAGCAAAGAGAGTGCCTGGGTGAATTTATAAGTGGTTGACTTTTGACACAGTGAATGGATTAGTACTTGGTACTGAATGGGTCACTAGAGGAGTGCAAAGGGAGTGACAGGATGTTTGCTAGACTGTATGGATACTGACTAGGGAATTGAAGATGTGAAAGACAAGTGTATAGTATGTTAGTATTTTAGAAACTGAAATATCGATTTTAAATGTGTGAATTTTTATGTTGTGAAATATCCTTGGGGGCTTCTAATTAGATTGTTCTGTAGCGGGAATTGAGGTTAGGCACACTGACACCTTTCACGCTTAACCTACTTTCTTTCTGCCTCGCCTAGCCGCTTGTTTGCGTGAAAGGCGGCGGCGGGCGCCATCTTGGGTGTGGGCTGGGGCTGCGCTCCAGTCGCGCCGGCCTCCCACCCTCCTCACGCCCCATATATTGGAACCATGGCCAGACGGCGCAGCGGGCTGGCGCAGCGGGCGCGCGCCGAAGCCGCGCCAAAGCCAAGCCCGTCTGCGTCCGTCCGCGGCCGGACCCGGCCCAGGGCCACCACCCCTGGTTCCCGACTGCTGTACACTCCCCGGCATCTACTAGAGCTAAATCCCGGTAAGCCAGGTCAGGCCTGTACGAGTGCCGTCCTGACCGCTGCGATACCCACTCGCCCTTTTATGTAGGGGTGGGCGGAATTTGCGGAATTAACCTTCGCAAATTATCGCGAGAATGTTTAAAATTATCGCAAACAAGCAGAAATATCGCGAAGATGCGGAAGTTTTTTTCCGGCATGTTCGCGAGATTTTCTGCATGGTTGCGGGTCGCCAACTTACCCATGTGGTTGCTTGCGGGCGCGGCCATCTTGTTTTGAGTTGTTCTCGCGGTGCATGATCGCGAGAAGAAAGACGTGATCGCGCGACGCATGACGTCACTGCGGGCGCGAACTGTCGCGAGACAGCGCAAATGGCTAAAAACAATACAACATCTCATGGAGAACGCGACCGGATCAAGAAAACTTGTCGGCGAACGCAGGGATTCAGGTAAGGCGATCGCGCGCGCGCGAGAATGTATCATTTTACAGCGCGAGCAAGAAACAAATTATCGCCAAGCTGCGGAAACCGGAATTTTTGACATTTTCGCGCTCTCCGCGGAACGCAAAAATGTCAAATTATCGCAATTTCCGCGAACGGAACGAAATTTTTGCCCAGGCCTACTTTTATGTGCCCAGGCTGTAGCTATCAATTTTCCCTAACTTGTCTACCAGCCTACTCGGATCCAAACCATGGCATACCATATGTCAGAGAGAATACAACTCCACATGGTTGTCGAGCTGCGCTTATCAATGCGCGCTCGCTCCCATGTCACAGTTTTTACATTAGTGAGTTTATTGTCACCCATGACGTGGATTTATTATTTGTCACTGAGACCTGGGCAGATGCCGGGTCAGGCCCGGATTTCTGCAACGCTACTCCGGCTGGATATAGTGTCGCCAGACATGACAGGCCTATAGGACGAGGTGGGGGCCTTGCAATTATTTACAAGGATAAATATCGCACCACACTCGATCCTATAAACTCGGTTTACTGTGAATCAGCGGTTTTTGCTATCAGTATTAATCCCAAGCGGGCACTAAAGGGTATAATACTCTATCGACCCCCTGGCCCCCGTAACTCTTTTCTCTCTACCCTCTCTGACCTGAGTGACAATGTCATCTGTTCAGATAATTTTACTATATTGGGAGACTTCAACTTCTTTTTGGAAGATCAGGACAACCCAGACACCGCCCAACTCACGACGGATTTTTCCAATTTTGGACTGCACCAATTAGTCAAGGGTATCACACACCAAGCTGGACACTCCCTTGACGGGCTATTTACTAATGATCCTGACATTACTGTATCAGACATTATTCCAATTACATGGTCAGATCATAGGGCTATTATTTTTCAACTAGATACACGATTTTCTGCCTTGCCGCACCCCAGACCTCGCACTAAGATAGGTACCCGGGCCTGGAAAACTGCAGATCTCCCTCAGATGTTGCATTCCTTGGCCTCCTCCTGTCCTCAGGGAGGAAATAGCTTGTCACCGTCAGCTTCAGAGTTTCAGGACTGGATCCGAAGTGCCGCTGATCTAATGGCCCCAGAGAAATTCACGCAACCCAATAGAGTATCTCCTTCGGCCCCCTGGTATAATGAAGATCTCCGTCTACATCGCCAACATTGTAGGAATTTAGAAAGGCGCTGGAGGAAAGCTTACTGTCCCACAGCTAGACAAACTTATAAAGACGCTCTTATGATTTATAAAAAGGCGATCTTGGCCCGAAAAACAGTTTTTTACTCAGCACAAATCGAGACTGCTGCCAACTCTGCCAGAGAACTTTTCTCCGTCGTCACCACCTTGTCCACCCCCTCCATTGGGCCTGGAGTGGAGCCCTCACAGACTTTCTGCAATGAATTGGCCATCTTTTTTACCACTAAGGTTGCAGATATTTACGCTTCATTTGAAAATGACATCAGAACTGAACATAGAGGTGACAGCAGGAAAGAAGTACTGTCGCACCCTAATCCTGACTCCTTCCCTTGTTTCTCACCTGTTTCACATCAGGACGTGATTAAAATTATCTCCACTATTAAATCAGGCTCCCCCTTGGACCCCTGTCCTCCGTCCGTGATGCAGAAACTCACAGAAGTGATCTCCCTCCCTTTGATGGAAATCTGCAATAATATATTCCTAACAGGCCAATTTCCTAGTATATGGAAGAAAGCTGTTATTAAACCCCTCTTAAAAAAACCTTCCTTAGATCCTACTGCTGTCGCAAGTTACAGACCGATTGCGTGCCTGCCTTTTCCTGCCAAAGTATGTGAATATCTGATGAATCAGCAGCTCTCAGAGTTCGTCGAGACCCACCAACTTCTCGACGAAATGCAGTTTGGGTTCAGGAAAGGGCATGGAACAGAGACTGCCTTGATAAAGGCCTCTGATGAGATCAGGACGATCATGGATCAGGGAGGGGCGGCTGTTCTTATCCTTTTGGATCTGTCAGCAGCCTTTGACACGGTCGACCATGTCACTCTTGTCGACCGTGTCATAGCTCTGGGGATAAATGGTCGGGCCAAGGATCTTATTTCATCCTTCCTGGCAAACCGTACCCAGACAGTAAGGCTCGGAGACTTTTATTCTCCCATCTCTGCACTCCCTTGTGGAGTCCCACAAGGCTCCTCGCTAAGTCCTATGCTTTTCAACATCTATGTAGCGGACTTAGCGAGGATAATAAAGGCCTATGGGATACAGTTAACATCGTACGCAGACGATACCCAGCTGGTGCTGGGTATCCATAAGGATGGCCTTACTGTAGCAGCCAACTTCCAGAAAGCTATGCTCGAGGTCAGTACTTGGATGGCCTTGAATTGCCTCAGGCTTAACTCGGACAAGACCGAGATCATGACCTTTGGAAAACTTTCCCCTGAATGGTCCCTCGGTTGGTGGCCAGAAAAGCTCGGCCATCCACCTGTCCCAGTGGAAAAAGCCAGAAATCTGGGAGTGATTTTTGACAACAAGCTGGTCTTTGACCTCCATATCAATAAGGTTGTGTCATCTTCATTTTACATCTTGAAAAAGATTAAGAAGCTGCTACCATATCTCCCTCCGTCAGCTGGGAAGACTCTGGTCTCTACCTTAGTCTTCTCAAAAATAGAGTATGGGAACGCTCTCTTCCTCCATACTCAGAAGCGTGTCATAACGAAGCTGCAATCTATTCAGAACGCGGCTGCTAGGATTCTCCTCAACATCCCTCGCCGCAAATCTACCACCCTTGGTATTCGTCAGCTTCATTGGCTGAGAGTTGAGAGCCGCGTTAAATTCAAGGCCCTCTGTTTTGCTTATAAGGCCATACATGGCACTGGACCCAGATTCCTGATCGAAGCTTTTCAGTTCTATACCCCCAGAAGGCAATTAAGATCGGCCAATACCAGCCTTTTGCCGGTGCCACGTACAAGATCAGTCTCCTGGGGTGACAGGCGCTTTCTCGTGGCCACTCCAAAACTTTGGAACCTCTTGCCAATTGCCATTAAAGCCGCTCCGAATCTGATTAGTTTCCGTAGGCTTTTGAAAACATGGTTGTTTAACCAGTGAGAAGACGGTAGGATGATGAACTTTTAGTTGCTCCACAGCGCCGAGACACCTTCGGGTATTTGTCGCGCTATAAAAGTTGCGTAAATAAAATAAATAAATAAATAAAAATAGTATGTTAGAAGACTGCATGCATACTGCATAGACATTTAAAGCAGTCTATGTGGTAATGTATGGTTCACAACATGAGTACTTGGAAACTGACTAAATCATCAGACTACTGCTGGGACAGTGCCTGGGTAAAACCTTTAAATTTTCAGTTCTGGCACAGTGAAGAGAATAGTACATGGTACTGAACTTTAGTGTCAAACCCTGACTCATTTTATCAATGCATAAGCAAAGAATAGCTTCTAAAGCTACTAAAACTTGACAACATGACCGATTTTAAAACAGTTATCTGTCAGCAAATACACCATGTTACTAAATGCTTCTATCACAATCCTTACCCAAATGTACACAGACTCACAGTGTGATTTTAGACAAGCAAAACTATCCCTAGCAGTTTACCAAAACTCATTCACTAGTCTAGAAGAGGTAAGGGTACTGCACACAATCTACATATTTAAGTACAGCACATTAGTGTCAAAGCATGAATCATTTTATCAATGAATAAGCAAAGACTGGCTTGTAATGCTACTAAAACTTGACAACATGACAGGTTTTAAAAGAGTTATCTGTCACCAAATACACAATGTTACCAAATGCTTCTCTCACAGTGGTTCCCAAATGCACACAGACTCACAGTGTAATTCTAGACAACAACCACTATACCTAGGAGTTTACCAAAAATCATTCACTACTGTGGAAGTGGTAAGGGAACTGCACACAATCTACATATTTCAGGACTGCACTTTTGTGTCAAAGCCTAACTCATTTAATCAACGCATAAGCAAAAACTGGCTTCTAATGCTACTAAAACTTGACAACATGACAGGTTTTAAAAAAGTTATCTGTCAGAAAATACACGATGTTACCAAATGCTTCTCTCACAGTGATTCCCAAATGCACACCAACTCACATTGTGATTCTAGACAAGCACCACTATCCCTAGGAGTTTACCAAAACGCATTCACTACAGTGGAAGTGGTAAGGGAACTGCACACAATCTACATCTTTCAGGACTGCACTTTTGTGTCAAAGCCTGACTCATGTAATCAAAACATAAGCAAAAACTGCCTTCTAATGCTACTAAAACTTGACAACAAGACAGGTTTTAAAACAGTTATCTGTTAGCAAATACACGATGTTACCACATACTTCTCTCACAGTGGTTCCCAAATGAACACACACTCACAGTGTGATTCTAGACAAGCAACACTATCCCTAGCAGCTTACCAAAACTCATTCACTACTGTGCAAGGGGTAAGGACACTATACACAATCTACATTTTAAAGTACAGCACATTAGTGTCAAAGCATGACTTATTTTATCAATGCATAAGCAAAGACTGGCTTCTAATGCTACTAAAACTTGACAACATGACAGGTTTTAAAACAGTTATCTGTCAGCAAATACACGATGTTACCAAATGCTTCTCTTACAGTGGTTCCCAAATGCACACATACTCACTTTGTGATTCTAGACAAACAACATTATCCCTTGCACTATACCAAAACACATTTCTTCATCTAGGAGTACTAAATTTTAATATAGAAACATAACTCATTTCACAAATTTATAAACAATGACTGGTTTCTAATTCTACTAAAATATAAAAACAGCACAGTTATCTGTCTGCAAACACATGAAAAACACAAATGCTTATCACAGAATGGTTTCTACATGCACACACACTGTCAATAATATTGTAGAGTAAAAAAGTACTCCCTACAATTTAGCAGGAGAAATACATTAGTCTGATTAAAATCAAAATAGTCTACATACATCCCCTCACAATTAAATAACTCACCTTTCAAGTTGTTTTGTAGATTAAGAAGTATATCTGTCACACACCAGATTTTCTTTTACAGAATCTCTGCACTGTGCACCTCTGAGCAAAAAAAAATAATGGAAAAGTTTCCCTTTCATTTTCCACACATATACATGTAAACATCAAATCACAATCCTTCACACATAAATTCAAAAGCAAACACACATTTCTATTGGTTAAACATTTCAACCCTTTCCAAATGAAATACATTTCAACCCTTCCCCCAATATGTCTTCTGCCTGTTACCATAGAAACAGGTCATGGAACACTGCACTGAGCACACAGGTCACAAGTTCAGCACACAATGTTGCTAAACAAGAGAGCAAGTGTGCTTGACTTTTCAACATACCAGCCTATCATATATAATGTTCCTTACAATCAGTTTTTGTTAACCAATAAGAATCATGCCTTTAAAAAACAGAAATATACATCCTACCTTTCAGTGTAGAAAGTTGTCATACAACCAATGATTTCTTGCCTTTTTTCAAATTTTTTTCCCTTGGATCCATGCACCCAACGCAAGAGGATCCGTGCACCAAACGCGCTAGGATGCGCGCACTGTGCATGCATTTTGCCATTTTTGTTTTTTTCAAAAGGGGGCCCCAGGGGGTCTTTCTGGGACCCGTTAAGCACCTCTACAGGGTCAGAGTATTTCCACTCTGCCCCCTTTATATGTTTTACACACTTATTCCCCTTGCTTCTTTAGCCTCGCTTCTACGCGGCAGAAAATGGCCGCCAACAGTTCCTGGTTTTGAATGTAGACAGACACTCGACAGCCAATTAGCATTCAGCGCACGATCGGAAGGGTGCATGCTCCGTTCGGGGAGGGTGCGCATACGGTGCGGGTAAGGTCCGTGGATCCTCCCCGGCCATAGATATAAATGTACTTTTAACTCTAATTTTCTCAGGAACTACTGAACCGATTCACACCATTTATGCAAAAGGCACGAGTCTGAACTGAGAACTACCTCTTTGCCAAATTTGGTGTAAGTCCGTTAAGCGGTTTGGGCTGTAGCTCCGACAACAGATCCTATGGGAAATTGCATGGGGAAAATGCGTTTTGGGACCCCCCTTTTTTCTCGTCCCCCGCTTGACGAATCACCATGAAACTTTCAGGGTAGGAGCGGAGCGGAGCTGGCCAAAAGTTTGGAAAATTTAGCGAAGATTTGTCAACCGGCGCCAGACTTATTGGGAATAGAATGTTTTGGATTTCCTATGGAAAATAGGTCCTAACTATAACTATCTACTGGCGACCGCCAGTAGATAATATATATATATATATATATATATATATATATATATATATATATATATATATATATATATATATATATATATATATATATATATATATCACTTAAAAAACCATAGATTTCACACATGTTATAGTTAGGTGGATATTTCACTCATAAAAAAACAATGAAAATCCCCCGTTATAGTTAGTTCAGATAACTATGCAATAGGTGAGAGGGGGCCCTCCACCTGGAGGCCTTGATGGCCCTGGGGACCGCCACCCCCCAGGGCCGGCTCCTGCAGTTTCCCGGGGTGCCCACCCCCGAGACACTGCTGTTTGCATTGACAGGGCGGGAGCCTCGCGGCTCCCACCCTGTCATTTCAAACTGCTTTTCTTCATTGAAGCGAGAGCAGGAAAACCTGCTCTCGCTTCAATGAAGCAAAGCAGATTGCTTTTCCACAAGAGGAGCTGCATGTTAGCAGCTCCCCATGTGGAAAAGCAATACCGGCTCCCACAGGAAGCGGGGAGCCTGCGGGACTGTGGGGGCATTGGGGCTCCTCCCACGGTCCCCCACGGAAAGGGCCAGCCCCGGGGGATGGGATCCCCAGGGCTAGAAGTTGCCTGGGAGGGGTGGCACACGGCCTACCTCCCCCCAAAATTTAAAAAAAAAAAAAATAAATAAAGGCCATCCCCGGAGGATGGGGTCCCCGGGACCACTATAGGCCTCAGGAGGGGGGCCATGCAGCCCCCCTCCATAAAAAAAATAATATTTATGTGGCCATGCCCCGGGGGATGGGGGCCCCGGGGCTGGAATTGGCCATGCGGCCCCCTTCCCATTCAAATGTATTTTTTTTTTTTTAAATGAGGATGAGGCCCTGGGGGATGGGCTCCCCAAGGCCCAAGAAAAGTAAAAAGAAAAGGGGCCACACAGCCCTTCTTCTTCTACAAAAAATAATAATAAACATGGAGATCATGCCGGAGGCCCCCTCCAGCAACACACTGCAAACGCTCCCTGTGGCGCGTTTTACAATGGGGAATCAATTTCCCTTCAATACTGGGGGTCCCTGGGGGTCAACTAGCCCACCAGGTACCTCCAGTAAGTGCCACAGGGCTGTGTTGCAGAGAGGTGGTCCAGGAAACGCCCCTTTTTACACCTCTCTGCAACACAGCTCTGTGGTGCTTACTGGAGGTACCTTGTGGGATAGTTGGACCCCAGGGACCCTCAGGATTCAAGGGGACTTAATCCCCCAACTTACAACACACCACTGGGCGTGTTTGCACAGTGGTGAAGGAAGGGGGTGGGGCCTGAGGAGACATGTGTGCAAACACGCCCTGTGGCGCGTTTTAAGTTAGGGAATTAATTCCCCTTCAATCCTGAGGGCCCCTGGGGGCCAACTAGCCCACCGTGTGCTTCCAGTAAGCGCCACTGCGCTGCGTTGCAGAGAGGTCGTCCAGGCCATGCCCCTTTTTGCACCTCTCTGCAACGCAGCTCTGTGGTGCTTACTGGTGGGCTAGTTGGACCCCAGGAACCCTCGTGATTTAAGGGGACTTAATCTCCCAACTTAAAACGCACCACGGGGCACGTTTGCACAGTGGTGAAGGGAGGGGGCGGGGCCTGAGGTGACATGTGTGCAAACATGCACTGTGGCACATTTTGAGTTGGGGAATTCATTCCTATTCAATCCTGAGGGTCCCTGGGGGCCAACAACCCCACCAGGTATCTCCAGTAAGCGCCACTGTGCTGCATTGCAGAGAGGTGGTCCAGGCCATGCCCCTTTTTACACCTGTCTGCAACGCAGCTCTGGTGCGCTTACTGGAGGTAACTGGTGGGCTAGTTGGACCCCAGGGACCCTTAGGATTCAAGGAGACTTAATCCCCCAACTTACAATGTGCCAGGGGGCACGTTTGCAGAGTGGTGGAGAAAGGGGACATGGCCTTTGTCTACCTCTCACCAATCCCACTGCGTGGGGCTTACAGGAGGTAAAAGGTAGGCTAGTTGGCCCATAAAGGACCCCCAGAAGTGAAGGGTACTTCAATCTCCATCCAAGAGCGTGCCAGGGAGCGCGTTTGTAGAGTGGTGGGCAAAGTGGGCGTGGCCTGGTACGAGTACTTACCAGTGAAACTGTGTGGGACTGACTGGAGGTAATAGTTTAGGAAGTTGGCCCCCAAAGATGTCCTTGGGGGCCAACTACCCCTCTTGTTACCTCCAGTAAGTCCCACACAGTGGGATTGCTAAGACATCTTCAGAGGCCATGGCCCACTTTCTCTACCACTCTGCAAACGTGCCTCGTGGCAGTCTACGGGATGGGGGATGAAGTACAATTTAGTCCTGAGGGAGTTTGGGGGCCAAGAATCCCTCGGGGTACCTCCTGTAAGTCTGACGCAGCGGAATTCCTGAGCGTTGGTTGGAGGCCCAGCACCCTTTCTCCACCACTCTGTAAACGTGACTACTAGTTAAAGTAGCATATTTCTGCACCTATGACTTAGAGGTAGTTTGAATCCCCCTGCCCTATTATGTACTAGTTTTGTATATAACAACAGGAGTATAACCCATATACCACGTTGAGAGGTGGGTAGGTATGAAAGAAAGAGCAACAATTCTCAACAGGTATTATTACGCTAGACAATTAAATTTGTTTGTCCAAGACATCAGACCGGAGGGAAAAAGAAAGACTCTTGAAGAATGTTTAAAGAATGTATTTAGGTCAAAACATCATTTAAGCGTCATTCGTAGAAACAAGAGAAAGCAAATTTACAGTTGTATCAGCACTGTAGAAATACATATTTGAAGCAAAAAACAATAACAACCCAAATTGCACTTGGTGCTGGATGTGAAGGTGAAGGTGGCGACACAAGTGACAGTTGTGAAAACAGCGACGGCGGCGCAAGAGAAGTGACAAGTAATGTACAGTGAGAGCAAATTGTATAAAATACTGTGGTAGAGGAAATAAATTGATTATTCTTTGTAATTCAAGACAATCATTTTGAAAGGAGAAAACCACAGGAGAAATGTTGCGCGATTAATGGCGCTGAACGGTCGACGGCGTTTCGATCCTCTATGTTAGGATCATCTTCAGGACCGGGTTGTTCGATTTAAAAACGGTGCTGAGGGGGCGTCGGACAAGAACGTAGAGGGGTCCGCATCAGTGGGAGAACGTTGTTTGCTGGGGGTGGAAGAGGTTGCGTCAAGTTTAAGTAGAGACGCGGGGCGCGTCTGTGGATGAACGTCGCCGGGCGGTCAAAGGATCTTCGGGGCTTAGCCAGGTCCCGTCAGAGGTACTCTGGGAATGCGGAATGAATCCGAGGCATGTCGGGGGCGTGTGCAGCTTGTCTTCGTGTGGCGATTCGAATCGCCACACGAAGACAAGCTGCACACGCATTCCCAGAGTACCTCTGACGGGACCTGGCTAAGCCCCGAAGATCCTTTGACCGCCCGGCGACGTTCATCCACAGACGCGCCCCGCGTCTCTACTTAAACTTGACGCAACCTCTTCCACCCCCAGCAAACAACGTTCTCCCACTGATGCGGACCCCTCTACGTTCTTGTCCGACGCCCCCTCAGCACCGTTTTTAAATCGAACAACCCGGTCCTGAAGATGATCCTAACATAGAGGATCGAAACGCCGTCGACCGTTCAGCGCCATTAATCGCGCAACATTTCTCCTGTGGTTTTCTCCTTTCAAAATGATTGTCTTGAATTACAAAGAATAAGCAATTTATTTCCTCTACCACAGTATTTTATACAATTTGCTCTCACTGTACATTACTTGTCACTTCTCTTGCGCCGCCGTCGCTGTTTTCACAACTGTCACTTGTGTCGCCACCTTCACCTTCACATCCAGCACCAAGTACAATTTGGGTTGTTATTGTTTTTTGCTTCAAATATGTATTTCTACAGTGCTGATACAACTGTAAATTTGCTTTCTCTTGTTTCTACGAATGACGCTTAAATGATGTTTTGACCTAAATACATTCTTTAAACATTCTTCAAGAGTCTTCCTTTTTCCCTCCGGTCTGATGTCTTGGACATACAAATTTAATTGTCTAGCGTAATAATACCTGTTGAGAATTGTTGCTCTTTCTTTCTATTATGTACTAGGGCCTTACAGAGGAGGTCATGCTAATCACAGGGGTACCCCAATGCATAGTGTTCCCTAGTGTATGTAGGTGTTTTCACTGTATTCTAAGTGTCTTTTAGCATAGCGCTGGCTCTAGGCCTGGTTAGTCGGAGTCAGTTACCACCAGTACCCGTCCAAAAAAGTTGTGGGCGCAGGATGATTTTGCAACAAGGCCTCTTTCTGCTCCTCTGTTGGTTCTTTCTGCACAGGTCTTGCTTCTTCCTGCACTTTTCTTCGTCTTTGTGGAGTTCTGTTGCTTCTTTCGGCATTTCTTTTGCTTCTTTCTGTGTGTTTTTCTTCTTTCTTCACATGTCCTACCTCTGTAGGCATAGTTAGAAACTAGCATTTAAAAAACCTTAGAAATTCACTTAAAAACCATAGGTTTCAGGCACCTTATAGTTAGAAATTAGCATTTAAAAAAAGTTGAAATTCACTGAAAAAACCATAGGTTTCATTTGTGTTATAGTTAGAAATTAGCATTTAAAAAACCTTAGAAATTCACTTAAAAAACCATAGGTTTCAGGCACGTTATAGTTAGAAATTAGCATTTAAAAAACATTGAAATTCACTGAAAAAAACCGTAGGTTTCAGGGGCGTTATAGTTAACTGGACATTGCACTCGTACAAAAACCATGAAATTCCCCCATTATAGTTAGTTCAGCTAACTATAACTCACGCCCCGCAATGCACTGCTGATGATGTCACATAACACATCACTCATGACATGGTCAGTGACATCACACATGACATCACTGATGGCATCTCAAATAACATCACTGATGACATCATACATGTGATAATTTCATGCATGTTCTCACACCCTGATATAACTTTTGATACACCCACTCTAAATTACAGACTGCCATTCTTAAACCCATAGACTCTCCAACACCAATAACTACATACCCACTCACTAATTCTCACTCACCCGTACAGTTGCTCGTACTTACGGTCACTTAGTACAGGACTATCATATGCACTCATACACCTATATAGACACTCACACACTGCCACTCATCCATAGAGGTACTCACACACCTAGTCAGTCATGCAAATAATTAATCACACTCCCATTTACTCACCTATACAGTTATACACACACCAGCTCACTTACTCATACAACCCGATCACAAAAACTGGGCACCAAGAAAAACCAATGCCCCAATAACCAAGTTTAACTTAACACAAAAAACTATGCCTACCACAAGGATCACTAATAACGCAGAATCTGCTCAATCCTCAAGCAGCTCAACTAACAGCAACATAACCGAAAAGAGAGTCGACTCTACACTAAGAGCCCAACCAAATAACCCTACCTCGAGCAGTCCAAGCCGCCATTCCCAGTCTAACCATAACAGTTACGCACGCTCAAATCAAATCCCAAAAACGTGATCGATCAAGCAAATTCCTGTGTCATCCTCTTCGTACCAGAATATAGGTCCCTTGGTAGGGATGATATATTGAACAGGGGAAACATCCTCAAACTCCTTCATTCAATAACAAGTCTAGAGAACATCTACTCTTCAGACCTGCTTCAAATCGAATTCATCCCCAGTAACGATTTCTGTCACCAAGAAACAACAAAAACAACTTGGAACACACCCGAGACAGCAAAAAAGATAATGGAAGAAAAAACAATCTTTAAACATTGGGGGATTGACCTACGAGTTGTAGAACAACTTCGATACCCGGCACCTTTCTTACCACCGCCCAGTTCACCGGCGCGAAAAAAGACCAACTCTGTGCTAAAAGGAGCAAGGAGCTTCTCGCCGACAGCATATTCTAAAGTCGAGAAAATAACGGTCAACGGACAGGAACTCATGCAAAATTTGCCAATCACCACTCAGAAGTGGACATCGATCCAACGAACCATCAATACAGCCAACAATCTAAATTGACAAAGGGGTCAGAACACCGAGAGCCTTACAGACAAAGCCAAACAAATAAAAATCTGTATTTGGAACATCAACGGTCTGGCAAGTAAAAGACATGACCCTGAGTTCTTACAGTACTTAAATTCATTCGACCTTTTGCTGCTCCAAGAAACCTGGGAGGAAGAATCATTTGAAATTCAAGGGTTCACATCATGTTTTCTCCCAGCTAGCAAAAATTCTACTTTTGGACGCAGATCAGGAGGCCTTGCAATCCTGGCATCCATAGCCACAATAGGAACAATAAGAACTACAGAGTTCTTTATAATTCCACCAAGTGGAATTTTGATGGTAAAAAACTTGTTAACATTACAAAAACACACCCAAGAGGTCATAATAATAAATACTTATATCCATCCAAAACAAAAACGAAAGGCAGCCAATGAATTAATAAAGGTATTGAAAAAAATTTCGGAAGAAGACCCCTCCGACCAGATCATTGTCGGAGGCGACTTCAACATGTTCCTTATTAACACAGAACATGATAGTAACATCCAGCAAGTACTCAGCGCCGCATGGGGCGTACCAAGACAAAGCATGGCAAAAACCGACAAATCAACAACCAACTCAAAAAAATTACTGCGGCAACTAGAAGACCTCAACCTAAGAGCATTAAACGGGCACCTTGCCGACGACAATCCACCGGCTCCAACGTTTCATTCCAACAAACAATTCTCCCATCTGGACTACACCTTTACATCCTTAAACATGTTCCCCATGGTAACAACATTTAGGATAGGGGTAAATGACCTCAGTGATCACCTCCCCCAAGAAGTCTTTATAAAAGCAAGAGCATTACCAAACGTAGAGCTATATACAGGTCCTGCGATAGACACAACTTCAAATCTTAGGCAGCTCCGTTGCAATTCCATCAACATTACCACCATAAGCTCTGACGTAAAATCCATATACACTCAAACAGTAAAGTGCACAAACACACCATCAGAAGAATGGCAAAACTTCACTCAAAAAATCATTGCGAAATTATCAAAAGGGTCGTCAAAGATGCGTACCCACGTAAAGGAGACCGCAAATAAAACTCTACTCACTCCGAGAATGAAGATCCAAAAACGAATAATAAATCAAACACTGAGAAAGATACGGAAAGATCCAGACAACAAAGAACTGCAGATAACCTTGATGGAAGCCAAAAAATCACAAAAACAGAAGAAATGGGAGAAACAGAAAAATAAAAACGATCAACTATGGGCAAAATTATTTCACGAAGCAAATCAAAAAAACAGCTCTAAATTCTGGCGGATGATCAAGGAAATAAAAAACCCACATCACCCTGGAAAAGACTCAAACATTACAGAGGTAGCATGGACACACTACCTAGCTAGGCATTTTAACAGCGAGGACGCAATCAAAGAGGAAGCGCCAAAAAGTATGAGTGCGGACAGTATGACGGAAGGTTCTGGCAAATATCTTATGGCCGCCGGTGCCCAAAAAGAAAAAAACAACAAACGTAGCACCCTCCTCTCGAGAACGACCGAATTAAAGATCGACCTAGACATCCTTACAGACTCAGACTCACATGAATTAACCATTGGGCCAGACGACATTAAAAGACAAATAGCGAAAGGAAGACCAACAGGAGCTCCTGGTCCCAATGGCATACCACCAATGTTATACAAAAACGACGTAGAGTTCTGGAGCGTCGCATTAACACCTTTATTCAATTACGTAAAAACATCCCAGATACTACCCGAGTCATGGCATGGATCAATAATTAGTCCAATCTACAAACATTCGAACAAAAAAGACCCTAAAAACTATCATCTGATTGCCTTAATCGACGTAGAAGCAAAATATTTTGCAGGGAACATACTAGAGGAATTAATATCATGGGCCACAGAAAACTCAGTAATCCCGAACACTCAAACCGGATTCTGTCGGGGTCAAGGAACCATCACAAACATCATGGCCCTGACCCTACTGATGGAATCAGCAAGAGAAAACAACAAATCTTTATATCTCTCTTTTATCGATTATACCGCTGCGTTCGATCATGTAGATCGCAACAAGCTATGGAAAAAACTGGCCAAATGGGGTATACCTGCTCACCTCTTAAACGTATTGATAGCACACCTGGATTAAAATCAAGCTAGGTGCAGGCACACACCTCTCCAAACCTATAGAAACAGCAAAGGGTCTTAAACAAGGTTGTGTCCTTGCTCCAACGTTATTTAATCTCTTCCTAGCTGATTTACATTGGCGAACTAGACAAAAGTTCTTGCCATGCACCAAAGCTAGGGAAGACCACACTATCCAACCTGCTGTACACAGACAACCTGGTGCTTATCAGCCAGACGCCCATAGGCCTCCAGCATCTGTTAAACACCACCTACTCCTTCTAAAAAAAAAACGCCCTGCAAATAAATTTCGGCAAATCTAAAACAATGGCAGTCAACTATAAAAAGAAAAGGGAAAACAGCTGGTACATAAACGGAGAACGGATGGAAAACGTAACAACTTATAAATATTTGGGTGTAACACTGGACTCGAAGATCTCCTTCAAATCTCAGCTGGATTCTCTGCGAGGCAAGGGGCTGGCAATCTCCCTTGCTCTAATATCGCTAAAGTCAAATCTCCCAGACTTGACCTTCTACCCGCTTCTTCAAATACTTTGTGTAAAACTGAAACCAACACTCACCTATGGGAGCGAATCCCTTCAAGGGAAGGATGCCTCTCTCCTGGACACAGTTATATCAAACTCCTACAGGCTCATCTTCAACCTGCCAAAACACGTTTTCCCCGCACAAATACGATTAGAATTTGGCATTATGAAGCAAACTCTAGAAAGGCGGTGTGCAAACGTTGTTGCTTGGCACAAGATACGCAACGCCGACAAAGATTCCCTAAACTTCAACATTTGGGAAGAGACTCTTCGGCAATAAAAATCATCAGCGAGGAAGTACTTAATAGGTTCTCTTGAAGTGCTGGGTCTGTCCAACTTGTGGGGTACCCCGACAGACCACGTGACGTTTAAAAAAACAGCCAAAAAAGTAGCAAGAAGTATATCCACAATCGAAGATAAGGAAGCCCTAACAAAAAAAGCACACGGCTGGATAATCCTTAACGACTATGGTACATTGCAACCACAGGCATACCTTAATGTTGGCATGAACTTAAAAAAGAAAGAAAAATTCCTAAAATTGCGCTTGGGCGTAATCCCGGTATTTCCTCATTTACCACCTTGGATAAGGAAAAATCTTCAATCACAATGCCGCCTGTGCAAAGCCGTAAAGGAAGATATTGTCCATGCAGTGTGCATCTGCCCCGAATTGAAAGACCTGAGATATAAACTCCTGCGAGACGCCTTCAAGACTCATGGTGTCCGGACATGCAGACAGGCAGTCAAACTTTGTTTCAACCCGAGCAAAACAAAATTAAACTGTCAGGTCGTAAACATTTTTGAACTTGCTGGGGTCAGATACACGAGAGCCTGAGGATTGTTGTTTTACGGGACAGACAGAAGTTTTAAAAATGTTTTTTATCCGATTTAATTAATCATGCACAAATAAATTACTTACTTACTTACTTACACTTACTCATACAAATACTTCCACATTATTTTGCTCTTATACAATCACTGATACAAGCACACACTCATCCATACAGCCACTCTCACAATCACACACTCTCACGCTCAATAGCCATTTGCACCAAGGGATAGTCCCCTTAGTGAAAAGAACCCTCCACTGGAGTGCGCAGGAGCCGTAAAAGGCACGAGCTGCAGCAGCGCACAGAAACCGTTACCTCGGGAGAGAAAGACACCTTGGGTAGGAGTGCGCAGAGGCAGATTCACCCCAAGGCACTTTTTGCTGCAGGGTTCGAGAAGGAGCCTCCACATAGACGTTCATTCATTCCAGCAGCGGACGGTGCCTGTGCAGAAGCCAAGAGGGAACTGCCAAACTCGACTCTTCTACTTCTACTTCGAGGCCGGGCTCTAACTTCTGGAGGGTGCTTATTATGGTTACATTCCACCTCACACTGTTCCTAGAAAGTTCACTTCTCTATCCTCAGTAGTAGATAGGTCACCTACTCCTTTTCATATTAGTCAGTCACGTTAGTCTCTGGTCTCATTCTTACGGTGCTGGTGCACTGTTCCCAGTGGTGGTTGCACCCCATACTTCTTCCACTTACAGGTAGCACACTCTCTAACCCTCACTAAGCAGCAGCCTACCTTTTTTACACTCACACTACTCCAGTGTGGGGTACTCACATTATTCTTTCCCCTCAAACTCTTTTCACTCATTGGAAACTGACACCGTCACATTTCCCTTGTCTACAGGCAGCTGCATCCATCACACACGTACTCAATCCTCATTAAGACATCCAACCAACAGTCTACTCTTTCCCTCCGCCAATTAGCAGAGAGCTCACTCCTCACCCTGCTCTCACTCAAAGTAGCTCACTCCTCTAACCTTTATATCATGCTCACACACAGATTCACTCACAAGAGGCACACTCAACCCACTTACAGCCCACTCACTCGCTACTATCGTGGAAGCCCAGCCCTCTTACATTATGTTCACTCACAATACACTCCACTCATCCCCACACCATCTGTACTCAAAGTTGGACTGGCACACCCTCACACAGTCCTTACATAGAGGATGTCTACACAACTCACCATTTCCCTATTTTCATTCACATACATCCTAGCTACCTCTTTGTGAGAAGTTGGCCTGGTATATGCTGACCACTAATTAAAGTGGGCACCTTGTACCAGTCCAAACAACCCTTATTGATGATTAGGTTAAAGAGAACCTTTATTGAAAGCTATCCTAGTGATAGCTATGGAGAGCAGCCTTCAGGCTAAGTCTCGAAGGAATGTAAAGCAGCTTGTTTTACCAGTATATAACCTCCTGAATGACCAAATGACAGGAGAACTACACAAGGAATATATAAAATATATGTATTTATTACTAAACACTCTCTACTAACCTCTTTATGAGATTAGAGAAAAAAGCACACAATATTGAATCACTAGAATGACAGTAAATAGCACAATACACAGTGGGCTCCAGGGGGAGACCAAACCATATACTAAGAAAGTGGTATAACAACCATGACTTGACTAGGCACAGTGCCTAGAGCACATAGAATCACTGGGACCCCAAGGAACCACCCAAGGTAGTTACACAGGGGACCCACGGAGGACGGGTGCAGTGTGAGAACACAGACGCAAATTCTGTACAACCCCTTTCGGAAAGTCTCGGTAGGAATTTTAAAGAATAAGGACACTTCGGAGAGGACTTCAAGCAAACCCAGTTAAACATAGAAGGTTCTAAGGCCAGCACCCTTGAGAGTACCTAGATACCTGTGTTACCTATCCCAGAGGAGCTGGGTGCATAGGGGTCTAGTGATGTTGGAAACCTTCATCGTTTTCAATGGCGTGATGCTGAAAAGTGCTGCTGCCGGGAAGATGAAAAGTGTCCGGTGTGATCCAAGCCTGGATCGGAGCTGAGAAGAACCTGAAATCAAAGGGGATAGAGTCTGGGTCACTTCACAGTGATCAGGGGCACGATGGACGAATGCCCACCGATGTTGGGTGTTTCAGGTGAGAAGTGGTGAAGCTTGACTCTGCAGCCACGGGGACCAGGAGATGTTGATGATGACCAAAGTCTGGAGGTGAGCTGTCCCACAAAGAATGTCGAGTGCCGGGGGGTCAGTGTCTGGATTGAACACCAACAAGCCTTGGCAACTGCAACCCACGCATTCAGAGGAAAGATGCTTCGGTGAGGACCAGCAAGGTCCTAGGGACTCTCCAAGCTATGGAGAGTCAGGGCACATCTGGAGCAACCAGGAAGCCCATGGAAAGTCAAAGTAACCTTCACAGAGACTCACAGGTCGACGGACAAGAGATCGCAAAGGGACCACAAGCTGAATCACAAAATACCAGCCCACGAAACACTCGTGGAGTGTAGGCTGAAAATCTTTGGTGAAATTACTGCTCTGGGTCAGGACTACAAGTAGCCCAAAGCACAGCCTCAGGGATTGCCAAAAAGCATATGCTGCTGCAAATATACACTGTTCACAGGAGTTCGGGTTGCACGGTCCCCACAAGGGATACAGGCCTCAGAATTGCTGAGAGCACAGATCAGCCTCAGAGACCTTGGGAACCAACCTCCTGTGCTACAGAAATCTTCAGAGTCCTCAGGAGCTTGGGAGATGCAAAGCAGTCAAATGCGTTTCAGGTGCCTGCCTTGCAGGGGAGTAACTCCTTTACTCCAAGGGAGATTCTTCAGTCATCCAGCGTCGTTCAGATCATTGAAGTACTTTGTTTCTGTAGCAGAGTTTAGTTCAGGTAAAATCTAAAGTCCTGTAGTCAGGGGTTCCTACTTTATACCCAAGGACGGGGTGGGACAAACTCTGGGGACCCACCTATGGGAAGGTCAGGAGAGGTGGCTACACCCATGTCCTTTGTTCAGTTTCACACCAGAGCAGGAGCAAATAGCTCCTGAAAACGGTTTGAGCTGGCCTATGCACAGGGACACCAAATGTGCCCCCAGTGCAGCCATCAAAGCACTCCAAGAGTGTACCCACCCAGCCCCAATACACTAAAGCCTGTCTGGGAGGCGGTCACACCTCCCTGTGACAGGAAACCTATTGTCAGGCCTTCCTCTGTTCCAGTGTTGTCCAGCAGCAGGAGGACAGACCCATGTCTGTGGCTGGCAGCAGCCATTTTGTGATGCCAGGGTCAAGAAAGCTGGTACCGGGAATCATACCTCCCCCGCCAGTCACTGGCAGGGAGGTATGATTCCAAGGTGTTTGACACCAAACTCGACATGTTTCCATGCAGCCGTTTTAAAGTTAGCATTTACCGCGAAGTTATAATGCACTTAAAGTATATATGGTTGGCTGCATCACAAACAACCACATAATATATGTTCCGAAGGCTGCAGAGGGGCTCTGCTCATGCAGGTGCACCCTCTCACATAAAACCCGGCACCCTGCCTTCAGGATTACTAAGGCCTGCCATAGGGTTGACTGATAGGTTTATATGTGCAGAGATATAGAATAGATATAGTGAACCTATGCACCACCTTACACAGGCTGCTGTAGCAGACCTGTGGTGTCATTTTTAATGGTCTCTCATTGGTGGCATAATACATGCTGCAGCCCCTGAGAGGCCTCTGGGGTACCTATGCCCTGGGCACATAGTATACCATATACTAGGAACATATAAGGGTACCCCAGAATCCAACCTGGAGTGTACCTAAAGTACATGCAATCGATTTAGAGGAAAAGCAGCTAGACTGGGGTCCTGGATAGCAGGATCCCAGTCAGACTAAGTCGAAAACAGTGTCACATCAGCAAAAAGTGGGGGTAACTATAAGAAGCAGATCCTACTCTCCTACACTCTTGTGCCCACCTTCTTCATTCAGAGGAAGCCTCCACCCCGACTCTATCTCTCCCACCTCACTCAACACGCAGCCACTTACACTTTCCGCTCATGGGCAGCCCATCCCGTTCATTCTGACACAATCCCTACAATCAGCCCGTCCCTTTCATCCTCACACTATTCTCACTTGCGGGCACTACACTTCCCTCACCCTCACACTGTCTTCTCTCACTGTCAGCTCACCACACTTACTTGCAGGTGAACTCACTTGCACTATTTTCAGGGGCCCGCTAAACTCACCCTCAAGCCATTCCTACACAGAGGCACCACAATGCATTAACAGTTCACAAACTCTACCGATCCCTCCTATGTCTGGATGACTGTATGTTGGTCTTTGACCCTTTTAGAACACTGCATTGCCTTTTGACTAGGTTTGTGCTATGGAAATGCTGCATACATGTGTACATTTACTATCCTCACTCACAGGCAACCTATCCTCACTCACAAGTAGTCCTTCACGCTCACTCATATTATACTCACTAGTGGGCAGCTAACCTCTCTCACCATATCTCCTCTCAAATCCAGCCCGCATTTGTCACACTAACCCTGTTCACAAGAGTCCTTCTGCACTAGGAACATCCACTCCCAAAGGCAACACATTTCTGGAAGTTTCTGCATGTCTTCTTTAAACCTATCAACTTTTTTTTTTTTGTCTTGCGGATGAACGTGCTTTTGTTGAAACGCCAGAGAATGATTCCTAGTCTCAAATCTTAAATGTTGGTCACTTTTCTGTAAACGTACATAAAAAAATTTGAGTTCTCTTTCTGGGAAACCCTGCAATGCGTTGTAGTTAGATGTCTTTATGTTTACGAACTCAGACTCCATGGTACCAATTTCCTCACAGTCCTTTATGTCGGAGGTGGAGCTATAAATGAAATGCACATTTTCTCCGTTTTTTTCACCTCATCCTCTCACAAACGCTTCTCACCTGAGGCAGCTGCTGCCTTTTCTTACATCTAGGGCCCATATACTGCTCATGCGGTAAAGCACAGAGAGCCCTGCCACTACTGTGTAAAAGAAAGGCACTTTACCCATATTCCAACCAAAGCCTTCCACGCTGCCCTACAGCGCCATTTATTTGCTGGAATCTTTAACCCATTCCCACTTTCCTAAAGCATGTTGCTGTTTCCATTTTAACGGAGTTTATGTACGCTCACTGGTTCACCAGACAACCGATCTATAGCATGCAGAAGGTGCATAACATCGACCGCTGTGCTGAAAGGCACACAAATTGAAGCGTTGCTTTATTAAAGTGGTGCTTTATCAGTGTTTGTCACTAGATGGTTCTCACATCCCCCACTATCCGAGCAGCGCTGTGTGGTAATTTATGAGGAGAATAGCTGCCTGCACAGGGCACTGGCCTTGGACTCGCTGTGGCATTCAGTGTGTGTAGTTTGGCTGAGACGATGACCTTACTATAGAAATACTGACCCCCACCGGGAGTGAAGTGCACTCACCCATATTCACATGTGGGAATGATAAACAATGACACTCGGGCAGTGTGTGGACACCAGTCTGACACTGAGAGTGCCAGTGTGATCCCATGCACAGAGGGTTCAGCCAAACACCACTGGTTCTCAGGCAGGGCAGTGATGGCACAGGCAGTAGCCAGAACCCATGCTTGTTCGGGACCTTTAAAAGTGACACTCAATGAAAGCACCTCGGCTTTTGACTGGAGAGGGTGTTGTTGAAGATACGGTCGATACAGGCACACAGAGAAGAGGCCACAGCAGAGCAAGGGTGCCAAAGGCCATATTATATGAAAAGAGTTTGTTACCAGGCCCTGTTTTTCCAATAAACATCACTTAATTGAGGATAAGTAAGTCCTTCACCCCCGGCTCGGGTGCCACTGCCCCTGCTGCACTACTGTTAACTACGCCTCTGTGGAGAGGAAAGCTTGCACTTTCAGAAAAAGAGAGGTATGAAGGGACCTGGGCGAGGAGGATGGATGAGGCAGTCGTTTTGTACTCCTACCCAGCTGCATGCTTTTACACCCTTTCACCAGTGCACATGTATACTGATGAACAGGGTGGTCTGCAGAACATGCATGCACTGTCGCTTCCTTGCTCTTACAGACACATACCAAGGCAAGGCCCTGCTTGCGCCTTTTCCTGTGCAGCTTAAATATGTTACAAACACAGACAAGTACCCTGATGAAGATGTTTGCAGCACCAAAGGAACATAAAACAACAGTCTCCTGACTTCTGGCAGGAAGTAAAAATAATCCTTTACATAATATGAATTCAAGGACTAGTCTGATGGCATTTATTGAGCATTCCATGCCTCTGTGCGGGGTCCAAAGCACATTTTTGGACAGTTCGCAATCAATGCTGTGGAGGAGTGCGCGATTGATAGGATTTTGTGTTTGTTATGATCCTATCTGTGAAGTGTTTGGTGTTGTGTGTGAGTGACCAGAGGTGTTCTCACCATGTCTGGGTGGCAGCGCCTAGAAGTGTGACAGAAGCAGAGGAAGTAGGGGTGCAACTTATAACTATAGTTGAAACTAAAACATATAGACAGCTACACAGACAGAGGCAGTGGGGTGTGGTATGTGCCAAACCAGTGGTGGTGGGAGGGGGAGTAATCATCAGAGAAGGGGAGGAAGGAGACATGCTCAAGGGAGATATGCTGAGAAATAGGAAAATGATGTGAAATGGGCTAGCATGGGAGCCGATGACACGAGCAGCAGTACTGTATCCTTATTAAAGGCAGGGGCCCTGCCTGCTGCTGTACAAATACATCTCATGGGAGAAGAAAGTGAAAAAGGAACCAGTCTAAGAAACGTGAGCAGAAACTACTCAATCTTTCACAACCCATATTTTACCTACTCCCCTAAGCTAAAATAGGCCAGTATTGATGAGCAGAGGTTCAGGCACCAAACCCAGTTTTTTGCTTCATTCTGTACCTCTCTTGCCTCTTTGTGCACACCTCCTACATTTTTCTGCACCCCTCTTGCCTCTTTTCGTACCTCTGTGGGTTCTGTCTGCACTTCTCTTGCTTCTTTCAGCAATTCTCTTGCCTCTTTCTGCTAATCTCTTCCTTATTTTTGTACCCCTCCTACCTCTTTCTGTACCTCTCTTGGCTCTTTGTGCACCTCCCCTACCTCTTTCTGCACCCCTCTTGCCTCTTTTTGAACCACTGTTGGTTCTTTCTGCACTGCTCTTGCTTCTTTCTAAGCCTCTGTTCCTTGTTTCAGCAATTCTCTTGCCTCTTTCTGCACTTCTCTTCCTTCTTTCTGCACTTCTCTTGGTTCTTTCTGCACTGCTCCTGCCTCTTTCTGCATCCCTCTTGCCTCCTTTTGCACCTCTGTTGCTCCTTTTTATACCTCTGTTGCTTCTTTCTGCACTTCTCTTCCTTCTTTCTGCACCCCTCGTGCCTCCTTTTGCACCTCTGCTGCTTCTTTCTGCACTTCTATGGGTTCTTTCTGCACTGCTTTTGCCTCTTGCTGGATCCCTCTTGCCTCTTTGAGCTCTTCTTTTGCTTCTTTCTGCACTTCTCTCTTCTCTTTCTGCACCACTCTTGCCTCTTTCTGCACCTTTCTTGCCTCTTTCTGCACTACTATTGCCCCTTTCTGTACCTCTCTTGCTTCTTTCTGTACCCCGCTTTCCTCTTTCTGCACCTCTGTTGCTTTTTTCTGCAGATCTCTTGCCTCTTTCTGCACCTCACTTGCCTCTTTCAGCACTTATGTTGCTTTTTTCTGCAGAACTCTTGTCTCTTTCTGCACCCCAGTTCCTTGTTTCTGTACCTTTCCTGCCTGTTTCTGTACCTCCCTTGCCTCTTTCTGCACTTTTCTTGCATGTTTGCACCCTTCACGCCTGTTTCAGCACCTCTGTTGGTTCTTTCTGCACTGCTCTTGCTTTTTGCTGCACCTTACTTGCCGCTTTCTGCACTTCTCTTGCTTCTTTCTACACTTGTGTTGCTTCTTTCAGCAATTCACTTGCCTCTTTCTGCACTTCTCTTCCTTCTTTCTGCACCCCTTGTGACTCTTTCAGCACCTCTGTTGCTTCTTACTATACTCCTCTTCCTTCTTTCTGCACCTCTCGTGCCTTCTTCTGCACATCTGTTGCCTCTTTCAGCACCTCTGTTGGTTCTTTCTGCACTACGCTTGCTTCTTTCTGCACCTCACTTGCCTCTTTCTGCACTTCCCTTGCTTCTTTCTACATCTCTGTTGCTTCTTTCAGCAATTCTCATGCCTCTTTCTGCACTTCTCTTCCTTTTTGCACCCCTCCTTCTTCTTTCTGTACCTCTCTTGCCTCTTTGTGCACCTCTCCTACCTCTTTCTGCACCACTCTTGCCTCTTTTTGCACCTCACTTGCAGTGCTCTTGCTTCTTTCTGCACCTCACTTGGATCTTTCTAAACTTCTCTTGCTTCTTTCTAAACCTCTGTTGTTGCTTTCAGCAATTCTCTTGCCACTTTCTGTACCTTTCTTGCTTGTTTATGCACCTCTCTTGTGTCTTTCTGTTCCTCTGTTGCCTCTTTCTGCACTTCACTTGCTTCTTTCTGCAGCTCTCTTGCCTCTTTCAGCATTTCTGTTGCTTCTTTCTGCACCCCTCCTGCCTCTTCTGAACCCCCCTTCCCTATTTGTGGAACTGCCTTGCCTCTTATACACCTCTCTTCCCTCTTTCAGCAGAACTCATGACTCCTTTTGCACCTCTGTTGCTTCTTTCTACACTTCTCTTGGTTCTTTCTGCACTGCTCCTCCCTCTTTTTGCACCACTCTTGACTACTTGTACACCTCTGTTGCTTATTTCTGTACCTCTGTTGCTTCGTTCTGCACTTCTCTTCTTTCTTTCTGTACCCGCCATGCCTCCTTTTGCACCTCTGTTGCTTCTTTCTCCACTTCTCTTGGTTCTTTCTGCACTGCTCTTGCCTCTTTCTGCATCCCTCTTGCCTCTTTGAGCACCTCTTTTGCTTCTTTCTGCACTTCTCTCTCCTCTTTTTGCACCCCTCTTGCCCCTTTCTGCACCTCTCTTGCTTCTTTCTGCACCTCACTTCCTCTTTCAGCACCTCTGTTGCTTTTTTCTGCAGATCTCTTGCCTCTTTTTGCACCTCACTTGCCTCTTTCAGCACCTCTGTTGCTTTTTTCTGCAGATCTCTTGCCTCTTTCTGCACCCCTTCTTTCTCTTTCTGTACCTCTGTTCCCTGTTTCTGCACCTTTCCTGTCTGTGTCTGTACCTCTCTTGTCTCTGTCTACACTTCTCTTGCCCTTTTGCACCCTTCACGCCTGTTTCAGCACTTCTGTTGGTTTTTTCTGCACTGCTCTTGCTTTTTGCTGCACCTCACTTGCTGCTTTCTGCACTTCTCTTGCTTCTTTCTACACTTGTGTTGCTTCTTTCAGCAATTATCTTGCCTCTTTCTGCACTTCTCTCCCTTCTTTCAGCAGCCCTTGTGACTCTTTCAGCACATATGTTGCGTCTTACTACACTCCTCTTCCTTCATTCTGCACCTCTTGTGCCTCTTTCTGCACATCTGTTGCCTCTTTTAGCACCTCTATTGGTTCTTTCTGCACCTCACTTGCCTCTTTCTGCACATCTCTTGCTTCTTTCTACACCTCTGTTGCTTCTTTCAGCAATTCTCTTGCCTCTTTCTGCACTTCTCTTCCTTCTTTTTGCACCCCTCCTGCTTCTTTCTGTACCTCTCTTGCCTCTTTGTGCACCTCTCCTACCTCTTTCCGCACCCCTCCTGCTTCTTTTTGTACCTCTGTTGGTTCTTTCAGCACTGATCTTGCTTCTTTCTGCACCTCACTTGCCTCTTTCTGAACTTCTCTTGCTTCTTTCTGCACATCACTTGGATCTTTCTACACTCTCTTGCTTCTTTCTACACCTCTGTTGCTTCTTTCAGCAATTCCTTTGCCTCTTTCTGCACTTCTCTTCCTTCTTTCTGCACCCCTTGTGACTCTTTCAGCACCTCTGTTGCTTCTTAATATACTCCTCTTCCTTCTTTCTGCACCTCTCGTGCATTCTTCTGCACATCTGTTGCCTCTTTCAGCACCTCTGTTGGTTCTTTCTGCACTACGCTTGCTTCTTTCTGCACCTCACTTGCCTCTTTCTGCACTTCCCTTGCTTCTTTCTACACCTCTGTTGCTTCTTTCAGCAATTCTCTTGCCTCCTTCTGCACTTCTCTTCTTTCTTTTTGCACCCCTCCTGCCTCTTTCTGTACCTCTCTTGCCTCTTTGTGTACCTCTCGTACCTCTTTCTGCACCCCTCTTGCCTCTTTTTGCACCTCTGTTGGTTCTTTCTGCACCTCACTTGGATCTTTCTATACTTATCTTGCTTCTTTCTAAACCTCTGTTGCTGCTTTCAGCAATTCTCTTGCCTCTTTCTGCACTTTTCTTGCTTGTTTCTGCACCTCTCTTGCGTCTTTCTGTACCTCTGTTGCCTCTTTCTGCACTTCACTTGCTTCTTTCTGCAGCTCTCTTGCCTCTTTCGGCATTTCTGTTGCTTCTTTCTGCACCCCTCTTCCCTATTTGTGGAACTGCCTTGCCTCTTTCTACACCTCTCTTCCCTCTTTCTGCAGAGCTCATGACTCCTTTTGCACCTCTGTTGCTTCATTCTACAATTCTACTGGTTCTTTCTGCACTGCTCCTCCCTCTTTCTGCTTCCCTCTTGCCTCCCTTAGCTCCTCTGTTGCTTCTTTCTGTACCTCTGTTGCTTCTTTCTGCACCTCTCTTGCCTCTTTCTGCACACTTCGTGCCTCTTTAAGCACCTCTGTTGCTTCTCTCTGCACTTCTCTTCCTTCTTCCTGCACCCCTTGTGCCTCCTTTTGCACCTCTGTTGCTTCTTTCTGCACTTCTCTTGGTTCTTTCAGCACTGCTCTTGCCTCTATCTGCATCCCTCTTGCCTCTTTGAGCACCACTTTTACTTCTTTCTGCACTTCTCTCTCCTCCTTCTGCACCACTCTTGCCTCTTTCTGCACCTCTGTTGCTTCTTTCTGCACTTCTATTGCCTCTTTCTGCACCTCTCTTGCTTCTTTTTGCACCTCACTTTCATCTTTCAGCACCTCTGTTGCTTTTTTCTGCAGATCTCTTGCCTCTTTCTGCAACCCTCTTTTCTCTTTCTGCATCTCTGTTGTCTCTTTCTGCACTGCTGTTCCCTGTTTCGACACCTTTCCTGCCTGTTTCTGTATGTCTCTTGCCTCTTTCTGTACCTCTGTTTCCTTTTTCTGCACTTCTCTTGCTCTTTCTGCACCCTTCACGCCTGTTTCAGCATCTCTGTTTGTTCTTTCTGCACTGCTCTTGCTTTTTGCTGCACCTTACTTGCTGCTTTCTGCACTTCTCTTCCTTCTTTCAGCACCCCTCTTGCCTCTATCTGTAACACTCTTGCTTCTTTGTGCACCCCTCCTACATTTTTCTGTACCCCTCTTGCCTCTTTTTGCACCTCTGTTGGTTCTTTTCTACACTGCTCTTCCTTCTTTCTGCATCTCACTTGCCTCTTTCTGCACCCCTGTTCCCTGTTTCTGTACCTTTCCTGTCCGTTTATGCACCTCTCTTGCCTCTTTCTGCACCTCTGAGTTAGAGGTACTTTTAATCCCCGTGCCCTATTATGTACTAAGGCCTTACAGAGGAGGTCATGCCAATCACAGGGATACCCCAATCCAAAGTGTACCCTAGTGTATGTCGGTGTTTTCACTGTATTCTGAGTGTCTTTCAGCATGGTCCCAGGCCTGGTTAGTTAGAGTCAGTTACCACCAGTACCAGTCATTAAAAAGTTAGGGGCACAGGATGACTTTGAAACAAGGCCTATTTCTGCACCTCGGATGGTTATTTCTGCATATCTCTTACTTCTTTCTGCACTTTTCTTCATCTTTATGGACTTCTGTTGACTCTTTCTGCATTTCTCTTGCTTCTTTCTGCACCTATCTTCCTCTTTCTTCACATGTCCTACCTCTGTAGGCATAGTTAGAAATTAGCATTTGAAAAACCTTAGAAATTCACTGAAAAAAACAATAGGTTTCAGGGACGTTATAGTTAGAAATTACCATTTAAAAATCCTTTTAAATTCACTGAAATACATAGGTTTCAGGGACGTCATAGTTAGCAATTATGATTTAAAAAACCTTTGAAATTCACTGAAAAAACATAGGTTTCAGGGATGTTATAGTTAGAAATTATCATTTGAAACACCTTTGAAATTCACTGAAAAAAAACATAGGTTTCAGGGACGTTATAGTTAAAAAAATTACTTTTAAAAAACCATAGAAATTCACTGAAAAAAACATAGGTTTCAGGGACGGTATAGTTAGTTGGACATTTTACTCGTACAAAACCAGAGAAATTTGGCTGTTATAGTTAGTTGAGCTAACTATAACTCGGGCCCCCGCAATGCAATGCTGATGACGTCACATATTACATAATTCATGACATGGTCAGTGACATCACTATATTTATATATATGTATATATATGTTGGTGAACAAGCCTGCTGGACAGGCAAAACGCATCCTACCAGTCGACTTCAATAAAGTTTTGTAGGCCAGAACACGGCGTCGTCATCCTTGTGTTATGAGGAACTTTGCAATTTTACACGGACCCTGCTGGGGTGGTCCACTCTGACGACGCACCCTCTGTTCAGGAGT
Source organism: Triturus cristatus (assembly GCF_964204655.1). Lineage (NCBI taxonomy): Eukaryota > Metazoa > Chordata > Amphibia > Caudata > Salamandridae > Triturus > Triturus cristatus. The sequence goes on from NC_140589.1 coordinate 846,609,015, forward strand.
GCGGTGGCAGTTGCCTGAGCCGGGAGGAAGAATGTATATATATATATATATATTTTCTCACAAAATCCCAAAACGTGGTATATATATATATATATTCACTGAAAAAACCATAGGTTTCACACATGTTATAGTTAGCTGGACATTTTACTGATAAAAAAACCAATGAAATTCCCCCGTTATAGTTAGTGCAGGCAACTATAACTCACGCGACCGCAATCCTCTGCTGATGCTAATACTGTATTTAGACACTTATTTGCCTATGTCTTCTTCCATTAAATTTTAGCTATACATATATTACAAATATTTTTTTTTCATAAAGACACATATGTCATCAGCAGAGGATTGCGGTCATGTGAGTTATAGTTGCCTGCACTAACTATAACGGGAGAATTTCATTGGTTTTTTATCAGTAAAATGCTCAGCTAACTATAACATGTGTGAAACCTATGGTTTTTTTAGTGAATTTGCAAGGTTTTTTAAATGCTAATTCCTAACTATAACGTGTGTGAAACCTATGGTTTTTTCAGTGAATTTGTACGGTTTTTTAAATGCTAAGTTACTTTACGCCATTCGTGGCGTGCGCGCCCACTTAACGCAGTTCGTTCCGTGCGCGCACGGTGCGCTTCGCGCACCGTGCGTGCACAGTGAGCACGCGGTGCCCTTCGCGCACCGCGCGCCCACTTTACGCAGTTAGTGCCGTGGATGGGCCATGTACGCTCGATGCGCTTCGCGCACCGTGCGCACGTGGTGGACATATTATGCGCTTCGTTGTGAAAGATAAACATTTATATTCAGTTTAAATTAATTGACATATGCCGTGCACAAATGGTCCCCTCCAGGCACCATTTGCACACGGGGTGGGGATAGTGTGGATATTTTTTTTTTTTTTAATTTTTTACCGTACGCGTACGGTAAGCGTAATCGGCGAATTTTCGTAAAAAAATAAAAATGAATTTTTGATCTTGGGGGTTCTTTGGGGACACATTTAGCAAGCCTAGGTGGTTGGGAGCAGTCTAAACAGTCCCTTTACATGTTTATTCTCTTTGTTTTTCATCCCCCCTCAGAGTCCGAGAGAGAAAATGGCGGCCGCCGCTTCCTGGTTTCGACCGATTCGAATGTTTACTAAGATCTAACAGCCAATCAGAATCGCGCTCGCGCACGTCACCGTACGCGTACGGTAAGCGCACCGTAAGCGCACCGTAAGCTGGCTCAGATATATATATTGATTTAAAGGCTATTTTCTCAGAATCTACTGAACAGATTTACACCAAACCTACAAAAGGCACTTCCTTGACCTGTAGACTACCTCTCTGCCAAATTTCAAGTAACTCTGTTCAGCCGTTCGGGCTGTAGCTGTGTCTAAAGGTCCTATGGAAAAATGCATGGGAAAAACGCGTTTTGGGACCCCCCTTTTATCTCAGCCCCCGCTTGACGAATCCCCCCGAGACTTTCAGGGTAGGAGCGTAGCGTAGCGCCCCACCTATTTTGAAAATTTCGCGAGGATTCGTCGACCGGCGCCAAAGTTATTCAAAATAGAATGTTGCAGTTTTCCTATGGAAACAGGGTCCTAACTATAACTACCTACTGGCGACCGCCAGTAGGTAATATATATATATATATATATATATATATATATATATATATATATATATATATATATATATATATATATACCAACAAGAGTTACCCCTATAGAAGAGCCCTCACACAGGTTGGTGTTTCTTGAGGAATTTATTTAATGAAGGCTGCAGCAGCAAGGGTCCGACATTTACAGCGTTTGTCTTAACCTGGCGCGTTTCATGGTTTTTACCACTTCTTCAGAGGCTTGTACAGAGTTCACGCGACCACAAGTGCTTCTCCACTTATATCAAGATGTACAGCCCCCCTGTGGGCGTGCCCGCTCCCACGGCCTTCTAGAAGCTGTGGTAGCATAGTTTTGCTACTGTGAGCTGGCGTCGCAGGGGTCCGTTGAACACGGCGAAGCTCTTCCACGGCTGGGTCAGCCGTTTCAAATATATACCAACAAGAGTTACCCCTACAGAAGAGAGAGCCCTATGTTCAAGGCTGCTGCAGCCTTCATTAAAGAAATTCCTCAAGCAACACCAACCTGTGTGAGGGCTCTTCTGTAGGGGTAACTCTTGTTGGTATATATAAATATTACCTAGTGGCAGTCGCCAGTAGGTAGTTATAGTTAGGACCTATTTTCCATAGGAAATCCGCAACATTCTATTTGGAATAACGTTGGCGTCAATTGATGAATCTTCGCGAAAGTGTCCAAACTTTTGGCCAGCTCCGGTCCGCTCCTATCCTGAAAATTTCACGGTGATTCGTCAAGCGGGGGCCGAGAAAAAAGGGGGGTCCCAAAACGCGTTTTCCCCATGCATTTTCCCATAGGACCTGTTGACGCAGCTACAGCCCGAAGCGCTGAACGTAATTACACCAAATTTGGCAAAGAGGTAGTCCTCAGTTCAGACTTGTGTCTTTTGCTTAAATGGTGTAAATCTGTTCAGTAGTTCCTGAGAAAATCAAAAGTAAATTCACATATATATCTGGGCGGAGCCTAACCACACATCTCATCGTGAGATCTGATTGGCTGTCAGCACTTCATCCAAGAAGTGTTGGCAGCCATCTTGGGACCAATATACATGATAGCACCTCATTAAAAAGCATTGCAGTTAATAGAAGGTTTTAAGACTTTAGTTACATTATAAATCATTTGTTGATGGTACCATACTCATTTTAGGAATTGTGGTGTGTTCTAAGGTGATTTTACCATGTGAAAAAGCCTTCTGCTGTGATATCATGAATCATGTTTGAGAGAAAACTATTTTCTCATGCTTTTCCCACAGAGGTTTGGAAGGTGATCTATAAGCTAAACTGAGAGCATATTTTCTGGAAATTCACATTATCTTTCTCAGTCATGTGAGAATGAAGTCTGACATTCTCAGTAAAACATGTACATCCAACAAGGGCAGAGACTGTCAGTTATTTCCTTTGTGTTCTACTCAAGCTTCCCAGAGTGTTCTAAAGAACAACTAGAGCGCTAACAGTCCTACTTATGACAAACGTATGGCACACCTGAAGCCATCTTGGTTGGAATAAAGTGGTAACTCTTAAAACATTTAATTTAAAAAGGAACAAAATGAGGGGGTTCATTTTGCCATGGAAAGTATGATTAGTGCTGCAGAAAGAAAAATTAGGGCACATTTTGAGTGACTTCTCAAATCCTCTTCTATTTCATTAAAACCTTCTGACATGCAGACTGAAACATGCACTTTCAATACCAGCAGCAGACTTCCCTGGTGAGCAGTAGCTTTACTGCAGTGATCCAATCAGCAACTAGAGTGCTAACATTCTGAATTTATGGCAAATGTGTGACACATCTCAATGCCTTCTTGATGGAATCAAAGTAAAAAACTGAAAGTATTTCCTACTGAGGAGACTGTAGTAAATGAGGAAATTAGGAAACATCATGACAAATAAGTCTCCCAAAATGGCCACCAGAGACAAAAGAGCCCACATATCACCCAGATGTAGCCCAAGTATAGCCCAATGACAGAATGTCCCAGAGTGTTCTAACGAACAACTAGACCGCTAACAGTCTCACTTATGACAAAAGTATGGCACACCTGAAGCCATCTTGATTGGAATAAAGTGGTAACACTTAAAACATTTAATTTACAAAGGAACAAAATGAGGGGGTTCATTTTGCCATATAAATTATGATTAGTTCTGCAGAAATAAAAATTAGGGCACATTTTGACTTCTCAAATCCTCTTCTATTTCATAAAACAATTCTGACATGCAGACTGAAACATGCACTTTGAATACCAGCAGCAGACATCCCTGGTGAGCAGTAGCTTTGCTACTGTGATCTAATGAGCAACTAGAGTGCTAACATTCAGAATTTATGGCAAATGTGTGACTCATCTGAATGCCTTCTTGATGGAACCAAAATAAAAAACTGAAAGTATTCCCACTGAGGAGACTGCAGTAAATGAGGAAATTAGGAAACTTCATAACAAATAAATCTCCCAAGATGGCCACCAGAGACAAAAGAGCCCAAATGTAGCCCATATATCACCCGGATGTAGCCCAAGTATAGCCCAATGACAGAATGTCCCAGAGTGTTCTTAAGAACAACTAGAGCGCTTACTGTCTTACTTATGAAAAAAGTATGGCACACTTGAAGCCACCTTGATTGGAATAAACTGGTAACACTTAAAACATTTAATTGAAAAAGGAACATAATGAGGGGGTTCATTTTTCCATAGAAATTATGATTAGTGCTGAAGAAAGAAAAATTAGGGCACATTTTGCGTGACTTCTCAAATCCTCTTCTATTTCATTAAAAAACTCTGATATGCAGACTGAAACTTGCACTTTTAATACCAGCAGCAGACTTCCGTGGTGAGCAGTAGCTTTACTACAGTGATCTAATGATAAACTAGAGTGCTAACATTCAGAAATTATGGCAAATGTGTGACATATCTGAATACCTTCTTGATGGAATCAAAGTAAAAAACTGAAAGCATTTCCTACTGAGGAGACTGCAGTAAATGAGGAAATTAGGAAACTCCATAACAAATAAATCTCCCAAGATGGCCACCAGAGACAAAAGAGCCCAAATGCAGCACGAATATCACCCAGATGTAGCCCACATGTAGCCCAATGACAGAAGTGTGCAAAACACCCTATTTTTTGTGTATTTGCAGTTTTATATAGTGCAGACTTGTCAAGATCAAATTCATTTTGGTTGTAGACATGGGGAGATTAAGTGATTTGACCAGAATCAGAGAATGTTGAGCTGAAGCAGAAACTCCAACCTGGTTCCCCAGTTGCAAAGTCTGCAGCTCTGGAAGTAACACCACATCCTCTCCCCTAGGTGCAACATTTAATCAAGTGGTCAACTGGATAAAAAAACATAAAGATTACAAATAATTTAAAAGTTCTTTGTCGCTATTTGAAAACTCAGAAAATATGTCCTTAATTTAGTTTTTTAGAGCACTAACCATAATTTTGATGCAAATAAGACCCTCTCATCTATGTATTTTTTAAAGGAATTACTCTAGGTATTACAGTTTTGATTACATCAAACGTCAGGCGTTCCACACTTTTGTAATAAATATAGAATGTTAGCAATCTAGTTGTTCATTGGGATACTGTTGAGAAGCAGAGGCCAGGGGCACGGACTCTGAAAATTGAAGGCAGGTAGGAGAGTGCAGAGGCAACAATTTGACAACACTGGGCAGACAGGAAGGGCAGTGGCAGCACAACAGACTACGGATACGGAGGGCAGTGGAAAGGGGGGCAGGGGCAACAAACCCACAATACAGGACTGGCAAGAGAGGCTGTGGCAATATAATAGAACATTGTGGGCAGAAGGAAGAGGCAGTGGTAGTTAGGCCTGGGCGGCGAATTCCGTTCCGCTCGTGGAATTTGCGGAATTTGGGTAATTTCGCGTTCCGCGGAGAACGCGAAACTGCCCAAAATTCTGCTTTCCCCGACTTCGCGAAATTTTTTGCTTGTTCGCGTTCTCAAAATGCGTGTTCGCGAGATATTTCTCCCCGAGCACGCAAACGGCAATTGTGAACAGGAAAAAGCATCGCGAACAAGCAATTCCGCGTGTTCGCGGAATTTCTGCGTGTTCGTGGAGATTTTTTACCGTTTCGCGGAGATTTGCGTAACGCGATTACGCAAATTCTGCCCACCCCTAGTGGTAGTACAACCATACATGCCAACAGACCCGTTTCAGCCAGGAAACGTCCAATGTTTTTAAGCTCAAATAGGCTTTATTTGATCTGTCTCCTGTCTACAATCTCTTCTTTTTCAATGTAACTCAAAGGGGAAAATCAATACCCCAGTTTTTTTCAAAATCTCCCTCTTACCAAGTTCAAAATGTTCGCAAGTGTGGTACATTGGATCATGGTAGGCAGGAGGAATTGGGGTAGGGACATGGACTCGGATAACAGAGGACAGGAGGGACACGGAGAGGTGCACCAAACTGAACCTAACGTGCAGGCATCAGGGTTTGCAGCAGCACAATACACCACACAGCGCATGCAGGACGGGAGTGCAGCACAACAATCCATAGAAAGCAATAGGGAGGGGACAGTACCATGCACATGGACAACAGAGAACAGAGGGGAAAGAGGCAATGGTAGCTGGCTGATCATAATGGACAGACAGGAGAGAAAGCTACAGCATAAAAGACCATAAAGGGCAGAAGGGACGGATCAGGGGCATTACAATGGAACAGACAAGCCAAGAGGGAGGGAATAGGGGTCTGCACATGGAAACAGAGGGCTGGGGGCAAGGGGACAGGGCAGGAGCAGCAAGATGACCATGGAGGTCAGGCAGGATGGGTGCTAGAAACAAGACACACCATGGAGAGCAACAGTGAGACTATGATGGCATACACAAAGACCATGGAGGGAAGGTGGGAGGGGGTCAGGGGCAGCTAGCTGACCACACAGGGAAGGTGGGAGGGGCCATGGCAGCACAGAAGACCATGCATGGCAAGCAAGTGGGTTAGTGGCAGCACAATGGCTAGGATGGGCAAGAAGGAGGGTGCAGGGGCATGCACAAAGGTCCATGGAGGATAGAAGGGAGGGTCAGGACCTGGGCACAGACAAGAGAGTTCAGGGGAAGGGGCCTCACAACAGACCACGCGGGGCAGGCAGGAGGAGCAGTTGCAGCACAACAGACCAGGGAGGGCAGAAGGGTGTGGCAGTAAAATGGACCATGGAGGACACGAGGAAGGGGATAGGGGCATGGCATGTCGACAGGCAGGGTGGAGGTGGCAGGGAAAGGTTACAGTCATCTGACAATGCTAGGCAGGTGGGAGGGGAGTGGCAGCTCAACAGAACACTCAGAGTAGATAGGAGTGGCAGGTCCATGGAACATGGGCAAAAAGGATGGAGCAGGGGCATGCACAAAGACATCAGAGGGCAGGGGGAAGGAGAGTAGGGGCAGCAAGCTAAGCACAGAGGCTAAGCAGGAGGTCAATGATGGGCCATAAAATTGGACAATGGAGGGCAGGAGGAGTGGACTGTTACATCATGCTAAATGGAGGGCAGTGGCAGCACATCAGACCATGCATGGCAGGAGGGAGGAGGCTGGTGAATGGATTCAGACAACAGAGGACAGGGAGGAGGTGGATGGGGCAGCAAGCTAACTGTTCAGAGAAGGTAGGTATTAGGAACGTTATTGTTTTTAAAATGTGTGTCTGTGCGAACTACTGAAAATATGAACAAGTATGCAGCATAATCTCACTTTTATTCAGGAAGAAGAGGACGTTTGTGACTGTGACTCCGGGCTCACTTGGCAGAAACACCCCCTGACCCTCCACCCCCATCGCAAAATGTAATGCCCATGAAAAGGGTAGGTGGACGCAGTGTTATATAGAACATAGTCCTGAGAGCACGATTGAAAATGAAAACTAGACATAGTATATGGTATAAACAATGCACCAAAAAGTGTGATATAAGATGAACCGGGGCGTGAAATATAATATGCAATACATTGTGCGCAATGACAGATTCATTGGAGAGCATGAGATAGCACAGGCACTAGCGCGTGCTATGGGATATGCGCCTTGGAGTGTAATATGCACAGGGCAGTGTTGTGTAACCTAACTAGTCTCTAAAGTTGTAATTAAGCCTGGGCAAAGCACTACGCTACGCTCGCGTAGTGTGCGAAGTTTGCGCTACTTCGCACTACGCGAATTGCACGTACCACAGTGCAAACATGCGTAGCATAGCATTGCGTAGTGCAGCGCTCACTTTTTGCTTGCTCGCGGTCCTCAACATCAAGTTGGCGACCGCGAGCAAGCAAAATGACATCCCGGCGAGACTTTTTCCTTGTTCGCGATCAGCAACATCAAGTTGCCGATCGCGAGCATGGAAAATAAACATCCCGGCGAGATTCTCAACTCGAGGAGGTCAGGTTTCTCATTGCTATTGCTCGCGACCGCTCGCGATGAGAAACTAACAGTCCGCATTGAGAAATCTGCCGCTCGAGTAAAAATCTACTCGAGCAGCAGAAAACTACAGCTCGCACTGTGCAAGTTGCCGTTTTCAATGATTGCTTGTTCGCACTGCGCAATCATTGAAAATGGCATCTTGCACAGTGCGAACAGGGTACTACGCGTAGCTCGTGTAGTGCGAAGTGCACTTTGCGTAGCTTCGCGTAGTGCTAAGTGCACTTTGCGTAGCTTCGCGTAGTGCTACTTCGCGAACTACACCCAGGGTTAGTTGTAATGTAAAATATGTGCTGGGGAGTGTAACGTTGCATATGCACTGTGACAAAGATATGGATCCCAGATTGTAATATGTATGGCATAGCACTGTGCGTTATAACATAGGCATCGAGGAAGGCACGTTAGATGGGGCAATATAACCAGTGTGAAGGCAAGTGTGGCATGACATATTCACGGGGTGGTGTTACAGTGCACATGGGCTATAGAGTGTGATAGCATACGCACTAGCTGGTGGAATACAACAAAGAGGTGTGAGGCACTCGGCGGGCACTGGTGGGTGTAACACAGCATTGGGCTCAGCCAGGAGCACGCTGTGACTCTCAAGTGAGGTTTGTTTCCTTTCCAGAAAGTAAAATAAAAAGTATTACACATCCGGCGGTGGATGTGTATTTTATTAACCGTGAGGGGGGTTTCTTGCATAGTTTGGTCGAATTTTTGTCGAATCCCCTTTAAATGGCTTGGTGTGCGTGTATATTAAATGTGCCCGTCAATAACTACCCATGTTTGTATAAATAAACAACAAGGGTGTCTACTTGAAGAGTACCCACCGGCGGGGGCGCCGGGATTAGGCACGGTAGGACGTCAGACACGTCAGAGCTTCACTAGCGGCGTAAATAAATTCCATTTGGATTCATTCTATGCATAGTCGCCTTTTAATGAATATCACGCAAATCGTCATGGTGATAGGTACGTACGGTTTGTCCAGCATGTCCTAGGTGTTTCCATAAATATATATTTTTTTTAAATAATATAAAACAAAGGCCGGCCCCAGTGGATGGGGTCCCCGGGGCCATAAGTGGCCTGAGGAGGGGGGGCGATTAAGGCCTTGGGAGGGCCAAATGTATTTTTTTCAACAAAAAAAATTTAGGGTGCAGGCCCTGGGGGAAGGGGTCCCCAGGGCCAGTAAATTAGAAAAAGAAGGGGGGCCACACAGCCCTCCTTCTTAAATAAAATAAAATAAATAAAAGACCGGCATTATGCTGGAGGCCACGCCCCCTCCTTGCAGTACTCTGCAAACGCGCCCACCGGCCAGTTGTCAGTTGGGGAATTAATTCCCCTTCAATACAGAGGGTCCCTGAGGGCCAACTAGCCCAACAGGTATCTCCAGTATGTGCCAGGGAGCTGCGTTGCAGACAGGTGTTCTGAGGCCACGCCCCTTTTTACACCTCTATGCAACGCAGCTCTGTGGCGCTTACTGGAGGTACCTAGTGGGCTAATTTGACCCTAGGGACCCTTAGGATTCAAGGGGACTTAATCTCTCAACTTAGAACGGTCACAGGGCGCATTTACACAGTGGTGAAGGGAGGGGACTGGGCCTGAGGTGACGTGTGCAAAGACGCCCTAGGGCGCGTTTTAAGTTGGGGAAATAATTCCCTTTCAATCCTGAGGGACCCTGGGTGCCAACTAGCCCACCAGGTGCTTCCAGTAAGCACCACTGCTCTGCGTTGCAGAGAGGTGGTGCAGGCCGTGCCCCTTTTTACACCTCTCTGCAATGGTGCTTACTGGACGTACCTAGTGGGCTATATTGCCCCTAGGGATCCTCTGGATTCAAGGGGACTTAATCTCCCAACTTAAAAAACGGACACAGGGCGTGTTTACACAGTGGGGAAGGGAGGGGACAGGGCCTGAGGTGACGTGTGCAAACATGCCCTGTGGCGCGTTTTAAGTTGGGGAAATAATTCCCCTTCAATCCTGAGGGACCCTGGGGCCCAACTAGCCCATCAGGTGCTTCCAGTAAGCGCCACTGCGCTGCGTTGCAGAGAGGTGGTCTAGGCCGTGCCCCTTTTTACATCTCTCTGCAACGCAGCTCTGTGGCGCTTACTGGAGGTACCTAGTGGGCTAGTTGGACCCTAGGGACCCTCAGGATTCAAATGAACTTAATCTCCCAACTAAAAACGGCCACAGGGCGTGTTTCCACAGTGGTGAAGGGAGGGGACAGGGCCTGAGTTATCGTGTGCAAACAAGCCCTGTGGCGCGTTTTAAGTTGGGGAAATAATTCCCATTCGATCCTGAGGGACCCCGGGGCCCAACTAGCCCACCAGGTGCTTCCAGTAAGCACCACTGTGCTGCGTTGCAGAGAGGTGGTCTAGGCCGTGCCCCTTTTTACATCTCTCTGCAACACAGCTCTGTGGCGCTTACTGGAGGTACCTAGTGGTCTAGTTGGACCCTAGGGACCCTCAGGATTCAAGGGGACTTAATCTCCCAACTTAAAACGGCCACAGGTTGTGTTTACACAGTGGGGAAGTGAGGGGACGGGGCCTGAGGTGACGTGTGCACACACTCCCTGTGGCGCGTTTTAAGAGGTAGTTTTAATCCCCTGCCCTATTATATACTAGGGGCTTACAGAGGAGGTCATGCTGATCACAGGGGGACCCCAACGCATAGTGTTCCTTAGTGTATGTAGGTATTTTCGCTATATTCTGAGTGTCTTTTAACATAGCACTGGCTCTAGGACTGGTTAGTCAGACTCAGTTACCACCAGTATCCATCTGAAAAAGTTGAGGGTAGAGGATGATTTTGCAACAAGGCTTCTTTCTGCTCTTCTGTTTGTTCTTTCTGCACGTTATCCTTCTTCCTGCACTTTTCTTCGTCTTTGAGGACTTCTGTTGCTTCTTTCTGCATTTCTTTTTTTTCTTTCTGTGCGTTTTTTCTTCTTTCTTCACATGTCCTATCTCTGTAGGCATAGTTAGAAATTAGCATTTAAAAAACCTTTGAAATTCACTGAAAAAACCATAGGTTTCAGGCACGCTATAGTTAGGAATTAGCATTTAAAAAAACCTTAGAAATTCACTGAAAAAAACATAGGTTTCAGGGGCGTTATAGTTAGCTGGACTTTTCACTCGTACAAAACCATTGAAATTCCCCTGTTATAGTTAGTTCAGCTAACTATAGCTCGAGCGCCCGCAATGCACTGCTGATGACGTCACAAATTACATCACTCATGACATGGTCAGTGACATCACTCATGAAATCCCTGATGACATCTCAAATGACATCACTGATGACATCATCCTTGTGATAGAGTGGCAGACCTCCTCTCCCCCTAATATAACCTTTGATACACACATTCAAAAATAGAAACTAAAATTTTCAAAACAATGGACATACCAATATCAGTTACAAAAACCTATTCAGTAATTCTAAGATCCACATACACATCCACTCATTCACCAACAGTCCTATACAGTCACTCATACATGTACTCACTCATCATATGTACTCATACACCTATACATCCTGTTACACAACGCCACTCATCCATAGAGTTACTCACACACATAGTCACTCATGCTAATAAAGAATCAGACATCCATTTACTTGCATATACAGTTATACACACACCACCACACTTACTTCTACAGAAACTTACACATACTTAGGGGCATATGCATCAACCAAACTAATACCGATTCCTTAATAGCGAAAAATAAGGCATCGCCATTAAGGAATCGGTAATTGGCATGCATCAACAGATTCGGTAAAATTTAGCGATTCCTTAAAAATCGCTAAATTTACCGATTCCTTAATAGCGGGGCACGCAAACGGCCCCACTAGCAAATAGCGAGTTCGGTAATACCGATTTGGCTAATAGCGAGTTCGGTAATACCGAATTAGCAATTACCGAATCGGTAATAGCGAAATCGCAAATTGCCGCGTCGCTCCGGGAACAGGCTGATGACATCACCAACCAGGAAATACTGCTGCCCCACCCACATAGCCTCGACAGAGGAGCAGACAGGAGCTGGAAAGAAGGACAGGCTGTGCAGAGTGAGGCCACACAGATTCTGCTAGTCACAGCACACATCCATCATGTCGCAGGAAGTGCCATCCAGCGCTGAATCTGCACGCAAGCGCAAGAAGAAGTTTTCAGACAGGGAGCTGGAGTACCTCATCGAGGGAGTGTCCAGCAAACACGACCGCCTCTTTGGCAAGCTGTCCCTCAAGGTGCCTGAGACCGAGAAGCGGCGCATCTGGCAGCGCATCCGTGAGAGGATCAATGCGGTTGGCGTCACTAGCCGCAGCATCGACGATCTCAAAAAACGGTGGTATGACCTCCGGAAGCGCGCAAAAGAGAGGATTGCTGAGAGGCTCCGGGAGGCAAGAAGGACTGGAGGCGGAACAAGCACTGCACCATCCAACACAGCCCTGGAGGACCTTGTGGAAGGGACGATAGAGCGGGAAGCCGTCGTGGGGGTGATCCAGATGGACACGTCCGGCGCAGCCACAAGTGCCCAAGGTAAGATGCATGCCTGTGCCACACCCAGCATAGCGTAAATCCATAGCCATGCCCCCAGCCCAATCTCACTGTGTCTGCAGCTCTGGCACAGACAGTTCCACACATGACACTACTGCATCTTGGGAGTTGTAGTCTAGTCAGCCCAGAGTGCAGGCACAGGCGTAAATCCTCACACAACACATATTTTGTACATGGCTGTAGACTGTTCATTTGTTGGACCACAGAGGGACATTGATGGGTACAACACTATGTAGGTGTAAGCATCCCACTAATCATGCACTGTTTCACACACAGATGCATCACCTGGGGACTCTGACGACAGCGACCAGCTGATCATATCTGAGACACCCGTGGAGTCAGACCAGGAGACTGTGCAGGATGCGCACGCACCGCCAACACCTGCCACCCCACCAGCACCACCTCCACCAGCGCCACAATCATCGGCACCAGCACCAGTGCCACAAGCCAAGGCACCTGCGCCACAAGCCAAGGCACCACCACCTGCGCCACAAGCAACGGCACCAGCAAGCCAGCCTGCAGCCAGTGCAGCCACAATACCGCAGAGGCACAGGCACCAAGTTGCGCCCTTGCAGGAGATGGCAACCCCCCCCCCGAAATTGGCACCCACGCAGCGCACATCCACACCACCTGCTGCACCACATGGAGGCTCAAGACACGCACGGCGTCACAGGGCCCGTCGCAGTTCCGTCTCCTCAGCTGACCAGGATGTCCCAACAACCTCTGCAATTGAGGAGAGGATGCTGCGCACACAGAACCTGCAGGGAAGACATGTGGCTAGCATCAGCTGCAACATCGTGCGCCTAGCGAGGGAGATGCGCGCCATGACTGCAGCAGTCACCGACATGGGCTCCGCGGTCAGGGACATGGGCACGGCAGTCAGGGACCAGACCACTGCGGTTACTGATGGCAATGCTCAGCTCAGGGAGGAGGTACGTGAGCTCACCCGTGCCATCAGGGAGGGCCATGAGTCCCAGAGGAGGAGTAACCGGCAGCTAATGTTGCGTTCTGCCGCCGCTACCAAGGCCATACAACGGCACAGCAACTGCACCACTGTGTTGGCACGCCGCACAGTCTCCCTGCAGGTGGACCTTGGGCACTTCTGCGGTGATGTTGCCAAGTCACTGAGACACATCACCACTGCTGTGGAACAACTTCAGAGCAGCACATGCAGTGCTGCAGCATTGGGAGGGGATGACACCAGTGAGGCTGCCTCCAGTGTCAGCAGCGTGTCACTGGCAGAGGCCACCACCAGGCGCCGAAGTTCGCGTGCCTCCACGGGGACAGGCCGTGGTGAGGGTATGGATGCACCTGAGCGGAGGCTTGGTGTACGTGGCAAGCGGCACTAGAAAATTGGACATGCTGCAGGTCCATGGTGGAGCAACCATGGCCATCCAATTATCCTGTTTGCACAGGCCTGACTTTAAGGAACCTTTTATTTACATTTATGCAATCGGAGCATGATTCACAATGCTAGTTCTGTTGCACAATCCTCAGTGCTGCTGTGCATTAAACAGTTGCACCCAACACCAACTTGTAATGTCTCATTTTACCCAGGGTCAAAAATGATTTTGCGTTATGTCTGTCCGCCTCCTATGGCCCTCTGCTGTGTTTGGGATGTGTGCCGGTCGTCGTTGGGCGGGTGGTTGGTCAGCCTGGGGGTCGTCATCCCTGTCCACCTCCATGGGTATCCCCCTTCTGGTGGCAATGTTGTGCAGCATTGCACATACAGCAATTATTCGACAGCATGTGTCTGGTTGGTATAGCATTGCGCCGCCAGTCTTGTGGAGGATACGGAAGCGGCTCTTGAGAATCCCAAAAGTCCGCTCTATCACATTCCTCGTGCTGATGTGTGCAGTGTTGTAGCGATGTTCCTGCGGGGTTGCTGGATTTAGGTATGGGGTTAGTATGTATTCCCGCAGGGCGTAAGCACTGTCACCTAGAAGATGGAAGCATAGACTTAGCATTGGTGATGTACATACATGTGTGGTGTTGGTGTGGGGAAGCGTAGTTCTACTTACCTAACAGGAGTCCCTCTCCAAATTCGCCATTGAGTAGTCGCCTGTGCATTCCACTGTTGCGGAAGATGTATGAGTCGTGTGTGCTCCCTGGGAATTGTGCCACTAGGTCCGTTATGATGTTGTTGGCATCGCACACAACCTGCACGTTGATCGAGTGGTATGACTTGCGGTTCCTGAAAAGGTACTCATTTGCTGACGGAGGGCATATGGGGATATGCGTGCAGTCGATGCATCCAATCACATGTGGAAATTGTGCCACCTGGTAGAATGCCTGTTTGGTGCGGTCCAACTGCTGTGGGGTTGTGGGGAAGCTGATGTGTCTGTGGAGCATTGTCAGCATGGCATCTAGGAATTTTTGGAAGAAGCGTGACAGTGCGCTTTGCGAAACACCTCCGGCAACCGCAATTACCCCCTGGAAACTCCCTGAGGCCAGTAGGTGCAGGCTGCATAGTACCTGAACGTGCGCAGGGATTGCATTTGTCCGGTGGGTCTGGTGCTGCAGTAATGGTTCCAGGTCTGCAATCAGGCGCATGATCATAGCGCGATTGAGGCGATATTTCTGGTACACCTCGTCCTCATTCTGGCCGAGCAGGGTTATGCGCAGTCTGAACACTCTCTCCTGTACCCTTCTCCTGCGCTGTCCTGCTGCATTGATCCGCATCCTCCTTGCAAGCACGTAGAGGGCAGCCATTTTGGGGGAGCCAACAGGGTCTCCTGGGCCAGATTTAAGGGTTTAGTGATTGCCTCAATCATTTGCACATGTAGGAATTTTTTTTTTATTTTTTTTTTGTGACTTTACCTCCAGGTTTTGATTCCCCTTATTTAGCTCTGGCAAAATAGCGATTTTTGGGATTTTCGGTATTAGCGAGTTTTGTTGCATTGGGGTGCGATTCGTTATTTGCTATTGGCAATTTCCGGGAGCTAATAGTGATTTCGGTAATTGCGAATTCGGTATTTAGCGATTCGGTAAATTAGCATTTTGGGTATTAGCGATTCGGTATGTTCGAGGTTATTTATTTAGCGATTCGTTATTTGCTCGGGTTTTGGGTTGATGCATTGGGATTGGGTATTTTTAACGCAATACCGGGAGCTATTACCGAATCGGTATTTTACCGACTGGATTTTGGCTTGATGCATAAGGGTGTTAGTCTTTTAAACAATCACTTATAGAAACACATACTTATTCATACAGGAACTGTTTCAATCTCTCACTCTCACATATACTCACTTATATACACCAATAGTCACATATACTAGTTTAAAACATATGTAGTTACTCATAAAGACACTATTGAGACAGTCATTCACTCACTAGCACACACATGCACACACTCGTCCACCCATACAGTCCTGCACACATGCTGTCTTCAACACATACAAACAGTGAGTCACTCATTCATGCACCTATGCACTACGTAATACCCCCCACTGAACCATACAGACACTCAGACACTCATACTGATACTCAAAAAACCAACTAATAACCTATATAGACACTCATGTAGCTACTCACCAACCCATGCAGCCACTTATACACAAAGTGAGAGACTGATACAGATATTTACATATTTAAACATTACTCACTAAGCCATGTATTCACTAAGATACATTTAATCAGTCAGTTATACAATCAATTTTTCAAAAACAAATCATCCATTTAGACACTTATATACCCATTTATTCTTCCATCGACCTTGGGATAAACATATATAAAACATATTTCATTTTCAGAAAAACACACATTCACTGGATGATGTCATCAGTGATGTCATTTGAGATGTCATCAGTGATGTCATGAGTGATGTCACTGACCATGTCATGAGTGATGTAATATGTGGCGTCATCAGCAGTGCATTGCGGGTGCGCGTGTTATAGTTAGCTGAACTAACTATAACGGGGGAATTTCAATGGTTTTGTATGAATGAAATGTCCAGCTAACTATAACATGTGGGAAACCTATGGTTTTTTCATTGAATTTGCAAGGTTTTTTAAATGCTAATTCCTAACTATAACGTGTGTGAAACCTATGGTTTTTTCAGTGAATTTGCAAAGTTTTTTAAATGCTAATTCCTAACTATAACAAGTGTGAAACCTATGGTTCTTTCAGTGAATTTGCAAGGTTTTATAAATCTTTTTTTTCTGTCTTTTTTTTTTTAAAACAATATGCTACCTATGTTTATAATCATTGATTTACTGTATCCTGCAATATAGAAAGTTCACCTTTTTTAAAAAAATGGTTAGATATAGTTGAATAACATAGTTAATATCTTCTACAAACCTTTTTTTTTAGGATTTTTTACCATGCGCGTATGCTAAGCTTACCATACACGCACGGTACGTTTTATGTACGGTGCGCGTACGTAATGTTTAAGCTCCGTGTGCGCATGCGTACGCGATTTACGTACGTGTCCGTAATTCGCATGCGACGCGTAAGCGCTTGCCCCCTACGCGCTCGTGCACGTTCCGCGGAACCGCCGTTTGTACGTGCACGCGCATGTACACGCGTGCCTCTAATGCGCATGCGCGCGTGCATGTGTCTAAGGTAAGCGCATGCGTACTTTTACCGTGCACGTACGGTAAGCGTACGCAGCGCGCACGGTAGATCATGTGATTCAGAAACAATACTTTTCATTGGTTTAAACTTGTTTCATTTCCAGAAACTTCCAACACCACACCCATTCCCCTCATTACTGCTTCTGATTCCTTAGGAGAAGGAGCTGAATTGTCTTTGGGATACAATGGCAGAGCAGCAGTCCTCTTCTGAGAGTGAGCAGGGCAGCAGCATCATTAGACAGAGAAGGAGGAAACAGAAGAATTCTTTTGTTTGTGAGTATTTCACTTTTCCAGAGGGGCAGAAAAAGGTAAATGCTCCATTAGTCACCTGCTCACTTTGTGAGCGTGTCTTATCTAGAGGTAATCCAAGGAAGAAGTATTCCTTTGGTAATCACACTATGGTCAGACACATTAGGGATGTTCATCCCAGGACTTTTGCTCGACATACTGAAGCAAACCCATCAGTAAGTCACCCGAGCACATCCGCAGAAGCTCAGCCGAGTACATCTTCGGCAGCTCAGCCGAGCACTTCCTCTGCGGTGGGAGCATCACCCTCTTCTGCTCCTCTGGCCATCTACCTTCTGTTTCAGAGAGTACATATAAGGTGCAACACTTGTTACTCTCTTATTGCTATGGGGGAGTCTAGTATTCCTCTAATAGATAATAAGATTGAGCAGCACAAGTGCGGTTCCTTCTAATACTCCCATTCTTTCTTTCCTCTGTCCCTGTATTAACACAAGGGCTCTTTTAAGAGCCACCCTACCTCACAATTTTTTTTTTTTTTATTTCATCTGGTTTTTTAAAAAAAAAATGTCACCGTGCCTGCACCTTTTAAAAAAAAATATATATTTATTACACCCTTCAATGTACTTCAGGGACCACAAGAGAAATGACAACGGCAGAGTGAGGAGAACTGAAAACAAGGAACTACGAAAGTAAATGTGTGATGAATACAGATATTTCAAACTTACCTGACCAACTTAATTTTCATTAAATGGTTTTTTTAAATTGCTAGAATAAAAGGATTAATTTTCATAACATTTCTTTCTCAATCTGTAACAGAAGAAAAAAAGTATTAATATTTAACAATACATTTTACAATACATTACACATATTTTCATATTTAACAAAGACATGTTTTGCCCTTTTTTTGCTGTTTTCAGAATATATTGAATTTCACTGCAAATTGTGAAACCAATTTCATTCATCACTTAACAGCGGGCAAAAAAATTAACAATCTGAAAGATTGTTTAAAAAAAGCCCTGAATCTCTTCTCAGTAAAACATACCTTGATAGAAATATAATATATATAATAAAAATATCATCTAGCAACAATAACTATTTGTAATAAATAACGTCTGTAAATCTTGTTGCTTAAGCTCATACACCCAAATAATATCTGTCAAAGAAGTCCACAAGAGAATTTTTTACCTTTCCATGAGGCCAAATGGTAATTTTTAAATTCTTTTTTGATGAAATATCTAATGGTAATCCAATAAAATCGCAAAAAATGATTTGTTCAGATTTTGCAATCTGTATCTAAAATTTTGGTTTTAGAAAAAATAAATAGGAATTTGGTAATTCTGCAGGCAAACGTTGCTTATAAATCAATTGAGAATCATTTCACAGTGTCCAGCCTTTTTCACATTTAAGAAAAACTGTGTAATGACCAGAAGTTATCGTAGGTCCATCATGGAAAATTATTGCAACTGCAACAAAAGTTTTTCCTGATATTGATAATTGTTTTCCTACAAACTTCTTTATAGAAGTGTCCACTTTTGTTCCATCAGCTCTACAACGTTGCATCATTAAAATTACATACTGTCCATATTTCTTTAAAAATAACGTTGAAAACATGTCTGATTTACATTTAGAACATTCCATGTTGTGATTGGCATCTTTAACTAATTTACTAAAAGTGACTGATTGACTCTCTGGTAATGTTAAATATATGAACCTTTCAGAATCAACATTAGAGCTGCATGTGTTGAAACACTTTTCACAACTATGTTCCCATTCATAAGACAGACCAAACATATTTTCAATTTCTACCCCTTCTTCTTCCAGTACCATAAGAATATACATCAAGAATTCCTGTGCATCTTGCTGGACATTTTGAGTAAACTGTGTACTTCCTGAACATACATCTAAAAGTTTTCTAACATCAGAAGCACTTTTTATTTTAGTTTTATCGTTACTCAGCTTCTCAAAAAGAAAACTCAGCAGAGAACAGAATCTTTTTTCATGATTTACTATTATCTGCTCTTGCAAACTTTCAAAATAAAATACAACATTCAGCACTACATTAGCGTAGCAGTTGACACCAGAGCTATTTTCAAAATGACAACCAACAACCTCTTCAACACTGTCCTTTTTCTTTTTGCTTGCAGTCACATCACTCTCCTTTTGTTTTCTCTTCTGTACATCCTCATTACAGATATTCTCAATTCTCCTTTTCTGACAAACAACACGTTTTTCAGACACAGGATACTGACCTAAATGAGGAGCATAGCTTCTTCTTAATCTATTATATTCCTTTACACAGTTTGCATCAGCACTAACTTTTGAGTCATCAAAGTCTATCATGAATAGACCAGATAATGTTTTCACTCGTGACAAAGCAACCTATGCCATACCTTCTTTGAACACAGTTGAACCAATGTTTACAAAAGCACTATCTACAGTTAATCCTTGAGATTTGTGAATAGTTACAGCATATGCTAGAGAAAATGGAAACTGCTTCCTACGTACATATAAGTCTTTCACAAGCAAGAAACGAACTGAACAACGACAAATGTCTTTAACCTCTTCAATCTGATCAAATTTTATTTTTAAAAATTCAATTCCATCTTTTTTCTGGTATTTCACAAAACCCACAACTTTACCCATAGCTCCATTCACTAAACCTTTTTCTACATCCAAATTTTAAAAATACTCGACAGTTCATATAAACATAAAGATTTTTTTCTAATCCAGCTGTTTTCGAAATATTCTTCTCTAGAGAATCCAATTTATTTTTCAGTTTGCCTGTTAATGTAATAGTAATTCCTTCATGCTGAATTTTGTCCACGGCTTCCATTTTCTTAATCTCTTCCTTTTCTAATTTCAAAAGTTCCTCATTGAATATCGAGCATTCACGTAGTGTTGGCATTAAGCAGATTACAGTATTTTTTTCAGCAATCTTCTGGTATATTTTCTCTGCAACTATTTGTTCATTTGGAAATAAATTATGTAGCAACCGACTCTGTAATGCTTTTCTGCCAACTTCTGTGAGTAGTCCAATTCTGATATCTTTCAGAATACTTGCATAATCTTCATCGTTTGCTTGCCTCATATTGGTAGTGAGTTCTTTGTACTCAAAGAATGACCAAATATTCGCATTACCAATACTTCCTAATGACTTCTTTGTGTCTTCATGTGTCACAGTATTAAACACTGGTTGTCCTTTAACTGGAGTGAGCTGCAGAAGATCCCCAAAAACTATAACATGTTTTCCTCCAAATAACACGTCATAGTCTCTCTTTAGAATTTGCTGCATTCTTAAATGCACAAAGGCAAGCATTAAGTTTGATACCATGCTTACCTCATCAATAATGAGAACTTGCATCTTCTTCAACACTCTTGAAACTTCGAAGTATGCTTCTCCCGTTAACTTGTGATATTCTATTTTGTTCTCATGCTCCACTGGTAACATTAGCAAGCGATGTAAGGTAATTCCTTTTATGTTATATGCTGCTAACCCAGTTGGAGCAGTAACAACACAAGACAAAGTTGAATCTGTTTTTTGCTGTAGGTAGCTTCGGATGACTTTAATTAAGAAACTTTTTCCAGTTCCAGCTTGTCCACTCACATACATCCTGATTGGTTCAAATGATGCGCATGAGCACTCTTTCTTTTCATGTAGTAATCCATGGTCAATTTTTTTTGTGACTTCTTCATAAATTTGTTTTGTTCTTCATTCAGTTGCTGGTCCAAATTTGGTAAGTCTACTAAATCTTCCTGAGCTTGATTCATAGCTGTTTCCACTTCAGTCATGGCTATTGCAGCTTCATTTTCTACGATTGGTTGTCCTAGGGGGTCTTGACTGAGTGTTCCAGAACTTTGGCTGTCTTGAGAACTGTCTCTAGCTACTTCAGCTGCAATTGTAGCTTCCTGTTCAATTTCTTCATTTAACATTTGCACATAATTTGTGAAAGTACTGCATTCAATCGTATCTTTGCAAGCATTAAAGGAATCTTCATAGCTCTGAAAATCTCCAAGTAATTCATCCTCTGAACGCCATGGTTTAAACAGCTGTAAAAGTGCTATGTAGTAAAATTCCTTTTTGTCAGGAGTGTCGCAACTCAGCTTCCTGTGATTAATCAAGCTTCCTTTTGTTTGCTTCACCAAACATCCTTCCTCACCAATGACTTTATATTTTCCATTGTTGATGTCTTCTGTGGCTTTCCGTGTAAAAATGTAGTTCTGCAGCACTTCATAGAGACACATGTTCTCAAGATGACGACTTCTTTTTGGGTAATATGTGTCCAACATGTTTGATTTCAAAATATCTGTACTTTCCGGGTCATTCTCTGCCAAATATTCAATTTCTCCAACAGATTTCAGTACCCGATTTCGCATTTCTGCAAGGCCTAAACTTACCCAAATTATTCTTCTGGATTTGGAGTACAGACTTGCAGATGATAACCTATCTGAGCATTCGTAGGATCCAATTTCTTGATGCGATAACATCTTTAAACTGAAACTGTATAGCTTTTGACTGACAGTCTTCTCGTGAGAAATCTCTTCCCACATTTCTTTCAATTCTGTTTTCTCAGATTTAGTGATGTAAGATGTGACATACCGAGCAACAGCAATAGAATTGTCAGCTACATACTGTATATCCATGTTAGCATTCCATATGGATAAAATGACTGGGTTGTAGTCATTTATATATTTTGATTCTTCTTTTCTTCTTAGGTTGTAGGTATTCTTAGGCGATTTTCTTGTAATGGTATGTCGCACAGCTGACATAAAACTGTTGACTCTTCCTTTTGAAAGAACAGGTCGTGGAAATCCAAATCGACATTTTGTGTAGAATTTTTCTTTACTCTTGTACTTTCGTCGACAGTATTTTCCACACCGATGACTTTGGAAACGTAAAACTTGCTCTTTTAAGTGTTTCTCTTCTGTGCTTTTAGGTATAGCACATGTTGCATATCCTTCGATGAAACTTAAAACTGCATCATCAGAATCTGTTCCAAATTTTGGGGCATCCTTGATCCACAACAGCATATGAATATGAGGAGCACCTCTTGCTTGGTACTCTTTTCTCCAAAAGAAATCCACAGCTTCTCCAAGAGGCGGATTTTTTTTACTGCAGATGAAGGACATCATAGCCTCAAATCTATGATTGAAATATCTGCAAACATTAACCGGATCTAATGAGCACAATTCTCCTGCTGTCTTGTATTGGATGTTTTCAATATTTGAATTTGCATCTCGAAGAAAATCCAGAAGATCATCCCAAGCGTACTCGGCACAGCTTAGGGTGAGAAACCATGTAGGAGTTCCTAAATTCCGTAACATACACTTCAATTCTCCATGGCGTCGGTACCAATATTCATTTGTCCCACGCTGACAAGCCATTAGATTAATCAATTGAGATTCCAAATGATCATCTCGCTGTTGCACTTTGTTCATAAAATCCCTTGCAGACACATTACGTAGATGTACTCCAGTTTTCAAAATGTGATTTACTGCATAAGATAGTGCTGACAAGTCACTTTCAAATAAAAGATGGAACAAATAAGGAATACTTTGACGAAATCTGGGATCTTCTGCATATAATCTTGTAGTCCGATACTCAGAAGCAGGAATCTGTACTGGACGTTCATCATATTGTCCACCTTTTCCTGTAGGAAACAGCTGGGGAAAAGAACGAGCTTCCAAGCTCTCCTCCCATACACTCACGGGAGTTCCTTGTGCTTTCTTCATCTGAAACAGATCAATAGTGTTTGCCATAACTTCTTTTGAATGAAGAGGATGTATGCTGAAATGTTCATAAATTTCTTCTTCTTTTGACTTATCCACTTTTTCAATTTGCCCAGCTGGTATTCCTGAGTCTGGTAGTAAAACTTCTTCATCTTCATCCATATAAATTGTTTCATACCATTTATTATTTCTTTTCAAATATAAATTTGCTCTTTGTACTTTTCGTACATCTACCAGCTCCTGCCAAATTTTCTTGTTCTTTGTTGGTACTCCATTAACCAAAATAACTAATGGTTCAGTTTCCAATGTATCTGCATCAATAGTTTCCATATTTTTTTTCAAATCCAATGGCAAATAGACAACTCTTCCTTTTAAACCTCTTTGTAAATCCGAAGGAGGTAATTTGCCTGTTTTTGGCTCCATACAAACTATAGTCTGGAACGGATGAACACATTGAATGAGTATAGACTCATACGTATTTAAATCACTAAGTTCTGCAGGAATTTCAACCAATTCTAAATTATTATGTACAGCTCTTGCTGGCATTTTATTTTCTTCTAACTTGTTATAACAGTATTTACAAATACGGTGATATTCACCCAAATCAAAACAATTTTCCAGAAATAAATATGTAGCAAAATCCAACCACTTAGTATTATCTTCTTTTTCACTTTTTTTATAGAGATCAACATACCTTGTTTGTTTTTTATAATGGCTTCTCCGGCAACATATACAAGTAATATTTGGTCTTTCATTAGAAATGATAGTAAATTTTGTCATTTGATCTTCAAAATTTTTACTAATAGTAGGTTCTATATTGTCTTCCACATTTTCTTCAATTACTCTGTCATTTTCTGCACTTTCTTGTTCCGGACCAAAGTAACAAAACTGAATTTCATCAGTAACCTTCTCTACATCTGATACAGATCCACGGAACAGAGCCCTATTCAACTCATTTAACTTTAGTGCTGGACTTTTAGCAAAATACAATCTTCTCACAAACTTTCTCATTTCAGTATGATGAACAGCCAGCATCCTAAAATGGTGAAAAACACTTTGGCAAACTTTCCTAGAAAGACAAGCCAGAGAATGTCCTTGCAAACCAGTATTCTCTCTCACTCTACATGGATCTAGTCTTTGAAGCACCTTAATCTTCTGGTTAACACTTGTTTTACTATATTCTCTTAGAAATTCACGTAATTTATCAATAGATTCTTGTCGTACAGTACAAATACTACTACAATTCCAAGTGTACACTGGAGATTTAGGACGTCTCCGCATAACCTCATCAGCTATCACTTCTTCCTCATTTCTTGGAACCATTTTCTCCTTTTCCATTATACAACCATCTTTCACTTCATAAGCTTGGCCACTGGTGTCAACTGCATGCAGCAAACTATTACTTTGAAGATAACTCTCTTCATTAAAAAATGGTTCAATACTTGAACTATGCATCCATTCTCCTAAAAACACTTTACAAAAGTTATTTCTTTTCACTACTCTTTTTGTTTTGCTTTGTGACTTCATTACATTGACCATTTTATCTAATGTACGGATCCTGTTCAAAATTCAAATGAATAGTTTTCTTTTTAAATCTAAAGCATTAGCTACAATTGATTCGATTTCTTTTTTTCGCTTATAAAATTTCGCTTTCTTCTTATTTTTTTTCACATCCTTTAGCAAATTGGACATCACTCTTCTCTGAAACATTTTTCTACGAATGTCTTTAAATGCTGTTTTTCTTTTTAAGTCAATCTTTATTGCTTCTAATTGTACATTAGCATTTTCTAATTTCTCACTTTTGTCCTGTTCTTTTCTACTTGAAACTCTATTTGCAGTGGAGACATTTTTCAAATTTGTTCTTTTTTTGAAGATTTTTTTTTAAAATCCTTGGTTTGCTTACCAGAAGACTTTTTCTTTTTTCCAACATGAGGATCTTCAACTAATTTGGGTCCTCCAGTTGTCTTCAAATATAAATGTTTTTTCTGTTCTTTTCTCTTCCTTGATTTTATAGGCATCTTTAACTTATTTCACTGTTGTTCAGCAATACCTGAAAGAAACAAAAAAAAATACCTTTATGTAATTTAAATTTATTACTATATTTTTTTGTGCATTTCAAATCTTATAATACTATCTCCCCCTTTCCTACAAGTGAAATACACAATAAAACCAACACGAATTAAAGCTTCCCCTTTCCTACGAATGCAATTCTGAAAGAACCAGAGTACCACGAATTTGATCTCTGACAACAATTCCTGTGTGCGCACAGACTCATGGTGTGATTCTAGGCAGAAAACAAAATTTGATTTGCAATTTGAAAGCACACTTATGACTGTGGTAGAGCAAGTGATAATTACTGTAACAGTCTGACACATTTTCCTTATAGTTAAGAGAGGCAGAAAAGAGCACATGTCCTAACAGCTACTTGAGACCATGAGCATGGGGAACCTGGGTGAGTGATTAGACTAGAGCAAAGGAAATGAGCCTTGGTAAGAGTCAATGTATTAGCGTTACTCATTGCTATCTGAAACACCACACAGCGCTGAATAGTAAGGTTGACTGTACATGAGAAACAGCTTGCTCTCTGCTAAGAGTGTGCTTCTGGAGACTGTCTACTGTCAGGTGCAAAAGAGATCTGCATTGATCCTTGCGCAACTGCATAAACATTGGAGACATGTATGTAACACTACATGTGTGGTAAGGGTTGATTTGACTTCTGAACATGTACAAACTACATGACCCATTGCAGGAGTGTAAGGAAAATCTACCATGTTGATGTCAAATGTGTTTGCATTGCCCTCTCATTTGTGACATATTAATTTGGGCTCAATGCTAGCCATCACAGTTCAATAAAACAAGCTTCCCCTTTCCTACAAATGCAATTCTGAAAGAACCAGAGTAACACAAATTGAATCTCTGACAACAATTCCTGTGTGCGCACAGACTCATGGTGTGATTCTAGGCACAAAACGAAATTTGATTTGCAATTTGAAAGCACACTTACGACTGTGGTAGAGCAAGTGATAATTACTGTAACAGTCTGACACATTTTCATTATATTTTTCAGAAACAGAAAATAGCACATGCCCAAACTGCTTTTTGAGACCATGAACATGTGCAACCTGAATGACATACTACACTCTAGCAAAGGAAATGAGCCTTGGTGAGATTCAATGTATTAGCGTTACTCACTGCTATCTGAAACACCACACAGCGCTGAATAGTAAGCTTGACTGTACATGAGAAACAGCTTGCTCTCTGCTAAGAGTGTGCTTCTGGAGACTGTCTACTGTCAGGTGCAAAAGAGATCTGCATTGATCCTTGCGCAACTGCATAAACATTGGAGACATGTATGTAACACTTCATGTGTGGTAAGGGTTCATTTGACTTCTGAACATGTACAAACTACATGACCCATTGCAGGAGTGTAAAGAAAATCTACCATGTTGATGTCAAATGTGTTTGCATTGACCTCTCATTTGTGACATATTAATTTGGGCTCAATGCTAGCCATCACAGTTCAATAAAACAAGCTTCCCCTTTCCTACGAATGCAATTCTGAAAGAACCAGAGTAACATGAATTGAATCTCTGAGAACAATTCCTGTGTGCGCACGGACTCATGGTGTGATTTTAGGCAGAAAACGAAATTTGATTTGCAATTTGAAAGCACACTTATGACTGTGGTAGAGCAAGTGATAATTACTGTAACAGTCTGACACATTTTCGTTATAGTTTAGAGAGGCAGAAAAGAGCACATGTCCTAACAGCTACTTGAGACCATGAGCATGGGGAACCTGGGTGAGCGATTAGACTAGAGCAAAGGAAATTAGCCTTGGTGAGATTCAATGTATTAGCGTTACTCATTGCTATCTGAAACACCACACAGCGCTGAATAGTAAGGTTGACTGTACATGAGAAACAGCTTGCTCTCTGCTAAGAGTGTGCTTCTGGAGACTGTCTACTGTCAGGTGCAAAAGAGATCTGCATTGATCCTTGCGCAACTGCATAAACATTGGAGACATGTATGTAACACTACATGTGTGGTAAGGGTTAATTTGACTTCTGAACATGTACAAACTACATGACCCATTGCAGGAGTGTAAGGAAAATCTACCATGTTGATGTCAAATGTGTTTGCATTGCCCTCTCATTTGTGACATATTAATTTGGGCTCAATGCTAGCCATCACAGTTCAATAAAACAAGCTTCCCCTTTCCTACAAATGCAATTCTGAAAGAACCAGAGTAACACGAATTGAATCTCTGAGAACAATTCCTGTGTGCGCACGGACTCATGGTGTGATTTTAGGCAGAAAACGAAATTTGATTTGCAATTTGAAAGCACACTTATGACTGTGGTAGAGCAAGTGATAATTACTGTAACAGTCTGACACATTTTCGTTATAGTTTAGAGAGGCAGA
The DNA here is from genome assembly GCF_964204655.1 of Triturus cristatus. Lineage (NCBI taxonomy): Eukaryota > Metazoa > Chordata > Amphibia > Caudata > Salamandridae > Triturus > Triturus cristatus. The sequence continues at coordinate 846,636,499 of NC_140589.1, forward strand.
AAAGAGCACATGTCCTAACAGCTACTTGAGACCATGAGCATGGGGAACCTGGGTGAGCGATTAGACTAGAGCAAAGGAAATTAGCCTTGGTGAGATTCAATGTATTAGCGTTACTCATTGCTATCTGAAACACCACACAGCGCTGAATAGTAAGGTTGACTGTACATGAGAAACAGCTTGCTCTCTGCTAAGAGTGTGCTTCTGGAGACTGTCTACTGTCAGGTGCAAAAGAGATCTGCATTGATCCTTGCGCAACTGCATAAACATTGGAGACATGTATGTAACACTACATGTGTGGTAAGGGTTAATTTGACTTCTGAACATGTACAAACTACATGACCCATTGCAGGAGTGTAAGGAAAATCTACCATGTTGATGTCAAATGTGTTTGCATTGCCCTCTCATTTGTGACATATTAATTTGGGCTCAATGCTAGCCATCACAGTTCAATAAAACAAGCTTCCCCTTTCCTACAAATGCAATTCTGAAAGAACCAGAGTAACACGAATTGAATCTCTGAGAACAATTCCTGTGTGCGCACGGACTCATGGTGTGATTTTAGGCAGAAAACGAAATTTGATTTGCAATTTGAAAGCACACTTATGACTGTGGTAGAGCAAGTGATAATTACTGTAACAGTCTGACACATTTTCGTTATAGTTTAGAGAGGCAGAAAAGAGCACATGTCCTAACAGCTACTTGAGACCATGAGCATGGGGAACCTGGGTGAGCGATTAGACTAGAGCAAAGGAAATTAGACTTGGTGAGATTCAATGTATTAGCGTTACTAATTGCTATCTAAAACACCACACAGCGCTGAATAGTAAGGTTGACTGTACATGAGAAACAGCTTGCTCTCTGCTAAGAGTGTGCTTCTGGAGACTGTCTACTGTCAGGTGCAAAAGAGATCTGCATTGATCCTTGCGCAACTGCATAAACATTGGAGACATGTATGTAACACTACATGTGTGGTAAGGGTTAATTTGACTTCTGAACATGTACAAACTACATGACCCATTGCAGGAGTGTAAGGAAAATCTACCATGTTGATGTCAAATGTGTTTGCATTGCCCTCTCATTTGTGACATATTAATTTGGGCTCAATGCTAGCCATCACAGTTCAATAAAACAAGCTTCCCCTTTCCTACAAATGCAATTCTGAAAGAACCAGAGTAACACAAATTGAATCTCTGACAACAATTCCTGTGTGCGCACAGACTCATGGTGTGATTCTAGGCACAAAACGAAATTTGATTTGCAATTTGAAAGCACACTTACGACTGTGGTAGAGCAAGTGATAATTACTGTAACAGTCTGACACATTTTCATTATATTTTTCAGAAACAGAAAATAGCACATGCCCAAACTGCTTTTTGAGACCATGAACATGTGCAACCTGAATGACATACTACACTCTAGCAAAGGAAATGAGCCTTGGTGAGATTCAATGTATTAGCGTTACTCACTGCTATCTGAAACACCACACAGCGCTGAATAGTAAGCTTGACTGTACATGAGAAACAGCTTGCTCTCTGCTAAGAGTGTGCTTCTGGAGACTGTCTACTGTCAGGTGCAAAAGAGATCTGCATTGATCCTTGCGCAACTGCATAAACATTGGAGACATGTATGTAACACTTCATGTGTGGTAAGGGTTCATTTGACTTCTGAACATGTACAAACTACATGACCCATTGCAGGAGTGTAAAGAAAATCTACCATGTTGATGTCAAATGTGTTTGCATTGACCTCTCATTTGTGACATATTAATTTGGGCTCAATGCTAGCCATCACAGTTCAATAAAACAAGCTTCCCCTTTCCTACGAATGCAATTCTGAAAGAACCAGAGTAACATGAATTGAATCTCTGAGAACAATTCCTGTGTGCGCACGGACTCATGGTGTGATTTTAGGCAGAAAACGAAATTTGATTTGCAATTTGAAAGCACACTTATGACTGTGGTAGAGCAAGTGATAATTACTGTAACAGTCTGACACATTTTCGTTATAGTTTAGAGAGGCAGAAAAGAGCACATGTCCTAACAGCTACTTGAGACCATGAGCATGGGGAACCTGGGTGAGCGATTAGACTAGAGCAAAGGAAATTAGCCTTGGTGAGATTCAATGTATTAGCGTTACTCATTGCTATCTGAAACACCACACAGCGCTGAATAGTAAGGTTGACTGTACATGAGAAACAGCTTGCTCTCTGCTAAGAGTGTGCTTCTGGAGACTGTCTACTGTCAGGTGCAAAAGAGATCTGCATTGATCCTTGCGCAACTGCATAAACATTGGAGACATGTATGTAACACTACATGTGTGGTAAGGGTTAATTTGACTTCTGAACATGTACAAACTACATGACCCATTGCAGGAGTGTAAGGAAAATCTACCATGTTGATGTCAAATGTGTTTGCATTGCCCTCTCATTTGTGACATATTAATTTGGGCTCAATGCTAGCCATCACAGTTCAATAAAACAAGCTTCCCCTTTCCTACAAATGCAATTCTGAAAGAACCAGAGTAACACGAATTGAATCTCTGAGAACAATTCCTGTGTGCGCACGGACTCATGGTGTGATTTTAGGCAGAAAACGAAATTTGATTTGCAATTTGAAAGCACACTTATGACTGTGGTAGAGCAAGTGATAATTACTGTAACAGTCTGACACATTTTCGTTATAGTTTAGAGAGGCAGAAAAGAGCACATGTCCTAACAGCTACTTGAGACCATGAGCATGGGGAACCTGGGTGAGCGATTAGACTAGAGCAAAGGAAATTAGCCTTGGTGAGATTCAATGTATTAGCGTTACTCATTGCTATCTGAAACACCACACAGCGCTGAATAGTAAGGTTGACTGTACATGAGAAACAGCTTGCTCTCTGCTAAGAGTGTGCTTCTGGAGACTGTCTACTGTCAGGTGCAAAAGAGATCTGCATTGATCCTTGCGCAACTGCATAAACATTGGAGACATGTATGTAACACTACATGTGTGGTAAGGGTTAATTTGACTTCTGAACATGTACAAACTACATGACCCATTGCAGGAGTGTAAGGAAAATCTACCATGTTGATGTCAAATGTGTTTGCATTGCCCTCTCATTTGTGACATATTAATTTGGGCTCAATGCTAGCCATCACAGTTCAATAAAACAAGCTTCCCCTTTCCTACAAATGCAATTCTGAAAGAACCAGAGTAACACGAATTGAATCTCTGAGAACAATTCCTGTGTGCGCACGGACTCATGGTGTGATTTTAGGCAGAAAACGAAATTTGATTTGCAATTTGAAAGCACACTTATGACTGTGGTAGAGCAAGTGATAATTACTGTAACAGTCTGACACATTTTCGTTATAGTTTAGAGAGGCAGAAAAGAGCACATGTCCTAACAGCTACTTGAGACCATGAGCATGGGGAACCTGGGTGAGCGATTAGACTAGAGCAAAGGAAATTAGCCTTGGTGAGATTCAATGTATTAGCGTTACTCATTGCTATCTGAAACACCACACAGCGCTGAATAGTAAGGTTGACTGTACATGAGAAACAGCTTGCTCTCTGCTAAGAGTGTGCTTCTGGAGACTGTCTACTGTCAGGTGCAAAAGAGATCTGCATTGATCCTTGCGCAACTGCATAAACATTGGAGACATGTATGTAACACTACATGTGTGGTAAGGGTTAATTTGACTTCTGAACATGTACAAACTACATGACCCATTGCAGGAGTGTAAGGAAAATCTACCATGTTGATGTCAAATGTGTTTGCATTGCCCTCTCATTTGTGACATATTAATTTGGGCTCAATGCTAGCCATCACAGTTCAATAAAACAAGCTTCCCCTTTCCTACAAATGCAATTCTGAAAGAACCAGAGTAACACAAATTGAATCTCTGACAACAATTCCTGTGTGCGCACAGACTCATGGTGTGATTCTAGGCACAAAACGAAATTTGATTTGCAATTTGAAAGCACACTTACGACTGTGGTAGAGCAAGTGATAATTACTGTAACAGTCTGACACATTTTCATTATATTTTTCAGAAACAGAAAATAGCACATGCCCAAACTGCTTTTTGAGACCATGAACATGTGCAACCTGAATGACATACTACACTCTAGCAAAGGAAATGAGCCTTGGTGAGATTCAATGTATTAGCGTTACTCACTGCTATCTGAAACACCACACAGCGCTGAATAGTAAGCTTGACTGTACATGAGAAACAGCTTGCTCTCTGCTAAGAGTGTGCTTCTGGAGACTGTCTACTGTCTGGGGCAAAAGAGATCTGCATTGATCCTTGCGCAACTGCATAAACATTGGAGACATGTATGTAACACTTCATGTGTCGTAAGGGTTCATTTGACTTCTGAACATGTACAAACTACATGACCCATTGCAGGAGTGTAAAGAAAATCTACCATGTTGATGTCAAATGTGTTTGCATTGACCTCTCATTTGTGACATATTAATTTGGGCTCAATGCTAGCCATCACAGTTCAATAAAACAAGCTTCCCCTTTCCTACAAATGCAATTCTGAAAGAACCAGAGTAACATGAATTGAATCTCTGAGAACAATTCCTGTGTGCGCACGGACTCATGGTGTGATTTTAGGCAGAAAACGAAATTTGATTTGCAATTTGAAAGCACACTTATGACTGTGGTAGAGCAAGTGATAATTACTGTAACAGTCTGACACATTTTCGTTATAGTTTAGAGAGCAGAAAAGAGCACATGTCCTAACAGCTACTTGAGACCATGAGCATGGGGAACCTGGGTGAGCGATTAGACTAGAGCAAAGGAAATTAGCCTTGGTGAGATTCAATGTATTAGCGTTACTCATTGCTATCTGAAACACCACACAGCGCTGAATAGTAAGGTTGACTGTACATGAGAAACAGCTTGCTCTCTGCTAAGAGTGTGCTTCTGGAGACTGTCTACTGTCAGGTGCAAAAGAGATCTGCATTGATCCTTGCGCAACTGCATAAACATTGGAGACATGTATGTAACACTACATGTGTGGTAAGGGTTAATTTGACTTCTGAACATGTACAAACTACATGACCCATTGCAGGAGTGTAAGGAAAATCTACCATGTTGATGTCAAATGTGTTTGCATTGCCCTCTCATTTGTGACATATTAATTTGGGCTCAATGCTAGCCATCACAGTTCAATAAAACAAGCTTCCCCTTTCCTACAAATGCAATTCTGAAAGAACCAGAGTAACACGAATTGAATCTCTGAGAACAATTCCTGTGTGCGCACGGACTCATGGTGTGATTTTAGGCAGAAAACGAAATTTGATTTGCAATTTGAAAGCACACTTATGACTGTGGTAGAGCAAGTGATAATTACTGTAACAGTCTGACACATTTTCGTTATAGTTTAGAGAGGCAGAAAAGAGCACATGTCCTAACAGCTACTTGAGACCATGAGCATGGGGAACCTGGGTGAGCGATTAGACTAGAGCAAAGGAAATTAGCCTTGGTGAGATTCAATGTATTAGCGTTACTCATTGCTATCTGAAACACCACACAGCGCTGAATAGTAAGGTTGACTGTACATGAGAAACAGCTTGCTCTCTGCTAAGAGTGTGCTTCTGGAGACTGTCTACTGTCAGGTGCAAAAGAGATCTGCATTGATCCTTGCGCAACTGCATAAACATTGGAGACATGTATGTAACACTACATGTGTGGTAAGGGTTAATTTGACTTCTGAACATGTACAAACTACATGACCCATTGCAGGAGTGTAAGGAAAATCTACCATGTTGATGTCAAATGTGTTTGCATTGCCCTCTCATTTGTGACATATTAATTTGGGCTCAATGCTAGCCATCACAGTTCAATAAAACAAGCTTCCCCTTTCCTACAAATGCAATTCTGAAAGAACCAGAGTAACACGAATTGAATCTCTGACAACAATTCCTGTGTGCGCACAGACTCATGGTGTGATTCTAGGCACAAAACGAAATTTGATTTGCAATTTGAAAGCACACTTACGACTGTGGTAGAGCAAGTGATAATTACTGTAACAGTCTGACACATTTTCATTATATTTTTCAGAAACAGAAAAGAGCACATGCCCAAACTGCTTTTTGAGACCATGAACATGTGCAACCTGAATGACATACTACACTCTAGCAAAGGAAATGAGCCTTGGTGAGATTCAATGTATTAGTGTTACTCACTGCTATCTGAAACACCACACAGCGCTGAATAGTAAGGTTGACTGTACATGAGAAACAGCTTGCTCTCTGCTAAGAGTGTGCTTCTGGAGACTGTCTACTGTCAGGTGCAAAAGAGATCTGCATTGATCCTTGCGCAACTGCATAAACATTGGAGACATGTATGTAACACTACATGTGTGGTAAGGGTTAATTTGACTTCTGAACATGTACAAACTACATGACCCATTGCAGGAGTGTAAGGAAAATCTACCATGTTGATGTCAAATGTGTTTGCATTGCCCTCTCATTTGTGACATATTAATTTGGGCTCAATGCTAGCCATAACAGTTCAATAAAACAAGCTTCCCCGTTCCTACAAATGCAATTCTGAAAGAACCAGAGTAACACAAATTGAATCTCTGACAACAATTCCTGTGTGCGCACAGACTCATGGTGTGATTCTAGGCACAAAACGAAATTTGATTTGCAATTTGAAAGCACACTTACGACTGTGGTAGAGCAAGTGATAATTACTGTAACAGTCTGACACATTTTCATTATATTTTTCAGAAACAGAAAAGAGCACATGCCCAAACTGCTTTTTGAGACCATGAACATGTGCAACCTGAATGACATACTACACTCTAGCAAAGGAAATGAGCCTTGGTAAGGTTCAATGTATTAGCATCACTCACTGCTCTTTGAAACACCACACAGCGCTGAATAGTAAGCTTGACTGTACATGAGAAACAGCTTGCTCTCTGCTAAGAGTGTGCTTCTGGAGACTGTCTACTGTCAAGTGCAAAAGAGATCTGCATTGATCCTTGCGCAACTGCATAAACATTGGAGACATGTATGTAACACTACATGTGTAGTAAGGGTTAATTTGACTTCTGAACATGTACAAACTACATGACCCATTGCAGGAGTGTAAGGAAAATCTACCATGTTGATGTCAAATGTGTTTGCATTCCCCTCTCATTTGTGACATATTAATTTGGGCTCAATGCTAGCCATCACAATTCAATAAAACAAGCTTCCCCGTTCCCACGAATGCAATTCTGAAATAACCAGAGTAACACAAATTGAATCTCTGACAACAATTCCTGTGTGCGCACTGACTCATGGTGTGATTCTAGGCAGAAAACGAAATTTAATTTCCAATTTGAAAGCACACTTACTACTGTGGTAGAGCAAGTGATAATTACTGTAACAGTCTCACACATTTTCATTTTATTTTTCAGAAACAGAAAATAGCACATGCCTAAACAGCTTTTTTATGCTGAATACAAACCATCACAGTTCTAAAAAACAAGCTACCCCTTGCCTGCGAGTGCAAGGCTAACAGAGCAAGAGCAACACGAATTAAATCTCTAATAACAATTCCTCTGTGCACATAGACTCATGGTGTAATTCTGGGCAGGAAACATTATTCCTGGGTGATACCAGTACACCTTAACTTATGGTGAAGACATACTCAATAATATCTGACAAGTTCAAGACAGTTAAATATCTCCCAAAACACAAAATGTGAAAAACAACTTTAAAAGAAGAATCACATTTCTATTATTTATATCAAAATGCTCCACATACATTCCCTCTCAAATTCATAACTCACCTTTAAAAGTAGTTAGTTCAGAAATAAATTTGGCACTCAAACAGCAGATTATCAGAGCCAGAATTTCTGAGCTGTACACCTCTCTCCTCTCACCAGAACCAGTTAATGGCAAGGTTTCCCTCTCTTTTTCCACACATATACATGTTAACTCCAAATCACAGTCCTTCCCACAATTTTTTCAAATGGAAACACACATTTCTATTGGTTGCAAATTTCATCCCTTTCCAAATGATCCCTTCCCCCAACATGACTTCTGACTGCTACCATAGCAACAGATCATGGAACACAGGTGTGAGCAGAGAGGTCAGAAGTTCAGCACACAATGTTTCTAATCCAAAGAGCAAGAGTGCTTGACTTTTCAAACCTAACAGCAAATCCAAAGTAATGCTCTGTGTGAACACATTTTTCTGAACCAATACAAAACATGCTTTTAAAAATCTAAACATACAGCCTAGTTTTAATTGTAAAATGGTTTGAATCAGCCAATCAGTTCTTTAAAAAAAAAAGTATGTTACCCTCCATTTTACATCCATCCTTCTTTTCATATTGCCATTCTACTGAAAGACACCTTCTGAGTGCATCCAGATCTCCTTGAACGATGTTCACAGTGTGGATTATAGGTCACAGCTATGTCTTCTGGAGTGCAAAGTTTGCAGAAAAAAGAGGTATTGTGAAAGACCTTGCTTTGCCAAATGTAGACAATAAATGGATTGGTCAGAGAGGGTTAAAGTGGCACCAATTAATGCCTTTGGTGAAAACCTTTCTACATCTCCCACAGCCTAACCTTATTATTGTGCACTGTGGTGGAAATTACCTAGGCACTTTAACTGGGGTAGGTCTGGAAATGCTTATTAAGGACACCTTTGTGCAATTGATGTCACTCTTTCCACAAACTGCCTTTGTATATTCTAATATATGCCAAAGGCAAAAGTGGAACTGGTCCAACCAATTTTGTCCGCAGATTGACAAAGCAAGAAAGCACGTCAATAAGTCTGTTTCTGCTTTCCTCAGAGACTATGGTATGGGTTCTATATACCACAACAACTTGCGTTACAACATGCTTTGTCAATCTGTGGACAATGTTGGTTGGACCAGTTCCACTTTTGCCTTTGGCATATATTAGAATATACAAAGGCAGTTTGTGGAAAAAGTGACATCAATTGCAGAAAGGTGTCCTTAATAAGCATTTCCAGACCTACCCCAGTGAAAGTGCCTAGGTCATTTCCACCACAGTGCACAATAATAAGGTTAGGCTGTGGGAGATGTAGCAAGGTTTTCACCAAAGGCATTAATTGGTGCCACTTTAACCCTCTCTGACCAATCCATTTAATGTCTACATTTGGCAAAGAAAGATCTCTCACCATACCTCCGCTTGTTTTCTTCAAATGTGTTGGTTAGCACTGAGCAAAAATCAGTATCTCAAAAATGTGAGACAAATGCAAACACATTTGAAAATAGCATGGTAGATTTTTCATCAATTCTTGCAATGGCTGAGGTGGTTCCTACATGTTGAAAAGTCTAATTAATCCTTACCACACATGTAGTCTTATACACATGTCTGCACTCTTCATGCAGTTGTGGAAGTCTCCATGCAGATCTCTCTTGCAGCTGACAATACACAGTTTCCAGAAACACACTCTTTGCACACACGCAGCAGCTTCTCGTACACTCCCATGTATAATAGTCATCTGTGTGTGGTGTTTTAGATAGTAGTGTGTAACGCAAACAGATTCAATGTCACCAAGGCTCATTTCCTTTGCTCTAGTCTAATCACTCTCCCTGTAAGACATGGTCATGGCCTCAAGGAGCTGTTAGGACATGTGCTCCTTTCTGTCTGTGTAAACTATAAGAAAAATGTGTCAGGCTGTCACAGTAATTATCACTTGCTCTACCACAGTACTAAATGTGCTTTCAAATTGCCAAAGGAAATATTGCTTTCTGCCTAGAATCACACCATGACTCTGTGTGCACACAGGAATTGTTGTCAGCGTTCCAATTTGGGTTGCTGTTGTTCTGTAAAACTTGCATATTCAGGAAAGGGCCAGCTTGTTTTCTTCAAATGTGTTGATTAGCACTCAGCAGAAATCAGTATCTCAAAAATGTGAGGCAAATGCAATAACACATGTGAAAATAGCATGGTAGATTTTTCATCAATTCTTGCAATGGCTGAGGTGGTTCCTACATGTTGAAAAGTCTAATTAACCCTTACCACACATGTAGTCTTATACACATGTCTGCACTCTTCATGCAGTTGTGGAAGTCTCCATGCAGATCTCTCTTGCAGCTGACAATACACAGTTTCCAGAAACACACTCTTTGCACACACGCAGCAGCTTCTCGTACACTCCCATGTATAATAGTCAGCTGTGTGTGGTGTTTTAGATAGTAGTGTGTAACGCAAACAGATTCAATGTCACCAAGGCTCATTTCCTTTGCTCTAGTCTAATCACTCACCCTGTAACACATGGTCATGGTCTCAAGGAGCTGTTAGGACATGTGCTCCTTTCTGTCTGTGTAAACTATAAGAAAAATGTGTCAGGCTGTCACAGTAATTATCACTTGCTCTACCACAGTACTAAATGTGTTTTCAAATTGCCAAAGGAAATATCGCTTTCTGCCTAGAATCACACCATGACTCTCTGTGCACGCAGGAATTGTTGTCAGCGATCCAATTTGTGTTGCTGTTGTTCTGTAAAACTTGCATATTCAGGAAAGGGCCAGCTTGTTTTCTTCAAATGTGTTGATTAGCACTCAGCAGAAATCAGTATCTCAAAAATGTGAGGCAAATGCAATAACACATGTGAAAATAGCATGGTAGATTTTTCATCAATTCTTGCAATGGCTGAGGTGGTTCCTACATGTTGAAAAGTCTAATTAACCCTTACCACACATGTAGTCTTATACACATGTCTGCACTCTTCATGCAGTTGTGGAAGTCTCCATGCAGATCTCTCTTGCAGCTGACAATACACAGTTTCCAGAAACACACTCTTTGCACACACGCAGCAGCTTCTCGTACACTCCCATGTATAATAGTCAGCTGTGTGTGGTGTTTTAGATGGTAGTGTGTAACGCAAACAGATTCAATGTCACCAAGGCTCATTTCCTTTGCTCTAGTCTAATCACTCACCCTGTAACACATGGTCATGGTCTCAAGGAGCTGTTAGGACATGTGCTCCTTTCTGTCTGTGTAAACTATAAGAAAAATGTGTCAGGCTGTCACAGTAATTATCACTTGCTCTACCACAGTACTAAATGTGTTTTCAAATTGCCAAAGGTAATATCGCTTTCTGCCTAGAAACACACCATGACTCTGTGTGCACACAGGAATTGTTGTCAGCGTTCCAATTTGTGTTGCTGTTGTTCTGTAAAACTTGCATATTCAGGAAAGGGCCACCTTGTTTTCTTCAAATGTGTTGATTAGCACTCAGCAGAAAACAGTATCTCAAAAATGTGAGGCAAATGCAAACAAATAGCAAACACATTCAACGTCATCAAGGCTGATTTCCTTTGCTGTTGTCCAATCACTCACCCTGTAACACATGGTCATGATGTCAAATAGCTGTAAGGACATGTGTTCTTTTCTACTTCTCTAAAATATAAGAAAAATGTGTCAGGCTGTCAAAGTAATTATCATTTGCTCCTCAACAGAAGTACATGTGCTTTCAAATTGCCAATCAAATTTCGTTTACTGCCTAGAATCACACCATGAGTCTGTGTGCACACAGGAATTGTTGTCAGAGATTTAATTCATGTTTCTCCTATTTTGTAAGACTTGGACTCGTAGGAAAGGATCAGCTCATGTGATAGGATTTGAAAAGTTGAAAAAAAAATTTGAAATGAATTAAAATTACATAAAGGTATTTTTTTTTAGTATTTTGCAGGTATTGCTGAGCAACAGTGAAAAAATATAAAGATGCCTATAAAGTCAAGAAAAAGAAAAGGAAAGAAACAACAACTATATTTGAAGACGACTGGTAAAAAAAAAATAGGAGTCGAAGCGTGTGATGGAAAACAGAAAAAGTCTTCTGGTAAGCAAACTAAAGAATTTTTAAAAAATATCTTCCAAAAAAAAAAAATGATCGAAAGATAAATTCAAACAGTGTTACAAGTACAAAACTACAACAGAGTCGACAGCAAAAACAAAATGCTAATATAGACTCAGAAGTTAGGAAGAGTGACTTAACACGGAAAATAGATTTTAAAAACATTCGTCGAAAAATGTTTCAGAGAAGAGTGATGTTAAATTTGCTGAAGGATTTGAAAAAATATAAGAAAAAAACAAAATTTTATAAGAAAAAGAAATTAATTGAAAGTATTGTTACCAAGGCATTAGAAATAAAAAAAAAACTATTCATTTTAATTTTGAACAGGATGCTTAGATTAGATAAATTAGTCAATGCAATGAAGTCACAAAGCAAAAGGAAAAGAGAAGTAAAAAAAAAAACTTTTGTAAAGTGTTCTTAGGAGAATGGAAGCATAGTTCAAGTACTGAACCATTTTTTAATGAAGAGAGTTATCTTCAAAGTAATAGTTTGTTGCATGCAGTTGACACCAATGGTAGAGCATATGAAGTTAAGGATGGGTGTGTAATGGAAAAGGAGAAAATGGTTCCAAGAAATGAGGAACACGTGATGGCTGATGAGGTTATGGGGAGACGTCCTAAAGCCCCAGTGTACACTTGGAATTGTAGTAGTATTTGTACTGTGCGTCAGGAATCTATTAATAAATTACGTGACTTTCTAAGAGAATATAGTAAAAAGAGCGTTAAACAGAAGATTAAGGTGCTTCAAAGACTAGATCCATGCAGAGTGAGAGAGAATACTGGTTTGCAAGGACATTCTCTGGCTTGTCTATCTAGGAAAGTGTGTCAAAGTGTTTTTCACCATTTTAGGATGCTGGCTGTTCATCATGCTGAAATGAGAAAGTTTGTGAGAACATTGGGGCATATCAACAACAACCGGCGATAATTATCTCTAAGCGCACTTAGCGCTAGGATAATTATCGCCGGCTAGCGTGAATTTTTATCGCTGAGATAGCGTGCTATTAGCAACGCTTATCTCAATAGCGATAAAAATCCTCACGCTAACAGGCTAACGGAGATTATCGCTGGAGACCCAGTGATAATCTCATGTTACCTTGTTGATAGGGACAGGCAAACTTAGCCATGATATCCTCCTTCCATAGGATATCATGGCTAAGTCAGAAAAATACCAGACGTAAAAAAGCAGCGTTAACCGCGGTTAGCGCTGCTTTTATTGTCTCTAACAGGGTTAGCGACATTCTTGATAATAGGAGAAATGTCGCTTAGCGACATTTCTCCTATTATTTTGCTCTGGAACGCCCCCTTTGCATCTCATTAGAGATGCAAGGGGAAGCATAGAGTAAAAGGGTGCTAACATGCAAATTTGCATGTTAGCACCCTGTTGTTGATAGGGCGCTAGTTTTATCTCTCCTTTTTTGGCTTTTAAAGCCAAAAAAGCAGAGATAAAGCCCTTGTTGATATGCCCCATTGTATTTTGCTAAAAGTCCAGCACTAAAGTTAAATTAGTTGAATAATGCTCTGTTCCGTGGACCTGTATCAGATGTAGTGAAGGTTACTGATGAGATTCAGTTTTCTTACTTTGGTCCAGAACAAGAAAGTGCAGAAAATGACACAGTTATCAATGAAAATGTGGAAGAGAATGTAGAACTTACTGTTAGTAAAAATTTTGAAGATGAAAATAATTATAAGTGGAAAGATTTTGCAACATATATATTTCTGGAAAATTGTTTTGATTTGGGTGAAGATCAGCGTATTTGTAAATACTGTTATAACAAGTTAGAAGAAAATAGAATGCCAGCTAGAGCTGTACATAATAATTTAGAATTGGTTGATATTCCTCCAGAACTTTCTGATTTAAATACGTATGAGTCTATACTCATTCAATGTGTCCATCCATTTCAGACCATAGTGCGTATGGAGCCAAAAACTGGTAAATTACCTCCTTCGGATTTACAAAGAGGTTTAAAAGGAAGAGTTGTCTATTGGCCATTGGATTTGAAAAAAACATATGGAAACAATTGATGCAGATACTTTGGAAACTAAACCATTAGTTATTCTGGTTAATGGTGTACCTACAAAGAATAAGAACATTTGGCAGGAGCTGGTGGATGTACGAAAAGTACAAAGAGCAAATTTGTATTTGAAAAAAAATAATAAATGGTATGAAGCCATTTATATGGATGAAGATGAAGAAGAAATACTAGAAGACACAGGAATACCAACTGGGCAACTTGAAAAGTGGATAAGTCAAAAGAAGAAGAAATGTATGAACATTTCAGCATACATCCTCTTCATTCTAAAGAAGTTATGGGAAACGCTATTGATCTGTTTCAGATGAAGAAAGCACAAGGAACTCCCGTGAGTGTATGGGAAGAGAGCTTGGAAGCTCGTTGTTTTCCACAGCTGTTTCCTACAGGAGAAGGAGGATGATATGATGAACGTCCAGTACAGATTCCTGCTTCGGAGTATCGGACTACAAGATTATATGCAGAAGATCCTAGATTTCATCAAAGTATTCCTTATTTGTTCCATCTTTTATTTGAAAGTGACTTGTCAGCACTATCTTATGCAGTAAATCACATTTTGAAAACTGGAGTACATCTACGTAATGTGACTGCAAAGGATTTTATGAACAAAGTTCAACAGCGAGATGATCATTTGGAATCTCAATTGATCAATTTGATGGCTTGTCAGCGTGGGACTAATGAATATTGGTACCGACACCAAGGAGAATTGAAGTGTATGTTACGGAATTTAGGAACTCCTACATGGTTCCTTACCCTAAGCTGTGCTGAGTACGCTTGGGATGATCTTCTGGATTTTCTTCGAGAGGCAAATTCAAATATTGAAAACATCCAATACAAGACAGCAGGAGAATTGTGCTCATTGGATCCGGTTAATGTTTGCAGATATTTCAATCATAGATTTGAGGCTATGATGTCCTTCATCTGCAATAAAAAAAATCCACCTCTTGGAGAAGTTGTGGATTTCTTTTGGAGAAAAGAGTACCAAGCCAGAGGTGCTCCTCATATTCATATGCTGTTGTGGATCAAGGATGCCCCAAAATTTGGAACAGATTCTGATGATGCAGTTTTAAGTTTCATCGAAGGATATGCAACATGTGCTATACCTAAAAGCACAGAAGAGAAAAATTTAAAAGAGCAAGTTTTACGTTTCCAAAGTCATCGGTGTGGAAAATACTGTCGATGAAAGTACAAGAGTAAAGATAAATTCTACACAAAATGTCGATTTGGATTTCCACGACCTGTTCTTTCAAAAGGAAGAGTAAACAGTTTTATGTCAGCTGTGCGACATACTATTACAAGAAAATCACCTAAAAATACCTACAATCTAAGAAGAAAAGAAGAGTCAAAATATATAAATGACTACAACCCAGTCATTTTATCCATGTGGAATGCTAACATGGATATACAGTATGTGGCTGACAATTCTATTGCTGTTGCTCGCTATGTCACATCTTACATCACTAAATCTGAGAAATCGGAATTGAAGGAAATGTGGGAAGAGATTTCTCACGAGAAGACTGTCAGTAAAAAGCTATAGAGTTTCAGTTTAAAGATGTTATCACATCGAGAAATTGGATCCTACGAATGCTCAGATAGGTTATCATCTGCAAGTCTGTACTCAAAATCCAGAAGAATAATTTGGGCAAGTTTAGGTCTTGCAGGAATGCGAAATCGGGTACTGAAATCTATTCGAGAAATTGAATATTTAGTTCGAACCAGAAAGTACAGACATTTTAAGAACAAACATGTTGGACACATATTATCCACCAAGAAGTCATCACCTTGAGAACATGTGTCTCTATGAAGTGCTGCAGAACTTTATTTTTAAACGGAATGCCACAGAAGATATCAACAATGGAAAATATAAAGTCATTGGTGAGGAAGGATGTTTGGTGAAGCAAACAAAAGGAAGTTTGATAAATCACCGGAAGCTGAGTTGCGACACTCCTGACAAAAAGGAATTTTACTACTTGGCACTTTTGCAGCTGTTTAAACCATGGCGTTCAGAGGACGAACTACTTGGAGAATTCCAGAGTTATGAAGATTCCTTCAATGCTAGCAAAGACAGCATAGAATGCAGTACTTTCACAACTTATGTTCAAATGTTAAATGAAGAAATTGAACAAGAAGCAACAATTGCAGCTGAAGTAGCTAGAGACAGTTCTCAAGACAGTCAAAGTTCTGGGACATTCAGTCAAGATCCTCTAGGACAACCGATCGTCGAAAATGAAGCAGCAATAGCTATGAACGAAGTGGAAACAGCTATGAATCAAGCTCAGGAAGATTTAGTAGACTTAACATATTTGGAGGAGCAACTGAATGAAGAACAAAAACAAATTTATGAAGAAGTCAGACAAAAAATTGATCACGGATTACTACATGAAAACAAAGAGTGCTCATGCACATCTTTTGAACCAATCAGAATGTATGTAAGTGGACAAGCAGGAACTGGAAAAAGTTTCTTAATTAATGTAATTAGAAGCTACCTACAGAAGAAAATGGAATCCATTTTGTCTTGTGTTGTTACTGCTCCAACTGGGTTAGCAGCGTATAACATCAAAGGAGTTACCTTACATCGTTTGCTAATGTTACCAGTAGAGCACGAGAACAAAATACAGTACCACAAACTAGCAGGAGAACCATGCTTGGAAGTTTCAAGAGTATTGAAGAAAATGAAAGTACTCATTATTGATGAAGTTAGCATGGTATCAAACTTAATGCTTGCCTTTGTGCATTTAAGAATGCAGCAAATTGTGAAGACAGACTTTGACGTGTTATTTGGAGGAAAACACGTCATAGTTTTTGGAGATCTTTTGCAACTTACTCCAGTTAAAGGACAACCGGTATTCCATACTCTTACACATGAAGACACGAAAAAGTTGTTAGGAAGTAGAGGCAATGTAAATATTTGGACATATTTTGAGTATAAGGAACTCATTACCAATATGAGGCAAGCCAATGATGAGGACTATGCAAGTATTCTGAAAGATATAAGAATTGGACTACTCACAGAACATGGCAGAAAAGCATTACAGAGTCGATTGCTATGTAATTTGTTTCCAACAGAAGAAATAGTTCCAGAGAAAATATACAAGAAAATTGCGGAAAAAAATACTGTAATCTGCTTAATGCCAACACTACATGAATGCTCTGTATTCAATCAAGAACTTTTGAAATTGGAAAATGAAGAGATCA
This sequence comes from Triturus cristatus, assembly GCF_964204655.1. Taxonomy (NCBI): domain Eukaryota; kingdom Metazoa; phylum Chordata; class Amphibia; order Caudata; family Salamandridae; genus Triturus; species Triturus cristatus. The sequence continues at coordinate 846,653,546 of NC_140589.1, forward strand.
TAAAACTGGAAGCTGTGGATAAAATAGAACATGAACGAATAACTATTATATTGACAGGCAAATTGGGTACTAAATTGGATTCTCTGGAGAAAAACATTTCAAAAACAGCTGGTTTGGAAAAGAATCTTTATGTGTGTATGAACTGTAGAGTCATTTTAAGACGTAATTTGGATGTAGAGAAAGGTTTAGTGAATGGAGCTATGGGAAGAGTTGTGGGTTTTGTTAATTACCAGAAAAAAGTTGGAATTGAATGTTTAAAAATAAAATTTGATCAGATACAAGAGGTTAAAGACATTTGTCGTTGTTCAGTTCGTTTCTTGCTTGTGAAAGACTTATATGTACGTAGGAAGCAGTTTCCGTTTTCTCTAGCATATGCTGTAACTATTCACAAATCTCAAGGATTAACTGTTGATAGTGCTTTTGTAAACATTGGATCTACTGTGTTTAAAGACGGTATGGCATATGTTGCTTTTTCACGCGTGAAAAAAATATCTGGGTTATTCATGATAGACTTTGATGACTCAAAAGTTGGTGCTGATGCAAACTGTGTAAAGGAGTATAATAGATTAAGAAAAAGCTATGCTCCTCATTTAGGTCAGTATCCTTTGTTTGAAAAACGTGCTGTTTGTCGGAAAAGGAGAATTGAGAATATCTGTAATGAGGATGTACAGAAGAGAAAACAAAAGGAGAGTGATGTGACTGCAAGCAAAAAGAAAAAGGACAGTGTGGAAGAGGTTGTTGGTTGTCATTTTGAAAATAGCTCTGGTGTCAACTGCTACGCAAATGTAGTGCTGAATGTTGTATTTTATCTTGATTTTTTGCAAGAGCAGATAATACTAAATCATGAAAAAAGATTCTGTTCCTTGCTGAGTCTCCTTTATGAGAAGCTGAGTAATGATAAAACTAAAATAGAAAGTGCTTCTTATGTTAGAAATCTTTTAGATGTATGTTCTGGACGTACACAGTTTACACAAAATGTCCAGCAAGATGCACAGGAATTCTTGATGTATATCCTGATGGTACTAGAAGATGAAGGGGTAGAAGTAGATGATTTATTTGGTGTCTCTTATAAATGGGAACATTGTTGTGATAACTGTATGAACACAAGCAATACTAATGTTGATTCTGAAAGGTTCATATATTTACCATTACCAGAGAGTAAAACAGTGACTTTTAGTAAATTAGTTAAAGATGCTAATCACAACATGGAATGTTCTAAATGTAAATCTGAAATGTTGTCAACGTTATTTTTAAAGAAATATGGACAGAATTTAATTTTAATGGTACAACGTTGTAGAGCTGATGGAACAAAATTGGAAACTTTACTAAAGAACTTTGTTGGCAACCAAGGGCCTCATTTATGAAAAGTGACGCATCACTGCGTGAAAACAGTGATGCGCCACTTTTCACTGCGCCCTCCCTGCGACTCCAGTGATGCGTCATATTTACAGTATGACGCATCATGTCGCAAGGAGTCACAGATACGTCAGTATTTCTGACGTATCTGTAGGCGCAAAAGTGACGCATCGCTGGAGTGTGTCACAAAAGTGACGCAACTCCAGCAATGTGTCCTTTCACATGGGGCAAGCCCCATGTGAAAGGGCCTGCGTCAGTCTTACGCCTGCTGTGAGGCAGGCGCAAGAAATTGACGCATTTGCACACTAGAAGTGGGGCAGTGAAATCTCGTAGATTTCACTGCGTCACTTCTACGACCCTTTGTTGCGTCAAAACGCCCCCTTGCATACATTATACCTGGCGCAGGTATAATGTGGCGCAGGGGTTTACAAAGTGACGCATCTACCTAGATGCGTCACTTTGTAAATATGGCGCAACATGGCGCATGTTTCATGCCACTGGTGCATCACAAAAAGTGACACACCGGCGGCGCAAAAGTGACGCTGGGGCTCATAAATGAGCCCCCAAGTATCTATATCTGGAAAAACTTTTGTAGCAGTTGCAATAAATTTTCATGATGGTCCTTCTATAACTTCTGGTCATTACACAGTTTATCTTAAATGTGAAAAAGGATGGACACTGTGTAATGATTCTCAATTGATTTTCAAGCAACATTTGCCTTATGATTTACCCAATTCTTACCTAATTTTTCTGAAACCCAAATTTTAAATACTAACATCATCATCGGAAGAAAGCATTATTAAAATTTAAAAGGCTTAAAATTGGATATTTCGCTCAAAACAGATTTTAAACATACCATTTGGCCTCAAGGAATGGTAAAACAAACATTTGTGGACTTCTTTGACAGATATTATTTTGGAAAATGTTCTTTTGTAACAAGGTTTACAGACGGAATTTCTTGAAAATTGTTATTGTTCTTAAAAGGTATTTTTGACATTTCTATTAAGGTATGTTTTAGTGAGGATACATTTGGGGCTTTTTTAAACAATCTTTCAGATTGTTTTTTTTTTGCCCGCTCTTAAATGATGAATACAATTGATTTCACTATTTTCAGTGAAAATCAAAACATTCTGAAAACAGCAAAAAAAAGGCAAAAAATTGTTTTGCTAAATATGAAAAAACATGTACTGTTTAATAAAGTGCATTATTGAACATTAATACTTTTTTCTTTTTTTCAGAACTAGAAAGAAAATTTAGAAGATGTAATTCAGTTATCTTTGCAATTAAATAAAAACATTTAATTCTAAATTATTTATTTTGATGGTCAGGTAAGTTTAACATATGTGTATGTGTCACTGGTTTCGTTTCATGCTTCCTTTTCTTCACCTCTCCTTACTCTACTTTTCTCATTTCTCTTCTCACTCTCTCTTCCTGCTTTACTACTCTTTTGTAACTCCCTCACTCCTTCTCTACTACTCCCCTACCTTTACTACCTCCATCACTAATTTTTCATCCATGTTTCTTTTTCTGTATGCATATGTCTTAGTCTTTTTAACTACCTTACTCCTTTTCAGTTGTTTGCTCTCTGTGTCTGTATCTGTCACTCTTGGTTTGTCTGTTTTACCCTTAATTTCCTTAACATCTCTGGGGCACATTTACAAGCCACCTGCACCACCACTACGTCAATTTTCTTGACGAACTAGTGGCGCAGGGTGCTTTTCCATATTTACAAGGAGAGGATAAGCCTCTTTGTGTGTCTTTTCCTCTCCTTGTAAATACAGGCAATTCTAATGCAGCACTAAAATGAGCTATTATCTTTTTTGGGTACCTATACATAAATACTGATGCAGAGTTTAAAGTTTAATAGGAAGACTCTCTTCCCTTCATCTGTGAAATGTACACCATCTCTTTTTTAATTACTTTGCCACTCCCCTCTCTTTCTCAGGGAGTCCCTGAAGGTTTACTAAAGTTGAAAAAAATGATTTTTAAAAAAAAAAAAAAAAAACATTGGGTGTGCGCTGAGTGCGCGCACCCTAAAAAAAAAAAGAGAAATAGATTCTAAAAAACAAGTTTTTGTGTTTTGATTTTAGGTGACTCTAAAAAGAGCCCTTGAGTTAATGTAGGGACAGAGGAAGAGAAAAACGAAAAAAATAAATAAGAAAATTATGGCCTTTCGCAAGGATGCTCCTCAAATTTTCTTTGAATGAGATCAATACTGCTCTCACTCAAAGAAATAAGAAGACCACAATCCATGCAGTGTGTACTCATCCTCCCAAAACAAGGACGAATATCAAAGGTGTGGAAGAAGGTGAAGGCACCACTGCAGAAGAAGTGCTCGCCTGAGCTGCCTAAGATGTGCTCGGCTGAGCTGCTGCAGATGTCGTCGGCTGAGCAGGTGGAGGGTTTGCTCCAGAAGCTCGACGAAAAGTCACTGGATGCATTGCCTCAACGTGCCTCGTCATAGTATGAATACTAAAAGAGTACTTCTTGTTAGCATTCCCACGTGACAAGACGCGCTGACACAGTTTGCAGGTGACCTTTGGTGCATTCACCTTCTTTTGTCCCTCTGGAAAAGTGAAAAACTGCAATATGAAGGAGTCTTTCTGCTTCCTCTGCCTCTGTCTCTCAAGAGTGTCCTGTTCACTCTCAGAAGATGGCTGCTGCTCTGCCATTGTATCTCAAAAACAGATTAGCTCCTTCTCCTAGGGAATCAGAACTAACAATGAGGGGGGTGGGTGGGATTTTGGAAGAATCTGGAACTAAAAGTACTTTGCACCAATGAAAAGTGATGTTTCTTGATCACATGACTTGCCACGAGGGGATTGGGTTTGGTGTTGAAACAATCTGAAACTGAAAGTAATGAAAACCAATTAAAAGTGTTGTTTTATTATTCACATAACCCGAGGTGCGCGCAATGAGCAAGCTCCGAGCGCGCACGGTGCAATTACGCATGCGCGAACGCATATGCGCGCATGCGCTTACGTACTATGCGCGTACGTAACGCGCATACGCAGAACGCGCGTATGCGTGAACGTCAGCGCGCGTACTCTACGCGTATACGGAAGTGTACCGCGTGGATCACGTACGACGCACGTAAGCATGCGTACGTACGCATGCATACTGGGTGCGCGATCCGAGCGCGCACTAAAACGTATGTATGCGTACGTAAATAATGTACGTATTCATGAAAAACGTACGCAAACGTACTAGATGCGCGCTCAGAGCGCGCACCCTAAGAATTTAAATTAAAAAAAAAAAAGTGGACATAACTTAATAGAAGATATTAACTATGCTGTTCAACTTTATCTTAATTAAAACTTTAAAAAAAAATGAGCCACACCAAATTAAAGGATACAGATAATATATAAATGTATACATAGGGAAATTTTTGAAAAATAAATATTTAAAAAATATAATTAAAAAATACAAAAATTAGCATTTAAAAAACCTTTGAAATTCACTGAAAAAACCATAGGTTTCACACACGTTATAGTTAGGAATTAGCATTTAAAAAACCTTGCAAATTCACTGAAAAAACCAGAGGTTTCACACACGTTATAGTTAGCTGGACATTTCGCTCGTAAAAAACCAATGAAATTCCCCCGTTATAGTAAGTTCAGCTAACTATAACTCACGCGCCCGCAATCCACTGCTGATGACGTCACATATTACATCACTCAAGACATGGTCAGTGACATCACTCATGACATCACTGATGACATCTCAAATGACATCACTGATGACATCACTGATGACGTCATCCATGTGAAAAATTACCACATCTTCACACACCCTAATATAACCTTTGATACACCGACTAAAAATTTAAGAGTTCCATTCTCAAAACCATACATACTGCAATACCAATAACTACATACCCAATTATTAACTCTTAGGTCTACATACACCTCCACTCATTCACCTGTACAGTCACTCATACTTACAGTCACTCCATACAAAACTATCATATGCATTTATACACCTATATAGACACTCACACACCACCAATCATCCATAGAGGTACTCTCACACCTAGTCAGTCATGCAAATAATCACACTCCCATTTACTCACATATGCAGTGAAACACACTCAAGTTCACTTACTCATAAAATTAGTATCACATTCTTACACTCTTATAGAATCATTGATACAAGCACACTCTCATCCATACAGTCACTTTCACAATCACACACTCTCATATCTACTCACTTATATACTCTTACACGCACATATACTGCCTTTCACATATGTAGTAAGTTACAAATGTACTACTGAGATAAACATTCAATCCCTAACACACCCAAACAAACACTCACTCAACCATACAGTCCATCACAGATGCAGTCTTAAAACCATGAACCCATAGAATCACCCACTCACACATCTATGCATAGAGTGACACACCCTACCCACACAAACACTCATGAACCCATACAGATACTTAGACAACCAATCAATTACCCATATAGAGACTCATATAGCTGTTCTCAAAACCATGCAGTCACTTATACACCAACATACAGACACATACACACATTTACACAGTTTAGTCACTAGTCTGCAGTAAGATACATTTAATGACTAACTTAAAGAATCATGTTATGCACCACAGAAAATCATCCATTTACACACTTGCACACCCACTCATTCTTAAACAGGCCTGTCCCTATATATATTAAACATATTTAATTTTCAGAAAAACACACATTCACTGGATGATGTCATCAGTGATGTCATCAGTGATGTCATTTGAGATGTCATCAGTGATGTCATGAGTGATGTCACTGACCATGTCATGAGTGATGTAATATGTGACGTCATCAGCAGTGGATTGTGGGCGCGCGAGTTATAGTTAGCTGAACAAACTATAACGGGGGAATTTCATTGGCTTTTTACGAGCGAAATGTCCAGCTAACTATAATGTGTGTGAAACCTCTGGTTTTTTCAGTGAATATATATATATATATATATACACACCACTGGGTAGTTATAGTTAAAATGGTGTTTCCTTGGGAAATGCACTTTATTTTGTTGCTAATAACTTTGACCCCATTTGAGGAATCTTCACGAAACGTTCTAAAAAAGTGTTACTTTTTGACTTGTGGGCACATGGAAAGTTTTGGGGTGATCCGTCAAGTGGGGACAAGAAAAACGGGGGTCCCAAAACACATTTTATCCAATAATTTTTTCGATAGGAGCTTTGGAAGGCTCTACAGCCGAAAATGTTAAACATTTCTACACCAAATTTGATGGAAAGCTAAAGCTTGGTCCAGAAAGAGAACTTTTTGTGCTTTGGCGTAGATCCATTCAGTTGATTTGGAGATATGAATTAAAAAAATGTATATAGCACACTACAGAGTATTTGTGGAGCCAGTAGATCTAAAACTTAGATCCACTTTCTAATTAAGGTAGTGGCAGCCATCTTAGGATGTAAAAAAAGACATAAGGCAGCAACGTAGTGATAACCTGACCCCCCTAGTTCTGGTGTTGGAAAGAATCTGCGAATCCACAGCTGTGCAAAATTAAGTGGAAAAGTAATAAGGCAGTTGCACACCATTATGTAAACTTTAAAACAAACACACTCATTGGATAATGTCATCAGTGATGTCATCAACGATGTTCTTTGAGATCTCATCAGTGATGTCATAACTGATGTCATAGAACATGTCATGAGTGATGTAATATGTGCGGTCATAAGCACTGCAATGCAGGGGCACAATTAATAGTTAGCCAAAAAAACTATAACTGGGGAATTTCTGTGTTTTTTAGTTCAAAACTTAATGTTGTCAGTGACATATCCACCTAGCTATAACATCACGTTATATGAATATACATATATATTCAATACAAATTATGCTGCAATCCAAGGAACTTCAATTTTAAAGTCTTTATTGCCCAAGAAAATCACACCAGCGCATTTCAACGCAACTGGTCTTTGTCACAAATTGTGGCATCGGTCGGACCCCTACGTTTTTAAACGATTCCTCCAAAATAAAAGGATTCTGCTGCACTCTGGTGCAATTAAAAGGTGTTCATTCTGCTCTCTTCAGCAGAAGCATTAGCACCAATGTTTTTTTTGGCGCTCTCACACTCCTTGGTCACGATGCTGACCGTGCATCTTTCCACAACTTTTAACTAGACATAAGTAAACATATTTAAAGGACAAAGTAAATTTTACATAGTTCAATGCTGCAAATTAGTCACCATTTTCGAGTGGCTTAAAGTGCATGGATTTCTTTGGCTTACTAGCAATTGTGCAAAAGTGTGCAAGTAACAATTAGCAATTCATTGGTAATATTCGCAATATTCCTTACTATACTGCAAGAATTCAAAACCGGGTTTACACTCCTGGCTTCCCTGCTGGAATGCATAAAGCCCTTGTACCCTGTTTTCTTTTCAATTTTTGCTGCAAATTCAAGAGCTTTCTCAATTTGGCAGCAAAATTTTTTAAAAAAAGCTTTTTCACCCTGGTAGGGTCCCTCTGGGATGCCATGACCAAAGCTCAGGGGTTAGGGTATTCCTACCCTGACCCTTATGTTTTTTTCCAAGCTTTGTTTTGCCAACAATTTTGGCACTGTTTGGTGAATCTTCATGAAAGTTTCAAAACAAATATGTTGCTGTCTTCAAGTGCTATCTTGAAAAGTCTCAGGTGATCCGTGTAGTGGGGGCCGAGAACCAGAGGGTACGTAAATGCACATTTCCCTAATGTTAATTCCCATAGGTCCTTTAGAGATGACTACAGCCCAAACTGCAGAATGGAATGACACCAAATTTTGGCAGGAAGGTAGAGGTTGGTTCAAAGAAAAGCTTTTTTGTGATTTGGTGGAAATCCGTTCAGTAGTTGCTGGAAAATTTTAAGAAATTTCCAGTTGTGTATATAGGGACGCTGTGGATCCATGACCCCTGCCAACACTTCAAACCAGGAAGTGTTGGCGGCCATCTTTGTGACTGAGTCACAAAATAATACATTATTAAAAAAGTAAAGGGGGCCGGGTAGAAATACCCTGACCCCCTAGGACTCTTGGGAGCCCCCAGAATTTATTTTTAATTTTTAAATGAAGTGCAGTCTCCGACGCTTCATTAAATATATTTGAGTGGCATGAACTTCTGACATGCCTTCAATAATTTAGACTGTGGCAATGTTGGTAGGGTAGAGGAAAGTAATATGCAGACCTGTGCTTGGTAAGATGTGAATACACAATATGAGGGCACACATATTGGTAAAATGTCCATTGTGCACATGTCAACCTTCGATGTACCGTCGACTATTGGAAGTTTGGTCTGGGATATATATTACACCCCAACCACACATTTATCCTGCTCAAATCTGGACTTGGGCAAACACACTGTGCCAGGGAATTCACAACCTATACCATGCAACATGTGTGTCACATATTTGGGGTAAAATTGTATCAATTTTAGTCCATAGTATGGTGTGATACATTAGAATTAATTACCATCAGTAGGTTTTTAGGCAGGTGATGGTACATGTTCCATAAGTATCCACACCATAGCTGCCACAAAAGTAGCACAGCACATTAAGAGGCATCCATCATATGGGCTTGCATGAAACGCTAATGATTCCACATGACAATTTGGCCCTGTCATTTGCACATGCAACTTTCTCCTGCTTCTGTAATAAATTTACATTTAAGGTACAGCTTGTTTCCGCAGAGTGATGATACCCTTTGCTCACCTCACTGCAAATCATTTCAGCACACATAGGGCCATATGTAGGTAATTTCCATTCACCGATTCCTAAATACCGAATTTTACCTATTTGGTATATAAGAATTGGTAAATAAAATGTAGGTAAACAATCGGTAAATTTAACCGATTGGGTAAGATTCGTTGTTACCGATTCGGTATTTACCGAATCGATAATAAGGAATACCTTCCCATTCAATCCTATGGGCCTGGAGGCCCATAGGAATGAATGGGAAGCCATTCACTATGACCGATTCGGTAAATACCGAATTGGTAATAGGGGGAGCATATTCAAGGGTGGCAGGGTGTCACATTGACACCCTGTTGCACAACTGAATTGTGCATGTGTGCACATGTGGCGCACAAACATGCCCTAAGGGCATGTATGTCTGCCACATGGTACTTTTAAAAAATCACAAACTAGCTTTTTAAAAGGTATTCGGTATTTACCATCAACTTGTAGTTGGTGGTAAATAACGAATCCTTAAACCAAAAGTGCACTCACTTGAGTGCTCCCTACATAGGATTTAAGGATTCGGTAATTTACTGATTCCTTAAATTAAGGAATCGGTATTTTACCGATTCCTTAAAATTACGAATCGGTAAATTACCAAATCCTTAAATCCAGCCCCCTACATCACAAAGGGCTAAATACCAGTCGGTAACAGGAAATTTACTGATATTGGCCATTACCGACCGGTATTAGCCCACCTACATATGGCCCATAGTCCATACAGGTCACAGAAGCAATGAGGTGAGACTCAACAGTAGCATTAGGATCTCTGAATTTTACCACCTCACCAATGGTGTATTGGTTTGGTCCACCTTCAAGACCAACCACATGGTACATAGCTCTGTGAATGCCGAACATGTACACTGTATGCATATGAAGCACAGTAACTTGACTTCACAAATGCCTGCTATTCCTGTGCTTTGAACTTGTACCATGATGCACAGTTGGGAAGCACTCATGATGGACACATGTATGCCATGTTGCAGGGTATTCAAATGATAGCAGGGATCTCACATATGAGGTGCACAGAGTGCAGACAAGATATTAGACCAGCCTAGCTTGCAACATGGTGCAAGGGTGCTAGGAGGTAATGTGAACAGTCCAATTGAAATGACCACACTTTGCATGTTATGACAATGCTGGGTTTTCATACATATCATTTTTTACCATGCTACACACATTAGGCAGTACCCATGCTTGTTTGTCTCCTTCACACCTCCATCAGCCATCAAAGACAAAAATACAGTAAGTGAAAGGATTTTCACACTTCCTAGTTTGCATCATTTCCTGTGTGGATGCATCACATTTCTGACATATGCTTCATGATCCTACCAAGTCGTTTTTTCAACACTATGCCCAATCCATTGTTTTTGACAGGTTGGTGTTGATGCATGGCTACCGCCCCCAGCTGTCTTTCCACTCAAGCGTCACTTTTTGTGGTAAACCATCACTTTTCCTACAAAAGCATCATGTTTACTACTAAAATGTCACCTTTTCTAGAAAAGTGTTTTTTTACTGACACATTCCTATGGAAATGGGGAAGGCGCAAGTGACACACAACACATGACAATGCACAGTGCAGTTTTTAACATGTTGATGCCTGGCTTTGTGCCTGACTGTAAGCTTCTGATGGCTACTTCTAGTTGATGAGATGTGTGAAAGTAGATTTTTCCTGGGCCTGTGACATAACCGCAAAGACAAGTAATGGTTTCAAACACTTATTGTCATTTGAACCTTTATGACATGTTGGTTAATGTTCCATTTCTGAACAAGTGGATCAAGTAAAGAATGCTGCACAATGCATCTGCGATTGTCAGCAGCAGTGTTTTGGATATCTCCACCATTGGCATCCTCCTCCTCCTTCATTGGGTTCTGCTGTTGTAGGTCCTCGTCCAACAGAAAATTGGTCCGCACACATATATTGTGCAGTATGGCACACACCAGTATTATTTTGCTCTATTGGGGGGAATAGAGCAATCTACCCCTAAAATGTCCAGACAACAGAACCTGGCATTGAGCAGGCCCATCATTTGCTCAACAATATTCTGTATCATGCTGAGGGTCTGGTTGTAAGCCATCTGTGACTCAATATGGTGGTGTGCATATGGGGTCATGACCCACAGCTAAATCCCATATTCCTGGTCAGCTGAAAGTGAAAAGAAAGGACAAATGTCAATGCTTTTGCTATCTGTTACTGATACATAGCAGTCCTTGTGTGTTATGTGTAATTACATTGTCATGCGGATTTCTAATATTTTCACAACATGTGTTAGTAATACAGTTGTTCATAGGATGACACACTTTCTTCCATTACACTGTGTTATAGCAAATGCTGCACATGGGCTGGTACATTGTATACTTATAAATACTGACAGTAATGTTGATCCTGTATGTCTATTTGGAGATGCTCCCGACCAATCTATGATTGTGGATCAAATATTTGGGTAGTTGTCCCTCCCTAGATAGAAAATGACATAGAAGACATGCCTTACTCTGACACATGCATATGTCCGTCGTAAACCACCGATGTCGGCGGTGGGATACATGACATGCCTGATGAATCATGGGAGTGGCATGTAGATACCCCCACAACCCCCATTAAATCCCTCTCTTGCACACAGTGATGCTGCACAGCATTTGACCCAGCAATGCATTGCTCTGTACCCTTCTACCATTAAACAGCAACCATAGTGGCTTTATGTGTCCTGACATTGGTAACTTGTGGGTTTGTATGGCACATGTACCATTATGCATGGTTCCTATATGAGCCACACCAATCTTACTTATGGTTCTATCGCTGTCAGCAGACACAGTGATGGGTATTATATCATCCATTTCTAACTGTTAGTGGGTGTGTTAAGTATATGAGCTACAAGTAGGCCATTCCCATATTGTCCATTCTGGAAGCGGTCATTTATTATGGAGTGTCTAAAAATGTATGCGTCATGCACACTCCCATGGTATTTGGCCAGCATGTTAGTAAACAGGCCTCAATGGTCCACAATGGCATGCACATTGAGTGGGTATGTTTCCTTTTCCAGTAGAGAAGGAATGCTGCATCAGGGGGAACCAGTTGCACATGTGTGCAGTCCATTGCTCTCAACACATGTGGGAGCCAAGCGATGGCATAAAACCCTTGTTTTGTCACCAGCTGCAGTTTGTGGGTGTTGAGGAAGAGGAGGTGGCAGGTGGCAGGTAGATGATGGCATTCAGTGTGGAGGGGAGGAATGAGGTGAAAGATGGCTGGGAGATTCCAGCCACTCTGTTGGCTGCTATCTTGAAGGGCCCCGATGCCATCACGTGTAGTACCACCATAAGCTTCACCAGTGGAGGGATGTTGGGAGACCTGTCAGATGTTGGCTGGAGCCATGGCACAATCAGGTGAAGCAGCTCTACAATGGACACCCTCTTCAGACAGTAATAGGTGATAACCTCATCCACCCCGAGTCCTATTAGAGTAGTCCGCTGGTGACAAATGTGCTCCCTTCTCCTGCATTGCCTTTGTGGTGGTGACAGGGAGTGGGTGGGAGGTTGGGGTAGTGCTGATGGTGGTGGTCATCTCCTTGCGACTCCCAGCTGCAAAATGAGCACCTCCATGGTATAGTTCTAGTTGCAACACTGTCCTGTCCAGCTTCTCTTTCTGTGGCAATGTCTATATATAATTTCTTACGAAAGGGTTTCACAGGCGCATTATTTTTGATGTTATCAGACCTCTGGGTCACTCTACATCACTTTGGTAAAATGTTGCAAATATTCACGCATCATTTTTATGGTGGAAATTATGACGGACACCTATCTCGCATATTTGAAAACTTAAGTGATGCATGTGGCACGGATGCAGGTTCCTTTTAATGCAGAACTCTAAAAAGTGCACATCCTTCAAGATACGTCACCTTGTAAATATGGAGTACTGACAGAAAAAGTATGACACATTGGCGGAGCAAGCTCCTTGCAAATGTGCCCCTCGGTCTTCTTTAGCTGTGTGCTTCTTTCACCTATCACAGAGGATACAAGTCAATCGATCCACCTTCATGAAAACATTCCATACCTATTTATTATGAGATAAATCTGTTCTTTGCTGTATCTTAAAAGTTCAACTGCATGTGACTTTTTGGTTTCCAGGGAGTAGTGCCGTCCCTGGGTTTCATTTAAGAAGTGATATTAAGCTATTGCAGCAGTGCACTTTACACTTGAGCAGTAATAGAAGGCTGGAGTTTCCTTCTTTTGGGATACCGCAGTCACTGAGAGCAGTGCATCTCATGCGAAGATAATGGCAGCTTGAATTTAACTGGAGGCCGCCAAAGTGCTGCAGTTCTGAACTTTTGGCTCAAGGGGAGCACTGAATTAATGTTGCATGGAAAAGAATATTGTTTTCAACCAGTAAAAAATGCTCTTAATGCACATTTTTTCCACAGGTTGAATACTTAATTATGTAGTTGAAATGTTTGGGTAAAATTATATGAATCGCGTAATAGCAGCAAATAGCAATAAACTGTGCGAAATGTTTCGTAACGGAAATCAGTCAGATTGCCAGAATGGAAGACAGAAATACTGTCTAATAGAAAGCGTTTAGGTTCCGTTTCTTGAGAAATGCTGTTTGCCTTTTTTACCAAGAGCATTAGATTTTCCATCTTTACAGTGATTCAGGGAATATTGTTGGCCAAGCCCAGGGAGTAGTCACAAAAATCCTATGTCTTCATGTCCAATTTATGCTAATTATTACGTTATGTGGATTATGTTGCATGACAGAAATAGGATTGGAAAATTCTAGGGAATAATAAAACAATCAACCTGTTTTACAAGGTTTACTGAGACAGGATCAACTGAGACAGAAAATAGGCCGGGGCACCAAATTAAAAATAGCCCCCTTTTTTAATGAGATAGCTAACAAAAAGGCCCATGTTAGCATAATTTTAACCAGAAGGTGGTGCGTTTTAAGTTGGGGGATTAATTCCCCTTGAATCCTGAGGTCCCCTAGCGGCCAACTAGGCCACCAGGTACCTCCAGTAAGCGCCACGGAGCTGCATTGCAGAGAGGTGTAAAAAGGGGCGTGGCCTCATTACACCTCTCTGCAACGCAGCCCCCTGGCGAATACAGGAGGTTCCTGGTGGGCTATTTGGCCCCCAAGGACCCCCAGTATTCAAGGGGAATTAGTTCCCCTTCTGCAAACGCGCCAGGGGGTGGTGTAAGGAGGGGGCATGGCCTCCCGCCCGATCCCATTTTTTTTTGTTCCTTCTTTTTTTTTAGAAGGGGGGCTGTGTAGCCCCGTTCTTTGTCTATGTATTTGGCCCTGGGGACCCCATCCCCCAGGGCCTGACCCCAATTTTTATATTTGAAAACAAAAAAATCGGGAAGGGGGTCGCATGGCCCCCCTCCCGAGGCCATAATTTGCCCCTGGGCCCCACCCCGCAGGGCATGGGCCTTTTTAAAAAAAAATTATGGAGGGGGGCCCAATCCCCCCACGGTCCCAGCCAGCTCCCGCCGCCTGCGGGAGCCGGCATTGCTCTTCCACATGGAGAACAGCTAACATGCTGCTCCCCATGTGGAAAAGCAATCTACTTTGCTTCATTGAAGCGAGAGCAAGTTTCCCTGCTCTCGCTTCAATGAAGCAAAGCAGTTTGCGATGGCAGGGTGCCCACCCCCGGGACACTGCAGGAGTCGGCCTTTGGGGTTGGCGGTCCCCAGGGCAAATATAAGGCTCCAGGAGGGGGGCCGCATGGCCCCCCTCCAACGTATACAAGTTGCCCTGGGGGTGGCATTCCCCAGGGACGGGGGGGGCCTGAGAGCCCCCCACATCAAATCATTTTAAGCCCCAGGGGGGGCGGTCCCCAGGGCTGGGGGGGCCGTGAGCTCCCCCCATATTCAATCTTGGAGCCCCGGGGGTTGGTGGTCCCCGGGGCAGTGTGGGGGGATTGGGACCCCCCCATACTTTTTTTTAAAATTATGCCCCTGGGATTTGGCCCCCGGGGGCAAAATAGAATATTCAGCGAGGGAGTCCGCGCTGAATTTTTTTTTTTTCGGCCGAAATTCGCGCAGGGGCGCGAATCTCGCTGATTTTTAGAAAAAAAATAATTCTTTTTTTTGGCCCTGGGGGTCCTTGTGGAACCCCCTGAGCAGACCTAGGAGGTCAGGGTGTTTCTACCCTGCCCCCTTGTCGCGTTTTTCACGTTTGTTTTTTAGGTTTCTTGTGCCTCGGTTCTACCGAGGCACAAGATGGCTGCCAACACTTCCTGATCTGGAATGTTGACAGCCAATTAGAATACAGCTCGTGCACGGCAGGGTGCGTGCTGGGTGCGGGGAGGGTGGGAGGATCCTCCGAGACCATAGATATATCTATCTATTTAACTCTAATTATCTCAGGAACTACTGAAAATATTTACACCATTTAAGCAAAAGGCACGAATCTGAACTGAGGACTACCTCTTTGCCAAATTTGGTGTAATTCCGTTCAGCAGTTCGGGCTGTAGCTGCGTCAACAGGTCCTATGGGAAAATGTATGGGGAAAACGTGTTTTGGGACCCCCCTTTTTTCTCAGCCCCTGCTTGACGAATCGCCGTGAAATTTTCAGGATAGGAGCGGACCGGAGCTGGCCAAAAGTTTGGAAAATTTCGCGAAGATTCGTCAATCGGCGCCAACGTTATTCCAAATAGAATGTTGCGGATTTCCAATGGAAAATAGGTCCTAACTATATCTACCTACTGGCGACCGCCAGTAGGTAATATATATATATATATTCATATATTCAAGGAGGATTAGATACTTCATCAGTTAAGGGTTGATTTATGAAAGTCTTTGAATCTAAGTAATCTAGAAAAATGGTTACTGGAGACCAGAGAGAATTATGTTTACTATTAAGAGACATTGGTACAGTATAGGCTCTATTTGGTCTATAATTATAAAAAACACTATACCACCATGTATGAAAAAAAATATGCAGAGTATTCTTCCAATTGTTTGTAATCTGTTGAAATGTGACAGCAATTATTAAGTCTACAATCTGTATATTAAAAGTGCAACAATACCAATCATCAGAAAGACTACCTAAAAATAGATTAGGAAAGGAGAATGGTATATGCGTATGAAAGAAAGGGTTAATTTGTTTCCACACTTCTAACCAAAATTGATAGGTGGTGGGACATTCAAATAAATTATGTTTATTGTCAGAAATCAATGCAGGACAGGACCAACAAAATGATGAAGTGGTGCTATCAAATTTGTGTAAAGAACCAGGGGTGATTAGAAGGCGGTTATAAATAAAAAGAGTGTTTGAATTGGGTTGGCAGCACGTGATGTCTTGTGAATTTTGAGCCATATTTTGTTCCACAATGGAATAGGAAAGGCGGTGTGAAGATTTGCTTCCCATCGTAATTCTAGGGTTGATAATTTTTGTCGATCAACAAGGGGAGAGGTAAGGCGGGTATATATATGAGAATCAGTAGGGCCAGTTAGCAGTAATGTTTGTATAGGTGAAATAGGAAGAGGGGTAATGGGTAACAAATAAAGTGAAAGGTATATGGTAGAGATAGAAGAGATCAGTGACTGAAATTTGTGTTGATATGAAAGAGGGTAATGAAAGATGGTTTGAGTGTGCAATAAAGAGATAGGTGAGTGGTTATGTATCAATTGATACATTTATAATAGACCTTTATCTCTCCAGGCTTTTCAAAAGATAGTTTTATTATTAATTTTAATGAATGTATTATACCAGATCGAGGACTGAAGGAACTGATCTAGATGTGAAAGAGAAGAAATATAAAATGGTTGTAATATTCTGCTAGCATTTCTGAGAATACGAAGAGACATGGAATAAGGGCGTTGAGTAAAGAACAAAAAATCTGCAAAAGAGAAAGGTTGAATAAAAGATAACTCCAATTCTGACTATAAGGGAGATGGAACTGTGTGTGGGCCACCTTGAAAATGTATTGCCTGTTTTAAAAATAAAGTGTTTTAAGAAGGCTGAAAATTAGGAAAATTAACTCCCCCTTGCTGCTTTTGCCTTTGGCTTTTGGACAAAGATATATGATGCTTCTTATCATTCAATAAGAATGCGGTGAGAATAGAATACATTTTTTAAAAGTATAGTTTGGAAAATTAATTGGAATTCCTGAAGAATAGAAAAGAATGATGGGGACTATCATTATCTTAATAGAATCTAACCAACCCACCAGGAGAGAAATATCAGATTTATTTGTGAAGTATGGTTAGATAAAGTCGACAGTAAAGTAGTAGTGTTGAGGGATTAAGTGTCTTTTATAGAAGTAGTGAACCAAAGGCCCAAATATTTAATTTTTATTGGGCTCTAAAGAAATCCTGAAGGGAGGAAATCATGTCTGCTACACCGTTTTTTAAGTGGAAGGATTTCACATTTGTCAGGATTAAGTTTATAACCTGAAAGTGGGGCAAAAGTGGAAACTGCATTTAAAAGGGATTATAAAGAAGAATCAGGATAGGCCATATATAAAAGAATATCGTCAGCGTAGACTGTACATTTATTTGAATCCTTGTATGGCACTATTTTGTCAAATTTTAGATAGAAAAGGTTTGAGAGTCAGAATAAAAAGAAGTGGCAATAGTCCTACACCTCTGTGTAAAAGAAAAGGAGAGGAGATCAGGCCATTGACAGATATAGATATGGAAGGGGAAGAATATAAAAGAGAGACTAAGTTAACACATTTTTCCCCAAAACCAAACCATGAAAGTGTAGAGAATAAAAATGTCCAGCGTGTCCAATCAAAAGCTTTCTCAGCATCCAAGGAAATGGCTGCTAAATAATGTTTATAAGCTTTCAATTTACTCAGAACATATAAGAAAAGCCTGGTATAATCAGAGAGTTGCTTACCTTTAACAAAATCAGCTTGTTCATGACTAATTAGATTGGTGAGGAGAAGCCAGAATCTTGGCAAAAATCTTATAATCATCATTAACTAGGGAAAAGGTTTATTATTTTTGCATAACTTAAGATCTTTATATCTGTTCGTATAAGGTATATTAAGGCTTCAAGAAATGTCCAGGTAGCAGAATTGAAAGAAGTAAAGAAAGCAAATAATCAATGTAATTTAGGGATTAATTGATTAGAGAAATGAAGGTAGAATTCAATAGGAAAACCATCAGGCCCAGGAGCATTACCTTTTTTAATAGAGTCCATGGCAGTACAAATATCATAAGTTGTGATATCACAATCAAGGGAAGAAAAATCAGTGTTTAAATTAAATTCCTTATGGATAGAAGAAAAATATGAGTTAATATCAGATTGTAGAGGATCTGGCATGTATAGATTTTGATTGAATTCAGTAAATTCATTAAGGATATCATTGCCTCTTAAAAGAGGCATGGAATCATCTCTTAAAATAATTTCTATTTAGTTTGCTCTTTTTTAATTTTTTAGATAATTTGCTAAGAGTTTACCTGCTTTATTTTGCCCACCATAGTATCTGGAACTAGATTTAAGATAAGAGTTAGCTTCTTCTATGGAGAGTTTATTGAAATCAAATGTAGCCTTAATTACATTATCTAAATAGGTCTTAGATTTGGATACGAAGTAGGATTGTTCAAAGGATTTCATAGGTTTACTTACATCTAGCGCTTTAAAAAAAAATCTTTTTGGTGTAAACATAAGCAATGCTAAAATCTCTAGAAGCCGCAAATAATTTGAAAAGATAAGTCAGTAAATGTATTCAGAGCAAAGATTCTCTGATAAAAGTATCAAAGCATTGTGTGAAAGAGGTTTCCAATAAAAGAGAAATATTGAAGCACCAGCATCTAACTTTGGGGGGAATGAGGTCTAGATCTAGAATTACCGGTGCATGGTCAAAAAATAAAAATGGTGCCTATCTCAATTCGTAAGATGTGTTGAGATAAAGGTTTTGAAACAAAAAGGTGATCAATCCTAGACTGAGAGAAATGCACAGGGCAGAAAAAAATATATTCTTGGAAACAGAGGTTGCAAATTCTCCAGGAATCAATAAGGAATCTTTGCTTGATGGCTGTGGTGAATTGTTTGTGAATGTAGGTAGGGAAAAAACTTGTAGGAGCGATCTAAAAAAGGACCCATTACCAGATTGCAATCCCCACCAAAATACATGTTTGGGTGTAATTGAGGGCCAAATGTTTTCTCAGTATGTGTGGGTGCATAAATAGTAAAAGCAGATATTGGTATTTTGTTTATTTGTAACCTTATGAGAAGCCATCAACCTTCTTGATATGATTCTTATGATAACAAGGTAACATCCAAAGATTTTTACACAGAATTACAGCTTCATTATGTTTCCCATTACCTGGTGTGGAAAATGCATATCCTACCCAATGCCTAACAAGTTTTTGGGTCTCAAATTCAGTAAGATGAGTTACCTGTAACAAAGCAATATCAGCATTTAATTTAGCTAAATGAGTAAGAACTCTCTGTTGTCTAATAAGTGAGCCTATCCCTTTTACATTTCAAGTGATAATGCATAAAGTTATGAATAAAGAATGTCAGTGGAGACTATCAATTACATAAATTGTTTAATCGAGTAAAAAATGAAACCATGCGTTTCTTAGCAGAGAGAAATATAACAGAAAATAACTCTTTGAAAGAGATGGAGCAAGATGAAGAATGTGAAATAAAGAAGAGAGCACACATAGGAGAGAGTATGAGAATAGAAGGAAAGAAAAGGAAATGCAGATAGAGAAAATAATACATGGAAATGATAAAAGAAAAAAGAATGTTGACAGAAACAAAATAAGACAAAAGACAAACCAAATACCTGGAAAAAATAATTAGGAGAGATGTGACCACAAAAGATGACACCAACCGGGTTCCAGAGGGGGCTGGATGGGAGACATCCAGACCATAGAAATGGGAATAAAAATAGGAGGAGTTGATGGACACAACACAAAAAGAGGGTACCTAAGAAATGAAGAAAGGATATACATCATTATCTTATACAAAGATATACCTTTAGGAGACTAATAAAGCATGAAGTTAAATATTAGCTTAACCTAGATATTAAAAAATACAGCAACAATGTGAAACATAAAAATAAATTTATATGAAGCCTTTAAGTGAATGGGTATTTAGAAGTGTCCACTGTTTCCATTTTCCAGTAGTCAATACATTTCTGCTCCATGGAGTGATCTTCGTACATTATTGTTTTGTATATGGAAGTTGCTTTAAAGAAGCATGGATGGAAAATACCAAATCTGGCTCCAATGGAACGTAATGCAGGTCACATGTCTAGAAATTTCTTCTGTCTGTAGCTTTAGCCAGACCTTGAACTAAATATAATGGGTTTCTTTACCAAGTAACACATCCTTTGGTTTTGCTAGTTGGATAGCTGTGAAAAAATCCAGAAGTACTAGAAAATATATTATGACACCCTGAGGTTTTTGTGATGAGGAGCATTTGAGTTTGATGACCAAGTCTTTGAGTCATTTGAGCACATTGTATGTTAATGTCAAAAAGATTTCGGAGAACATTTTGGAAAAAGGATATAGGTTGAGAAACCTCCGTTTCTTCAGCAAGACCGCAAATGCAAAGGTTATTGCATTGATTCGGATTTTTTAAATCTTTAGTAACTTTCTTAAGATATGGGATTTCCGCTTTGAGGTGCATAACATCTTGAGCACTATCCTGAAGAGAAACATCTGATGCTCTATGTTCGCAACTCTATTTTCCATCAGAGACCATTTGTCGTCCAGTCGCTGAAGCTTTGTATTAGTTACCTCCATAAAGGGTTTTAAGGCTCGGATCTCAACTCGAAGGAGCTCCATAGAGACAGAGGAAATAGGTTTAACAGATGATTTTTCTTCGGCTTTTGGTTTTTTAGCGGAGCTGTGGTTGGTATTTTAGAGGGTTGCTTAGAAGAAATTGTAGAGCTGCAGGAGGAGGACGAATGAGAATCTTGCAATACCACATCAGAATGTTCCATATTGGATTCCAGTAAAGAAAAAGAGTGTTTAGTATCTACTGTATACTGAGAGTGAGCGATGCCAAAGGTGTGTAATTTTAAATTGCTAGTTTTCCCCATACAAACATCACATATAAATGATAATATAAAGGGAAGTGGTATAGGGAATTATTTCTAAATTAACTATATTTAAAATGTAGTTAAAACAATCTCACATAATAGCCTATTGCAATGCTTCAGAAAATAGATATTCTGACTTGAATAGATAAATTCCCAAGTCAGTCTATTACAGTACTTCAGAAAATAAAAATGCTAATTTTAATAGATAAATTGTTGAAAATGAAACTTCCCAGCACACAGAACAGCAGAGAAATGTATGAGGGCTGCAGGACAAAAAGGTTAGGCTGTGTTCAGTTGAATAAACACCTCATAAGATGGTGGGTGCTGTTGGAGCTTTGGAGCAGAAAATATTCCTCACAGTAAAGATGATAAAGAGCCCATTAAGCTGTCACCTGTTGTGTTCAGACAATATTCTGCCTCATGTTTAAATTAAAAGTAGCAGTCTGGTGACAAAATTGTAGGTATGTGATGAAAAATACCTCACAGCTAACACAGAACTCCGTTAGCCTGCCGCCATCCTCAGTGGGTGCTAAGTCTCGCCCTGGTAAAGTACATTTTTAACTTGCCATCAACATTAACCAGTAGGAAGCAATGCACTGCCTGATCATCAAGCCACATCATCGGGCAGCTATAAAACTTCCTCACTGTCATTCAAGCCTGGACATCAAGGCACATCTCCAGCTCTGCATTACCAAGATAGAGTTGTTTCCTTATCACCAATGCAACACCAGATCTGCAGAAACCTTGATGTGATGAATCTGCAGCTTCATCCTTCAGCACATTGACAGTGGGAACTACCTTGACTTTTTTATTTACTCAGCCCCAAGCTCAGATTGTCCTTTACATACAAACACAAAATAGTTTGGTGTCAACTGACCCTGCTCTGCAGAGTACAGCTAATGCATCTCAAAAGAGGAATCTAGAACAGCCATGAGTTCCTAAATTGATCTCATCTTGATGGCGGGTCTCGTGGAAGGCCTTCTAAATGATACATCTTAAGGATTCTCGTGAAACAGCAGCCTGCCTAATCAAAGTCCGCTAGAAATTTTGCAAGGTAATTTCTATTCTTATTGAAGGCCACTGGCTACCTGTGCCACTCCCATCATCTTCAAGACCTCATGCATTGTTTACAATGCTCTCTACCATTTAAAAAAAAAAGAGCTCATAAGGCAACTTTGCAAGCAAGACCTTGTTGCAGTAAATGGAGAGTTACAAGAAGCAGCAGAAGAAAGCTATCAATACTCCTCCATCCAGCCTAACCCTCAGCCCAGTTCTCTCCAGACGGGCTCATCTAATTTCCAACTGTTGCATGACAGTTTCTCTCCCCCCTTCTAATGAACAGTGCCCCATTACTTTGTAGTTAGGCTTGCGTTATATAAGTTAAAAGAAATTGCATATATTCATTGAGGGTGCCTTCTTGAAGAGGGGCACTTGAAATCCTGTTTGAAATAAGCTTAATGTATTGAGTCTCCTGCTTTTCAATAAAGCGGATTTAATGTTGACGCCTTCATCTCTTTTTTTTATCCACACACCTATAATACAGAGATATTTGAAGACAGACATTACATTCTTACCTCTTTTTTCTTTCTTTTACATCATATTCTCATCATTTTGTGCAGATTTTAAGATCATGAAGAATCATGTGAGGGATGACGGGGCATTCAAACTGGAATGCGAATCCTCACAGGATACATTTAGCAGCAATATACAATCCTGAAGGAGTAGCCTTACAACAGTGGTGTTCATATTGCTCTGAGAAAACTAAATAAATAAACCCAAACCACAGCTAGGCTCCCTGCTGGCAAAACTGAACCTCATTCAACTAGACACTACTGAGTTACATACGGTGAGGCCCTATCAATTTGACTTCATTTAAAAGTACCAGTTTATACTACTGGATACAGCACCTTCAGTTAGTTTTAAATGGATTGGCCATCTTAAAAGTAAATCAACAAGGGATATTGAGTTTCCCATTACTGCTAGCTTACACAAAAAGATCTATTGACTCTACCCATCAATATATATCAATGCTGACTTGATTTACAAGTCACACTTTAATGGAATTCTGTTTAAGGAAACATAGTTTTGTCAGATTCAAATGTCTTCATCCACAAATCTCAAGTGTGAAGTCATGTAGATTTGCCATACTCAAGATGTTAGCCTTACCGCTCCTCTAACTGTACAATTGTTTACAACTGAACTGCCATGTTCTCCTCATATATATAAATAATAACATACAGTACAACTACCTAACAATGATGACTAGGGCTACTTAGGACCAGCACTCCAGACAAATTCTGCACAAAGGACTGTTCTCTGAGAGAGAGTGCTGGTGCTGTATGCGATTTTGCACAGAAGACTGACATTGTTTACAACTGAATTGTACTGTACTAGAACCTTGTTAGGTATAGTACTGTGTGTTAACATTTATATATATGAGGAGATTTGGTGTTTGAAAAGAGTTTATGGCAATACAAAGGAGGATGGTATGAAAATAGAGACAGATGTTATTCTGAGATAGCCATTTTTAATGCTTTTATATATTAAAGTTCTGATGGATATAGACTAGTATAGAAGCTTAGAACAAGAGAAACACATAAAGGATATGTATTTAGAAACAATGGGCCAGATGTATCAATGCTATTTGGTATCTCAAAGGGGCTGATTCACAGAATCGGCCCATTTGCAAATGCAAAAATGCATTTTCCAATGTATCAACTATTTTGAATTCGCAATATGGGTAATCGCAAATATTTGCGATTACCCAAATTGCGAATGCAATTAGGGAATTGCAATTTGCGATTCCCTAAATGCAATTCATGTAGCTATCGCAAATTGTGATTTTGTATTAAGGAATCGCAAATTACCACCAATTTATAGTTGGTGGTAATTTGCAAATTCCTGGAAAAATTCACTTTTTTTGCACTTTCCTAAGTGCCATGTGGCCCACATACATGCTCTTAGGGCATGTATGTGCGCTACGCCACATACGCACACATGCACATTTCAGAGGTGCATCAGGGTGGCCTTTTGGCCTCCTGGCACCCTTGAAATTGCATGCGCAATGTGCAAGTACCTACTGGGTACTCGCAAATTGTGCATGCAATTCCCATTCATTCCTATGGGCCTCTAGGCCCATAGAAATAAATGGGAAGCCATTACTTATTCGCAACTCGCACTTTGCGAGTCGCATTTAAGGAATGTGTAGGAATCGCAAAATATTTGCTGAAACCTACATACATTGCATATTGCATGTCTATTAATAGCGAATCGGTAAAATTTGCCATTATAGACTCACAAAATCCAATTTTGATACATCTGGCCCAATGTATCTAATTCATTACAGTATTCTCTTTTTTATCCATTCGCATGGAAAAAGAAAAAACATACAAAAAGCAGAAAATAAAATTGCAACCAATTGTATATTCAATTATTTACAAAGCAGGTTGTGGGAAATCTCCAGAAATGGAGTTCAAATAACATGGTGGAGAGATTGTATCACAATTGAGAATGAGGCAGCAGCCTAGGCATTGTTTTTAATGTTGGTAGAGTTTAGGGAATTGTTCCTTTAAAAATAGTCTCTGCACATGTAAAAATCTATGGCCCTGTTTAAGGCTATGGTTGAAACGTGTTGGTACCGTGTCCTGCACCCGATGGTGATGAAATCAATAAATAATAAGAATTTTGTGATACCTGCCTGTGCTGCTGTCGTTTTCTTGCCTCGATACAAAGAGTGGGAAACTGGAGGCTGTAACGGAGACACATTTTGATATATACAGCTATACAAAACATGCTTTTTCCACTGTTGATCAAGACAGAGATAATTTCCACATGTGACTCTTCAATGGAATCCTGTTCCAAATATCTTCACATTTTAAAGTGAAGTCATGTAAATTGGTAAAGAACACGCTGTTAGCTTGCATTTACGGTAATAATTCTACATGAAAAATACAATCTAAATGTAGCAAAAAACCTTTATTGCCTTCTCTCCTTGTTGGTCCGCCAAAGATACTAGCACATATCTCTGTGCCAGATCCAGAATAGCAAAGCAAGAAAGATAGTCGTCTTGAAATGGAGGAGTTAAGTATGCATCTTTAGATAAACTGGCTTTTTGGTTATTTAATCTTTTTCAATTATTAAAATATGTTTAAGTCTTCATGCCAGTAATATGTATCCAAAAGGAATAAAGGTTATGCACAATGTCTCAGATTCCTGTGCTAGGGGATCGAGAAGTGTGGTAAAGCCTCACGGTTGTAGATTGTGGCACCTCAGGCTTTGTGTTCTATGATGTAAATCGTGAGACTGTTTTTGGAAAAGCTTACAGAGATGCCAAGCTTTTTTATGTATTGCTGAGTCATACTATCTTTATATGTTAGGTAGTTGCAATCCCTTCTTTGCAGAACTGTTCAACATAATACAACATTTCTGGTCAATCATCTTATTGCGCTAATAATTAAGCACTAATGTTAAGTGGCCCTCTTAATTCTTAAGTCAACAGAGGCAGTGAAATATGTTTGAACTTTCATATTTGTAAATGCCACCTGTTGACACAAACAATACAAAGCTTTTCAGCCACTGACTGCAACCTTTACTATAATCAGTGCCAAACAAACACTGAGACATTGGGACAAGCTGGCAATCCTAAAGCCAGTCACACAAACGGTTCAAAGCCAGGGGGTCTAAGGGAAAATTTAAAGACCGCACAGGGTTTATTCCCCAAAAAACGAATCAAGAAACAGTACGAAACCCTGAGGTCTACTGATGCAAAAAAATTAAATAATAAAGTGAAGTGTAGAAACAGACTATGCCCAATAGATTATTTCTAAGGGCAATCCCTTTATAGGACGAAATCCCTCACTCACCATAGGTGACATGCTTCATCATTTGGGATTCTCCTCCCAGAGCAAAAACCTAGTTCCTCTAGGGGCTACAACACCCTCTCTGAGAGGGAGGAGATCAGGAATGTTTTGAAATACACTGGAGGATAAACTAAATCCACAAATGATGAGCTTATAGTATGAGTGAGGGGTGCAGTGCTGATAAACAAACAGTTGAGTGACAATGGTGTAGTTAAAACTAGTTCAGGAACGGCAGATGAATATACGAAGAATTATTACAAATATCCTACAACCGTGCATGACCAGGATTAAAATCGTGTACACCTCCAGTCAAAAAATAATAGACTGTGGTGATCAATCAATAAGTAATGGTCGACATGTTTCAGCCATAACGCCTAAAGAAGGCTAGGCTTTCATCAGGACCACTCAAGCTACTGCACAGACACGCCTGTGTGGCAACCACACAGGTAAAGGATACTCCGGGCACACAGGAACTGCTTAATATGTGTCCATAGGCAGTGCGTTTCACCTTCACCTAAAAAAAGAAACCAAAAACTCAGTGTCAGTGTATCAAGGATAATGATGCACTGTACAAAACACTGCAACTGAAAACAGGATATACTTCAACAGCAGACTCACTCACCCGTAAAGACTGGGTGAGTCAACAACCTCCACCTGACAACCGCTCAGGAAAGGAACACCGCTCTGAAAGAATACGGTGAATATCACTAATAATGAAACATTTGTCCTACATATTATGAAGGTGTATAGCGTGTCAAATCTGATACGCAACCATCACAAAGTAAGTGAGACACATATTCTGTCTAAAGGGGAGACTTGACAAATAAATCTAAAAGGGGAAAGAATCCATGGGAAATATGTCAAATAGGACTCTATAAGCGAGAGACATAAATGTGTACTCCAGCAAAATTAAATAAAAACCAATAAGACTCTGGTGGGAAAATACAACAAATATGTGACCCACAGAGGCCCCACAATACATATAACAAAGTAAAGGTGCCCAAGTACTGAGTTAAGTACTCGCAGATAAGTGTAGTCCTGGTTAACGCAGCACCAAGTTAATAAACTACAAAGGCATGTATCAACTGCCCAAACGTGGCTCTAAAAACTAAAAATGAAACTTAACAAATGAATCAAGTCAGGCAGACGACAAGAACAAGGCGCCTACCTCTCCGTCGGGGAACTGAGGCTTCTCAGAGCCTGAAGCCGGAGGTCCTGCGGACCGGCGAACAGTGGAAATATAAGCCGTTCGCTGTGAGAAAGTATCGGCCAATCATGGAGCTCATTGTAGACAAGCCAATCAGAGCGGCCCATCCACCCGGGCCGCTGTTACCCATGACTGCGGGTTATATTATACATAAAATGAAACCAAGGCCAGAATAACAACAAACTAAACAATGATGATCAATTTGACCACAATGAAGTGTGAAATAAAAATTAATGAATAATAATAATAATTCCTCGCGAGTTGCAATTGCTAACTTAATACGCATGCGCTCAATGTGGTAACAGTGCGCTTGCGCTATGATATTAAGAGCCCATCCAAAGGTTCTTTCAATGTAAAATATGTCTACAGCCATCATTGTGAAAAAGAAATAATACGCGTATGCCGAATTTACGCGTGCTGAGAGTTCAGCAAAAAATCAAAATTAAAGATAAATCAATCTACAATAACTTGTATTGTGAGATCATATTGGCTCATGAAACACTAACAAGCTGGCACAGGTAAAGAATTAAAACAGTAGGTTGAGGGCCACAATTGAGAATGAGGCAGCAGCCTAGGCATTGTTTTTAATGTTGGTAGAGTTTAGGGAATTGTTCCTTTAAAAATAGTCTCTGCACATGTAAAACCCTATGGCCCTGTTTAAGGCTATGGTTGAAACGTGTTGGTACCGTGTCCTGCACCCGATGGTGATGAAATCAATAAATAATAAGAATTTTGTGATACCTGCCTGTGCTGCTGTCGTTTTCTTGTCTCGATGCAAAGAGTGGGAAACTGGAGGCTGTAACGGAGACACATTTTGATATATACAGGTATACAAAACATGCTTTTTCCACTGTTGATCAAGACAGAGATAATTTCCACATGTGACTCTTCAATGGAATCCTGTTCCAAATATCTTCACATTTTAAAGTGAAGTCATGTAAATTGGTAAAGAACACGCTGTTAGCTTGCATTTACGGTAATAATTCTACATGAAAAATACAATCTAAATGTAGCAAAAAACCTTTATTGCCTTCTCTCCTTGTTGGTCCGCCAAAGATACTAGCACATTTCTCTGTGCCAGATCCAGAATAGCAAGGCAATAAAGATAGTCGTCTTGAAATGGAGGTGTTAAGTATGCATCTTTAGATAAAGCAAAGGTTGGTCGCACACTGCTCGTCACACCAGCAAGTTGCCCCAAAGGACTGTGGTAGATGTAGTGGCGACGGCGGGTACGCCTATGCCACGATGTATAAAGAACAGTATGTGTTGCGTTAGCCATCCCTGGACACGTGTTTCGAGGTAGTTGCCTCTCGTCAGCAGGGAGCAGGTCAGGGGAAACGGGGGAAAGGGGAAAGAAGGAAAGCAAAAGCAAAAAGAAAAGGAAGAAGATGCCATACATGGAGATTACGAAGCCCTTAGGGGCTCATTTAATGGGTGCCTCTAAAGAGCATATTTGGTAATCACGGCCAGCATGGCGTAAGGGTGCGGGGGCAGGTTTGGGGTCACGTGGGGTGGGAGGCAAGGGAGTGGGGTCATGAGGGAAGGGGGAGTCACATGGGGTGGGTAGAGAGGGGGGTTCGAATACATATATTTTTATTTCTTATCTTTCCCGGGTCCAGCTACTTTACTACTGGATCTGCTCCTGCCTCCACAGGAACAGGAAGCTGGTAGCCTCCCTCCACTCCCCTCCCCTAAGCCAATCACAATGCTGCAATGGCCCCCAAGTGGGGGTTTCTGTGCAACAAGGAGGTACAACGGGCCCATAAACTGGTTACAGGTACTGGGAGGGGGAGGTCAGAATCCAAAGGGGAGAAGCATGTATGCCAGTTAAGATGGAACATTTGGAACACTAGATTGATATAGTGGTGTCAGTCAGAGAGAAAAATGTACTGCTAGCAGGTTTTCAGTTTGGTTTTTGCTTATGAAATGAGGGCCCCAAGGTGAGGCAGTGGGTAGAAAATTTGAGGTCTGTTAAAGGACAGGAGGAGTTGGCTTGGAGAAAGTTGTTTAAGGAGGTGAAGGAAGGAAAGATGGAAGGGCAGTTTCAGGAATAGCGGCTGGAGAATTTGCTGATTTCACCAATTGGGGTGGTACCGAAGAAAAAGCTGAGTGGGTTTCGTCTTATTCGTCAACTCTCATGGCCAAAAGAACTGTCCATCAAAGACTTAATTCTTGAGGAGTGCAATACAGTGCATTATACATCTGTTGATATGTACCCTAAGATGTCTGCCGAGGGACTGCCCCACCAACAGTCTACAGTGAGTAATCATTCTTTTCAAACCTAACACCCCCTCCTTTGAGCATGGGTGGCTAAATGCTTTATTAGGCTATCAGGTAGGGTCTTTACAATTCTAAGGGGGGATAATGCATGTTCACACATGTTACAGAGAAGAATATAGTAGCACACGAATAGCAAAATGCACTCAATATTCGAATATGCCCTCGTTGATGAGCATAATACCCTGGATGTCCTGCATCATCATAGTAGAGACCTGTTTGTCACGTCCTGACAACTTAGGGACAGGGGTGAGCTTGCTCATGCAATAGGTACAACAGGCTGGGAGGCAATTGATACATAGGCAACATATGAAAATGGCACCTGCGATAGCTACTAGGAAAATTAGTATCTTCCATCCCCATGATGTCAGTAGACCCCAGAACCACCCTTTCAAGGAGCATGACCCATTAGCTTGGTGAATGTCAGATGCAAGCTGGTGGAGCTTCTGTATGGCAGAATATACATTGGGGACGTGGTCAGGGATGTAGACACAGCAGCTGCTACCGATGGCGTGCCAAGCTCCACCCCTATCTGTGAGAATGATGTCTAAAACTATCCGATTTTGAAGAGCAACGAGTCTTGTAGCCTGACACTCTACCGTAATGTTAGTCAATATTCCTGCCGTCATATTGATAACTCCCTCTACCACCCGGTGAGTTCTCTAATGTTAAGACTATTGACCATAGGGCCCATGACGGGTAGAATGCCTTTGATTGCGTCAGTGAACTGTTGCAAGGTTGTGTCAGTCTGATCTATGTCATCTGTACTAATCATCCTTTTACACTGGGAAGATAGGTCACCTCTACGCTGTAGATGATGAGTCTTGTGATAGTCGGGAGGGGCTATATAATTGGGGGAAGAAGGTAGGAAAGGTAGCATTGCCCTGATCATCCCTCAGGGAGCAACACATAACCACGAGTACCAAAAACAAAATAAACATTAGGGGGCGGGATCAAGGGCAGACTTTTGGGCATCCTCAATATAGAAGTGGTGTTGCATATACTGTCTCCCACCTCTATGTCCCCTACCCCTTGAAAACACAAAGAAGCCGGTACATCTACCTCTGCCAGGGGTATGGGCTTATCTTCGGTGATGTTGCGGGCTTGGAAATATTGATAATATTCAGATACATTGAACTGTTAGAACCCATCTCTGCCCATCTCTGTTCTGTTCGCCTTTCTACCTTGATCTGCTGCTCTGAGGCAAGAACTCAAGAATACACGGTCAAATGTCTGGGTAAAAACATTGTTCTTAGAGGACTTTCGGTGCTCTTCTTTATGAGGTGCTAAGGTACCAAAAATATGTTCAGGAGGGGCTGGTGTAGTGCTTATCCAAGCATGCACAGGGTATTTTTCTTCTAGGAAAAACAGCACCCCAATACAACTATCAAGCAAAATTATAGCAACAAACACTAACTTACTCTTAGTGGACCAAGAGGACCAAACAGGCTCATCTGAAGTGGGACGCGGAGCCATAAAGGGCTCCTCCTCATCATGGATAGGACGACTAAAAGGATACATTTTCAAAACTTCAAAAGCAACTTATAGGTTTTTAGAGGGAAAAAAAATCACAAACTGTAGCCACAAAAATACAATCAACCAGAGGGTTACTCTTCACCCAGTGTCCTTCAGAGTTTCACTGGTAGGTTCCTATTGTTCATCAACGACGGTGCTATGAAGCACTCCTACCAGGGAGCAGCGCTATCGTAGCCCTTGCTGGAAAACAAATCCTCTTCTTGCAGGATAGGGCACCCTCCCTCCTGGGCAAATACCCTCAATGATCCTGTCCAGTGTTCAGGGCAGTGCACCAGTGCTGTTCACTCTAATCTAAAGCAGGCACCATAAGCATAGCACCTTTGCACTAAGCTCAAGTCCTTCCCTAACTCCTGGATTGTCCTACTGGTGCACTATCCTCCTGTCGGGGCCGCAAATTGTACCTGGCTGCACCTGTCACTTCTTCATCAACAAAAAGGGGAAGAAATTCAGGCTCAGCAGGGCATTGAGACCCAGGAATCTATGCACCAGAGATGGAGCATCCGAGGTGGCCCTTTTCTCTGGGGGGGACCGCCTCAAGTAAGGCTGTGTCGCTTTCCTCGTCTGTCTGCACCCGCCTCAATCAGGTGTCAAAGAAAGGAACGAAGAGGGGCACTCACTCCCCTTCCTGATCAGCAATGCCCAACTGTCATATGGAAGTGGTAGAGGTACCTTCTTCAAATGTGATGCATGCACCCAGTTCTTCCGGCATTCTAGCTTCACGGCAGTGCGGGTAGCAAACAACACAAGGAGGGGTCCTTTCCACCTCGGTTCCAGACAGTTCTTCTGTTGAAAATTTTTGACCATCACAAAACTTACGGGTTGTAGCTGATGCCTGGGCCCCTCTGGTACTGGTTGCAGTGTGGCATTAATCTGTGGTGGACAGAACAGAGATCTTTAGACAACTCATACAAATAATCTATCAACAGGGGGTACTCAATCTCAGAGAAGCGCTTGGTTCTTGGGACACCCCAGACATTGGCAGGGCATCCAAAGACCACCTCATAGGGGGACAACCATGTTCTATAATGTGCGATGTCGCTCAAGTAGACAACAAAGCCAAAGGTAATGCATCTGGCCATCGCAATCATGTGCTTTCTTGAATTTTCGCTAACTTCAGTTTGAGAGTACCATTGTACTTCTCAACCAGGCCTGCTGACTGGGGGTGGTTCTCTGCATGAAACATCTGCTTAATATGCAAGCCCTTGCATACCAAATCAATGACTTTTGAGTTGAAGTGACTTCCTTTGCCACTCCAAATCACACGTAGTAATCCATAGCGGGGGAAGCACTCTTTTAAGAGCGCCTTTGCCGTCGCCAAGGCTGTATTCTCTTTAGTGGATGCACAAATTACCAATAGCACATACTTCAGGTTGTTAACTTGTTCCATTTTGATGAAATCCATCTGGAGAACCTTGAAAGGGAAGGAAGGCGGTGAAAAGTTACCTGCAGGTGTAAGAGTGCCTTTCCCAGAATTATGCTTCAAACAAACAATGCAGTGTTTCACTAGGTGTGTGGCTTCCTTAGTGATATTATCCTTCTGCCATTCTGGGTCCAACAACTTACATATTCCTTTGGCACTAATATGTGTGGGACCATGGGCCATGGTCATAACAGGGAGCACATATGCGTTTGGGAGCAACCATCTCTGTTTCCCTGACAAGTCAGTCCAACACCCATCCTCATCCATACACCCGGTCCTCTCTACCCATATTTCCAGTTCATCTACAGTCTCCTCTCTCTGTATTTCCCTGACATTTTCCAATGTGTCCTCGAACATTCCATTGTCTGGAACCCATCTAGCGGGACCTGCCACAAACATCTGGTTCATCTTCAACCTAGCTGTTTCCTTAGCTGTCTGATCCACAAATGCATTGCCCGTCCCCACATCGTCTGTCACTGCTTTGTGAGCACTGCATTTTAATATTGCCAGCTTATCAGGAAGTGTCAATGCTGACAACAGTCTATGTATCAATGGGTCGTGTTGTATGCACAACCCATGCAAGTTCAGGAACCCTCTCTCTGCCCAGAGGCGCACAAAATTCTGGGCCACCCCAAAGGCGTACTGACTGTCGGTGTAGACATTAGCAGCCAATCCTTCACTCAACTCACAAGCCCTAAGGAGGGCGACCAGCTCTGCAGCTTGGGCCAATTGGTATGGGATACGGGATGTCTCAACTACAGTGTATAACGTTGTGATTGCATAAGCTGCAGTGGTAGTGCCATCTGGTAACTTGAAACAAGAGCCATCGACATATAGTTCCCCTTGGGGGTCAGATAAGGAAACATCAGTCAGGTCTACCCGTCATTTAGTTTCTTCCTCAGTCCGAAATAAAGAATCATGGACATCATTGTCCTTTTCTTCCGGAGGGGGGGGGGTAGTAGCGTGGCTGGGTTCAGAGTGGCACATTGTTTGATGGTAATGTGCGGAGCAAACAATGTTAGCTCATATCCAGTGATACACGCACTAGTAAAGTGCTGCGTCTTTGTTTTGTTCGAAAGTGTGTCCACAGCATGAGGTACCATTACTGTGAGGTCAGTATCAAGGACGAGCCCTGCCGATTGTCTGATGGGAACTACCGCTGCTGCGGTAGCTCTTAGGCAGCTCGGGAGAGCTCTAGCGACGTTATCGAGGATAGCAGAGAAGTAAGCGCAGGGTCTCTGCTTACCACCGAAACCCTGTGTTGGAACAGAAAAAGCACAACCGTCCACCTCATGTACGTGGAGCGCAAAAGGCTTCTGGTAATCAGGAGTACCAAGCACTAGGGCAGAGCAAAGCGCAATCTTTAATTTCTCAAAAGCTTAATAGTTATGCAGGTGTCCAAGGCTAGGGTTCATGCACATCCTTGGTGGTCAGGTAAAGAAGGGGTTTTGTTAGTAAGGAGTAATTAGGGATCCAGTGCTGGCAATACAAAGTTATCCCAATAAACTTGCGTACCTCGCGTTAGGTCTTAGGAACAGGCATATTTGTAAAAGCAGCTATGGGTTGAGGTGTCCGAAGCCACAAGGAGGTCATCAACGTACTGCAGCAGCACATTACCAAGGGGAAGCTCCAAGGAATCCAATTGAGCTTTCAAAGCTTGACTATAGATACTAGGACTTTATGTAAAGCACTGTGGAACATGACAGAATCTTTAACTCCTACCAGCTATTGCAAATCCAAACAGATATCTGCTATCTAGATGGATTGGAACGCTAAAGAAAGCATTCTTCAAATATATTACCTAAAAGAATGTCGCTGACAGGTAAATCATTGTCAAGATCGTGCTAATGTCTGGAACCACAGGATACTGGAGAACCACAATTTTATTGACCACTCTAAGGTCAATGACAAAACGGTAAACATCAGGATAGGTGTCAGAAGAATCCATGGGCGTCTTTTTAAGTATAGGAAGGATAGGGCTATTACACATAATTCGCTACTGTCTCTTCAACCACACCAGACTTAATCAAATCCTGTATTATTTGCAATAAAGCCTTTTCTCCTGCCTGAGATATCTTGTACTGGAGAATACGTGGCAATTTAGCAATCTGTATAGAGACTGACGGGCTCCGGAGTAACCCCACATCTGTGTCTCCTGTAGCCCATAACGTGAGTGGCACATCTTTGAACTCAGCGGGAAGGGGGCATCCTTTGCAAAGCATTGTTTGGCAGGGGCCACTTGTGGTCCAACAGTCATGTAAACACCATCTGGAGAACAAAAAATTGTCGCTTGTAACCTTTTTAACAAATCCAATCCTAACACATTCTCCCCACAATTTGATGTCAGTAAAAATGGTGAGTCAACCATAAAGGGGCAAAGAGTCAAAGCAAGAGGCTTGGAAATGGTCTAACGACCGGCACGCCTGAAAAACCCACCGAAACATTATTTTGGCCAGATAGAGCTGCCCCCGGGACCAGTGAACGGGAAACAGAGCTATTTATAGCCCCTGTATCAACTAAGAATTTTTCGGTCGTACCTTGTAAATCTGCAGTAACATAGGGTCTACGTTGATCTGCAGGCACCGGAACTGGTCCCTCGCCCTGTTTCTGGCTGTCCTAGCTGTGAGACATCTCTGTCACGTCGTCCATGTCATAATCGTCATGATAGTACTGTCTCTCTTGGGGTCATCAAAATAGTTACCGCTCTGCGTATTGTGGGATGTATCCTCTGTCTT
The DNA here is from genome assembly GCF_964204655.1 of Triturus cristatus. NCBI lineage: Eukaryota > Metazoa > Chordata > Amphibia > Caudata > Salamandridae > Triturus > Triturus cristatus. The sequence continues at coordinate 846,688,662 of NC_140589.1, forward strand.
CATCCCCCCTCTACCTCCTCGAAAAGCTCAACCTCTTGTGGCCTCACCTTTGTGCAACAGCTCTGGACACTTGTTCCACCAATGTCCCTCCTGCTTACAGTACGCATATTGATTAAGCCCAAGGGGCGCACTTGAAGCACCACCCTGTTAGACCAGGGTAGCCTTGGGGCCAAACCCGAACCTCGCCCTCTTCCACTTCCCCTCGCAACTTGCTGCATCAATACCCCTATTTTCAAATCCTTTGACTTTTTCTCTACCCTTTCCTTGTCCTCATTCTCTCTATGTTCGTAGAATTGTGCCATACTCAATATCACTGATGGGTATGAGGTCTTTCGAGTGCTTTCCGAAGCCTGCAACCATGTTGCAATCTCGGGAAGCAAGTTAGTGACAAATCTGTTAACAAACAAACAAACACCACCCTCCTGCGACAGGTCCTGACCACTAAAATCTAAAAACACCCCTTCAAATCTGGTAAAGACAGCCGACACACTTTCATCCTTCTTCTGACGACATGCAGTCAAATTATTTCAATATACTCGCTTCGGTAGGATAAGTGAGTACATGTAAGCGATAAAACACCCCGGCAAAGCTAACAGCTCCACTGTCCGCTTCTCGCCGGGCTTGTGCCCCTTATCCCATAACCTGCTCTCATCTCATCCCCATGTGCCACCCAACTCCAGTGCATGATCCTGTGTATGGACCTGTCTCCATATATCTACCGGTACCAGCAAGCCGAAAAATAAGTCTATAACAGCTAATGTCATCACTGTGGAGGAGGCCGCCTCCGTCAATTCCTTATAATATGCAGTAGGGGTTTTCCAGTGGTCCAGCAACTGGCTCTTTAGGGAGTGGACCTCACTCCTCTTCCAAGGAGTGTAGATCCACTGTTCCTGAAACTGAGCGTCGACTCGTGGTCTAATTACAGTGTCTGTGGAATCGCGTAGTTCCGGTATCTCAGGTAGGTAAATGGAATGGACCTCCCTCATGGGGTACTGGGTCACTAACGTCAGAATCTTTTGAAGAAATCTGCCTCGAAAACCTCGTTAGGAGCCATACCTGCAGCATATACCCTGTCCCGTATGTCATAGCGTGGCCGACATGTGTTTAAAGGCATGCTGCTGTATAAACGGCTCCTAATCTTTCATCAAACTCCACACATCCTCCACACTATAGATCGTGTTCCAGTCCCACTGGGCTACTTGATTCGCCACTCTTTTCTTTTCCTCATTATCTACAGCAGAACGCACCAACAGCGCAGCGCTAGATCTCCATGCGATCTAGCGCTGCCGCCCAATTCCTTTCATGTATTCCTCGTACAGGGGTCTCGCTATTCGGCAATGCTTGGGGTGCCATACCCGGGGGAGAGAGAGCAGATGAGGAGACGGGTATCATCATGTAGGGAGACAGTTTTGTAGAGGTAAAAGGTAGTATAGCAGATGCGGAGTCAATAGACGGGGCAGGAGAGCTAACGGCTCCCGCCCCTTTTACTGGTGGGGCCAGAGAAAAAGCAGGCAGGCTGGGGCCGAAGCAGTTTGGCAAAAGCGGAAACACTAAGATGAGCGGCACCAGGGCTGGGATCTGGGGTGTTGGAACCTGACGATATATTCGCTCAGAAGCATAAGGTGGAGGAGGGCAAGAATACAGTACCTCTCCAACAAAATTGTCACCTTCCTCTCTCGTAACATAACATTTATCAGTCTGTAATCAAAACTTTCTATCTGCGCATTCTATGCCTTTCTCTATCTTCTCCCTTTTGTAAGCTACCGCTTTCTGTGTTATAGTTTGCATCTGTCTCTTCTGAGCCTCTTTCTCTGCTCTCATATGCCGATGCTTCGCTTCCTTTTGCCATACTCTTAAAGAATCAAACATGGACTGCCTGCTCTTTTTAGCGAACAATTTGTCCTGCAAGAAATTAAATTTTTGTTCATCGAATGAGCCAGTAAGTGGCCATTGTAACTCAGGATTGTCCCTCACATATTTATTCTACAATGTGCTAAACATAATAGGGCCAATACCATGCTTGACCTATACGTCAACATTTGGGGTACCCCCGGAGGCGCAGGCTGGCTCGCTTCAATCGAGCATCAGTGGAACAACATCGACATCCAAAACATTCTAACTTACTTAAACAAGACATCTTAATATAAGACACATGCACTGTTCATAACGGACAAATATCACACCAGCAACAGTAATAAAACAAAAGGTCAACTAATAAAAAGTATTCAAGAACCAAACCGAACAGTCGAGAGACCACTCCTTGCAGCTTGGGGACTGTACAAAGTTCAAGAAGACAGGCTCCAGCCCCTGAGCCTTTCAAGCATTAGCCAAATTACCAGTTGGTCTGGTAGATTGTTCGCGATCAGTCCCGGTCCTTTTAAATGCTGGCCAAATTTCCAGTTGGTCAGGTGGGCTGCTCGCAAACACTCTGTGCCTTTTCAAGGGTGCGCACACCCACCAAGTTCAAGACAAGACAGTCCGGAGACCGTACCAAGACACAGCCCGTCAACTCGTGTCATTCAAGCAAGGCAGTTTGAAAACTGTAGACAAGACAGTCTGGAGACTGTATCAAGACACAACCCGTAGGCCTGTGCGGTCCAAGAATGGCGCAATTTTTCCAAAACTCAAATCACTCACCTAGTGCACACAGGTCAAGTCAAATTATTCTCCACTGCCGACTCTTCAGACCAAACAGTCAACTCCAAGGTTTCGCCTTCTCAGGACCTGTTAGACCTGGCACCTTGGCGTGGGTCTCCCTTCCATTTTTCGCTGTTGCCTCATGAATTTTTGCTGGTGTTAGTTGCTCAGGGCACTGTGCCACTGCTGTCCAGTGCCACAGTGCAAGTGCTCCCTATTGAAAATTAATGTATGATTTGTGATTCCATAATTGGTTGGTTTGGTTTACCTGTCAAACCCTAGTACAGTGCATCAGGAGTGCCCAGGGCTTGTAAATTCAAATGCTGCTGGTGGTCCTGCAGCACTGGTTGTGCCACCCGCAGAAGCAGCCTGTTAAAGTGTGTCTAGGTCTGCCATTGCAGAGCCTGTGTTCAGTCTGGTACTGTCATGCTGACTGGGCACGTGCACCTACTTGCCAGTCCCTAAACCTTCCCTTTTCTTCATATAAGACACCCCTATAGTAGGCCCAAGGGCAGGGTTTATTGTAAGGATAAGGTAGGACATGCCCTGGTGCGTGTGGCATGTTCTAATAGTGAATTACAGCCATTTTCGTTTTTCACTATTGCAAGGCTACCTATTCTCCATAGGCCAGAATGGGCAGGTTGGTTATTACATCTTATAATCCCAACTGACTCAGGGAACATGGTGAAATTCGAATTTAGTATGCCTGAACTCAGAATGATAAAATACATCTTTTAGTGAAGTTGGTTTTAACATTCTGTGTTTGAAAATGCCACTTTTAGAAAGTAAAAGTTTATAATGACAGCTGTAGTGCACTCTAAGTATTCAAAGTATCAATTAAACATCATGTGTCTTAAAATATTAAGGTTGGTGTGCTCGCTTTGGGGTGGTTCCACCTGACCACCAGTTCAAAAGAAGCAAATAAACCAGGACCAAGTAGTTCTGGACAAAGTAAGCACTACCGGGGGTACTCAATCATGAGTATTCACAAATTACTTATACAATGATCTGAACAGTGGAAACCGTTTTTATACTTAAATCAATGTCACCAATCATAAGATAATGTACTTTGAAAGAACAGTGGTACTGAAAACAACGGAAATCAAAATTCTCCAATTCTTCTTTATTCAGAAAAGAGTTCATGAAATGATGAAGAAGTTGCAAATAGAAGATTTCAAATGCTTGATATTCAAAACAAGATTATTACCAATACATTTCGGGTGTACTGAGCACCCTTCTTCAGGGGAAATCTACAATAAATGTATACAAACATATACTGAGAAAAACATACATGAATGTCTCATCGTAATCAAACATTTAATAGAAAAACGGCCTTATAGTGGCCGGGAAGAAAGGTTTTAAATGGTAGAAGAGATGATTATAAAGAAGTGAGATAGACGTGATGATTTCGCAAGAAAGCAACCAGATGCAGTAACTAGAAACACCAAATGACTGTCATGAGTGAATACAGTCGACGGGTTGTTAATTATGTTGTGAGAAGGAACGAGATGAGAAAAGAAGAAACCCATGGTGATGAAAAGCGGATGATGACCAGTATCAAAAGAGTAAGCAGTGATTGAGAGAATAAACGAAAGTGGAGGAAAAATGAAAAGAAGCGCGTTAAATGAATGTGTTACCTTGGAATGACAGTCACGGTGATAAAACCCGTGTGTGACTAAGCTGATAGCCAATGATGAAATACACAGTGATGCAATCAGCAATCTCTCGCTGGCGGTTGTTTTGGGTGTCTTTTCCCAGTAACTGTAAGGTAATGTAAATGCCTGAGTGACTCACGTAATGGATGTAGAAAAATACTGTGCCAATTGTGACGCTGTAGAATTGTGTCTCTCACCTGTGTATACTAGGAGCAACGGATACCTTACTTGAGGCTCGACAACAGGTGACGGCCAGAATCTATTCGTAATATAAAGAAAATGCAGAAAAAGAGTTGTTGTGTGAGAAAAGACTAGATGGATCATGTGCGCGAGAAAAATAAAAATTGCTCTGTGAAAATAAACTTACTATTGTGAAATCATAGGAATCCAGTATCGTGTGTCCCGGTGTAAGCGCTAGCGAGATTGGCCATGTCCGTTACGTGACAACGTGGTAGTGCATGTGACTCATAAAGGCCAGTGATGTGGCGCGTTACGTCAAGCGTTGTAGACATGAAAATAGGACTAATGATTAACAAAAGAGAACTGTGCAGCCATCTTTGTGTGATGACGAGAGTGTGGTTAGACTTAAAACCGTGTAATCACGAACCACAAACCCAAAGCGGAGAACTTTGAAACACGTGAATTACCTACTTTTTTTGAATAGTCGGAAATTAACAAATGAATGCATTATGAAAACATACAAAAACGTGCAATATAAACATTCTGATGTCCACATGATACAAAATTTCTGGCTAAACTCTGCCGCTTTTTGAAAAACGTTCACATGCTGGAAGTTAAACAAAAGCGATTAACCTACAGTTACAACCTAAGTGATGATGGCAATCCATACCATACACAAATGGTGCACTTGGTTGGTGTAAAAATAACAGTATGTTGCTCATAGTGAGCACGCAGCACATATGGGTTAATCATCATGTGTCATCAACTTGAAAAATATGATAAAGACATCATTAAACTTAACAGCAAACTGGATTAAAACCAAAGAGAGTCTATAAGTCAAAACAACGTGTCAGAAAAAGACTGGAATGGTGAGGTTGCGTATACATGCTAATTGCAGCAGATGTTGCTGAAAAATAGTACTTGGGGAACACCATGTAAAACCTGAGTGTGAGTGGTGCCTAGTAGTGCATCTGGGGTATGCCATGACTGCAATAAGAATCTTGCGGTCAGTATACAAGGCTGCCCCTAGAGGAAACAAGAGAGTTCCAATTTGTCATTGAGACCTTTTGGAACCATGGTATCAAGGTACCTCATCCAAAAGATTTCCCTTTGTGTGATGTATCTAGACATATCTCTGTCGGTGTGTTTAGTGATGATCTCTAGCACAGAGAATCTAAGTCGTGCGATGGAATGATGTGCTGATATCCAATGGCTGGCTAATGGAGAATTTAGAAAGTAGGCATTTTCTTATCTAACCATTCAAACCTGCCTCTGCTAGGCTGTGTATTCCCTGTCTGGAGTTTGAGTGACAGGGCTGGGGAATTCCAGGAGGCAGGGTGAGGTTTCCCAGTGGTGAATAGAGAGATCTGCATCTAGATGGGTGGGAAGAGTTGCACCTCCTGTGGTGTGTCTGAAGTGTCTGCCCTGCACTCTGAAAGGAAAGAAGGAGTCAGGTAAACAAAGTGCTCGAGGACTGACCAGAACCGGTTTGAACAAGGCAAAGGCCCCTCTGCCCTCAGAGGACAAAGGATTTTGGGGTATAAGTATTGGGACCCTGATCCCAAGAATTTAGATCACTTTGGGAAAACAAGAAGAACACTCTGCTGAGGAAAGGAAGCAAGCAGAAGCTGAGAAGGAACTATCCCTGAACCTGGGGGATTGGCCTGCAGTGGTTGCCTACTGCCAAAGAGAGGAGAAAGGAACTTTGTGTGTACTTTTGCTCAATTTGTGAAGGATCTCCAAGGGCTTGGAAAAGAGCTTGCCTCCTGCTGAAGTCTCGGGAACAACAGACTTCACCCCCCAGCTCCCCAGAGTTCTTTTGAAGTGCCTGCTGCTGTTGTTGGGCCTTCTGAGGGACCGCGTGTCGCAAGGAGCTGGAAGCGCGACTCAAGAAGGAGAAGCGTGCCGCCGTCGGAGCTGTTGTCGTCGCATCTCGTAAAGTGTCGCCGCTGCAGCATCGCATCGAGCGGAAGCGTCTTGCATCATCCAGGAAGTGTCTTGCAACGCCAAAGAAGCGTGTCGCCATCGCAGCCATCGTAGTTGTCGCATTACACCACATTAAGAAACGCGCCTCGCATCCACGGAGAAGTGTGCCGCCGTCGGAGCTGCTGTCGTCACATCGCATAAAGGGGTGTCGCTGCTGCAACATCACATCGAGCGGGAGCGTCTCGCAACATCAGAGAAGAGTGTCGCTGCCAAGGCCGCTGTCGTAGCATCGCATAAAGTGTGTCGCCGCTGCAGCTGAAGCATCGAGTCGAATCTTCTTGCATCATCGGAGAAGCGTACCACATCTGGAAGACCTTCACATCTTTATTTCTTTGCACCTAAATCTTCAACACATCAACATCGTTGCAACACTTTCGTTGCCATGCGTGTTGCATCTAAAAGGTACATTGACTTAAACTGTTGCATTTAAGAACTAAAGAGAACTAAGCAAAATTCTACCATCTAAAGTAACAGTATATGTGTGTTTTTGTCGTTTAATGGTCTTGTGGTAAATCTATATAAAGAGTACTTATTTTTTATATAAAACCTGTGTGGTGTCCATCTGTAGTGTTGTCACTTGGTTACTGTATGTGTTCACAAATGCTTTACACACTGCCTCTGAGATAAGCCTGTCTGCTCGTGCCAAGCTACCAAGGGGGTGAGCAGGGGTTATTTTAGGAGTGTACCCCCTTTCCCTTACTAGAGGAGAGGGTCCCTATTTGTCACAAGTGCATACCTGTGCCAACTAGAGACCCCCAAGTCTAACATTGGTGGTCAGGGGTGAGGATTCTGGACTTGCATTTGTGACTCATGTACAGTGATTGGTGAACACTACTTAGTGAGTGCAGACCATAACGCAACCAATACTTGTTGGTAGTTTTCTTTTTGGGACTTTCCATTTTTGAGAACTGCCTAGTTTAACCATGGTGGAGAAAGCAGCATCCATAGTCTCTGTTGATAATGAATGGGAGTGGGAAGAAGAGAAACTGGAGAGCTACCCAGTTAAACAGCTAAAGTTCTTCTGCAAGAAATTCAATGTTTCTACTACAGGATGCAAAAATAAGACAGAGTTCTACAAGGCGCTGAGGGCCTGGGTAGAAGCAAGGAATGCCACTGATGATGATAATGCAGAGGAGCAGCTGGAAGGGCCAGTGGGTCCAAGAGGAAGGAGAACCCCTTCCCCTGCCGGTAGCAGTGTTTCTGGTAAAAGTCTATCTCCAGAGGAGTTGGCAGATAGAAAAGAGTGTAGGATGCACGAAATGGAGCTGACCAAGCTCAAGTTAAGTGGGCAGTTAGAATTTGAAATGGAAAGTAGAAAGTTAGCCCTAGAAGAAAAGAAGCTACTTGAATATGAAAGGGTTTTGAGGGAGTTGGAGTTGAAAGCCCAAAGCTTAGAAATTGTTTCCTCTGGTGGCAGCACACCGTCAATGCCTGTGGAATCTAGAGTGTACATCCCTAAGGATGTGGTATAGGAATTTTTTTTAAATGATGATATTGGGCAGTGGTGCAAGGCCTATGAGGTAGCCATGTCTTCCCACCGGGTCCCTGAGAAGGATTAGGGAGCGGGGTTGTGGGGGCGGTTCCTTAGTGAGGGGCAGGACACATTGCTAGACTGGATGGTTGGGTGAAGGGTAGCAAAGTTGATGATTTTCAGGGACTTCTTGATTTAATTGCATGGGGGCACTTGTCAAGTAACTGTTTTCCTGAGCTACGCCAGCACCTGATTGATAGTAGGCTGACTAATCCTAGGAAGCTTGCTGAGGAGGCGGACCGCTGGGTCAGTACCAGGGTCCACAAGGGTCATGTGGGAGACTCAGCCAAGAGTGGGCAGGGTCCCCAGAAGAAGAGTGGGGGGGGGACAAGGGTAAACAGAGGGAGTTCTATAGAAGGCCCCAAAGTAATCCCCAAGGGAACCAAGGGAAAGGTTCTCAGCCTCCCCCCCCAGAAACCGTTAGGGGCCTCAACAGGTCCACCTGTTCAAAGAGGGCCCCCCAAATGCTACAAATGTGGAGAACTGGGTCATTGTGCCAATGATCCCAAGTGTCGCCTGTTTGGAAAACCAGCACCCACTGGTGCAGCCCCCCGACAGATGGCTAGTGTAGCCCTGGGTGAGGAGATGGGTGCCCAATGTTATGTTGTGTTAATTGGCTAGTATAGCACATGAATCACCTCCAGAGGGGTAGCTCGGCGCTTGCGTAGTTGCAGAAGAAATTGTAGTGGTATGTTATGCTAGGAAGAGAGTGGATTTCAGGGCCTTTCTAATTTTTCAATTAATCCGGGTATTGTCTTAAGGGCAGGGGGAGATGGTTCCATATTAGGGGAACCTGATAGGAGAAGGCTTTTCCTCCTGTTCGTGTTTTTTTTTGTTCTGGGGATTTTGAGCAGAGATCAAGGTGGGTGGGTCCGGCAGAGATGTCCCTTGTCTCTTTAGGAGACTGTGAGGTGGTCCCCAGGACCCAGCTGTCTGATAACACTAAAAAATACAGGCAGTGGGTGACCATCAATGGCCCTAGAGTTGAGGCTCTTAGAGATACAGGAGCCAGTGTGACAGCTGTCAAGTGCCACCTGGTGTCTCAAGAGCAGGTTGTCCCTGGAGCATTCTACCCAGTTGTTGCCGCTGACAACACAGAGAGTCACTGCAAGGTGGCTCAGGTTCCCTTTGAGTGGGGGGTCTCTCTCTGGTACTCTTCTGGTAGCTGTGAGGCCCGCCATGCCTGTTGACTGTTTGTTAGGGAGTGACTTGGAGATCTCACCTTGGGCGAAGGTGGAGCGGAGTGCTCATCTAGAAATGTTGGGTTTGCCTGACTGGGCGTGTGTGACCACCCGGTCAATGGCAGCGAGTAAAGGTGCTCAAGAGGACCTGGAGCCTGAGAGGGAGGCTCAGGTACCTGCCATCAAGAGTAGAGGCAGGGGGTGCGGGAAACCGGCCCCCGAAGTTCCCATGGTCCAGGAGGGAGCAGACCCTGAGGGGGATGCCCTGGAGCCTACAGGCGAACAGGTAGCCGAACTGGGGGATCTGCCTGAGCTGACCCATTGGCAGCAAGAAGGAGGCCCCTCCAGGGAGGAATTCTGCAAGGAGCAGATAGAATGCCCTTCTCTTGTGGGTCTGCGGGAGCAGGCTGTAGACCTACTGGGAGAATGATCTCCTGTATACAGAGCCTAAGGTTGCTGAGCCCGGGTCAGTCCGTGTGCTGGTGGTACCCCAGCGCTTCAGAACCTTCCTACTGGGGCTGGCTCATGATGTTCCATTGGCAGGACATTTGGGGCAGGACAAGACCTTTGAAAGGCTTGTCACCCATTTTTATTGGCCCCAAATGCGCAGGAGTTCAGACACTCAGGGCAGGACATGTCAGACTTGCTAGTCAAGTGGTAAGAGTGGGAGGAAGCACAAGGCTCCTCTCCAGCCCTTCCCTGTAGTCAGCACCCCCTTTGAACGGGTGGATATTGACATTGTGGGGCCACTGGACCCCAAGACAGCCATGGGCAACAGGTTCATCCTGGTCTTGGTGGACCATGCCACCCGGTACCCGGAAGCCATACCTCTGAGGACAGTGACAGCCGTGGTGGGACGAGCACTGATGAGAATTTTCTCCAGAGTGGGATTCCCTCGAGAGGTGGTGTCTGACCGGGAAACCAACTTCATTTCCAAATATATGAAGTCCCTGTGGCAGAAGTGTGGTGCAACCTATAAGTTCACCACTCCTTACCACCCCCAAGGAAATGGGTTGGTTGAGCGATTCAACCGAACCCTCAAAGGCATGATAATGGGTCTTGAGGAACCCATGAGGCGTAAGTGGGACGTCCTCTACCATGCCTGCTCTTTGCTTACCGTGAGGTGCCACATAAATCTCTAGGGTTCAGTCCCATTGAGCTTCTCTATGGACACCCCGTGAGAGGACCTCTAAGTCTGGGAGCAATCTCCCAGGAAACCTCCCCAGGATGTATATAGCTACATGCTGGCCTTTAGGAACCAGACTAGGCGTTTCAGACAACTCGCTGAGGCGAATCTGGAAGCCAGCCAGGAGGAGATGAAGCGGTGGTACAACCAGAATGCCACTCTGGTAGAGCTTCAGCCTGGACAGAAGGTGTGGGTCATGGCCCCAGTGGAGCCCTGTGCACTCCAGGATAAGTGGACCGGCCCCCTTTGAGGATGTGGAGCGCAAGAGTCCGGATACCTACTTGGTGGACTTGCGGTCTCCCAGGAAGTGGAACCCCTTGAAGGTCCTGCATGTCAACCGCTTGAAGCCCCACTTGGAGAGGTCCCAAGGGGGCATGCTCTTGGCAACAGATGCTGGAATGGAGGAGGAGACCGAGCCTCTTCCTGACCTCCTGTCAGCCAGCGAGCAAGATGGGTCAGTGGATGGTGTCAACCTCTCTTCCACCCTGACCCCTGAGCAACAGCATGACTGCCACCAATTGCTGGGACAGTTTTCTGATGTGTTCTCCCTGGTTCCTGGTGTCACTGATTGGTGCGTCCATGAGGTGGACACTGGGGATAGTACACCTGTGAGGCACAAGGCCTACAGAGTGACTGACAGAGTAAGGGCCTGCATCAAGGAGGAGGTCTCCAAGATGTTTGCGCTAGGGGTAATTGAGTCCTCTAGCAGTCCTTGGGCCAGCCCAGTGGTCTTGGTCCCAAAGGCTGCCGCACCAGGTCCCACACCCGAACTCCGGTTCTGTGTGAACTACCGAGGGCTCAACGCAGTCACCAGGACTGATGCACACCCATCCCCAGAGCTGATGAGCTCATAGATCGGCTAGGGGATGCACGATACCTCAGCACGTTTGACTTAACGTCTGGGTACTGGCAGATCGCCTTGACCGATGGGGCAAAGGAGAGGTCAGCATTCTCCACACCAGATGGGCACTAACAGTTCCGGGAGATGCCCTTTGGGATGAAGAATGCCTGTGCCACCTTGGCCAACAAGGTGTTGGCTGGACTGGACTCGTTCAGTGCCACCTACCTGGATGACATCGCAGTGCTTAGCGCCAGTTGGGAAGAACATCTCTGCCACCTCTGGGAAGTGTTGATGGCGCTGCGGAGGGCAGGCCTCATGATGAAGATGAGTAAGTGCCAGATTGGGCAGGGTTCCGTGGTGTACTTGGGACACCAGGTAGGGAGCGGCCAGGTGGCGCCCCTGCAGCCCAAGATTGAAACCATCCTGGATTGGGGGCCACCCAAAACCCAGACAGAGGTGAGAGTCTTCTTAGGACTCACGGATTACTACAGGAGGTTTGACAAGGGGTATGGCAACATTGTTGCACCCTTTTTTTTGTTTTTTTTTGCATCTTTTATATAGCGCAAACTCGACCGGAAGGTATTGGAGTGCTGTACATGAGCACCATATTTACATTACATATTCAGGTACGAGGAGATTAAGTGATTTGCCCAGAATCACAGGATGTGGACGCGACCCCGAGGCTCGAACCCTGGTTTCCAGCACCAAAGGCGGCAGTCTAGCCGATGGACCACATCCTTGACCCTTGACAGCGCTGACTTCTAAGAAGCAGCCCAGGAAAGTGAATAGGACTGACACCTGTCAGAAAGCTTTTGAGGCCTTAAAAACTGCTATGTTCACTGCTCCCGTGCTCTTGGCACCCAACTTCTCTAAGGAGTTCATAGTGCAAACAGACACTTCAGAGCATGGTGTCGGGGCTGTTCTATCACAGATGAATAAGGAGGGCCTAGATCAACCTGTAGCCTTCATCAGTAGGAGGTTACTTCCACGGGAACAGAGGCGGAGTGCTATTGAGCATGAGGCTTTTGCTGTGGTCTGGGCACTGAAGAAGCTGAGACCCTACCTGTTTGGGAATCACTTCCGGGTTCAGACGGACCACAGGCCCTTCAGATGGTTGATGCAGATGAGGGGTGAGAATCCAAAGCTGTTAAGGTGGTCCAATTCCCTACAGGGAATGGATTTCACGGTGGAACATCGACCCGGTATAGAACACGCCAATACTGATGGTCTGTCCAGATTTTTCCGCCTTAGTGATGAGAACCCCCAGGAGGTAGGGTATTTCTCCCCACATTTCAGATGGAGGGGACACGTGTTAGACCTGGCACCTTGGCGTGGGTCTCCCTTCCATTTTTCGCTGTTGCCTCATGTATTTTTGCTGGTGTTAGTTGCTCAGGGCACTGTGCCACTGCTGTCCAGTGCCACAGTGCAAGTGCTCCCTATTGTAAATTAATGAATGATTTGTGATTCCATGAGTGATTGGTTTGGTTTACCTGTCAGACCCTAGTACAGTGCACCAGGAGTGCCCAGGGCTTGTAAATCCAAATGCTGCTGGTGGGCTTGCAGCACTGGTTGTGCCACCCACAGAAGCAGCCTGTAAAAGTGTGTCTAGGTCTGCCATTGCTGAGCCTGCGTGTAGTCTGGTACTGTCATGCTGACTGGACAAGTGTACCCACTTGCCAGTCCCTAAACCTTCCCTTTTCTTCATATCAGACACCCCTATATTAGGCCCAAGGGCAGGGTGCATTGTAAGGATAAGGTAGGACATGCCCTGGTGTGTGTGGCATGTTCTAATAGTGAATTACATCCATTTTAGTTTTTCACTATTGCAAGGCTACCTGTTCTCCATAGGCCGGAATGGGCAGGTTGGTTATTACATCTTAAAATCCTAACTGACTCAGGGAACATGGTAGAAATTCAAATTTAGAATGCCTGAACTCAGAATGATAAAATATATATTTTAGTGAAGTTGGTTTTAACATTCTGTGTTTGAAAATGCCACTTTTATAAAGTAGGCATTTTCTTGTCTAACCATCCAAACCTGCCTTTGCTAGGCTGTGTATTCCCTGTCTGGAGTTTGAGTGACAGGGCTGAGGAATTCCAGGAGACAGGGTGAGGTGTCCCAGTGGTGAATAGAGAGATCTGCATCTAGATGGGTGGGAGGAGTTGCACCTGGGACCTGAATAGGGCTGTGCCTTCCCTCCACAATGCTGGCCCCACATCCTGTGGTGTGTCTGATGTCTCTGCCCTGCACTCTGAAAGGAAATAAAGATTCAGGTAAACAAAGTGCTCCAGGACTGACCAGAACCGGTTTGAAAAAAGGCAAAGGCCCCTCTGCCCTCAGAGGACAAAGGATTTTGTGGTATAAGTATTGGGACCCTGATCCCAAGAATTTAGATCACCTTGGGAAAACAAGAAGAACACTCTGCTGAGGAGAGGAACCAAGAAGAAGCTTAGGAGGAATTATCCCTGAAACTGGGGGATTGGCCTGCAGTGGTTGCCTATTGCCAAAGAGAGGAGAAAGGAACTTTGTGTGTACTTTTGCTCAACTTGTGAAGGATCTCCAAGGGCTTTTAAAAAGAGCTTGCCTCCTGCTGAAGTCTCAGGAACAACAGACTTCACCCCCAGCTCCCCAGAGTTCTTTTGAAGTGCCTGCTGCTGTTGTTGGGCCTTTTGAGGGACTGCGTGTCGCAAGGAGCTGGAAGCGAGACTCAAGAAGGAGAAGCATGCCGCTGTCGGAGCTGTTGTCGTCGCATCTCGTAAAGTGTGTCGCCGCTGCAGCATCGCATCGAGCGGAAGCGTCTCGCATCATCCAGGAAGTGTCTCGCAACGCCGAAGAAGCATGTCACCATCGTAGCATACGCAGTGCAACGCATCAAGAGAAGAGTCTCGCATCGAGGAAGAAGCGTGTCGGCATCGCAGCCATCGTAGTTGTCGCATTGCACCGCATCAAGAAAAGCACCTTGCATCCACAGAGAAGCGTGCCGCTGTCGGAGCTGCTGTCGTCGCATCGCGTAAAGGAGTGTGGCTACTGCAACATCGCATCGAGCAGAAGCATCTCGCAAAGTCGGAGAAGAGTGTCGCTGCCAAGGCCGCTGTCGTCGCATTGCGTAAAGTGTGTCGCCGCTGCAGCTGAAGCATCGAGTCGAGTCTTCTCGCAACATCGGAGAAGCGTACCACATCTGGAAGACTTTCACATCTTTATTTCTTTGCACCAAAATCTTCAACGCATCAACATCGTTGGAACACTTTCATTGCCCTGAGTGTCGCGTCTAAAAGGTACATTGACTTAAAGTGTCACATTTAAGAACTAAAGAGAACTAGGCAAAATTCTACCATCTAAAGTAACAGTATTGTGTGTTTTTGTCGTTTAATGGTCTTGTGGTAAATCTATATAAAGAGTGCTTATTTTTTATATAAAACCTGTGTGGTGTCCATCTGTAGTGTTGTCACCTGGTTACTGTATGTGTTCACAAATGCTTTACACACTGCCTCTGAGATAAGCCTGTCTGCTCGTGCCAAGCTACCAAGGGGGTGAGCAGGGGTTATTTTTGGAGTGTACCCCCTTACCCTGACTAGAGCAGAGGGACCCTATTTGTCACAAGTGCATACCTGTGCCAACTAGAGCCCCGCAAGTCTAACAGGACCCCAGCCAGTGACCACTATATGAGGAGACGCCTGATCAGCCGGGTGGGGCAGCTGCGAGAACCAAGCTCGGTCTTGTGTGGGGTACCCCGATCCGCCCAACCGTCCAAACGAACTCCCCGACCCTGCAAACCGATTACGGGTGAGTCGGATCACCTTGCGGGGTACCTGTATGGGTGCCACCTGAAGGAAGTGGCCCTTAAGGGCCACTCTGGTTTTCTTACAACCACCTGCTATGCCTTCCCAAGAATGAAGAGTTGGTCAGACAGTAGGGAATACAAACATTGTTTATTAGCAAAGCTCTGCAGAGGATTCCAATCTGACCTGCACCCTAAAATGTCTGTCGAGGGACTGGTCCCCCAACAGTTTACAGTGAGTAATTATTCTTCCCCAGAAGCCTCCAACCCTGCCCACCATGGAAAATTAGCGGCCTGGGCCGAATATGAACAAAGGAGGCCCAGGGAGATGAGCTACCACCTGCCAGATGGGTACATGTTATCTGTGAGTCGAGGTCACTGCGCTGAGTCTCAGCATCTCCTAACATGGGGGCAGAACTACACACTCATAGGAATGCGAAGGCAGAAAGGCTTATTCATTAGTAAGTCAGAAAACAGCCTTGAACAGAAAAGAAAAAATAACTAAATACAGTGTTCTGCTGAGGCAAGCAATGCGAATGATGAGGCCTAGTTCAGGCACGGCCTAGGCAGCCCAATAGGGATCACAAAATACAAAGTGGAGTCACACTGGCTAACTACGGGAAGGCTTGCACATTGCAGGGATAACTTAGTGGGTTGCATAACGTGAATACAAATGACGTATATTTAGCCACACACTGCTAACCTAATATAACATGAAACGAGTGCGTTGCAGGAAGGGTATTTTCAAACCTAACACTGTTCAGGTTTAAATTCCAAAGTCTCAGACAGATCAGTTGGGATAGGGTATGTGCGTGTCCTTACAAGCACATCCAAATGTGATGGTTTGCCCCTGTGCTTGGTGGGTAGAGTTGAGCATGCAAGCGAATGGAATGGAGAAGTGATAACAAACTCCACTCCCTTTGCAGTCACAGAAAGAAAAGTAGATGTTAATTATGTGATAATCTTGTTGGGGGGCATACAGTGTGAGAGGAAAGGCTGTAGTCAGTCATTTTTTCAGAGCGCACACAAAAAGAAAATGCCACTAAATGAACTGTACACATTCAACAGTTAGGAAATCAAAAATGAAGCACATTTTGTTTGTAGTTTGGAAATGTGATGGAAAGAAAGATTTTAATAGAATCAGAACATATCAAGACATTTTACTCGGTAATGCACAAATAATAAATATTCACAGAAACTCGATTTCCACACATTATTGTTTGTGTGCAATATAGCCTGATCAGTAAAACTGGGGGGCATATACTCAAGGAGCTATCGCTGAGTTAACGGCACTTTAGCGCTGCCAAAGTCGCGATAAATCCATTGCCCCATCCACAAGCCGGTACAAACTGCCTATACCACCAGTTTCCCTGCGATAGCATACTCAGAAAACATCGCCATGGATGACCCCGGCAACTATCGCTAATGAGATGCAGACTAGGCGTACCCAAGCAAAAAACCGCGACAACACCACTCCGCAACATTCTCAATGACCAGCCACATCACCGATAAGATCATAAAACATGCGATAAGGTGCAATAGCAGCAGGAAACTAACACCTGCTCTGACCTGGTGCAAAGTCGGATGACAACCGGCAACAGAAAAGGGAGCCCAGAGCACAGCCACCCCTGAAGACCAAAAGACGCCATGGAGCCACTGATCATGCAGCTCGGAGCCCCAACAGGGACACAACACCTCCCACCACCACACCCAGGACAGCCACCCCCCTGGACCCACCCCCCCAGACCATCACAGAGGCAGCGCGGACAAAGACAGCAGACCCCCAGGAAACGCACCTGCCTCACAGCCCCATCACCTGACAATGACATTGCACACTACAGGCTCAAAAGGACAACCATCCACGCATCCTGACCATCATCGCCCAACATGCTGACGGCACCAACACAGCGGACAACCAACATCCCACCTCAGATAAAGCTGCTGGCTGTGCTGCACCTGTTGGCAATTGGTACCTCCCAACCAACACCCGCTAGAGTCGGAGGAGTCTCACAGCCTTCCACATCCGATTCACTCACACCTGCCCGGGATGCCATCATCAACCTGGTACACCAGTACCCATACGTCCACCACAATGCGCTGGAACCGCTGGAGACCAAGCAAGGACCATACGCAATAGCTGGATGCACGCACGTGTCGTGGGCAATCGACAGCACACATGTCCCACTTGTGCCCCCTGCCGACACAGCACAAAAGTACGCCAACAGAAAGCACACGCCTCCCATCAATGTGCAGGCAACATCGCCACACCGTTGAATCGCCACCAACGTCGTCGCCAACTACCCAGGCAGTGGGCATGAGACCTACAACTTCTGACAACCCTACATCAACCAGCGTTTCCAGGTTGGCACCAATGGAAATGCACAGCTAATTGGCAACTACCAAATGAACACCCCACACACCTCAACTCCACAACCATGCAACTCACAACTCTGGCAATGCATATGTCACAAATTCACATGCAACATGTCAAACAACATGACCACCCACCAGGCACGACAGCACAAATTACCATGGTAACCTGGGCTAGCCGTGAACATGAGCCATCAACGTCATGGCACCCCAGCCACACAATAGCGGAATGTGGGGAGAGGTGGGAATCAGGCATGTGTGAAGGAGGCCAAGGACCCATGTATGGGAAAGTACACAATGCCAAGTGTGGGGAAATTTGCTGGACAGACTGCAGTATGCAGAACACACCCGTATCCATGGCGCCATACACCACTGGTGTATGGAGTGTTTAGGACAGTGGACGCAACCACGTCACCACAGCCAGTGGGGGAGTTTGCGGAAATGTAGCCTGTTACGTCCCCCCCGTAAGCGCATGCAGAATGGGCTGGCACGGCATACGCCAGGCCAGCGTAGGGGTGTGAATAAAAAGCACGTAGCCCGGGCATGGTTCTCTTCCGGAATGTCCAACGTCTCTGCCAGGGCGGCACCTCTCATCCCGCCACAAGGCCGATGCCGTCGTCATGAGCGGAGTTGCCTGCGATCCTGTGTGCCTGCTGTACCCCGGGCTGCTGGACCCCAAAGCTGTCGGGCCCGCCCCTGCACAGCCAGGCCACACTGCCCACCTACCGACACCGGCGTGTGTCAAAGTGGGCCCACCACGTGCCGGCGCAAGCTCCGAACCCGAGGTCGCGCAACCTTGGCAGCCTCCTCAGACCATCACGGCCTCCACAACACAGGCCCGCTTTACTCCTTTCTTGTTGACATACTCTACTGCTGCCTCCGGCCTACACTACGGTCAAGTAGGTCACACATTTGGAACTGAGTCTTGATTTTGCAATGGCCGAGTACACACCTCATGTCTGAGTCGTATCTGTGTTCTCCCTTCTATGTTGGGCCACCAACTCTGTGCATAGCATTCGAATGACAGCTGTCTGTGGTCCCTTGCTGACTACTGCCTTCGGCCTACACTGAGTCCGAGTAGGTCACACACTTGGAACTGAGTCTTGATTCATGTATGCCAGAGTTCATATCATTGCACACAGGGAGAGGTGTAAGAGGAAGACGAGGTTCAGTCCGGAGGAGAAAAGGAGCATTGTTACAGAGGTGATCGAACACTGCCAACAACTGCTCTGGTGTCACTGACTCTGTGCATTGCGTGTCAACAACACGTGGCTGTGTGCCCCTGCTGACCGCTGCCTCGGGCCTACACTGCGGTTCAGTTGGTCACGCATATGGAACTGTGTATTGATTACATGATGTCTGAGGCCTTACATACATGGCAGCCTTAATTCACTGTACACCCTTCGATCAGGTGCATCAACTCTGCAAGTCATCCCAACAACACGAGGCTGTGGGCCCATGCGGACCGCTGCCTCCGGCCTACACTGCGATCCAGCATGCCTCACTCCAATACAATCCAGTCCGTAGCAGGCAGGACACGGCATCGTCGCTGACTGAACACCCGCTCAGCTATGGTGCCACTGAGTCTGTTCCACAACATGCATGGATACTTTCTGGGTGAACTGTGGTGGTGAATGGGTCTATGGCATTGGGATTGTTGTCATCATCATATCTGTGATACTGACTTTGTGGTGAAAATGAGGCAGTAGCATTCCACTCCTCCATTTGCTGCTGTCGGACGGCTTGTACCCTCTGCATCCTGCCCTGAGGACACCTTCCACTAGCTCCTGCAGCCCTATGCCTCGTTCACCTTGGACATCAATGAGGGACAGCTCAGCACTTCACGTGGCCTGATCTCAGTGCACCATGAGTCACCGTCCCTTGCGGGTGTGCCTGTGCGAGCCGCAGTGCATCCAGGGCCACTAACTCTGTGCAGCTCAAGTCAGGGACCCTGTCTGCTGAGATATTGGATGGCCTCTGAGACGGTGGCCTTGGGTCCTCAACTCCATGTTTCTGTGGCCCTGCGCTGTCCGCAGCCTCTGGCATCAGCAGCGGTCCACCAGGGCTCACACATCAATTCGAGTCTTGACAGGCCCGGATGTCTCATCACCGAAGGAGGCACACGCCACCACCGCCAGGACCACCTCCAGATGACAACAGCCAGAGTCGTATGTGTCTTACTACCAGACTGTCAGAGTTGGTCTGACCTGTCGTGGATGGCATCATCTGCCTGATGCCCTGGTAAGCACTCGAGGTGCCACTGACTCAGAGCACCACGACTCATGGACCATTTCTGATTGGGTCGTGTACTGTGGGGAGCTCACACAGTAATGTCACCTCAGGCAGTGTGGGAGACCGGGGACAAAGATGATGCAGGTGTGACACACCCCACTGCAGCTGCATCAGGTATTTCCCGAAGGGACACAATCCTTGACATTTTCTTCACATAAGCGAGCTCAGCTCTGATGCCCCAACATTGGTGCACTGCAACTCACATACACATCTGTTTGCATGTTTTTTGACCTCTGTAGTTGCTCTGGCTACCAACATGATGCTCCGCAGTAGTCTCTGTAGTGCTGGTGTTTGCTGTTTTCGTTTCCATGGTGTTCACTGTTCAAGTTGTTGCCAGCACCAGCAACTCCGTGCTGGATGGCTTACACTCACCCCACACACATCCAGCACAGGCATCACTGTACATGTGTCCCTGCCAATAAAGAGCGCTCATGCCCGTGGCCAGTTCCAGAAACTATCTCAGTGTGTCTGTGTGGTCATGATGTATGCATGAGGGTCCCTGGGCCTACAACATTACATTGTGCTGTGTACATCGTGTGCAACCATTTTACCTTTGGTAGTGGCTAAGACCTTGGATATGCAGCTTTGTCGTCACCCGCTCACTGCGTGGTAGCAGTGGACTGGGCTGTCATACAGAGGTCCAGCGTGGGGGTGTGTATTATGATTCCTGGGCTCTGGGTGTGGTTCTTTGCAGGAAGTATGCATGTGTCTCTGTCGAGGTGTGGGTCTCCTTTTTGGGGTGTGGGTGGTCCCTGGTGGGACTTGAACGCCCACGTGGGTGCTCTCGTTCGGGTTCCATGTGCTGTGACCTCACCTGCACCTGTTTGGCCACCTCCTTTTGGCATTCTGACACCTTGAATTGGAATGTGATGTGTGCCGAGGTGGGGTGTTGGTAGACAGGCATGGAGACGGGTGCGTCCCGCTGTGTGGTCTGTGCAGGGGTTGGTGTCTCCTCTATGTGGCTTGGCTGCACTGCTCCTGGGGATGGGTCGCCTAAGATGTCCATGGGCTGTTGTAGGGCGTCGATGTCGAAGGTGTGGTGGCCCTCTCCAGCATCACTGATGAGTAGTCTGGTCTGCTCTGCTGGAGGTGTTGTTTGCCCCTCTGCAATGCAAAGGGGAGATGCATGTTGACATTATGTTGACATGTGTTTTGGCGCATTGTTCTGGTTAACATGCAGGTTGTATGACAATGTACATTTTGACTGTTTGAGAGATGCTGTATATTTGATGCGGGACAGTGGACATTTGGAGTACATGACGTAGGTGAGGATATACACATGCATTTCCATCTCGCAGTTTCCTGCTGTGTTACATGTGATTGGCCTATTCGTGCGCATTTGCGGACCCAGTTGTGTCCTCAGTTCTGCAGTGTTGGTGTTGCACTTTGCACCACATTGTCTTGGGATGTGCTGTTGTTGCTATGTATGTGTGCTGCAGTGTGTCACGGGGATCAGGGACATGTTCCAGGGTCATTGTGGTTGTGCAAGTCTGCTGCACATTTGTGTGCATGTGTGCCATTCCCTGGTCGCTGCACACCCAATGGATGCTGTGTCAGTTCCTATCGAGCTGTGTCCGGACTCCCAACTCCTTGCGCCGTCTCCACCCTGATGACTGTGGCCTACATTTCCTCTGGCCACTCCTGTGGTGCAGGACTCCCACCTCCTGTCGCCTTTGCTGCCTTCCTGTTGGCAGCGGGTTTGTACTTGGTTTGTCTTTTCACATCATGCAAGCACCTCTTGTCCTCCTCCATAGTCCTCCTTGACACTCCGACTGCATTCACGTTTGTCATGTTGACGTTCAGTTGATGGTGGTGTTCTGTCACCTCCGTGACGCTGATCTTGTTTTCCTGCGGACTGCACCCCGTCTTCCTCTTCCTCTTCTCCTTGCGCTTCCCCGACTCCGAGGTTCCTTGGTGGTGTTCTGTAGGGCTTGTGGGGTTCACGTTGGCCTCTGCACTCGGTCCTGGAGCATCCATCGTGCTGCAGTTTCTATTTTTTATCCTGTTTCTTTAAAGTTGCTTTTATGGCGCATGTTCCTGCATGGCGCGTGGGTATTGCATGCCTGTCACTGGTTATCGCTGATTTCTGTATCGCGGTTGGACTCATAGCTACTTTTTTTGCGTTGGTGTTTAGCATTTTTGTGGCGTCGCTCTGACTTTATCGCGGACATTTGACACATTGTCCTGGGAGTATCGCATTGTGCACCCGGCTTGTGAATACCATGTTAACATGTTGTTGTTTTCCTGCGATAGACTACGATATGCAAAGTTGCGCAACACTAAATTTGCGATGGTTATCAACATTCTTGGGAATATGCCCCTAGGTGTCTGTGCAAATGTAGTGACTATTTCAATAAAAAATGTGAGGTCTGTTAAAGACAATGTGCTACAAAGCAATGCTTTAGTTTCATCAAAATAACGCCTGCCTCATGTCCTTTAAAGTGTGTTGGGTCGCAAACATTTATAGATATTAAAAAGTAGGTTGTGGGTTCTAAAAGGTTTTGAAAGTACTGCTGTAACCCTTCCAAAATTATTTATTCAGAATAGTAGAAGTCAAGCTCACCTCTGAGAAGCTCCCAGAGTCTCCCAGATCCAACATGTTGAAAAGATTTCAAGCATCCAGGAGTTAAATGGCGCGCCTTGGGGTGACTTTAATTTACAACACAGGAGTCAGCAGAGCATTTTAATTTGAGTTATTTTACTGGATTTGTAAAATGTTGTAACCAGCTTGTCCACAACATATAGGTTTCTAAGTTCCACATCCCTTATGCCTTTCCTGCCTCAACGTGTCAAGGCTTTACTGTAATTAAGCCAAATGGGTGCAGTCAGTTTTAAATAATGTTATAGGGACAGAGACTACGCAGTTTTGCAATGAAGGGAAGGATACCAGGGAAACTAATCTCAAAAAGCAAGAAGACCTTTCTCAAAGCCTTTGAATGCTGAATGTCGCTGTCTGTACTCTTATGAGTATAATTGTCTATTGAGCAGTTTTTGTGTATGTTTGTTGCATCGAATGGAACTGGCTCTGGTCGGTGACGGTCGCTCCACCCGCCGCGCAGCTCTCCTTGAGGGTTCCCGGTGTCCCTGCCTGCCGTTTCTGTCCGCTACCTGTGCTTGCTGCTCCTCTAGTTCCTGCTCCTGTTCACCTTCGCCGTCTCCTCGCCCTTCTCTGCCCGCTACCTGTGCCTGCCGCTTCCCTAGTTCCTGCTCTTGTTCACCTTCGCCGTCTTCTCGCCCTTCTCTGCCTGCTACCTGTGCCTGCCGCTTCCCTAGTTCCTGCTCTTGTTCACCTTCGCCGTCTTCTCGCCCTTCTCTGCCCGCTACCTGTGCTTGCCGCTTTGCCACCTTTCGCCGTCTTCACGCCCTCCCCGCTCCCTGCAGCTGCTCCCCTGCGGCCCCGCCCCCCCTCTTGCCTTCTCTACCTGATCCCCTACCCTCCCCGCGCCACCCCGCTCCCGCCTCCCAGCTGCTCCTCCCTCCCACTCAGCCCCCCCACACCATTTATGGCGGAGTCCATGCGTACGCGCAGCGTTCACGCACAGGGGGCGCGCTGATTGTGCGCCGAAGGCGCGCCAATGGCAAGCCCGTCTGCGCCCGTCCGTGCCTGGACCGCGCCCAGCGCCAGGACCCCTGGTCCCCGCAGATGCCATCCCACCCGCCGGACTTACGACGCAGCCACCCTCAACGCACTCAACACCGGCCGGACCCCCGACTGCCACCGAGCCACCCCAGGACGCACCCACAGACCCTTCACCTGCCAATCCTGCAAGTTCTCCTGCATCCGGACATGCACCGCATCCGCCAAGACGAGCACCAGCAGCAACCACCTGAAGTGCATCCTGCTCAACACCTGCTCCATCCACCGACACGCCATGGAACTCTGGAACCTCCTCGACACCACATTTCCAGACGTCGCCTTCCTCACGGAAACATGGATGAACGCCTCCTCAGCACCCGACATCGCCATCGCTATCCCGGACGGATACAAGATCACCCGGAAGGACCGCGTCAACCAGACAGGAGGAGGCATCGCCATCGTCCACAAGAACACCATCCGCATCACGACCAACTCCGACGACACCCTCACAGCGGCAGAACACCTGCACTTCCAGATACACACCGACCACAAGACCACCCTCAGAGGCACCCGGGACCACGCACATAATTCAGCGAAGACATCGCCGATTTCATCAGCCCGCACGCCCTCCCCTCCGCTGACTACATCCTCCTCGGGGACCTCAGCTTCCACCTGGAGAACAACAATGACCGCAACACCACCACCCTGATGGACAACCTCGCCAACCTCGGACTCAAGCAACTGGTGACCACCCCCACCCACTACGCCAGCCACACGCTTGACCCCGTCTTCTCCTCCAGCAAGGACGTCTCCTTCAGCCACGCTACCAGACTCCTCTGGACGGATCACAGCTGCGTCCACTTCAGCTTCAGAAGGACCACGATCCACCACTGCCCACAACAGGTCCCCCGCAGAAGCTGGAACAAGATCACAGCCGACCAGCTCGCCACATCCCTGAACCAGAACCCTCCAGCCAGCTCAACGAACCCCGACCAAGCCGCCAACAACCTCACGAGGTGGATCAGCAACTGCGCAGACGACCTCGCCCCACTGAAGACCCCCCCGCCGGACCCGGCACCAAGAAAGCATCCTGGTTTACCGACGAACTCAAGAGCTCCAAGAAGAACTGCCGAGCCCTCGAGAGAGCCTGGCGCAGAGACCCTACTACAGACAACATGACTACCCTCAAGTTCGCCACTCGAAAACACCACCAGCTGATCCGCACCACCAAAAAAAACGCATTCAAGGAACGACTAGACAACAACGCCCACAACTGCAAGGAACTCTTCAACATCGTCAAAGAGCTCTCGAACCCCAGCGCCGAAGACAACGACATCACCCCCTCGCAAGACCTCTGCAACTCACTCGCCTCGTTCTTCCACGGCAAGATCGCAGACATACACTACAGTTTCAGCACACAGCCAACACCCCCTACGACTGCACCGACACCCCCTACCACCACCATCCGAGCCTGGACCCCGGTCAACAACGAAGACACCATCCGCACGATGAACTTCATTCACTCCGGATCACCAACCGACCCCTGCCCTCACCACGTCTTCAACAAGGCCGACACCATCATCGCACCCCACCTGCGGGACATCATCAACGCCTCCTTCAACACCGCCACCTTCCCCGAGAGCTGGAAGCACGCCGAACTCAGCGCCCTACTGAAGAAACCATCAGCGGACCCCACCAAACTCAAAAACTACCGGCCCATCTCGCTCCTTCATTTTCCTGCCAAAGTCATCGAGAAGACCGTCAACAGACAGCTGGCCGCAATCCTCGAGACGAATGGATCCCTCGACCACTCACAGTCTGGCTTTCGGGCCAACCACAGCACCGAGACCGCCCTCATCGCAGCCACCGACGACATCAGATCCCTGCTCGACAATGGAGAAACAGCAGCCCTCATCCTCCTGGATCTCTCCGCGGCGTTCGACACGGTCTGCCACCGCACCCTAGTACAACGCCTCAGCAACATCGGAATCCAAGAGAAGGCACTGGAGTGGATCATCTCCTTCCTCGCCGGAAGAACCCAGAGAGTCCGCCTCCCTCCGTTCAGATCCGAGGCCACCAAAGTCATCTGCGGCGTACCCCAAGGGTCATCCCTCAGCCCCACGCTGTTCAACATCTACATGAGCCCCCTTGCGGCCATCGCATGCCAACACAACCTCAACATCATCTCCTACGCTGACGACACCCAGCTGATTCTCTCCCTCACCAACGACCCGGCCACCGCCAGAACTAACCTACACAAAGGGATGAAAGACGTAGCCGAGTGGATGATGAACAGCCGCCTGAAACTAAACTCAGATAAGACGGAAGTCCTCATCCTGGGATCCTCACCTTCCGCCTGGGATGACTCCTGGTGGCCCCCTGCCCTGGGCAGCGCACCCAAGCCCACAGACCAAGCACGCAACCTGGGCTTCATCCTGGACTCCTCCCTCTCCATGACCAGACAAGTCAATGCCATCTCCTCGTCATGCTTCATCATCCTCCGCATGCTACGTAAGATCTTCCGGTGGATCCACACTGAAACCAGGAAGACAGTCACCCAGGCCCTCGTCACCAGCCGACTGGACTACGGCAACACCCTCTACGCCGGAACGACAGCCAAACTCCAGAAGAGACTCCAGCGCATCCAGAACGCCTCAGCGCGCCTCATCCTGGACATTCCCCGACACAGCCACATCTCCGAACACCTGAGAAACCTGCACTGGCTCCCTGTCAGCAAGAGAATCACGTTCCGACTCCTCACCCACGCACACAAAGCGCTCCATAACCAAGGCCCAAGATACCTCAACGACCGTCTGACCTTCTACACACCCACCCGCCAGCTACGATCGACCAGCCATGCCCTCGCTGCCGTTCCCCGCATTCGAAGGGTCACAACGGGAGGAAGATCCTTCTCCTACCTGGCTGCCAAGATGTGGAACTCCCTCCCCATCCACCTCCGCCTGACCCAAGAGCACCTCTCCTTCAGGAAGCAACTCAAGACCTGGCTGTTCGAGCAGTAGCGGACCCCCTCCCCCAGTGCCTTGAGACCCTACGGGTGAGTAGCGCGCTATAAAAATGCTTTGATTGATTGATTGATTCATTGATTGGCTACTGCAAAATTACCATATAAAATCAATTGCTTCTCCTTAATCCTTGTGAATGGCTCGTGTTGAGACAATAGTTCATTAGTTTCATCCTTTGCCAACCACCAGCAGTTATTCCACACCATTTGTATAGTTTATGCAGCCTACATTAAATGAAACACATACTTTCTGCTTCCATGCATTTTCTTCCACAAATGCGTGTTGTTTTCTGTTGAATGAACCGTATAGTTTTCTCTGATATTTGCTAACATACTCTAAAAGATCAATATGTTAATCTACAGGGAAATGTCCCTTTCTCAGTCTCTCTTGCATTGGTGTTCAAGGAGTCTTGGAATCATATGTTGCCTGATCCCCCACTTTGTTGCTGGCTTTTTTCACGATGGCCTGGTGATTTTGGGGTGAGCTAATTTATGCCAGTTTGCCTAGGCCTCTGCTTGTGAGGTCAGTGAGATGTCTCAGTGTTAGGCTGAAGGTTAATAGTTGAAGTAGAACCATACCGTCAAAGACGAACTTACTAACATTTTTCCCTTGTGAGCCTCCCTATGATGAAAACAGTGGCGGCTGCCGCCTATCTAAAGTGGTAGGGTGTCGAAGTTGGAGAGTTGGCGAAAAAAAATGTTAAAAAATGATTTACATGCAGCTCCACTCCCGCTTACGCTGTCGACCACTTTGTTACCCTACTCATCCGATGCAAAAAGTGGATGGACCTCAGGGCACCAGATCCCCACCTAATCAAGATGCTGCTCTCATGCTGTACCTAGCATGAGTATAAACAAGCAAGGCTTGGGTCCTGAACTGCCTGGACTGGACCACTATACTAATTGAAAACAAACAAAGTGTCCAGGAAGACTATTGACCATGGGTTTAATGGGCACCTTAGAACAACAATTCAGCTTAGTTTGCAGTATTTTCATACAAAAGACAATTTAACTCAATTGTACATGTCTTAGAATGGACAACACTTAATTGAAGTGCACAAAGTCATACAATACTCATTTTGACACATAATCAAATTCAAAATATACAACACAACAAATTTGTGGAAAAATGACAAGAGACATTTAATTGCAATAGTAATACAACAAAAATACATATATAAGCATAAGGCACTTGACCAGTCCTAAATTTGGAATTAGAAGCCAGGCGGACACTGTCTCGTTACCAGGCTGATGCCTACTGTCCTGCCTGTGAGTGAGAAATGGGGTTACACACACTACCGGAGTGTTGCCTGAAAGGGGGAAATACAATTCAACTAATTCCCTCGTGGCACACCCCATCAAGAATACCCGTACTCAGGAGTCAACGCGTTTCGAACCCCTAGTGATTTCGGGGTTCTCCTCTGGACACGAACCTGGTCGTGGACTCTAAAATTACAAAAAAACATAATGATGTAATGCCTGACCCAACCGTGTTTAGTGCTACAAAGAACGTTCAATACCAATTAGTGTTGATTGTTCTTATTCCTCTAATGGCAAAAGGATACAGTGAGTCAAGAGAATCAAAAACACCTTGTCAGACTGTCACTAATGTCGAAGCCACTGCAGTATGCCAACATCGTGAAAAGAATGCATGTTCCTACTTTACAGGCTCTAATTCGAGCAGACTCTCTATCTGTTTTGTAAATGTGGCCCCTCAGTCTAAGAAATGTACAATTGAGTTAAATTGTCTTTTGTATGAAAATACTGCAAACTTCCTGTACCTAGCATGAGAGCAGTGACAGGATTGGTCTGAGTGGCCTTATTTGCAGCTCAGCAGTGCCTGGGAGACGGCCGGGCAACCTGACATGCACACTTATAAGTACACACTTCTTCTCCTCCCTGTCATCCCCCTCCCCCTTATACTCATTGCTTGGACTCCATCATGGCTCAGACAGAGATAATTACATTGTAATTACATTGTGGTATTATCATTTTATTTATACTCTGCTGGGGCTGGGCGGTGGGGAGACGCTCCTCCACCATTACGGTGGAGCCATCCCTGGGTGAGAATATCAATTTCACCATTGATAATGATTGAGGGCCTACATTACCAGCCGATGGTGTCATCCTTGTCGCAATATTCCTGGGTGAGGGTGAATCTGCAACTTTGAGACAGTCAATATTATTGTGCCCAGCCTACCCTAAGAATTACTTTCTCTAAACCACTTTAAATGTTCTTTTATCTTTCCCTATCTATACATAGATCCTTGTTCCTTGTTTCCTGCTTTAAACATGCTTCCCTGTTCATAATCATTAAGCTTTGTTTCCCTTTATCTTTAAAATGGCAAATGGCGTGGATTTATTATTGCGAACACAAAGCAAATCTAGACAACACAGACCAACAAGAGTCAAATACTTATTTTTGATATTTTGTCTATGAAATGATAGCATAAAACTGCATTGCTTACAAGTGAACGTTCAGACTGAGAATACAATTGCTCGAGAGTTAAACATCAGTGGAAAAAACAAGTACAGTCTTTATTTCATAAAGTATTTCACTGGTTGAAATTGTGGGAAAAAAATAAATAAATAAACAATGGGGAAAAAGGTATGAGATACACATATCCTCTACAACTAGAAAAGACTAACAAGGAAAAAGACAAAGGAAACACAATCTATTTCCTTCATGCTGCCCATCACACTATTTTGACACAAGCTGTATTTACTTTGTAAATAGTGATGGCTTGTTAGGGGGGCATTTTTTGTATGCCTTGTTACTTTTTAAATAAACCATTATTTTTATGTTGGTTCATTCCGATTGACTGTGCCTATCACTTTTAATGTGTATAACAGCTTATTTCCCAACATGGATATTTTTCTCGATAAACCTACAACTCGGGAAAATCTACTGAATTCTGATTTCTTTCACACAGCTTTTTTTCATAGTTTTGTGCATGTGTGTGTATTTCGAACTAACAGAAAAAATATCTTCTGTTCAAATGTCAGTTTTTAGGTGAAACTTGGGGCATATTATCAAGCACGGCGTTAAAATGATCGCCGCTTTAGCGGCAGAAAACTGCAGCAAAAGCGGCGATAATGGGCTTGATAATATGCCGCAGAGAATTCCAATAGAAGCCCATGTTGACACCAGAACATGGGCTTCTATGGGAATTATCAAGGGCATATTATCAAGCCTATTATCGCCGCTTTAGCGGCAGTTTTCTGTCGCTAAAGCGGCGATAATTTTAATGCTGTTTCTTGATAATATGCACCCCTCGTTCTTTTCTTCTATTTTGGACTGGTTTAATGTGCATGAAGTTCAAGAGACTCAGAATTCACATCGCGTTGTGCAATTATTAATTATGATTGCTATGGAAAAAGTAGTTACGTGCGTGGGTGAAATGTCACCCACATTTTTACCAGAATCATAGGCCTAACTCACAATGAGCTATTTTCCTTCGGGACCAAAAGTAGATCATGGGGCCTCATAAAAAATATTTCTAATTCTTTTCTTGCCCTTGGTGATAAGTTTAGGGAGTGCCTGATGCAATAATCTTTTACCACCTGATTATGAAAGCAGGGGGGGTGGTAAAGTGAGACAACAATGCCCATATTTCCTGTAGAGCTGTGTTCTATTCTTTTTTGAACTACTTTGTGTTTTTTATGCTGCGATATTGTAACATAGTATTGAGGTGTACTGTGGTTGTTGTGCTTAACTGAGATTGTGAGTGTTTTGTTCAGTTGTGCTGGTTGTGGTTTAAGCATATTTTATAAAAAAAATTAGGGTTCCTATGGCACACCTTCGTATATGTAATGGATCAATAGATATTCAAGATCAAGTGTATAAAAACTATAAAGGATAATTTTCCCTTCTTCTTTTTCACATTAGACAAAATACAATAACAGGAATTCAAAACATTTATTCAACACGATCCGATTTTAGTGAAGATCTGTATTTCTTTATTCTTGTCCGTGAAGATATTTCATTGTTTTCATAAAATATTCCCAGCACATTATAGCCAACACGTGTTTCGTTTTGTTCTAAGACTTTCTCAAGGCCTTTAAATGTACAACTGCATATCATATAATAGTAGTAGCCCGAGTTCTTTAAAGCATGATGAGCTTTGGAAAATGACTCATGAGTAGGTATTAGTATACCCTTCAGAAAACTCTCACATGAAGACACAATTCGTCAAAAAAATGCCATTATCAGGCTTCCTGCATTCATCAATTTTTCATCAATGTTCCACGGTACAAATATGATAAAATGTCACCGAACAAAAGTGAATAGAGACGCCGAACCGCATGTTTACGTGCCAAAGATGAAAAAAAAAGTGTGTTTGTATGTTTTGTACATGTTATTGCGTTAGGTTAATTTGTTTACTTTTGTTTACTATAGACGTGCTAAGAAATATTGCTAAAATGCCACCTGTAAGCAGCATAAGCCTGTAAAGTTTCTGTGACTAGCAACCATTTTTCAGTATCTAAGGAGGTAAAATATCGTTGCTTCAGCTTTGCAAAGATATATGACACCAATCCGTCAACTACAGTTGAGATTTATAAAGATGTCATTGAACACAGAGCAGCACCCAAAGTTTCTGCTCTGCGTTGTGTGACAGGGAGAAAGCAAGAAAGCGCTATATCTACAGAGATATGGCACTATCCTACTCTCTCCCTGGCACTGTCGCACAATCAGTCTGCAGATAGCAGCGAGCACACCTTTGCACCAAAGTGCAAGGATGTGTGCGTGAGTCATGCATAGGTTTAGTACTGAAAGAGTACCCTTCCAGTACAAAATACTTTGCGTATATTAACTTTAAAGTTTTCCCCACTTTGGATGTGTGCTGCACAGTGGGAAAAGTTAGGAGAAATAAACATATTTCACCTTTTAATGACTGTTTCAAAGTGGCATTGTTTGTTTGGCGTAAAACCCAGTCAATTATTGTAGATAGATCGGGTTTTGTGTAACACACCATGGGTGGTTGCTTGGGAATGCCTGTGTACTCCCATGGAATGCCTGCTTGACCAGAGTACTTGAAAGCAGCATTTTGTGCTGATTTGTATTATTTTCATTCAGCTTTCCAGTGCAAAATCTGTGCTGGGTTACATCATTTTTGTGATGCAAACCCAGCACCAAATGTTTGTAAATCTGGGCCTTCATGTCTTACCACAGTGCTCTCAGTCGTCACTTCAACTGATGTAGCTCCTAGTCTTGTAAGGACTGGCTCGTGACACAATGAGTGAGCAAGTGAACTAAGGCTGATATTTTTTATGGTTTTGCATCACCCTTGTGCCATGCCAGAGGAAAGCAGGAAAATGCAAATCTGAGAATGAGATTGTCCAAGCCACGCAAGGCCACCTTGCATGGATCTTCATGGCTTCGTTAATCTGGAGTAACACAAGGCAGTGCAAGTCACTGCTCTGGGTTACTCAGCATGGTGAGGGTGTTACATTGGTGGGGTATGGGTGTTTTCACACATCCACCCATGTATTATGTAGCATTCGTTGATTTATCAATATTGGTAAACCTGGGAATGCCTCAGAATTGTACACCTTCCCACAAGAGGTGCAGCAAGGAAACAAATCTTTTTTTTCTCCTTGTTTTTTACTTTTTCTAAGATTGCTTCATTCTGCAGCATACTCAGAAAGAGAAGAATGCCTTCAAGTTTAGGTTTTGTGCAGGAAGGTGACCCTTCCTGCACAAAAATAGTTCTGCCTATAATACAGTCACACTTGCTCCTTTGGTACAAGGGTGCCTGCATTGGCGCTAGGTTGCAGAGTGTGAACCATTACAGGCAGGGCACAGGAATGCGCCATATCTTGTTAGTTATGGCGCATTCCTTTCGTCTCCTTTTCACACAGCGTTGTGCAGCAAGTTGACTTGCTGCATTGTGT
Organism: Triturus cristatus; assembly: GCF_964204655.1. NCBI lineage: Eukaryota > Metazoa > Chordata > Amphibia > Caudata > Salamandridae > Triturus > Triturus cristatus. The sequence continues at coordinate 846,720,794 of NC_140589.1, forward strand.
TGCATGAAAAAATGTTAGATCTAGCCCTAAGTTTATGTTGAAGACTCAACTGCAGGTAAATCAATGCTCCCAATCCAAAGAATCATTGGCCATCGGGCCCTCGAAGGGATTGCCCAAACCCAGATGGTCTAGTGCATCATGGGAACTGTAGTCCTACCTTCCACATAGTTGCAGGCAGCTACCTTGTTCCTCAGAGCCACCAGACGTCGAAGTATTCATCTGCTGTGTTTAATGCTGCCAAGGATTGTCGGTCGCTTGTCCAGCAACCGACCCCTGCCCTTGACATTGCATCAAGGGGGAACTCTGCAAAACTTTCAACCGACCATGCCTGTGGCCCCTTTGTCAAGTTTTTTCATCTATTTTCCTCCCAGCAAACCACCACCATCTAAGCCTTATAAGCAGCACCCTTGTGGCTCCCTTTAAGCACCAAGGACAGCCAGGACAACTCAGCACTCGGGCTGTATAGGCCAGTTATAATTAAACTACTTGTTTTTGCCTGGTCCTGGGACCTGCATCACATTTATCCTCAATGGGTTCCACCGATAACCACTACCACTTGTTCCCATTGACCACAATGCAAAAGTTCTGCTGTATGGAATTGCTGTGATTTATGTTTTCTTCTAAAATCCATAACTCTAGTTATATGTATGCTATCATGTTCATTTTGGTGTCTAAATGAAGATAAAATATTTCTTTTTTTTTTTAGAAATTGTTTTCTGATTTTCATTGTCATGTTAATTACTTATCATCCATGTTGGTACTCGGTAATGCTTCACACATGAACACATGTTCCTCTAGTTAAGCGTGACTGCTCTTTGCGACTCTATCTGGACAGGGGTAACGATTTATTAGTGTGAATCCAAGGACCATCTATGGGGTTTGTGATAGTATTGCATGATTGAAGTCTAACCAACGTCACCACATAATGCTCCACCTTCCCACAGGGTCTTTGCAGCTCATCCAATCCAGGGGCAATGCATTGGTTCTGCTTGGATTTGTGATACCCAACAGAGGAGATGCGTCGGTTCCTCTGGAATCACGGTGCTAGTAGTAAGTAAGTAAGAAATTAAGTAAGTTTATTATTGCTCAGTTTATGAAAACTATTGCAAACAAATAAAAACATTTACAACAACAACCCAGAAATACAATATCGTTGAAAGGAGCAAGACATCACCCTCCACCTAAGAAGCTCCACTGACTCCCCATTCAGAAGAGATGCCAGTTCAAGATGCTGATCCTCACCTTCAAAGCCCTCCACAACCAGGCACCAGAGTACATCAACCACCAATTTAACTTTCACCTTCCCTCCAGACACCTATGCCCCATCTCCCTCTGCCTCGCCCATACCCCTTCATCTGCCTCAGCAACAGTGGAAGACACTCATTCTCCTACCTCACCGCAAAGGCCTGAAACGTCCTCCCACTCCACCTATAGACCTCCTCCTCAATGCTGGAATTCAGAAAAGGACTCAAGACCTGTATGTTCGACTAAGCCTCCTGCAGCAGCGCCCTCGTGCCTGGATAACCTCACAGGTGATTAGTCACGCTTTACAAATCCAGAATGATTGATTGTACAAAGCTACAGTGCATCATAAAGCAATACAACAAAAGCCTGTTAGACATGGTACCATTGGCGTGAGTCTCCCTTCCATTTTTTCTGATTGCCTCCTCTGTTTTTTATATGTTTTGCTGGTTTAGATGCTTTGGGCATTATGCCACTGCTATTCAGTGCCACAGTGCAAGTGCTCCCTATGTTAAATTGATGTATTGATTAGTGACTCCATAATTGGGTTATCTGATTTACTTGTCAGACCCTAGTACAGTGCACTGTGTGTGCCCAGGGCTTGTAAATCAAATGCTGCTGGTGGGTTTGCAGCACTGGTTGTACTACCCACAGAAGGAGCTTGTAAAGTGTGTCTCAGGCCTGCCATTGCAGAGCCTATGTGCAGTCTGGTACTGCCATGCTGACTGGCCAAGTGCACCCATTTGCCAGTCGCTAAACCTTCCCTTTTCATCATATCAGACACCCCTATGGGAGGCCCAGGGACAGGGTGCATTGTAAGAATAAGGTAGGACATGCCCTGGTGTGTGTGGCATGTCCTAATAGTGACTTACAGCCATTTTCGTTTTTCACTAATGCAAGGCTAGCTGTTCCCCATAGGCTAGAATGGGCAGTTTGTTTATTACATCTTATAATCCTAACTGACTCAGGGAACATGGTAGAAATTCGAGTTTAGTATGCCTGAACTCAGAATGATAAAATACATCTTTTAGTGAAGTTGGTTTTAACATTCTGTGTTTGAAAATACCACTTTTAGAAAGTAGGTATTTTCTAAACAACTGTCCAAGCCTGCCTCTGCTAGGATGTGTATTGTGTGTCTGGTTTTGGGAGTGACAGGGGCTGGGGTATTCCAAGAGAGAGGGCGTGTCAGCACAGGGCTGAACAGAGAGATCTTCATGTAGATAGGTGGGAGGAGTTGCACCTGGGACCTGAATAGGGCTGTGCCTTCCCTCCACAATGCTGGCTCCACCTTCTGTGGTGTTTCTGATGTCTCTGCCCTGCACTCTGAAAGGAAAGAAGGAGTCATGTAAACAAAGTGCTCCAGGACTGACCAGAACTGGTTTGGACTAGGCAAAGGCCTCTCTGCCTTCAGAGAACAAAGAGAAAAGTAGTATAAATATGGGGACCCAGACCCCAAGATTTTAGATCACTTCTGGAACAACTAAAAGTAACCTCTGCCAAGGAGAAGAACCAAAGGAAGCTGTAGGAGTGGACTGCCCCCCTGCCAGTGTGCTGTGTTGCTAGGTTGGCCTACAGTGGTGTCTTCAGTGCCAAGGAGAGGAGAAGGAACTTTTGTGTGAACTTCGTCATCTTGCAGAATATTTCTCCAAGGGCTTGTACTTGTGCTTGCCTCCTGCTGAAGTCTCAGGGACAACAGACTTCACCACCAGCTCCCCTGTGAATTTCCTTGCTGGGAATTCTATCTGCAGAAGCCTGCGTGTTGCTGGGAGCTGGAAGCGCGACGCAACAAGAAAAAGCGTGTTGCCGCTGCAGCTGTAGTCATCGCATCGCCGGAGAAGCGTGCCTTCATCGCAGCTGTCTGCTGTCGCATCACCGGAGAAGCGCGTTCAACCATGAGGGTCGCCATCGCATCACGGGAGAAGCGTGTCACAGGGCCTGTCGCGGCTCTAAAGTACAGAGTCACCGCAAGGCTGCCAGGGCGTGCCCGCATCATCTCAACATCGTCCCATCAAGGGCACCATCTTATTGCATCACACCAGATTGTCGCATTGCATCGAGGCGCCATCTTGCCGCATCGCAACCAGGCTGCAGCATGAGCATCTACGCATCACCTCCTCTTCGGTAAGAATCAAGACTCATCTCCTACTCTGCACAAGCATTGAGGCGCGACTCATCGTCTCCGCTGAAGCAAGGAACCAACGCATCTCCAACGCTGCGAGCCTTTTGTTTATTTTGCGTTTCGCATCCAGGTACTTTTGTAAGAACTGTGTCGCATTTACCATCAACTTAAACTAAGCTAATTCTACCCTCTTTAAGTCAATTTTGAGTACAGTATTGTGGATTTTTGTAGTTTGTGGTCTTGTGTTATTAATATCCTATATAAAGAATACTTATTTTTATAAACCTGTGTGGTGTCCATCTGTAGTGTTTTCACTGTGTTACTGTATGTGTTCACAAATGCTTAACGTACTGCCTCAGAGATAAGCCTGTCTGCTCGAGCCAAGCTACCAAGGGGGTGAGCAGGGGTTATCCAGTAGTGTAATCCCCTTTCCCTGACTTAGAAGCAAGGGTCCCTATTTGGTCAAAGGTACCTACCTCTGCCAACTAGAGACCCCCAATTCTAACATTGGTGGTCAGCGGTGAGGATTTGAACCTGCATTTGAGACTCATATACAGTGATTGATGTACACTACTAGTGAGTGCAGACCAAACGTGACCACATACTTTTTTTAGGTAGAATTTTATTCCTTGGACTGTTATTTTTTCCTGAGAACTGCCAATTCTTACTGCCATGAGTAGGCCAGCATCTGTTGCATCTATGGATCTAGATTTTGAGGAAGAGAGGTTGGAAAGCTACACTTTGAAACAGCTCAAGCATCTCTGCAAGAAATTGAAAGTTGCTACACCAGGCATTTCTAAAAAGGATGACTACCAAAAGGCGCTGAGGGCCTGGGTAGAAGCAAGAAATGCCCTTGTGTCAGTGGTGGAGCCAGCTGGGGATGCAGATGGGCAACTGGGTAGGCCAGTGTTTCCCGCCAGGGAAGGGGTACCGTCCCCACCTGGCAGTAGAGTCTCTTCCAAAGACCTGTCCCCCAGAGAGTTGGAAGACAGGGAGAGAAATAGGGCACACAAGCTGGAGATGGCTAAGCTTAAGATGGAGGGTCAGAGGGAAATGGAGAATAATAAGTTGTCCTTGGAGAGAGAGAGCATGAGAATGGAGCATGAGAGGATGTTGAGGGAGTTAGAGATCAAGGCAAGGACTTAGAGATCGCTCCCTCTGGTGGCAGCGCACCATCTGTGCCTTCAGAAAGCAGAGTGTACATTCCCAAGGATGTCATCAAAGATTTCCACAAGCATGAGGATATTGGGCAGTGGTTTGCAGCCTATGAGATAGCAAAGTTGGCCCACCGGGTCCCTGAGAAGGATTGGGGAGCTGGGTTGTGGGGCCGCTTTGTGAGTGAGGGGGAGGGATACTTTGTTAGACCTGCCCAGTGAGAATAGGATGTCTTATGACCACATGAAGGAAGCCCTGATGACAAGGTATGGTTTGACCCCAGAACTCTATAGACAGAGATTCAGGAATTGTAAGAAACTGGAGGGAACCACTTGGGTAGAATATGTATCTTTTTTTTGCAAAGCTATGGATGGTTGGGTGAAGGGTAGCAAAGTGGATTCTTTAGAAGCGCTCTATGATTTGTTTGCAAGGGAGCACTTGTCTGCTAACTGTTTTCAAGAGCTACGCCAGCACCTTATAAGTCAACTAATCCTAGGAAGCTTGCTGAGGAGGTGGACCGCTGGGTCAGTACCAGGGTCCACAAGGGTTATGTGGGAGATTCCGCCAAAGGTGGGCAGGGTCCCCAGCAAAGGAGTGGGGGGGCAAGGGTAAACAGAGGGAGTTCCAGAAAGGGTCCCAAAGTAATTCCCAAGGGAACCAAGGGAAGGGTTCCCGGCCTCCCCCGAGAAGAAGTAAGAGGTTCCGACAGGTAAACCTGTTCAGAGGGGCCCCTACAAGTGCTTTACGCGTGGTCAAGTGGGCCACCGTTGGTTTGATGCACTGTATCCTATGAAGGATTCCAGAGTGCCACCACGTGCACCACCCCATCAGATGGCGAGTGTAGCCCTGGGAGGGGAGGAGAAATGTGCGCAAGGGGGTGGGGTCCTGCAGAAATGTCCCCTGTCTCAATAGGAGACTTTGAGATGGTCCCTCCAGCTCAGCTGCCTGATAACACTAAGAAATACAGGCTGTGGGTGACCATCAATGTCCATAGAGTGGAGGCTCCTTGAGACACAGGAGCCAGTGAGAAAGCTGTCAAGTGTCACCTGGTGTCTCAAGAGCAGGTTGTCCCCAATGCCTTTTACCCAGTTGTTGCTGCGGACAACACAGAGAGCCACTGCAAGGTGGCTCAGGTTCCCTTCGAGTGTGGGGGGGTCTCTGGTACTCATCAGGTAGCTGTGAGGCCAGCCATGCCTGTGGACTATCTGCTGGGCAATGATTTGCAAAGCTCCCCTTGGGCTAAGGTGGAGAAGAAGGCTCATTTGGAGATGTTGGGTCTGCCTGGGTGGGCGTGTGCAACCACTCAGTCTATGGCAGCCAGTAAGGGTGTTGAAGAGGTCCTGGAGTCTGAAAGTATGGCCCAGGAGCCTGCCTTGAAGAGAAGAGGTAGGGGCCATGGTAAAGCAGCCCCCAGTGTTCCAACGGTCCAGGAGGAGGCAGACATTGAGGGGGATTCCCTGGCACCTACAGGGGAGCAAGTTGCTGAACTGGGGAACCTGCCTGAGCTGACCCATTGGCAGCAAGAAGGAGGACCCTCCAGGGAGGAATTTTGTGCAGAACAGAAGAAGTGCCCTTCTCTTGTGGGTGTGCGGCAACAGGCCACAAACCAGGCAGCAGGTGATCAGTCTGGATCACATTGGATCTACTGGGAGAACGACCTCCTATATACAGAGCCTAAGGTTCCAGATCCTGGGTCTGCCCGTGTGCTGGTGGTATCCCAGCACTTCAGAGCCTTCCTACTGGGGTTGGCTCATGATGTACCTTTAGCTGGATATCTGGGGCAGGACAAGACCTTTGAGAGGCTTGTCACCCACTTTTATTGGCCCCAGATGCGGAAGAGTTCAGACACTCATTGTAGGACCTGTCAAACTTGCCAGGCAAGTGGGAAAAGAGGAAGGAAGCAAAAGGCTCCTCTCCAACCTTTCCCAGTAGTCAGTACCCCCTTTGAACGGGTGGGCATTGACATTGTGGGGCCACTGGATCCCAAGATAGCCATGGGCAACAGGTTTATCCTGGTCTTGGTGGATGATGTCACCCGGTACCCGCAAGCCATCCCGCTCAGAACAGTGACGGCCCCCGTGGTGGGACGTGCACTGATGGGTATTTTCTCCCGTGTGGGGTTCCCCAGAGAGGTGGTGTCAGACCGTGATACCAACTTCATATCCAGTTATATGAAGTCCCTGTGGAAGGAGTGTGGTGTTACCTACAAGTTCACCACTCCTTACCACCCTCAAGGTAATGGCCTGGTTGAGAGATTCAAGCAGACCTTTAAAGGCATGATCATGGGTCTTGAGGAACCTATTAGGTGTAAGTGGGACGTCCTCTTTCCATGCCTTCTGTTTGCTTACCGTGAGGTGCCACAAAAGTCACTAGGGTTCAGTCCCTTTGAACTGTTGTATGGACACCTGGTAAGAGGACCTTTGAGTCTGGTCAAGGAAGGCTGTGAGCAAGCTCCCAGGAAACCTCCCCAGGATGTACACAGTTACATGCTGGCCTTCAGGAACCAGACTCAGCGATTCAGAGAGCTCACTCAGGCGAATCTGGAAGCCAGCCAGGAAGAGATGAAGCGGTGGTACGAACAGAATGCCACTCTGATTGAGCTCAACCTGGACAGAAAGTTTGGGTCATGGCCCCTGTAGAGCTGTGTGCACTCCAGGACAGGTGGACTGGTCCATTTGAGGTGGTGGAGCGCACGAGTGATGTCACCTATCTGGTGAACTTGCGGTCTCCAAGGAACCCTCTGCAGGTCCTATATGTTAACTGCCTGAAGCCCCACTTAGAAAGGTCCGAAGTGGGCATACTCCTAGCAACAGATGATGGAATAGAGGAGGAGACAGAGCCTCTTCCTGACCTTCTGTCTGCAACAGAGCAAGATGGGTCAGTGAATGGTGTCAGCCTATCTGCCACACTGACCCCTGATCAGCAGGAAGATTGTCGCCAACTGTTGGGACAATTCTCTGATTTGTTTTCCTTGGTTCCTGGCGTCACTGAGTGGTGCGTCCATGATGTGGACACTGGGGACAGTCCTGTGAAGCACAAGGCTTACAGAGTGACTGACAAGGTCAGGACTTACATCAAGGAGGAAGTCTCCAAGATGTTTTCCGTAGGGGTGATTGAGTCCTCCAACAGTCCTTGGGCCAGCCCAGTGGTCTTGGTCCCAAAGGCAGCATCTCCTGCTGCCACACCTGAACTCAAGTTCTGTGTGGACTACTGAGGACTCAATGCAGTCACCAGGACTGACGCGCACCCCATCTCCAGAGCTGATGAGCTCATTGATCGGTTGGGGGCTGCACGGTACCTCAGCACATTTGATTTGACGTTTGGGTACTGGCAGATCACCTTAACTGATGGGGCCAAAAAGAGGTCAGCATTCTCCACACCAGTTCCGGGTGATGCCCTTTGGGATGAAGAATGCCCGTGCCACCTTTCAGAGGTTGGTCAACCAGGTGTTGGCTGGACTGGACTCGTTCAGTGCCGCCTACCTGGATGACATCGCAGTGTTTAGCGCCAGTTGGGAAGAACATCTGCGCCACCTCAGGGAAGTGTTGATGGCGCTGCGGAGGGCAGGCCTCACGATCAAGGTGAGTAAGTGCCAGATCGGACAGGGTTCCGTGGTGTACTTGGGGCACCAGGTAGGGAGCGGCCAGGTGGCGCCCCTGCAACCCAAGATGGATACCATCCTGGCTTGGGAACCCCCAAAGACTCAGACACAGGTGAGAGCCTTTTTAGGACTCACGGGGTACTACAGGAGGTTTGTCAAGAGGTATAGCAACATTGTTGCATCCTTGACTGAGCTGACTTCTAGGAAGCAGCCCAAGAATGTGAACTGGACTGACACCTGTCAGAAGGCTTTTGACGCCCTGAAGACTGCCATGTGCACAGCACCCGTGCTTCAGGTGCCCAACTTCTCAAAATAATTCATTGTTCAAACAGACGCTTCAGAGCATGGTGTGGGGGCTGTTCTATCACAGATTAATGAAGAGGGCCTAGACCAACCTGTAGCCTTCATCAGTAGGAGGTTACTTCCATGGGTACAGAGGTGGAGTGCAATTGAGCGTGAGGCATTTGCTGTGGTCTAGGCACTGAAGAAGTTGAGACCATACCTGTTTGGGATTCACTTCCGGGTTCAGACAGACCACAGGCCCTCAGATGGTTGATGTAGATGAGGGGTGAGAACCCAAAGTTGTTAAGGTAGTCCATTTCCCTACAGGAGATGGACTTTACGGTGGAGCACCGCCCTGGTACAGAACACAACAATGCTGATGGTCTGTCCAGATTTTTCCGCCTTAGTGAAGAGAACTACCAAGGGGAAGGGTAGTTCTCCCCATATTTCAGCTGGAGGGGACATGTGTTAGACCTGGTACCATTGGCGTGAGTCTCCCTTCCATTTTTTCTGATTGCATCCTTTGTTTTTTTATATGTTTTGCTGGTTTAGATGCTTTGGGCACTGTGCCACTGCTATTCAGTGCCACAGTGCAAGTGCTTCCTATGTTAAATTGATGTATTGATTAGTGACTCCATAATTGGGTTATTTGATGTACTTGTCAGACCCTAGTACAGTGCACCATGTGTGCCCAGGGCTTGTAAATCAAATGCTGCTGGTGGGTTTGCAGCACTGGTTGTGCCACCCACAGAAGCAGCTTGTAAAGTGTGTCTCAGGCCTGCCATTGCAGAGCCTATGTGCAGTCTAGTACTGCCATGCTGATTGGTCAAGTGCACCCACTTGCCACTCCCTAAACCTTCCATTTTCTTCATATCAGACATCCCTATGGTAGTCCCAAGGGCAGGGTGCATTGTAAGTATAAGGTAGGCCATGCCCTGGTGTGTGTGGCATGTCCTAAAAGTGAATTAGAGCCATTTTCGCTTTTCACTATTGCAAGGCTACCTGTTCCCCATAGGCCAAAATGGGCAGTTTGATTATTACATCTTATAATCCTAACTGACTCAGGAAACAAGGTAGATATTCGAGTTTAGTATGCCTGAACTCAGAATGATAAAATACATCTTTTAGTGAAGTTGGTTTTAACATTCTGTGTTTGAAAATACAACTTTTAGAAAGTAGGTATGTTCTTGCTTAACTGTCCAAGCCTGCCTCTGCTAGGTTGTGTATTGTGTGTCTGGTATTGTAAGTGACAGGGGCTGGGGCATTCCAGGAGAGAGGGTGAGTCAGCACAGGGCTGATTAAAGAGATCTGCATTTATATGGGTGGGAGGAGTTGCACCTGGGACCTGAATAGGGCTGTGTCTTCCCTCCACAATGCTGGTTCCACCTCCTGTGGTGTGTCTCATGTCTCTGCCCTGCACTCCGAAAGGAAAGAAGGAGTCATGTGAACAAAGTGCTCCAGGAATGACCAGAACTGGTTTAGACTAGGCAAAGGCCTCTCTCCCTTCAGAGAACAAAGAAAAAAGTAGTATAAATATGGAGACCCAGACCCCAAGACTTTAGATCACTTCTGGAACAACAAGAAGAAACCTCTGCCAAGGAGAAGAACCAAAGGAAGCTGTAGGAGTGGACTACCCCCTTGGCAGCGTGCTGTGTTGCTGGGTTGGCCTACAGTGGTGTCTTCAGTGCCAAGGAGAGGAGAAGGAACTTTTGTGTGTACTTCATCATCTTGCAGAATATTTCTCAAAGGGCTTGAACTTGTGCTTGCCTCCTGCTGAAGTCTCAGGGACAAAAATCCGATTGGCCGCACTCTGCTAGTCCTACCAGTGGGTTACCCCAAAGAATAGTGGTCCATGAAGTAGCGTCGGCGGGTACGCCTATGCCAAAAGTTTAAAATGAAAATAAGTGTCGCGTTAGCCATCCCTGGACACGTGTTTCGAGGTAGTTGCCTCTCGTCAGCAGGGAGTAGGTATGTGTGTAGGGTTGCTGCGTAGGCTGCCAAAAAATATTTTCAGGTAAAGTACCACTCAAGGCGTGCAGGATCCCGCACCCGCGCGCCGTGAGAGGTACTATACCTGATAATTTTTGGCAGTCTACAGCACCCCGCATACGTACCTGCTCCCTGCTGACGAGAGGTAATTACCTCGAAACACGTGTCCAGGGATGGCATTTTAAACTTTTTACTCGCGGCATAGGTGTACCCGCCGCTGTCACTGCATTCTCCAGAATCCTATGGGGCTATTTGCTAGTATGACGAGCGGTGTGCGACCCACTTCGCATTTTGTATTTAAAGCTCCCTGAGCTATGGGTTGACGAGCCCGGATCCCGCACCCGCGCGCCGTGAGAGGTACTATACCTGATAATTTTTGGCAGTCTACAGCACCCCGCATACGTACCTGCTCCCTGCTGACGAGAGGCAATTACCTCGAAACACGTGTCCAGGGATGGCATTTTAAACTTTTTACTCGCGGCATAGGTGTACCCGCCGCTGTCACTGCATTCTCCAGAATCCTATGGGGCTATTTGCTAGTATGACGAGCGGTGTGCGACCCACTTCGCATTTTGTATTTAAAGCTCCCTGAGCTATGGGTTGACGAGCCCGGATCCCGCACCCGCGCGCCGTGAGAGGTACTATACCTGATAATTTTTGGCAGTCTACAGCACCCCGCATACGTACCTGCTCCCTGCTGACGAGAGGCAATTACCTCGAAACACGTGTCCAGGGATGGCATTTTAAACTTTTTACTCGCGGCATAGGTGTACCCGCCGCTGTCACTGCATTCTCCAGAATCCTATGGGGCTATTTGCTAGTATGACGAGCGGTGTGCGACCCACTTCGCATTTTGTATTTAAAGCTCCCTGAGCTATGGGTTGACGAGCCCGGATCCCGCACCCGCGCGCCGTGAGAGGTACTATACCTGATAAATTTTGGCAGTCTACAGCACCCCGCATACGTACCTGCTCCCTGCTGACGAGAGGCAATTACCTCGAAACACGTGTCCAGGGATGGCATTTTAAACTTTTTACTCGCGGCATAGGTGTACCCGCCGCTGTCACTGCATTCTCCAGAATCCTATGGGGCTATTTGCTAGTATGACGAGCGGTGTGCGACCCACTTCGCATTTTGTATTTAAAGCTCCCTGAGCTATGGGTTGACGAGCCCGGATCCCGCACCCGCGCGCCGTGAGAGGTACTATACCTGATAATTTTTGGCAGTCTACAGCATCCCGCATACGTACCTGCTCCCTGCTGACGAGAGGCAATTACCTCGAAACACGTGTCCAGGGAAGGCATTTTAAACTTTTTACTCGCGGCATAGGTGTACCCGCCGCTGTCACTGCATTCTCCAGAATCCTAAGGGGCTATTTGCTAGTATGACGAGCGGTGTGCGACCCACTTCGCATTTTGTATTTAAAGCTCCCTGAGCTATGGGTTGACGAGCCCGGATCCCGGACCCGCGCGCCGTGAGAGGTACTATACCTGATAATTTTTGGCAGTCTACAGCACCCCGCATACGTACCTGCTCCCTGCTGACGAGAGGCAATTACCTCGAAACACGTGTCCAGGGATGGCATTTTAAACTTTTTACTCGTGGCATAGGTGTACCCGCCGCTGTCACTGCATTCTCCAGAATCCTATGGGGCTATTTGCTAGTATGACGAGCGGTGTGCGACCCACTTCGCATTTTGTATTTAAAGCTCCCTGAGCTATGGGTTGACGAGCCCGGATCCCGCACCCGCGTGCCGTGAGAGGTACTATACCTGATCATTTTTGGCAGTCTACAGCACCCCGCATACGTACCTGCTCCCTGCTGACGAGAGGCAATTACCTCGAAACACGTGTCCAGGGATGGCATTTTAAACTTTTTACTCGCGGCATAGGTGTACCCGCCGCTGTCACTGCATTCTCCAGAATCCTATGGGGCTATTTGCTAGTATGACGAGCGGTGTGCGACCCACTTCGCATTTTGTATTTAAAGCTCCCTGAGCTATGGGTTGACGAGCCCGGATCCCGCACCCGCGCGCCGTGAGAGGTACTATACCTGATAATTTTTGGCAGTCTACAGCACCCTGCATACGTACCTGCTCCCTGCTGACGAGAGGCAATTACCTCGAAACACGTGTCCAGGGATGGCATTTTAAACTTTTTACTCGCGGCATAGGTGTACCCGCCGCTGTCACTGCATTCTCCAGAATCCTATGGGGCTATTTGCTAGTATGACGAGCGGTGTGCGACCCACTTCGCATTTTGTATTTAAAGCTCCCTGAGCTATGGGTTGACGAGCCCGGATCCCGCACCCGCGCGCCGTGAGAGGTACTATACCTGATAATTTTTGGCAGTCTACAGCACCCCGCATACGTACCTGCTCCCTGCTGACGAGAGGCAATTACCTCGAAACACGTGTCCAGGGATGGCATTTTAAACTTTTTACTCGCGGCATAGGTGTACCCGCCGCTGTCACTGCATTCTCCAGAATCCTATGGGGCTATTTGCTAGTATGACGAGCGGTGTGCGACCCACTTCGCATTTTGTATTTAAAGCTCCCTGAGCTATGGGTTGACGAGCCCGGATCCCGCACCCGCGCGCCGTGAGAGGTACTATACCTGATAATTTTTGGCAGTCTACAGCACCCCGCATACGTACCTGCTCCCTGCTGACGAGAGGCAATTACCTCGAAACACGTGTCCAGGGATGGCATTTTAAACTTTTTACTCGCGGCATAGGTGTACCCGCCGCTGTCACTGCATTCTCCAGAATCCTATGGGGCTATTTGCTAGTATGACGAGCGGTGTGCGACCCACTTCGCATTTTGTATTTAAAGCTCCCTGAGCTATGGGTTGACGAGCCCGGATCCCGCACCCGCGCGCCGTGAGAGGTACTATACCTGATCATTTTTGGCAGTCTACAGCACCCCGCATACGTACCTGCTCCCTGCTGACGAGAGGCAATTACCTCGAAACACGTGTCCAGGGATGGCATTTTAAACTTTTTACTCGCGGCATAGGTGTACCCGCCGCTGTCACTGCATTCTCCAGAATCCTATGGGGCTATTTGCTAGTATGACGAGCGGTGTGCGACCCACTTCGCATTTTGTATTTAAAGCTCCCTGAGCTATGGGTTGACGAGCCCGGATCCCGCACCCGCGCGCCGTGAGAGGTACTATACCTGATAATTTTTGGCAGTCTACAGCACCCCGCATACGTACCTGCTCCCTGCTGACGAGAGGCAATTACCTCGAAACACGTGTCCAGGGATGGCATTTTAAACTTTTTACTCGCGGCATAGGTGTACCCGCCGCTGTCACTGCATTCTCCAGAATCCTATGGGGCTATTTGCTAGTATGACGAGCGGTGTGCGACCCACTTCGCATTTTGTATTTAAAGCTCCTTGAGCTATGGGTTGACGAGCCCGGATCCCGCACCCGCGCGCCGTGAGAGGTACTATACCTGATAATTTTTGGCAGTCTACAGCACCCCGCATACGTACCTGCTCCCTGCTGACGAGAGGCAATTACCTCGAAACACGTGTCCAGGGATGGCATTTTAAACTTTTTACTCGCGGCATAGGTGTACCCGCCGCTGTCACTGCATTCTCCAGAATCCTATGGGGCTATTTGCTAGTATGACGAGCGGTGTGCGACCCACTTCGCATTTTGTATTTAAAGCTCCCTGAGCTATGGGTTGACGAGCCCGGATCCCGCACCCGCGCGCCGTGAGAGGTACTATACCTGATAATTTTTGGCAGTCTACAGCACCCCGCATACGTACCTGCTCCCTGCTGACGAGAGGCAATTACCTCGAAACACGTGTCCAGGGATGGCATTTTAAACTTTTTACTCGCGGCATAGGTGTACCCGCCGCTGTCACTGCATTCTCCAGAATCCTATGGGGCTATTTGCTAGTATGACGAGCGGTGTGCGACCCACTTCGCATTTTGTATTTAAAGCTCCCTGAGCTATGGGTTGACGAGCCCGGATCCCGCACCCGCGCGCCGTGAGAGGTACTATACCTGATAATTTTTGGCAGTCTACAGCACCCCACATACGTACCTGCTCCCTGCTGACGAGAGGCAATTACCTCGAAACACGTGTCCAGGGATGGCATTTTAAACTTTTTACTCGCGGCATAGGTGTACCCGCCGCTGTCACTGCATTCTCCAGAATCCTATGGGGCTATTTGCTAGTATGACGAGCGGTGTGCGACCCACTTCGCATTTTGTATTTAAAGCTCCCTGAGCTATGGGTTGACGAGCCCGGATCCCGCACCCGCGCGCCGTGAGAGGTACTATACCTGATAATTTTTGGCAGTCTACAGCACCCCACATACGTACCTGCTCCCTGCTGACGAGAGGCAATTACCTCGAAACACGTGTCCAGGGATGGCATTTTAAACTTTTTACTCGCGGCATAGGTGTACCCGCCGCTGTCACTGCATTCTCCAGAATCCTATGGGGCTATTTGCTAGTATGACGAGCGGTGTGCGACCCACTTCGCATGAAGTCTCAGGGACAACAGACTTCACCACCAGCTCCCCTCTGAATTTCCTTGCTGGGAATTCTATCTGCAGAATCCTGCGTGTCGCTGGGAGCTGGAAGCGCGACGCAACAAGAAGAAGCGTGTCGGCGCCACAGCTGTAGTCATCGCATCGCCGGAGAAGCGTGCTGCTGCCGCATCTCCCAGGAGCATGCCTTCATCGCAGCTGTCTGCTGTCGCATCGCCGGAGAAGCGCGTTGCAACCGTGAGGGTCTCTGTCGCATCACCGGAGAAGCGTGTCGCAGGGCCTGTCGCGGCTCCAAAGTACAGAGTCGCCGCAAGGCTGCCAGGGTGTGCCCGCATCACCTCAACATCGTTGCATCAAGGGCACCATCTTATCGCACCGGATTGTCGCATCGCATCGAGGTGCCATCTTGTCGCACCGCAACCGGGCGGCAGCACGGGAATCTACGCATCACCTCCTCTCCGGTAAGGATCAAGAAGCATTGAGGCGCGACGCATCATCTCCCCCAAAGCAATGAACCGACGCATCTCCAACGCTGCGAGCCTTTTGTTTATTTTGTGTTACGCATTCAAGTACTTTTGTGAGAACTGTGTCTCATTTACCATCAACTTGAGCTAATCTAATTCTACCATCTTTAAGTCAATTTTGAGTACAGTATTGTGGATTTTTATCGTTTGTGGTCGTGTGTTACGTCTATATAAATAATACTTATTTTTAAAAAACCTGTGTGGTGTCCGTCTGTAGTGTTTTCACTGTATTACTGTATGTGTTCACAAATGCTTAACACACTGCCTCTGAGATAAGCCTGTCTGCTCGAGCCAAGCTACCAAGGGGGTGAGCAGGGGTTATCCAGTAGTGTAATCCCCTTTCCCTGACTTAGAAGCAAGGGTCCCTATTTGGTCAAAGGTACCTACCTCTGCCAACTAGAGACCCCCAGTTCTAAGAAAGCCCAACCGCGAAACAATGAAAAGCATCAAATAATAGAAACAAAACACAGCAAAAAACAAAACACAATCTTATACAATATAATTATGTGCTGTTTTGAGTTGGCTTGTTATTCGGCATGCTTTATTGCATTGTGTTGTATTTTATGTATTTGTTATTGTGAATTTGCTTTAGTGTTGTTGAGATGGTGGCTTGCTGTACTGGATTGCATTTTCTGGTACTGTGCTATGTTATTGCAATGCGTTTGTGGGGCTGCTGTACCTCAACTGCGACCTGTCTGCTTAAATGCGCTCCACCAGTTTTGTTACAATTTACTGCTGTCGCAAATTTCCTTGAGTGTGATCACCAGCCTCTTTATGAAAACATATCCAAGCCAAAGGACCTGATTAGGATCTTTGCGGAAACGGTTACTCCCTCATGAACGTGAGGGATATCCTGCCCGCCAATTTACAAATCCATTATATCCTATGGAACTTGCAATACGGCTGATGGGATATCCCTCACGTTTGTGATGGGGTATCCCATCCGCCTGTTTCGTAATTAAGGCTCCCAGTTTTCAGTTTTTACAGATTTTTACAGGTAAAGAAAGACAGAAAACAATTTATTTCCTGTCTGTATTTAATTTTAAAAGTGGAAAATTATGGAAAATGATGCTTATTGAGGGTAACTTTCCATGCTGTCTTTCGTGCTTTCGAGGACAACAACTGAGAAGATACACAAAATGGGACGTTTAAAAACAGGTTTAGATTTCCCTGAATACAGGCATGTGTTAGCATATATTTGTATAATAATACTGATATTTACCTGTGGGTGTAAGGTTTGGCTATATTTGGCTGCTTAGTTTGCTAAAACGCGACAGGTAGCAAAATATGAATGCATGTTTATCAGTTAAATAAATGTGGAAATATATCTTGCTATGACTATTATTCACAAACACAAAATAAATATGGATAAATACCAATAAGATGGAAAAAAAATATAGGAATAAATACAGATGGAAACGTTACACAAATAAATCCCATTAAACCGGGAGCCCTAATCAAAATCATGCCCTAAATCTAAACGGATACCTGCAGAAAGTCACTAGCAAGCTAATAGAATATTTCCTAAATTAGCTTTGATCCACTGAGCTAATAAAGCATCTTGCAATCTGTTTTACCCTGTATATAGAGTAGGGATGGGCGGAATTTGCGAAATTCACTTTCGCAAATTATGGCGAAAATGTTAAAAATCTCCGCAAACACGGGGAAATATCGCGAAGATGCGGAACTTTTTTTCCTGCCCGTTCGCGGTATTTTCTGCGTGGTCGCGGATCGCCAACTTACCCATGCGGTTGCTCGCGGTCGCGGCCATCTTTTTTTCACTTGTCTCGCAGTGCATGATCACGAGAAGAAAGACGTGATCGTGCAACGAATGACGTTACTGCGGGTGCAAACTGTCGCGAGACAGTGCAAATGGCTACCAACAATCCAACATCTCGTGGAGAACGCGACCGGATCGGGAAAACTTGTCGGCGAACGCGGGGATTCAGGTAAGGCGATCGCGCGCACGCGAGAATGTATTATTTTACAGCACGAGCAAGCAAAAAATTTCCGGTAAAATGCGGATTGCAGAAATTTTGACATTTTCGCACTCTCCGCGGAACGTGAAAATGTCAAATTATCGCATTTTCCGCAAGCGGAACGGAATTTTAGCCCAGGCCTAGTATTGAGTATGTTGAAATGCCTTCATGTGGAAATCCTCCCTTTTCAGCACTATGCATGTGTGTAATCCAGGCCTAGCACACATCTGGTACTTGTTCTGCTGGGTATTTGGGCACGTGACTCACAATTGTGGGCATTGTATCTGTGGAAACTCCACCCTATTCCTTCCATGAGAGACGACATCTTGGTGGCTGGCCCAGCACCTGTACATTCCTATCATTCCTGGGATGTGTGTGACAATGTGTGTTCCCTTTGGCTCTCTTACTTTAGTAGGCAGTGACATGACTATTCAGTCTTGTGGCACGATCTCAGTGTGTGTATTGTGCTGCATCTGCCAGGGGTGGGTATGCATGTGTCATTTGTCCTCACACCCACATGTGGTGTGTCATGCAGTGGGGGAAAGACAGCCATCCTCCTGGGAGTGGGACACTGCTGTCAGTGATGTGTTGTTATGGCAATATCATCATAGTCAAAACTCAGGGATGCGTACATACACCCATGGAGTCGTGGGCATATACTAATGATGTACACACCCCCATGTCTATGTTCACTGCTGGGAGTCCTCTGCACCCACCCCCATGTCTCTGTCCACTGCTAGTAGTGATGTGCACCCACCCACATATGTCTGTCCACTGCTGGGAGTCCTCTGCACCCAACCCTCATATGTCTGGGCACTGCTGGTAGTCCTCTGCACCCACCCCTCATATGTCTGGGCACTGTTGGGAGTCCTCTGCACCCACCCCTCATATGTCTGGGCACTGCTGGGAGTCCTGTGCACCCACCCCTCATATGTCTGGGCACTGCTGTGAGTCCTCTGCACCCACCCCTCATATGTCTGGGCACTGCTGGGAGTCCTCTGCACCCACCCCTCATATTGTAGGCCACTGCTGGGAGTCATATACACCCACCCACATATATCTGTCCACTGCTGGGAGTCCTTTGCACCCACCCCTCATATTGCATGCCACTGCTGGGAGTCATATACACCCACCCACATATGTCGGTCCACTGCTGGAAGTCCTCTGCACCCACCCCTCATATTGCAGGCCACTGCTGGGAGTCATATACACCCACCCACATATGTCGGTCCACTGCTGGAAGTCCTCTGCACCCACCCCTCATGTTAAAAATCTCCACAAACACGCGGAAATATCGCGAAGATGCGGAAGTTTTTTTCCTGCCCGTTCGCGGTATTTCCTGCGTGGTCGCAGCTCGCCAACTTACCCATGCGGTTGCTCGCGGACGCGGCCATCTTGTTTTCACTTGTCTCGCGGTGAATGATCGCGAGAAGAAAGACGTGATCGCGCGACGAATGACGTTACTGCGGGCGCGAACTGTCGCGAGACAGCGCAAATGGCTACCAACAATCCAACATCTCGTGGAGAACGCGACCGTATCGGGAAATCTTGTCGCTGAATGCGGGGATTCAGGTAAGGCGATCGCGCGCACGCGACAATGTATTATTTTACAACGCGAGCAAGCAAAACATTTCCGGGAAAATGCGGATTGCAGAAATTTTTACATTTTCGCGCTCTCCGCGGAACGCGAAAATGTCAAATTATCGCAATTTCCGCGAGCGGAACGGAATTTTAGCCCAGGCCTAATATAGAGACATAGGTTGCCTTGCAGTATTTCAAGTCTTCTTTATCAGTTCCATGTCCAGTTAACATCATTCTTAGTCCAGCCAGCTCTGGTCAAGTACCAGCCCCACCGGGAGCAGCCTGCCTAGCTGCTCATTCCATCTCTGTCACCACTCAGCCACTCAGGCACCCAGTCATTCCACGCATCACTGTCACACCAACCTTCCGTATCCAACTCACACTCTGGCTGAGCAGCTAGGAGGACCTAGGCTGGTTTACATGTAAATACAATATAGAGGATATAACACAATCTAAAATTAAGGATTCAGGTTTTGAAAAACAGATTTTCAAAGACTGAGCAAAATATTTGTCAATTTAAAGCCTTTGCTGTATCTTATTCTGAAGAGTTTCCTCGAATAACCAAAACGCAGCACAGTACATGCTCTTCATAATAGTATTTTATGTGGGCTTTATTAATCACTCTTCCTCTAAGTGGTCCTAAAATAGGGCGAGTCAGGCGTCTTTTATGTAACTGTCATTCGAAATGTTCCTGTCCTAGTTTCATTCACCAACTGACTCACGATGACGCAGATTTACGATCTCCAGAGGGCGCAGATATGTTTGTTTAGACACAATAGCGAGCAGCGCTTTTGACAGCCCAACGTGAGGCACAGAACAGCATAATTGATCATTTTGTCGTGCCATCTCTCGAATTTCACACTATTATCGCGTCTCCTTTTTCGCTCGCTGCACACATCTGTGTGTCATGACGAACCATTGCAGGTCGAGCGCGAGGGCTGCAATTCCCGCTCGCGACTCATGAGCATTGCGATTTGACTTGACCCATAGGTGGTGCTCTTTAAGGAGTGTATCCCCAGCCTCCACCGGCCGAGCCCGCACGTAACAGCACACCTTGGCGCCCTGCTCGGCAGAACACAGTGGGACATTGTGCCACTCATAAAAGACCCATTTGTTACCTTGTCTGCCTATGATGCCAGCCAGTGTGAGGTCGATCTGAAAGGCTGTCTTTAGAAGGGAAAAATCTAGAAGGTTGGGCACCTGGACAGCGGAGAAGCTTTATTCGCCTTATTAACTCCCAGACATCTTTTCATTTGAACTGCACAGGCGCCCCCTGCTATTTGTACACTGCTGTTTGTTTAGCTGGAACCTTTCTTTTGAGGCTGCGGTTTGATCCTGCAGGATAAGCGAAATCACCATTCATCCCATGCTGCCGGCCGGCTCTGTGGAAGCACACTCATTGATTCATGGCCATGACTGGCAGCTCGGCCTGTTCCATCTATTCTTTGGCTCTGTGCGCTGCATGTGAAATTACTTTCACCTCAGATTCTACAGGCAGCGAATCACACTGTCACGCTTTGTAGACAGGTCTTATTATCATTTGCTGATCGTCGTTCAACTGATGACAAAGTGCGAAACTGCACGTATGTTATAATTATTTGTAAATTCTGTGTATGGCGGGTGCCTTCACTCACGGCGGCCTCTGGCGCAGATTCGAAACGGGCAATTCTATTCAAACGAAACACACAAAATGGCTTTTCCTAAAAGCTAGGTAAAATGGACATTTTTTAATATTGACGTAAAAAAGCAGAGGCGGCAGACAAAATAGGCTGTCTCAACACTCATCCCTGCAGAATCATATGTGCCTGGTATGCTAGTAAACGGCGTCCCAGAGGGCCGTAGGAAAATGGCAGAAATGGGGACATTTATCAGCCTGTCACAGGAGCGAGCTCTGCTGTTATTCAATTCATTTTCCACCATCGGATGAATATATTGACGGATAGACATGGTAAGTGCAAAGATTCCACAAATGTCTTCTAAAACTCAGTAGCAGAGAGAACACAGACTTTCAGGATAAAAAGCAGGAATATATATGCCTTGTTCTCTGTAGAACGATTTACAGGTTTAACATTCTACAATGTTGTCCTTAATGTAATCTGTACGATGCAAATTTGAGAAATTGTTTTGCAATCTCCACAAAGGCCCTGGTTGCAAGGACCGCAAAATAGTGAATGTAAATTGTGCATCCACTTAATACCTGCGCACCCACAAATTACTGGTCGGTAGTCCTGGTAGTAAGGTGTATGGCAATTAATTATAGTTAGGGTGCACTGCCCAGGTCTGTGTTACAGCATACTTTTAACCGTGGGTAACAAATCAGTGCACCATATTACAACGGACTGAGAGCCCTCAGTGCAGCTGCAAATTTGTGCTTGCTTTGGGGACAGCGTATTAGTCAAAGACAGACATAGGGCCATATTACAGAAGTGCCCTGGGGGTGCAACAGACATTTGCGCCCGCTTTACTTGCCCTCGGAGCACTTTGGTATTACAGAAGGGGATGCAGACGCTTGGGCGTCCCCTCCAGTAATAACGATAGCGCTGGTGCACATAAAGCACCAGCACTATCATCAGGGGGCGTTCCTTCATTTGCATGGGGCCACTTAAAAGGTGGTGCACTGTCAGTGGCCCCTGAAGGTAACCCTCTGGAGGGCGGAAAGAGCGTCCTATGGACTCCCCAGACATTCCCTTGCAGATGAGTGCAATTCCCCACTGCACCGACCTGCAAGTGGATCTCTAATCCCCCTTCAAAGTGCAGGTGGGTTCCCGCCTGCAAAGTGAAACATGGAGTGGCTTCAAAGCAGCCGCTCAGTTTTTTACCTGCCCCAGAAGTTAACGACTGCCCTGGGGACAGCGCATTCACTA
The DNA here is from genome assembly GCF_964204655.1 of Triturus cristatus. Lineage (NCBI taxonomy): Eukaryota > Metazoa > Chordata > Amphibia > Caudata > Salamandridae > Triturus > Triturus cristatus. Next base: position 846,742,640 of record NC_140589.1, read on the forward strand.
TAATGAAATATGCACCAAACGCTCAGCAGGAAAATACGCCCCATATGTAATACAGCCCAGGTGTTTGAAGCTGCTGAGCATTCATTCCCCAGGAGGCAGGTTACAGAGGTTTCTAGGGGCTGGTGGTAGGATTATTCCAAGTAGTGCACTCTGGGGGTGTATTGACTGTGAGCCACCTCTATGTTGCTCACTGCCATTAAAGCTACTGATGGCTTATTTTCTTCTTCACCCACATTTGTAACAGATACACATCTCTATACATTGACTCAAAAGCGCTTTACCTCAACAAACGCCTCTCGTTCTACGCCCAACTCCCCAACTCCCCAACTCCCCAACTCCGCTCAGCCAGCCTCGCCCTCGCCACCGTACCACGCACCAGAAGAACAACAACAGGCAGCAGATCTTTCTCCTACCTCGCCACCAAGACCTGGAACTCCCTCCCCACCCACCTCCGACTGACCCAAGACCTTCTCACCTTCAGGAGACACCTCAAGACCTGGCTGTTCGAGCAGTAGCAGCACCCCCCCCCCACCCTCACCGCCTTGAAACTCTCGCGGGTGAGTACTGCGCTCTATAAATGTACTGATTGATTGATTGATTGAAAAGGGGATCTTCTTAAAAATACCAAAAAGATTTCTTAAAATTTAAAAAAGTACTGATAAACCTGCCTGGGTGTGAGTTTACAAAGATATATTGTATAAACAGATTTTTGATTTTAAGACTAGTTATTTCAAAATATTTAGACAACTGAAGATGGATCAAGCAGCCAATAAACAGACATAGACACAATTTAAAAGAAATACAAGTGAGAACATTTTTAATAATAGCTGGAGGTAGCAAATCCATCAATAACAGCTAAAATCAGCGTAAACATTTTGCCCTCTCATTATCGTATGTATTTGAGGCCTTTTTCAGGACAGAAGATGTTACCTTGGGCAGTTAAAGCCCCCATCAATAGACAATAAACATTCATGTTAAAACCGGCCAATTTATTGAATGGACTGTCATCAAGGAAAAGTAAGGGAATAAGTGCCTACTTCTATTAATATTTTGACATTAGAAAGGCCACAGGAGAGATACCAATATAGGCTGTTAACCAATACTGAGAGATAGATTCCAGTTTAGTGCTCACTCACATACGATAGACTTGTAAAGACCAGCACTGGGGAGTCATCTGAAACACAATATTTCCTACAGTAAGAAACATGGCTAGAAAGGAATAATGATACATAATCAACATATGATATATATATAACCAGGGTTCAAATTATTGTAGTATTGCAATAGTCACCAGATCAGACAAGATTACATTAGTGGCCAACCTATGCAAGATTAGCATCAATTATTATCTCAGTACCTCAGGAAGGCTTGCCAGCAGTCATGTAAAAAAAGGATTCGTCAATTTGGAATGCCTTTATATGGGTAATACCTAACAATAAAAGCAACAACGTCCCTGACACCAACGTAATAATACTGGCAATAAGCCTCCCCAAAACCAAATGATTTATCACTGAAATATCAGCTTTAAATATATTTTTGAATTTTACTTCTCCAAACATCAGCTTAGGAGTTCCAAAGATTCACACATTTTCATTTTGGATACAATCTTTTCAATATTGGTAGACATATTCATTTAGACAAGCAAAAGCATTTACTTTAGTAGGCTGGACTGCACACAGGAGAGCTACTTACAGGTAGCAGAAGATCTACTAGTATCTCACGAGCTACTGGTTGGAGAAGCCTGATACAAACAATCAGAGGAGATTAATACACAACCCTACTGGAAAAGTGAGTCACAATAGGGATACTAAGGTGGAGATTTATCAGTCTTTCATACAACACAGCACAGCAAGACAACTTGCTGTGCTTTGCTGTTTAAAGGGAGAGGTTAAGAATGCACTATATTTACCAATATTGGTGCACTACTGATCTATGACTGCACTGATGCACAATCTGCTATCAAGCACCAACGCAGGCACTCTTGCATCATGGTGCAAGAGTGCCTGACTTGCAAGCAGGACTGGTTTTATGCAGGAAGGGACGATTTTCTGCACAAAATCAATCCTCTGAGCCTTTTTCCTATTTCTAAGTGTGCTGCATTCTGCAGCACACTTAGAAAGCGGAAACAAAGGGAGAAATAAAGATTTCTCCTCATTGCACATCCCCGTGGGGAGGCATAACATTTTGACGTATTCCCAGGTTTACAAGTCGTAGTAAATCTAGGAATGTGGCAAAATTCAGGGGTGGGTGGGTAGGAACACACACTCTCCACCCATGGAACGCCTTCCCAGGGCAGAGTAACACAAGGCAGTGACTAGCACTGCCTTGCGTTAATCCAGATTTACAAAGCAATGCAGGGCCACGCAAAGGAGCCTTGCTTGCTTGGCAAATCTGACTTTAGTATTGCATTGCCCTTGCAACATCATGCGTGATGCAAGGATAATGCAATGCTATGATAAATCTGGCCCTAAATGACTAGGATTCAATCCATATAGTAGGAATCCATTCAAATGAGAGAACAGGACGACTTCAGCTCACTGAAAGTTAAAGCAGGGCTAATTTGAGAACCAATTCAGGATCAGAAAATGTTGATTAAACCAGGCATAGTTAAACATTCTTAAAATTCGTTTTAAATTTCTTTTTTTTAATTGGAAGAGTAGAAAATAATGCATATCATATAATACATTAATTTCTACAAAAATCATAGAAACATCTCAGATAGATACATAACAATAGATTTCATAAATACTCCTCAACTTATAAATTAAATATTATGCCATAAATATTACATTGCATATCTTCACGCTTCCAGGTTTTGCATTATACTAGATTCGTTCTATTCCAAGACCCCCCACTGACTGCAAAACTTCTCATATGAGCCTAATCTCAAAACATATCTTCTTCCCATTTCTTTAACTTTACTCGTTTTTAAACGCCATTGCCGAAATGTTGGAATTACTTCCTATCTCCAATTTGCTAATAATTGATCTCACAATAAGTACAAAAATGTATATCCTTTTTCTTTAAAAAAGGTCAATTTTTATATCCGACGTATCACTCAAAACTGCAGTCTGAGTGTCTATATATTGGGTTAATTCTAAAACTGGATGAATATATAATTCTATCTCATTCCAAAATACTCTAATACCCGGACAACTCCAGATTATATAGGTCCATGTCCCCGTTCTTTCTTGGTTACATTGGAAACAATTAGCTGAAATCTCTAGGTTTATTCTTTGTTAAAACACAGGTGTTCCATAGAGCTACCATTTTGAAAACAATAGCATTTTCCTGAAATTCGCCCATTTTATCAAAGTAAAATTAAATTCATACATTTTTTTCCATACATTAAGGGAAATATCAATATTTTCTTTAACAAGCCACTTGTTTCGTACTTCCACATGTGCTATTGCCGTTTTATCAAGTCTCAAAACGAAACCCATCCACTAATAGATCTTTTCATTTTCGATTCCAGCAATTCCTCAGCTAACTCCTTTCTTGCCTGTATTCTGCATACATCTAAGTCCCTTAGAAAACCTCCAAATTAATTTAAAGGACCACTGTAGAATATTCTTATGGCGCCTAACCACGGGTTCTATACCTTCCCATACCTTCCATGATTCTCCATTTAGGAATGCTGATATTCAAATAAAACCATTACTTTCCCATTTTAAGGTGACTTTTTTTCTATAATGGATCTTTCCCCCACATAAACATCTGTTAAGTGAGCTGCACCATTAATTATTGGAATTGGACAATGTTGGAATATCTGTGCCTTCTGCTTCATACCCAACTTTAAAGTTTATGTCAAACTTTTGTGGGAGTTTTGGCAATACTTAAAAAATCTATAATATCATATTCTTGAAAATATATTTCTAGAAAACAAATATCATATCCATGGCTATTCAATGACTTAGTGAATCTGAAAGTGCTGTGTGTAAAATGTGCCAAAAAATATGTTTTTAAATTAGGGAGAGCTAATCCTATTCCTTCTAAAGGTCTATATAAAGTGTTAAGTGCTAAGTGAGGTGCTTTATTTGCCCAGATAAAAGCTGTATACATACTCTCTGTCTCCTTTAAAAATATCATCTGGAAATTCAAAGGAATCGCAGCAAACAAAAAAATTATGCAGAGGTAAAACTGGCATCCGGATTAGAGCGATATGACCCATTATAGAAAAGGGAGATTGTTCCATTCGGCAAATAATGTCTTTACATTTCAGATTAGGGGGATATAATTCAATTGAAATAAGTTATCAACATTCTCTGTGAAATACAGCCTCAAATATTGCTTAGGCCTTGAGTTCATTAACGGATGAAACTCATGTAGTAAAGTGTCTTGTGCATAATTACTTAACACAAAATCTCTGTTTTGGATTTATTAATCTTGTTCCCACCCAAATCTTGATATGATTGAAAGATTGAAAAAACTATTTTCTGGTTTTATATATCTGGCTGTAAAAACAGCACTATATCATCTGCATATAGTTTGATAGGCGTCATGCCCCTTACAGGCGGCTCTATATTGGGTGTTGTACGGATTGCAATGGCTAGAGACTCTATTAAAAGAGCAAAGAGTATAGGTGATAGGGGGCTCCTTTATATAGACTAGATAATAAGTAAATCAGTTTTAGAGGGAATCCACATTTTTGAAGAATGGTCAAAAATGCTCTCCCAGTTTACTAGATCGAAAGCTTTATACGCTTCGAAAAAGATAACATGTGTATGTATTTTCTTCTGTGTAAAAAGATCTATAGCTTCTGCTAAAAAATCTGAATTAATAGATAGCTATCTGCCGGGTACAAAGCCGCACAGATCTGGATATATTATTATCCCCATAACTTGACTAATCAGAGTAGCTAAAAGTTTTGTGATGATTTTATAATCTACACGTAAAAGGCTTATAGGCCTTTAGAAATTGATATTATCTTTATCTTTTCCTTTTTTAAAAAAGCTAACTACCATTGCTATACAGAACGAAGCTGGAACCTTGCCCCCTTCCAGAACATGGTTGGCCAATTTGAATGATTCTGTGTTTAGAACTGATGAGAACTTTTATACATTTCTACTGGAATACCATTTTCCCCACAGGCCTTTCCATTAGCTAGAGACTTTACCACTGTTTCTATCTTGGTGAGAGTAAATGTTGCCACCAGTGTTTGAGCTTGGTCTTGTGTTAGACTGGGAATATCTACTCTCCTTTGTCACTGGATTTTTTATTGACATTATCTTATTTTTTTCTTGGTGAATTCTCATATGCCAAGTCAAAAACATTCCCGTATATTCACTTTCTTCAAACACCTTTTGTAGATATGCCTAATTAGCTTTATATCCCATGCATAATAGTACTTTTGCATGCAAGATCTAGCTTTCTTAAGTGCATTTTTATTGGTTATTGTAGGTGAGCTTTGCACCTCTATATTTTCCAGGTTTAGTACTCTCTCCAGCTTTATCCTGACAATCATGCTTTATTTTTGCTTTACAATCTCTTTGGATATAATACATCCTCGTATAGTACCTTGATATGCTTACCATGTATTTTCAATACTGACTGAGTTGCTGAATTCAAAATAGTTAGCTATCTCTCTCTGTATTTCATTATACCATCACTCATACTCCAGATTTACTTCATTGAAAAACCACCTTCCATTCGACCTTCCTGCTTTAAAACCTGTTATTTCCATTTTCACTAAGGTATGATCGGATTCATTTTGAATATGAGAATATTCCTGTAATTGCATGTTTTGTGTAGGGAGAAAAATGTCAAGTATGGCAGCTGACTTCTGTCTACCTGAATAGCATGAGTATTCATATTTATATGGGAACTTCTCCCTTCATAGATCTAATAGGTCTAACCCTTGTTTACACTCTAATATGGTGGCTGCCATTTATGGTTTATTCTGCCTACATTTTCCTGTGGATGAGTCAATCCCTGGATAAGGTAGGAAATTAAAATCAACCTATATGATCCAAAAACCGGGGAGATTGTGCAAGGCATGATATAAGCTTTCAATTGGGATCGGATCATCAGTTATTGGGGCATATATTGTGGCTATTGTTAGTCTATTATTATTAAGGTAGCCACTAATAAGAGCCCTTCTCCCCTCTTTATCTGTTTGGGAAAAAGTTACTTGTAGGGGGAGATGTCTAATAATATAAATTGTGGTGCCACTATGTGCTGCATTTGTGAATGATAAACATTGGCACCCTACCCATTGCTTTGATATTCTTTCTAAAATGTGGTTCCTTTTTTCCGATGTAATGGGATTCCTGAATAAGAACCACATCTGGAGAGTGTCCTCTCACCCATATATCTATTGCCTTAGCCTTGGCTCTGTTATTTAAACCATTAGCATTCAGTGTTACAATCCGAATTGATTCTCTAGATTGTCCTATCTTTAAATATTATTAATTCATCTATAAATAGCTATATAGCCTCATTTTTCACTTGTGGGGAAATCAGGTCCCTGCTTATTATATAGAAGCGCATTTTGTCTTCGAAAGTGCAGCGTGTATGTAGCCCACAATAATTTCAAATGTTACTTCTAAATCCATATACCTTCCATATATTACCGCATATTAGTGTATTTAATTTATCCTTTTTCTAACCATTGCATCAAATTTATGTATAAAGTATATGTCGTCAAAAAAGTGCCCAGTGCTTGTTAGCAGCACCTTCTCTCCCTTTTTATTAGACCACCTATTTCAACTAAAAGTGTCATGTGTGTCTTATCCACACTCCCAATACTACCTATGCTACCTAGATTTTTTCTTAAATATTTGAGTATTTTAATCAATATTGTTCCTTGCCTTCTGTTCAGAACCATGCTGTTGACTGTCATACTGATAGATTAACATATTAGTACCAGATGACCTTTATGCAGGTATTAATCCACAACTCTTCAATTTTTCAATGCTGCCCTCTAGTGCCCTCCTTTCCTCCCTGCCAGCCAACTCCACCCGAGACGAGAACCGCCCACCCATTCCCTCTCCCCCTTTTAATCACCTCGGGTATCATAGATTTGCACCCCCAGCGCACTTGTGTCTCCGGCCAGCTGGAGTATTCTTGTGCCCCTTTAACCTCCAGCTCATAAATATATCTCAATTTATTAAATTCTGCAGAAATGCCTGCGATTCTTCTATCTCTGTGTATACATGGAAGTGGCCCTTTGTGAGAACTTTGAGATTGGATTGCTGTATAATCGATGCTTGAGCGCCTCTCTCTTTCAATGTGTAAATCATTTTAACAAAATCGCTTCGTCTGTGCACAGAGACAAAAAGGACTATCCTACACAAGCTTCAACCATCCAGAACACTGCAGCCAGACTCATCCTTGGTACCCACCGGCACAAACACATGACCCAACACCTACGAGACCTGCACTTGCTCCCCGTTTAGAAGAGAGTAACCTTCAAATTGCTCACCCATGCCTACAAATCCCTCCACAACATCGGACTCAAATACCTCAATGAGAGAGTCTCCTTCCAGGTACCCAAAAGGAACCTCCGCTCCGCCGACCTCGCCCTGGCAGAGACCCCCCGCATTCGCAGAACCAGAGCAGGCGGAAGGACCTTCGCCTACGTCACCGCCAAAGCCTGGAACGAGCTCCCAATCAACATCAGACGTGCCCCCACCCTGCACACCTTCAGGAAGAACCTCGAGACCTGGCTCTTTGACTGAACCGGAGCTGCACTCCCCCCCTCTCCTCCAGCGCCTTGAGACCCTCACGGGTGAGTAGCGCGCTCTATAAATACCTGATTGATTGACATGTCTAGGAAGATCTTAAATTGCAGAATTTATTCAGTAGATAATGTTTTCTTTTGAATGCCTTTGGTTAGGATAGATTCCCTAATGCGATAGGTCACAAAATTGTCTAGAATTGTTCGAGGATGTCTTGCATTAGGATGTCGTTGCACTGGCTGTCTATATAAGCCAAAAAACACTGTATAGAAGGACATTTGTAGAGTATATGGGGAAGGTCACAATTGATTCCAGAACACCTCCAGCAATTAGAATGTGGTAGTAATCCTGCTCTTTGTAGTTTCAAGGTTGTCCAGTACCAATCATGTAAAGTTTTGAAAAAGGCAGAATTTCAAACGCACCTCTCGAGTACCCTTGTAAAGGGCTTCTAATACGTCTGGCCAGACATCTTCTTCAATTGTAATGAGTAAGCGCTCCTGCCATTTCTCACAAAGAGCTTTAAGAAGTGGTTGTGAGTATAAGTGATTAGTTAAAACACCATACAGACCTGACATCACTCCCTTATGTCCTCCCCAAAATAAGGAGATAGTCCAAAATTGGCGAGGAGTCTAATGTCCAGGGAGGGGGACCCAGACAACGTCTCAGGCAGTGCTGTAGTTGCAAGTGTTGTAAAGTCTGGTATAATGGGAGATCAAATTCCTCACAAAGCAGGTCAAAGGATTTAAACTCTCCATTTAGCATGACCTGATCTAGTGTCTGAATTCCTCTCGATCTCCAACTGGACCAGTGAAGCGCATGACCAATTATTCGATTACCCTCACTACCACAGCTTTAGAGTACAAACAATAAGCAACCTGTAAAAGACGATGTGCTTGATGCCATGCTTGGTATGTAGCTTGAATCAAAAGGTGTGAAGGGGATGTTCATGGGTTACAGTTTCCATGTAGAAATTCAAGGCCATCACCACGATCAAGTAGAGAGTGTTCTGTCATAACCCATTGTGGAGGGTCAGTTGTGTCAGGAAGTAGATAGACTAATCATGAGAAATGCAGGGCTAAAGAATAATGTTCCAGAGAGAGTAAACGAAAACCACCCTGGGATCGGCAAGCCAATAATTTGGCAGCAGCTAGACGAGGACTAATAGATCACCAGACGAAAGCCTGAATGGGGGCATCTACTCGATGCAGTATAGATAAAGGAACTACAATCAGAAGCATTCCAAGAGCAGAAATCAATCGAGGTAAAGTGACCATTCTTACGGCCTGTACTCTTCCCCACTTGGAAAAATCTAAGAGAGACGACTTGGCGAAATCAGTTTCCATTTGCGTTATAAGGGGTAGGAGATTATCTGAGACCACCCCTTTCAAACCTCGTTTAACCAGAATTCCTAGATATTTTAGTTGCAACGATTTCCAGCAGAAAGGGTATCCATCAATTGATGCTTTCACGGTACCAAGAGAGAGTGGAAGAGCCTCACTTTTATCCCAGTTCAGTTTATAACCAGAATGGGCTTCAAAGCCATCAATAATCTCAAGTAAGGCTGGTAAAGATTGAGGGAGATCTATTAAAGTAAGGAGAATATCATCAGCATATAAATATAGTTTAGATTCACCTTGTGCTATAGATATACCCTGAATCTGTGGTGAGTGGCGAATAAGTGTGGCAAGGGGTTCTATTGCTAACAGAAATAAAAGTGGAGAAAGGAAACAACATTGACGGCTACCTCTTCAAAATGGGCAAGGGTCTGAAAGAAATCTGCCACAAGTAACCTGGGCCACTCGGTTGTCATATAGCAGGAGGACCTTAGAAATAAACTGATCGCCTAGGCCAAAACGTTTCATGGTGGCAGAGAGATAATCCCAGTCAATACGGTCAAACGCCTTTTCCGCATCCAATGAAGGAGCCACAGCATCTTCTGCCATCTCTTTTGCAGTCCACAAAGTATGAGCCAGTGTCCGAAGGTAAATCCTAGATGAGCGGCCTTAGATAAAACCAACCTGCTAGTGCTGTAAGAGAAATGTTATAAATTGCAAAGTCGTGCTGCTAGGATACTTGCCAGAATTTGTATATCTCCATTTATAAGGGAGATAGAACGATAACTACCACAAGCAAGCAGATCCTTACCTGGCATGGGGATAACAGCAATCAATGCCTTATTAAAAATTGGACCAAATGAGGATGTCCGAACAGCCTTGTGAAAGACAGAATATAAAGTATCAATTGTTTCCTCCCCAGACCAATTATAATACTCAGCAGGAAAACCATCTTCTCCATTTGGGATTTGTGATAAGGTAATTTGGCATTGGCAACAGCAATTTCTTCTTTGCTAATGTCACCGTCAAGTAAGAGTCTACCTTCATCTGTGAGGCATGGGAGATCAATATCCGCAAAATAGGTGCCTAACTGATCTTCAGTTGCCAAAGTCTCAGGGGTGTGAAGTTTTTTATAAAAGGATGCAAAACTATTTACTATTTCTTGTGGCTTAGTAAGAATCATAGCCAAAAAAACGGAGCAAGAGACGGAATATAACCAGGCCGCACTCCACTCACGGAATCCATACAAAAATAACGTGGTTAGGCAGAAAACTTTTAGTCTTTGTAACTCATATTAAGTGGGTATTGTATGCTTCTAGGTATGGCTATGCTAACTGATCCAGTCATGCCTACCTCTAAGTGTCCTCGTTAAAAAATAAATATATCAACCATCCAACACTAATCTCACACCCACCAAAGAGAAAATGTGAGGGAAGTCAGAAAGTGCCTCACATAAGCTAGTTCTGTCATCATTGGCAACTTTCTTGATTGAAAGAAAAAAAAGTGTTGCCTAACTCTCAGGCTCATGGGAAGTGGTGAAAGAATGATAAAGTGTAGATAAAGGTGTCATCTATCAACCGTTCAAACCCCGTAATGTGAAGAAAAGTGAATAAATCTCCCAGTAAAAATGAGTTGTGAACAACTATTACACACCTTCTTTATTTTGATAGTGTCCACACTCAGTTAAAAGAAACAGCATATTTAGACCATTTTGACTTAAATGGCCGACATGTTTCATCACCTACACAATTTTTGGCAATTTCATCAGGGCACGGAGACGCATCTCCACCTCACTGATGCTTTAAATCTGTGGTGGTTGATAAAAAAAATAAAAGAAAGAATGATAGTGCCAAAGATAGAGAAAAACAAAAGTTGTAAATAGTTTTCATATGTTGACATTTCCAAATTACAACACATCTCACATTGTGTATCTTGACCAAATAACATAGTTACCTGGTTCGTGCCAGGTGGACACCTACCAGCAACTCCCTGAGGAGGCTAAAATGTGGCCTTCCCCACAAAGTAAAATGCAGCAAACAACAGCATACATGTGAATGGACACAAATACCACTTCACCGTCCTCATCATGATAATGTAATTTGCTATTAGTCTTTCCAAATTGGGGATAGAAGGTAGTTGTCCTGTGACATGGGTGGCACTCTAGTCAAAACATTCTTTAGTATTTGGGTGCTTATTGTCTCTAGGGCATCTCTTACTTCCACTTCAGTTACATTGGGGGGATGGTTGTGTTCTCTTACATTTACTACATAGGTATCTATTGGAGCGGCTCTCCCATGACAGGCATTGGAATAATATTTGCTACATTTCCATTGGGTTTTATTCTAAATAACTTTTTCTTGGGTATAAGTGCAACCCATGTAGGAAAGCATTAGTTTGCCCTTTTGCGATGAAATTAACTTATGCAATTTTAAATAATAAACATGCTAGTGTAATTAATACTATATAAAATATACTTACATTAGTGTTGCTTTACTTTTCTTGATGGTATGTTTTGATGGTCATTGTTTAGTCACTGTTATATTTTCGGTAGGTATAAAAGCAAAATGTTTCTGTTATTAAAATGTTGCACATATTTTGAAATTAAATTGTATCGTTTTGTATTTAATAGTAAAACAAATAATACTTACTAGTTGTAGTTGATGAATTTAATTTCGTGGATGTTTTTTGTTGGTGCAGTTTGCAGAAGCTGAGAAGAGAAAAGTATTTATTGGTTAAAATTGTTATTTTATTTTATTTATTGTTTAATATTTTGTACAGTCAGTCAGTCAAAGCTTTTATTACTTAAAATCATAAAAGCAATGGTCAATCACACAAAATTACTAACAAATACAATTCATTGGTAAATAGCATATACAAATTTGAATAAAACAAGTATGATAAAAACAATAATAAAAGAAGTTATAAAAGTAGGAAGTCATTCTATGTGCAAGGAGCAGGATTCATACGGAGCCACAAAATACAGTTAAAAGAAACACAAAAACCCCAATTTTACAAATTAGCAATCAATCTCCCCAGAGGAAGACAGTTTTTTGTTCTTAAGCCTCATAGCTGCCACCAAGAAGCTGGCCACATAAAAAATATCGCGGGTGCTACTCAGCATCTGTAAATGTATTAGGGCTGGTCTAACTTGGATAAAGCCTTTCTCTTTTAAAAGTGGGAGCAGATATTTTTTCCTCATTTCAGAATAAAAACTACAAAACATGATAGAATGCAGGGTATCTTGGGTTTAAAAATTGTCGCACCTGCAGGGCGTACTACATTCAGGTTTGGCCCACACAGGGAAACTCCCCAGGGAGTAGTGAATTAGGTTAAGTCTAAACCTGGTCAATAAAAATCTATGAAAAGGTTTAGTTACGAGCTGTAAATATGGCTCCAGGGTGGGCGAGGTGACCAGAACATAGTTCTGTCTCACAACTGGTTTTTTAAGCTCCATCTCCTCCCGGGACAACCTTGCCTCTTCTAGAAAAGTAGCCCTGATCCATAGGACGTCCTTCTTGACAATATTCTCCGGGAACGTAAAGAGCTCTGGACGGCCTAGATCAGCAAAAGTCTTTCTCACATACTCAACCCAGGGTTCTATTTGTTAGTTCCTTTATATACTTACTTTGTTTGATGTTTTTCTTTAATGTAGATGTAGTTTTCTTCAAAGTTGTTGTTGTCACCGTTTTTGGTGCAGTTGTATTGAAGTGTAAGCTGTGAAGTAAAAGAGAAAAGGGTATATTTTTGGTTTTGGTTTATCAGATTTTTTCATAATTTATGAACACATGTATGAAGATAAAGAATTGCGAATCTTTAATAGCCATGTTTAAAGAATTGCTATTTAAGAGTTGCAATTTTTAATGTATGTAGGAATTGCTAAATGTGTTTATATTTATACACAATATGTAATAGGGAGTATAATATTTTGTATAATATTTTGTTATTAATTTCTATGGGTGTAGAGGGTAACAGGAATCAATTGGTAACTGTTTGTAGATTGATAGTACCTATTTTGCTTTTGCGTTTTGAGTTGGTGTATGTAAGAAGTACTTTTATTGTTTCTAAATGAGGCTATTTTGATTATTGGCTTGTTTGTGACCGGTAATAAGCTTGATGCATGTACTAATTAGTTTTTATTTTAAAACATTTTGTAATACAAATTATATACTTACTATTTTTCGTTGATGAAGTGGTTTTTGTTGATGTTGATGTTTAGTTGAATTTTGTGGCAGCTGTAAAAAGAAAAGTATTTGTTAGCTATATTTTGTACTTTTAGTTCTTTCTAAAAATCAAATTATTTCAATTTATTTGTAGGTTAAGTTCTATATTTACTTTGTTATATTTTTTATGATGTTGAGTTACATACTGTGGGCACTAAAATGTTTCTTCTGTATTTTCTAGGTGTAATTGTAATGAAGTTTAATCTGTGATATTTAAAGAAAAACATGTAATTAAAAAATATGAAGTATTAATATTTTATTATAACGTTTTGTTCTTACCTGTGTAGTAGAAAATTTGATATAGTTGTTTATGTAGTTCTTCTTTCTTCTATGTTCTCTCTCTTGTAAAGTAACGCTCTTCCTCCTTGTTTGGCCGATATATGGTAAAAGTGCATTAATTAATTCCTTGTTTTTATAGTGTTTATTTAATTAGTTAACGTTTTCTCTTGGTTTGTTTTTGTTTAGTTTAAAATTATATGGTTGCGATACCTTTTTTGAATTTTTTAGCAGTTAACGTTTAATTAGTTTAACTTATACATAATGTTTATTTAATGTTTGTATTTATGTTATTTATTGTTGCTATTTAAATATATTTGTAGATAAATGTATTTTAAAATATTTATATCTGATATATATTAATTGTAATTCATTTTCTGTTTGTTGGATATTTATTTAATGTTGTTTAGTTAATGTATTTATTTTTTTGTGTAGTATTATAATAGTATTTGTTTTAAATAATTGAATATGTTTTTATATATCTTGTTATAGTTTATTTTAAGTAATTGGGATATGTAATTTAATTATATATTTTCAAGTAGTATTTTTTAATTTTCATGTAGTTTCTAAGTATTTTATTGATATTTGTGTAGTCGATATTGTTGATATCGATATTTTTGCTGTATTTCTTTTTTTATGTTATCGATATTTTAGTTAACTATATTTATGTTGTCTATATTTTTGTTATCAATATTTTTATAGGCGATATATTTTTATCGATGATTGTGCAATGTCTTGTTTAAGTATTTTTTCCGCTTTTTTTGCGTGTCGATATTTTAGGAGTCGATATTTCATCAGTGATCCGTTCATAATGTCTACCTTTTAAACGTTGAAGAGCATACTCAACTTTGGAAGTATATAGGTTGTTGATCACCATTTTAGCGAACTCTAGATTACAGTGGTTGGGTACTGTGGTACAAGATGAATATAAACGTGTGAGAGAAATAATTTGAGCTTCTAGTTCAATACGACAAAGGGATACTGACTTATTAGCCTAAAATACATCTCTCATCAGCTGTCCACGAATAGTTGCTTTCGCAGCTGCCCAAACGGTTCTGCAACAGGTAACTAATGATTTATTATTGGTTAAATAATCAGAGAGATGAGAGTGTAGTAGGGTTTTGCCCTGGGGTTAACTTTATCACTGGATATTCATACGCCATGGTTTATTTCTAGAGCAAGAAGAACCAGAGAATAATGTGAGAGAGCAACTTCTAAAATATGGGATTCACTAGTGATTGCAACTACCGAATGGGATATAAGAAAATAATCTATCCTTGATTGGGTGCCATGAGCGGAAGAGAGGAAAGTGCATTCCTGATCTGAGGGGTGACAAAGATGCCAATTATCCACCAGTCCGTGGTCCAATGTTATGTCTCCCAGTAAGGCTCTGTCTGCCTCATTACATCTATCCAAGGGACCTGTTATGTCTAGAACTGCATCACGGGCAAGATTCCAGTCTCCACCAATAACGTAAGTGGATGCTGTAATTTCTACTAAGAAGCGGTTCAAACTGAGAAGATAAGAGCGTTTAGCTCCCATTGGAGCATATACTGAGCCAACACAAAGGATCCTACCTCCTATTTTTAACTTTACAAAGACATATCTGCCATCTGGATCAATCCAGGTCTTGACAATTGTGACTGGTAAAGATTTGTGTAAGAGGATAGTCACTCCACATTTCCGTGGTTAACCCTCCTTAGAAAGAGATTGTGTTGTTAATCTGCAATAATGACATTTCTCACCCAATCTTGCCTAAACTAAGATGAAATGAGTCTTTTTCAGAAGAGCAATATCGGTTCTTTTCATTTGTCGATTGGAGAGTACTTTTTTATGTTTAATAAAATGCGTTAGACCGTTAACATTCCCTGAGATAATGCGTAGTGAATGGGAAGTAGAAGAAATCTTTGCTGTCATGTGTACGTTAAAAGCAAAAACGGTTGGTTGTTAAGGAAAAGCCAATCAAAGGAGTAAAAAGTGTTAGATTTTGAGGGGGGAGAGAGCAAAGAAGAAAATAGAGTATAAAGGCAAGAAAATGGGCAGGTAAGGGGTAGGAGTATTAGGAAAAAAGGCAAATAGGAATAAGGGAGAATCTATGCAAGGGAAAAAAGTGGATTAAGAGTAAGAAAGCAAGTTATGGGCAAGGAGAGAGAGCAAGGATGAGTCGCTTATAAGTACACAGGAGAACAAGTAAGAAGGAGAGGATACAAGGAACCAGAGAAATTGGAAGAAAGATAAAAGAAAGAAAGAAAAGGAAAAGAGAGAAAAGGTAAATGTGCTACGCAGAAATAGCATACCACTAGGGGTATAGGACTGCTCTCTGCGTATCTAAACTTTCGGGCCAAGCGTTCTGGAGGAACACCATCCAGCGATAAAGTCAGTGGAAAAAGATGTATCTATATAACAATATTAACAGTAGTAGGGTTGAGATTCTAAAAATACAAAAGTAATCAAGTATTCGAGTATTCGAACCATGGTATCAAAATAGGATTTAAAAGTTGGAAGGCTTTAAAAGCTGGAAGGGGGTAGGGCAGAGAAACAAGTGACATAAGAGTGTAGTATTAACAATGAGGAGGAGATCAGACGAGAAGGAAAAGAAGGGAGATAAGAGGGAAAGATCTATATCAAAATACATTATCGTATGTAGAGTACAAGCAAACAAGTGTTGTACAACATAGTAATGGCAGCTAAATATTAAATATAATCATAGTTAAATATTACAACAGTTAAACATTATAATAGTTACATTTTAGCACAGTTATATATTACCATAGTTACATTTTAGCGCATTACATTATTATCATAATGAAATATTATCATAAATAGTTGCTAAACAGAGAAACAGGGGGAGGGAAAGATGTGAGAAGGAATCAAAGGAAGAAGAACATTATAGAGCATAGAATGCATAAGAAGTGGGCAAGAATTCAAATACATAGTCAATCAACTTAATTCATGTAATTAAGTTTACAATACAAAAAGTACAAGCAAATAGTCTTTGGAAAAGAGCTGTAAAGGCAATTAAATGAAGTCATAGGTATATGCTAAAAAAGGGAATATGATAAAATGAGAACATTATAAAGCAGGTAATGTATGGGAAAATGAGCAAATGTTAAGGTACTCAGCAATTTATCGTTTTCGGTAGGTAGAAAAGGTCGCAAACCTCCATCAACTCATCAATATGGGAAGGTGAATAATTCAGCCAAGTTCAAGAAGCATCTTCCTCAGATAAAGGGGGGAAGGAGGGAACATTAGAGGAAATTGTGATTTGTTAATGACTTTTTCCTGTGCAAGCGCTGGCTCTGCCTGAAGCGGCATGTTCTAAATCAATTTCTTCAACTTCAATGGGCATCAGGACAACAAAAATTCCAAGTTTTCAGCAATACAGGGAGATCAATCTATCAACAGGGTTCAGGATATACCCTCCTCTGATGACGAGGGCTTTAGTGGAGAGCGTGATTTGTCTCTGTCTCTAGCCTGTGTGAGGACAGCAACTGCCTGAAGAGCCTGTGCATGGTCTTCTAAGGGATGAGTAGGTCGGTCTGAGTCTCTTCCCCTACTCTGAGACTGGCCTGGATTATGTCGAAACCCACCTGAGGATATTGTAGAATTTAATGATAGGAGTTGGGATACTTGCTCTTGTTGAGATGTAGTATATTCCATACTCTGAAGAGAAAGACTATCCAAGAAATGACCATTGGGCATATTATCAAGCATGGAGTTAAAATTATCGCCACTTTAGTGGCAGAAAACTGCAGCTAAAGCGGTGATAATGGGCTTGTTAATATGCACTTGAGAATTCCAATAGAACTCATGTTGTCACCAAAACATGGGCTTCTATGGGAATTCTCAAGGGCATATTATCAAGCCCATTATCGCCACTTTAGCAGCAGTTTTCTGCCGCTAAAGCGGCAAAAATTTTAACTCTGTTTCTTGATAATATGCCCCCAAGGTCCTCTGGATAAAAGAACTACTTGGAAATCTCATCTTTAGTGATCCGTATATGTGCAGGCACAAAGAGGTCATATTTGATATCGAGCTCACGCAGGCGAGGTCTAAGAGAAAGGAAAGCTCTACAACGGTCATTATTTTTTTTTGAGAAATCCGCTGACATTCTGATTTCCTGACCTGCGAATGTATACAAGCCATAGGTACGAGCCGCTATGATCAATTGTCGGGCCTGTTCATGGCATAGAAAGCACGCGATGAGCAGGCAAGGTCGTATATGTTTCCCTGTGTAGGGTGATCCGATACGATGGGCTCTCTGCATCTCCAATGGTGGATCAATAGTAAGGCCTGTGAGTTTTAGAAGGGCTTCTTTAAGAAAGGATTTGACATCTGAGCCTTCTATTTATTCCGGAAAGCCAAAAAAGCAAACATTTTCTCGACGGCTTCTATCTTCCAGATCTACTACTTTGCTCCTGAGGAATAGAAGCTTTTGGTCTCTGTCCGGTATAACATCAAGGCGGTTCTCAACCACCCGTGCCGTTAGGCCATCCATCCGGCTCTGGAATCCAGCAATGTCTGTACAGATAGATTTCCTCTCCATCGCGAGTGTAGATATGGAGGTCTCCATGCCCTCTAACCATCAGCCCACAGCTGAGATTTACTGGAGTATCCGTTCTATGGTAGAGTCCGTTGAAGTTGCCATTGTTGGGTTAGACAGTTTCTGGGTCGGGAGGACGGTGCCACATGTATCCTAGGTGGGACAGCCCTGCTTTAAGGCTTCTGAAAAGAGGAGTTGTTTAGCAGGTTTACCAGATATCTTGCCAAAAGGCATCACTGACTGTTCTGTGACAATCTTCTGATACGTAAATGTTTTCGTACAATTTATGCTAATAGTGTAGTAAATACTGAGCATTGATATGTGCAGAAAAGGATGTGACTATAGCTCTTTTGTCTCAATAAGTGGATGACTCAGGCAATAATCTGACTCTATGTTGTTTCCCAGGGTAGCTAGGTTAGAAATAAGACTATCTTCTTTGTATATTTGCCATTGAAAATCAATTCTTAGGGTCAATAAGTTTGCCAGAGATAATATTATTGTTGACCATGGGCTATTGTTTGTCTATTTTCTATTTTGTAATAGGTCACTCTTGAATTAAAGCACAGAACCTTGCTATGTAAGTTACTGTTAACCCCTTCGCTGCTAGGCCTTTCCCCCCCTGTGCTAGGCCATTTTTTGGCTATTTGGGGTAGTTCACGCTTAGGCCCCTGTAATGTTTTTACCACGTAAGGTATCCATGCCAGATTTGCGTCCTTTTCATCCAACATCATGATCATTCTAAAGGTACCTAGGGTTTGTGGATTTCCCTGGAGGGGACCCAGAAATTAGCCAAAATACAGCAAAAATAATTATTTTTTTAAATGGGGAAAAAGTGCTGCAAATGAAAGCGTCTGTTTTTTCCCCTGCAATTGGTATCAACAAAGGGTTTGTGGGGCTGAAATCACCATTTTCCCAGCTTTTAGGGACTGACAGACGTTTGTCAGAAAACCAAAATGTTTTACACATTTTTGGCATTTTACTGGGATATAGCCTATTTTTGCTATTTTTTGTGCTTTCAGCCTTCTTCCAGTTAATGGTAGAAATGGGTATGAAAATAATGGATCCTGGAAAGCTATACATTTTAGTAAAGTAGACAACATTCTAAATTCAGCAAGGAGCCATTTGGGTAGATCCTACAAGGATTCTTTATAGCAACTAAGAGTTAAATATAGGAAAAATTGAAACTTAGTTGAAAAAAACAGCAATTTGTGCCAGCGTTTTCATCTGTAACTTCTTCTAATTGTGACAGCTGTTTGAAAGCAATATACTGTTACATCCGCTGGACCTTTCTGGTTGTGGGGATATATAGGACTTGTAGGTTCACCAAGAACCTGACGAATCCAGAGGCAATAACTGAGCAGCGTCTTGCAAGGCTTTTTTATTATGTAAAGGGTCTATAGCAATTAATTTGGGAAAATATATACATGGAAAAATTGTTATGAAAGACACCTATGTATTTCTGAAATTGGAACAAAATATAGAGTTTAGAAACAGTAGTTATTCGCACATTTCCAAAATTGTGAGTACCCATACTAGCATGAGAATTATAGGTCATTTTTCAAAATGACTTCTTTTTTACACATTATTTCATTTGGAAGGCAGAAATGCATCGAAAGTCAATAGGTAATAATAGTTACTTTACAATTCTGTGTTACCCTAAGTCCCCCTGATAAAAATGGTACCTCACTTGTGTGGGTAGGCCTAGTGCCCGCGCAGGAAACTGCCCAAAACGCAATGTGGACACACCACATTTTCACAATGAAAACGGACCCTTTTTTTGCAAAGTGCCTAGCTGTAGATTTTAGACCCTAGCTCTGCCGGCACCAAGGGAAACCTAGCAAAAGTAGACATCCAGGGGAATCTAGGATGGGATGACTTGACTGGCTCTGGCTCTCACCAGGTTCTGGTACCCAAAATCACTTGCAAACCGAATGTTTTTTTTATTTTTTATTTATTTTTTAAAGTTTTTATTGAAGTTTGTACATGTTACATACAAGCATTGTATGTTACTTTAGTCAATTAACCCCTTCGATGCGTGTGACGGAGCGGTTCCATCATGCGCGTCGGTCGCGCTGTGCGCATGACGGAACCGCTCCGTCACGGCCCCGCCCGCGCAACGAACCTTCAGCACTGCGCGGTAATCCGCGCCGCGCTGAAGGGGTTAACCAAACATAACAACACATGGCATTAAATAGGTACAGTAGTGCATACATTCTGATAGATCATTCTACACAAAGTGCAGAGCAGTGAGTGCAGTGAACCAATACATCACAGTGTAACTATGCATCAGAGTGCAAGTGGTGCCTCATTGGTATGTGAGCGAAGCTATTTCAATAGAGATTCCCAAATGTCCTTTAGGCCTAGATGTAGTGGGCAGCTCTTCAGCATACACAACCAGAGTCTCCTGACAATATACCATGTCTTTTAACCACTGGGTAGTGGAGGGACACACATGAGTCTCCTAGGACATGGCCACCCTACCCTTGGCTAGTAATAGCACCATTTTTATAAATCTGCACCACATTCCTTTCTGAGATGGCACCAGGCCCAATAAGCATACATGCGGGGAACATTCTGCCACTTTCCCGCACCCCCATGCCAGGTGCCGAAAGTCCACACCTGTGTCACTGCACCGCTTGCATCTGTCATGGTCTCTGAGACCGCATTTGAAGAGTTTATGTGGTGTCTGGTAAGTTTGATGTAGGGACTTAAAATGGATTATCCGTATTCGATGTGAGTGCCTGAGTCAACTGGCAACAATACTCCCAGTCCTTCTGTGTAAGTGGCGGATCCATTTTTCTATTCCATTGCTCCATACTCTTGTTTTGAGGCAACGGAGTATCGTCTCTAGCTGCTCGATATAGTTTACTTACCAGTTTATGCTTCATGGGGCTGGAAAGCAGTGCATGTAGGGGTTGCAGCATCGGGGGGTCTTTCAGGAACATTGGGTAGTGTGCCTGTAGTGCATTTCAAAGCCTGTGCATGGTAAAAACAAATTGAGGTGTCTGGCTGAGTAGATAGCTGAGATCAGCTTGCTGTAGGAAACTACCATCCGGAAAGAGGTCCTGCATTTTATCAATGCCAGCTAATATTAAAGTGCACATGAACCCCTTCTCATGTGTGACTGATAGATCCGCATGCTGTGCCAGGGGCATAAGTGGGGAGTATAGCGGGAGTTTACCCGCCCTGCAACCCAGTACCTGCCAGGCAGCAACAGTGATATTACGGGAGTTAATTTCTGAACGAGGTGTGCCCCTTTGCGTGTGAGTTAGTATGGAGCTTAGGGGGACGGGGGACAGGATGTGCGTCTCCATCCTCCACAGCCACATGTGGAATATAATCATGAGTTCGATACCAATAATAAGCAAATTGAGCCTGTGCGCATAAATAATGAAGGTGTATGTCAGGTACACTGAACCCCCCCCTGTTGTAATCTAGAGTGAGGGTTGATAGACTCACCCGTGCTTGTTTACCCCATATTAATTTAATTAGAAGCGTCTGAAGCGTTTTGAACAGCGTTGCGGGGAGAGGTATGGGGATGGTGCTAAAAATATAAAGAAACTTAGGCAGGATAACCATTTTGATAAGTGCCATGCGATCAGCCAGTGATAACGGTAGTCATATCCAACAATCAACTTGGTGTTCTAGTTATGTGCAGGCAGTACCATAGTTTTCGCGGACCACAACCTCTGGGTCACAATGGACCCATACGCTGAGGTATTTTACAGGGCTCCGTTGACCACCTGAGCGGAAATTCCAGCGTATGGGGAGAGGTGGAAGAAGTAAGTAGAATAACTAATGATTTAGACCAATTTATAGTGAGGCCAGAGAATCGTCCAAAGCGGATATATTCTCTCAGAACCTGAGACAGAAAAGTATGGGGCTCTCTCTCAAATAGAAGCATATCATCTGCATAGAGTAATCTGATCAAAGGGGGGTGAGCAAACTGCAGTGCTGCTGCCCTATGATGCTGTCAAATAATACAGACTAGCGGCTCTAGCGTTAGCGCAAAAAGGAGCAGTGAGAGGGGACAACCCTGCCTCGTGCTCCAACAGATCGGAATGGGGTCTGATGTTACACCTTCTATTCGCACGTGCGCTGATGTATCAGTGTACAACAGTCATATCCAATTAATAAAGAGTGGTGGGAAACCCATTCGTTGGAGAATACCAAAAAGGTAACTCCACTCTATGGAGTCAAAGGCTTTGGCTGCATCTAGCATCACCGTCACCGCTTGTAGGTCAGGTTCTAAGATGTGATACATGGCCAACAATGTCTGCAGGTTATTTGATGTGAACCTTTCAGGAATGAATCCGAACCGGTCCGGTAGGACTAGTTTCACCATCAGAAGTGTGAATCTAGTTGCAAGTATTTTCTCCTGTAGTTCTGAGTCTAAATTTATAAGTGAAAGCGGGCGGTAGAAATCACATCGGTTTGGTGGCTTGTCTTTTTTATGCAGTGATGATGAGGGCCTCCCTGAGTGTCGGAGGGAGCGAGCCCACCTCATAGGCTTCAGCGTACATTTCAAGGAAAGGAGTCAACTCTTCTGCGAACTCTTTATAAAACTCGCAGGTGAGTCCGTCAGGGCCCCGAGCTTTTTTATTCGGAAGGGACTTTATCACTGTTTTTATATCATCTTCAGTTATCGACTGGCAAAGATAGTCCCTGTGGTTATCGGAGAGCCACGAAAGCACGATGTCTGAGAGATAGTCGTCCAATTCTATTGGCGGTGCACCAGTCTGTGAGGTGTACATGTCTGTGTAGTTGTTTGGAATTGTGAGACAATGTCTCTCGTAGAATAATGATCTACCTCAGAGATGTCCGTTATTTTAGTGATGGTGTGTGTGCCTTCTCTGGCTTGAGTTTGTTTGCTAATGTGTGCCCCAGTCTGCCCCCCCTCCCGTATGTACGGGCGATATGACGCCTGGATAAATATCGAGTTTCATCATGTACTAATTTATTATATTCCGCCATCGAGTTCTTGATTTGGGCCAGGAACTCTGTGCTAGGGGAGCCCTCGTAGTCCCGCTCTAAGCGCTGCAAAGTGTGTTCGATCTTTTCTAGTTGGCCTCTTATGTCTTTTAGGATTCCCGCTGTCATGCTAATGCACATTCCACGGATCGTGGCTTTTAAGGCTTCCCAGAGGACTACAGCACTGTCCACAGACCCATTGTTCTGCGCAAAGTAATGTGTGATCGCCTCCCTAATGGTGTGGGTGTATAGGCGATCAAGTAGTGCCTCAGAGCGGAAGTGCCAGGTAAACTGTCGGGAAAATGTTTGTGGGACGTGTAGTTCTAGCCTTACTGGGTTATGGTCTGAGAGTGTTCTAGGGAGGACCTCTATATCTGAGACCCAAGGGGTGCTGCTATCACTCATAAACCAATAGTCCAGCCGGGACCAGCTAGCAGTGGAGACATGTGTGCCTGCAAGCTTATACAGATTGTGCAGGCGTCACACATCTGACAAGGCCAGTTCCTCAATCCCTTTGTTAATAACCCTGGCAGACCTTGGAGACTGCCCCGCCACCCCACTCGATTTGTCTTTGCTCGGGTCTAGGTGGGTATTCAAATCTCCGCCCCATAGTATGGTAGCCTCCGGCCATTCTCTCAAGATTGAGAAAATGCGTTCATAAAAAGCAGGGCCTTCTACATTAGGACCATATACGTTTACCAAAGGAATTAGAGCCCCTGCCAGCTTGCCGTGAGTTATTGTGTACCTTCCTGCATTGTCCATGCAGCTTTTTATTAGAATAAAGGGTACGTTTTTCTTTATGAGGGTGAGCACCCCCCTGGCATATGATGAATATGAGGAGGCCTTCCTGTAGCCCATCCATCTGGCCCCTATCTGCGTCTCAGTATAATGTGTTAGGTGTGTTTCTTGAATGAGTGCAATTTTCACGTTATGGCGATCTAAATAGGCCAGTACCTGCCGTATTTTTTTGGGAGAGTTAAGGCCCGTCACATTCCACATTAAACAAACACATTTTTCATGAGCCATCAAAGGCCTTCACATATAGCAAATGAAATGCACCACAAAGCATGTTTTCAGTATCACTACACCTTATGTTGTAACATATTACAGTACCTGTGAGCCACAACAAGAATTCCCCTCTATCCCCCGCCCACCCAAGCCCCCCACCCACTTCAGCAACCCTAACCTGCCAAAGCCATCCCTATCCACCCCTAACAATAACCCATAAAAAAGAAAAGAAAAGCTGCAGTACCAGCTGTGGGGATCACCCATGGGGGAGCGCTGGAGCGCAAAGTCACTCTCAGGTGTAGGGGGAGGTGACCATAGACAAACAGCATAATTTCCCATCCTAATCTAAATATAAATCAGTACAGAGCAGTAGTAATAGTTAGAGAAATGTCGGTTCAAAGTTCAGCGCAGCACACAGGGGGAGTCCGCACACAATGCAAATTGAAGTGTGTCTGCAAGAGAGTCTCATTAAGATGCAACACCATCTCTGTCTGTAGGAGTGGTCCATTATAGTGCAAGGGGAATATCACTCTGCTCTGCCTTGTGAAGAAGCGTTGTCGGCATACCCGGCCTGGTTAAGAAGGCTCTTGGACTTTCGTTTTAGTGTCTTTCTTAGCATAGTCCATTTCGGATTTCGGCTATGTGAAGATCTGTGATTTGCCATTCAGATCAACACGCAATCTTGCTGGATACAGCATTGCGTAGGGGACTTTTTCAGCTATGAGTATTTTCTTTGCCGGTTGTGTGTCCACTGCAGAATTGGCTAAAAAAATATTTTAAAAAATATAGCGCTTAGAATTCTCTGTGCTATACCCTTAATCCCTATGTTTTGGGCTCTTCCCAGTCACAGGCCCTTGCCCCAACTGCACAAGTGTGATATCATTTTCCTCAGGAGACTGAGGGAAACGCTGTGGGGTAGGATATTTGTGCCGGCACGGTGATTCCACCCCAAAAATATGTGGAAAATGTGTTTTTTTCTGCTAAATTTGACGTTTACAGGGCATTCTGGATAGGGAAATGTTGGAGGATCCATGCAAGCCATACCTCATTGGCAGCGAGCCCGGGGCCAAAACCCCAGGTGCCCCCCTCAAAACCAAGTAGTTTTGTTATGGGTAATTTTAAAGTCTCCAAAGTATGATTTGGGCCATTGCCTGTTGCAGCCGCTATGCCTACCCACACAAGTGAGGTACCATTTTTATCGAAAGATCTGGGGGAACGTTGGGTGGGAGGAAATTTGTAGATCCACGCAGATTCCAGAACTTTCCCACACAGAAATTCGAGAAAAAAGTGATTTTTTCAGCTAAATGTTAGGTTTGCAGGGGATTCTGGGTAGGAAAACGTTGGGGGACCCATGGAAGCCATACCTTGATGGACTCCCCCAGGTTTCTAGATTTCAGAAATGTGTGGGTTTGGTAGGTTTCCCTAGATGGCCGCCGAGCCCGAGGCCAAAAACTCATGGGACCCCACTTGCAAAACCAGGTTGTTTTGAGATAGGTAATTTTGATGTTGCCTCAATAGGTTTTGGGCCCGTGTCTGTCGCGGGTACTTGACCCACCCACTCGAGTGAGGTACCAATTTTATAGGGAAACCTGGGGGGAATGCAGAGTGGTAGGAAACTGTGGTTTTTCTGACAACAGAATATTATGACACAGTAATGCAAGGAAAATGAGTGACTATAGTCACATTTTGAGGTTTGCATGGTGTGAGTAAAAAACATGTTGGGATCAATGAGAGGCACACCACCCAGCACTCCCCATTTTATTTTACTTTACAGAAATATGTAAAGTTGGTATTTTCCCTAGAGACAGACTACACCTTAGCACAGAAAGACAAATGA
This sequence comes from Triturus cristatus, assembly GCF_964204655.1. Taxonomy (NCBI): domain Eukaryota; kingdom Metazoa; phylum Chordata; class Amphibia; order Caudata; family Salamandridae; genus Triturus; species Triturus cristatus. The sequence continues at coordinate 846,768,508 of NC_140589.1, forward strand.
GACAAATATGGCTGCCTATCCACCTGTTCCTCAAGTACACACACATATTGATTGGATTTGGCACGAGGGTGAGAGACAGGCTCAAAATGTATATTTTATTAAGAAGACATTTCACATAAACAAAATGCACTGTTAATAATTAATAGGTTAAAAACCAGAACCAATGACTCACAGCTCTTGAGCTATAAAGCCACGGCATGGCGCCAACCTCTTTACAGGCCATTCACACACCTTTCATACTTGCCACACTTTCACACCACCAACTGTGGCCCCAGCACATTACAACACTCACATTCACAGACAATGTGGAGACAATGTACACCCTGGCAGAGAGAGACAAAAAAGACAAATATTCCTTCAAAATAGACAATTCCTTAAGTACTCACACATACTGGTTGGATTTGGCACGAGGGTGAGTGAAGGTTCAGGGTGTAAAATTCTATTAACATGAGATTTCACAAAAATGAAATGCACTGTTACTATTTAAAATGTTAAAAACCTGAACCAGTGACTCACAGCTCGTGAGCTGTAAAGCCACAGCAAGGCACCAACCTATTTACAGGCTATTCACACAGCTTTCATACGTGACACACAAGACCATTCACACCGCCAGCCGCGGGCCCAGCACATTACAACATTCACATCAACAGACAGCGCCATTCAAGGGCCCATCACTTTCAAACGCCCACATGCCTGAAACAGCAATTACACCGGCTGGTGGTTATCATAGTGCATGCAGTGGTGTTTGAGTAGCAGAGTGTGTAATGACCAGCAGCAAGTCACTACTCAAACACTGCCAGACAAATGCCAGCCCACGAACTCCGCCAGCCAAGAACCATCCCACCCACACTGCCAGCCAAGCACCAGCCCACGCACACCGCCAGCTTCGTGCCAGCCCACGCACACCACCAGCCAAGTGCCAGTCCATGCACACCGCCTGCCAACTGCCAATCCACACACACCACTAGCCAAGTGCCAGTCCACACACACTGCCAGCCAAGCGCCAGTCCACACACACCGCCAGCCAAGGGCCAGTCCATACACACCACCATCCAAGCGCCAGTCCACGCACACTGCCAGCCAAAGCACCAGTCCATGCACACCGCCAGCCAAGCGCCAGTCCACGCACACTGACAGCCAAGCACCAGTCACACCGTCATTACATTTTTTTCAAGAAAGATAACACAAACCAACTGCAACTAGATACAAAACTATAATTACAAAAACAACAGCAGTACCTAAAGACATCATTCTATTGCCAAACGTGAAACTGAACAACAACTATATAAAACCATACAGACCAGGCAGTACACTATTAGACTCACGGTTGCTCCCAAAAACTCTTTTGAGTGTGATACAATCTGAAACACACCCCAGGATTAGAAGGACAATCGGCACAGTGCATGCAACTCTCCTTCCGCATACCTCTTCGCAAGCAGACTCTACATCTCTTACAGGGATTGGTTTTTTTGGGGCGTGGGATGAATTAAATCAGGAAAGTGGCGATCTTTCAATCTAGCCACATCCTCCACCACTCCAACTCTAGGAACACTTGCCTGTTCCACAACAACAAGGCTACCTATCACAGACTCCTGAAACTGAACAAAAGTCATCTTTGAATCGGGAGAACACTCCTTGAACACAACAAAAGCATTGAAAGATGCTAAATTTAAGAGATGGATGGCCAACTTCTTATACCAAATGTAAGCCTTACGAACAGCAGTGTAAGGTTCCAACCTCTGAGCTACTTTATCGACACCACCCATGTGCTTATTGTAGTCTACAATGCACACAGGTTTGCGCACTTCAGCAACCTGACCCCAAACAGTCACAGGTGAAGTACTCTCATCATGAACGGTAGTCAGCATGTACACATCCCTCCTGTCCACAAATTTCACAGCTGGCAGTTCCTCATTACGCAAGGCACTGCACTGTCCCCTCTGAAGCTTTTTGCAAGCAAGCTCTTTTGGGTAACCTTTACAGTTAGAGCGGATTGTGCCACAAGTAAAAGTGCCCACTTTGAACAATTCCTTAAACAATTGCACAGCAGTGTAAAAGGTATCAAGGTACATATGGTGGCCTTTGTTAAACAGTCCTCCAGCAATATCGCACACAATTTTCTCAGAAACTCCAAAAGTGGACGGACAAGCAGGGGGTTAATAGTGGAATCCCTACCAGTGTACACCTGGAAATTATAGACATATCATGTCCTACTCTCAGACAACATATACATCTTAATTCCATAACGTGCCCTCTTGCTAGGAATGTACTGGCTAAAAAACAAACGGCCCTTGAACAGGACCAAAGACTCATCAACAGCTATTTATTTCCCTGGAGTATAGATATCTGAAAATCGATCTACACAGTGATCAAGAACAGGCCGCATCTTAAAGAGACGGTCACAGTCAGGGTGATCTTGTGGCAACGCCAAAGCATTATCAACCAAATGCAGCATCCGAAGCAAAAGTAAATACCGATCACGACTCATAATTGCAGGAAATATGGCCGTTGCCATCAAGGGACTGGTAGACCAATATGAAGCCATGGACGGCTTCCTTATCAAGCCCATCAAAAAAATAAAACCCAAAAACTTCTTCATCTCATCTAGGGGTGGGCGGAATTTGCTTAATTGTGTTACGCAAATCTTCGCGAAACGGTAAAAAATCTCCGCGAACACGCAGAAATTCCGCGAACACACGGAATTGCTTGTTCGCGATGCTTTTTTCCTGTTCACAATTGCTGTTTGCGTGCTCGGGGAGAAATATCTCGCGAACACGCACTTTGAGAACGCGAACAAGCAAAAAATTCGCGAAATCGCGGAAAGCAGCCTTTTGAGCAATTTCGCGTTCTCCGCGGAACGCGAAATTACGCAAATTCCGAAAATTCCGCGAGCGGAACGGAATTTACTGCCCAGGCCTAATCTCATCCAGATTTGTGGGAGTACACCAGGTAGCTCTAGAGCGGGGCCTAAGTCTGGCACTGTTATCCCTCAAAAACTGTTCAGCATACAAATTAGCCTGCTCAACAATCTCAGCCAAAAATGCATCATCCATAAACAACTGAAAAAACTGTATAGGGAAAAAAAAATCACAATCCACTCTACACCCTGTATCCCCACTAAAGGCAGGCAACACCGGCTGCACCATGTTTGGATCAACCCAGAGTCCAGCGCTTCCAGTAGGAAGCCTTGCAGCCTCAGGCTGCAATACGGATGTCTCTTGCTGCACCATCGGCACATCAGTGTCCTCCTCTAAAACAGGCACTTAATCCGCACTGAGAGTAGCTTCAGCTGCACTGAGAGTAGCTTTATCATCAGATGATTCCTCGTGGACAGAAAACTCACTACCAGAATCTTGCACTCCCTCCTCTCCCTCCTCTCCGATCAGTTTCATAATCCTGCTCGGATGAAGATTCAAAAAGCATACCAACCACCTGCTGAGCAGTAATTCTACGGCTAGTCATAATCCTTACTAATAAAGGTAACTTGTCAAACAAGTCAACAACAACAAACACTTTGTAAAATAAGTAATAAACAATATGTGTCTTTATCACAAAGACATTTAGTTGCCAGAAGCAGCTAGACTCACCACCACCTACCCTGCACAGACACAGTAAGGATCAACAATATCCCACTAAAAAAGAAAAAGAAAAGAAAATTACACATCAGACAATGCAAAACACATTGCAAATAATTTAATGCTCAAAACACTAACTAAATATGCTGCCGTTATGACACCACTTACGAAAAAATTCAATCATGCATGACAATATTACTCATTTGGAGTAAATACAACAAAAATGTTTTTCTTACCAAAAAATGCAACTAAGCAAAACTGCAGAACAACCACTGCCGATACCGCAAACAGGAATCAAAAGCTTTACACTAGAATAAAAAGGAGAAAAAAACAATACAATCACATATACAAATAATGCACCAGTCCACACACAATCCACCAGCCAAGCTAAGGGGTAGGTGGGCCTAAGAGTATAGACAAAATATTCACCCCTGTAAAATGGGAGCAACCCTTGCCCTTGAGGCCACTCCCCAACACAAAAATGTAAAAACCCCTGTTGTCCAGTGGCTTCTGCCCCCCTTGGGGGCAGATGGGCCTGAAAACATACTGCTAATCTGCCACTCAAAGAGGGAAAAAATTGCCACAATCATCCTCCCATAAAGGGGAGCGACCCTTGTCCAAGGGTCCGCTCCCCAACATAAAAAAAGCCCTCAGGGGGCAGAAACAGACAAATTATTGCTCCCCAAAGCAGAGCGACCCTTGCCTAAGGGGCCACTCCCCACAAACAAATCCCTGGTGGTCTAGTGGGCCCGATTCTTAAAAAAAAGCTAGATCTGCCCCCCTGGGGGGCAGACACAGCCAAATAGATTGCCTCCAAAGGGGAGCGACCCTTGCCCAAGGGGCCACTCCCCACAAATAAATCCCTGGTGGGGTAGCGGCCATACCAAAAAAAAAATCAGCCGGTCTGTCCTCCAGGGAGGCAGAAACAGCCAAATTAATGCTCCCCATTGGGGAGCAACCCTTGCCCAAGGGGCCACTCCTCACAAACTAATCCCTGGTGGTCTAGTGGGCCCTATTTTTTTTTAAAAAGGTGAGAAAATCCCCTAGGGGGCAGACACAGCCAAAAAGATTACCCCCAAAGGTAAGCGACCCTTGCCCAATGGGCCATTCCCATAAAATTATTCCCTGGTGGTCCAGTAGGCCACTTTAAAAAAATGCCAAAATCTGCCCCCCAGGGGGGCAGACAAAGCCAAAAAACATTGCCCCATAAGGGGAGCGACCCTTGCCTAAGGGGTCGCTCCCCCCAAACAGTAATTCAATTAAGGGTGGGAGGCAAATTCCGTTTCGCTTGCGGAAATTGCGAAATTTCGGCATTTTCGCATTCCGCGCGGAACGCGAAAATGTCGAAACCTACGCGATCCGCGGCGGAATGGAATTTACCACCCACCCCTAGTATGAATGTGATGTACAGAGAGATGAGACCGTTCTGGTGACTGGGTATGAGTGTGATGTACAGAGAGATGAGACCGTTCTGGTGATTGGGTATGAGTGTGATGTGCAGAGCGATGAGACAGTTCTGGTGACTGGGTATGAATGTGATGTACAGAGAGATGAGACCGTTCTGGTGATTGGGTATGAGTCTTATGTACAGCGAGATGAGACAGTTCTGGTGATTGGGCATGAGTGTGATGTACAGAGCGATGAGATCATGAGACCGTTCTCATGATGTATGACTGTACAGTATTTGAGAGATGGGACAGCGCTGCAGACGATAGCTGCGCAGCACAGAGAGGAGGGCCGCTCTGGTCACTCCATCTATAAGTGGCATAGTACTGGGGGCGGGGCACAGATGAAGACTGTACCGTGGGACTGTCATGTTTATTTGCGCACCCTTGGTCTCAAACATGGAAAACACAACAGCTGCAGGCTGTGCTGAATGGAGGCCACATGCGCCTGCATGCCTGGCCATTGCCTACCCCTCGCGCAGTGCAGCAGAGAGGGGAGATGCACAGCATTTCTAATTAGACTTCGGAACAAATGTGAGGCCTTTGCTCGAAATACGCTGCTCTTGGGCGAAAACAGGAAACCCAGCGGCTGCAGCCCTTACCGGGGTCCCTGAAACACATTGTGCAGGAAATGCAGGGATATCCACTCCTATGGGGCACTTGGGCAGCTGGCTGCCAGGCAGTGGACCTGCTTCCTGAGGGGCGCTCCCTATGCCACACTAGTTTCAGATTATTCATTGCGCATATGCAATACAGAGAACAGCATATACAATCCAGAGTGCCTTAGATATTGCAGAGCCGCAATGCACACACTTTAAACCGAGTCACTGCTGGCTTTGTGGATGATTCCTAAGGTTTTTCTCATGCACTTTATACAGCGTCAATCTGCTAGTGGTGTACTTCAGCAAAGAGTGCCAAATGCCATAGAGCTGTTTGGGGAACAGCCATATTTTATAGCGTTCCTTATCTGGAGACACCGAGAGAGTCCCCGTAAGTCACCGCCACAAGGCTGTGAGGATGGTGCTCTTGAAAGGCGATAGAATGAGTGCTGGGCTTCTACATACTACCGGCCAGGCTCACCACACCTGCTCAAGAGGGTGTGAGGATGACCTCTATACCATGCTCGTCCAGTTCCTGGACTCTCAGCTGAGACTAGCAGGGTTTGTTGGTTTTATTCTCACGCAAACACAGTATTGCCAGTTTACAGGCGATACTTTCGACGGGCGCAGCAATATCTCAGCGAGCACGCAAAATTCTGCGTTTTCGCTGAGATTTCTTGCCATTTCGCGGAAATTTGCGAAAGGCAACTTTGCAAATTCTGCCCACCCCTAAATTCAATTACAATAAAAAAAAAAATCCTTGGTGTCTAGTGAGCATTCCTGCTGCACGATCGCACGATCGTGCAGCAGGAATGCACATAAGAGGCATCAGGAGAAAGGAAAACCCTTTCCTTTCCCCCGATGTCTTTTTTGTTTAAATAGCCCCCTCCCCCGAGGTGAAACTCACCTCCTCTCTCCCCAACGCGCTGGAAGCAAATGGCTTCCACCGCGTTGGGAATTCTCTAATGACGTGGCGGGGGGTCAGGGGAAGGGCTTTGCCTGCCTTCCCTGGTGGGGGCATGTTAAAGGGCGGCCTGTGGTAAATAAAAATACCGGACTGAATTTCATACGGAATCTTAAAATAAAGTAAATAGCTCAAAATAACAAGAGGCAGAATCCGTGGTATAAGAGGTTTTCTAAATGGGCTTTATTCCATTCAAAATGGCCGACTCGAGTCGCGGCCTTCAGGTTCCGTCACCACGAGGGTTCAGGAAGTGAAGTACAATAATTTATTGACAGTCATGTATTTTTATAATAAGTGCATTACAATGAAACGAATGTAGAAGGCGTAACATTTGATAAGAAAAAATGACGTGACAGTGATATAATCGAAACTAGGCGTAATAAGGAATAAAAGAAACATGATTGGTTAGGATTATCAGACATAGGTGGATCTATAAGATAATACTTGGCATAGATGCGCGCGCGGCAGCATGACGTGTGATTGACGTGCAACTAGGGGGTGAAGGGGACTTGACATTTAGCTCTACATGTGGAGACGAGAAGTCTGGGGGGTCAAGTCAACCTAATCCCAAATCATATCTAACATCCTATGTTTGGAGAACTATGTTATCCACAAGGAAGGACTCTCGGACAGAATCTATTCTATACTAACTGTGTGTGCGTGTACAAGCGTCTAAGTGTCTGTATGAGATGCGAGAGGCAGAAAACTTTCCATGACAGCAGGGCTATGAATCACTTGCAGGAGGACGGAAAGGCTGAGTCCTTGCTTGTGAGCTAAGGAAATGTTTACCTAAATCACTAGACAGGAATGAATCGGCTGAAGAGCAAAATAGATAATTCGAAGGTGAAATACAGCTTCTTGGCAAGCATGCGAAAACTGGCCGAGGCAGGCACCGTTAGCTGCACAGGGAGTAGGACAAAGTTCATGGATACAGATGCGAGCTCAAGCTGAAGCTGTCAGAGACAGAGAGCAGGGAAAGGCTTTGAGGACAGAATCGGGCCTACTTGCCTGAACTGTAAAAATGGAGTAACTTAGCCATATAAAGTCGGTGGCCTTTCATGCTTAGGAATCGAATATCCAGCCCATTGATGGCGGATCTGACAGAGAACATATCGACGGTAGACACACATATGTTTGCGTCTTAGAAACTGGAACTGGAGGGAACATACATGTACTTGTAACATGCATATAGAACCGTTGGGGTCCAAGATAGGGGACATAACTGATCAGGAAAATCCACATTTCCACATTCCCTCCTTGTCCCCTTCTTGCCCTTCAAGAGACATCAATCTTCATTATTCCATCGATTTGCTCATGGAGCATCATTTCTTCTTCCTTCTTCTTCCGGCATTCTGAACGAGACCTTGGTGGTGGAATACACGATGTGGCCCACAGACCACAAATCGCTGGTCCACATTGTAGACATAGACAGCAACTGAATAGTATGAGAAGGCCAATACCTAGGAAGGATAGAACTCTCCATCCCCAGGCTGATATCACACTCCAAAACCACCCGGACCATGTCCAAGTGCCTGGATTCTCGTGTATCTGGCTTACAATCTTATGAAGGCGTGTTATAGCTTTATATACAGATGGCGAATTTTCTGGTATGAATATGCAGCAGCTGGATCCGATGACCCTGCAAGCTCCGCCCCTATCGGCCAGGATGACGTCAAGGACAAGACGATTCTGGAGAACAACAATTCTCATCACTGATTGTTCCTCTGTCAGATTGCCTAGGGCGGCTATAGTCTCGTTTACTACAGCTTCAAGAGTCTTGGTTAGTCTACGTATCAGCTTACTATTTGATATTGTACCTATATAGGGAAAGATACCTTTATTGAAATCTACATACTTGTCCCATGCCGTCTCAGTATAATCGACAACTGGGAGATCTCTTCGCTCTCTATTGTGTACTAAATGAACATTTCGATAATAATCAGGGGGAGCTAGGAAAACAGGTGGCAGAAGGAATGCTATGTAACAGGTACCATCCCAATCTAGAGGCAGACGCATATATGCCGTCTGACCACATATAAAGTAAGAATGGCGAGAAGCTCTAAATGAAGATTTACCTTGATCACGATATTCTACTGTAGTAACGCATTGGCTATGGCCCATATGTATGGAACCAACTTTTCTCACACATAATTCACCCTTAACTGGAAATACTGACATAGTGGGCAGAATTAGTTCAACTTCGGATTTGACATTCAAAATCATAAGATTAGGCGTAAAATTACCTAATTTATACACTTCATTTTCTAAATCAGTTCCTGTTCTACTGGGGTGACCCTCCTTATTAGGGTGACAGACTTTGAATAAAACTATATTCAGATTTCCCCATATCCAGTGTTGTTGATAAACTGCTGTGTCTGGGTCTATGGAATTTAATAAACTAAACCATGCTCCACAGGAGCCATTGTGTGTGAACGGATGTGGAAAGAAAGGCAGAACTCCTTTGGTATTCTGATAGGGAGGGAGTCGGCCACACACCCAACAATTGGTGGCATTACTAGTCTGATGGGAATGATGTAACATACTAATGAATGTGTTATTACGCAGCGCAAGTCTATAAGATAATTCATGTGGGGGTAAGTCACTAAAAGAATGTTCATCAGTTATATTGAAAGCACGTTTAGAAACAGGATAATACATATGCAACAATATACTTGCAGTAACTATTAAAAAACTCAAAGAAAACAAAATTAATGAAGTCACAATACAGTGGCTACGCAGTGATTTACAATAAGCATGTCGTTTCATTATGATTCTGGACTCTACATGATTCAGACCTAAGGGACACATGTCGGGACAGATTCAACCGCTTCACCTTGGAGAGGACTTAAACAATCAAATCGTCCGACAGTTTAGATCTGGACCTGAGTTTCTGTTTATAGAGTTCGGTGCTACTGGCCTCAGCCAAAGGTAGCTTTGAGTCAATGGGGGAAGACACACGGGGAGTACTGTTTGTGTCAGGAGGAAGTCCATGAAATTTTTTGAGATGGCTGGAATGCACCCATCCTTTCCTCCCTTCGATCTTCACAGCTGTTCTGGTCGTCAGCAGGACCAACTTAGGAAGCCTCCACCTTGGCTCCAGTTGGGTTTTCCGATCAAAGTTTCTGATGAGAACATAATCACCGGGAATTACGTCATGAGGTTTCACCTCGGTGTTGTCAGGAAAAGCTGCGACTACCTGTGAACGACAAGATTGTAGTGCAGACATCAAGGAAGCCAGGTAATCTGTCAGCATATTACAGTCAACATCAGTTATTTTACGGGGTATAGGCGTCCCCCACATATTCGGTGGTCTACCAAAGATCACTTCATAAGGGGATAGCCCTGTTCGAGAGTGTGCTACCATTCTCATGTAGAATAGCGCAACTGGTAAGGCTACTATCCAGTCCACACCTTTTTCCTGACATATTTTAGACAATCTGATTTTTAAAAGTTGATTATGTCGTTCCACGAGACCTGCTGCCTCGGGGTGTCGGACACAGTGGAATTTCCACTGATATCCCAACAAGAGTGAGACATGTTTCATTAATTCGGATGAGAAAGGCTGACCGTTATCTGAATATACAACACGTGGTAAACCGTACCGTGGGAAGAATTCTCGAACTAGCTGCTTGGCAGTAGTCGGGGCAGTGTAATCTGATACGGGATACGCCTCTGTCCAACGGGAGAGAGCGCAGACAACTACGAGAACATATTTGAATCCTCGACAACGTTCCATCTGAATATAATCCATCTGGAGGACTTCAAAAGGATGGTCAGGAGGCTGAAATCCACCCTGCTCTACGGGAACACTCTTTCCTGGATTAAACTGACAACATATCATACAGGTACGAACTTTTTGTTTAGCCGCTGCTCGTAAATGTTTATTGAACCAAATGTGCTGAATGCTGTCTAGCATAGCCTTCTCTCCTAAATGTGCTGGACTGTGAACTGTAGCTATAATGGCTTGAACCATGGAGTCAGGGAGAAACCATACAGATTTCTCCTTCGTCATCCATCCTTGATCTGTCTGGATCCCTCCTAGTTCAGTCCATTTCTTTATTTCTTCTGCTGTGGCATGTGTCTGTATGTCAATTACGTCAAGTGCGGGATCCTTAATTGTCATACACTGTGTTGGTGTCTGAACTATTGGCTTTGTCATGTCTAATGTGCGATTCTGAGCAGTCTGTTTAGCTGTTCTGTCAGCTAAATCATTGCCTTGAGAAATGGTATCAGTAACCTTCGTGTGTGCTTTACATTTCATAATCGATATAGCAGTGGGTAAATGTATTGCGTCTAACAAAGCATGAATGAGGGGTCCGTGCTGAATGTGGGCACCATGGGACGTTAAATAACCTCTCTCTCGCCACAGCACGCCGAAGTCGTGTACAACTCCGAATGCATAACGTGAGTCAGTGTATACATTAACTTTCTTATTTGTGGCTTGAATACAGGCTTGTGTTAGAGCAATAAGTTCTGCTGCTTGGGCTGACAAAATATCTATACAATTTGTTTCAATAACTTCAGTGTCTGTTGTGACTGCATACGCGGCCACTAAATCTCCTGTACTTGTTCTCATGCATGATCCGTCTACATACAACGTCAGGTCTGGATCTAACAATGGAACGTCTGTCAAGTCTTGTCTAGGTTTCGTCTTTATTTCAATGATTTCAACACAATCATGAGCTAGTGGGTCTGTTCCAATTACAGGTAATAGTGTAGCAGGATTCAATGTATTACACCGTCGGATCTCTATGTGTGGTTGAAACAATGTCAGTTCATAACCGGTAAGTCTTGCTATGGTCAAGTGTTGTGTTTGTGTTCGGTTCACAAGAACCTCTACTGCATGTGGTACTTGTACTGTCAATGGGTGTCCTAATACTATGGCATCGCTTTGTCTGATTGCTAAAGCTGTCGCTGCCACTGATTTCAGGCATGCAGGCAAAGCCTGAGCTACGGGATCTAATGTACTGGAAAAATAAGCACATGGCTTGCGTGATCCTGCTTGATCCTGAGTGAGTACTGACAAGGCAGTACCTTCGCGTTCTGTAACAAAGAGTGTAAAATGTTTGCTATAACATGGTGTTGCTAAAACAGGTGCTTGACATAAAGCTTCCTTTAAGCTTTTAAAAGCGTGTGTATGTTCCTGAGTCCAAGGGAGAACAGTCGATGTGGCTGTCTCCTGTGTGGTTAACTGAATGAGTGGTTTTGCTAGAAAAGCGTACTGAGGGATCCACTGCCTACAATATGAAGTGAGGCCTATGAAAGCCCGCACCTCCTTCTGTGTCTGGGGTATTGACATGTTAGCAATTAACTGGATGCGATCTGGTGTAAGCTGCCTTCCCTCCTTGGACAGCGAGTGACCAAGATAAATAACTCGCTGAACACAGAATTGCAGCTTAGAAGGAGACACCTTGTGCCCCTTGTCGGCTAGGAAATGTAAAACTGTCAGAGAAGCTTTTTCACATTCTGGCTCGCTTCTTGCGGTGATCAGCAGATCATCGACATATTGAAGCAGTGCAGTATTGACTGGCATGTGGATACTGTCAAGTTCTCGTTTCAGTGCTTGGCTGTAGATGCTGGGGCTTTCTGTAAATCCTTGGGGAGCGCGTGAGAATTTAAAGCTGCGCCCATTTAAACTGAATCCGAACAAGTATTGGCTTTCCGGATCTATTGGGACGCTGAAAAAAGCATTCTTGAGATCGATTACAGTAAAGAATGTTGCTTCGGAATCAATTGCTGTCAATAATGATGATATATCAGGGACCACAGGAAATTGTGGTACAATACACTTGTTTAATTCACGCAAATCAATAACCAATCGGTACACTGGTGGAGCAGTAGGATCAGTTCGTTTAAGAATCGGAATTATCGGTGAATTACATATATTGGAGTCTGTTTCTATAACTACTCCCTGGGCAATCAGCTCATCAATGATTTTCAGTAAAGCCACTACAGCATCATGCGGTAACTTGTATTGTCGCATTCGTGGTAGTACCACTCCAGCTTTCAATGTGACTCGATAGGGTGTAATGTTCATGCAGCCAACATCCGTAGGGCCTTGTGCCCATAGATGTACTGGTAAAGTCTGTAGTCGGGGATCCATGTCTCTAGACACATAGTGACCTTTAAAATCACGTAAAAACAACCTTACTCCTTCTGGAGAACAACATATTATGGCTCCTAGTGCTTTCAGAGTTTTAATTCCTAACAAATTTTCTGGGCATGATTTAGTAAGCAATAAATCTGTAGTTCGTGTCAAAGGTCCTATCGTAAGTGGTAGAGGTTGTGATACTTCATTAACAATAGGTTTTCCCGAAAAACCAAGGGAAACATTTTGAGAGCCTGAGAGGGGTGCCCCTGGAACTTCACTACGTTTTATGGTTGTTCGACTTGCCCCTGTATCGAGTAAGAATTTTCTATCTTGACCTAATAATTCACTATGTACATAAGGTCCTTCTTGATCTACAGGAATCTCGATAAGCGGTAAGTCAACTTCCCTCTCTAGGCTGGTTCATGCGTAATGCTGATATTCAGGGTATTCGTACTGTGCAGTCTGATACATTTGTCATGTTGTTGTTTGTGTGGCAGTAGCAGGCAACGGTGGTGCAGCTGGCACAAACTGTATGGGTTGCTGTGAGGCTGGCATGGACTGTTGCTGAACTGGCATGGACTGTCCATGCTGCATAGCTCCTTGTTCATTCTGATCTTGTCTAACTAATCGTGGTCTCTCCTTTGCAATACCTGTAGCTATATTACGTTTCAGGACTAGACAATCGTGTACATAATGGCCTAGTTGTTTACAGTAATTGCAGGTTCCTTTTACAGGAACTGCAGAATCACCAGAATGTGTCACACCCTTTTTGTGACCATCTGCTGGTACTGTCTGAGAAACTAGCATTTTCATTTTTGTATCCTTCATGCGTCTATGCTCGTGTTCTTGTTCATCCCTAATTCTATTGTGATGATACTGTAACATTTGTAGCATTTGCGACGGAGTGTTACTTTGCCAGGTACTCTCGAATTTCAATATTCTATTCTTTACTGGAGGCAATGCATTTTCCACTAATTTTGTCACAAATAGATGTGGATATGAGTCACTACTTGCTTTTATACCACTATTTATACCAAAACATTTTTCAAATCGAGCATAATAATCGCTTGTGTCTTCATCTTGCTTTTGTTTGCAGGCTGTGATTGCACCCCAATCTTCCTTTTTTGTAGTTAATAAACGTGGCAGTACCTGTACTAGTAAACCTGGTAATAGTTTAACTTTATCCCCGAGCCCCGAACCTGCAGTTCGGCCCCTTTCTTCCTCTGCTAATGCTGTCCAGTCTATCTTTTGGTCACCCACTTCCCACTCTTTTTCTTTCAGTTTTTCATAAATGCCAGCAGGCAAAAGCACCTTTAATATCGTCATAATATCAGGAAAGGTGTACTCTCCCATCAGTAACATGTCTTTAATTTCTCGGTGGAAACCCGCTGGGTCTTTGTCATGACTAGGTACTACTTTCTTCATTTCTAATAATTCCATTTTTGATATGGGTGTGTAAACAAATACACGGTGAAACTCATTGTCTTCGCCTTTTATTGGGTGCACTTCTCGTAAAGGATTTTGTCTATCCATATGGTACGGTGCTCTTTCTCTGCGGGGCAGGGAGAGAGAATCCGGACTTACAAAAAGGACATACTGCTTACGTGACACTAATATCTCTTTAATTAGCTTGTTACTAGAACCTCTCCATCTGTTTGTGAGTAGTTCCGTTAATACATCAGGTAAAGGACCAGGGTCAGCATGTTGGCTCTTATATAATATGAGGAGTTGCTGAATCATATAGATTCCAGCTAAACGTTGTTCATCTGTACTGAGGTTGAGAAACGTGTGTGCTACGGTCTCATCACCGTATTTTTCAGGACTAATAATCCAGTGAACGGCTGATCTAGCTAATTCTTGCTCATCCATGGAATCGAGGAGGTGGTAACCCCTTCGTTCTCGTAGTATCTTATCTGCGGCTTGAAACGAATGTTCAGGAGACTTCAGATTTATTACAGGCGTCGGATACGTTCTGCTGTTTTTTGGGCATACAGAATGTATTGGATCAGGAAAACATCTAGTATTTTCACAGGATCTTCCTCTGCCTACATAAGCTATGGTCTCTGACTGTCTTGCGGAATTCCCTGATTCGGACATTTCATCTTGCTCAAACTCGTCTGTTCCCAATCTTTCTTCATGAATACGCTCTATTTCTTTACGTATTTTTCGGCACATGGCTATTATACAATTTTGCTTATCGTGTCTCCCTTCTGATATATTCTGACTCCATCTTGTAAGAATAAGCATTGTATTCGGGTCTACCCCCGGACGATCTTGATTTCTGATTACACAGTTTATGAGGAAACGTAACAGTTCCCCCTGTATCTCTACCTTCTGGAATTCCATAGCTCTGTTAATACATCCTGGATCTCGTCCTGTTTGAACAAAATGATATATGTTGTCTAGATGCGTAGTCATCCCTGGTAACCTCGCTAAATACTCTGCGGCTCGCCTGATACGTAATGATGCCAGGACCATTTCGTCCTCTTTACCAACCACCGGGTCATATCTACAATTTACAAGGAGTTCTTTAAGCGTACGTTCACTTACGAATTTAGGTGTACGTGAATGTGCTGACTCTTGAAAGACAAGTTTATTTATTCTAGGTGGTGTAAAAGTACTGCTAGCACCTCCCGTGGCCCTATCTGGGGCGTCGGGTGTGAATGGGTTCGTTGAACGTGACACAGCAACTATGGGTGTCGATACCTCTGTAGAGTCGACTGCGGAGACAGATGCGGAACCAGATGTGCTTGCCGACGCTTGTGTCGGAACTTGCTGTTGCACGGGGACAGATACCTGATCCTGACGTTGAACCCCTCCGCCAGACGGTCTATGTGGTGCGGCGTTAGCATACTCGGGAGCTGCGTCATCTAGATATGAGGAAAGAAAAACATCTTCTGCGGTTCTGGGAAGCCCTTTTGGATGTACCTTAATTGGAAATAATGGGGGTGGCAAGTCTTTTGGTATCTCTGGAGCAGCCTTAGGTAATCCTTCGGCTAGTAGGGGATACATACCATTCATAAGAGCATTTCTTTGTCTATTTACTTGTTCTGATCTCACTCGGATACCTTCCTCAATTAATAGATTTTCTTGAACTTTATTTGAACTTTCTTTACTCCTCTCTTCTTGTCTACGTGCTTTTTCTGTTCGTCTATGAGATTCTTTACGCCATAACTCAACAGCGTCTTTCTGTGACTATCTGACCTTTCTTTTCCATAACTCTTCCTCCACTTTCATGATGCACTCTGCATCCCAGGTTCCCGCTATGGGCCACCTTTGACTTTCCGGTAATCCCTTGGTATAATCTACCCATAGATCAAGAAACAATATGGCATCTAAGCCATGTTTATGGTACATAAAATGCCCTGGAGTGTCCCTAGGAGGAATAGGAACTGCTTCTTCAAGCACCCCTTTTCTGGTAGTAATCTGTCTTAACTTCGAGAAGAGCGGCATATTTACAACTGATCTGATACTTACTCTTGAATTTTCTTAATACGAAAAACACAGTAAATGAACAGTGAACAATGAACAGTCATTCATACTACAATACTTGAACACTTTAAACTTTAAACATTAAACATTTTAACAATGATCGACAATGATGACAGTCTGCCTAACTAATCACCACGCTGAATTCTTGACAATAACTGAATTCTTCGGAATACTTGATATACTGCTAAACAGTACATATACACTGCTAAACAGTGCAGACCGGATTTGTGTACCCAAATCCGTCTTGACCGGCACAACCTATGTGCGCGTCAACACGCCTCCCCGGCGATGGTACTCACCGAGTAGCTCCTTGAAACGGAAGGCCTCAGAGAATAGACAGGACTCGATGACTGCGGACAGCGGACCCTCGGGACATCGGGATTTCGGAAAACCTGGTGGGCCTCTGTATACCTCGGATCTTGCTCTCTCAGCTAGGCTCTGGTCGGGATACTTCGCACTTCTCACCGCCTCGTCTGGGTTGATCGCAGCCTCAGTCGCCCCCGCTTGACCGGAGGGAGCTTACAGGAAATCCTGCTGGTACGCGTTTATGGTCCGTCCAGCTGTGGCAGGAGACCGGGCCTGCAACGCACCGCCGGCGCGTGAGATGAGAAAGTGTCCCTGTTCGGGCGCCATTATGTGGTAAATAAAAATACCGGACTGAATTTCATACGGAATCTTAAAATAAAGTAAATAGCTCAAAATAACAAGAGGCAGAATCCGTGGTATAAGAGGTTTTCTAAATGGGCTTTATTCCATTCAAAATGGCCGACTCGAGTCGCGGCCTTCAGGTTCCGTCACCACGAGGGTTCAGGAAGTGAAGTACAATAATTTATTGACAGTCATGTATTTTTATAATAAGTGCATTACAATGAAACGAATGTAGAAGGCGTAACATTTGATAAGAAAAAATGACGTGACAGTGATATAATCGAAACTAGGCGTAATAAGGAATAAAAGAAACATGATTGGTTAGGATTATCAGACATAGGTGGATCTATAAGATAATACTTGGCATAGATGCGCGCGCGGCAGCATGACGTGTGATTGACGTGCAACTAGGGGGTGAAGGGGACTTGACATTTAGCTCTACATGTGGAGACGAGAAGTCTGGGGGGTCAAGTCAACCTAATCCCAAATCATATCTAACATCCTATGTTTGGAGAACTATGTTATCCACAAGGAAGGACTCTCGGACAGAATCTATTCTATACTAACTGTGTGTGCGTGTACAAGCGTCTAAGTGTCTGTATGAGATGCGAGAGGCAGAAAACTTTCCATGACAGCAGGGCTATGAATCACTTGCAGGAGGACGGAAAGGCTGAGTCCTTGCTTGTGAGCTAAGGAAATGTTTACCTAAATCACTAGACAGGAATGAATCGGCTGAAGAGCAAAATAGATAATTCGAAGGTGAAATACAGCTTCTTGGCAAGCATGCGAAAACTGGCCGAGGCAGGCACCGTTAGCTGCACAGGGAGTAGGACAAAGTTCATGGATACAGATGCGAGCTCAAGCTGAAGCTGTCAGAGACAGAGAGCAGGGAAAGGCTTTGAGGACAGAATCGGGCCTACTTGCCTGAACTGTAAAAATGGAGTAACTTAGCCATATAAAGTCGGTGGCCTTTCATGCTTAGGAATCGAATATCCAGCCCATTGATGGCGGATCTGACAGAGAACATATCGACGGTAGACACACATATGTTTGCGTCTTAGAAACTGGAACTGGAGGGAACATACATGTACTTGTAACATGCATATAGAACCGTTGGGGTCCAAGATAGGGGACATAACTGATCAGGAAAATCCACATTTCCACAGGCCCACGGGGAAGCGCCAGTGGGTGCTAAGACGGCCAGGTGCCGTGTGACGCACACGCCCACTGTGACATTGTACAGCTCCTGGCCGTCCGACGGATAGAACGGGTTAATTATTATTATTATTTTATTTCTGTTGAAAACTCAAATTTCTTCTGAAAATGGTAAGTAAAATTCAAGTATTCCAAAGAGCTAAGGTCCAGCATAGTTCAATTCAATACAGCACAGCTCAATAAACCAGGGTGTGTCTAAGGCAGGAAGGTTCCCAAGGAATTGATGCAGCATTTATCGCCTACTTATAGGAGGAAGTCACCTCATTACAGTGTCAAGCAAAATAGAGGAAGAACTCAAATCACAGTTGCCCGGAGGAACAGCACACTGCTCCGTCACCTCAACTCTGTACATGCATAACAGACCAAACTGCCACAAGATGCTGTCAAACGTGGACCAGCAAACCAGTAATGGTTTGAGATAACCAGGGATGTCTGACTATACAATACAGCCAGAGGGGGCAAAACTTGGATTCAAAGTACACAATACTCTTACTTAACAGGTAAACATCATGGTTTCGCCCATACGTTGTGAGCCACCATTTTATGCTTATTAAATCCCATGTAACTCTTTGCCAGAGAACCTCGCCTGGGGAACGTCTACTATCACCAGGCTCATCAGCGGATCATCCCAGATCACTCCGCCATCCAAAACCATGATTCAAGTCAGCATAATGTAACTGGGAAGCCCAAACAGCGCAGTCTGGGGCTTCTCACAAGTCGGAGCTCAGGAATCAAGCGGTCATCTTTCTACGTGGCCAGACCATGCCCCCATGTCAGATACATCTTATAAGCTCTGCATCAACAACACATGAAAAAAGTGTTACTTTGTTCAAAGAAAAGATAGACGTACACATCAGATGTAAAGAGTTTTAATAATGTCAGTACTATTGTGCAATATAATTAGGTCATATCTTTCACCCTGGTTTGTATCCCATAGTGCTTATGTTCACATTGATAGCTTATAGTAAATCCTGCAAATAGTAAAGTGCTTACCACAAGAATGTGAGACTTCTCCTAAGCCCACAGAGATTTAAGGAAAGTTCTTTCCCATTAGGATTCAGTGAATAATAACTAAAGGAGAGGAGTATATATTCAGTAAACCTTTTAAACCAATCGAGTTGAATATAACTTCATCAAAAACAGGCATCCAGAGTCCGCAAATGTAATAATTTATACATAATACCAGAAAGCATGAAAGAAGAAAAGAAAAAATTCCTAAACAGCATTAGTACGTTAAAAAAGTATAGCCATCAGTGACTATGGGGTCTATTATGATGTAGGGCGGATCGCAACCGCCCGCATGGCAGTGGCGATCCGCCCTATATCATACCCCGCCCGCCACCCATTTCCCCCCATCATATTAGTATGGCAGGGGGGACCGAGGTGGATGGAAAGACCGTCCGCCGGTTTTCCATCGGTCGACCGGGCGGAAAAGGGGCTGAATATGGTGGCGGTGTGTGCTAGACACCGCCATCCATATTAGCATGGGCAGTGGTGCAGGGCTTTCCATGGCGGAGACCCCACCATGGAAAGTGTAGGAGAGTAGGATCTGCACTTATGTTGCCCCCACTTTTTTTCTGATGTATACACTCGTTTCTGGCTATAGTCTGGCTGGGTGCCTGCTAATCAGGGCCCGGTCTCTCTGTTCTCTCTAAATGACTTGGTGTGCATATTAGATGCACTTGTGATTGGATACTGTGGTACCTTATGAGCCCCTAGTATATGGTACCTTAGGTACCTAGGGCATAGGCACTTCACAGGCCTACCAGGGGCTGAAGCATGTGTTATGCCACCCCTGGGAAGCAGACTAAATCTGACACCACAGGCCTGCTATTGGTGGGGTAGTGTTAGCACTCCTCACTGAGGTATAGGTTTCTATATCTCACCATACACACACACATATAGACCTATCAGTCACCCCTAAGGCAGGCCCTATCAATCCTGAGGGCAGGGTGCTTGGTTTACAAGGTGAGGGGGTGCCTCTGCCTGAGCAGGGCCCCTCTGCAGCTGTCAGAGTCTATTCTCTGTGGCTGTTTGTGGATGTGGTTAAACCATATACTCTTAAGTGCATTATAAATGCTAACTTTGGAATGACTGCATCAAAACATGTTGTGTTTGTTGTCAAACAACTTGGAATCATACCCCCACATCAGTCCATGATGTGGGAGCATGATCCCACCCTTCTAGAGGGGACAACCTGTGCCTACTGTGGTAACACGGTAGAAATCTGAAAGAGCCCTGGCATCACAAAATGGATGCCACCAGCACAGACACTGGGCTGCCTTCCTGCTGCTGACTGAAACTCGCAGCGGAGGAGGCCCAACAATAGGCATCCTGTCACAGGGAGGTGTCACCACCTTCCAGACAGGATTTAGTGTATTGGGGCTGGGTTGGTGCACTCCTAGAGTGCTTTGAAGTCCTGCACTGGGGGAGCAGTAGGCTCCTCTGTGCATATGCCAGCTCAAACTGGTTCAGGGGCTACCTGTCCCTGCTCTGGCATGAAACTGGACAAAGGGAAGTGGGTGTAACCACCCCCTACCCTGACCCTCCCAGAGGAGTGGTCATAAAGCTAGTCCCTCCCCTATCTTCAGTATAAGATAGTAAACCTTGCCATTGCAAAGTAGATAACCCTGGATGATGCTTTACAAGAAGAATCCTGGTCCTTCGACATTCCACTACCTTTGGAAGACGGAAGAATCTCCCTTGGAGTCAAGGAGTGACTCCCCTGCTTGGCAGGCACCAAAACTTGAATCAACATTTGCAAACTTTCCCGCTCCTGGTGTAGTCCGAAGTCCCTGCAGCCCTGGAAGTGGATTTCCCAACTTCTCGACAGCCATTGTGAGTCCCCAGCAAAGCTAAGGTGAGTGGACCCCACGAGTGAAGAGGAACTGCAATACCTGGGAACCGTGTACTATTATCGAGTGAAACCTCTTCCCGACTTTCTACGAACTTGTGCTTTGGACCATTTGTGGCCCAAGCCTCCAGCAGGTTGTGCAGCGAAAATCAGAGGCCTACCCCATCCCAAGTGACTGTGGGCTCCTGTGAAGCATTTCCTCATGAGGTGTCTTTGCGATCCCTTTCCCATTGGCTTGTGGGTCCCCCAAAGACTTTCTGAATGAACCAAAGGGCTCTCCTAGTTGCTCCAGGCTTGCCCTCACTTACCCTCACTGGGTGAGTCCCTCAGACCTTGATGGTCTGCACCATTGACTAAATTTACTTTCCACAAGACTTGCTGTTGCCAAAGCTTGTTGGCTCCAATCCAGTTGCCGACACCGCAGCCAGCTGCAGACGTTATGGGACACTTCAAATCCAGCTGCTGGTCATTGTCGATCTCTCCTGGACCTCGTGAGCGAAGAGTCAAAACACCTTTGATCATCTGAAATCACCCAACATCCGTGGGCATCCATCTTCCTGGCCCCGGGTCTCTGGCAAGTGACTGTGAACACTGTCTCTGAAGAAAGAGCCCGAATGCTCTGAAACGCGTGAGGCGAAAGGACAGAATTATTTAGAGCTGAAAATGCCTGTTCCCTGAAATAAATGATTTGCTTAATCACCGGCTGGAGGAGTGCGTCTCTATATGCAGGGAACCCTTTGACAAGATTTATGCACGGTTGGTCCGACCGTGGGAGTTCGCACCGCCCTTCAAAATTCAGAAAAGGGATCGTCTTACCTGAACTCTTCGGGTGCACACAGACGGCGCAGCTGGGTTCGTAATTATGGAACAGACTTTGAGACTCTGAGGCCCACCGGAGGGCTGCTATCGGTCTGGGAAATGTGTTCAAAGTACACACACACCACTGGAGGTAAAATCTTGTAGGAATAATAAACCACAAGTTCCGGCATACAGCGTAAAATAATTCATTAAGAAGTGGCACACCAGAAGCCAATAAATTGTTGAAGCATGCAGGGAACTATGGGAAGCCTAACAATCTGTGCACTTGAACTGCCTCTGAAGAAAGAGCACGAATGCTCTGAAACGCGTCAGGCGAAAGGACAGAATTATTTAGAGCTGAAAATGCCTGTTCCTTGAAATAAATGATTTGCTTAATCACCGGCTGGAGGAGTGCATCTCTATATGCAGGGCACCCTTTGACAAGATTTATGCACGGTTGGTCCGACTGTGGGAGTTCGCACCGCCCTTCAAAAATCAGAAAAGGGATCGTCTTACCTGAACTCTTCGGGTGCACACAGATGGCGCAGCTGGGTTCTTAATTATGGAACAGACTTTGAGACTCTGAGGCCCACCGGAGGGCTGCTATCGGTCTGGGAAATGTGTTCAAAGTACACACACACCACTGGAGGTAAAATCTTGTAGGAATAATAAACCACAAGTTCCGGCATGCAGCGTAAAAGAATTCATTAAGAAGTGGCACACCAGAAGCCAATAAATTGTTGAAGCATGCAGGGAACTATGGGAAGCCTAACAATCTGTGCACTTGAACTGCCTCTGAAGAAAGAGCACGAATGCTCTGAAACGCGTCAGGCGAAAGGACAGAATTATTTAGAGCTGAAAATGCCTGTTCCTTGAAATAAATGATTTGCTTAATCACCGGCTAGAGGAGTGCGTCTCTATATGCAGGGTACCCTTTGACAAGATATATATATATATATATATATATTCACTGAAAAAACCATAGGTTTCAGGCACGTTATAGTTAGGAATTAGCATTTAAAAAACCTTAGAAATTCACTGAAAAAACCATAGGTTTCAGTGGCGTTATAGTTAGCTGGACATTTCACTCATACAAAACCATTGAAGTTCCACCGTTATAATTAGTTCAGCTAACTATAACTCACGCACCCGCAGTGCACTGCTGATGACGTCACATATTACATCACTCATGACATGGTCAGTGACATCACTCATGACATCACTGATGACATCTCAAATTACATCACTGATGACATCACTGATGACATCATCCAGTGAGTGTGTGTTTTTCTGAAAATTTAATATGTTTTTATCTATGCATATTTTAAGGTCGATGGAAGAATAAATGGGTATATAAGTGTCTAAATGGATGATTTTTTTAATGAAAAATTGATTGCATAACTGACTGATTAAGTGTCTCTTAGTGAATACATGGGTTAGTGAATAATGTTTAAATATATAAATATCTGTAACAGCCATCTATTCCAATTCACAGTGCGCTCTATCAACTGGGGCAGGCAAGACGGGTGGAATCCTACCCAATATACATTTTATAAACAAGAACGTTTGCCGCACTCCAGAGATGTCTTTCAAGGTTATTTATTGCATCGCCACTACCACCAACATGTTTCACCACAAGGGCTTGTTCACGGTTGAGTAAGTCCTGTTTCCTTTACCAATGTTTGCATATTTCCCACAACAGCCAATTATGAGGCATTCTGGGGTTTGTAGTAAGGACAACATATATCTACATATATACAAATGATCCTGTTCCATAAATATAGTTTGATATTATGTTCAATCATGAATTCATAGTATATGCAAGGATTTATTTGTCAGTCAAAACAAAAGATTAATGAATTAATTAATTAAAGCATTATTTGTGTAACAATCATGTGAAAGGTTATTGTCTTGGTGACTGTACAATTAATAATCACAAATTGTATAGTTCATTATCCTGAGGAGTATTTCTGGAGTTGTGTGAGTATAAACAGTTTGTCTAAGTGACATCGTTGTGCAATTTGTCATCATTACAAATATACATCTAGCCTAAGTGGCTTTGT
This sequence comes from Triturus cristatus, assembly GCF_964204655.1. NCBI lineage: Eukaryota > Metazoa > Chordata > Amphibia > Caudata > Salamandridae > Triturus > Triturus cristatus. Next base: position 846,792,252 of record NC_140589.1, read on the forward strand.
TATAGTTTGAATGCAAACACATATTTTTCTGTGGATGTCCTCAAATTTTAACAGTTTTTTTGACTGTTTTTTAATTTGTATAATAATCAATGGTAAATTCATGTATCAGTTATTCAAAATTGGGTTGTCATATATGTACATAAAGATCTTTGTCAGCATTCAAGCCTTGTGGCTGTTTGGTTCTGAATCGGATGATCATTTTGCATTCTAAGGGTCTCAATTTTTGTGTTCTGTTGCCTCCTCTCTCCTGATTTGGGACGTGTGCAATGCCACAATATTTCATGTTTTTCCATGTTAAGTTAACATGTGTTTTAAAGTGTTTTGTCATGGTATAGTTGACATCTTTATTTTGTACAGCTCTAATATGTTCTAGTATTCTTTTCTTGAGAGGTCAGAATGTACTCCCTATGTATTGTTTTCCACAGTCACACATAATCATATATACCACATAATTGGTTTCACAAGTGATCTTGTGTGTAATGGTAAATTGTTTCCCTTTGAAACCTGTTAGATGTTTCATGTTCTTACCTATCTTACACACTTTGCATTCAACACACTTGCTGAAGCCTTTGTGATGGTTTGACAGCCATGTATCACTTTTAGATCTTACAAGATGGCTTCTGATGAGTTTGTCCTTGAGAGAAGGAGCCTTTCTAAATGAAATGTCGACATTCTCATTCAAACTAACTCCAATGTGTGGATAATTTTTGACTATGTCCCAGTACTTATTCCTGATTTCCCTGAATGGGTCATGTTCTTTGTTGTATGTCATTATTAGTCTGATCTTACTGCCTTTATCCTTCTTTTAAATAAACCGTATTTGTTTATGCTTTCTGATTGTGAAAGGTTCTTGGTTCATTTTTTCCCTTCCTCAATCTCACACATGTTGTAACCTCTTTGTTTAAATTTGTTTACAGTTTTGTCTTATTTCTCTTTGAATTTTTTGTCATCTGAACAGTTTCTCCGCATCCGCAAAATGTCCCCATGTGGGATGCTTTTCTTTAGGGGCCCAGGATGGAAACTACTACCATGTAGAATGCTATTTGTGGCAGTGGGTTTGCGATAGACTGTAGTTTGTATCTGATCATTTTTGATATAGACTGTAAGGTCTATAGAATTGTACTTAATTTCCACTGATGTTACATGTGAAAGAAAGGCCGACGTTAGTTTGATTGAGACGATCAAAGTAGTCTAGGAATTCCTTTTCAGTTCCATTCCAAATGATGAATAAATCATCTATATAATGTAGCCACAGGTGAACCTTTTCAGTGTATCTTTCGTTCCCTTCTCCCCAAGCCACGGTTCTCTCCCACCATCCCATGTTGAGATTTGCGTAGCTTGGGGAAAAGGAAACTCCCATGGCTGTCACACGTTTGTAGATAGAACTGTTTATCGAAGAGGAAAACATTATTGCGTAGACACAGTTCTGTCATTTCCAGAAGTGCATCAGACTGTTTCAAGCAATGGACATTTCTTTGCGCTAAGAAGTATGTCATTGCCTCAAGACCTGTATCATGATTGATTGACGTATATAGTGAGACTACATCAATTGTGGCTAATAGTAGGCCACTATGCCAATCCATGTCCACCAGATGTTTTAGGAAATCTCCCATCACTTTGATATATGAGCATAATGTTGTCACTATTGGTGCTATAAAATTGTCTATATATATATATATATATATATATATATATATATATATATATATATATATATATATATATATTCACTGAAAAAACCATGAGTTTCACACATGTTATAGTTAGCTGGACATAAAAAACCAATGAAATTCCCCCGTTATAGTTAGCTCAGCTAACTATAACTCGCGCGCCCGCAATCCACTGCTGATGACGTCACATATTACATCACTCATGACATGGTCAGTGACATCACTCATGACATCACTGATGACATCTCAAATGACATCACTGATGACATCACTGATGACATCATCCAGTGAATGTGTGTTTCTTAACAATTTTAATATGTTTAATATATATAGGGAAAGGCCTGTTGAAGAATGAGTGGGAGTACAAGTGTGTAAATGGATGATTTTCTGTGGTGCGTAACTCACTCTATAAGTGAGTCATTACATGTATCTTACTGCAGACTAGTGACTAAACTGTGTAAATGTCTGTATGTGTCTGTATGTTGGTGTATAAGTGGCGGAATGGTTTTGTGAATAGCTATATGAGTGTCTATATGAGTTATTGATTGCTAGTCTCAGTATCTGTATGGGTTCCTGAGTGTTTGTGTGGGTAGGGTGTGTGTGACTCTATGCATAGATGTGTGAGTGGGTGATTCTATGGGTGCATGGTTTTAAGAGTGCATCTGTGATGGACTGTATGGTTGAGTGAGTGTATGTATGGGTGTGTTAGGGATTGAATGTATATCTCAGTGGTACATTTGTGACTAACTACATATGTGAAAGGCAGTATATATGCGTGTAAGAGTATATAAGTGGGTAGATGTGAGAGTGTGTGATTGTGAGAGTGACTGTATGGATGAGTGTGTGCTTGTATCAATGATTCTATAAGAGCGTAAGAATGTGATACTATTTTTATGAGTAAGTGAACTTGAGTGTGTATAACTGCATAGGTGAGTAAATGGGAGTGTGATTATTTGCATGACTGAGTAGGTGTGAGAGTACCTCTATGGATGATTGGTAGTGTGTGAGTGTCTATATAGGTGTATAAATGCATATGATAGTTTTGTATGGAGTGACTGTAAGTATGAGTGACTGTACAGGTGAATGAGTGGAGGTGTATGTAGACCTAAGAGTTAATAAGTGGGTATGTAGTTATTGGTATTGCAATATGTATGGTTTTGAGAATGGAACTCTTAAATTTTGAGTCGGTGTATCAAAGGTTATATTAGGGTGTGAGAAGATGTGGTAATGTATCACATGGATGACGTCATCAGTGATGTCATTTGAGATGTCATCAGTGATGTCATGAGTGTTGTCACTGACCATGTCATGAGTGATGTAATATGTGACGTCATCAGCAGTGGATTGCGGGCGCGCGAGTTATAGTTAGCTGAACTAACTATAACGGGGGAATTTCATTGTTTTTTTACGAGTAAAATGACCAGCTAACTATGACATGTGTGAAACCTATGGTTTTTTCAGTGAATTTGCAAGGTTTTTTAAATGCTAATTCCTAACTATAACGTGTGTGAAACCTATGGTTTTTTCAGTGAATTTCAAAGGTTTTTTAAATGCTAATTTTAGAATTTTTTAATATATTTTTTAAATATTTCTTTTACAAAAATGTCCCTATGTATACATTTATAGATTATCTGTATCCTTTAATTTGGTGTGGCTCATTTTTTTTTACTTTGAATTTGGATAAAGTTGAACAGCATAGTTAATATGTTCTATTAACTTATGTACACTTAAATTTATTTTTTTTTCTATAAATTTTTAGGGTGCGCACACTGAGCGCGCACCTAGTATGCATGTGTATGTTTTTTCATGTATGCATGCGTACGTTATATACGTACGCATACGTACGTTTTAGTACGCGCTCGCAGCGCGCACCCAGTACGCATGCGTACGTACGCATGCGGGCGTCGTACGTGCTCCGCACGCTACACTCGCGCATACGCGTGGAGTACCCGCTCTGACGTTCGCGCATGCGCGCGTGCTGCGTATGCCCGTTACGTACGCACATAATACTTATGCGCATGCGCGTAAACGTTCGCGCATGCGTAATTGCACCGTGAGCGCTCTGCGCTTGCTCCGTGCGCGCACCTCGAGTTATGTGATTAATAAAACAACATTTTTAATTGGTTTTCATTACTTTCAGTTTCAGATTGTTTCAACACCACACCCAATCCCCTCATGGCAAGTCATGTGATCAAGAAACATCACTTTTCATTGGATCAAAGTACTTTCAGTTCCAGATTCTTCCAAAACCACACCCACTCCCCTCATTGTTAGTTCTGATTCCCTTGGAGAAGGAGCTACTCTGTTTTTGTGAGACAATGGCAGAGCACCAGCCACCTTCTGAGAGTGAACAGGACACTCTTGAGAGACAGAGGCAGAGGAAGCAAAAAGACTCCTTTATATGGCAGTTTTTCACTTTTCCTGAGGGACAAAACAAGATGAATGCACCAAAAGTAACCTGCATACTTTGTCAGCGGACCTTATCACGTGGAAATGCTAATAAGAAGTACTCTTTTAGTATTCACACAATGTTGAGGCACGTTGAGAAAATGCATCCTGTGACTTTTCGTCAAGCTTCTGGAGCAAACCCTCCACCTGCTCAGCCGACGACATCTGCAGCAGCTCAGCCGAGCACATCTTTGGCAGCTCAGCCGAGCACTTCTTCTGCGATGGTGCCTTCACCTTCTTACAAACCTCTGGATATTCGTCCTTGTTTTGGGAGGATGTCTACACTGTGCATGGATTGTGGTACTCTTATTACTATGGGTGAGAGCAGTGTTGATCTCATTCAGAGAAAATTTGAGGAGCACTCTTGCACTGGGCCATAGTTTTGTTATTTTTTTTTTCGTTTTTCTCTTCCTCTGTCCCTACATTAACTCAAGGGCTCTTTTTAGAGCCACCTAAAATCTAAACACAAAAACTTGTTTTTTGAATCTATTTGTCAATTATTTTTTTTGGGGTGCGCGCACCCTGCGCGCACCCAATGTTGTTTTTAAAAAAAAATAATCATTTTTTTCAACTTTAGTAAACCTTCAGGGACTCCCTGACAAAGAGAGGGGAGTGGCAAAGTAATTAAAAAAGAGATGGTGTACATTTCACTGATGAAGGGAAGAGAGTCTTCCTATTAAACTTTAAACTCTGCATCAGTACTTACGTATAGGTACCCTAAACCTATCAAAAAAGATAATAGCTCATTTTAGTGCTACGTTTGAATTGGCTGTATTTACAAGGAGAGGAAAAGACACACAGAGTGGCTTATCCTCTCCTTGTAAATATGGAGGAGCACCCTGTGCCACTAGTACGTCAAGAAAAGTGACGTAGTGGTGGCGCAGGTGGCTTGTAAATCTGCCCCAGAGATGTTAAGGAAATTAAGGGTAAAACAGACAAACAGAGAGTGACAGATACAGAGACAGAAAGCAAACAACTGAGAAGGAGTAAGGCAGTTAAAAAGACTAAGACATATGGATACAGAGAAAGAAACATGGATGAAAAATTAGTGATGGAGGTAGTAAAGGTAGGGGAGTAGTAGAGAAGGAGTGAGGGAGTTACAAAAGAGTAGTAAAGCAGGAAGAGAGAGTGAGAAGAGAAATGAGAAAAGCAGAGTAAGGAGAGGTGAAGAAAAGGAAGCATGAAATGAAAGGAGTGAGACATACAGATATTTTAAACTTACCTAACCATCAAAGTAACTTATTTAGAAATAAATGTTTTTATTTAATTGCAAGGAAACTGAATTACATTTTCTAAACTTTCTTTCTAGTTCTGAAAAAAAGAAAAAAAGTATTAATATTCAACAAAACATTTTATTAAACAGTACATGTTTTTTTCATATTTAGCAAAGCAAGTTTTTGCCCTTTTTTTGCTGTTTTCAGAATGTTTTGATTTTCACTGAAAATAGTGAAATCAATTGTATTCATCATTTAATAGCGGGCAAAAAAAAAACAATCTGAAAGATTGTTTAGAAAAGCCCTGAATCTATCCTCACTAAAACATACCTTAATAGAAATGTCACATATGTATTAAAAATACCTTTTAAGTACAATAACATTTTTCAAGAAATAACGTCTGTAAACCTTGTTGCAAAAGAACATATGCCAAAATAATTTCTGTCAAAGATGTCCACAATTGTTTGTTTTACCTTTCCTTGAGGCCAAATGGTAAGTTTAAAATCCTTTTTGAGTGAAATATTCAATTTTAATCCTTTAAAATTTAAATAATGCTTTCTTCAGATGCTGAATTTAGTATTTAAAATTTGGGTTTCAGAAAAATTAAGTAACAATTGGGTAAATCATAAGGCAAACGTTGCTTGAAAATCAATTGAGAATCATTACACAGTGTCCATCCTTTTTCACATTTAAGATAAACTGTGTAATGACCAAAAGTTATAGAAGGACCGTCATGAAAGATTATTGCAACTGCTACAAAAGTTTTTCCAGATATAGATAATTGATTACCAACAAACTTCTTTTGTAAAGTTTCCAATTCTGTTCCATCAGCTCTACAACGTTGTACCATTAAAATTACATACTGTCCATATTTCTTTAAAAATAACGTTGACAACATTTCAGATTTACGTTCAGAACATTCCATGTTGTGATTAGCATCTTTAACTAATTTACTAAAAGTCACTGTTTTACTTTCTGGTAATGGTAAATATATGAACCTTTCAGAATCAACATTACTACTGCATGTGTTCATACAGTTTTCACAACAATGTTCCCATTTATAAGAGACACCAAATAAATGTTCTACTTCTACCCCGTCATCTTCCAGTACCATCAGCATATACATTAAGAATTCCTGTGCATCTTGCTGGACATTTTGTGTAAACTGTGTACATCCAGAACATACATCTAAAAGATTTCTAACATGGGAAGCACTTTCTATTTTATTTTTATCATTACTCAGCTTCTCATAAAGGAGACTCAGCAAAGAACAGAATCTTTTTCTCTGATTTACTATTATCTGCTCTTGCAAAAATTCAAGATAAAATACAACATTCAGCACTACATTTGCGTAGCAGTTGACACCAGAGCTATTTTCAAAATGTCAACCAACAACCTCTTCCACACTGTCCTTTTTCTTTTTTCTTGCAGTCACATCACTGTCTTTTTGTTTTCTCTTCTGTACATCCTCATTACAGATATTGTCAAATCTCCTTTTCCTACAAACACCACGTTTTTCAAACACAGGATACTGACCTAAATGAGGAGCATAGCAGCTTCTTAATCTATTATACTCCTTTACACAGTTTGCATCAGCACTTACTTTTGAGTCATCAAAGTCTATCATGAATAAACCAGATAATTTTTTCACGCGTGACAAAGCAACATATGCCATACCTTCTTTAAACACAGTAGATCCAATATTTACAAAAGCACTATCAACAGTTAATCCTTGAGACTTGTGAATAGTTACAGCATATGCTAGAGAAATCGGAAACTGCTTCCTACGTACATATAAGTCTTTCACTAGCAAAAAACGAACTGAACAATGACTAATGACTTTAACCTCTTCAATCTGATCAAATTTTATTTTTAAGAATTCAATTTCATCTTTTTTCTGGTACTTTACAAAACCCACAACTTTACCCATAGCTCCATTCACTAAACCTTTTTCTACATCCAAATTACGTCTTAAAATTACTCTACAGTTCATACACACATAAAGATTCTTTCCCAAACCAGCTGTTTTTGAAATGTTTTTCTCCAGAGAATCCATTTTAGTAGCCAATTTGCCTGTCAATATAATAGTTATTCGTTCATGTTGAATTTTATCCACCGCTTCCAGTTTTATGATCTCTTCATTTTCCAATTTCAAAAGTTCTTGATTGAATACAGAGCATTCATGTAGTGTTGGCATTAAGCAGATTACAGTATTTTTTTCAGCAATTTTCTTGTATATTTTCTCTGGAACTATTTCTTCTGTTGCAAACAAATTACTCAGCAATCGACTCTGTAATGCTTTTCTGCCATATTCTGTGAGTAGTCCAATTCTTATATCTTTCAGAATACTTGCATAATCCTCATCATTGGGTTGCCTCATATTGGTAATGAGTTCCTTATACTCAAAATATGTCCAAATATTTACATTGCCTATACTTCCTAACAACTTTTTCGTGTCTTCATGTGTAAGTGTATGGAATACCGGTTGTCCTTTAACTGGAGTAAGTTGCAAAAGATCCCCAAAAACTATGACGTGTTTTCCTCCAAATAACACGTCATAGTCTGTCTTTAGTATTTGCTGCATTCTTAAATGCACAAAGGCAAGCATTAAGTTTGATACCATGCTTACCTCATCAATAATGAGTACTTTCATTTTCTTCAATACTCTTGAAACTTCCAAGCATGCTTCTCCTGCTAGTTTGTGGTATTGTATTTTGTTCTCATGCTCTACTGGTAACGTTAGCAAACGATGTAAGGTAACTCCTTTTATGTTATACGCTGCTAACCGAGTTGGAGCAGTAACAACACAAGACAAAATGGAATCCGTTTTCTTCTGTAGGTAGCTTCTAATTACATTAATTAAGAAACTTTTTCCAGTTCCTGCTTGTCCACTTACATACATTCTCATTGCTTCAAAAGATGTGCATGAGCACTCTTTATTTTCATGTAGTAATTCGTGATCAATTTTTTTCCTGACTTCTTCATAAATTTGTTGTTGTTCATCATTCAGTTGTTCTTCCAAATTCGGTAAGTTTATTAAATCATCCTGAGCTTGATTCATAGCTGTTTCGACTTCAGTCATGGCTATTGCTGCTTCATTTTCTACGATTGGTTGTGCTAGAGGATCTTGACTGAATGTCCCAGAACTTTGACTGTCTTGACAACTGTCTCTAGCTACTTCAGCTGCAATTGTTGCTTCTTGTTCAATTTCTTCATTTAACATTTGAACATAAGTTGTGAAAGTACTGCATTCTATGCTGTCTTTGCTAGCATTGAAGGAATCTTCATAACTCTGGAATTCTCCAAGTTGTTCGTCCTCTGAACGCCATGGTTTAAACAGCTGCAAAGTGGCAAGTAGTAAAATTCCTTTTTGTCAGGAGTGTCGCAACTCAGCTTCCGGTGATTTATCAAACTTCCTTTTGTTTGCTTCACCAAACATCCTTCCTCACCACTGACTTTATATTTTCCATTGTTGATGTCTTCTGTGGCATTCCGTTTAAAAATGAAGTTCTGCAGCACTTCATAGAGACACATGTTCTCAAGGTGATGACTTCTTTGTGGGTAATATGTGTCCAACATGTTTGTTCTTAAAATGTCTGTACTTTCTGGTTCGAACTCTGCTAAATATTCAATTTCTCGAATAGATTTCAGTACCCGATTTCGCATTCCTGCAAGGCCTAAACTTACCCAAATTATTCTTCTGGATTTCGAGTACAGACTTGCAGATGATAACCTATCTGAGCATTCGTAGGATCCAATTTCTCGATGTGATAACATCTTTAAACTGAAACTGTATAGCTTCTTACTGACAGTCTTCTCGTGAGAAATCTCTTCCCACATTTCCTTCAATTCCGTTTTCTCAGATTTAGTGATGTAAGATGTGACATACCGAGCAACAGCAATAGAATTGTCAGCCACATACTGTATATCCATTTTAGCATTCCACATGGATAAAATGACTGGGTTGTAGTCATTTATATATTTTGACTCTTCTTTTCTTCTTAGGTTGTAGGTATTCTTAGGCGATTTTCTTGTAATAGTATGTCGCACAGCTGACATAAAACTGTTTACTCTTCCTTTTGAAAGAACAGGTTGTGGAAATCCAAATCGACATTTTGTGTAGAATTTATCTTTACTCTTGTACTTTCGTCGACAGTATTTTCCACACCGATGACTTTGGAAACGTAAAACTTTCTCTTTTAAGTTTTTCTCTTCTGTGCTTTTAGGTATAGCACATGTTGCATATCCTTCAATGAAAGATAAAACTGCTTCATCAGCATCTGTTCCAAATTTTGGGGGATCCTTGATCCACAACAGCATATGAATATGAGGAGCACCTCTTGCTTGGTACTCTTTTCTCCAAAAGAAATCCACAACTTCTCCAAGAGGTGGATTTTTTTTATTGCAGATGAAGGACATCATAGCCTCAAATCTATGATTAAAATATCTGCAAACATTAACCGGATCCAATGAGCACAATTCTCCTGCTGTCTTGTATTGTATGTTTTTAATGTTTGAATTTGCCTCACGAAGAAAATCTAGAAGATCATACCAAGCGTACTCAGCACAGCTTAGGGTAAGGAACCATGTAGGAGTTCCTAAATTCCGTAATATACACTTCAATTCTCCATGGCGTCGGTACCAATATTCATTAGTCCCACGCTGACAAGCCATCAAATTGATCAATTGAGATTCCAAATGATCATCTCGCTGTTGCACTTTGTTGATAAAGTCCTTTGCTGACACATTATGTAGATGTACTCCAGTTTTCAAAATGTGATTTACTGCATAAGATAGTGCAGACAAGTCACTTTCAAATAAAAGATGGAACAAATAAGGAATACTTTGACGAAATCTGGGATCTTCTGCATATAATCTTGTAGTCCGATACTCCGAAGCAGGAATCTGTACTGGACGTTCATCATATCGTCCACCTTCTCCTGTAGGAAACAGTTGGGGAAAACAACGAGCTTCCAAGCTCTCCTCCCATACACTCACAGGAGTTCCTTTTGCTTTCTTAATCTGAAACAGATCAATAGCGTTTCCCATAACTTCTTTAGAATGAAGAGGATGTATGCTGAAATGTTCATACATTTCTTCTTCTTTTGACTTATCCACTTTTTCAATTTGCCCAGTTGGTATTCCTGTGTCTTCTAGTAAAACTTCTTCATCTTCATCCATATAAATTGCTTCATACCATTTATTATTTTTTTTCAAATACAAATTTGCTCTTTGTACTTTTCGTACATCCACCAGCTCCTGCCAAATTTTCTTATTCTTTGTAGGTACACCATTAACCAGAATAACTAATGGTTCAGTTTCCAAAGTATCTGCATCAATTGTTTCCAAATTTTTTTTCAAATCCAATGGCAAATAGACAACTCTTCCTTTTAAACCTATTTGTAAATCCGAAGGAGGAAATTTACCTGTTTTTGGCTCCCAACGCACTATGGTCTGAAACGGATGGACACATTGAATGAGTATAGACTCATACGTATTTAAATCAGAAAGTTCTGGAGGAATATCAACCAAATCTAATTTATTATGTACAGCTCTTGCTGGCATTCTATTTTCTTCTAACGTGTTATAACAGTATTTACAAATACGCTGATCTTCACCCAATTCAAAACAATTTTCCAGAAATAGATATGTTGCAAAATCTTTCCACTTATAATTATCTTCATTTTCACTTTTTTTTATACAGATCAACATTCCTTGTTTGAATTTTATAATGGTTCCTCCGGCAACAAATACAAGTAATGTTTGGTCTTTCATTAGAGATGATAGTAAATTTTATCATTTCATCTTCAAAATTTTTACTAACTGTAAGTTCTACATTTTCTTCCACATTTTCATCAATAACTGTGTCATTTTCTGCACTTTCTTGTTCTGGACCAAAGTAACAAAACTGAATCTCATCAGTAACCTTCACTACATCTGATACAGATCCACGGAACAGAGCATTATTCAACTCATTTAACTTTAGTGCTGGACTTTTAGCAAAATACAATGTTCTCACAAACTTTCTCATTTCAGTATGATGTACTGCCAGCATCCTAAAATGGTGAAAAACACTTTGACACACTTTCCTAGATAGACAAGCCAGAGAATGTCCTTGCAAACCAGTATTCTCTCTCACTCTGCATGGATCTAGTCTTTGAAACACCTTAATCTTCTGTTTAACACTCTTTTTACTATATTCTCTTAGAAAGTCACGTAATTTATCAATAGATTCCTGACGCACAGTACAAATACTACTACAATTCCAAGTGTACACTGGGGCTTTAGTACGTCTCCCCATAACCTCATCAGCCATCACTTCTTCCTCATTTCTTGGAACCATTTTCTCCTTTTCCATTACACAACCATCCTTAACTTCATATGCTCTACCATTGGTGTCAACTGCATGCAACAAACTATTACTTTGAAGATAACTCTCTTCATTAAAAAATGGTTCAGTACTTGAACTATGCTTCCATTCTCCTAAGAACACTTTACAAAAGGTATTTTTTTTCACTTCTCTTTTCCTTTTGCTTTGTGACTTCATTGCATTGACTAATTTATCTAATCTACGCATCCTGTTCAAAATTAAAATGAATAGGTTTTTTTTATTTCTAAAGCCTTCGTAACAATACTTTCAATAAATTTCTTTTTCTTATAAAATTTGGTTTTCTTCTTATATTTTTTCACATCCTTTAGCAAATTTAACATCACTCTTCTCTGAAACATTTTTCAACGAATGTTTTTAAAATCTATTTTTCGTGTTAAGTCACTCTTTATTACTTCTGAGTCTACATTAGCATTTTGTTTTTGCTGTCGACTCTGTTGTTGTTTTGTACTTGAAACACTGTTTGAATTTATCATTCTATCATTTTTTTTTTTGAAGATATTTAAAAAAAATTCTTTAGTCTGCTTACCAGAAGATTTTTTCTGTTTTCCAACACGAGCTTCTCCTCCTATTTCTTTTTTACCAGTTGTCTTTAAATATAGTTGTTGTTGCTTTTCTTTTCTCTTTCTTGACTTTATAGGCATCTTTACATTTTTTCACTGTTGCTCAGCAATACCTGCAAGAAACTAAAAAAAAATACCTTTATGTAATTTTAACTCATTACAATTTTTGTTTTGAGCTTTTCAAATCCTATCACATGAGCTGACCCTTTCCTACGAGTCCAAGTCTTACAAAACAAGAGAAACATGAATTAAATCTCTGACAACAATTCCTGTGTACACACAGACTCATGGTGTGATTCTAGGTAGAAAACAATATTTGATTGGCAATTTCAAAGCACATTTACTACTGTGGAGGAGCAAGTGATAATTACTGTGACAGCCTGACACATTTTTCTTATGTTTTAGAAAAGCAGAAAAGAGCACATGTCCTTACAGCTACTTGAGACCATGACCATGTGTTACAGGGTGAGTGATTAGACTAGAGCAAAGGAAATGAGCCTTGGTGACGTTGAATGTGTTTGCGTTACACACTGCTATCTGAAACACCACACAGAGCTGAGTAGTACGCACGGGAGTGTTTCTGGAGACTGTGTATTGTCAGTTGCAAGAGAGATCTGCATGGAAACTTGCACAACTGCATGAAGAGTGCAGACATGTGTATAGGAGTAGATGTGTGGTAAGGGTTAATTGGACTTTTGAACATGTAGGAACAACCTCAGCCATTGCAAGATTTGATGGAAAATTTACCCTGTTGATTTGAAATGTGTTAGCATTTGCCTCTCATTTTTGAGATAGTGATTTCTGCTGAGTGCTAACCAACACAGTTGAAGAAAACAAGCTGGCCCTTTTCTGAAAGTGCAAGTTTTACAGAACAACAGCAACACAAATTAAATCTCTGACAACAATTCCTGTGTGCACACAGACTCATGGTGTGATTCTAGGCAGAAAGCGATATTTCCTTTAGCAATTTGAAAGCACATTTAGTACTGTGGAGGAGCAAGTGATAATTACTGTGACAGCCTGACACATTTTTCTTATATTTTAGACAAGCAAAAAAGAGCACATGTCCTAACAGCTCCTTGAGACCATGACCATGTGTTACAGGGTGAGCGATTAGACTACAGCAAAGGAAATGAGCCTTGATGACGTTGAATGTGTTTGCGTTACACACTGCTATCTGAAACACAACACAGAGCTGAGTATTATGCATGGGAGTGTAGGAGAAGCTGCTGCATGTGTGCAAAGAGTGTGTTTCTGGAGACTGTGGATTGTCAGTTGCAAGAGACATCTGCATGGAGACTTGCACAACTGCATGAAGACTGCAGATATGTGTGTAAGAGTACATGTTTGGTAAGGGTTAATTGGAGTTTTGAACATGTAGGAACTACCTCACCCATTACAAGATTGGAAGGAAAATCTACCCTGTTGATTTCAAATGTGTTAGCATTTGCCTCTCATTTGTGAGATCATGATTTCTGCTGAGTGCTAGCCATCACACTTTAAGAAAACAAGCTGCCCCTTTCCTGCGAGTGCAAGTTTTACAGAATAACAGCAACACACATTAAATCTCTGACAACAATTCCTCTGTGCACACTGTCTCATGGTGTGATTCTAGGCACAAAACCGTATTCCTGGGTGATACCAGTACACCATAACTTATGTTGAAGACATACTCCATAATATCTAACATGTTCAAGGCACTTAAATATCTTCCTTAACATAAAATGTAAAACACAACTTTTAAAGTGGTAGGAAAATGTACCATGCTATTTTCAAATGTGTTTGCATTTGCCTCTCATTTTTGAGATAGTGATTTCTGCTGAGTGCTAACCAACACAGTTGAAGAAAAGAAGCTGGCCCTTTCTTAAAAATGCAAGTTTTACAAAACAACAGCAACACAAATTAAATCTCTGACAACAATTCCTGTGTGCACACAGACTCATGGTGTGATTCTAGGCACAAAGCGATATTTTCTTTGGCAATTTGAAAGCACATTTAGTACTGTGGTGGAGCAAGTGATAATTACTGTGACAGCCTGACACATTTTTCTTATATTTTAGACAAGCAGAAAAGAGCACATGTCTTAACAGCTCCTTGAGACCATGACCATGTGTTACAAAAAACAAGCTGCCCCTTTGCTGCGAGTGCAAGGGTAATAGAGCAAGACCAACACAAATTAAATCTCTGATAACAATTCCTGTGTGCACACTGTCTCATGGTGTGATTAGAGGCAGAAAACAGTATTCCTGGGTGATACCAGTACACCTTAACTTATAGTGAAGACATACTCCATAATATCTAACATGTTCAAGGCACTTAAATATCTTCCTTAACATAAAATGTAAAACACAACTTTTAAAGTGGTAGGAAAATGTACCATGCTATTTTCAAATGTGTTTGCATTTGCCTCTCATTTGTGAGTAACTGATTTCTGCTGAATGCTAACCATCACACTTTAAGAAAACAAACCGCCCCTTTTCTGCGAGTGCAAGGCTAACAGAACAAGAGCAACACAAATTAAATCTCTGACAACAAATCCTGTGTGCAGACAGACTCATGATGTGATTCTAGGCACAAAACAGTATTCCTCAGTGATACCAGTACACCTTAACTTACAGTGAAGACATACTCCATAATATATTCCAAGTTCAAGACAGTTAAATATCTCCTATAACACAAAATGTAAAACACAACTTTAAAAGAAGAATGACAATTCTAATATTTATATCAAAAATCACCACATACATCCCCTCTCAAACCCATAACTCACCTTTAAAATTAGTTAGTTGAGAAAGAAATGTGGCACTCAAACAGCAAATTATCAGAGCCAGAATCTCAGAGCTGTACACCTCTCTCCTCTCACCACAACCAGTAAATGGCAATGTTCCCCTCTCTTTTTTCACACATATACATGTTAATGTAAAGTCACAGTCCTTCCCACATTTTTTCAAATGGAATCACACATTTCTATTGGTTGCAACTTTCAACCCCTTTCCAAATCATCTCTTCCCCCAACATGACTTCTGCCTGCTACCATAGCAACAGGTCATGGATCACTGGTGTGAGCAGAGAGGTCAGAAGTTCAGCACACAATGTTTCAAATCCAAAGAGCAAGAGTGCTTGACTTTTCAAACCTAACAGCAAATCCAAAGTAATGTTCAGTGGGAACACATTTTTCTGTACCAATCCAAAACATGCTTTTAAAAATGTAAACATACAGCCTAGTTTTAACTGTAAAATGGTTTGAATCAGCCAATCAGTTCTTTTAAAAAAAAAAAAAGTATGTATGCCTCCATTTTTCAACTTTCTTTCTTTTCATATTGCCATTCTACTGAAAAACACCTCCTGAGTGCATCCAGTTCTCCTTGTAAGATGTTCACAGTGTGGATTGTAGGTCACAGCTATGTCTTCTGGAGTGAAATGTTTGCAGAAAAAAAAGGTATTGTGAAAGACCTTGCTTTGCCAAATGTAGATATTAAATGGATTGGTCAGAGAGGGTTAAAGTGGCACCAATTAATGCCTTTGGTGAAAACCTTTCTACATCTCCCACAGCCTAACCTTATTATTGTGCACTGTGGTGGAAATGACCTAGGCACTTTAACTGGGATAGGTCTGGAAATGCTTATTAAGGACACCTTTGTGCAATTGATGTCACTTTTTCCACAAACTGCCTTTGTATATTCTAATATATGCCAAAGGCAAAAGTGGAAATGGTCCAACCAACATTGTCCAAAGATTGACAAAGCAAGAAAGCACGTCAATAAGTCTGTTTCTGCTTTCCTCAGAGACTATGGTATGGGTTCTATATACCACAACAACTTGTGTTACAACATGCAAGGCATTTATAGAGGAGACGGTGTACATTTCAATGATGAAGGCAACAGAGTCTTCCTCTTGAACTTTAGACTCTGCATCGGTACTTACTTGTAGGTACCGAAAAACACTCAATAAACACAAAGGCTCTTTTTAGAGCCACCTAATATCTAAACACTTAAACTTGATTTTTATTTCTATTTTTTTAAATGGTTTTTTTTCGGGTGCGCGAGAGTGCGCGCACCCCGCGATGTTTTTTAAAAAATGTAAAATCTTTTTTTGGGCCCTTCGTGGTCCTACTGTGACCCCCTGACAATGGCTAGGGGGTCAAGAACTCCCTACTCTGCCCCCTATTCACTTTCTCCACCTTTCCTTTTCAGTGTGACAGACAAAATGGCGGCCGACACTTCCTGATTTCGACCGATTCGAATGTTTACTGACATCTAACAACCAATCAGAATTAGGCTCGCGCACGGCAGGGTGCGCACACAGGGCTTGCACAGTGCGCGCACTCTGCACGCGTATATATATTGATATGCTTTTAAATGCTATTTTCTCAGGAAATACTGAACAGATTTACACCAGACCTGCGAAAGGCACTTCCTTGACCTTATGGCTACCTCTCTGCCAAATTTCAAATAATTCTGTTCAGCCGTTCGGGCTGTAGCTGCGACTAAAGGTCCTATGGAAAAATACATGGGGAAAACACGTTTTGGGACCCCCATTTTTTCTCGGCCCCCGCTGGACGAATCACCCCGAGACTTTCAGGGTAGGAGCTGAGCGGAGCGCCCCATTAGTTTTGAAAATTTCGCGAGGATTCGTCAACCGGCGCCAAAGTTATTCAAAATAGAATTTTGAGATTTCCTATGGAAACACGGTCCTAACTATAACTATCTACTGGCGACCGCCAGTAGATAATATATATATATATATATATCCAACACAATTAGAGGCGAAGGATCTGTGCCGCTTACAAGGGCGGGCCGTGGCAGGGTCGCCAACCCTAGTAAATTGACACGAAAAGTCGTCTTACAGCGTCTCAAAGACAACACGCCTTAGCCCATACTTGCTTCAAACGTGAGATTTATTTTCATGGAAAAAAGGCACCCAACGCGTTTCGAAGCGTCCGCTTCTTGTTCAAGAGTAGTGGGAAAATGAAAAACAATAAAGTTATATACAAAACCATGTGACATTCAAGGTAACGAAAAGTGAAAACAGATTGCACTTTTAATGTCTCAAAGATTTTTCATAAATAAGGCTCTTATATTTCTCTGTTAGCATTTAAACATCACAGTTCATAATTGGCAGAATAATCATTCAAGCCTGCGGTATTTAGCAAGTGTGTTTACATGTTGATGTATCGCTGCTCGAAGCAGGGAACTTCAACGACCACAGTGCAGCGCGTGAGTCTCTTGCATAGCAACAAATCATACAGGCAGGAACACCAATGCCCGGGACTCAATAGGGCCACAAAAGTCTCCACAAGGGAGAATGTTATTCATGCACGAGTAACATAAACGCCAAACAGCCCCAGTGGGCAAATAATAATATAGCCACACAACCCCAGAGGATAATTAATAAACACCATACCCAAAGTGATGGAAAACACTCTCAAGCCCAAGTGGGCAGCAAGGAACCCTGTGTGCTGGCAACAGATCTAATAATATCCCGCCCCAAAGAGCAACGATAACCATTGTCCTGTGAATTTAGCCCAACTGGGCAAAAAAATATCAAATCACTGTTTTTCATTTGCCCACTACTCGTGAACAAGAAGCGGATGCTTCGAAGCGCGTTGGATGCCTTTTTTCCATGAAAATAAATCTCACATTTGAAGCACGTATGGGCTAATGCGTGTTGTCTTTGAGACGCTGCAAGACGACTTTTTTTGGTGTGGATATATATATATAATATAAAGTGCCAATAGGCTTACTTATCCTCACGCTCCCAAATTTTGATGACCTTAATAGCGACCTATTGCAAGAATGAGAGATGAACCTTTATAACAGTTCAGCAATCATGATGAACATTCTTGTGAACCATGTGGAGAACAAGTCTGCTAAACTGAGAGAAGATATACAGAAGCTAGAGAAGGAAATAGCTGATCTAAACTTGAAGGATACAACTGATAAAAATGATGCCATCCTCAAGGGTAAAATACAGAAACAGCAAATTGTCGTCAAGGACACAAAAATGAGGAGAATATCAAGGGATGACTACGTTTTGATCAGATAGCCACCCTTTAGAAACCAGCCCAGCAGGAACATAGGGCTAGACTTACCAGATGTGAGAATAGGTCTGATGTTTACTCTATTGATGAGGCAATACCAAGCACATCTAAACCAACTTTCAATCCATTTGGCTCTTTCACTTTTTAGATGAGTTAAAAACATACAGAAAGAGCCTCAAACAAAATCCCACATACACCAAACAAGAGAGAGGTGGCCGGCGGGGGAAAACAAGACAAAAAAGACACACACCGGGGTCAGGACAAGACAGCAAACAGAGGAAGTAATAACTGGCATACACACTGATATTGATAGTTCTCACAAAAATATTGATCTGATTGTCAATCAATCAGACTATAATTTGAATAAGGTTGAATTCAATGTATTGAATAAGGGCTTGGGCTTTTGCCCTAACAATTGTTGTGATTTTTCTGATGTTCACACTGACCTCTTCAAATTCATGAGAACCCTTAAACTAAAAAGGTATTTTGCTCTGAACCCACAAAGAATATATGATTTCAATAAAAGTTTTGCACTTTCAGACGTGACCATTTCAGATGTTCAGTACATTTATTGTGTTCTTGCTCTTGATAATGATTTTACCCTTAACATGGAAGATTTGTTGGCTGATCTAGATATTAAACCAGATTTAAGTTGTGATAGTAACCTAAGACGTAAAACTAAATGTACCCTTCAGAACATGCAGTTTGATGGGATTGAGCACTTTATTTGAGGGATCATGTCCACCGTATATAGGGCCATGGCTAATAACCTCACCAAGAAGGAGTCTTGTGCATTGCAAAGACTAAGGGCCTCATGTATGTTCTTTTTGTCGTAGGGCAGAGCAGCAAGCCTTGCTGCTGCGCTGTCCCATGGCAAAAGAAAAAGGCAGGAATGTGCTGTATCTATTAGATACAGTGCATTCCTGTCCTTTTCCCATTCGCTAGCACACAATGGGCTGCAGTGTGCCAACGCAGGCACCTTTGAACCATGGTGCAAAGGTTCTTGCATTGCGGGGATGATTATTTATGTGCAGAAAGGGAAACCTTCCTGAACAAAAACAATCACAAGGGGCTGTTTCCCTTTTGCAGCACACATAGAAAGAGGAAAAACGAGGAGAAATAAAGATATTTCTCCTCGTTGTGCCTCCCTCACCCCAACCCTGGAGAGCCATACGTTTTTGGCGCTGCCTCCAACTTACGATTTCTCATAAATCTGGGGCAGTGTCAAAAAGCCATTGGTGTTGCAGGGAATTCCCCCAGCAACACCCATGGAACGCTCCTTTCACCCAGTTTTCTGAATGAAAGGGGCTCATATTTATAATGCCATGAAAAGCTACATAACGTGGCTTTACGTAGCCGTATAAATATGCCAGTGGCACATTGCGCCACCAGAACGGCAAAAAAATGTGACGTTCCTGTGGCGCAATAGTACCAAAAGGCCTCATAAATGAGGCCCTAAGATTGAGGGAGGCTGATGTAGGGTGGAATGTTTTTTCTTATGAATCGCTTTCAATATCATCTGGAAGTGATACAACAATTAAACAATGAGAATTGTCATAGGATATTAGAAAAAACCTGATTACGGTATACATGCCCTCGATCAACAACTGACTGTCACATTGGCATGAGATATGTCTGTTAACAGATTTAGATTTTAAATAATTGACAGTTGACTTCACTAGATATTCTTGTTTATATATGCTTCCAAAGATACATAAGGAGGCAGCTTTTCCACCTGGTCGTCCCATTATTGCGTGTATTGGCTCACCCACAGAAAACATATCGTAATTTGTGGACGCTTTTCTCAAGCTATTTGTTGTCAATTTTCCCTCTTTTGTACGAGATAAAACAGATATACTATATAAGTTTGACGATGTCATATGGGACCCTGAAATGATGATGTTTGTCACCACGGGCATAGAGAGTTTGTAACCTTGTATCAAGAAAGACTTCGATTTATGAGCTCTTGAACATTTCTCATCGACCATGCATGCCAACTTGTGCGAGCATTCCCAGATGCTCCTTAAAATGTCTGATTGAATTCTGAGTCATAACTTTTTCTTACATGATGGACAGTGGTACCAACATCATCAGGTTACTGCCATGGGTCCAGGTTTGCCTCCTCTTTTTTTTTATTAAATCTATTTTTATTAAGTTTTCATTAATAAATCAGACCTTCACAAGTCATACTACATGCTGTTACTTTTGCCTCTTCTGGATGTACATCACAGAAATCACAATTCTAAAGTATCTATATGAGTATAGTGACAATATGGTCATTTTACTTACTAAGACATTCAAGAATTCTGTGTGTCTCCCACTTTCCTCTCCACTATTCTGTGCGTAGATCTGATATCCAATATTGTCCCAGCTAGCAACTGTAGGTTAGCGGCTGTGAGTCAGCCTACTAACTTGGGAAGAGGGCAATAAAGAGTGGAGCAAAAACAGGTGGTGGTGTATTGTAACTAGAGAGACCCCCAATGCCCACCTCAATATGTCTGCATGTTTCTTACTTTCTGGAATGTGTAAGTGTGTGTTAAGATATCTGCAGCGAATGTCCCTCAAATGTGGCCACTTGCATCGGCCCCCAACCACATCTACATCAGAGGAGGCGTTCTCCCTCTGGTTCGCTCTCAGCGGCATTACTGGTGTTTACGGTTTCCTCTGTGGTGTTGTGCTTGCTCTGAAATTCCCTCATGATCATGTCCCAGTTTGCTGCAATTGGAATCTTGCCGAGTCCCAGTGTGTCTTCCTGGTGTAGTGCTACACTTTCCGCTTTGGCCAATATCTGCAGGAAGCGCTGCCAGGACAGCATCTGAGAGGGTTCAGAGGATGAAAACTCACTCAACAGAGAAGTACTTCAACCATTAGAACTCCTTGTACAAAACAAACAAGAGTGACAAGATAAGATTATCCTTCACTATCAAAAATACAGAATAGTTAGAAGAGGATGGGGTACAAGGGGAAAGACAACCCTTGTCTTAATACTACCCTCACAAACTTTGCAGTGTCATGCTTCATCATAGGGCCGCATCTGACGTCCAGGTGCAGTCCAACACACTGGACGGAGCGCAGTTTTTTTGGAATGTATGAAGTTTAGTGGTGAGGGTACAGTAAAAGTGGCATAACCAACAAACCACCCAGAAATCTTAAAGAAGGTGGAAAGAATAAAGGAAAAAGTATTCCCTAGAGAAGGGACCAAAGAGTACAGACACACACAATTAAAACGACCTAAGAGGGAACTACCATCATTCTTTAATCATGTAACCCCTTGGTAGGATTAAAACTCAAAGGTTGGGATAATTAGGGGAGGTAAAGACCCCTATATCCCTGCTGCATATACCAACATGTTTCAGCCAATTCTTCAAGCCCACCTGGGTCATTCTGGCATTCGTCAGGGTGTTGGTCCCGTGTTGACTGGTCTTCACCCCTATTTGGAGTTTTTACCTAATATCATCAAGACGGCCAGTGCCGCTACAATCGTGTACTCTGGGAAATTTCCGACAGAGAACAAATTTCTGTAAAAAAAAGTAGAACATGTGTTTACTGTTCTACTCCCTTCATTCAAACTCCACACAAAGTACCCTGATATCACATCCTCTGAAATACCGCACCAGTTGACATATCATGTCTCCAAACAAAGAGGGGGACCAGCCACCATTTTGTACCTGTGTCGCCACCACCAAAAACCCACACTAAAACCTCACCATAAGTCAGTGAGACAACGTAAGGACTCTCTTAAAATCATTATTCACTCAAGTGTCCCAAGATCCGGAGTTCCAATCACTCCCCCACTGTTTGACCCGTTCTAGTTTATGGACACTCACACCCACATGTGTCAAAAAACTTACAAGGGTTTATTAGCAATTCTCCAAACCCGGGACAATTGTGGGACCGTGGTCTTGTAGTCACACTCTGAAATTCACATAATAGGGGAAAGAAAGGAGAAACATGACTGTATTGTACTCAAATTGTATTCATTAAGACTGTCAGGGAGACCACTCGTCCGACTGTTCTCCCTATATTTTGGCAGAATTACTTCGACTCGTCAATGATCATCCCAAGTCTCTGGCCAAAAAGCATTATACTCCTACATGTATCCGTGTGGTATTGGATATAATGGAGTTGCCCCCTCAACCGCCAACATTATCCCAATCCCACTCGATGTAAAAATATACCCTCAATGACAAGCTGACGACTAGTATCAGTTACCAGTCCACCACTCAACAATCACTCCCAGGGTTAACTAACCAATCTCCGATTGTAACCACAATCTACCGCAGTGCAAATGACGTGCAACCCACTCGTTGCTCATCTACTTACTACTCCAAAGACTCACGCAACTTCAATTCCTCAAGCCCATCCACCGCTGATGTCAACCGCACGCCATCGCCTTGTATTTAAAGGGAAGCGGATACTGATTGGTGGGACGGTGCAAGACACTCCACACCATTGGACGCATCAAACATACCACGTCACGGGCTCAATGGCCTCATCCAACAACAACGAAAAAGGACACTCTCTTGAAGAGTGGAAATGGCGCACATCTTAAAGGTGCACACAGCATCTATAGTTTCCATCAAACAATTTAAAAGTCAGAGACAGATATAATTGGCGCAATTGTTCTGTGCGTGTCAATAACGTTCCTTTTGAACTCACTTATTTCTCAATCCTGAGTCAAATGTTAATAACTTAGGATTCGACCAGTATAGTATCACTTCAAATGGCAGTATTCTTCACGTCACTTTTTGTTTTTATGTATCCTCTCCCTACGTCAGATCCATGGGGGGACCCAAACTTCGTTCTCTTCCATCTTACTCAAAAAGTTACTCATTTCAGTAAAATCGCATAAGGTACTCTAAGGTACTATTTTCCAGATCGTCATAGTTGATAGCAAACAACTCTCTTTCCCGTTTAAAAAAAAAAACTAGGATCTTCTTCCCTAACATCACCACTCAGAGTCTTTCTTTCTTTTGATACTGAAATGAATGGTGAATATGTCATGTAGCGCTCTATACAGAATGTATCTGAATAACAAATACATGCTAGTTCTTATCTGTTATTATTTAGCGCTCAGCCCATAGAGTTGGAACCAGGGTATAGAATCATTCAAACCCAGAAAACTACTTTTTAACCTATCCACCCAACGTTGTTCTCGGATCGAAAGAAAGCTGGCAGTATCAACAGTGTTTGGTGGTATAAAAGGTTTATCTAATACTGTCCACTTCAGGTCTTGTTCACTATGTCTTTTCTCTTGGAAATGAGCTGTTAATTTAGTGTTTGTTTTGCCACACTTTATTGTACTCATCTGTACCAAGATACGGGTTTTAACTTGACGGGTAGTCATCCCAACATATAACATAATACAAGGACACCTTCTAAGGTAAATCACATTCTCCGTATTACATGTCGTATGTTTCCTCTGCTCCCAGAGGCGGTTGGTCCCTATATCCACCATTTTCCCATTCAGTGAGAGAGGGCAAGCCCGCACGCATAGTGTCCCATCACAGGAGGTAGAAAATGTTCTTGGTTCTGTTCATTGTGATTGTTCATAACTAGCCTGGGGCGTGTGTTAACAACCATATCTTTAATACTTGCACTTTTTTTGAACGAAAAGAGTGGAAAAGGCTGGTCCAGCCCATTAGAATTAAGAATTCGCCAATTTTTTTGTATTATCTTTCTGAGATGGTTCGATGCCGTGTTGAATGTTGTAACACAGATGCTGCTCTCAACTTTTTCTTTATCATTTGTTTCCAATAGGGACTCCCTATTGCAATTTCTTGCTCGTTTCTGCGCCTTTTTGATAACATATTCCAGATAGTCTCTGTGTCTCAGTTTATCACTCAGATCTTCCGCCTCTTTTTTATAATCCATAATCGAGGAACAGTTCCTACGAAGTCGTAGGAACTGTCCATAGGGAGAGCGTGGATGAAAACTCTGAAAGGACAGCAAGTTATTCCTATCAGTTGGTTTGTGATAGACACTACTCACTAGCACTCCGTTCTCTGCTCTTATATTGAGATCCAGAAAGGGAAGTGAAACATTTGTCATCGTGCTTGTAAAAAACAAAAAGGGATTTCTCTGATTAAGCCAATCTAAAAAAGTTTCTGCCAAGTTTTACTTCCTCTCCAGATGATGAAAACATCATCGATATATCTGCGCCAAACCCTAATATGATCTAGATAAGGGTTGGTCGCTGAGAATACAATTTCCTCTTCAAATTTAGAAACATATAGTCAGGCCACGCTAGGGGCACAAGAACTCCCCATGGAAGTTCCATGGGTTTGCAGATAGAACTGATCTTTAAATTTAAAAAAAATTTTTGTCAGTGCTACCTCCAAGAGACTAAGGATAAAGGCACGGGAAGCTTTGTAATTCCATTCTTCAGAAAAAAAGCTTTTTTTCAATCACCATCAGGGTTTCTTGCTGGGGAATATTCGTATAGAGTGACTCTATATCAAGCCCAATCATCAAGTCTCTATTGGAATCAAACTCCAAATCTTTGATAAGGTTTAAAACCTCCCTCGTATCCTTAAGATATGCTGGCATCTTCTGAACGAGGGGGCGCAGAAAAACATCACAAAATTTGGACAACGGCTCCAAAATCGAATTGGTACCGGAGACTATGGGGCGCCCAGGTGGTGGTTCAGATGATATCCACCTCTTCATCATCATCTTTTTAGCTACCACCATCCCCAAGTCAATAAAACAGGAGGTCACCCTGAGGCGTTTGCTTCTGTGGTAGAGCACAGGCTACAGGTCTCCCATTCAATAGGGAGTGTGCACTCCATGCAGTTGGTCAGGGCATCCACTATAGCTCTCTAATCTCTTTGGGGGCATGGGCGGCGACACAACATGTGCAGCAGGGCCGAAACAAGATAGCAGCGTGGACAGGCGGCATCCATGCGAGTAAAATATTTGTTGATTTTGGCCAGGATGAGGTACACTCTCTGCACAATATAGTACTGTATCAGTCGGAAACGCATTTTCCTAGGACCGTATATAGGGCTCTCCAGTGTGATATCCCACTCAGTGTCCATGAATGGTCAGCATAGGTCCTCTTCCCAGCACTACCTCAGGGGCAATAGAGTTATCGCAGTGTGGTGCCTGAGGGAAGTAGCAAACCACTTTGTGAGATGCCTTCCCTGCCCCATGACGTGCAGATATTGGATTGTTAGGTGGGCTAGAGGTTCAGTAGCCATCATCTGCCATCAGTGCAGCATATGGTGTTAAGATGCCATACCTGTTCAGGTCTCCACATCTTGAATCCCCACCTCCCACCATTTGCGTAGTGACCGCATGACCCTTGGGTGTGCCCAGCAATGGTAAAGTGGATGCATATGCCTTACACTTCGTGTGATGTACAAGCACCTACAATAACAGCAATATGCCGTGTTAAGCAGCAGAGGTGCCAATGGCACAGGGATGTAACAAACTGACCAGAGTGTTGAGGGTCCAGGGCAAGGAGGTGGTGGCTGTGTCAGCCACCAGGCACCCCATTGCAATTGTGCAGCAAGGTAGTATTGTTCCATGTTAGGCAGTGCCAGGCCACACCTGTTGGTCGACAGGTATAGCTTTTTGATGGCCACTCAGCAGCGAGTATTCCTTCAGAGGAAATCCCTGATGGCGCTCTCCAGGGCGGTGAGATGTATAGGGGCGAATTGGTAAAGTAGTATAGAAGTCGTGGCAAAACCACCATTTTAATTAGTGCCAACTGGCCCATGACTGATAGCGGGAGCGTTCCTCAGGAAGACATCTGGGATCGGATGGATGTCAGCATCTTACCCAGGTTAACCTCTACAAGGTCTGCGTGTCGGGAATAAATCCTTACTCCTAGATAACAGAAGGTGTTGATTCGCCATTCAATGCTAACTCCATCAAGCTCATACATCCAGTCGGGCAGGTGTGATCAAAAGGGTAGAGGCAGGATTTCACTGCATTCACTTTCAGCCCGACAGGGCAGTGAAGTCTCCTAGGGTGTCCACCCTGACGTCTTCACATATATTAGCAGATTATCCGCATGCAATGAGATTGTATGTACGGTGTCCCCCAATGGAATGCCCCAGTGTGCACCCCTTTTTCAAATAGCCTCCGCCAGCTGCTCTATGGCTATTGAAAATAGCAACGGGGATATTGGACATCCCTTACGTGTTCCTCACCCTATCTTGATCAGAGTAGGGATGTAAGTCCCTGTTCACACTCATACTGGCATCTCCCTTTATAGCAGCTTAACCATATTAGTGAAAGTCCCTCCAAGCCCATGGTGCGATAGTGCAGCAAATAAATATTTCCACTTCAGGGAGTTGAAGGCCATCTCAAGATCCATTATTAAACATCCGGAGTATAGCCATTGACCAGTTGAGTATTGGGCTACTCTAAAAAAATAGCCTCAGGTTTAAGAAGGTATTAGGGGCAGGCACAAACTCATTTTGATCAGCTTGGATCAGGGCTGGTATCAGGGGCGCTAGTCGGTCGGCTATGATTTTCACCAGAATTTTGTAATCAATGTTTAGGAGAGCCAGGAAACAAAGTGAACCTAACTCGGTAGGGTCTCTGTCAAGTTTTGGCAGGAAGACCAGGTAGGCTTTGCGAAGTGATGACGGGAGGACTGATTCTACCATGGCCGCAGTATATAAGGCGTGCAGCCGCAGAGCCTAAGTCGTGGCATAGCCTTTGTAATATTTAGCAGGCAGCCCATCAGGCTCGGGGGTTTTGCACATTGCAGGTTTCGCAGTAGCTTCATGGATCTCGTCTAGAGCAATTGGCGTGTTTAGCACCTCATGCTGCTCCGACGTGATCACAGGCAGTCTCACTGAATTTAGGAAGGTGTCCAGTTTCGCTTGGTCATGTTGGACAGTGGACACGTACAGTGATGTGTAATGTTGTGTCATCTCTGCATGGATTTCATGCAGGGTGCATATCATGTACCCCATGTTTGTACTCAGGGCATGTAGGGGACAGCAAGGCTGTTCCTGATGCAGTAACCATGCCAGCAACTGACCCAACACTGTCCGATGTTGCAGTTCGATGTGTTTGCTGCATCCTGTGTATAGTTGTTGTGTGCCACCGGGGCATGTTACTGCCTCCGTCTCTTAGCGCAAGAGCTCGTGCTTAATGCCCCTGATGGTGTCACTCACTCAGGTGTGACATATGTCTATTAATGACCAATGAGTTAGCCAGGCAGTCAGTGTCTGTACTTTTGGCAAAGCTGTGTGCACATTAAGGGTGGGATTGATCTTTCCAGAGCAACAATAAGCACAGAGTTAAAGTCAACTCCTATCAGCCAGGGGATCCCACTCCATTGGGCCAGAACATCGGCCGGTATGCGTAGTAATGAGGCTTGTTCAGATTTAGGGGCATATGTGTAGCCCACCAGGATGCAGCGGCCCTTCAATCCACCCTTTGGGAGCACATAGCGGCCCCCCTCAGCACCCTCCTTCTCCTTTACTATATATGAGGTCCCTTCTTTTACCCATATCAGCACCCCCAGCCTGAGAAAAGTAGTTAGTACTAAACACTTGCCCTCCCTAGCATTGGCGCAGGTGTTCTGCCTCTGTCTGCGTTAAAAGAGTTTCTTGCAAGAGCGCTATGCTAGCGGATCTGCTCTAAAGGTATGAGTACATAGAATAGCAGCACACCAGTGTGTGTATGCCTCTCACATTCCAGGTTACAATATTTACGCCTGCCATGGTGAAAGCTTGTTGTTACTTGCAGTGTTCCTATAATAGGCGTTTCCAAAGCATGTTTTTGTGTTCAAGTACAATCGTGTAAGAGGTGATCAGGCACTTACTTGTCGCTCCAAAGGTATGTAAAGAAAAACTGAGATCTGAACTATAACATATACAACTTCATGAGAGCGGACCCGAAACGTGGATCTACCCATACTTTATGCCCAACTGTGGCAACTACCAAAATACTAGTGTCTGGTAAGGGGTTGCGTGTCATGCGGTGCTAGCTCTGAATTACCCCTTTGGTGTCTCATGTCAAATGCTAGATGTCCCTCTTCATGTCTAGAGATATCATGTGGCCTGACAGGGCCATCCCCCCAAAATTCCACTATTTAGTCCACATTTGCATCTATCCATCACCCCTGTGGCAGAAGCACCATGCCCGGCTGATGTAGGGCCACCCCAATAGGTCCACAGAGTTATGTAAGATGTTCAACTAGTCATGTATCATCTCACTCCCAATCATATGATGTCTTCTGAGGTCTGCATCGTGACAATGGGTAGGTCTGGGGAGGTAGAACCCCGGTCCATGCAGGAGAGAAGTCCTCTTTGTTCTGGCACTTGGCTCACTCCACATCTTGGTCTAAGCTCTGAGTCAGATCCTGGATTGCCATCACTCTATTGAGCGCGTCTCTCCTTTCTGTTATGATCTGCTCTAAGTTGGGGACAGCTGCTGGTGAAGCAGGGCTGCCCGTTCCCTTACTTTTGCCTTGGCATCGACCTCTCTTTTCACGGCGTGTCTCCTTCCCACTCTTCTGCAATGTTCATCCTTCCGCGCGACCAGCACTTTCCAGCCAGTCCCAGACTTCCGACGGTGAGTCAAAGAAAGAGGCGGTGCCCTTTGCCACCACCCGTAGCCGAGCTGGTAACAGCAAAGAGTAGTCTAGTTAACTTAGATGATATTTCACAGCTTGGAAGGAGTTCCGCCGTCTCTGTCCCGGATCTATATAATCTGGGCATTTTGGATCTTGATTTAATTCAGTTTGCATGCTTCTCTCAAGACAGTGTCTCTGTTCCTATAGTTCAGCAACCGAAACAACAACGGCTTGGGATTTGTGCCTGGTGGTGACCTGTGAGTAACCCTGGAGGAAAACTACGCTATGCTCGCGGGAGAGCGTAGCGAGCGCAACTACGCACTATGCGAATCGCACATAGCCCAGTGCAAAAACGCGTAGCGTAGCGGGCATTTTTTGCTCGCTCGCGGTCCTCAACGTCAAGTTGGCGACCGCGAGCGAGCAAAATCAACATCCTGGTGAGACTTTTCCTCGTTCGCGGATCGGCAACATCAAGTTGCCGATTGCGACAGTGGAAAATAAACCTCCCGGCGAAATACTCAATGCGGGGAGGTCAAGTTTCTCATTGCGAGTGGTCGTGTATGCTCGCGATCGCTCGCGATGAGAAACTGCCAGTCTGCTTTGAGAAAGCTGCCGCTCAAGTACAAATCTACTCGAGCGGCAGAAAACGACCGCTTGCACTGTGCATGATGCCATTCGCAATGATTGCACAGTGGGAACAAGCATCTGGCACTGTGCAATCATTGCGAACAGCATTTCCCTACCGCACTACGCAGTTCGCGTAGCTGCGCGTAGCTCAACGTAGTGCAAGGTGCACTTCGCGTAGCGTAACGCAACTGTGTGAACTACACCCAGGGTTACCTGAGAGCTGCCACTCTGTGTGCATGTTACACCATGAAATGGGGCAATGTGCGTTCTCAAGCAACAGGTCAGCCAGTTTTCAATGTAGGTCACCAGATCCTTGCTCTCCTCATCCTCCAAAAGGCCCACCACTCTCCCATTGTTCAGATGCGATTGGCCTTCCATGTCTTCTAGTCTGTCTTCCAAGGTGCTGTTGCGTTTGTGTGAGTTTTTGGCCGTATTTCCTCCATGGTGTTCTCATTGGTGCAGACTTTGACAGCCAGTTTACAGTGCTCAGCTCGTAGGAGTGTGAAGTCTGATGTAACTTTGTCAATTTTAGATTCCAGGAATGTGCAGGTGTGGTTGAGGGCGGCTCCTATCTTCTTAAAAGCTTCCAGTACCTAGTTTAGCAGTGAGTGGCAGGTGCAATGTCTCCAGATCTGAGTTGTGTTCTGCATGCGATGTTCCATTTGTCCTGGGTCACGCTGTTGCTTCTAGAGCATGCGTCCGTAGGGTCTGCTTGATAGTCGTCTGCTCCCGGTGCCTAGCTCACCTAGCCACAGGAGCTCACCCTTCAATTTATCAGTTGGTTTTGCATCTAGGGGGTATATCCTGCTCTGTCCCCGAATCGTGTGGGTGTAAGGGGGATGAGGCCTCCCAACCTCCACACCACCCAAGCTCTGCATCACTGTTAGTAATTGTCCGGCTTAGTATTGTCGGGACCTATGGCTGCCCCCCTGCTGGACTCGCCACAGGCCCTAGTATGATATCGCTTAGGACCTCCTGTTCCGACTCTTGGAGTGGCTGCCCAGGGTCACCTCCTTTGCCTATGGGCTGGGTCAGTCACAATGGGTGCTGTCAGGCGTTGTGTTGGTGCATCAGTGTGATGCCACAGGCGAGCAAGGAGGAATCCAGTCTGGCACAGTAATGAGGCAGTTTAGGCGCCCACTGTTCCACGATTCATTGTCTGACCCACCTCTCTCAGTGCTCTTTGACTAAGGCCTTGCTTCTTCCCCCGGGCAGGGCACCCACTATGTTTCTTTGCCTGGGGTGTAGGTAGGCTCCGCAGCATGTTTCCATCCATCGGTCGCCTTAGCGCAGGGGAGGGCGCGCGTGTCTGTCGCAGCCATTCGCCAACACTTACCAACACAGCGCCACCACACATGCATGAGTGCAGGGCACTGCTGCTTCAGGTCTGTGGCGCATCTGGGCATAGGCCCGATACAGTCTCCGGACCCCACCAAGTGCATCCCGGGCCAGGCAGTCCAGCATCCACGCGGTGCTCGCTTTACTTCCCCAGCCTCATGGGTGCAGGCCTCCCCGCCATTCAGCCAGCTGTTGCCTTTCTGCTCCCAGCTCGCACTGCCACTCTCAAGTCCTGGTCAAGGATGGCCAATGTCACCCTCTGTTCTCAAGTGTAAGGAGCTGCTGTTGGGTCGGTGGAGCCAAGGACTCACCACTGCATTGGGTCTGCGTGTTGTCGGCTCTAGCTCAAGCACATCTTCGTCTCCTCCAGTCAGTGCGGTTTCCTGATTGGCCCAGGCCTGCTCCGGCTCCCTGGCGCACTTGGGCTTTTTCAGCGCACAGGTCAGGGTTGGAGGACATATCGCATACTCCAGTAGTCAGTGCTCATCAAGACCCCGGTCCAGCTTTGCAGCACCACTCCAGTCCTCTACAACAGTCGCTGCCAGCCGCAAGTCTTCCTCATCCTCCTCTGAGCCATGCAAGCACATCTACTGCCTCCCGGTCTCGGCTGCTGCATGCCTTGTCTGCAGGCTCTCAACTCCACCACGCCGGTTACGACTGCTCTTCTGTGCTCACTCTGTAGATTCGCTTTTTAACCGCACCATACATCACATTTCAAAGGTGCTGGTGATCGGGAGCAACTCCGTTCTCAATGGCGGTTATATCAGCGATGTTCATGGAGGATTATGCAGGATAATAGGGGTGAGAAGTGGAGCTGCATTAGGATGAAGGCCCCCCTCTCCAGGCATGCCCCCTCTTATGCCAACCTTTCCATTGGTTGTTTGAGAAGTTGCCTGCCTGGGCCTCAGAGGCATTCGAATGGACTGGACACATCCATTTTTGGGGCACTATATAGATTATGTTATAGTGATCTGGACCGGCTCCTTGATGCTAATGGAGAATTATTTTGAGTTTCTCATTAATAACATGAATGTCACATTTGCTGTGAACTCTCATAAGAATTATATATACTTTCTGGGTGTTATATTTACATTTCTGTCAGTAAGATTCAGACTACACTGTATTGTCCATCTACAGCGTGTAACAGTACTCTGTTGGTAATTAGCGCACATCCTTTTAGTACTTTTAAACTGATTTCTTTTTGAGAGATGTTGCGTGTCAGGAGAAATTGTAGCAGAGATGGAATGTGAGCACAACTTAGAACTTATGGTACATAGGATGGTACAAAAAGGATATAACATCAAGCACCTGAAGAATACACAGATGAGAGTGAATAACCTTAAGAGAGAAGCTTTTTTGTGGAACAAACACAAAAAAGATAAGACTCAGGGATAGTTAGCTTATATTAGTACATACAACATACAGTTCCTCAAGCCATCAAATATGGTTTAGATTCGGCTTGTAGGAACACACTTATGTTTACATATAGAAGAGGTCGCACCAATAGAGACAAAAGAGACATTGTTAATCCCAGCTACATGTTCCCATGTAAGAACAGAGACACACTTAACTGGTTACCACGACAACCCAAGGGTTTTTTCACTAGCACCACATGCACTATGTGCCAAATTGGCATTAACAAAACAACCACCTTTAAGTAACATACATCCCACAACTAGAAGATCAATGCATTCATCAACTGTCAGATGACACATGTTGTATATGCCATAATATGTAGGTGTGGCAAAGTATACATAGGTAATACCACCAGAGATCTCAGGTTCAGGATAACGGAACATGTCAGGGCTAGTTGTTATAGAGATACTGCCTATCCCTTGTCTTCACATGTGACAGAGATACCAAGTGCCCCTTCAAATTTCATTGGATTTATGTAGCAACAGCTGATGCCTGTGGTGGGAACAGGGAACGTTCACTGAGGCAATGTGAAGCAAAATAGATATCTTGCATATGAACAGTGAAGTTTGGTTTAAACAAGGAACATGAATTCCATCATTTCCTTTGACTTATGTGGAAGCACGATTTCTGTTTCATTTGTGGTTGATGGCAAACCTTCTGGATGGATTGTCAGTGAATGATGGGTTTTAATTACGAAACTGAAAAACTCGCAGTCCCTTGCAACAGAGATACTAAGTGCCCTTTCAAATCTTGGGATTGATGAAGTGATGGCTGATGTCCGTTGGTGATGAAAACCAATTTTCCCCAAGATCATGTGAAGCCAAATAATTATTGTGCTTACGAACATCAAAGTTTGGTTTAAACAAAGGAATTTAATTCCACCTTCCTTTGACTTTTGTATAAGCACGTCTTCTGCCTCCTTTCTTGTGGATACCTAGTTACTTGGCTGGGTTCCTAGCGAATGATGGGTCCAAAGTGTGTTATGAAACTGACAATTTCGTCTTGTCCATCCCTATTTTGGCTTTATCTGTAAAGCCCCCCTTTTTTGTTGGGTGTGATTTTGTATGCTTGCTTGTTGTCCATTGTGTGCCCGTTTCAGTGATTATTGCCTTATTCTGTGCGAGTTGAATTATTTGGATTTATCGATATGTGTTCAAGACTATTCTCTTGGAAATTAGTCTTTTCTGTGTTAAAATTTTGCATTTCCTACATGGCCACTGTACATTTCAACGCAGTAAGATCATACACACACACACACAGTGTTAAACGTTTTATTTGTATTTTTTGAATTCTAGGTATTATGGGGCATATTATCAAGAATGGGAGATAACATTATCGCTGCTTTAGCAACAGGAAACTGCCGCTAAAGCGCCGATAATGGGCTTGATAATATGCCCTTGAGAATTCCAATAGAAGCCCATGTTCTGGTGTGAACATGGGCTTCTATTGGAATTCTCAAGGGCATATTATCAAGCCCATTATCGCCGCTTTAGCGGCAGTTTCCTGCCGCCAAAGCAGCGATAATTTTAACTCCGTTCTTGATAATATGCCCCCTTGTGCTACACTTTGGATAATTCTGTTCTTAGAGGCAGTTATTAGTGAAGTTATTTATGTGCTCAAGTTGAGGTGTGTTCCTATCATTATCCTGAATTGAAATATGATGCTCTGCCATTGCCAAATGACCAACACCATTTTCCTCTTAGGTTTGGACATTTTCTCTCACATTAAGTAGGGTTGTTTAGTGTGAATTTATTGGACCATTCACGTTAAGGTTACAGCATGTTAAGAAGAGTTTGTAGAAGTGAATTAAGAATTTGGCACTGCTGTGTCTGGTGTTTGGACCATTTTGAATGTGGGTATCCACTTACAGTCTAATATACTGCTTGTTTGTCTAATGGCATTCAATTATATGGTATGGCTACCATGCAATTTCAGCTAGCATTCAAGGCTTAGGTGCAATGCGTATTTGAACTATCTATTTATTGGCTCTTTAAATGGCACTATGATCACTGCAAGATTGCCAATACAGTTTCCCAGTTTCGGATCCACCTCCTGCAATTCTCAGGTGAGATTACTCTGGGTTAACCACCCATTAGTATTTAAATGGTGCTGCCTTATCCACCAATATTTTCCTGCAGTATGCACATATGATGCTATGGAGTGGAGACTTGTGGAATATACATATGTAAGTGATGGGGCATAATGGTCTTAACTGAGATACAATATCTTGAGCATTAGCTTTATTAACATGCTTGGTATAAGTTTAGGGTCGAGCTTATCAGTATTTCCTCTGGTAGCTGACTTGCATTGGACAAGCCCGGAAACATCAAATTGGTTTTATTTTTGTCAAGTGCACATCACTTTTAACATTTGATCAGGATACAATTGTCTTGGGGGCCCATTGCGATGATGGATGGAAAAGCCCTCCGACCGCCGTGAATACGGGAAAAATCCCCCCGCATGACACGCGGCATTTCTGTCGGTCAAATTACGATGGAATGTACGCAAAATCAGACCGTGGCAGATGGCTGTCAGAAAACACCGCCCACCTTGGTCGGAAAAGCTGCAAATTCGACCACCGCGGATGGGGAAAGCTGTAATAACGGCTCGAAAAGGCAGCTCCTGCCTCGGCATGACCACATGGCCAATTACAATGAGAATGTGGAGCTGGCAGACCAAGCACTGCATCCGACCGCCTGCAAGCACACAGGCCAAATGAATGGCATGCAGAACCAAACCCACAATAACGCCGAAGTGGGCCTGTACTCCCTGCCGCCCTCAATCACAACACACACGCCACAATGACACACCCCAACTTGCTCCTGGTAGGGAAAGCCATGCGCAGCATGGAAGAGACATCTGGAGGCCATCACCCATGTGGACACACCCATATACCACAGAAGAAAACCAACCCCTACCTGGACAAGCAGCCTCTGCACACCACAAGCCAAGACAGAGAGACAGGACACCATTGACTCACACTGCACAACATCAAACCCACCTGTCTCCACACAACCCCACTTACACCCACACACCTCACACACTACACATCTCCCCACCATTACCTTGCACCCTGCACCCCTCATTCATTTGTACCATGTCCCCCAAGAAAATGCCCAACATCACCAACTCAGAGTTTAAAGTGATGCCACACAAGACAATCAGGGCAGAACCCCATTAGTTTGGGGACCTGGTCCAACACACCCCACTTGTGCGCAAGAATAAGATGTGGGCAAGGATCCATAGGAAAGTCAATGCCATAGGGACGACCCTATGCACTGTGCGTGACATCAGGAAGCAATGGGCCGACCTCAAGGGCTGGGACAAGCATCCGGCCCAGAGGAACCACGCGGCGGCCCAGATTACTGGTGGCGGCCCTCCCATTCCACCACCAACCTTCCCTGAATAGGAGAAAAAGGTGCCTGCAATAATGCATCCAGAGAGTCTCACATGAATCGAGGGGTGACTGGAGACTGGTAAGTACCAACAAAATGATACCATCACACTACAATACACCGTCGTGCACAACAAGTGAGCCTCAATTGCCCGCCCACATCAAATCTGTGTGGAATGCACGATTACAATATGAATGAGTCACAAGGACATAATTTCCTTAATCAGTTCAACCTCACAGGTAGGTGGCCAGCTCATGCACCGTGGCCTCCCTCCCAAACAGCATGGCTCACCCTCCCCTCCCCACAGCCATGTGGCAGCTAACTCTGTCGATTGTGCCTCCCAACAGGTTGCTAGCCATCTCACTGGGGAGGGGGATGTCGAGCCTTGACCACAACACCACAACTCCCACATGGCCCTCTGTCTCCCCTCACAAACAGCAAGGACCCAAAAGACCCCCACAAGGATGTTGCTGCTCATAAATCTCCAAAGGAGTGATTTCCCGAGACAAAATGAATCCACAAAGGATTTCATCTCCCCACAATGCTCACCTTGCATGACGTCATGCCGTAACTACTCCACCAGTGAAAAGTGAGCAGTGTGACCATGCACACATCCATGTGCCTGCTGGCAATGCATCCCAGCAGGAAGAACGGACGGCCTGTGGCAGGGCATAAAACAGAGCACGAAAGAGACCCATACCGAGGCACACTCAGAAAAAGGGACGGTGTACAGTACCGGTGAGAACTGGCCCACTGAAATTCCTGTATGTACATCAACACCATGTGCGACTGATGACATACTGACATGAATGCCTAGTAAAGCAAAGGCAAGTAATGTCACCTCAATTCAAATGTGGCAAACATGAACTTCTAAGGCGTGCTGTGTGAAGAACATGCTGACAAAAGTGACCTAACTCCAAAAGGTGACTCGTTAGCAACAGCAGGCGACCGTGCCATGGACGAGCCCAGCCAGCCCCCCCACCTCCCGGAAGCTAAAGCCTCGGATGCATACTCCCTGGTCCGTTCAGGTGAGGAGGACCGACATGCCTCTCCTGCGTGCACAGGCCAGGCATTACATGTATGGGAACAGCTGCACAATGTGTCCTTTTTGTGCCAATGTACTGCTGACTCCCCCTTAAGTGATTGTGGATAGTCATTTGTGGCCTCACATTCCCACAGCGACAGCATACTTCAATGAGTGTGCATGCACAATGAGCCTCTGTGTAGACAAGTAGTCGCTCCCACACCAGCCCAATGACCTTCGGATACCAGGTGTCTTGACCATCCCATTTGATTCACTAAGTGCTGAACACGGCTCGCCCACTCTTTTCGCGGTGAACTGACATACAGAGTATTGATAGCGTCTGATACGGAAGGCCGTTGCACACTTTTTATCAGACTTGTTGGCTCTGGCCTTGTCCCTTCCTTCCATGCTTTTCCGGAAGCACTACCGGGTGTCAGTCTTCCAATTTGCACACTGCATTTCGTGTTTACTGACCATTACTTAGGCTGTACAGCTGAGTGCTGGGTTTGAGATTGCTCTCATGCCATGTCTGACCATCCAGTGGGCCAGGCCAAGCCCGGTCAGTTGCAACTGTACCGTGACCGCATGCAGCTTCTCTTTGGATGTGTCCCACTGGCTGTGCTGGGCATCAGTTATAGGCTAACGTTCCGCTATGCTGGCTTCACCTGCGTGCAACTCGTCTTTTCCTTCAGAAGATGTCTGTTTTGGTGGGCCATGGATGTCTGCCTTTGCAACACATACCTTGCTGACCTGGACCATGAGCTGTGGGTGACTCCTTTGTTGGTCCACGTGCAAGACTGCTTTGGTGAGACACTTTTATGGGATGCCTTTCAATGTGCCAGACAGGCTGACAGCTGCGCCTGTGCGTTTGCGCAATGGCTCCTGTGCCATGCCTACATTGAATCTCTCCCAGGTTGCGATGCGATGCTCCTTGCAACCTCGTGGTGCAAGGAGCACATCTGTTCATTCATACTGCTGGATTGGATGGCGGTCCTCTTCGCTGATGATGAACTGGATCGTCTCTTGGAACTGATTGCCTTCGAAGCTGCCTGTGCCTAATTCAATCATCATCTCCCTTTCTGCACGCCACCTGACAAGATGTGGCATCCAGCTCTCTGACTATGGCCCTGTCTGCATTAGCTTGGACTGTGCAGTGCTCTGCGGTCTATTGCGCTTCATACCACAGACCAGGGCAAGTGGAGGGTGTCATCTGAGTTTTGTGGACTTTGTCGTCTGGCATGAGCCCAGCTTCCATTATGCAGCTGTAGCTCACAAAAAAGACATGGCGCTGTTGTTTTGCAAGTACCCAGGGCTCGAGTCGGGGGTACGCAGGTACACGGCCCCCCCTCTTTGCCTGGGTTTGACGCCGTCCCCACTGCCAGGACGTTGGTCCCCATAGGGATATGGTTAACTTGTCCAAGTGTACCGTCCCGATACCGGTAAATGTTCTGCAGCACTGGCACGTTGTCTGCTGTCCATTCCCAGCACCAACATGCATGCAGCAAGTGTGGCTTTTTTCACCCCCAGCCGGGCCTAAGTAAAGGGGCTATCCGGCATCCTTTGGTTTGTACATGCTGACTGGGGGCCGCCTTGAACCTTACAGTTGCATGCAGATGCCACAGAGGGGAACATGTGCACACAGCTTGCCATCGCTACACAGGTACTTAAGGGAGGCATGCTTTTGCATCTGTTCTGTCCCTGTATATCAATGCTGACACTGTTAGACTGTCAGATGGATTAGTCTGTCCCAGTATTCGCACAAATTATGTTAGTCGCACGATTTTCCTTCTTTCATAGCGCTACGTCGGGGCGTTGTGAGGGCAATTGCATTTTGTCTTACTTGGTCTGTCCCCCCACTTCATTGTTTAGGACTTGTGCCCTGCAAGTACCTTAGTACATGTCTGTCACATGAGAGGTGTCCACAGAGCTTGTTCATTGTGCGGTCCAGGAGTACTGTCTGAACATCCTGTCCGTGGCCATAGAAGCCTGTCCTTTGTCATCCTGTTCTGTTCAGGCCATAGAACCCAAACTCAACAAGGTCTACTAGAAGACACGTATCCCCTTTGATTGACAGGGGAATGAGGACAAGATGCCCCACACTTGGAGGGTCATCCATCCAGTGATGAGTGCAACACAGCCAATGTTGTGTGACATCACCAAGTATAGTCTGGGTAATGGGTTCTGCTGACAAAGGCCATAGACCAGGGACATCCCATATGACTCCTTACTGCAAGGGGTGTGGGGATATGCTTGTGGTTCAACGTCCTGGGGGGTTATTGATGCCACATCTTGCTTCATGTTAAATGGATATGTCACTGTGGTTACTGGTTAAGTACTCATGCATGGTCAACCTGTTGTGGCACGTATTTAGCATGCTTTGACACTGTAGTAAAAACAGAGTGAGTAGGGGAGCAAGTGAGGCAGTATGGCAATGGTGTCCTGTGCTTAGTGGAGCTTCTGGGTGCTCAGTCCCTGCATGCATGTGTTTTCAAATCCGGCGCATAGTCTAGTATGTGTACGATATCTCAGGGAAATTTGTCTGAGTCGCTGAGACGACACCCAGGGACAGACACAGTCATGGTCACTCATTGTTGCATCTCAACGGAAGTAGTTGACGATGAGCTGTAGACGCTGGTCAAGGCCTTCTTCCTCACCACTGTCATCGTCACTGGGCATGTGTGGGTTGGGTGCCGGTCCGCTAGATGTAGCTGTCATGTGCCATCCCCGGATACTCTGCACACACATGTGAGATGATCTGCTCCGCCTGTCATACAACTGGCACGTTAATGGAGTGGTAGTGTTTGCGGATCCTAGAGACGGGATCACTTGACTGTGGTGGAACGAGGCCAATGTGTGTGCCATCAATGGCTGCCATCAACATTTGTGATGCCACCCAGGCAGGGCCGGCTCCAAGAATCTTTATTTGTGTGGTTCAACCATGCATTCGGGTGGGCCACTACGTGCCAGAGTTGTCAGTTATGCCTCTCGCCAGGCCTGCTTCAGGGCCCCACTTTTTCTCTCCTCAGTTTTACAAGGGCCAGGGAGATGCATTCTTTCCTTCCAGATTCTCTTGCTAGATGTTGTCACTCTCAGGAAGTGTTTTTTCCTTGAAAGGTCCTCCTGAAGGGAGGTGGAGGTTTCTTGAGGTGGGAGTATCAGACAAGTGACACTTCTCATGCTCTCACTCATGCCCTCCTCCTTGGATTCGCTCTCTGCCACCCTCATCCCTTGCCCCTCATCTCTCCATGTCCGCTCACTCATGTGCATTTCATTTGTTGTATGGCGCTACTGATATGAGTGTGGGGTGTGACAGTGCTTTACATCACACACAAATTATACAGAGACAATCAGTCATGCAAGTATGCAAGTACATCAGTCAACAGGGAATGTCACATGAGCCAATGAGGATTACATGGTGTGGTAATCACATGTCATCCATACTGGTGGGCAGAATTTTTTAGGGCGTTTGGTCTGGAGAAGCACTGACTCAGGACGTGTGTGGGGACATTTACAGGCAGTGGCAGGTAGGCACACTGCACGCCACACCAGTACGTGTGTTTGGCGTGCTAGGGATTACATGTATGTCTGATTTGCAGACAATGGACACCTATGATTGTCTGCCTGCGTCACTGACCCTTCACAATTTGACCCCTGGCCAAGAGACGCAGGTCAGATGTCAAGGGATATTCAAGTGGGTTCACAGGTTGGATGTTTCATTACACAACATTGGTACTGTGCGGGAGACCTTTGTCCTTTTTGACTCCTTCCCTCATTTAAGTCCATGCTGGCCACGAGGCACGGCTATGTATGTAATTTCACTCTCCTTTCCTTGGGCATTCCATGTGTGTAAAGACTTGGCTCACGGGTCACACTCTCTCATCCCTTCACAGTGTAATGACCAGCTGGTCACTGTTCGAGTTGTTCTGATGTGCCAGCCACTCCTAGAGGGCTGACTTACCCCCCACCCCACAGCCACCCAGCACAGGGGTCACTGGACATGTGACCCTGCCAACAAACGGGTCCGGACGCACATGCCCTGGGCCAGTTCTCCTATGCATGTACAGTGTCTGTGGGGTTACTCGATATGCATGGGGCCTCATGCCCCACAACATTACATGTGGGGTGCACCAGTCACTTTAGGCAAATGAGTTGTGATGTGTGATGTAATAGTCAGGTCGCCAATGCAAATGCAGTATGTGTTCGCATGCGCGGTATTTGGTATTCGCAGCGATGACACGCATTGGCCACACTTGAAAGTTGCAGGGTTGCCATCAACCAATGGGTGCCTTTGGTGTACGTGTTTAGATGTTGTGGTGTGCGCTCTCTGAAACTGCGAGGCTCCAGTTGCCTTCGGGGGCACCAAGGTTCGCTCAAGGGGATTGGGTGGGCCTCACACTTTGCATTTGGCAGGTTGCCACATCCATTGCGGTGCCGCCATGCTTGCTGGGTGTTGTAGTTGTTCAGGGGTTGCATGCTTGGAGATGTCTGGGATGTACCTCTACTGTTGAGCGCAGCAGCGTCTTGTCTGCCGGAGGTGCAGCCGGTAGTGCAGTGGGAAGGCCTGTGGTGCAGGATCCATGGCAGGTCCGGGGCTTTAGATGGGTACTGTATCGGATCTTCCTCTCCGATGTTGTATTTCCACCATCCACAACGTGGTGGTTTTTACGCAGCAGTGGGGAGGGCTGTCTGCAACATCGTGATTTGCTTGGCAGACGGACCACGTTTCCACATGCCGGTCCTGCCCTGTTGGCTCCGTCTGCCACCCTTGCGTACGCAAAAAAAATGTTTGGAGCATGACAGATGCGGCGGACAGTAAATGGCGTCTGTGGGTCTATTGTGATTTGTTGGTCGCAATGTCCGTGCCTTGGGCCGAAAACATGACAGTTTTCTGCCACTGCCACCAGCACGGATGGCCGTCTGTCATCGTAATGGGCCCCTTAGTTTGTATAGTTACTGCGTGTCTTATGGTTTTGTTAAGCCTGGATACTTGGAGGATAGAGCGGCATCGATGGAACTCACGGACTTTAGCAGTAGGCTGTTTAGCACCTTGGTTTCATTGTTTTCGGTTTTGATCAGTATGAGAGGGTATTTACGTTATCTTGAATGATGTAGTAATACATTTTAAAGGTGCTACATGGACTTTTTTGCATTTACTATATACCTAATATCCCAAAGCCGCAACAACCTGCAGAATTACAAAAAACTAAGATTAGTTGCTCAACCCAAGGTAGTTGGTTATTTGGGCAGACCTTCCCACCCGAGGGACTCGGTGCTGTGCATCACTTTGCAAACTGTTGGGTCTTGTGCGGTGAAGGTTATGAGGTCTTCGGTATCCCGAGCATATGGGAAACCTGGCCCTTGACACTGGAGGACAGCTTCATTTTGGAACGTAAAGAGGACTTCCATTGGCTGGAGGCTGCTAGCTTTTTGGGATCACTGTATGAACCTCACACCATGAAGGATTTTTAGTTCCAGGCTGGGGACCCAAGAATGGCGTCCTTTTGATTTGGTGAACTGCAATTTTTTTCATGCATTTCAGGATGCATTGCTCAGTGAAATTATTAATTGCATCACATTTCCCAATACAGCACTGGAATTGCAGCTTACAAAATTTAATTCTTATCGGATAGCTTCATTTCCACTTCATGGGCTGCATTGATGGGACACATGTTCAAATTTGTCCTCCATCAGAGAATGAGTATATCTTTAGAAAACAT
Source organism: Triturus cristatus (assembly GCF_964204655.1). Taxonomy (NCBI): domain Eukaryota; kingdom Metazoa; phylum Chordata; class Amphibia; order Caudata; family Salamandridae; genus Triturus; species Triturus cristatus. The sequence goes on from NC_140589.1 coordinate 846,834,635, forward strand.
TAGAATGCTCATTTCGTAAACATTCAAGTGGTGTACAATGCCTCTAATATGATTACTAATATAGTGGGCAGATTTCCAGAAAGCACATGATTCTTTCATATATCGGCATTGTGGAGTTTACACCCGGCTTCTTAGTGGAGAATTTGGGGAGGGATATTTACTTGGTAAACATTTATAGATGTGTTTTATTATATATTGAGATGCATTTCTTATTTGTCACTACATTAATTTAAAATTTGTCACTTTGGAGACAGTGTGTATGCTTTGCGTTCTTTTATTGTAACACTTTATATAAACCCTACTTTGGCAAGTGAGCACTGCTACAATGCTGCATTAAATCAGTGAGAAATGTGATAGAGAGCACTTTTGGACTGCTGATAATTGACTTTAAATTATTCACAAGAGTGGTGAAGAACTGCAATACAGACAAGACACCTGCTGCAAAATTGTAGCAACATGTGCTATACTCCACATCATTGCCAAAACTAGGAGAATACCCCATAGCCTGCCAGATCCAGAGTCAGATGAAGAGTAACAGCCAATCTCCCCACATCAATCTACAGATAGATTAAGGGCAGGACAAGGCAGAAAACAACATGCAGAGAAGATACAAAATGTTTTGTTCAGCTTCCATATGCCATCCTTTCGTTCAGAAATGTTTTTATTCAGTGACACTGACTTACATTTTTACTTGACAGAGATACCTCCAAACCAATAAATACAGGAGAATTGTCTGGTTCCTCAGAAGCCCTTCTAATACTAATTCTACACCTTCTGATGGCATTGCGTCTGCTTCGATGAAAGGACTGAAGCCTTTGTGTAGATCACATGGCACAAGGAGTTGTAGGCATGTCTCTGTGAATCTCTCACTGTCTTCCTCAAATTCAAGGAGTAGACACTTTTGCTCCACACCTGGGAAGTGCACGTGTTGTGGGTGTTGGAATTGGAATGTTATCAGACTGTATATCTGGCTGAGATTCCTGATTTTCCTCCTGTTCAGTTTCTTCTGTTGTTGTAGCTAGATCTGTCAGATAACTGGTAATGGACTTAGTTCAGTAAATTTATTATTATGAATACATTTACTTGATTTTTTTCCAATTAGAATTCAAAATCTCTCATCAAGTGCTTTAATGTAATTTTGTTCCGCATTTTAGATTAGAAAACCAAACCTGTACTTTTGCTACTTTATCTATATTGTTAGACCTAAAACTAAAAAACCCATTATTTATCAGTAAGGTAATATGAATTTGTGCACAGGAGTACATTTAATTTTAGAAGTAAGCATATATTTCAAATAGTATTAAAATTATCTGACACATGATTATATGTTAAAAAATAAGGGCATATTATCAAGAAACGGAGTTAAAATTATCGCAACTTTGGCGGAATAAAACTGCCACTAAAGCGGCGATAATGGGCTTGATAATATGCCGCAGAGAATTCCCATAGAAGCCCATGTTCTGGTGTCAACATGGGCTTCTATGGGAATTCTCTGCGGCATATTATTAAGCCCATTATCGCCGCTTTAGCGGCAGTTTTCTGCCGCTAAAGCGGCGATAATTTTAACGCCCTGCTTGATAATATGCCCCAATAAGTGTTACATTTGGAGGTACTGGTTGTGGTAGAGTTATCAATATCGGAGACACCAACAATAGTTTCTGCCTGCAACCTTTCCTCAATCATGCCTACGAGACGGGTAGATGATGGCTGAGTAGTCCTTCTTCACTTACTCACTGTGCTCTGCAAGTCTGCTAGCCACCTCTTCTGTGGTATGGGACCACAAATCAAACCAGCCCTTGCAAATTGCTTTGAAAGTGTGCTGTGTCACACCAACCACATTAATCTGAGCCTGGATGTCCTACCAGATTTATTTATGCTTTCAAAATTGCAGTGAGTTGTTTTCAAAAAGCTCATCGTGGTCTGCTTCACACTCTTCAGTGAGCACCCCAAGTTCTTTTTAGCTGAATTTCAGCTTTCTCTTGCATCCTCCTGCATCCTTAACATTGTCATCTGTAGACATGGTGAGCAGATTGTTCCACAAATACCTCTAAACAAGGTCACATGTGCACTGCTGATGCAGTCTGCCTTCCTCTGTGAAACTGGGTTTCGTAAACAGCATGGGGTGGCTCACTTCATCATTGTGATGTTATTGTGCTGCTCCAGAATGTGGCAATCATAAATTTGGGATTACCTGTTTACGGAATTGTAATTTGGTCATCGCTAAATTGCGGTTCAAATCCTAATGAATAGCAAATTCTATAACTCTGACTAATGATACATTATTAATTGTGCTTTCCAAATGGTGATTCAGATTTGAAAATCATAATTCCTATTTTTGATATATATGACCCTTATTTATTTATTTGATTGGGGAGACCCTACCAACCTAATAAATACACTCTGGTTAGGTTAAAACACAGTTCTAATAAAATATCTGTTAAACTACAAGTGGCACTAGCACAAGCAGCAAGCAATTCCCCAGAACAATGCTTGCTAATTCCAAGCAGTGCAAAATAATTAAAAAGTCGAGAACAATGTACATAAAAAATGCCAAATCAATTTAGAAAAACTAAGAAAAAACACTAAAGCTCAAAAGGCATCAAAGTATTTATAATTTTATAACAGTGGCTGAAGATATGATTTTTTACAATTTCGAGGCAAAAGATCTACAAAGACAAATATCATCACCAAACATAAGAGAGAATTTGCTGTGAAATGAGGCCTAGGCTTGAATTCTTGTTTACCATTAAACTCCCAATGGCTTAAGCCTTAAGGTTTGAAGACAAAACATCTGAGTTTGACTTTGAGGGCATATTTACAAGACCTGTTGCGTTGCTCTTGCACCATGAAACAAGGTGCTAGAGCTACGCAACACAAAAAAAGACATTTATGAAGCCACGCAAGGCCGCCTTCCATGGCCCTGCTTGGCTTCATAAAATCTTGAATAATGTAACGCAGCACAAAATGCTCTGTTGCATTACTGTGCGCCAGGGAGGCTCTTACATGGGTACTGCGTGGGTGTTCCCACACATCAATGGATTTTGATGCATTCACAGATTTACAAGAACAGGTAAACCTGGGAATGCATTAAAAAGATACGTCTCCCTGAGACAGGCGTAAAGAGGAGAAATATGTGCAAGAGCGACGCAACACAAAAAAGGGATTTATGAAGCCATGCAAGGCCACCTTGCATGGCCCTGCGTAGCTTCATAAATCTTGAGTAATGTAACGTAGCATAAATCACTATGTTGCATTACTCCCCACCAGGGAGGCGTTTCCATGGGTGTTGCGTGGGTGCTCCCACATGACATCCACGGATTTTGATGCATTCTCAGATTTACAAGCACTGGTAAACCTGGGAATGCACCAAAAAGATACGATTCGCCAGGAGAGGCGTAACAAGGAGAAATATATATATTTCTCCTAATTTTTCCTCTTTCTATGTGTCATGCATTCTGAAAGAGGTAAACGACTCGCAGGAATGTTTTTCTGCTGGAAGGTGGAATGAAATGCAGCTACTATTGCATCATGTTACAAGGGTGCCTGCATTGGCGCTAGGCAGCCCATTGTGCGCCATTGCAGGGGAAAGGACAGAAATTCACCTTCCTGCCCTTCCTTCTCCAGCAACAACCACAGTCTCTGTCAGTGTGAACCATACAAGTCACTAAATTAACCTGTGCTTAACTCTCTAGTAGCTTGGCACAAAGGCATTCAGAATTATTTTAGAGGCAATGTGTGAAGTATTTATGCAGCACCTAAACAGTAATACATTGTAAAGACAACATAAGAAAAATCCCACACCAATTTAGAAAATCAGAGTACATTTTCATAAATAAAATGATATCAGAATGACAAAAATACAATTGGTAAAACCGGAGATATGCAGTTTCAACATTTTAGTTCGCAGTCAATTGATCGTGCCTGACCGGGGGAAAGTCACAAGTTCAGACAGACGAAAGGAACAGAAGCAGGGACAAGGTTAGGTCCACTGAATGAAGTTACCTTTTCAAAATCCAGCACGAAGAGTACAGTGTGCGGTGTAGGAGGCCGCAAGGAGCAGGGAGAGCATCATAGATTTAATTGCTGCAGTGCAAAGAGCAGGCCTGACATCAAGTCAGGAGTTACCAATGGTCATTGCTAGAGCTTTGCAATTGCGGTCACTGCAGACTGTTGTTGCATGTAGTGTGAAGTGCACATCTCGTGTTGCTGGACTTTGCTGGTGGCCGCTGTAAAGTGATGATGAAGAATCAGGTTCACCTCAGGTTTGCATTGGCGTTCATCGCAGGAGGCAGAGTCTTGGCACAAACGGGCCTGTTTGTGGTCACGAAAAGTCCAATACTTCAGGATTCCCCCTTTTATAGCAAAGGAGTGCACTCTGATGCCAGCCAAGGATTCAGAACTTGGGTAGGCGTTTTGTGAGGATAAGGGACTCACTCTACCAGATGTCAGCAGGGCTTAGACAGGTTCAGTTGCAGCAGGGCAGCTTTGCAGTTGGAGGGAAGGTTCTGGAGATTGCTGTGTTCCTGCTGCTCAGAACTGGAGGCTAGCTAGCTGTTGGAGTCACTCTGGTAGACTTGAATTCAGGGAGCAGGTCCAGGTTTCCTTTATCTGATGGCAGAGCATCAAGGCAGCCCTTCCAGCAGCAGGGCGCAAGGGTAGTCCTTCTTCTGAGGCTTCCACAGTTCTAGAAGTGATCTGATGAGTGGCCCAAGAGGTCCAGTCTTGGAAGTAGGGAGCTCCATGTACTACCCCACATCTAGTTCTGGAAAGTTCCTTGCTTCCCCTGCCAAGGTGTCAAGTATTCCAGGATGTGTGTACTGGAGGTGGCCCTTTGAAATATAAATGGGAAAGTAAACAAATCTGCCCCAACCATCCTGGCAGAATGGCCCATTCTGCCAACCTCTAGTCCCCCTTTGTCTCACTGTGAAGTGTCAGGAATAGTAAGTAAAACTAATGAAATCGTTATACTTAAATTAATATATTTATTTCCTAAATACAAGACCCGCCACAGGTGGAGGAAGAACGGATTTCACAGGAACGCCGTCAGAGGCAGAATGCTTGAGTCAGAGGGTGACGTAGATTAAATAACAAACCAACATTCGAAATGACGTGCGTTGGTAACAACCAATAGGATAACAGATAAGCCCCCGGTGCACGAGGAAGAAACTTAATACAATATACAACATCTCCCTTTTTTCATAAGACGAACTCAATACATAATAAAGTCTCTAAATCTGTTGGGAATGCTAGTTGCTCTGCCAGAGCTGGTGCAAGAGCCTTCTACATGACTAGAAGCACACGCTTCATTGTTCTCACTACGGGTTACATTTTCTGCTGCTTCCCTTGGCTCTTGCTTCTCTAGATCAGCTGATGTACCCATAGTTACACTGTGTTGAACTGTTTCTTTTCCAACCATCTCTTGCATAGGTAAACCTGAAGTCTCTTTTGAAATAGAGTTATCACTGGTAGATTCTCTTACAACTGATGGAGAATAGTCTTTTTCGTTTATATTAAAGTCAAACCAATTATCACATTGATCCGACTCTACACCCTCATTAAATGGACATGACATGAGTTCTTTCTGTCCATCCTTGAGCTTGATGACATCACTTTTGTTTCTCCATCCAAATTTATGGAGTCGAACAGAACCACTAGAGGCCTCAATAACTTCACTGGGTTCATAATACTTTGACTCTCCCTTATGCCTGACAAAAGGTTTCTTGACAATGACCCAATCACCCTTGCCAATCTCTTTTACAACAGCTCTATCAATCTTGTCATGGTATTCTTTAGATTTAATCTGTTGCTTTACAATCTTGTCTCTCACTTGGAGGTTGGAGTCATCTAACCTTGTCACTTCCTGCATACGGTCCTGAATAATAGCAAACTTAGGTGAAACAGCAGAGTTGCCCTGCCGTCCTCTCATTAGGAAAAAAGGCGAATAACCAGTTACACTATTAACTGTATTGTTGTACATATAAACTCTTTCACGAGTAAAGTCAACCACTGGAAATCCAGCCGAAATTGCCATCTGAATGCCATCTTTTAGAAAACGATTGACTCTTTCCACTTGACCATTGGATTTAGGCGAATAACAAGGAGTCTTTTCTTGACATATACCGTTTCTCTTCAAAAATGTGACCATTAACTCCGAGGTAAGCTGTTTTCCATTGTCTGAGACTAAAACCTGCGGAAAACCTTCCAAAGAAAAACATGACTCCAAGAATTCTATTACACATTTGGAGTCTATAGATGATACAAATTTGACATATATCCATTTGCTATAATAGTCACATAAGACAATTACAAATCTAGAATTTTGCTCTAGAACACTGAAAGGACCTGCAAAATCAATAGCCAGTTTAACCCAAGATGAACAGGGAATATCGACTAATTGCATTTCTTGAACTCTAGGCTTCCAATGCTTATCTGACCTCAGACAAATGGAACATTTTTCTACAAACTCATTTACATCAGAGTCCAATCCAGGCCACCAATAATATTGCTTCAAAATTTTTTTTGTCATGGTTGAGCCTAAATGGGAGTTATGAGCTAACTCAATTAGATGTTTTCTTATTTTTGTGGGTGGAACCAATAAATCTCCCCGCAAAACAAAACCTTTCTCAATGCTTAACTCTTCAGCTACTTGTACATACGTTTTTAATGCATCATGTACATTTCTGATAGGCGGCCATTTGCTTAATATATACTCTTTTACCTTGTTTAACACTGAATCTTCATCCATGAGACTTAACCATTCCGATTCTTTACATAACTGTTCCAATTTGTTAAAACTGTAAACAAATGACACTACACATTCAGTTTCTTCTTCCACTTCTGTCTCTACATTGTTCAATGGAAGACGTGAAAGGAAGTCTGCACTTACGTTTTTCTTACCTGCAATATGTTTAATAGTAAAATTGTATTCCTGAAGTTTAGATAACAACCTTACTAACCTTGCGGAAACTTTACCGTTTCCCCTACCGCAACCATCCATTAAGAAAGTCAAAGGTTTGTGATCTGTGATCAACTCAAAACGTTTACCCCATAAATACATTTTGAGTTTATCAACAGCCCAAACACAAGCAAGGGCTTCTCTCTCTATGGTACTGTAATTACGCTCTGCATCCAATAAACGTCTGGATATGAATGCGATGGTATGCACCTTACCTGCAACTTTTTGAGAATAAACAGCACCTATGCCAACAGAACTTGCATCTACAGTGATGATGTTGATACCATCGGGATCAAATGGTTTCAACGTTGGGGCTTTAACAATAGCTTCCTTGATTTTTGTGAAAGCAAACTCTTGACTCTCAGACCAGATATACTTCTCTCCTTTACGAAGCAACATTCTCAAAGGCTCAACTAAATCTGAGTAGTTTTCGACAAAACGTGAGTAATACTCACTGAGCCCTAAAAATGATTTAAGAGTATCTTTATCCGTAGGTTTTGGAGCATCTGTTATAGCTTTGACTAAATCTAGTTTAGGTTTAATTCCATTTCCACTCAATACATGGCCCAAATATTCAATTTCAGTTTGAAGAAATTTACATTTGTCTTTAGCAACTGTCATGCCTCTCTCATTTAACCTGTTAAGGACTGTATCTAAAATTTCATTATGTTTCTCAATAGTATCAGCATGAATAAGAATGTCGTCCTGAAATTTCTGAACACCAACCACTCCTTCTAATACACATTCCATTAACTTTTGAAAGACACTGGCTGATGAAGCTAAACCAAAAGGGAGTCTAACGAACCTATAAGCACCCAATGGAGTAATGAAAGTAGTTAAATCCTTTGAGTCCTCCGATAATTGCACTTGGTGATATGCTGACTTGAGATCTATCAAGGAAAAATAATTGGAACCCTTAGTAGCTGCAAGAATCTCCTGGATTTTGGGTAAAGGGAAACAATCCACCAAAATATTTTTGTTTAACGATCTCAAATCAGCACATAAACGAACTTGGCCATTCTTTTTTTTAATAAGAACTATGGCAGAAACCCATTCTGCTGAATTAGTCTGTTCGATCACCCCTTCCTCAACTAATTTGTGGAGAAGTTTTTGTAAATCAGACTTTACAGATAACGGAATTGGTCTTACCTTATGCTTAACTGGTATAGCATATTTCTTCAACTTTATGGTATGTTCAAACCCCTTGACACAACCAATGCGGTCTTCAAAAAGAGCCTCATATTTACTCAGAATTGATTCAACTTTGTCTACAGGCAGCAATGAATCAGAAAAAGAAACTGCATGAACAAAATTTTCATCCAACACAATAGGATCATCGGCACCTGGTTTGAGAAAAATTCCCAGTCGCGCCAGATCCTTCCATCCTACTATATCTCTACCCCGCTCCGCAACATATACCTTAGTAGAAATAATTCTTCCTTTGATATTCAGGTTATCTTGAAAATAACCCAACATATTTATATCAAAATCCCCAAAAGCTTTGGGATTGACATCAGAGGCTAATAAATCAGTATTAGGCCAAACTTTTCTATACTTAATGTCAGAAATTATGGTAATTGGCGAACCTGAATCCGCCATGATATTAATTTCCACATTACCTATGTGTGCAACACCAAGAGGACCTTTTATGTCATCACTAGGATCATCAACTGTCAAAACAATATTAGAGCACATATCTTCATCAAAATCATCAACAGAACTAACTTTGACTTTTTGAAACTTCTGAGCCCTAAAATTGTTGCACACACCAGCAAAATGTCCTACCTTAAAACACTTTGTGCATTTTCTTCCCTGCGCAGGACACCCTTGAAAATCCGCCTTATGATTCTTTGAACCACATCTAAAACAAACAAAAGCATTTACATTTGGACTTTTGCTAGTTTTCCCTTTTTTGTCGTAGCTAGGTACATATTTTTTACGCTCTTGAACATAAAATACGTCATTTTTTACATTGTTATCGGAAGAAAGTTCTTTTGTACTTTCCAGCGAACGCTCTATACCCTTAGCAATGTCAATTGTTTCCTGTAAAGAAGGATTTCTACAAGCTAACAACCTTTCCTGAATTTTTTTTTCATAACAATAAAAAACAAATTGGTCTCTAATATGTTCATCAACCATGTCGTTAAATTCACATTTTGTTGCCAAAACTCGTAAACAAGCAATGTACTCTTCAATAGTCTCATTTTCTAATTGTTTCCGTGTTGCAAAACGATGTCTGCCCACCATAATATTTGGTTCTTCTCCAAATTGTTTCTCTAAACGTTTTACCGCTTCTTGGTATTCACTCATAGGAATAAACTGACCAGGAGGTACTTCAAATTCCGGCAGGCTATCAAAAATTTCTTGGCCTGCTGCACCCAACAACCCAAATAAAATAGCTTTTTTCCTCTCTGGCTCATACTTCTTTCCATCTATCGCAATTAAATAATTCTCAAATGCCCTCAACCAGTTTTTCCATTTCATAACTGGTTTACCTGGATCAGATAAGAAAGGTGCTGGTGCACTGATATTTGAATTTTCTGACATATTAGTTTTAGAATAAGTTTCCTCTTTTTTAAATTCACTAGTAATTTTTTAAAAAAATAAATAAATATATATTTTTTTTTTTTATAAAGTATTCAGCTAAAAATATGAATTGCCAAAATTTAGTTGAAATAAATGAAAATCCTACTAGTATAAAGCTATTCTACAAATTCTCCTCGTTTTTCCCTATATGTTATAATAAACACCGAAGAAAATAATTGCAGAACAGATCTCCTCACATTAAACTGCCAGCAAACGTCTTTCTTTTGGAAAATTGCTCTTAAAATGGAGTCACGCAACGTGAAAGCGTAAGAGTGGGCGTAGGCACTACGTCACAATAACTGTCAATTACCTCAGGACGTTGAAAGGAAACCGTTACAGCTGTGCACAAGAATGCGTGCGAACGTGTGGAAATACGTCACCTACGATGACAGTTACAGCTGAACGTTGAAGGAAAACCGTTGCAGCTGAGCAGAATGGCCGTTATTTTACTAGTGATCGATGAAAACACCTCAGCCTACAGTGCGACAGGAAAATATGCACATACACGCGATTAGTAAATATTTAAACTTCCATGCCGTGACGATAACGTAGTAACTTGCCTTAAGGATCAGTTTGAAGCGGACATCACTCGATAAATACTTCTAAGCATCTGTTAGCTCCGTCAACAAAAGACTACGGCATAAAACGAAGAAATACAAATCCAATTACTAAAGGATCAAGCAGAATAAAGCAGTAAACAGCAATAACTTGCCTTTCAGAATACTGCAGAAGTCCTCGAACACAGTGGACGCTCAGAAGCACTTCAGCATGACGGGTCTTCACTCGATACTCGTATCCCGTACCTCGTCGCCAATTTGAAGTGTCAGGAATAGTAAGTAAAACTAATGAAATCGTTATACTTAAATTAATATATTTATTTCCTAAATACAAGACCCACCACAGGTGGAGGAAGAACGGAACTCACAGGAACGCCGTCAGAGGCAGAATGCGTGAGTCAGAGGGTGACGTAGATTAAATAACAAACCAACATTCGAAATGACGTGCGTTGGTAACAACCAATAGGATAACAGATAAGCCCCCGGTGCACGAGGAAGAAACTTAATACAATATACAACACACTGTTTGGGAGCAAAACACAAAGGCCAACTGCTAAGCTATTCACAGTCATGTGACCCAGCACACAGTCAGCAAGCACAAGATGGTCGGAGCAGAAAAATGCCAGTATTCTAAAGGTGGCATTTTCAGAATTGTGATTTAAAATCCAACTTTACCATTAAAGAGGGTTTTAAATCACGAGTCATTTGAATGTAAACATATTTTTCCAATCTGTTCCCAAACGTAAGCTATCACTTATTGAGAGTAATACGGTGACACAATGTTATCCTGTGGGTGAGATAGGCTTTGCAATAGAGAAACATGACTTTAGGAGTTTTACAGTACCATGATATGTAAAACTAAAAACAAACACGTCCTACTTTTTAAATGAAACGCACCCTGCCCTATGGCCATTCAGGGCCTGACCTCTAGGTGAAATAACTGTATCAAAACAGAAGGTTGAGGCCTCACAAAAGTTTTACTTTGTCAGGTCGAAATGCCAGTTTCAAAGCTGCACCACAGGCTGGAGTGAATGGCCTGCGACAGGTTTTAAAAGACTGCTTTGATAGGCAGCACAATGAGTGCTGCAGAACCACTAGTAGCATTAAATGTACAGGTCCTGGGTACATGAAGCAAAATTGACTAGAGACATACAAGAAAACATTGTCAATTGCATCGTATTTTAGATGAAAAGCACAAGCACTTGTTAGCAGTGCTAAAGTGCAGAGTCGTAAAGCTAGAAAAAAGAAATTCAGCAAAATAGGATGAGTGAAGGAAACATCTTTGGGGGTAACAGAGTCAAAGCCAGATTTCATAGCCAATTCTGGTCATATTTCTGCAGTTCCCATCTCCTTTTTCAGCATTTTCCTTATCAGTTTACTGCAAATAAGACTAGAATCTGAAAGCCAAAATGTCTCCAGCCTTCTTACGGCTGCAGAAGCCTAGTTCCTCCTTCTGCCCACTCCTCTTTTGAGATAAAGTGTAATCTCCACTATTAGTGTTGGAATTGGTCTTACTGCCTGTTTGGAATACAGAATGTACAGGCAGGCCCTAGAAATTAATGGCTGAGGTTTCTGATAGTCCCAGTATGAACAGCACTGTGTTACCAGCTATTCACGTACTCATATCACAAGGCTAATCTCTGCAAAGAACAGAGGGTAAGCATGACAGGCACAATGTTATAAAGTTACTTTCCACTAAACGTATTAGTAGTCTACTTTGACAATTGAATTAGATTTGTGAAACTAAGCAGAAAATACATCTGTCTGATCTTTGAAAAATGTTTCTAAATTTACATTAGAAAAGGAACTTTAATTCAAGGCTTTTTCATAGAAAACACTGCCTTTTCTTACACAGGGAAAACAGCCTTTGGTAACTGTTAAGTCACATACTTGTCCTACGCTCTAGTATGTTTATTTTTATATAATAAGCTTTCAGCCCTATGAACTTACAAGGCATACACTAGGTGTGACTTAGTTAATTTATAAAACAAGGTTTTGCTAAATAGAAAAATCACATGTCCATGTCATGTTTCACTGCAATACTCTTAGGGCCATATTCTCAAGGAGCTATCGCCGAGTTATTGGCACCTTAACACACTCAAATTTGTAATAAACTTACCACCCCATTCACAAGCTGGTGAAAACAGCCCATATCACCAGTTTTCCGGCAAAGCAGCCGCAAAAACATTGCCAAGGATGACCCCAGCAACTATTGCTAATGAGATGCAGAGTAGGCGTTCCCCAGCAAAAAGCCGTGACACCACCACTCCACAACATTCTCAACGACCAGACAGATCAGCGATTCTTGGGTTCCCAGCACCATGAATCTAACACCTGCTCTGACCTGGTGTAAAGTCGGACGACAGCCGGCACCAGACAAGGGGGCACAGCCAAAGCCAAACATGAAGAACAACAGATGCCCCCGGGCAACTGAACATGCAGCCCGGAGCCCCAATAGGGCAACAACACCCACCGCCACCACACCCAGGACCCCACTCCCCCCCGGAACCCCACCCCCAGACCACCACAGAGGCAGCATGGACAAAGACAGCGGACCCACAGGAAATGCACCAGCCTCACAGACTCAACACCAGAGGATGCCATTGCCCACTACAGGCTCAAAAGGACAACCATCCTCCGCATCCTAACCATCATCGCCCAACAGGCCAACGGCACAAACACAGCGGACAACCAACATCCCACACAACACAAAGATGCTGGCTGTGATGCACCTGTTGGCCTCTGGTACCCCCCAACCAACACCCACCAGAGTCAGAGAAGTCTCACAGCCAGCCGCATCCAAGTCCCTCACACCTGTCCTGGATGCCATCATCAGCCTTGTACCCCAGTATCTATACGTCTATCACAATGCGCAGGATCCGCTGGAGACCAAGCAAGGACCATATGCCATAGCTGGATGCGTGCATGTGTTGGGGGCAATCCACAGCATACATGTCTGACTTGTGCCCCCTGGTGACACAGCACACAATCACAGCACCAGAAAGCACACACATTCCATCAATCTGTAGGCAATAGTGAACCACCAGGAACTCTTCACCAATGTCGTTGCCAACTACCCTGGCAGTGTGCATGATTCCTTCATACTCCGACAGTCCATCATCAACCAGCGCTGCCAGGATGGCACCAAGGAAAATGCACTGCCCCTTGGCAAGTTCCAAATGAATAACCCAGACACCTCAACTCCACATCTATGCAAGCCACAACTCTGGCTATACACACATCACAAAATCACAAACAACATGCACAACAACATGCCCACCCACCAGACACGACAGAACAACTTACAATGTTAACCTGGGCAAGCCGTGAACATAAGCCATCAACGGCATGGCACCCCAGCCACACAATAGCGGAATGTGGGGAGAGGTGGGAACCAGGCATGTGTGAAGGAGGCAGGAGAACCTTGATTGGGAAAGTACACAATACCAAGAGTGGTGGCGATGTGCTGGACAGACCGCAGTATGCCGAGCACACCTATATCAATGACGACATACACCCCTGGTGTATGGAGTGTAGTGGACAGTGGACACAACCATGTCACTCCAGCCAGTGGGGGGTACACGGAAATGTTGCCTGTTATATCCCCCCGTAAGCGTGAGCAGAGTGGGATGGCCCTGCGTACGCCAGGCCAGCGTAGGGGTGTAAAGAAAAAGCACGTAGCCCTGGGTGTGGTCCTCTTCCAGAATGTCCGTCTATGCCAGGGTGGCACCTCCCACCCCACCACGAGGCCGACACCGTCCTCCTGAGTGGAGTTGCCTGCGATCCTGTGCGCCTGCCATACCCCAGCCCGCTGGGCCCCGAACCCATCAGGCCTGCCCCTGGGCAACCAGGCCACACTGATCACCTGCCGACACCGGCGTGTTGCAAGGAGGGCCCACCACGTGCCAGAGCAAGCTCCAAGCCCAAGGCCCGTGACCCTGGCAGCCTCTCAGACCATCACGGTCTCCACGACACAGGCCCCGCTTTACTCCTTTCTCGTTGACGTGCTCTACTGCTGCACCCGGCCTACACTACGGTCAAGAAGGTCACACATTTGGAACTGAGTCTTGATTACACCATGGCAGTGAACACTATTTAAGGCAGAGTTTCTGTCACTATACTCCCTTCGATGTGGTGCCACCAAGTCTGTGCATAGCAGTACAACCACACGAGTCTGTGGGCCTATGCGGACTATTCCCCTCCACCTACGCTGAGCACGAGTAGGTCACTGAATTGGAACTGGATATCGATCATTCAAAGGCAGAACGCATATCATTGCACGCAAGGAGAGGCGTAAGAGGATGACGCGTTGCAGTCCGGAGGGAATAGGATCATCATTACGGTGGTGGTCGAACACTACCGACAAATTCCCTGGTGTCACTAACTCTGTGCATCGTGAGCCAACAACACATGGCTGTGGGCCTCTGCTGACCGCTGCCTCCGGCATTCACTGCGGTCCAGTAGGTCAGAGAGTCTTGACCTAGCAATGGCGGAGTTCATATCAGTGTACCGGCATCATCGCAGACTGCATCCCCTCCCAGCACCGGTGCCACTAAATCTGTTCCCTGACATTCATGGACACTCTCTGGTTGAACTTTGGTGGCGTCTCAGTCCATGGACTAGGGGTTGGTTTACATCCTCATGTGGCTGAAGCCTAATCGGTGCTGGCAAAGAGGCTGTCACTTTCTACTCCACCATTTGCTGCTTCCGGATAACATCAAACCTCTGCATCATGCCCTGGAATACACATTTCACTGTACCCACAACCCTCCGCCACATACACCTTGGACATTGATAAGGACCCGCTCAGCTCGCGTGACCCATCTGACTGCACCGTAAGACACTGTCCTGTGGCGGGGTGCCTGTGCCGCCCACTGTGCATCCGGGGCCACTAACTCTGTGCTGGTCAGGTCTGGGACCCCTTCTTCTGAGATATTGGATGGCCTCTGAGGCGATGGCCATGGGGTCTCCAACGCCATGTGTCTGTGGCCCTGCGCTGTCTGCTGCCTCTGTCCTCAACAGTGGCACACCAGGGCCCACACGTCAAATCAATTTCTGACCGGCTCGGACGTCGCATCACCACAGGAGGCACACGCCACCACCACCAGGACCAACTCCAAACGCCAAGTGCCAGTGCAGAAATGGTCGTACGTGGGACGGGTATGTCCAGACGTGGGTTCCGTGCTCTCCATGCCACTGGAATCAAGCTATCCTGGCTGAAGAGGGGGTGAAACCCCGAAACCAGTCCTAGGATGCTTGTTTCCAGTCCCGGGAGGACCTGGCTTGGCAGTTCAGGCTGGACTGTTCCCATGAGGCACAGGGTCAAGAGTGATTTGCATACGGCTGGGTTCAAACTGGAATGGCGTGGTGAGCAAAAAAACGATGGATTTAGGCCCAGATCTCTGTACTGGGGTGAATGTATGACATTGTTCTGCATTCTTTCCATCAACTGTTGTTTTTGCATTTGTCACCCCGAGTGGGACGGGTATGCCCAGACGTGGGTCCCGTGCTCTCCATGCCACTGGAATCAAGCTATCCTGGCTGAAGAGGGGTGAAACCCCAAAACCGGACCTAGGATGCTTGTTTCCTGTCCAGGGAGGACCTGGCTTGGCAGTTCGGGCTGGACTGTTCCCATGAGGCACAGGGTCAAGACTGATTTGCATATGGCTGGGTTCAAACTGGAATGGCGAGCAAAAAAACGATGGATTTAGGCCCAGATCTCTGTACTGGGGTGAATGTATGACATTGTTCTGCATTCTGTCCATCAACTGTTGTTTTTGCATTTGTCACCCCGAGTGGGACGGGTATGCCCAGACGTGGGTCCCGTGTGCTCCATGCCACTGGAATCAAGCTATCCTGGCTGAAGAGGGGTGAAACCCCGAAACCGGTACTAGGATGCTTGTTTCCAGTCCAGGGAGGACCTGGCTAGGAGGTTCGGGCTGGACTGTTCCCATGAGGCACAGGGTCAAGACTGATTTCCATATGGCTGGGTTCAAACTGGAATGGCATGGTGAGCAAAAATACGATGGATTTAGGCCCAGATCCCTGTACTGGGGTGAATGTATGATATTGTTCTGCATTCTGTCCATCAACTGTTGTTTTTGCATTTGAAACAGTCGCACTGGCAGACTGACGGAGTTGCTTGCACCTGTTGTGGATGCCATCTTCTGCCTGTTCCCCTGCTCAGCACTCCAGGTGCCACTAACTCAGTGCACCCAGAATCATCTTCCATTACTGTTTTGGTTACATGCTGTGGAGAGCTCACGCAGCAACGTCACCTCAGGCAGTGTGGGAGACCAGGGACGATGAAGAGGAAGATGATGCAATTGTGACACACCCCCTGCAGCCGCACCAGAAACAACCCGAACGGAAACAATTCTAGCATTTTCTTCACATGAGCACGCTCATCTCTGGTGCCCCAACCTCAGTGCACTGCAACTCCCGGACACTTCTGTTTGCATGTTGAGTGACCGCTGTCCTTGCTCACGCTCCCTCTATGTTGCTCAGCAGTTGACTCTTATTATGCAGGTGTTTTCTGTTTCCATTGCACTGGTGTCCACTGTTCGAGTTGTTGCCAGCACAAAGCTCTCCGTGGGGGCTGCCTTATACTCACCCCACACCCATCTAGCACAGGCGTCACTGTACATGTGGCCCTGCCAATAAAGGGGCTGGGTGCACATGCCCGTAGGTGGTTCTACATGATATATGCAATTGTGTCCCTGTGGTCTTGTTGTAAGCATGAGGGCCCTATGACATTACAATGTGCTGTGTGCAGCGGACCCTGACATGTCACCGCAGGCAGCGGGCCGGAGCTTAGACATGTCACTTTGTCGTCACCCACTCGATACGATAAGAGAGGTGTACTGGGCCGTCGTACACAGAGCCAACGTGGGTGTGTGACTGATGTGTGTGCCCCTGGGCATGGTTCTGGGCTGGAAATGTGCATCTGCTTGTGTCTCTGTCGCTGTGGGGGTCTCCTTTGTGTGGTGTAGGTGGTCCCTGATGGGACTTAGACACCCACGTATGTGGTCTGGTTCAGCTTCCATGAGCTCTAAGCCCACCCGCACCTGTTCGGCCACCTCCTTTTGGCATTCTGACACCTGGCATTGAAATGCGATGTGTGCCTAGGTGGAGTGTTGGGAGCCAGCTGTGGTGGCGGGTGCTTCCTGCTGTGTGATCTGTGCAGGGACTGGGGTCTTCTCTATGTAGCTTGGCTGCCCTGCTCCTGGGGGTGGTTTGCCTGTGATGTCCATGGCCTGGTGTAGGGCGTCGGTGTCGAAGGTGCGGTGGTCGTCTCAGGAATCACTGCTGGGTTGTCTGGTCTGACCTGCTGGAGGTGTTTTTTGTCCCGCTGAAATGGGAAGGGGAGATGCATGTTGAGATGTATGTTTGCACATTGTTCTGGTTGACATGCAGACTGTGTGACAATGTACATTGAGACTGTTTGGGCGGGGATGGCAATTTGAGGGGGGACAGTGGACATTTGAACTAAGTGACGGCTGTGAGGTTGTACACGTACATTTGCATCTCACAGCTTCCTGCTCTGTTCAATGTGAGTGGCCTGTTTCTGCGCATGTGCGGACCCAGTTGTGTCCCCTGTTTTGCAGTGTCGGTGTTGCACTTTGTGCCACATTGTCATGGGATGGGCTGTGATAGCTATTGGTGTGTGCTGCAGTGTGCCAGGGGGTTCAGGGACATGATCCAGGGTCATTGTGGTTGTGCAGCATGCTACACATCGTCGTGCATATGTGCCATTGTTCCCATCTCCCCCCGTTCCCCCAGTCCCTGGTCGTTACTGACCCTGTTGTAGTTGTCAGGTCCTCTCAGCTGTGTCCATACTCCCACTTCCTTGCACCGTCTCCACACTGATGACTGGCCTCCATTTCCTCCTGCTCCTCCTGTGGCGCAGGACTCCCATCTCCTGTCACCATTGCTGCCTTCCTGTTGGCGGCGTCTTGGTGCCTGGTTTGGGTTTTCACATCATGCCAGCGCCTCTTGGCCTCCTCCATTGGCCTACTCAACACTCCTGCTGCATTCCAGGTAGTCTGATTGTGGGTCAGTTGACGGTATTGTTCTGTCACCACCATGACGCTGGTCTTGTTTTCCTGTGGACTGAACTCCCTCTTTTCCCTGGCCTTCCCCGACCCCGTTGTATCTTGCTGGTGGTCTGTGTGGCTTGTGGCCTCTGCGCTCGGTCAGGGTGCATCCATGTTGCTGCGCACTTTGGATTGTTTCTGGTGTGTTTTTCTTGTTCTGCTTTTATAGTGCATTTTCACACCAGACACGTGGGATTTTCATGCCTGCCGCTGGTTTTTGCAGCTTTTTTTATCGCGTTTGGTCTCTTTGCAGCTTCTTTTGCGTTCGTGTTTCGCATTTTTGTGGCATGGCGTTGATTTTAGCGCGGCCATTTGACGCCTTATCGTATGACTATCGCATGGTACCGCCGTGTTGTGAATACTTGGTTGACATGGCATAAGTTTCCCGTGATAGACTGCGACGTTGGAGGTTGCGTTAAGTAAATTTTGCGATGGTTATCACGCGTTCTTGAGAAAATGCCCCCTAAAGTGCTGCCCAGCCAGAGCACAGTGGTGCTTTCTTGGGCCATGCGATTTTGGCCAATAAGTGATTAGTTTATACAGCCCTACATGTGATATTTAGCACCCACGCTACTAATATATATTTGACACCATCTACCAATTGCCTTATAAGAAAGCAAAATGGGCCAATTAGATTAAAATAATGTACAGTACACATTTCAGAGAGAAATCTTACACGTTAAAACATTCTTTAACAGTATCATGGCACACAAAGTCCTAAAGCTAGCAAAACTGAATAGGAAAAGTGGTGGGACCAGATGAAAAATGTCCGTTCTTATAATTTCTTTTTGATACCAGTTGATTTTGAAGAATTTAAAAATGTGAGTGCTAAATTAATACTACTTTACTCTAAGTCATGCCAATCTTTATGTCTTTTTGTCTTTTTGAGAAACTTTAATTTGCCAAGTGACAGCTGATATGCAGAAACTGTTAAAAAATGTCTTTGCAAACAAGGAAGAACTTTGCACAAGGCTCATGAACAGGGGATAATCATAGGAAATGGCATCCCAAACCTCAAAGTAGGTTTAGTATGTTCCATGGAAGTCTTTATTTTAGTGGAGAGCTAAAAAAGTAGAAACTAAAGGCCTAATTTAAAGTTTGGTGGATGCGGGACAACAGCCAAAAAGTGATAGATGTCTGATCTGCCAAATATGTGGTTTGCATACTCTATTTTGATTCTTGGGAAGTGCAGTGCTTAATTTGAACCAGTGGGGGTGTCAGTGGTCCCACCCAGGGCAGTAGGGTCTAGAGGTTAATGCCTTTATGAAAGGAGGATCCAGAAACCATATGTCGTCTTAGTGTTTGTTTTATTTGTTCCAAACAGGTCTTGTGCTCAAAAGATAATCCGGTTTCCAGAATACGCTCCAGCAATCACCGATGGTCGGAGGGCCCGGTCTGAGTACTTGGCTTGCTGTCATGGCCTCGTAGAGCAGGGAAAACAATAAACGAAACAAAAAACAAAATACCACAGGTCAGTGCGTTTGGCCAATATGTTTTTGGAATTGGGAGCGGGACTGTGAGGAATCATCAAGTACAGCCACCTTGTGCAGCCCCGTTTAAAGAGACGGACGGTGTCCTCCCTCTAAGAATTACCCTCCTAGAGAGTGGCGGGTCGGCGCATGGTCTTGTTGGCCGCCTGGCGTCGTCTGGTCCTCCGGGACGCTGGCTTCGGCAGGGGATGATGTCATCATATAGGACTCCTCCTCCAGAACACTTCGCTGTGAGTTAAAGGGGTACTCCGCAGCGCTCTGCAGCCTGCATATGGAGCATTAGTACGTCATCTTCGGTAAGCAAGGGGGTGCACATTATCAGTTCCCCCAGTCCATCCTTAGACTCCTGACAGGGGGGCACTGGTATTTATTTTTGGGGACCAGCACTTTTGTTTCCGCATCATTTATTTTTCTGAGCATAATAGAAGGAAATTATGTAAATCGGAGAGATGGAAGAAGAGAAAGATGGCAAAACCGTCACAAAATGAGAAAGCTGGCACCTGTTGGTGTGAGATAATGGGGAAAGGAATGTCTGCTAGAGGCTTTAAGAGGCATGTGGTGGTTTTAAAATGAACACCCTTGATATTCCGCGTGCTAATATTTAATTGCCCCGGCAACTGGATTCTGTGCAGAATTTTAGGCTCCAGCACTCTTTTGTCACTTATTAAGCACTGGGGCAGTAATAGGTTTCTGATGGGGGAACCTTCTCTGACACCACCAATACAAGCTTTTGACCCACAGCCCATTTTACATTGGGCACATGATTTGAGAGTCCTTTTTATTTTTTTAGTAACAAACTCCTGTTTTGGGAATCTGTTTTTGAAAAAAAATCTTTGCTATGCAAGTTAATTATGCATGGGGTCGACCTCAACAAGGCTTCAGTGCCTTTGGAACAGAGCTTTGGTAAACATCTTCAAGTATTGCAGGTAGTCTTCCATAAGGCCAGCAGAAAACATCACTCCACTGACCTGGGGGACAGATGAACTGTCCAATATACTCTATCTGAGGCTCTATCACCTGTGACTACACATAACAGTCTCTTCCTCACTCAGTGCTAGGATAACTTCCCAGGTGATAGTGTGCTCTATAACTCTGCATAAAATAACATAACATAACATAGAATAGCATAGCATAGTATAGAATAACATAACATCACATAACATAACATAACATAGCAGAAGCCTTGGTGGTCTGCCTTTATCCAACATTCTCTATGTAGATAATCTGCTCCTTCTAAGTAACCCCGAGTAGGGTTTCAAAGATGAATCAACCACCGTGAGTGATATTCAGATGAAAACCAGTTTGAGATTGACCTTAAAAAAACAAGGCTATCTTGCTAAATCAGTGTATTTCCAGACAAGGCAAATGGCTACTCAAGGGATAACCGATACAACCACCTATGTCTATTTGGGTGTTAAGCGTGCTTTGAGGAACTCCTATTTGCCACAAAATGAAGGTATCAGAGGGAAAGCAATGGCCCTAAATTTTGCCTTTTCAACCTTGGTAAAAAGCCTCAGGGGACATAATCTTAAGCCCCTAGTCACAGTAATGAAGTCAAAATTGATCCTGACCTTATCATACAGAGGTGAAATAATGCTTGGTTTTAATGCAAATCTACTGGATAAGTTTAAAGCACAGACCTACAAGCACATTTTTCAGCTGCCTGCACAAGTCAGACTTGAATTCTCACTGGCAAAGCAATCTTTAGCCAAGCCAGGGGCCTTCGAAAAATGCTGTCACAAAATGAGGAATTGCTTGGGCTCAAATAAACTTACAAAGAGAGAAAGGTGGCTTCAAAAAGTATTTACAGGACAGCATCAAGATCCTTAGTCTCAGTGAATTATGGCACTTGGACACAAGAGAGCAAGTATTTAAGATAATCGTGAATAAAAGCATCAAACGGAAAGGTCGATAGGAAGATAAAATAATATTAGTCTAGCGAGTACATAAGTGGTAGGTGTTAAAATCATATGATGAACATTCATGATCAGTCCTACTTTGAAGCCACTTACTCCGTGAACTATAAGAGGAAACTGATGGAGATGAGACTGGGGTGTTCCCCACAATAAATCTTAAGCTGAAGTGGCAGGAGGAAGGGCAATTGGAGGACACAAGGTGTCGTATATGCAATCGGACAAAGGAAACATTATTGCATGACCTCTGTCTCTGCCCCTGCCTAATCATGCATCAGAGGGCCTTACTGCAAAATTAATTTGCAGTCCTAGGAATAAGAATTTTTATGTCACCCACCATGGAGTCCTTAAATCCTCAAAGCATCAAGTTGAACATCCTGCTGGTACATTTTCTTCACATTTTCAACAGACTGGTTAAGGTTGAAGACTCCCCTAAGTAGGCCCTTAAGCCCTCTGTATTAGAAGGGGCCAACGGTAGGCTTTGGTTGTGCACAGATGGCGCCTGGAAGGTGTGCTGCTATGGGGTATATTAGGTATGCAGCAAGAACAATAATGTGCATACCCCCTATCTCACCAAGTTTAGTTGGAGTGCTGCAGGAGGGTTCTGTGTCTCCTATGTCCATTAGGCACTGTGCACTTTGCAGGTTACTGTCTGTGTTCTTATGCCTATTATGCACTATGCACTATACAGTCCTAAGTTCCTCATTATGGGGCTGATTATGATCTCGGACACCGTTGCAGTCTCGGGACCGGCCAACTTCCAGTCGGCGGTCCCGACACCGCTATTAAAATGCAACATCATACTCTCATTTCTCTATGGGAGCTTGTGCTGTGGCGGTAACTGGCTGTAGCACAAGCTCCCATAGAGAAATGAGAATTTCTATTAATCCCTGCACAGCGTGGCAGGAATTAACAGGGGGGCATCATATATGTCCCCTCGCACCAAAAGGGCCCCAAAAGTCAATTTCCAACAAGCTTTCCATGCCGGAAAGCCCGACATGGAAAGCCTGTGGGAAACCGACATTATAATCCCGACGGCGGAAATGCAGTCATTAAGGGATTGCATGCTGGTTCCGACTGGCCGATGGGATCTTTAAGCCCGTCCGAAGCCAGCCAGAATGACCGGCCAGTTTCACTTTCGACTGCCGGCAATGTAATGTGGCGTTCAAAAGAGAAACCGGTGATGTGAGTCAGAAAGCCTCCGACCTGCAGAGGCTTTCCGACTCTGAAGGTTCTTGATGATGACTCCAACATGTTGTGGTCTTACAACCGTTATGGACTATGCACTTTACAGTCTCACGTTTCCCATTATGATGTTGAGAGAGTTCGTTATGGTGCCTCCTACATGTTGAGGGATAAGCAGATTGGCTGCTATCTGATGTCAATCGGTTAGTCTCATTTTAGCTAAACTTTATTGTGTTTCTATATTTGAAGTGAATGTTAGCCCAATCCATGTGAACCTGTTAACGGTATCCATCAAATTTGTGGCTAAACTTTGGATGTCTTTGTGGGACAGATTCTGGACTTGGATGAGGCCGCCTTTTGCACTTTAGTATACACGACGTTCTTTGCCATGTATTATGCACCTTGTAAAAATGATAGATAGGTGTTTATGACCTAGGATTTTTAAACTTTGTTGCTACTTTAGGGGTGGGGGGGGTCCTCCAATATTCGTTGTTATCTTAGGTAGGTCAGTCGGAGGTTCCCTCAGAGGACTATACTACTTTGTGCACTTTGTAGGACAAATGTTTGTGTGTTGGGTAATTTAACTTTTTTTTGTAGATTGATGCTTGTATAGGGGAGAAGGCAAGGGGAGGTTCCAGTGGAGGCTTCTCTAGGAGTAGGCTTAGAGCTTCTTACTTCTATTTTTAACCTATTTTCATGTATCATGTTTTTAAATTTTGCTTGAATGTCAAATGGCTTGATGTATGCCGCTTCCTTTAATGCTTATGTTTTTTTTAACTAATACACTTTACCTTACTTATGACCTAAATAGTAAAACTAATGAAACAAACAAAAAAAATAAAAAATATTGAACACCAGAAAACCATCAGAATTCAAAATAAACACATATTACATGAAATGTATAGACCGATATAACAATTTAAAATTGGCACCAACCAACCAGTCAAATTAAACTTAAAAACAGTTAACAAATAAAAATTATTTCCTATTTAGAAATAGTATGAAAACGACACAATAACGCACAATAAAATGCTTCCTAAAAAGAATTGCAGCATGCCAGTGTCACTCTGCTGTATTACAGAGCTAGAAAGGAAGACTGCAACCCTTAAATGAACTACTAACAACTACAAATTAACCTATTTTAAGACTCAATGAAAGGTAACTAAATAATAAATACCATACAACCTCATGTACAAAAAATCAATTTGGTAAAAGGGGACGTAAATTGCATTCCCGCTGCCGTGCTCCTGCCCGCCCACACACTCTTCCACATTGCTGCGTTGGACTGCGTCTGACGGATGCCATGAGACTTCCTGCTTCAGGGGCCATGGGAGCTACAAGATCTCATGCCGTGCTGCTGATCTAGGTCGCAAGGCCTACAGGGCTGATGTCTGGCAGACCGGTGAGCCCTGAGACCATGACACCATCTGTTTTCTTTTCACTCTACTCTCTCGGCCCGGTGAGAGGGATTAAGGCTGAGGGGAGCAAAGGCAGGAGATATGGGATATGTGGCAAATGTTTGCAAATGTTTGCAGACCTACATTTTCTAATCACTGGGGAGACACTGAGGAGCTTGGTCATCCTGTCCTGCCCTACTTGCCTGTGCTGCACTTAGTGCCTGCCGTCACTGCGCCTGACTCATCCGTCAGTGACCTGTGAGCTTCAGTTGTTCAGCAGGGTGGTGGGTGCTTCTTTGGGGTTCTGCACCTAAAAATTCCCAGTGACTTTCATTGCCTATGCCCTGTCCTTATCTCCATCCATCCCTTGGAAAGTCTGGAGAGCTCAAAGCAAAAGCAAACAAAACATAAGGCCAAGACCACTGGAGGTCTGTCTTGGACCTGTGAGAGACTATTGGTGCCTGTCTGTCTAAGGCAACTGTAAATGGGCACTTGCATACAAGTATTAAGGGATTATTGGTATGTGGAGCGTGGGTGGAGGTGGCAGCTTGAGCCTGGGAAAAGGTAAATGACTAGTGTTTGACTCTGGTCAGCCCATTTGCCCACCTGTCCTTTGGCTTTACCTTCTGCCTTCTGTTTTCCTGCCTTTTGTCAGTATTGACATTGTTTGGTACTGCAAAGCACGGTATTCAGTGGAGTGACTCATGGGTAAACGTAAACAGCCAAGAAGGAGGGAAAATGCCCCAACCAGTTCTGGCACAGCAACTACATAGGACTCTTTCTAGGTGTGGGCTGTTAAGTGTAGTGTCAAAGGAGATTGAACTGACAGAGAAATGTCTGTCCCTGTAACATGGAGAAGACCTAGACCTAGTTTCCTCTTGGTCGAGATCCCCACTTCTGCAACCTGTGGGAACTGCTCATATTGAGGCAGTCTCAGTCCCAGTCCTGGAGGGTGTTTTGCCTGGCCCAGACTCTGTTACAATAAAAAAAAACAGGGCCAAAAACTTGATCTGGGGGTCTGCACCAACAAGCCTCCCCTCCCTCCAGCTGTGACACAAGACATTTGCCAGATGGAACAAACTGTGGTAGGAGATAGACTAGTAGAAAAAATAGAGGAGTGTCTAACTTCCGCTATTGCACCGATCCTGGAGAGACTAAATAGCCTAGAAGGGATGATTTATTTTTATTTTAATTATTCACCAAGAGTAAACCTGCCTCTGTTCCCTTAGCATCCACATCCCCATCCGACCCTATAAATCCTCCAAGCAACCCTAGTGCCACGGAACTTCATGGGGGGAGTGAAAAGAAGCCTCTGATCTCAAACAGGAACCCAGGCCCCACCCTCTCCCGAAATAAACCTGCCACTACAGTAAGGAGAGTTGATACAACATCAAGGCGTCCCCTGAAACAGACAGGACACAGTTGTGGAGGGACAAAATATCCACCAGCCTATGCTGATCATTCTCACCTTCATCAGCCTATTCAACCATATGCACATCAAGTTCTACAACTGCCGCCAGAGTGTTGCCCCTATGTAGCAGTTCTGGTGGGAGTACCCCCTGTCCCACCATACTTAGATGAAAACTCTGAGGCTCTGAAAAACAAAGTTTGCCATTGGCTAGAGAAAAACGGGGCACTGACAAACTGGGAGTTTGACGACATCCTCATGGTGAGGAGAGTCGATTGGATCTGGTCTTCTCCAAAGGCTTTGAAAGGAGACTGTATTGTGGTCAGCTGTAGGTTTCCCGAGCTGATACATCATCTGAATAATTCTGGTACCAGAAGTGGTGTCAAGGGTTCCCCTGATCTGCTTTCTGTTGTTCCCTGGGTTTCTTTTATAGTGTATTTGCACCAGGTGTCCAGGGGGAAAGGGCAAACACAAGGAGATGATGGACGGAGTGCTGAAACCTTTCAGAGACTCACCCCCAGTCACAGATCTGGGTTGAATCCATCATCGTTCTTTAGCTCACTTCGCCACTCCAGGGGAAAAGGGCAGCCTCCTTGCCACACTCATGTGTAGACCCCAGGAGAACTTATGGGATCCCTATGTATAATACTTTCCAGATACTCTTGGAGCTGGATATAAATGACTGACTGGATCTGTTATATAAAAAGGGCCATAAGAATGTTCCATCCAACGACCGCCCGATTGCACTGCTCAACTCTTTGGGTAAAATCTTTGGCAGGGTCATTTTACTTTTTCACCAAAGCACCATTTGGGCTTTGCCCAGGAATGGGTACTGCAGAGCAAGCTCCAAATCTTTCTCTAATTCTGGGTAAATATGCCACGGCAAGGAGGGGGGCCATGCACATGGCCTTTATGGACCGTTCCTGTGCTTTTGACTTAGTAGACAGAAATACATTATGGGACATCATGAGACTTGCGGGAGTGGATTTACTCTTATTGCATATGTTAAAAAGTCTTCATCAAGACACAAACATGAGAGTATGCTAGTCACAGACAGGCAACCAGAATTCCCCCATCCAAGTTACTCTTTGGGTGAGACAAGGTCGCATCCTGGCGCCCTTTTTTTTTATGATAATGCTCTTGACTCCTCTTTAATAGACTGTATCCCTAACGTCCCAAAAACTAAGTTTGCAGACATTCACACTTTTATTATACACGGACAATGCTGTCCTCCTGGCCCACACAGCAAATAGTCTTCAAGCACTTTTAGAAGGGTTTTATATTTTTATGCAGGGGTTAGACTAGCTTAAGCACTGACTGACCCCTCCAATGGTGCCTGCACCCAGAATGGGGTGAATTATCAGCATGCCTATCTTCTTCAAAATGAACTGCCCCAGAAGACAAATTGGATGAGATGTTACAGGCTGTGGATTTTAGCCTTACTGGAGGCTAAAATCAACACAAAGTTGACACAACAACAGATGCAGCTCAGTGGAAATTCTGGATTGGCTACACTTCCTCGAAGGCAGGGCGGAGGACTCCAAGGGGAAAGCTCATCGAAATAATATCAGAGAGGTGGGCCTCACTGAAGGTGCAGAGGAATCAGCTATGGTGGAATTCCTGGAGGGATCGCTCAGGACTTTTCCACTTGCCCATGCCTTGTCTTCCTTCTTCTCCTTAGAATGAGCCCATAGGGTGCCTGCGCATAGTCTCCCACGGGCTCACTTCCATGAACTTTAGTGGCCAGAGAGACACCATTTTACAAGAAGCCAGGCAGGCTGCCCCTCTTGAGAAGGACAATCTAAAAATACTGGTGTCTCCAGACTGCACCTCAGCAGTTCAAAGTGCTTCACTTTTATCGGTTAAACGTATGTTATTAAATATTATATAATTAAATAATAAGTATGTACTATTTTTATTTATTTTTAACATTCATTTAGATTTATTTATATTTTCACCTATTTTAAATAGTTTATTTTATTTAACACTGTCCTATAGGTTTTGTTTTGAAGAACCTCCTTCCATTGTTTGCTGTGAAGGGTATTGTAACACAACTCATTGGCCATGTGCAGTGCTGGACTTACTACAAAAGTGCAAATTGAGAAAAACACCTTGTAGTTAGTTTTGCAATAGTAGTGTAGCAATGAAAAACTTTCTACAAAGTACAGATTGAGAATCAGGCCCAGAGTTTGAGAATAGTTAAAAGAAGTAAGCTTACTCAAAAGTGCAAACGTACCCTTGTGCATCAAGACTGGAGTGTTAAAAACTAAATCATTGAGAGAGTTATTGCTGTTCTTAATTGGAGTTTACACTTTATTCCACTAGTACCTGGTCTCCGTACTGTTACATTAAATGTATGACATTTTCAGAATCATCAGGGACTTTTTAAATGTCTCTATGCTGGGAAAGAAACCTTGTGATCAGATGTTAGTGATTTACAAAATTTAAATGTGTCCCTATGGCACTAGAATTTGAGGTTACTCCTCCAGTGGAAAATTACAAGAAAATCACTTCTGTAGCAGGTTATTTAGTATTCCTCTTAATACTGCCTATTTTTTTTTGTCATGATGAGCTTTGTCTGTCATAAGTTGAGGATCTTATTCTACCAGCTTCATTATTATAAAAGCTATCAATTTGGTTAAACGCTAAAGCCTCTTGTAATAGGACCATTATTATTGATTGTCTTAGCTTCTCTCATTTACTTAGAATTTCTTGGCTGAAATGTGTTAAATCTTCTTTCAGACATCTCAGCAGATTTTCTTTGGTCTCTGACCTTGAGAACATTGGCAAGTTAGACAAAAAGAGGGTCAGACAGTTTTTTATTAAAGATTTTTTACAGCTCACTTGTAGCTTTGGAGCATCTTAAATCATCAGTTGCGTACCTATGCTCTTGCTAATTTGGCCTAGCATTATACTTATCAGCTGTTATTAACCCTGGGAGAGGTGTCTTCTTTGTTACTTCAGATTGCTCTTAATTTGCTGAATAACTTCTTTTCTCAAGAAGCAATTCAGCTTAAATTGCATACGTGTTGTTTATGTGTTGAGGCTACACCTGAATCACTATTGTACTTTATCTACTTTTGTAAATGTTACAGATCTTTTTCTTTAAGACTTTTAATCTTAAAGCACAGGTGCAGCCCGACTTTAAGGCATTTACAGAGGCTGTATGATTTGAATGTTTGTTACTATTATTTAGCCAAATAAAACTTACTTTGATTAATTGATCGAATGTATATATTGACTAATGTAAGACAGTTTTATAATATTCATGTAGTACATATGAGGGTCACCACTGGGTAGTTATAGTTAGGTCAGCTTTTTCAAAGGAAATTCCTTTTTTGTTTTGCTAATAACTTTGGTGCAGTTTGACAAATCTCCACAAACTTTAAAAAAAAAGTTTCTCTTTTTAAAAAATGTGTGCATGGAAAGTTTTGGGGTGATCCGTCAAGCGGGTTTTGAGAAAAAGGAGGGTTCCAAAACACAAAATCCTCATACATTTTCTATAGACTTCTTTAGGATGTACTACTGCAACAACTGCTGAACGGAATCACAACAAATTAGCCAGGAAGCTAGTTGTTGGTTCACAGGTTGTGCTTTTTCTGATTTGGTGTAAATCCATTCCGAAGTTTTTGAGATATTAAGGTTAAAATATATTTGTACATCTGGACTGTTGGGTTCGAGGGACTCCCGCAAAAGTCCATCAAGCCCAATTTTAATAGAGCATTATGATTGGCCCAGGAAGATTTTTTACCCTTGGGCCAATTCGCTTCCCCAGGAGTCAGACCCCAGCGGAAGCAAGTGTTCTGATTGACTGCCAGCAACATGAGAAAAATGTAGAATTATTCCCGTGTCTTGACGTAAACAAATGATAATATAATGATGCAGGTTACTTTGTCCCCTGAGGCCATGTGAGGGGGGCCCAGAAAAATCCCCCTTTGCCCAAAATGAAAAAACACATCAATTTTAGCTGTTTCTCATAGAGGTCCAGCAGGATCACTGCAAAAAAATCCAAGGCATTTTATAACACATACGGGGAGGGGGGCATCAGTAGGGCCCCCAGCCCACTTAGGGCCTGGGGACCCCATCCTCCAGGAAAGGGCATATTAAAACTAAGGGGAAGGAGGCACCCTGCCCCCTCCACAAGACAGTGGTTGTCATGGGGACCCCATCATATAGGTACGGATATGTATATGCGGCCTCCTCCATGAGCCAAAAGCCCAGGGACCTTATGCCCTGCGGCAAAAGTGTAAAGAAGGGGAGGGGGGCTGTGTGGTGCTCCTGTCTAGCAGGGGCATTTTCAAATCTCCAGCCAAACAGGAAAAAACTTCAAGTCTATTCCCAGCTGGCTCAGACCAGACTTGTGTTCTGTTTTCCTGCCCACACTGATCCAGGCAGGGAAACAAAACACATAATGTTTCCGCCCAGAAGAAGTATGCAAAAAGCAGATGCTGCTTCTGGGTGGGAGCAAATACCGGCTCCCACACCATGTTGGGAGCTGGCTATGGCCATGGGGCCCTGGGGCATCTCCCTGCGGCCCTAAACATGTTGATTGATTGGTGCCCTGGGCTTGCACCGGGACACCAACCCATTATAAAGAGAGGCACCAGGAGGATGGGGTTGCAGGGGCCCTGGGGTTTCAGGGGCCCAAGAGGGCTCAAGGAGGGAGATCTTGTGACCCCTTTATGTCTTAAATGATGTGATAGAACATTTTATGAGTGATGTAATATGGGAGGTCATAAGCAGTGTTAATATATAAATTAACTCAAGGCCTGAATCACAAAGGTAAATATACATGTTTCTGAAAGTTTACTCGTTTTATTATTCACAAAACTGCAATTTAATGATAAATTTAAGAGTGACGAGACTCGACAGTTGGAGCAGTGAACTCCGCTCATGAAATTATTGGACAGGCATATCTTTTAGTGTGAGGATTTCTCTGTCTCAATTTCGGAGTAACATTTCTCCTAAACTTACTATTAAATTGCAGTTTTGTGAATACAGTAAACATAACTTTGTGAATTTGGCGCTGAGTATATATTATGAAAAGGCCTGCCTTGGAGAGGGAAGGAATACTACATTTTTCTTAAGTGTATATATTGACTTTTGTAAGACACGTTTATGATGGTAATGTAGTATATAGGCTAGGCCCTGTGACCAACTCCCATTGTACATGGGCCAAGCCCATCCACAGTGGGGTTTGGCTGCCCCACGGGTTTGGGCGCAGGGCCTAGTCCCAAGCCATACACCATGGCCATCTCCTGCTGATGCACCTTAGGCTGTCTTACTCCAATGTGCACTATTGGACCACAGTACAAGTGTGTGTGTGCTTTGTATCAAGCATCTATTTTGTAGCGGAAAGGGACTCTTCCAGTACAAAAACTAATATTCTAATGCTTTTTCTACTTTGTATGTGTGCTGTACAGTTCAGCACACCTACAAAGTAGAAAAAAGTGGGAGAATTTCAAAACTTGCTTAAAGGAAAGCCTGCCTCGGGCACCCATTGATGATTTCATGAAACTGCATGTGACCCAAACTAGCGCTACTTTGTGTTACTTTGGACACCTTTTCAATGCAAATCTAGATTTGCTTTGGAAAGTTAATGTGACCCAAAGACTTTGTGACAGGTTTGCATTACAAAAAGCACACAAAGTATTTGGAAACATGGGAAAACATGTATATGCTGCACAACACTGTATCAAAGAATATTAAATTCTCCCCTTTAACATAAAGAAACAAACAAGACAAACAGCATACGTGTTTCTCTATTTTTTAACCAAGAAAGGGGCATATTATCATGAAATGGTGTTAAAATTATCGCCGCTTTAGCGGCAGAAAACTGCCGCTAAAGGGGCGATAATGGGCTTGATAATATGCCCTTGAGAATTCCCATAGAAGCCCATGTTCTGGTGCTAACATGGGCTTCTATTGGAATTTTCTGTGGCATATTATCAAGCCCATTATCGCCGCTTTAGCTGCAGTTTTCTGCCGCTAAAGTGGCGATAATTTTAACGCCGTGCTTGATAATATGCCCCAAAGGTGGTTCTACCAAGAAACCTTTTTGGGAAGTTTACCACTTTTTGAAATTTTTCTTGAAATGATCACTCTTTTGGTGGTTGACCTAAAAAAAGAGGGCATCTGCACTTGGATCAAAAAAAATCTTCTTGCACTCAGGTTGATGTGCAGCCACAAGTTTATGCCATGCTCCCACAGACATTACTTTGCGGCACTTGGTACAGGTAAATTCAATATTGGTGTACAAAGGATTGACAAATCACTGTGTCACCGGGCATTGTGCTGAAACAGAATTTCCTGGCTGAAAAACAGAAAACATTGACACACATGCTGTTCTTCCTATCTTCTCTTTGAAGCATTCGGTTGCCAACTGTGCACAATTTCAGTTCATAATTTCTGATATGCCAAAAGAGTAGTTCTTCCTGGTACACCTATTGCATATGACCACTTTAGGTGAGACCTGTTTTTTACGGATTAGAAAAGAATGGCTGGGCAATGGATTCTGGTATGGCCCTTGACTGCTTCTCCTTCTGAGGCTTTTTAGCTGGTTTCTCCTATCATCAGATACCATGCTTATTTTTTATGTATTCCTTGGCTTAGCAACCCTAAAATGCATAAAGTCCCATAAAAACGTCACTGGGCATGGCACAAGATGTTGACACATCCAGGTTCAAATCCCTAGTGATGGCAATGGAGAGGGAGCTTGTTCAAATTGTATCAATACAGTCATGTCAACCAATAAGAGGTGCTTTTACTGTCAGTCAAAGGTACTGTGGTACCTTTTTTGGTACTGTTGTAACACGACTCTTAAAAACGTAAACATTTTATTATGAAACTACATAAGATTGTGGTTATTTGTTTGAGTGAGAAAACCCTGGGCTCAAACTGAAAATATAATGAGCCCTATGCAGAAACAGACCTTTTTTTAAAGCTTTGGGGTCCTACACTACTCTTATAGAACCCAGAAAATGAAGTGAAGGCCTCGCAGGAGTGACACATCACTCCAAGGCTGGCACTATAGGCCCTACGAAAGTACTGTAGTACAAATGGGATACCAAAAAAAAAATGAAAGCAGCCATCAGGTTGGTCAACCATGTAATACTACTCAAAAATACACCACCGGCCTTTAGAAAAAGATTCAAATGATTTTTGTCAGCAGCATTAGCATATTGAAGTTTTAGAGAGGTTGTTTTGTGTGAAGACAATCACAGTTCATCATGCCCTCAGAGAGAAGTATGGGACATCGACAAGACCATCCACCAGCCTTAGCATAGTTGCAGCATCATAAGATGATGATATTATGGTGGTCCCGTCAACATCTGTAGCACCACAGCCACCTGGGCCTGAAAAGCAGTCAGTTTTGTGGCAATTTCTTAAATTCCAGCTGGCCAAATTGAAAGAAGTGCACAAGAAGTCACACAAACTTTTTGCAACCAGGTTATTCATAGGGGCAAACTGGCCAGATTGCCATGTGAATGAGTGGGATAAGGAATCACCTGCAAGCTAGCATTCCAGCAGCATAGAGAGGAGTCTAGCAGCACAAGGAGAACAGACTACGCCGAAGTGCTGCATCAACAGCAAGAGAAAGGGAATGAGAAGATGAAGCATTTTGCTACATATTGTATAGATTACAGTTATGTCCTCTAGAGAAACAAATACAATCTTTTTTTCAAAGGTCATGGAAAATCATGTTAAGTTCAAAATACAAAGAGTTGTGGAAAAAACTCAACGTATTTAAAAGAAATCACAAAATATTTTAATTGTTAAAAAAATACAAAGTTAAAATAATTTGTGCACAGCATTGTAACAAAATTAGGAAAAAAACAAAGCAAAAAAAGATTAAATAGTGTACAATAAACAATGCCTCATAACAATTCATCCAGTGGTAAATCACTGTGTCCCATCTGGACTACATACATCCACATCTTATGTCAAACTCCCTACTGCACATGGCTGATCCACATGTGCAAGGGGGTTGCCCATCTAAATAAGAAGTAACATATGATACATTTAAAATATGATAACACTTTCCAGAAATTCACTGAAAAAAAAGGTTACGGTGACCCTGTAAGAGCAATCCCATAATATCCATATTTATATTTTTCATGAAGTGGTGGCACAGGAAATAATGGACCTTCTCACTAAAGATAAGAGAATACTCCAAGACCAGCCTCTGGTAGCGGGCAGGGACATTCTTTAACCCAAAGAGCATCACAATAAACTGGAAGAGGCTCGTTGAGGTGGAGAATGCTGACGTCTCGTTGGCCACTAGGGTTAAAGCAATCTGCCAATCACCAGATGTCAGGTCGAAGATACTCAGGAGTACTACAGCTCTCATCTGAGCTGTTTAGCTCTTGGGATGAGGTGATTGTAACACTTGGTAACTGATTTGAGGCCCTTGTAAGCAACGCAGAGCCTCAGTTCTGGAGTGGTGCCTGGGCTGCTGCTTTGGCTACCAGTACCAGGGAATATAGCAAGGCTCAGTTACCCTAAAATCTATAATCTTGAAGACCTCATACCTAATACTTTGTCTAACCTTATCAGGCAGCCTGTCTATGTTGTGGGTATCTCCAATTGGTGAGCTGTGGGGTTAGTGCAAAAAGAGAGCCTCACTGCCCCAGCAAGTGGCGACCGTCCCTAAGTTGCTCTGGGGTCATGGTAGGGTAAAGGGCAACTCCTTACACTGGTCCATCTTGCTCCTTGGAAGACAGGAGGTTGGGGAGGGGCTCAATCTACTTCTCATCATCATCATCTGTCACCAGGAGCATAGTTACTTCGGAACTCATGAAGTGGGGCTTGAGGTGGGTTACCTGTGGGACCTTTTGTGGTTCCTGGATGTCTTGAGGTTCTCGAGGTAGATAATCTTCCTTTTCTGCTCCTTGACCTTATGGTGTCTGATAAACCAGGACCTGGCTCCTGGGGACCAGATTTTCTCCTATCATTTCTGCAGCTCTGGACCTGGGGCCAACTCATCCCCTTCATCTGACTCACCTTCATCCTCAGGGTTATTAGTGTCCTGCTCATTTGTTGCAGCCTCCATCTTGCGGGCCTTCTCAAAGCTCTGAGGGCTTTTTGAAAGTTTACTTTTATGGCCCCTCTCTCACAAGGTTAGCCCTCTCTCCTTGCAGACCTTCCTCAATTACACCACATGAAGGCTATCAATGCTGCTAAACTCCAACCCCATTTTAACCCCTTCGGTGCTCATGACGGAATGGTTCCGTCATGACCCACGGTTGAGCTGTGCTCATGACGGAACCATTCCGTCATGACCACGCCCGCGCAAGATTCCGTCAGCACAGCGGCGGAATCTGCGCAGCATCGAAGGGGTTAACAGAATCACAGAGAAATGTGAGAAGATGGAGTTCAGGAAAAATCTGAAACATAGCCAATTAAATATAAAGGATAATTTAAAACAATGGCTTTTGATGTCAGATTATTGCAAGGGATTTTTGGTTTTACAAAAATCACTGAGTGACACTTCACAAACACATGTATACTCAATCCAACCTCTGATTACTAATGCAAGAAATTTGGTTATTAGTTAATAGGGGTAAAATCCTCCCTCAAATAATAAACACACTTCCTTTCAGGTTGAAACACAAAAGTCACTAAATAACCCAGAGCTTAACCCTCTGGTAGCTTGGCACAAAAGCAGTTAGACTTAACTTAAAGGCAATGTGTAAAGTATTTACGCAATTTCAAACTGTAATAAAGTGAAAACACAACACACAAAAAAATAATAATTTAGAAACGTTGAGTAAAATGTACTAAATAAAATGACACCTGCATGACAAAAATCAAATCAGTACAACCTGACTTATGTAGGTTTTAATGTTTTAGATGGAAATTAGCACCATGAAGCACAAAGAGCCTCTCATGGGTCTCTGGATGCACAAGACAGGGTCTAAGTGACAAGTTAATGCCGACAGCGATGGAGTGCGGGTCAGATACATGAAGCAGGTTTGTCCCAGTGAAGGTTTTATCTTCTCAGTGTCCAAGTTTGCGCGAGGAGCTGCAGCTTGACTTTTGCGTTGGTGGTGGCCGCAAAGAGGTCATTACCGGTGTGATTAGCAGTTGTCACTGAAGCTTTACACTGGTGGGAAATGCAGGCAGTCACTGTTTGATGCATAGAGCAGGTCATTGTCTGAACTTCCTGTTAGGTAGTGCCTCTACTTTGATTGGATAGGAGTTTTTTGAGGGCTACTATCAGGAATCAAGGCATTTGTAACATGTCTTTGAAAAAAGACTCACATTCCCCGGACTGTACACTAAGTGCTGGTCTTTCTAAAAAAGGCAAATGTAACTTCTGGATCTGGGTATTGCACCCTTTAATTATATCAGATCTGCCTCGCTGGATATAGGTTTAATAAATTATTCCGAAAAAATCAAGGCACAGTTCTGTTTTCTTATTCAGATAATCCTTTTGCTTAATTCAAAATATTATTTCCAAGTAATTCATATGTTAAGATTTATTACAATATGTTTCTGAGGAAGATTAACGTTGGGGTGATCATTAGACTTCTACAATAGTTACACTCTCAGGGCAATTATGGCAAATTTAAGCCAGTTCACTTGAAGCTCCTCGCCTGTCAACAGTAATTCTTATGGCTCATTTGCTCGCATGATTTAGTCGTGTTCCCTCTCCTTGTAGCTTAGACGATATTAAGCATGGTTACATGGGGGCTGTGAAACATAGAGCAGGATATCATCAGCCTATAATGACATCTTTTTCTCAATGGAGCTTATGTTTGTGTGAAACCCCTTAACTCTTTGGGAAACCGTGTTCCAGCATTCCAACATTTCAACGCAGAGTGAGAAAAGTGGTGAGGACAGCAGCAATCCTAGTCAGGTTCCCATTTCTAAAGAGAATGTAAGACACTTCCCTGTTAACTTTCAACACTGGAGTTGGATTTCAATGGAGGAGGCGTACAGAACTACATAAGATCAAGCCAAACCAGAATTTTTGCAGTATCGAAAGCAAGATTGGCATGTGGACAGAATCAAATGCAACCTACAGACATTATACTTAGAGGTTATTTCAAGGTTTGCATTGTGGCCAGCCAATTATGTAGTCTTCAGAGACTTAGCCCAAAGCAATGCCTGGGCAGTAATCCTGACTGATCTTTGTTTATGAGGGAGTTTGTAGTTCACAGCAGTCTGGATCCCTAGAGTGACATTGTTCACAGCATGAAAGCATCCAGCTGGCAAGGGACCTTGTCTGTGCACAAATTAAAAATGTATCCCACTAACACCTTTCCCATCAAAAGAAGACAGCTTCCCAAAGACCTCATCCAGTAGCCATTTGATGACGTGGAACCTCCTTCAGTCACAGCCTCCTGCCTTACCCCACTGAGGATTTTTAACTTCCACTCCATAGACTAAGTCCAAATGTAAAACTGTTCAATATAACAAACCTGGTTCCTGTATCCAAACTGCACTCAATCACTGTCAGCCTTACATCTCACTGTTTTCCCATCAAGTACAACCAGATGATAGACATTCTATAGACATAGCTATGCTCAAAGAAACACACTTATTACAATGCAAAGCCAACAGACTGGGAAAGCGCTGGGCAGAACTAACGATCTCATCATCATACTCTAATTACGCGTGTGGGGTTATTACCCTGATAAGAAAAGGAACACAGTTTGTGGTAGAACACACAATCACGGACAAAAAGGGGCGATATGTTATCATCATTGGCCTACGGCGAGGTACCAGAGTAGGCCTAATCAACTCATATGGCCCCAGCATAGATGATCCTGACTTTTACATGAACCTATGCACGGAGATACGAGGTCTGCCAATAATGGAACTTGTGTGGGGTGGAGACCTCAATATAGCCCTAGATAGCACATGTGACAGGTCACAAGACACAACCGAGCGCCACCAACGAGCAGTTGCAGTAGTTTTAAATGGTATGTCAGAATTCAAAATATAGGATATATTGCATATGCATAACCCGCAAACACATGAAAGCACCCACTCCTCAACTGTTCATTATAGCTGGTCCAGACTTGACTATTGGATACTCACAGACCAAATGTGCACATGGACTACTGATGTCAAACCCCTCCCAAAAACACTATCAGACCATAATCCAGTTTTACTAACCCTGCAGATACCAACGTATGCTCCACCACCATTTGTGTGGCACTTTAATGCCAACTCCCTTTTAGACCTACTATATGTGGAAACGATTCACTCAGCAATAGAGGACTATTTTACCCTTAATTAACTATTGGTTGTCAGTACGGGCACCCTGTGGGAAGCATTCAAGGCAACCCTACGAGGTATTTGCATACGTACTACGGCAAGGATCCTTAGAGACATCCGCGGGCAGCTGAAGAAATGTGAAACACGCATTAAACAACTAGAAACAGAATACGATTCCACTCGTAACGCAAATATTTTAGGGGACATACAACAAGAAATCGCTAATTATAATGATCTAGCAGATGATGAAATAAAGTACATAACTAAACGCCACACAGAACGCAAGATGGGGGAGGGAGGCAGACCAGGCCACACCCTTGCGAATAAAATTTGCATAGAACATAAACAACACATTATTCTCCAAATGGTATATGACAACAACAAAACACATTATGATACAGCTGGAATCTTACGCACTTTCATGGACACGTATGGCACATTATATAAAGCGCGAGACACTGCACA
Organism: Triturus cristatus; assembly: GCF_964204655.1. NCBI lineage: Eukaryota > Metazoa > Chordata > Amphibia > Caudata > Salamandridae > Triturus > Triturus cristatus. The sequence goes on from NC_140589.1 coordinate 846,872,915, forward strand.
CATGCAGGAAATTCTATCTTACCTTGAAGACATTGCCTTGGTGTGGCAAAGTGAATTCCTGGCACAGCCGATTAGTTTAGAAGGGGTACAGGAGGCCATAAAAACACTAACAAATAATAAAACGCCAGGTCTGGATGGCTTCACAGACAAATTTTATAAAACATACTCAGAACTGCTATGCCCATACCTAGTAGAAATGTATGATGAAGCGTATCACAATCAAGCTCTCCCCCCCAACATTATGTGAAGCTTTGATAGTAGCACTCTTAAAGCCAGATAAAAACCTAGAGAAAGCAGAATCTTACAGGCCGCTGTCTTTAATAAACACTAAGATCCTAGCAAAGATTATCGCAACCCGCTTACAACCTCTCATTACAACTATTGTCCTGCCCGACCAATGTGGTTTCATACTGACTAGATCCAGAACACACAACCTCCGTATTATCTTTGCTCTATTGCATCAACTAAATCCCGAGTTGGAGGCCGTGGCAGTCCTTCTTGACGCCACCAAGGCCTTTTATTCGATTGAATAGGTCTACCTCTTCACTGTTTTACAGCGCGTTGGACTTCCTCCGTCATTGACAAATTGGATCAAATTACTATACACTAAACCATCTGCACGTATCAATGTGAAAAGGCACATAGCAGATGTTATACAGATATAACGAGGGATGCGACAGGGGTGCCCACTGTCCCCCTTGCTCTTTGCAATTGCTCTCGAACTTTTAGCTTGTAAAGTCCGCCAGCAGTATGCACATACGGCCCTGAGATTCATATTGCGTCCCATTGGAATATCATTGTATGCTGATGACATGGTGCTATATATTAGAGACCCTAATGTAAATTTATCGCCACTAATCAGAGAATACATAACATTCGGTCGACAATCAGGTCTTCAAATTAACTGGACTAAATCAGCAGAAATAAAACTAACTGCAGACACAACCTCACCACAGATGGACTTCCCATTAATCTGGCAGGAGGAACCCATTAAATAGCTAGGCATTTGGATACAACGAGACTCTGCATTCGTACTTCAAAGTAACTATGGCACTGCGATTGATAAAATAGAAACACAGATTGACCGATGGATCACACTGCCCTTATCTCTGGCGGACAGAATCTCGCTGGTTAAAATGGTGACCCTGCCTAAGTTACTTTATCTATTTACTAACATTCCCATACCCCCCCAACTCCTGCATTTAACCGTCTACGTGCCAATATGACTAGACTCATATGGGCGGGAAAGCAGGCAAGAATAAGTCTCCAAACACTGACGCTGCCTTACGCAGCCGGGGGATTCACAGTCCCTGACTTATACCTCTATTATCTATGCGCACAAGCACATTATGCTCGCTACTGGTTTCACCCAGTGCGTTATATGCCGCATCTCGCAGTAGAAGACAGTGATGCTCACCCTATTGAACTGGCGAATATATTGACACATAGGAGACCCCACCTATCCAAATCCGAAATTAACTCTATACGGACTACATCTCTGGCATGGACGCCCATTGGTCACCTCACAGACAAGACTCCAAAGTACGCTCCGAACCTCCCTTTGGAACAACACCCGGAATTATCAGTTACTCAAGAGAAAGGCAGCATGGAGTTACTGACCCACATTGGTATCAGAGTGATGGGTGACATGTACCCTAATGGAACCTTTATAACACCGGGTGACTTGTCATTTGTGAGTAATCAAACGCTATTGTTCAGATTTGCTTATCATAGACTGTGTGCAGCCGTGCAGGAACATTATCCCTCATATCAAACGAGCCCCCTACGCTAGAAACATTACAACTGCTAATAATAGCTCCGGACAGTACACACATAGTAACAAAACTTGATATCACTCTGCAGAGGGAAATTGGCGCTAACACACAAAAAGCACAGGACAGGTGGAACAAGATTCTTGATACACCTTTAGATGCAAATGAGTGGCAATCGTGCTGCGCACTTACTGCACTACTCACCCCAAATGGTAACTTATGCATTATCCACTATAAATACCTACACCAGATGTACCATACCCCGGTTAAATTGCACAGGCATGGTTTACGAGTGGATGCAAAATGTAAGAGATGTAAATTAAACCAGGCAGATTTTGAGCATTTAGCATGGTCTTGCGGCAAGGTGAAATCCTATTGGGAACATGTGATTCATCTATTAAATGAAATACTGCAATGTCAATTGGAATGTGCATCGCGGGTATGTCTCTTGGGCCACTTGACGCACTTGAAATCTGCAAGAAAAAAGTTAGCGGCCATAATGTTACTACTGGCTAAACGAAGAGTAGCCGTACATTGGGACAGTTCGATCACACCGACAAGCCCACTGGATAGCTGACTCTATATACTGTAAAGATAATTTTTTGATATACGCAGAAGAACTGCCAATGACTGCTAAACCCTCTAACTTCTGGGAGCCACTTACAGACTACCTGCGTGCACACCCTGATCTATTCCACTCTAATGTATGATTAATGACTTTGCTCTCATTTCTGTAGTGATGCTAAACTAGATATGACGTGGATATATTATCACATAATGCTGTGCTGTACATACTTGTCGCTGTATACTGTATCGCATATGATTGACTTGATGAAATGTGTAAACATGTTTGATTATGATTTTGGGAAAACTTATAAATAAAATATAAAAATAAAATAAAAAACAAAGTACAACCAGATGGCCATGGTTGCTGCTTAACAATTTTTGGCATTGTATCGAACCTTAAAAGATAAAAAATAATAACTCCTGTTCTACTCATTGAATATTTGTCACTTTGGTGTAATTTTATTTATTTATTAACATGTACTCTATTTTCTAAATTTGGTTGTAATTTTTCTTGTGGTGTGTGTTGGCTTTCAACTGTTTGAATACTGTATAAATACTTTAGACACTGCCTCTAAGTTAAAGCTGCCTGCTCTGTGCCATTGCTATCAGGGTGTTGAGCTCAGGTTAATTTAGTAACTTTAGTGGTTCACCCTGACAGTGATTGTGGTTACTTTTATAGGTTAGTACTAACCCCCTTCAACTAATACCCCAATTTCTTACAGTCACCAATATTTTGGTTTCTACATTTATTAATTAAATGGATGATAGGAGACACATTTATCTTTGGGTATTTCTTCCTTAAGGGTCACATTAATGACTGAGAGAGATGTTTACTAAAAGATCATGCCACACAGGGCAGCAAGCAAAGTTGCTGCACTGCAGTTTCTGAATGGGAGCGAGCTGAACAACACCTATTAACTAAGATATGCAGCTCTTCAGCTCTCTACCTGCAGTTAGTGTAGTTGAGGCTGTCAAGCACCAACACAGGTACCCTTGGTCTATGGTGTAAGGGTCCCCGCTATACGAGCAGTATTGATTTTGTTCAGGAAGGGATAGCTCCCTGCACAAAAAAAACAATCCTAAGAGGCAAATTCCGCTTTCTATGTGTGATGAGGAATATACTTTCAGTCTATCTGCCTCTTAGGGCCTAATTACGAGTCAAGCGGTCCATGGACTGCAAGACTCATGGGAATATGGCAGTGGTGGTCTCCCAACTGCCCTATTACAGTTAGGTGGGCCGGACCGACATTGCCCCAACACAGCCGCCAGGGAACCGCCGTTTACATAACCACCAAGCATATTGTGAGTTTCCTCTCTGCCACAGTTTTCATCCCAGTTCATCCTCATGAAAACATTGGCGGAGATGAAACAAAGGGGGCCGTGCCTATGTGCCATGGGGTGCATGCAGGGGGCACAACATGTGCTCCCCTGTGCGCATGCACCCCATTTACTGCACAGCATGGACTTTACAGTCCATGCCATGCAGGAACTGTTTTGGGTGTTCCCATAGCGGTGCACATTTTCAGGGCACCACCATGGGAATAGCAAAAAAGCCTGCCAGACACGAGAAACACTCGTAATCTGGCTTGCGGCCCGACCACAGGTATGGCGGAGCAGTGGTGCCTGTCGCCACACCGCCAATCCCGTAATCAGGCCCAGAGTTGGGGGGGCAGACTATGAGCTTAGCAGAGGGGATACTCTGTCACAGATGTGATGGACTGTCTTCTATGCCAAACTTTATATCAGCCCCAAAGTTGCAACCAGTACCCAGGATTCTGCAGCAACATGTGGGACGGTGGGCAGCACTGAACCTCCATACACAAATATTGAAAGCATTACTTGTTGTGGAAGTAGTAACTAGCATGTCCTAGAGAGGGCGGTGCAGGCAGCGGAACAACAATTAGCGCGTCTGTCTAAGGCAACTGACCAACAACAGCTTCCCCCCACTCAAATGGCAGAAGCCAAGACTAAATACGCGGAAGCGTGCGCAGACTTGGGGAGATATAATCTTCACACATATGTCACAAGTGCCCACAATTAAGGAAACCTTACCTGGCTCATAAGACAAGACACACAGACACAACCGATCACCAGCATTAGAAACACCACCGGCCGAGATCCTGTACACACAAGCAGACATGCTGTTGGCCTTCCATGACTATTGCGCCACACTATACAGGGAACCGACCCAGGATAGGGGGGAATACATCCGTACAATGCTAGACACTGATGCCATAACACAGCTGCCAGAAGAAGACAGGGCGTCTTTGGACGAACCCCTTTCGGTGACGGAGATTAAACATGCCATCCACCACTTAGCCAAAAAACAAAGCCCCCGGCCACGACGGCTTCCCCATAGAACTTTACGCCACATTCTCCCAACACCTAGTCCCACAGCCAGACACAGTCTTTTAAGCAGCATTAGAGGTAAGGTTGCTTCCCAATTCTCTGTGGGAATCCATACTAGTGATATTTCCTAAACCAGACCTGGACCCCCTGCTCCGGTCATCATACCGCCCTATCACCCTCCTGACTGCAGATTGCAAAATACTCGGGGAGATCTTAGCAGACAGAAAGACGGACATTCTCCCCAGTCTCGTACACCACCAATTCAGATTCGTGCCCGGGAGGAGCACCTCCCAAAACATACGCCGGTTGTTCCAGATCCAGGATAATGTGCAGGGCAGATTCCCACGTGCGGCGTGCCTTGTGCTGGATCTCGAGAAAGCATTTGATACTCTCACATGGCAGTATTTATTCGAGGTTCTGCAGCAGGTGGGATTGGGTCCCCAACTCATAGCGTACATCCAGTTACTGTACAACGGGCTTACCACGCAGGTAAGAATAGGTAGGCACATCTCACCCTCCATTTTGATCATGCGTGGAATGCGTCAGGGATGTCCCCTGTCCCCCATAATATTCGCCATTCCAATGAACCCACTGGTAGTATGACTGAGGGAGGAGGGCAAGCTCTGTGCTATACCGCTGGAGGGCCGTACACACAGTGTGTCCTTATAGGCGGATGACCTCCTCATCTATGTTAGGGACATCACAGCAGACCTTACCACTCTTTGGACCATGCTCACTAACTTTGAGAAAGCCGCAGGGTTGAAGGTAAACTGGGCCAAATCCTCCGTTTACCCCCTGCACCTGGATGTAACTCACTGGGAGGTCAGTGTGGGAGATGCCACACTGTCCTGGATGGGAGATGCCCCAAGATACTTGGGAATTAGACTCTATCATACACCTCAGGACCTCATGGAGGGCAACCACTTTCGGGCCCTCCGAGGGCTAAAAAGCCAAGTCAACTTCTGGTGCACACTGGCCCTGGCCCCAATCAGAATGGTAGCTTTATCCAAAATGATCATGGTGCCCCGGCTCCTTTACTATTTTGCCAATGTCCCAGTTATCCCCACACACTCCTTTTTTCAAGAGCTAGACTCGTTACTTACCTCGCTGATCTGGGGGAAGGGATGCCGTAGAGTAGCCCTGACAACACTGCAGCTGCCACGAGATGGGGGGACTGGGAGACTTGTTATGCGAGGCCTACTTCCTCGCATCGCAACTGCAATGGCTATCGCAATGGACAGCGAGCCGAAACCTTGGGGAAACGGAAACACAAACAGGAGCTATGTCAATTCTGAAACTGACCCCAATGCTCCTCCTGGGGACCAAGCCCAACTCGGCGCCCCCTCTATTGGTCAAAGTGACAAGATCCTGTACCCTATGAATCCACCATCTATCCATGGCAACGCCCATATACTCCCCATTATTGCCGCTAGCGGGCCTCCCCAAGGGGAAAGGGTACTACGCCACGGGTGAACTGCAAGTGTAGACAGAGCACGTGCTCACCGAGACCGAAGCCCTGTTTACTGACTGTCAGCTGACGTCGTTCGCAGGGTTGACTGAAGAGAGCGGGCTTCCTGCCAACCAGTTACTCTTACATAGACAACTGGTGGCCAACTACAGAAAGACGTGGAACCTCACGGATGGAGAACCCAAGACACACCCTGTATTGCATATGCTCCTAAACATGGGGACAGGGAAACACCTCATCACATGGATCTATAAATCCATCATGGAACTTACCTGTGCACCCCTAAAATGGCTGCGACTCCACTGGGAGGAGGAATTTGTGCGGGCTCTCCACGACAAAGAATGGCTCACAGGGGGAACAACCTTTACAACGAAACTTTGACAACGCGTGCAGTTACATCGCGGATTTTACAACGAATGCGATGTAACCACGCGATGCCATTACAACGCAAGTCTTTACATTGACTTGCGCTAGATGGCGTGCTAACATTACAAATAGTGTAGTTTACTATCCCAACACCTTCCATACTGTTAAGTGGACTGGAGTTGGAATAGTAAATTACGCTTTTCTAATGTTAGCACGCCATCTAGCGCAAGTCGATGTAAAGACTTGCGTTGTAATGGCATTGCGTGGTTACATCGGTTCGTTGTAAAAACCGCGATGTAACTGCACGCGTTGTAAACACACGCGTTGTTACATCATACATCCGGCTCACAGCACTAGAACACCACAAAAAAGTGTCCCGCAATCAAAGGTTCAAAAACATTCAATATAACATACTGCACCGCGCATACCTCACGCCGGCACAGCTTAAGCGCTTCTTCCCAGCGACACAGTTTGAATGTTCCCACTGCCACACCCCTTAAGCCCCATTCATCCACATGTTCTGGACCTGCCATACACTGCAAGCCCTCTGGACAACAGTGCACACAACACTGCAGATGGTCACGGGCCTGGCGGGACTCACCACGTGGGAGGCATGTGCCCTAGGCATCTTTAAGCGACACAAGCAGAGAAAGGTAGAGACCCGATTACTAGCTATACTCCTCGCAAAGCGAAGCATCGCAATGCACTGGCGCTCACCGGGCGGTCCCCCAATAGCTGCATGGTGGGGTGCGGTTAAGAAGTGGGGCACAGCCGAGGGGGACATCATCAGACAGGAAGAGCGAAACCCCATATTGATGGAATGGTCAATGCTGTTCCATAACTTTGTACAAACACAGGCAACCCTGGTGGAGACTCCACATGCAACCCAGAAGGAGTCAGGTCCAGATACACCTCGACCCTCACAAGGCCCCCTCTGTAATAGGCCACCACCTTGACCGCCCTGCGTAGATCACCCCGCTAGCGCTGATGGGAAATCACCGCTCGCTGATAATGGACCTGCGAGGAGCAACACCGCTATCCCCCACCCCCTTCTCCCCGAGCTCTATCTCCCCTATTCGGTTGTACATATGGATCGTCCCCTCGCACCGTCACACATAGACAACATAGGTCCAACACTCGCTCCCAGGGAATGGTTATTCCATAAGGCCCCCTGACATCCCTAAACAGGCATGCATCTAGGCCTGCCCCATACAGAAAGAGCGGCACCCCCCTCAATGGACACACAGTCATCCACTCTGAAAATGTTGACAATGAATGTTATGCTATGATAAACACTATCAACTGTTATATAACCTGTACAATAACTGTGAAATCCAACAAAAAGGTTTACAAAAAAACTATAGCACCTGGAGACACTGAAAGCAAGAAAGCAAATATCCAAAAGCAAGTGCTGCCACTGACCTGCCAAACTGTGATCCATGCCTCCACAGATGCACCATCATCTTCCCTTCAGTCTATAGGTGTCACATACAAAGCTATAGAAACACACACTGTGCTTCCTAGGTGTGGAAGGCATCTGAGGCCAAGTGGAGGAACAATACCAAATGAGGCAAAAGAAGGAAAACTGACTATTGCATGACTTGGGCAATCTATGGTAAAGATACAGCACATATAACGCAGGCCCACATTTGAACTCAGCTAGAGGGTAATTTGGCACAAGCTGTTAAAGAACTGTGCAGACATAATGCAGAGAACTCAGCTTCTTATAGTCATCACGTCTGCCATTAAGTCTGGCATAAATTATAAATACAATAGAGAAGATGCAGACATAGAATGCAGTCAGTCAGTAGGGAAAAGTGTGATAGTAAGGAGTCCTTCAGAGAAAGCACTATTGTGTTCCAGATGTAGGAATCATATGACACAACGCATATAAGGTTGCAGTGATAGTAGACTGGCAGTGTGACATGAGTATTCTACCAGAACACATTTCAAATATCATGCGGCCAAAAATATTGACAACCACAATATTGTGAAGATAAAAATATATAGTCAAGAAGAAATCCAGTATTCTAAACTCCACTTGTATGTACCCTGACTAAATAAATATATCTTCAAGGAATGTGGATGTGGAGTTATGACCAATGAGAGGCCAAACATGACAGGCAACATGCAAATGAAGACCAGAGGAATTAGTCTCTATTACTGATAGCAATAATGTGTGATTTCATAACTCAGGCAGAGGGCATCATTTCTCTATTTTTCTGGAGTTTTATCATGTGCTCCTGTGAATAAACAATTTTCTTTTGTTAAAACTGCACATATTGCCATTGGTGTTTATTCACTGTTAGTTAAATTTCCATTTAGCTTTGAATGTTTGTTGGTGATATCACTCATATGTGCACATCCATCTGCAGCTATTGCTACATCCAAGGTTTCTCATCATCATCAGAGCCATCTCACACAGGATTGATTGGCCTGTCCTTCCTCATGGCAATAGTGTGCAACATGTGGCTATGAACAGAGTCTACCTTTCAGCAATCCAAATGTGTGTTCTGTCATTGATCTACCTTGCTTGTGTGCAATATTGTAACCCCTTTATTTATGTGTGTCTGGGGCAGGTGTGGGGTGTCATTCCCAGACTTACAAGTTAAGCAACGCTTGTAATATCCACTGAACACTTAGGGCCCAATTACGATATTGGTCAGAGTTGCCTCCGACCGACACCATTTCGGGGAATGAACCACCCGACCATAGGTCGACAGTTCCAACAACCCCATTAGGATTCGACTGCACATGGTGCGGTCGCAAGCTTCCATTTTCAATGGGAGCTTGTGCGGCAGGCTGAAAAACACCTGCAGCACAAGCTACCATTGAAAAATTGAAATCTGTAAACACAACTCACAGTGCCTACCCCTGGAGCAGGGATGTTTAGGGTGGGCACAATAGGTGCTCCCCAGGCCCAAAAGCGGACCCTCAGGGGAAAACGAGGCCCCCAAAGTCAGTTTCTGACAGCCAATCCATGTTGGAAAGGCCGACATGGATTGGCTGTTGGAAACCAACATCATAATCTGATGGCCAAAACTCGGTTCTCAAAGGATTATGAGCACTTTTTGACTGACTGATGGACTCCTTGAGCCTGTTGGAAACTGTTTTGGATTCCCCAGCCAGTTTAAACTTCGACTGCCGTCATCATAATACGGCTTTGGACTTTAAACCTACCATGTCGGTCGGAAAGCCTCCAAGCAGCAGTTGGAGGCTTTCTGACTGATTTCGTAATCAGGCCCCTAATGTGTTGGATTTAGTGCTGCAGATTATCACACACTCGTGGTAGACTAATTCACAATATTAAATCCATGTATCTATGCCAGAAACCTTTTTGTGACTCTCTGGCAAATTAGATAAAGTTGTTTTCAGCAATGAATGTACATTTAGGCAGGACATTCCTTTGTGAATTGGGCACTGAGCAGTCTTCTATACCATAATATCAAGATATAATTTATGTGGCATTTTTCCTTAGGCTCCGCTGTTGCGACTATGTTATATAAATAATAATCAAGAGAAAACAAACAAATAATTATCTCCATTTATTCTGCAGACACTTTAGGAGAGTGTACAATGTTTGCAAATTGAGAAGTAATTACTGCATGCAGAAAGCAAACAATGCCTAATATTTCCTAGATAAACCCATGTCAAAGTTTACAGACTCATAATGACCCAGCACTGATAAGGAGAAACCAGATTTTAATAGGCAAACTCTTTCCGCAGACTAATGAGCATTGACATTTAAAGTTGTGTTTGGTATATCATGACCTAAGGATCATCTCAAAAGTTTCAAAACATGCTTATTCAGACCATACCATTGCCTTAATATTATAAATACTTCTGATAGCTTGTAAAGGTATCCTGCTAATGGACTATTTACAAATATTGTTTTTAAACTTATTGAGCCATTTCCCCCGAAACTGAAGCTATCATTGTTGAGCAAGAAGTAGAAAATGTTAACCTTGCAATGTTAGGAGTATATTTATTTTAGAAGTAAGCCAATCGTGAAATCATTCAAAATAATTCTAATCCACAACTTTGCAGACAATCTTCATGAATAGTTCAGTGAACTATTGTGCAGAGGGTCGCAGAGGAAATTGCATGGGGCCTGAATTGCATATACCGGCAGGAATTTCTCATGAAATTCTTGCAATTACAGGGTAGACCCCAATTATGAGTTGGGGAGAGCAGAATGGGATTCCACTCTGCTTAATCATGAGTGGGCTGTTGATCCTGCACCTTAGCTGCATAATTTGGCATGCTAGTCGCTGTTTCATGGTGATTTATGCCCATATTCACCACTTGTTCTGAGCAGGTGGTAAATGTGAACTGAGTGGGGATTGAGGGGAGGGGCTTGGCATGGGAAGGAAATGGAAGGGGAGATTGTCGCTTGGTATGGTGGAGTATTACGTCCTCCCTCCATGCCTTGCTGAGGGTCAGGCAGGGGCTGGAAAACAGATCGGCCTACCATTCTGCCCTTCCTCCACATTTAGTTTATCATATATAATCTCCAGCATAAAAAATGTGGCCCGCTTTACCTGCACCAAGAACATCTGGGTACAGTGGCACCAACACACTTGTTTTCTGGGTGAACAGCATTCAGATATTGCCTTCTACACGAAAACCTGGATCAATCTCTGCTCCGGACCGAACATCACCACTCACGACGGCTACAAATTTACCCGCACGGACCACCCCGAGTGGCCAGGAGGAGGCATTGCCATTGTCTAAAAAAGGCACACTCCGACTGACCATGCACTCTAATGACCCGACAGTGACCATGGAACACCTCCACTTCCAGATCCGGACGAACCCCAACACCACCCTCTGCAGCACCCTCATCTACAGGTCCCCCGGGCCATGAACCCCAATTCACCGATGCCATTGAGGACCTCATCGTACCCCAAGCTCTCCCATCCACTGACTACATCCTACTCGGAGACCTCAAGTTCCACCTGGACAACCCCAGTGACCAGAACACCAGACCCCCTCCTGGGGGACCTCACCAACATCGGACTCAAGCAGCTAGTCACCACAACAACCCACATAGCCTGACACATGCTCCAGCCCATCTTCTCCGCCAGCGGAAAGTTAAACTACAGCCACACCACAGGACTCTCCTGTACCGACAATCATTGTTTACATCACGCCTTCACCACGCCCACCATACACCACCGCCTTCATTGCCCCCCGTCGCGGCTGGATCAAGGCCACCGAAGAACTTCCCGTCAACTCCCTCAGCACCACCACTCTGCCAAAGCTTACAGACGCCAATATCACAGCGCGCAACCACCACTGATGGCTCTCCAACTGCACCAACACCCTGGCAGCCCTCAAGAAAAGCCCAGGCAAGCAACACTCCAAGAAGGCTAACTGGTTCACTCCCGCCCTCCACTAGTCCAGCCCCATCTGCAGACTTCTTGAGAAGAGATGGAGACACAACATCAATCAACTCCGCAACACAGTCACCCTTGCACCATGGCGCAAGGGTGCCTGCATTGGCGCATGGCAGCCATTGTGTGCCAACTTAGGGTAAAAAGACAGTGGGGCTTATTCATGAGCCCCTTCTGACAGTTTCACCCCCCTGGTGCATCATTTTCTTGATGTACTTGCAGCATGATTCTTGCACCACGTTGCACCGTATTTGCAAAGTGACGCATCTAGGCATATGCGTGACCTTGTGAAGACCTGTGCCACATTATACCTCCATCAGGTATGATGTATGCAGGGTGGGCCTTCCCACACAACAAAGCCTCATAGGAGTGGCACAGTGAAATCCATCAGACTGCAACAATTGTAGGATGCCACTGCATAAGTACCTCACGCCTAAATCTTGGCAGGCGTAAAGGCCACAGGTTTAGACTGGCCCCATGCATTCCTGGAGTTGCATCATGCTTGTGACACAACTGCAGCAATGCTTGATGTTTGCACTGACAGATACATCAGGATTCCAGACGCAAGAAGGGTTTAGTGAAAAGTGTTGCAACGCTCTTTTGTCGCAGCGATGCAACACTTTTCATGAATGATGCCCAGGAATGCACCCTATATTAATGATGGTGCGCATTCCTGCCATGTAGTTTTGTTGCAGGGCAGCGCAGAAACATTCCTTGCAGCTCTGTCCAGCACCAAAACCTTCTGAAATGAGGCCCCAAGTGTTTGCACCAGTTTTAACACCAGCTATTTTCTGGTCTTAAAAAACCACCTCTAACTAAAGTTAGAGGCAGTTTTTTGGTTTTGCACCATACAAGGAATTCCTTGTAATTTTTGCGAAGTGGGGTTAGCTGCAGTTTTTGCACAAGAACACCTATCTTGCATCTCATTTTCGTTAAGCCCCGCTACCAGAAGTGGTGATCCTAAAAATTCACATTTAGTGCTGCTACCTCAAGTTACCGGCAACTTGTAAATACGGTGATAAAAAAACAAAGCTATCGTAATGTCAAAAACTGTACATATGGCCCCGTATGTGTTAAAGCAAATCCCTATGATGGTCTTATATCCTGAAAAGCACTGCTATGTTTCTCTGCATTTGTGAACAGAAGTTCACAGATCCCTGTTCTATTCCTGTTCTTATTCAATTACAATCTTGACAGCAAGGTTCCTGTGCATTTAGTTTTAACAGTGGAGACCTTTGGGTTGCTAGCAATGGCCTGTGATAGTGCAGCAAGGAGTAGCGAATATTCAGAGTGGACAGTCAGTATTGTTAGTAAGGATGCATCTAAGGCCCATATAAAGGCGAGAGTTACTACAACCTGGTCGAGTAAGAACTTGTGTCCGAATCGAGTGGACATCTAATTTACAGCTTGCAGCATTGTAAAAGAATCTTCAACAACTAAATGTATGGTTTGTGTGGATTGCATCATTTCTTGAATTCAAAATATGTTTGCATCACAAACACTGTGAGTAGAAAACTGCACTTCAGACAAGTTGCTTTCAGGTACCAGTGCAATTCACCGGAGGAGGCATGAGTGCAGGAGGTACATGGAGCTAGAAGAATACACACGAGGCTTGAGCTAGAAAACACCTGTCATAACTGAAGTTGTATAGCAACACCTGCAAGGGGCAAGGAAACCATGGTCTCAGGATAAAGAAAGGTGCATATCTATCATGGTTTTGCATCGCAAATGGGTGCACAGGCAACGCAAAACCTAGAATGGTATTCACTGAGCCATGAAAGGCCACCTTGTGTGGACCAGCAACGCTTGGTAAATGTGGAGTAACGCAAAGCAGTCCAAGTCGCTGCCTTGCATTACTCTGCCACAGCGAGGCGTACAATGGGTGGAGCATGGGTGTTCCCACGCATCCACCCATGGACTTTGGTGCATTCTGAGATTTAGCATTAGTGGGACACATGGGAATGCTTTAAAATGCTACGCCTCCCCAGGGGAGGCGTAAGGAAGAGAATTGTTTATTTTATTTCTCCTCTGTTTTTCCTCTTTCTATGTGTACTGCATACTGCAGCATACATAGAAAGAGGAAAAAGACTTAGAGGATTGCTTTTGTGCAAAAGGTTCCCCTTCCTGCACAAACACAATTCAGTCTACAATGCAGGCACAGTTGCACCTTGGTGCAAGGGTGCCTGCGTTGGTCTTGGGCAGCTGTTTGTAAGCCAGGACAGGCAGAGAGCAGGAATGCATGGTATACTGGGAAATTATATGGTGGCACCGAGTAATGAGCAGTGCCAAAGATTAATTCAAGCATTCCATCTATTACTTTTTTTTGTATATGTTAATGAGTTATCCTAAGTGAGGCAGGTATTCCCAGACGTGGGTCCCGTGCACACTGTGTCCCTGGGAACAAGCTGTACCCAGCTGATGAGCCCATAACTCAAGCGCAACCAGTACTAGGTTCTTTTGTTCCGGTTCAGGGAGGACCTGGCTTAGCAGTTTGAGCTGGACTGTTCCGAATGCAGCAGGGTCAAGACTGATTTGCTGGGTCCAAACTGATGTTACATGATGTGTAAAACAATTTTAGATTAGGATGTGGCCTAAATATTTACCAGTGGCTGTGATCAATTCACACATTCCATCCATCACTTTTTTGTGTACTTTAAGTGACTTGTGCAATAAGGGCCAGTAGGGAAAGGAAAGCCTCAGGCTTGGATGGCATTCCTTTTGGATGTCTTCATAAATATATTGATCTCAGGGTCCTATTGGTGACAAGTGTTCTTAGAGCAATAAGTGTTCCAGTCTATTATATTGTCATCTTTAAACAGGGGAATACATCTGATCCAGGTTGTTATAGACCTATTTCTTTTTTGGATTCAACCCTTAAAGTGGTTGGAAGGTTTGTTTTGGCAAGCCTGGAAGAATGGGCAGAGAAAAATGACCTCATTGACATACAGTGCCATTTAGGTAAAGAACTAGGCATGGTGGAGCAATGTCTGGACTTATAACTCCTTGTGAATAAATATACCACAGTTAAAACAGAGTCCTTTGATGTGGCCTTAATGCTCCTGTATAATCCATTCAAGCTTGTGGGGACTCATGTCAGACTTGGGAGTTAATAGGGCGCTTATTGACTTTTAATGCCAATTGTATGATGGCAGCAAGGCTAGAGTACGATATGCTAGACAGGTAGAATGTACACATTTGTTTGAGGTTAGTAGAGGGTAATGCAAGGTTGTATTGTAGTGCAATTTCTGTTCACATTGTGAATTGATAATTTGAAAAAACTTTCATCGGAAAGAGCTCAGGATATGTCACAAGTAGGAACTCACCCAAAACTGATACGGCTGTATGCAGATGATGCTGTCCTGATGGCATGGACAGGAAATGCCCTCTAGTGCCTATTTGAGTATTTTTCTTTTTTTATGGATAATTTGGGTATGACAGTGAATTGCCAGAAATCATTTACAATGTGTATTGGACCGGGAAAGAAGAAGGCATGTGCAAATTTTTTGATGGGCAATAAGATGTCAATTATAAATGTTTTTTATTTAGATTTGTTATACAATGCCCAAAACATCTGGAAAGCTCTGTTGGAGAATAGAAGCTTGAACGTTGATTGTACTTTTACTGCGGTGTTTAGATTGGCTGCAAGTTTGGGCACTTTGGAGCACATGCATCATTTTTTTGACCGCAATTTTTTAATTTGGGATGTATCATCCCAAATGCAAAAAACGCTATTTAAGTAATCACAAAATTTGCGATTACTTTAATTGCAATTGCATTTAGGGAATCACAAATTGTGGTTCCCTAAATGCAATGCAACAAAAAAAATAGCGATTTTGCTTTTAAGAAACGCAAATTACCAACAACTTTGCGCATTTTTCAAAGTTCTATGTTGCACACAAACATTCCCTCGGGGCATGTGTGTGTGCAACATGGTTTTTAATTGCACTTTCAGGGGTGCATCAGGGTGTCCTTTTGGCACCCTTGAAATTGCATGTGCAATTTGCGAGTACCTATTTGGTACTGGCAAATTGCGCATGCAATTTCCATTGATTCCTATGGGTCTCTAGGCCCATTGGAATGAATGGGAAGCCATTCCTTATTTGCAAATAAGGAACGTGTAGGAATTGCGAACTTTTTTGTTATTCTTACATGGATAAGGAATTGCAATTCCTAAATTGCGATTTCTTAAAAATCACAATTTAGGGATCTCAGTTTCTAAGTTTGATGCATGATTACCATGTATGAAAGCATATGTGAAGCAGGGACGTCGTATGAAGCAGGTATCTGGGGGTACTCTAATGCGGATATGATTCAGCAAGTTGAAAGTAGGTCCCTGGAAAGAATGCTCTCTGCCCCCTCTAGCTGCTCCAATGATATCCCTCATGCAGAACTTGGTGTACCATTCATGGAAGATAAAATCCATGTTGCCCCACTCTTATTGTTGGGGGCTGTAGAGATCTGTATGGACAAAAGAGGCTGCTTCGTTGACAGGAAGATAATAGGTGATTGCCTGGCCCTGGAATAAGTATTGCAAATTCCATGGCAAATTATATCAAGACTTTATGCGAAATGTTTGGTTCTTCTACCTTCTTAGAGAACCCAGACTCTCTGAGGTGAGTAAATAAAAGAGATCTCTCCTCGAGGATAATTAAAATGAGAAAAGAAGAGAGCTAAGATAAGGAATTTAGCAAGGCGACCGTGGTAGCACATGGCCCTCTAATAACAGTTCCTGGTCTACAGCTTTACAGTGATACCATACAGAATGTCCAACATAGATTTTTATTGACTTGATTTAGGTTAAGCACTAATTACTATATATATGTTTTTAAGGAGGGAAATAGCAACGGAAGGCATTTATCAACATGTCCATGTGATAATTTCTCGAAGCAAGCTACTCTCATTAAATCTTTTTTCTGATTTTTATGTAGCACCGAGAAAAAAATAATCATTTTATGCATAATAAAATCGTTAAACTTTGTAACATTTAGACCGGCATTGTTGTATCTCCAGCAACTTAATTCCTGTTTTATTAGCTTTTCGGTTATGATTTTTTTTGTCCAAGTTAAAAAAATATTAGAAAGAGGAGCATTGTATTTGAGGTTGCCATTTATATAATATGTATAAACTTAGGAGGGGCTATTGTTTTCAGAAATTTTGTGATATTTGTATGATTGGACACAGGATGGTTGTACATAGATTGTGAGGATGGGCCAAATAGAACATTTTTATGTCATTGTGATGTGGATTTTAAAGTCTTATGAAATATGGTGTTGATTTTTGACTTATATGGCTAAGTTAGCCAAATAAAGTTTATTTGACAAGTGACTAAGGATGTCCACCCCATCGCTTCACGATAATAATTATTTATTAAAAGGTGTTCACACATTGTCATTACAGGAGGTAATATATTCATGTTGTCCAATACATGTAATACTGAAGTATTGTAAATAAAGTATACATGAACTTTTGGGTTCAAAATATGGTTGATATTGTTGTTTTAAAATGTTTTGCTCACTTTCTTGAAATACTAAAACGCAACCATTAGCAGGCTCTGAAAAACGCATGCAACTTAAGGGCCAGAACCCCATTGTTACAAGGTTTCTGGGATTCTAAACCATTTGCCTGATAAGATTTTCCCAAAGGTGCTGAGTACTGTTTTCTGAATGTTTGGGACAGTATGAGATTAAGTCTTCATAAGTGTATTATCACAAATGACCTTAAGGACACATTTCTTTTCCATTTTTTCAATATATTTGGGATTCCAATGGTGCTCAGTGCTTTTGGATTCACCTGGGAAACTAAGAAAATAGCCAAAATATTTTTTAAATGTTATTTTTTTAAATGATAAATGGTGGACCGAAAGAAAGCCTGTTTCTTTTTATAAAAATGGCACCAACAAAGCTTTTAGCTGCTAATATCCCAATCTTCTCTGCTTTTAGGAACAAGCAGATTTCTAAAAATATGTATATTTTTAAGGTCAATTTTTGCATCCTTCTAAGTGGTCGTCCATTTTGCCTACTTTTTCTGGTTTCAACATATGTGCAGTTTCTGGTGGAAACAGATGGAAACCCAAGGGTGGAGTCCAGAAAGCTAAACATTTCTGAAACACAAGCAAAATTCGGAATTCACCAAGGAATCTTTTGTACAGATCACTCATGGTTTTCCCAAACAAACTAATCATTGCAATAAAAAGTAATGAAAGTAAGTAGGAATAAATAGAAATAGCTAACAACGTGTTTATTAGAATTTGTTAGCACAATGGCTGATTTCCAAACACAATATTCCATTATGTACAGCAGAACATTCTGGCCACAGGGATGGATAGTCTTTGTTGGTTGTCCAAAAACACGTAATGCCCAAAGTCAACAAATGAGCTGTGACTTATAATGATTTTTCATTGTGTACCGCCTATGCCGCAAGTTGTATGGTAAAAGTAAAAAAACTTAGGCATTTTTAAATGAGCCCAAAATACCAAGTTTAGGAATGGAGGTTATGTGTACAACTCCAAAATTGTGATTATCAATATTATCTTGTGGTTAAGGAGTCATTTTGCAAAATGTGATCTTTCTTTCCGACTGCCTTACATTTGGAAACCAAACAATTGAGAGAAATGTATTTGAAAATAAGTAAATATTCATTAGTCTGTATTCCTATGTGTGACCCAATTAAAATAGCACCCACTTGTGTGAGTGGATCTATCACCCACAACTGAAAAAGCCCAGAGAACGCACCATTAGCAACAAATCAAAATCAACTCATGTCTATCTAAACCCACACAGGTCAATCTTGGAGTACCGCAAGGCTCAATTCTATCCCCCTTCCTATTCAATCTCTTCATGGAACCCCTTACGGTCAACTTGAAGCAGGCAGGGATCAAATATCACCTATATGCTGAAGACACACAACTTTACTACAAAATCAAATCACCCAGTGACATTCGACATCTTAACGCCACACTGATTAAGTTACAATCCTGGTTTTGCTCTAATCACCTAAAGCTAAACCCCATCAAAACTGAAGTAATTCCATTCTCCCCCAAAAGCAACCACCTTCCAATCCATGAATGGCTCAACGACCTGAATGCCTTAAATTTTTCTCTCAATCTATCCAACACGGCAAAGGCCCTTGGCTTCTTCCTAGACAAAAAACGGTCACTAAAAAAACTTATAAAAAATTCTGCAAAAGGAGCGCTGTACTCACTAAAAAGCATTAAGAAAAGAAAACCTTTTATTGCCGGTGATGATTTTAAGATTGTGGTGCAATCTTTGGTCCTTACCAAACTAGACTATGGTAATACCATTCTCACTGGGATGGCGAAATCTCACCTCGCCCCCCTTAGATCAGTTCTTAACTTGGCGGCCAGACTAATTTCAGACGTCAAACATTTTGAACACATCACTCCTGCCCTCAAGAGCCTAAACTGGCTTCCCATCGAACGAAGATGTACCTACAAGACTGCCTGCATCATCCACAACACACTTCACTCACACACTCCCAACTACCTAGTAAACAAGCTTATGAAAGCTGAGACTACCAAATCTTTGAGAAGCTCTAACGCTCTTTTACTCATACCTCCCAATCTAAAAATATCTGCAACCAAGTCTCGCTCTTTTTCGGGAAATGCTCAGAGAATATGGAACTTTTTACCTTGTGACCTTCGATACAACCACTTCTTCCCTAGCTTCAAAAGAAACCTGAAACAATTCCTCCTCAACAAATACTTCAACTCCTAGATTATTGACCTTGGTTAATTATCACATGTACAAATCTAGGGCCTGATGTACGACGTGCAAAATAGTGCCTCGCAAATTGCGACTCATTTGCGACTCGGAATTTGTGAGGCGCTATTTGGCTTGGCATGTACAACAGTGTGTTTAACACTGTTTGCAATTCCCAATGGGGTCGCAAATTGCGAAGCTCATGAATATTAATGAGTCTCTCACAATTTGGAGCCCATTGGGAATGACAGGCCCTCCCAGGGATAGTGGACTGCTGGGCTCAGCAGACCACCATGTCTGGGACTGCTTTTAAATGAAGCAGTTTTTTTTAAATGCAGCCCATTTTCCTTAAAGGGAAACGGATTGCATTTAAAAAAAAATAATGAAACGTTTTCAAATCATTTTTTAAGGGCAGGTAGTGGTCACTGGGACCACTGCCTGCCCTATAAAAAGTATTTTTAGAGACAGTCACAAAGTGGAAGGGGTCCCCTGGGGACCCCTTCCAAATTACAACTGCATTACCACCCTCTTGAAGAGGGTGGTAATTTGCTAGGGTTTGCAGTCGCAAAACAGTCCTACATGGGGTTGAGGTCACTATTAGGAAGGGAACACCCCTTCCTAATAGCGTCTCGCAATTCCTAAATAGCGTGTCGCAAATAAATTGGGACTCACTATTCAGGAATTGTACATAGCCCTTTCACATTTTGCATGCGCAAACGGGTTGCAAACCTGTTTGTGCATGCAAAATAGGGTCGTACATCTGGCCCCTACTCCCTACGATGATAGACTGCTGTTTATCTGTTTATGCTGTCTATTAAATCCTCTTGAATTGTTTCTCTTGTTTTTGGTACGGCTTTTATTTTCTTCAATGTTTACTATTTTCTTTTTTGAATTCTCACCTTGTTTGTGTTTTCGTGCCTGATTTACTGTATTTTCTGTTCACGATTTTGTAAAGCGCTCTGAAACCTTCGGGTCTAGCAAGAGCTATATAAAATGTATAAATAAAATCAAACAATTGATCTATTTTTACTATGTATGTAGCTGCTAAATTTGGACAGAGAGGCCATATTTATCAATATTTCATGCAACGCAATACAATGCAATGCAGGAAGCCACGTTACTTTGCTGCGCTGCATGTAAGGGGAGGAATG
This sequence comes from Triturus cristatus, assembly GCF_964204655.1. Classification (NCBI taxonomy): domain Eukaryota; kingdom Metazoa; phylum Chordata; class Amphibia; order Caudata; family Salamandridae; genus Triturus; species Triturus cristatus. The sequence continues at coordinate 846,893,702 of NC_140589.1, forward strand.
TACCATATTTAACATTATGGTGCTGCTTCCGATCCGGTAAAAAAAATTACCGTACGACTCGCATCCGTATTTTTTTACGTACGAGTCGCACAAGTACCGTGCAAACTGGCAAGTACGATTGGGACGTGAAAAATAACTACGAATAGTGTTGGGAAAAGTCTACGAGCGTGAGTCAGAAAGTGACCACGTCCGAATATCGTCTGGAAAAGTGTACGAAACTGATCCGGACAGTTCAACTTACAAATCGTAAAACACAAGTCTGAGCGCGCAAGTACGATCCCGACCGCCCGTCTGAAAACCCAATCGCACCGAAAAAGGCCCGTACGGAGCCAACGGTGAAGCACACAAGTACACGGGTAAACTCATGCCCGTGTACGAGCCGTACAGCCCCCCCAATACATCTGCACTGTACACCACCCTGTCCGCACTGTACCCCCAGCCCCCCACCGCATTTACTTGACGCACACCAACACCTAACCCCAGCACCCTCACACACCATCACGAATGTACGGCTCCTACCTACACGAAAAATACACATACAGAACCAGGACAGTGGAAAACAGCACAAGGAGGTCCAAAGCGACTCGCACAAACACAACACACGTCCACACGAAAAAATACAACTCAATGACTGACCTGCCACATCCAAACTGGCCAACAGAGGCCCCAAACACAACCACCTCTTATAACACACCCACCAAAATTCAAACACAGCCACACCCAAAAATGGACCAATAAAAAGGGCCCACACACACAAACCATGAGCCCTTGCAACAGACCTACTGTGGACAGAGCTCACACACAAACCACCCCACAGAACTCATACCTTTGCAACACCGCCACTCACACACCTTCACACAACCTCCCCCACAAACATCCCCCTCTTCACAGTCACACACACACACATTCACACCCACACACCCACAACCGCCCACACCCCACACCATGCCCACAGACAAGAATCCAAAGTTTACTACGGAGGAGCTGGAGCTCCTCGTCGACGAAGTCATCAGAGTCGAGCCACAGCTGTTTGGAACAATGGTCAGACAGACCAGCATATCCGAAAAATCTGCCATGTGGCAGAGGATCGTCGACAAGGTGAATGCTGTTGCGCCCGTTCGAAGGACCAGGCATGAATGCCAAGCCAGGTGGTACGATCTGATTAGGGCGGTCAAGAGGAAGATGAATGAAGAACATGCCCAGACCAACATCACTGGAGGTGGGCCGCCCCGCAGACGTGTACAGTACCATCCCTGGGAGGAGAAGGTGATGGCCATGCTACCGCCGGTGGGACTACACGAAGTGGACGGAGTGGCAGAGCCTGGTGAGTACACGAACAACTCATGTAACTTGGGGGAATGGCATCCACACCCCAACCACCAGAGGCGCAACTAGAGCAAAATTTCGGGGGAGGCTAAGAAAAATTTCCGTGGGGGGATGAATCTTGTAAGCCATAGGCAGAGTGGAGCTGCAGGGGCTGTCAAAGGGGTGAAACAACAGCGAGGCCTCATTAACACGCAAATGGCCTGTGAAAGACCTGTGAAGTGCTCGGGTGCGGCTGTGAGTGCGCCGGGAAGCTGTCTCATCCCGAGCTGCCACACACGACGGGGGTGGGGCTGAAGCCCTGTGCGCCCAATGGATGTTGCGTGCCTGCCAACCACAACAAATGCACGCACCCACCCCCAAGCACTCACAGCACACAACGACACTCAATAACCATGCCCATGCCACGAACGCCACCATTCACCCTTCACAAATCAAGGCAAGGCCATGTCCAAGGCCACAACAACCACAAACACAAGACAGGATGTTCGAGAGGCTGGGAGGGTGGGCCCCACACAACACATCGTGAAAATGAGATGCAGACACCAATGTCCCAGCCCATATGGCATAGGGACATACCCATGCACAATGCACAGGGACTGGCAAACTACTAACAAGGTCGCTGACACTGGGCCCTGCTGTATGCAGCACAAGGCCCTCCTGGGACCACTGTACACTCAAACACCAAATCCACAAGCACAGGCATCCAGCACAGGAACCCACACACACTGTCATGCCAGCATACACCATGAGGGGACACACACATCACCTGCGAGACCCAATGACAACTCACACAACACACCACAGCCCGCCCGGTCACCCCCCCTCCACAAGCACACACCCCCGGGGCAGGCAACGGATACACCCACTCCCACAATGGACATGTGACAAAACAAGACCAATCCGGAGCCAAGTAAGCATCAGAGCCAGGCGGGCAACTACAGCCAACTTCCGGGGGGGGGGCAGTAAAAGATTGGGGGGGGTCTAAATCAACCAGCCCTGGCAGAGTGGCTGTAAGAATGGTTGAAAACACAACAAAAGGCTAATTTACGAGTAAATGGTCTACCATACACCTGTGAAATGCTCGGGTCCGGATGCAATTAGACGGACGCCAGCCCGCGAGGCTGTCTCAGCCGGGCTGACACACATGACGGGGGGGGCAGAAGCCCGGTTAGCCCAATGGGTGTTGCACACCTGAACAGAGCCAACTATCTACAGGCCACACACTCAGGAGAACATCCCAATCTGTCCCCCGCAACATACCCATCCCCAAGTGGACACTGAGAGGAATGCCAGGGACATCCAACTACCTGGGGGAACTGTGTCAACTTGAATATGTATGAAACATGGATGTGGCATGAAACAGCACTAACATTGTCTCTCTCTCACACACAGGGTGACGTCGACGATCTCCCCCCAACACTGGGGGGGAAGATTCACAGTCCCAGGCACCGCGTGAAGACGATCCCACCGGCAATGACGACTCTCACCCCTCCGTGGATGACCCCGACATAACTGGCCCCTCTGGTGTACAAGCACCTGCAGCACCTGCGTCAGGTACATCTGTGCCAACCCCCACCCCCATTCACCCAGGACACACCCAGGATCCCTGCTCGCACTGAACAACACAGCCAGTCTGACCAGGAGGGACAACGTTCTGCAGGCACCCAGGAGGAGGCAGACAACCCTGCCAATGCCATCCCTCAGAGGTCCCGTAGAACCGATGTGCCCACAACGGCAGGCCTGGCTCGTGTGGGCAGGGGTCGTGGGAGTGGAGGCAGGCGGAGGCGCGAACCTGACCAGCCAGCTCAGGACCCTGGTATGGCCCACATACGCAACATCCTGGACTCATACCGGCGTGACACCAGAGGCATCGACCAGGTCGTGGCCAGACTTTCCGGGATGCAGGGGACCCTCGATGAGATCGAGAACCTGCAGGTCGAGCATCATGCCAGTCACCAACAACAACAAGGACGGATGGAGGCAAGACTGGCTGAGCTCCTGGCGGTGCACAGGGACGTGAGCCAATCACTCCGTCAGATCGCCCAAAGTCTGGCAAACCCTCCCTGTGCCACCAGGCGTAGACCAGCACCAGACACAGGGAGGGAGGAGGAGGAGGATTCATCTGACGGAGCGTCCCTAGCATCGTCAAGGCCTGCATCTGAGGGTCCCCGGAGGAAAGTGGGCCGTCCACGTAAAAGACCGTGAGAGTCAGCAGACCATCCCCATCTCCCAGGTCACCTGGCCTGGCACCTGGCCCTCGGGCGCAACAGCAGCACCTCACCCAATGACATTCTCTGCCACATGGACATGCTGGTCCCAGTCTGACCAATGATAACCAACACTGGTCTGGACTCTGATGACATCCAATGCCAAGGATGCCATCTCCCCCAGTGAACTTTGGATTCTATTCCCCCAGTAGAGCACCTTAGCACATCTACCAAAAGACTCACCCCACCAAAAATAAAGTCACATTGTTCTGCACATGAGATGTTGCTGTCATTTTGCATTATTCTGCGACACATGTGTGTGGAAATGTCTAACTATGCGTGAGTGTTGAACCAACTACAGCCATACATCCCCTGGGAACAGAGTCTGGTACAGGACACACATGGGTCACAAGTATCAGTCAATGTAGGCATGGAGCACAACACTCACCTGTGATGGCCTCTGGCTGCTGAGGGGGGGCTTGCTAAACTGTGCGGACAGACCTATTTGGGAGATCATCATCAAGGCGTAGAGGCCATGGCCCATGTGGAGGTACCCGGGGAGGGAGTCCCAGGGATTTGTGGCCAGGTGGGAGAACTATGTCCTGTATGCTGGAGTATGGTGGATGAGAAGAACGGGGGCCAGGGAAAGGTTGGATGCACGGAGATGGACCAACGGGATCTAGGATGACAGACGTACAAGGTTGGTGTGGGGTCGGGTTTGTGGGCTGCCTCCTGAGTGTGGGTGGGGTGTGCGGAGGACATCCTGCAGCAGACAGTGATCCATTGCAGCCATCTATGGTGGACGGTGAGGTGGCTGGGGCACAGGGTGTAGAAGCTGAGGCGTGCAGATGCCCCCTGGAAGTGGACCAGTGTCCTTGAAGTGTGGATGTTCTTGCTCCGTAGATGGCAGGGCAGTATATGAGATGGATGTCGTCATGGACCTGGGGGATGGTCTGTCGTAACTTGGAGTGGATCTATCTGTGGATCATGTGCATGATGCAGAGGGCGTTGCAGCATGAGGTACAGATGCAGTGGACTAGCATGGGATATGTGAGCGAGCCAAACATGATGCACAACATCTTGTGTGTGTGGCCACTGGGTGCCTGTGCAGGGCCTGCAGCAGCAGGCGCCATCTCCCTGCCAAATGGCCCATCTTGCACACAAACGCTAGGATGTCAGAAGGACAACTGCAACAGGCGCGTGTGTAAAGTGGGGAGTGCCCAGTGTCACTTGGCACACCCAGAGACAATGCATGCCCAATCCCCAAAGAACCATTACACCGGATCAGGAAACTGAAGGTCGACCTGCGCACTGGAGACACACCCTCAGCAACTGGTGATGGCCCATTGTGTGGTTGACCTCGCTAAAAAACATACACGACCATGTACTACATGCCCAATAGGGAGCCAAATACATGAACAACTGCATGCATGTCGCTAGACTACACAAGAACTCCTATGCATCATCTACAACAAGTATGCCAGAGATGCCGCATGCCAAGCGGCAAGAGACCAGCATTGACAGAGACGAGGCACCTTGGAGTATGACGAACACCTTTATTACTCAGCCTCACACTAATGGAGTTGCATCCATTGGAACAGAATCACAGGTCATTTGGCTGAATATGTGTGACCCACACTGGACACCCCCTGCAACACACAGATGTGGTAAATCCTACTGAGCTGGCACACAAGTGAAGGGGTTGACCTCACACCCCTTGCTGCACATGGCGAGTCTACAATTCCACATTGAGCCTCATATGGGGATGTCACACACCATGTCCAGCATGACCATCCCGTATGTTCCTGAGGGACGTTAGACACACATTGATGCCTTCATCAGAATCCACAATCCATGACAGATGACTGTCAGGAAGGTTGACTATCAATTAATGGGAGCCATGCAACACGTCACGTGGCCCATGGTGAGTCGACATGTATGCATGGTAACACAACATGCACAGGAGCAGTACCCACATATCACAAACACGTACCACCCACAAAACGCCTTGCTGCACTCCTTACCAAAAAAGACTTCTCACCATCTCTGTGCATGTAACTCTGATCCAGCACACGTTGGAAAAATCATGAGGAATAGCAGGAGTGCAATGATGACATGAGCAGACGACAGCCGCAGGAACCTGGGGAGGACAGACACACAACAAGTCAGCGAGGAGCTAGTAATCCGCAGACATGTACATGCACCCTACAGGATTGATGTTGTCACCATGGGAAAAATTATTTTTGTGTTCCTGCACAAATATGGGGAATGACATATGCACTTCTATGACACATCAGAACACACCTCCAAGTCACTTGGCACACAGTCAGCTCGACACACACATTGCAACACATGCCACACAAGGCACTAGGCGTGCACACTCAGACACCGGAACTCACCATTATGAGAACAAGTTGCGGATCAGCTGACTCCGGATGTCCTCATCCTCATCCTCATCCTCACTTGCCCCGTGCCCAAGCCCTTCATCCTCCACGGGTGGATGATCTTGCTCATCAGGATCCAGGATGAGTGGCACGGCCTTCTCCACTGCCATGTTGTGCAGCATGCAGCACAAAAGGAAGATTTTGCAGACCTTCACCGGGGCATATGGGAGGGCGTCGCCGGTCTTGTGGAGGCACCTGAATCTGCTCTTCAGGAGTCCAAACGTCCTCTCAATCACGCGCCTCATCTGCCCATGGGTGTCGTTGTACCGGTGTTCTGCTGCTGTTCTGGGGTTGCGGAGAGGCGTCATCAGCCATGGCATGTTGGGATAGCCAGCGTCCCCTACATGGAAACATCATGGACAGAAGTGGGTCAGGAGAAGCAGCTGCAGCATCATTTCAGGCACCCTGCTATGCCTCATGATGTAGGCATTGTGTGCTGATCCTGGAAAACGTGAACAGACATGGGATATCATCATGTTGGCAAGATATACCACAAGGGCATTGATGGAGTGGTAATGCTTGCGGTTACGGAAGGCTACCTCCTGTGCGTGTGGTGGCACCAAAGCCACATGTGTCCCATCAATGGCACCAATGACATGGGGCATCCCTCCCAGGGCATAGAACTCACCCTTGACACCTGTCAACTGCTCACGAGTTGAAAAGGCAATGAATTCATCCAGGTGTACCAACATGGCCTCTAACACATCATGCAGGACACGGCTGAACATGGTCTGGGACATGCCACCTACATCAGCTATAGTCAATTGAAATGTACCGGTGGCAAAGAAATGTAGGGCTGCCATCACCTTCATCTTGGGTGTCAGTGCAGTAGGATACCTGTGTAGCGGTTGGAGGTGTGGCTCGTGCCTTGTGGTCAAGTCGTCAATCATGGCAGCCAAGTCTGGCATTGGTCGGGGAAGAGGCGGTGCCCTGCAGAAATTTGGAAGGAATAACGAAGATTGAGTACAGCACTACACCACTGTCAATGAACTGACCACATGTTCAACAGCTAATACACTTTTGCTACATACAGAGTCTGTACTGTGCAATGCATCCAGGACACGTATGCCAGCCAGGTGACACCCCTAACAACAGTCAGCTACACACGTGGGTGCGCAAGGTTAACATGACATGACATGGAACTAGCTGTGGGCCAGTGTAAGTGAAGAGGCTGACGCATTACAGGAGTGACAGACATCCACATATGTGCATAAGAAGGATGTATTATCACACAGACGGGTTGCGGGACACTTGAGGCACAGGTCGCATGTCCTTGAAACAGGACAGTCCACACACCTTGGCAGGAAGGGGGACATGTCAGGTATGATGACACATACATTGAGACTACGCAGAATAGTCCTTGTCTCGCAAGTGCATGTGCGATGCACACATACACCCGTTACGTCTGAATCCACATGTGGCCTGGTGTGCGTAATAGTGTGTCATGCCCATCGACACGCACACACATGTTGGATGCAGCAAATGCAGATGCATGTCACGGAACTAATACAGCTAGCTCATGGGATCACATGACACTCACATGACATAGTCACAACGTGCAACGCCGGTAGTTACATTTGAGGTGTCATTAACCGTGTCCCTGGCATCGGGGGACAGTTGCGGGTGTAGGTGACTGTGCCATGCCAGTGATACAGTGCTCGACTGTCCCCAGTGAGTAGCTCCTCTGTATCGATTTAGAACAAGGACATTTCTGTTGTGTCATGCTCCCCATTGTTTCCCAGTGGCATGGTGGGTAAACCAACTGTGTGGTGCAGGGCCTACATATGTTTGTAGTATTGTAGATGTCACTCATGTTGGCGTTAATGCTATGTGCTGTGTCCTATGTAGATTGGACTCATGTGTCATATGTATACAGGTGTCTGGTCATTTCCTGTCTCTTCACCTTGGCCACAGCATCGTCGGGGGAAACAGAGGGAGACACTGGCACGGACGTGGGGGAGGTAGCCAGCGACGGGGCCACCAGTGCTGGGGAGTCTGGCGCAGCATGTGGCACGGAGGCCGAGGGGAGTCAGGCGGAGGACCTGTCCAGTCCCAACACCAACTATGACGCTGACGGGTCCAAGGCTGAGCTCCCAGAGAGGGCGGAGGCTGCCCCCAGTGCTGAAAGCAGCACTCCATCCCTCGCTGCACCCTCCATTCTCATCATCGCCCCCCCAGTTGCTCGGGTCCCTTGTGTCCGTGCTAGGCGACAACAGGTGCGTGAGAGACGGCAAGGAGGTGTATTTAAGGGGTGAAGGGTGCACTTCCACTCCGGATCATTCTGTGGTGTGTAGGCACATTCAATTGCATGGTGCTTATTACATGCACGCTCATGATGTAGCTTGTATACTGAAGTGGATTCGTGTGCCAGTCATGACCCCGTCTTGTGCGCTGCTTGCTAACGGCAATTATGTTCTATTCAATGCTGAAGCTTGCTGTGGGATGCTTCCGGCAATTCCTGAGATCGTGACTTTATCACTACGAGTGGTTTTCTGTCATTTCGGACTTTTCCCACCCCCGCATGGCCGGCTGGATGTATCCATCTGGCCTCCCATTGCAACCTTGAAAGCGGAGTTCAACAAGATGCGCAGTATAAGGGCTCCATTGTCTCAAACACAAGTCGTGTTGACTTCTTCCCGAGAAACATTTGGCCTTCACGTAGATCACATGCGCACAGAGGTGCAAGCGCTTTTTAACACTGATCTCTCACTACATATTTGGGACTCGGATTCAGACTATCTTTCATGCCTCGTCAACAGGTGGCCTGGCTGTTTTTTTCTACATTGTGGTCTCCGGCCTCGTGACCTCCTTCCAAACTCTGTTTGGTGTGATCCCCGCATTTCATCATTCGATTTTGTCTACCGTCTTCGGAGGTGACCCTTTCTTCTCGCCCTCGTAGCTGGGGCGCCATAATAGATCAGCGTACTACAGTGTGGCTTCACCTCTTGCGTTACAAGACAGCATGCACCGGCTGCTCCATCTTCGGAACATGATGCTTGAATTATACAGCACTCTGCCGCTGGCGACCTTAAGCAGTGCCTATGGATTGTCCTTCCGGTTTCCCTTCTTTACCTGTGTGCAACCTGTCTTTCATTGCCTAGACTGTCCATTCGAATGGGCTCTGGATTTGTGCCTGTGTAACTCGGTGCCTCCTGACCCAGATTTGGATGGACTGATGTGCCCCTTAGTGGCTCATGAGTTGGACTGTTCTGGCGTCAGTGTCATGGCTTGTGCTGCTGCACATGGAGTCCTGGGGAATTGGGACATCCGAACAGCAGCAAATGATTTCTTAACCAGAAGTTATCTTGATGTCCCCACCTGTTGTCCACAAGTTGTGCTGGATGACCCGATTGTTGAGGAACACGTGTGTTCTTTCCCCCTGCTGAACTGGATGGCAGACAATTTTTCGGAACGTGCAGATGATTTTCTCTTGGAAGCTGTTGCAATTTATAGTGCCTATGCCTTGATGGATTAACTTTAGCCCTGCTCATTTCATGGTGCATCCGTCGATGTGATATTTTCCTCCCCTTTTACATGGTTGATTTCCCTGCAACATCGTTCATGTATGACATTTCTTTTCTGACTTTTTCGCTTCCCTTCTATGGACTTCCAGTTCATGCCCTTGGTTCCGTTCTATCAAACTTGAACTCTGCGTTCTCGAATTAGCGCCCCTAATGGATGGAGGACTTTTGCAGGAGATGGGACTAGATGATCCTGTGATGTGATACCACTGAGCTGATCTGTGCGGTGGGGGGTCCCTCGTTCTAGCTTAGGGACCTGCTATTAGTCGAATGATACTACTATTAGTTTACTGGTGACAGGAAGGTTGCTGTTTCCACTGTCAGTTTCTTATGATTGCTCCTTTCAATGTCTATGATATTGCAGCAATGCTGATGTTTCTGGCCTTAACCATTTGTCTGCTTATGTTGGCCACAGTCCTGCATCTTAGGACGCGAGGTTCATTGAATGTACTCATTAAACTTTACCTTGTCTGTGTCTATTCTGTTGTGGACTGATCTGTGAATCATGACGAACAGCTATGTCTGATTCCCACCATTCCTGGGGATGTTGTAAGTCGCTTGTTCTGGCTTGTCTATACATTGGGACCGCCGGGCCCAACCTCGGATATCGAATAGGACACTTAGCTAGTCGGATGTGGGGTTCTGGGTTCTGAGGGGAGTTTGTGGTACGCCAAACATGTCTCCTTCGTGTCAGGCACCGCACCCCCTGTGGTAGGGTCATCCGTCCCTGCAGCCACGACACATACCCGTGTCCCTCCTGTCCCTGCGGTGCCTGGTTCTTCCCCCCACATGATGCCCCCCCTTCTGTGGATAATATGGTACAGTGTACTGTGCAGGCGAGCCTGGGGAGACGCGTCCCTACGTGTCCCCCCCCGGTACTTCGCATCTGTGTGGCCTATGGGCTTGTGGAATGGTGTACTGTGGCTACTTTTCTTCGAGATGCTGAATGTGGTTGTTATTTTCTCGTTGGCACACTATTTCTATTCTGCTGTTGCTGCTGGTGCTGCTGCTCCCTGAGTTGGGGTGGTGATGATGTGTTGGGTGTCTGGTAAATGTTGTTGTGTCCTGCTCATGGGGTGGACCCTGGTATCTGCATGCCGTCACATGGTGTCTGCATATATTTGTAGGTCATGTTAGCTCTTACTGCTTGGTGACATTGTCCCAAGGTGTGTTCCTTCCTCTGTGGCACCTGTCATCTTCCCTGCATGGTGTTTCCCAATTGTTGTGCTGAGCTGTGTCAACATTGCCTCGGTGTGTGACACATCCCTTCGACTTTGGCCATGCATGCTCTGCAATGTCTCCACCTGCATCGTTTGTGGCATCCTTGGTGGTCACTGTACTTGTGTATGGCATATATTGACATGACTTGATGTGGACATTTTCCATTTTCCACACTTTGCATGTGTGTACTCCCTGCCTCACACACATGTGTTACTTGTTCTGCAGGGTATTTGGGCACGTGCCTGACAATTGTGGGCATTGTATCTGTGTGTACTCCACCCTTTCACTTCCATGGTGGGCAACTACTTGTTGGCTGCCCCGGCACCTGTGCATTTCTCTCATTCGTGGAATGTGTGTGACAGTGTGTGTTCCCTTTGGCTCGCATTGTTTAGTGGTGTTTGACATGAGGGTGCAGTCTTGTGGCAAAATCTCAGTGTGTGTATTGTGCTACCTCCGCAAGGGGTGGGTATGTATGTGTAATTTATCCTCGCACCCACATGTGGTGTGTCATGCAGTGGGGGTAGGCCGTTCATCCTCCTGGGAGTGGGACACTGCTGTCAGTGATGTGTTGTTATGGCACTATCGTCATTGTCCTGAGTTAGGGATACGTACATTCACCCATGGAGCTGTGGTCATCTGATAATGATGTTGGCCCCCCCATGTCTCTGTCCACTGCTGGGGGTCCTCGGCACCCACCCCTCATTTGTCTGGGCACTGCTGGGAGCGATGGGCACCCACCCCTCATATGTCTGGCCACAGCTAGGAGTGATGGGCAACCACCCCTCATATGTCTGGGCAATGCTCGGAGTGATAGGCACACACCCCTATGTATCTGTCCACTGTCGTGGTATGTGCCGTAACCACGCGCTGATGGCCTGTGTGGGGCCTGTACCCCTAGGGCACCCCAACTTTGGGGGTGCGGCACGTACCCATGCCTTTGGGACGTGGGTGCAGGCCGTACCGGCGTAGTTGGTGTGACGTAGGGGTGGGCATGGTATGTGCCATTAACGACGCGCTGATGGCCTGTGTGGGGCCCATACCCCCAGGGCACCCCAACTTTAGGGGTGCGGCCCATACCCATGCCTTTGGGACGTGGGTGCAGGCCATACTGGCGTAGTTGGTGTGAGGTAGGGGTGGGCGTGGTATGTGCCGTAACCACGCGCTGATTGTCTGGGTGGGGCCCGTACCCCTAGGGCACCCCAACTTTGGGGGTGCGGCCCATACCCATGCCTTTGGGACGTGGGTGCAGGCCGTACCGGTGTAGTTGGTGTGACATAGGGGTGGGCGTGGTATGTGCCGTACCACCATTGTGGTGGTGACGGGTACGCGTCCACATCCACTTCCGTTGTGGCAGGACGTGGGATTGGTGGACACGCCCCCCGAAGTGACCAGTCCATGGTGGCAATTGCTGTGCATGATGTTGTAGTTATTTGTGGGGTGTGGGTTATGATTCCTGGCCCTTGCACACACACACACACCCCTTTGCCCCTGGGGGTTGTTCTGACCTTCTGCGGCGTCTGCGTCAGTTTCTGTATACGAGATGGTAGGCTATGACGGCCGGGATGACGCGTAGGTTGGGGTCCATCGCTGTCCCTGGCGTGCCGGGGCTCCTTGTTCGCGGCGTCCTCACTTTCCCGGCAGTTTTTGGCTCCCGTAAAACCTGCAGCGTGCGGAGTGACGTCGGCACAAATCGTACTTGCTGGTCCGTGAAACGCTGCCTGACTCCGTCTGGACGTCGCATGTGCACCGTCCCGACAGTGATTCGTATGTAAAAATGTTGCTGGTCGGTGTTTTTTCCGACTCGGGCTTTAATGGTATATCTGTGCAAATCGTACTTGCGAGTTTGTAAGGTGTTTTTCCCGGGTACCAGTCGGACGGAAAAAACGCTCCGTCCGACCATTCGTACCCGGGTTTTACAGGATCGGAATCGACACATATATGTCACACAAACTGCTGCCTAGCGCCAACGCAGACACCCTTGCACCATGGTTACAGCCAGTATTCTATTTGTGTAGGAAGAGTCACCTTCCTGCACAAAATAAATCCTCAGGTGCATTTTCCTCTTTCTACGTGTACGGCACAGTGCAGCATACTTAGAAAGAGGAAAAAACAAGGAGAAATATAGACATTTCTCCTTGTTGCGCCTCTGGGGGGATGCATACAATTCAGATGCATTGCCTAGTCTATCAAGGTTGGTAAATCTGGGAAAGTGCTAGAATGCATTGGTGGATGCTTGGGAACACTCACACTCAACCCATGCCATGCCAACCTGATGGGTCATCTGTTCTTTTTGCATTTGTTTCCCCACTGTGGGAAGGGTTTGCTCAGACATGGGTCTAGTGCTCGTCACTGACCAGATTCAAGCTATCCTGGCTGATGAGGGGTGAAACCTCAAAACCGGTCCTAGGATACTTGTTTCTGGTCTAGGGAGGACCTGGCCTGGCAGTTCAGGCTGGACTGTTCCCATGGGGAACAGGGTCAATACTGATTTGCATATGGCTGGGTCTAAACTGGAATGGCGTGGCGTGCAAAAATACGATGGATTTAACCCAGATCTGTGACAGGGTGTGAATGTTTGATTGATTCAGCATTCCGACCATCATCTGTTCTTTTTGCAGAGTAACGCAAGGCATTGATTTGTGCTGCAATGTTTTTCTAGATTTATTAAGCCACGGAGAGCCACGGAGGTTTTGCATTGGCCTTGCGTCCCTTTAGGTGGTACAAAGACAATGCAAAACCTTGAGAAATATGGACCATCATTTGTGAAAATCAGACACTCAGGGGAACATAGTCAAGGTGTCTTAGGCGCATGAGAGTCAGTGTATGATCAGGATGCTATCATTGCGTGGCAGTAAGTCAGCTGCCAGGACCAAAAAAGGAACAGCCAGAGGAAGCATGTATACAATACAAGTGCATGGGCCTGATGAAAAAGATGTGTGACACCCTGCGGATAACCAACTCTGATGAAATGAGTTGAACGTCACTGATCATAATCTGACTGGTATGACAGGGCCCATCCACTTAAAGTAGGCACACAATAACAGTGAGATACAGTCATTTGAAAGGAAATACAGTGCAATTTGCAATTCATACCCTTGCGTAACAGGTGTCCTATGCATCAATCAGGAACTGAAAGTGAAATGTATTGCACCTTGACTGTCCATTGGATTACTTATGTCAACATTAAAGCGAGATCACCAATAGCATTTCTCCATCTCACCTCCTGGCCAGCACGCTGTCCCTGACTTCATCAATGATGGGTATGATGACAATTTGTAAACCATGGAACAGGACACCCTCCAAGAACCCCTGGACTCCATCGGGACACTATGTTTAAACACGGGGAGAGCCAGCAGTGCTGTGGGGTTTCTCCACATCTCCTGCCTAACTACCAACAGGTACCAATTGCCACCCCATCCAGACCCCTGGACTCTGAAGACATGAGATTACCTTCAAGCATACTGCAGTAGGAGTTCAGCGGGAGTTGGTAGAGCAGGTGCAGGTGGGGATGGAGACCTGGGCAACCAATCTGTGGGTGCCTCAGTCCCAATAGGGACAACTCTGCTACCATCACAGGCAGCTTTTCTCCACTCCATGGCCTTCAGCAGTCCCTGGCTGACATCGCTGGGGTCATGAGGCAGAGGCATGAACAAATGCCCTGCCAAGGTGGCGCCAGCGGGGTGGCCAACCCGCTGGGGGCAATGAGAACCATCTTGAAGTCCATGGAGCAGAAGCAGGGCTCCCAATTTGCTGCCATGGCTTCCTACCATTGAGACATTGCTGCTGTGTTGCAAAACCAATAGATCCTCCTCGCTGCTATGCTGCCTCATGTGTTGGCACAGATGAATGCTGCTGCAGGCATGGAAACCACATATTCAGCCCCTGATGTGTGTGTACCTCCCTTGGCTGTCACACCTACAACACCCCTCTCAAGGGAGACACCGCTCAAGGTTGCAATGATGATGTTTTACTGGTATCATGCAGTCAATAGTTATTAAAGTCACCCCACAAGTGCAGGGTCTACCCATGGTTACAACCAAGCAAGCAAATAACATTGGGCTGACAAGTAAACTCTGCAAGTGTAAGTGGGTAGGGGCCAGCCCTCAGTGTGTGAGTCCAAAAACCTCCAATTTGGGCTAATGTTTTGACCACCACATCCCTCGAAAGCATGTTACATGATGTACCCATATAGAGATATTGTATGTGAACACATGATTTGCACTGTGTGCCATTTCCATATTTTTGCCATGCGCACTGCTCAACAAGGTCTGTAGATTGATAATGCAAACCCTGGCCAACCTCACAGATCTCTGTCCATAGGTAAGGCACCTACTCACACATGTTGCCAAACACTGCTAGAAAACACAAATGCTTTTACATAACATTACCTGAGCACACACGCTAACTACCAAACAGTAAATTATGATGTAGACGTGTAAGTAGCAAAGACTTACATTTAATGTCAATAGAAAACTTTAAATAAATATAACTACCTACATTACACTAACTAACTAATCTAACCTAACCTGCGCTATCTTGTCATACATATCATCTAAAACTAGCTCAGCTTAATACCTTACTCTACACATTTAGTATGACATGATAAACATGAGCAACCCACCCCCCTTAAGACACATATGCATACAAGGACAACGTAAACTACACCTAAACATCAACTAACTACACATGCAATTCTAAACAATTATATATTTTGTTGTATTTTTTTTAATTTTGTATTTTGTTTTATACAGATATAAAACAAAAAGTACCCCTACCCACAAAACTAGTAACCCACCCCTACTGTACCCCTAAAACCACTAACCATACACTATCTCTACAATAACTAACCTAAACTAATCTAAGAAACAGAATTACAAAAACTAAAACTATATATAGGGGAAAGGGCAGAGGGGCTCCTTGTGGCTAACATGGCCTGGGACTTCCCACTGCCTGCTTCAATTTGAAGAGGTGGGTCAGTGGCTGGTCAATTTTGTTCTCTAACACAGCTATCCGTAATTTCAAGCCAGGGAGGTCCTTTTTTAATGGCAATGCTTAAAATAGTAAGGACATCTAGTGGCCTGATGTGAAGGGCCAGGTGGTTGGGATGTTCCACTGGTGGATGTGCTGGGTCTTGCTGTCTTGGAGGAACTGTAGCCGGAAAGTCAATTCCTGCATGAGCTCCTCTTTTCCTGTGTCAGTGGTCCTAATGAGAAGTTTGATCACCTGCTCATTGCCTTCTCCTCCTCATACTGTTTTCTCATGGACATGTGTTCTTTTGGAACTCACCTGAGGTGGTGGCACTCCTTTCTTTTGTTATGCTGCCTCTGCTGCTTTGGGGTCATGTTGTCTATTGAAGCAATAAGGATAACTGTCAGTCAAAGGATGACTAAGAAAAGGTAGAAACATCATGAAACAATGTTATTTACATAATATCTAAGGTAGCAGCCCCTCCAGCCTAAATTCATTGTGCAGCTTACAGTGTGCATACACAGGGCTATTATCGATAATATCAGATGTACTAAGTCAAATTATGAAGGCCGGGCAATTGTTACATAGTGCAATTGCAACACCTTGGCACATCTAGGTATGACCATGTCAGTACTTAGTATGCTTGGGAACAATGCTCTTTGGTACCCAGGAATGGTACACATGTCACCTTTACTGTACATTAGTGTGCCTTTTGCATCCTGCAATTGCCTATATTATGCTGTAGGTATTTGCCACAGTAAAATGTGCAAGTCTGCAAATTGCATGTACTGTCTCATAACGTAGTGTATCTGATATGGGAAGGACGCATATCAAGACACATTGCTAAATATACTGAACACTGGAGAGGTATGACATGTAACAATGGACACTAGATAAGTAACTCACATCACACAGAGGCATATGAAACCTCTCCTATCTGAAATGTTGTATGTCCATGATGGACCATACGACCGCTCATTAAATGCTTCCAATATCATAGCATGTACAACTGACATGCTTTCCGAATGCTTCATAACCACAGCCATGTTCAGATGTGTGTCTACTACCACATATATTTGCATAGTCTGCCACTGTGATCAAGGCTCCACTGTCAAACCTCTATCATGTGGTCCATCCCAGATTGGCAATGTATTCTCCTTAACAGTAGTCAGAGGCTGATAGACATGCAACCCTTAACGTCCACTTTTTGCTGACCTATTTATCTTCATACAAAAGTTTATTTTTGATAAGGATGCACATTGAATCTGACAAGTCGTACATCATCTAACATCACACTCAATCCTTGCATTACAACAACTGTGTATGTTGGGGGTCCAGCTACAAGACATAACATGTAACATCAGTAAACTTAAAGCACGTTTTTGATATGTAACAGAAGCACAGTGAATATGCATAGCTATTGGCTATGTAACCCTTCAGGTTGTAAGTAACAAAATTACACAGTTGCCGTGCCTAAAACAGGACATACATATGAAGAGCCAAAAGATGCACCTGT
Source organism: Triturus cristatus (assembly GCF_964204655.1). Lineage (NCBI taxonomy): Eukaryota > Metazoa > Chordata > Amphibia > Caudata > Salamandridae > Triturus > Triturus cristatus. Next base: position 846,910,905 of record NC_140589.1, read on the forward strand.
TGGCCAATTTGCGGAACCAGGCCTTGAGCCTCATCACAACCATATTTCGCTATGGTAGCTGACCCAGACGCTCTTAAATTATTACACCAGAAAATGAGTACACTATGTACATTACACATCATATGTACTTGTTCCCTAAGTTAGGTGAGTTCTGTACCTGTCAGTGCGATAGAGTACTGATATTGTTCACACGTTTCCTGTATCCCTAATTTTGAAATTGCATAATTGAACAATTACATGTGGGATGTTGAAACACCTTTTACATAGGAAATGCTGCTCAACACAAATGATATGTGTTTTGCAGTGTAAGCCATGGCAGGATTCATTAATGCATGACACCCAGGAAAGGTATGCCAAGGAGGATTATCAGCATATCACTATGGGGCTTGTTTACAAGGTGGAGGAAAGTGCCCCTTTTTTCATGGTTGCCCCCCACTTTTTGCCTGATGTTGATGCTCTTTGACTAAATGTGATTTGGGTTCCTGACAACCAGGTACCCAGGGTATATGTTGATTCACTTAAACTGTACTGTTGCAAACCCAATTGGCAACTCTCTTGCCACATGTAAGTCCCTTGTAAAAGGTGCCATGGGTACCAAGGGCACTGTGACCAGGGAAGCCCTTTAAGGACTGCAGCACCTATTGTGCCACCCTTAGAGGCCCTGTAGCTCAAAACACACACATACTGTCATTGCAGGCTGTGTGTTTTGGTGCTGAGCAAAATGAAGAGTCGACATGGCACACATCCCTGTGTGCCATGCCTACAATCTATTGCCATGGCATAGGTAAGCCACCCCTCTAGCTGGGTGCACTATACTACTGTTGAGGGTACAGGTGCATGAGTCCTTACCCCTACAGTGCCTAACTCCATTCTTAGACACTGTGGTGCCGATTCCGACCCTGGAAAATTTTTCCCCGTACGACTCGTATCCGGTCTTTTTACCGTACGAATCGTACAAGTAGCGTACATACTGCCAAGTACGATTCGTATGGGAAAAAGTCCATACGAATCACATTGGGAAAATTTCCCCACACGTCCTCGGGTCGGAAAAAGTGTTCGACACATCCCCGGACGATTTTACGTACAAATGTGAAAAGTGAAGTCCGAGCGCGCAAGTACGATCCGTCCCGTGCGTTCGATGTTACAACCGTATGGAAAATGCACCGTACGGACCGAACTCCCATAGCAACCATGGAGACATGTGCCCGCATACGCGCCGAACCCTCCCCAGCCCCCGTGAGTACGCGCCGAACCCCCCCAGACCCCGTGAGTAAGCGCCGAACAGCCCCCGTGAGTATGCACCGTACCCCCCCAGCCCCCGTGAGTACGCGCCAAACCCCCCCAGCCCCCGTGAGTACGCGCCGAACCCCCCCAGCCCCCGTGAGTACGCACCGTACCCCCACCCGTGTATGTACACCCGTGTACGTATGAGTCGTACCCACACCCGTGTATGTATGGTGCGTACCCCCAGCGCTACGCGCTGGGGGTACACACCGTACATACACGGGTGGAGGTATGACTCGTACGTACACGGGTGTACATACACGGGTGGGGGTACGGTCCACACGTACACGGATGTACATACACGGGTGGGGGTACGGTCTGCACGTACACGGGTGTACATACACGGGTGGGGGTACGACTCGTACTTACACGGGTGTACATACACGGGTGGGGGTACGGTCCGCACGTACACGGGTGTACATACACGGGTGGGGGTACGGTGCGTACTCACGGGGGCTGGGGGGGGTTCGGCGCGTACTCACGGGGGCTGGGGGGGTACAGCATGTACCGGGCCCCCTAATCTGGTCATTTCACGGCGTACTTCGCTTTTCCGGCACTTTTTGGGTGCCGTAAAAATATTGCCGTCCGGACTGCTGTCGGTTCGAATCGTACTTTCTGGTTCGTGAAACGCTGCCTGAATGCGTCCCGACGTCAGGTCGGCGCTTTCCCGGATCACATTTGTATGTATATTTTCGTCCGTCGGTGTTTTTTACGATTCGTACGGAAATGGTGTTTTCGTGCGATTCGTACTTGCATGTTTGTAATGTTTTTTTCCCGGGTACGAGTCGGAAGGAGAAAACGCTCCGACCGACGGTTCGTACCCGGTTTTTCCAGGATCGGAATCGGCACCTGTATGTGCAATAAAGCCATAAAAGAGTATATGGTCTGGAAGTTGTCATTACGAACTCCACAGTACCATAATGACTTTACTGAACTCTGGGACGTTTGATATCAAACTTTTCAGAACATTACACCCACACTGAGGAGAGTGTGGGATTTAATGCCAAATGCACTCAAAGGGCATCTTAGAGATGCCCCTGAAAAACAACCAAACTCGAGTGTCCTGACTGAGTGGCTGCTCACCAGCTGCCATCCCCAGACATGTTTCTTGACCACTGGGTCTAGAGGATCCCACTCTCAGTGTACTGAAACAAAGCACATCCTGGGCAAAGGTGCAAAGACTCCTTCCCCAGGATGGGCAGGGTCCACTAAGGGGAAACTTAAAAGGCTTGCCGCCTTTGTGAGCTGACCCAGCCATTTGCTGCTCCCAGCAACTGGCCACCACGAGTTCTAAATCCCACTTTGGGTGCCTTTGCCAACCCCACCCCTATGGTTGGGGAGTCAAGGCGAAGCACAACTCTCAGTCCCGCCATCTTGAACATGGGGGGACCCAGCCATCCAGAGTAAGGCTTATGCCCCCCTCCCACTGGAGGGTGGCATAATATAGGGTGTACCCACCCCAATGAAGAGACCCATTGGTCCCAACCTACATCCTACCTGAAACACCACTAAATTTAGTATTTAGGGGCAACCCCAAACGTTGCCTCCTCAGACAAGCAGGAAGAAGAGAGAAGGCTGAAAAGAAGAAGAGGAGGACACCAACTGACGTGGCCTCAGCCTTACCGGCCTTTCCCGACCTTGACCTGCTCCAGCGAAATCCCCACCTATCCAACAGCCAGCAGCCCCCAGGACCTGGAAAACCTGCTCTGCCTTCCCTACCAAGACTCTGGCTCCCATGAACACTGGATTTGCTCAACAACAAACTCTGGCTCTGGCCAAATCCGCGAGTCTGCACCTCTCTGCACCCAACCCCACGGCCCGAGTATGAGAAGCCCAACACCACAAGGAGGTCTCCCCTGCAATCCTGACCTGCGATCCGGTGATCCCTAACCTGCCTCAAGCCTCCCCACGATGCCTGCAGTTCCTATCTCGAGGATCCCCCTAACCGGAGCTGATAAGGAAAACCCGACGCCTCAAGACATCCCTGCACCCGATGCCCCATGGCCTTGGGTGGCCCAACCTATGGTGTCCAGGCAACCCCCAGCTTCCCAAGTTACCCCTCAAACCGGTGGCCGCTTCTAGAATATCTTCGTGCCTGAGCCTGAAGTGTTTGGTGTGACTAGAGAATCCCCATAGAAACCAACAGGACACCCAACCCCAATCTACCCCCCTGCACCTGGCTGCTCCTGTGCCGCTGTGGGTACCCCTGGTGTGCTAACCCAGATCCCCCTTTGCCCCAAGCTAATCACCTTGGGGCTTTGCTCCCGCATCCAAGTGGCGTGCCCCTGAGCCGGCACCAACCCGAGGCCCTCTATTCCTCCACTGGATAACATTGGGCCTCAGCACCCTGCAACCGGCCGCCCTAGTGCCACTGAGGGTGCTCTTTGAGTGCATCATTGACCCTGGGTTAACCCTGGTTCTAACCCGAGAAGCTCAACTCCCAAGACCGATTACTCACCTTTAAAACAATTACCTGATTTGCTCCCATAGGATTGCATTTGCTGTTTTTCTGTGGAAAAAGTTCTAAGGGTGGACTTGAAAAACTAAAAAAGTGTGTTTTGATGACAAATTTAATTACTTACCTTTGTGCAGGAAATGTTGCAGTGTGGTATCTAGGCATACCACACTGAGTAGAAAAAGTATTCTCAAAAGTTATCTCAGCAAAGTAATCACAAAGTACTCACAAAGTAACTGCATAGTAATTTTAACTGTTTCTAAATATTTGACCTATCTGTAACAAAGTTAACTGAATTCAACTGCATTATTCTTGAAAAGTACTGTTTGACTTGCCTGTACCAAGTTCTGCTTGGTTCTAAAATAAAATACAACTCAGAGATTTTGTTTTACAAACAATTGGTCGGACTTCGGTCTTTGAGTGTGTGACATCATTTCTTGCCTGAGTATGTACAATAAATGCTTAACTATACCCTCTGATAAAGCTTTACTGCTCACCCACACTGCCACAAATGGAGAGTAAGGTATTATCTACTTTTACCTATGCAAGCCTTTGTGGATCCACTTGACTCTGTGCACACTATATTTTACTTTGGTATCATATGTACAAAGCCAGCTTCCCAGCATCTTTTCACTTCCCAGCGCTGGGATGCCCATGGGTAGCTATGCGCTTTAAAAATGCTACCTCATTCAGAGTCAGCTTCCAACACAAGGCCCTTGCGTGGCAGGTGCATCACCTTTGACAGTTTAAGATGTGACATCCTAGCAGTGCAAGTGGCTTGAAAATAAGCCCCTTTATGTGTAACATATGTTCTGTTTGGGCCCATCACAAGTGTACCTGACAAACGCTTGTTGTGAAATAAGCACCTCTGGAGCTGATATGCACAGCCTGCTCTGTCATCATATGGGTTTTCTGGATCAGCTATGGGTATGTCCATCAGCTCAATGCTTCCCTGGGACTCATTTATATCACCTTCAGGAACACGACAAAACATTTGTGGTTCGCTTAGTGTCACCGATAGTACTGGTGCACGGACCGTTGCAGTACTTCAGCCACAGCATTTCCCACTTTTGCATGGCAGCATGGTTATTTTGAGCCAAAGGTCATTTGAGCCATACTTGATATTATCACAATGCATCAATAGGTACATGAGACACATAGGATAGCAGAAAAATCATGTGTCCTTACCAACTGCTCCACCAGCTTCAATGCCAACATAGTCCAGGAGGTCACACTCCCTGTCAGCCATATCGGCCCAGTAATGTTTAAGCTGAGGGGTGTTGCAGCCCACTACAAACAGCCTCAGCATGTGGAGGTGGACACTCTCCCACCATTTGTTTACACACCTTCCCAGGGTAGTCCTGGAGCACATGGCAGGCCGGTAATGTGTGATCAGCCACAGAAAGCTGCCCAACTTCTGCTCACTCATGGGGCGAGACCTGCTCTTCCCAGGCATGATCCCACCCAAATAGGTAAACCCAAATGAAACTTAACACCCCAAAAACCCACTACTACCCCTATGACACAAATACACAAGTGGACAAACCCCCAACAGAGCTCAGGACAATACACAACAATAGACACCTAAACAGCACCAAAAGGACACCAAAGGGACAGCAGACAACACAAACCAACTCCAAACACACCAACTCCCTCTCTAATACAGCCAAAACACAACCACTCCCAAGTTCAGCAGTAAAACTGTGACTTACAGTGAAAGTGAAAATAACTTCACAGTTCCTGGTTTGCAGCATGCAGGATCCATTATGCCACTTTTCTTTATCCATACATAACTTCCTGGGCGGATGCTTCACCTTTTCAGCCAATGCATTTTTTTATTTATGATACCAGTGAATGCGTTGATTTCACACCAGGCCTGACAAGGCACCCTTAGGTTATTCTAACATGTCATCTGTGAAGCGTCATTTTCAGCTGATGCGGTGGAATCACTGACATAATATCGACAGACGCAATATGGACCCACATTTTTATCGACACAAAAATATCAACAACACTAATATCGATACCCTATACTTAATTAACAAAATACACTATTATCGGCCCCAAAATATCGTCAATCATAATTATCGATTACAGTAATATCGAAACACACAAATATCGGTAACAAAAATATTGAACATCCTTTAAAAAAATACATGTCCAAAATATCGATCACAATAATATAGATAAAAATATTATCATTTTTGTAAAAATATTGACAAATTCAAAAATACATAAAACAAAGAAAATTAAACACCAAAATTATGTCTAAATAATTAAACATACACGGCATGTAAAATACAATATATTTGATAATTTTCGCAAATGTTAAAACATATTTTAAACCATTTCATGATAAATACAGTATTAATAACAATTTCATTTCATATTTAGATTATGTACACACATTATTTAACATCACATTTAATATAATACACAATTCAATATTTTAACATGAGTAAAAAAAAACGGACTCTTAATTAGTGTTTTCCATATATGGAAAACAACTACCAAAACAATTAAGACAATAAAGATTAACCAATAAAAACACACAACATTTAAATAAACCAATGAGGTTAACACAACAATTAATACAAACACTATATAAAGAAGGAAAACATATTCTTATTTTACACCTTAAACCAAAAACAATAAAGAAGCCGAAACTCCGCATGATTTCTACCAGAAGCAAGGACTTCTTCAAAGGAAAAGATATTACATTCTTCAATAAGTAAGTACATTACCATCTATAAAATAAATGTAATACTAATACAAAAAAACTACTATTTATTATACTCAAATAATTAATATATTTCTTTGTTCAATTTATATCTCCTCTACAGATAACTCGCAAACCACCTACAACGTTACAGATCAGCTTCGAAAATCACCTAACTAATAAAGTAAGTATTCAGCAAACAGCAATGTAATATAAAACACCCAACCAAACCCCAAATCCATCCCAAACACTCACCCCACCCCTATGTACATTTTTTACAAAATGAGTAAAAATATGTTTTCCTCTTCCAACAGAAAGATCATCAACTTGACAGAATTCAACCAACAAAGAAAAAGCATCTCCATTTAAAAGCAGATCAAAACCAACATTGTAAGTATATTAATAACAATGTGTATTTATTAAGAAAAGAACATGTACAACCTTCATTTTAATAATTGTAATATACATTTTTTTTGTAGAATTTAACACATCACAATGACAGAAGGCAACCAATTTATCAAATCCCAAAAAGGAACATTTTTGCTATGTTACATGGGGTATGTCTATACCCAGGAAAAGCAAAGTGGACTTAAAACAAATTGGAAATGTAGCAAGTACTATTCAAATAAGTGTTATGGTCGGGCAACAACTAGAGAAACAACTGTTTTGTATGCAAGGGAGCATAACCACCCTCCAAATGTTACTGAAATAGAAGTTAGGACTGCCCCTGATAACATTAAAGAAGCTGTCACTAGCTCACAGACATCTGCGACTCAAATACTTAAAGAATTGCTGCCTAGAGTACCCAAACATGCTACTGGGCAAATGCCCTCTATTTCTTCATTGAAAAGAACGATAGCTTGCACAAAAAAAGCCACAACAACTACCACATCTGCTCCAAAAACTTTTGAAGGGGTGGTAATTCCCCCTGAACTTTCTCTAACTCACAATGAAGAACCCTTTGGAGCATATCAACAACAACCGGCGATAATTATCGCTGAGCGCACTTAGCGCCAGGATAATTATCGCCAGCTAGCGCCGATTTTTATCGCTGAGATAGCGTGCTATTAGCAACGCTTATCTCATCAGCGATAAAAATCCTGGCGCTAACTGGCTAACGTGAGATTATCGCTGGAAACCCAGCGATAATCTCACGTTAGCTTGTTGATAGGGACAGGCAAACTTAGCCATGATATCCTCCTTCCATAGGATATCATGGCTAAGTCAGAAAAATACCCGACGTAAAAAAGCAGCGTTAACCGCGGTTAGCGCTGCTTTTTTTGTCTCTAACAGGGTTAGCGATATTCTTGATAATAGGAGAAATGTCGCTTAGCGACATTTCTCCTATTATTTTACTCTGGAACGCCCCCTTTGCATCTCATTAGAGATGCAAGGGGAAGCGTAGAGTAAAAGGGTGCTAACATGCAAATTTGCATGTTAGCACCCTGTTGTTGATAGGGTGCTAGTTTTATCTCTGCTTTTTTGGCTTTTAAAGCCAAAAAAGCAGAGATAAAGCCCTTGTTGATATGCCCCTTTGTTCTCTATGACAACAAATGCAAAGAGAAAAGAATAATTATGTTTGCAACTGAAAACAATTGAATAAAACTACAACAATCAGAAACATGGATGATGGACAGGACTTTTAAAATCTGTCCCAAACCATTCTATCAATTATACACTGTCCATTTTTTTAAATGTTTTTATTTAATTCAATTTTATATAGCACGAACAGTACCCGAAGGTGTCAGAGCGCTTTACAAAAGAACCAGTTGCGTTACATAAGGACTTTGGATTACATGCGTTACATAAGAGATATAAACAGGAAAAAAAATTGCAAATGTACAAGTGGAGCGAAAGGAGGAAAAATTGCAAATGTACAAGTTGTAAAGTCACTCAAGGAAGAGATACAAACAGATAAACTCTAAAATCACATTGGAATGGCAGTTAGTACAAAGGTCTACTACATATACTAGTGGTTAGAGATAAATATGTAAAAATATATATGCCCTAAATCAGAACACCAACATCTCATTTTATCTATGCTTTGCTACCCAATAAAGAGAACTCCACATATATGAAAGTACTAAGTAAAACAGGAAACAAAAAATTATTTTCAACAAAATCCAACAGCTAAGAATGGAGCAATCGGTCAAGCCTAAACTATCAAAACATACTAAACAAATGTTTGAATACCTACAACAATTCAGACTATACCCTACAACAAGAGGCCTAGAATACTTAGCAATAATTGGCAAAAGCCTCCTCTAAACTCTCAAAACAGTGTAAAATATATAATACTTTTCTCTTAAAATATTAAAATGCATCCAACTTTTTTTTTAACTAAATAATTTGTCTAATATACTTTTATTAATAAATATATATATAGACAGAATATTAAGAGTTTTAAAAAAAATCAACAACAATAACAGTAAATCTTATAGCATTTCCCTCCCACAATAAATAATGAAATTAACTTATCATTTCCGTAGCTGTTGACAGAAAATCCCACTTCTTGTCAAAAAAACTGGTAGCTCATATTCCAAATAGAAGAAAAATTACCCCCAAAAAATGAAAAAGTCCAACTGTTCCAAAAAGTAATCCTCAATCCAAAAATACACAATCCATAAACCATAAAAAACCAGAAAAAGTCGTTTAAAAAAAGATACGCTCTATTAAAACCCATAAAAATTAAAGGAGTGTAAAATAATTATTAGTTACTTAAACTATTATACACTTCCTTAATTTAAAAATACGTAATCTTGTAGTAACAGCAATTCTAATCGAACAAAACCTGTAAAAAACACACAAACATTCCCAACCACTCAAATATACACAATATATACAATATAACAGCATTACAAACATTATTCACACAATAATAACACATATCCTACCAAACTTTATCACTTCTAAACTAGGCCTCAAAAAATAACGACACACATATCGTCAAAACCGAACGCATAAAAAACACCACAACTCCAAAAACCTAACACTACACACACTAACTACAACTTAACCACCTTCAAATTATAATAAAAATGTAGTTTAACTTAAGAAAAGTAATCTTACCTTTCTCGACATGAAGCAGCTCCCGACCGCGGCAATCTCCCCTTCGAAATGACCCAAAACAACTGCGATCGGTTACAAAATACAAGTCCCAAACAAATATGGCGGCTTCAAATATATATATTTTTTTATTTTTTTAATTTTTATTATTTTCAGCGCTATACAAAAAACATACAACTCAAGAGAAAAGTACATTATTGGCTCGGATAGGCGATTCAACATAAAAGATCACATTTGCATTATAAAACATGTGCATACAACAGTAGAACTCTATTATTCAGGAAGAATGTCACTTGGGGTCCTATTGTCAATACAGGCAGTATCTGCATTAATTACTAATCATAACTCTACTGACCGATGCAATATTGAGGGGGCTGTTTTGTGCCATAGATCTCGACTGGTGTAACACTACCCCCAACCTTATTGGCTTTTTTTATCTATGTTCCAGCTTCTGGTGACAATGTCGCCTCGACGGCATTCTGCAGCTTGGGTGATGTCTCACTAATATTTTTTAACAAGAAAGATTGATAAGGACCCCAGTAGTTCCTTGGGCGGCTTCTGGGGGTTCGTAGTTGGCTATACGTACCGGCTTGAGTGTTACAATACAACATGTCTGTATGCCAATCTGCTATTTGTGGAAGTGGGCTGCTAATCCATCATACTGCTACCCTTCGTTTTGCTAAAAGAAGGCCAATAGCCACCAAAGGGCGTAGGGTCTTAGTACTGGGAGGTCGCACCCAAGCAGCGCCATTTGGGGATCAGGTTCAAGGTCTGCGCTAATAATAGTTCCCAACTCCTTGAACACTTTTTTCCCAGTATGCGTACACCCCAGGGCACTGCCAGACCAGATGCCACAATCCTGCTCTTCCCAGACTGCATCTGGTACGGGCGCAGCAGTAGGACAATATTTTGTCACTTAGGAGCGTGCCCAATTCCTGTTGCCATTCCAGCCTCACCCTTAAGATTTCAGATTTATGAGTGTCCTGAAGACTGTTATAGAATTTTGTGATTAACTTTTCAGGTTCTTCCGTTTTAATGAGTGTGGAAAGTGCCCCTATATTTTGTGGCTCCTGTAAGTCGTCACCTATGAGGGCACACCAAGTCTGCCGGGCCCTATAGTAATGGAAAAAAACTGTGCCCCCACCTGCTTGTCTGGTGATTGTAATGACTCCCATGTCGCTACCAAACCATCTTTAAAGAAATCTCCCATTTTGTGTATACCTGTAGACTTTAAGGCCTGCCTTGCTCCCTCTTCCTGGCCCAGTGGAAACCACATGCACCACGCAGTGGCATTTCTTGTGTAGTAGAGTTTGCCATGCCTGCACGGTAACATCTACGGAGTAAAAGACCCGGAGTTATCCTGGTTGCCGATTGAGTGAGAATCTGTGGTAGTGTGAGCAGATCCGCTACATTTCTTTCCAAGTACAGGAAGGGCAGATCATGCTGCCCATGTATCCAATAGTGCGCAAAAACACTGTTCGCAGCCCTATAGTATTTTTCCAGGTCAGGGACCCCCAGGCCACCCAAATCATATGGGAGGGTGAGTGAATTCCATCGTATGCGAGATTGCTTACCGGCCCACGCCAATCGAATTAATTGTGTGCGCAGGGCATTGAAAATGTGTTTTGGTAGCGGTGTGGGGATGTTCTCAAATAAAAACAGGAATTTTGGTAATATGACCATCTTCATAATGGAGACTCTCCCCATCAGCGAGAGCGGGAGCTTTATCCACTTATCTACGTTATCTATGAGCCTCTGTGTAGCCTTGCCATAGTTTTCCTGCAGAACTATTGCGGGGTCCGTGTGGAATTGGAAGCCCAGATAGCGCACCGCTTCTGTGGTCCAGTGCAGAGGGAACTCCATGGGTGGTTCCGTTGTGCAGGCAGTGAGGAGAAATATAATCGACTTATCCCAATTTATATGTAACCCTGAGTGACCTCCACATTGTACGACTTCTCTTAGGATAGGTGACAGATGCACCTCCGGTTCACAGATATATAGTAACGTGTCATCTGCGTATGTTGAAATATTCAGCGTGTATTCGGGGAAACTCAGACCTCTGTGTGCGTTATACTCATGAATTGCACAAGCCAGGGACTTAGCAACAATGGCGTACAATAGGGGGGACAGGGAGCAGCCCTGTCTCGTCCCCCGGTTGATGTTGAATGGGTTAGATACCTCATTTCCGATTCTCACTCTGGCTGTGGGTGAGGTATAGAGTACATATACCAGACGGAAAAATATGTCTCCAACGCCTATTTTACGCAAGACCAAAAACATGAGGCCCCACTCAACCGAATCAAGCGCTTTTTCAGCGTCCAAAAAGACTGCTGCTGCCTTAATTTCTAGGTTTAGTCTCTGCACTATGCTAAATAATGTTGTGAGATAGAGTGTGACTAGGTACAAACCCTGCCCATTCTGGGTGAATAATTCTCAGGAGCAATAAAGCTAGTCTATTCACCAAGATTTTAGCGTACAGTTTAGTGTCTACATTTAGTAGCGATAAGGGTCTATTTGATGAACAGGCGGCAGGTGGTTTACCTGGCTTTAATAATGCAGCAATAACTGCTTCATGTAAGGAGGGCGGCATAATACCTGCCTCTGCCATATTCTCATAAAGCTTCTTCAAATGGGGGAGCAATAGGTCTTGGAATTCTTTATAAAAAGCAACGGTGAGCCCATCTGATCCTGGACCTTTCACAGACACCATCCCTTTCAATGCCTCTTGTATTTTCGTCTGATGTTAGAGGTGGCCATCAAGTGTTCCCTATGTTCTACCGCCAACCATGGCATTTTGATATACAAAAGATATTCTTCTATTGTTTCGATACTGGAAGTGTTTTGAGAGGTGTATAACCTCTGATAGTATGTACGGAATTGGGTTGCTATGTCCTCTGTTGTGTGTAATGTGTTCCCGTCATCATCTCTCATGCCTACCATGGCGTCCAACTCCCCCTTCTTCCGCGACTCTTTCTAGGTGCCCAATTTCCTTTTCTAGTGTGTTTAGCCTACTTCGTATTGAACGTAACACACTTGAATGAGTGGATATAACCACTCCTCTGATGAACACTTTAAAGGTTTCCGACACTGTGGTAAATGAGGTCACTAATCCAATGTTCTCGGAGACAAAATTCTCTATAGCTGTTGCCAACCCTTCCATGAAAACAGTGTCAAGTAATGAGCAAGGAGGGAAGTGCCATATAAACGCTGGGATGGGTGGTGCTCCCTACCTCAAGGTTAGTTGGACTGGGGAATGGTCTGAAGATATGCGCAGTAAATGTGTACATGCCACCACCCCGAAAGTCAGCCCCCCAGAAAGTAACCAGTAATCGATTCGAGTTTGAGTATCATGTACCGAGGAGTAGTGTGTGTAGCCTCTCTCAACTGGGGATCTATGCCTCCATATATCTATGAGACCTTCTGATTACATTAAATCTTGGATGGCAGTGGCTGCTGCCACTGGGGGTCTGGATGGGCCCTGTGATCTATCTATGTTTGGATTTAGTATACAGTTGAAGTGTTTGCCCCATAGTTGTGGGATCCCCTTCCATTATACTAACTTGTTAGCTAGGGAAACATAAAATTGTGGGTCGTCGTGATTGGGGAAATATACACCCACTAGGAGGAATTGCAAGTCCCCTTGTTTGCATATGGCTACAGCATATCTACATTGTGGGTCCTTAAGTACAACTGTCATTTCCACTCCTGCTTTTTTGTCCACCTAGCTCAATACCCCTCTCGCATGTGATGTGAAATCTGCAGAGTAGCATCCCCCTTGTAATTTGCGACATACTGCCTCACTGCGTTCGGGAGCGAGATGCGTCTCTTGTAGAACAGCGATTGCCACGGAATGCCGATGTAAATAGGCGCCCACCCTCCCAATCTTTCTGTTATGATTTAAGCCCCGAACATTCCAGGTTAGGAGCTGCAGGATTTGAGTATTCTCACCCATTATCGTCATTTTGCTTGGACCATTTCTGCCATGTGCTATTTTCTTTGCCTATAATATGTAACAAACGTAATTTCTGTTGCAGTCTTAGTACAATGCCCTCATCGTGCCTCATGAAACCACCCTTCCCTCCCACACCTCAAAAACCCCCAACTGTCATGGCTATCTGATTTCCCTCCCTCCCTCCCCCATCTAGAAAACCCAACTCAGGAACAATTAAGATGAAAGGTGTGATACACTTGCGGACAGATGTGGCCATCCAGGCGTGTTCCCAATGCAACTCTAATAGTGCCCATTTATGGATGAGCCTCTAGATATATCATCTCTCCGAGGTGTGGCAAGTTGTAACTGGTGTGTCTAGTGCACCGTTAGATATCTCAGTCAATATACCCCAATACGTCAACAAGAGTCTTCACTCATGTGCAGTGTGCGCCCAGGTCCCTTGATAGGCAAAGATAGCGATCTCTAGTGGGGTAAAGTACTCAGTGCGTGGTCAAAGAGTTCACTACATTACCCTTCTTCGCCTTCTTCTGAAGCTGTTCTGATGATCACTCTTCTGTGCCTTGGTCTTCCCGGGCTTGTGAGGAGTTCTCCGAATGTCTAGGCGAATGGTTCGGCGAACCCTGACGTCTGCCACGTTGTTCCTTCTCGCTGATGAATTGTAGTACTGCCTTGGGATCGGTAAACAGGTGTACCTTGCCGTCAGCTTTGACCCTTAGGGGTCTATAAGGATGGCGGTCGGAAAATCACTCCAACCACCATGGTAGCAGGAAAACACCACCCGCTAGGACTGCGGCATAACCGCCGGTCCAATTAGTATGCTCCGCAGTCGAAATCCGACCACGATGGTACAATTGCGGCATTTAACATTGCGGCAGTTGCTGCTGCCTGCAGAACCGCCGCAATGTCCAATAAAGCATGCCCAGCATATCCCTGCACTGCATGGCAGGCTCTGCACAGTGCCTGCCACCTGGTACAGGGACATTTAGGGAGGTACCATGGGTACCCTCCAGTGCGCCCACACCCCCCACACCCCCCAAACACATTGGGGGCCCGCAACGGGTCCCCTTGGACATTCTCCGCATGCCTTTCCATGCCAGTTCCACCGTCATGGAAAGGCGGGCTACTGCCGGCATCATAATCATGCCGGCGGAGCCTGGCCCAGCACTGGCCCCATTTTAGCAGTCCAGCTCCACCCACCAGGCAAGCGTGCGGACTGATACCGGCGGAAAAGTGGTGGGCCGGAAATCTCACCGCCGCGGTCGTCACCGCCATGCTAATGGGACTGGCGGTTTTCTGGGTTGCGATCGCGACCGGATGACTTCACCCGGACCGCCGGTTGCCATCGCCAGCACAGTGGCGGCCATCCAACCGCCATCCTAATAGACCCCTTAGTTTGGCAGGATAGAGCATGCTATACTCCAGATTGAGATCGCAAAGCTTCTTTTTCGCCGGGGTAAATAGTTGTCACGCTTCCTGCACGTGCATGGTGAATATGGGGAACATTGTTATTTCCATCCCCTCATGTCGAAGGTCCCCCAGTTCTCTGGCCTTGCGCAATGCCGCATCCCGATCCCTATAATTGAGGAGCCTGGCTTTGATTGGTCGGGGGGCCGCACCCAGTATTGGTTTGGGCGCTAGGGATCGGTGCGCGCATTCCACCACCAGTATCTCGGAGAAGGTGTCCCGTTCCATGAGTTGGACCAGTAGTTTTTTGATATACTGCTCCATGTTGCCAATATTGGTAGATTCTGGTACACCTAAAATTCAAATGTTATTACGTCTAGATCTCGCTTCTAGATCTTCAGCTTTCACTTGCAGGGTGCGCAGAATCTTGTCTCTCTCCTTATCAGTCTCCGCTTCTGCTCTGATGATGTCCTCCATGTCCGAGATTCGTTGTTCCACTGCGTCAAGTCTGCTGCCATGCTTATCTAGTCTTTCGGACATCCTGTCCATGCAAAACAACAGTGCGTCAATTTTGCTGTCAATTTTGGAGAGGCTCTGTTGGATAGCGGGAAACGCTTGTTTCATATCTACTTCAGATCCAGAGTCAGGGTCATCTGGAGTGGAGTCTTGCTCCAGGGTCATGGTTTCCTTGGATCTGGGGGTTTTACGCAGGTCAAACTGCAGCTTGGGTTGCAGTTTGTCCATCTTACCCATGATGCCAATCTGCATACCTTTAAAGGGCTGGGTTAGTGTGCAATAGGGATTGCAGCTAAGTCTCCCAACTAGTCCTGCTGTCTCCTGTCATCAAGGTCTTGCGCTGACCGTGACTCTCCGAGAAATGCACACCTGCCTGCACCACCCATTAACTGGCGTAGAGTAATGGGAGTCCTCGAGGGCTCCTATTACCAATTTCACCAGATCGTCTTGCGATATTTAGGAGGTCCGCAGTGCACCTTTTATTTTGCGATGTGGCGCCGCCAAGAAAGAGCGCCCAGCCGGGTTCTAATTTTGCCTGTTTGTGAGGTCTTAAAATGGCCGCAAAGGGAAAGTCTCCAGACAAGTTCTTATTCACCTATTGGTGAGGTCTTGAATTAACCATGTGTCCCCCGAGCGTGTTCACGCACCAGCTCTGCACCACAGTTGGCGTGGGGCTATGAGAGTGTATGGGGCGCTCGTGGCTGACTTTCCCTGGATATTTGTATGAATCCTAGTATGCTCACAGTGCGCCTCATTTGCAAGCTGGCTCCTTCTGGGTGTCTCCCTGAGGGAGAACGAGGAGTGTGTGCCCCTCCTTATGGCTCACCAGTGCAGGGTAGTATCTGAGTCACTTTGCGGCCGGTTACTCCCGCTTTCGCCCCCGTCTGTGCACGCCATCAGTGGAGGTCGCCACTCTTCAGGGGGGGCCGCTGTACTACAGCGTGAGTGATCAAATGTACCTTATCAAGCGGAGCAGCACCTCTGTTCCTGGACCCACGATCTCTCCGGGCCTACGATAGCTCCAAGCCTGTCAGGTCAGCTGGTACGCGCTGTTTTTAGTCTCCTGGTGCGTTAGTGAGGTCCCGTAATCAGATTCTCTGGGCCGACTCCCCCCCAATCGTCTTCCATCAGCATCACCTTACTGAGCCCACCGTTCCCCCATCAAAGTGAGCCTGCCACCGCGGCGGTGGGAGCCAATGGAGACTCACCGCCGTGCGGAATGACGTCTGCCCTGCTCCATAAATTAGGATGACACAAGAAAGCAGACACACTGCAGCGCAGACACCGTCCACCCAGAGACTGCGGAAGTTCAACAGCGGAGCGCCAAACCAGAGTCCTGGTCACAACCGCCATGGACCCAGCTCTATACGTCTTTCCGGTGCTGTACCTGCTACATCACCAGGAACTCATGGACCGCCGCGGACACTGCCGCAGGTACGCAACAACACAAACACAATGCACAACACACGGGCTGACACAGGGTCCAAATCCACATCAGACACCCTGGGGGGACAGGGACACATCCACAAGGGCACCCACACATCACCCACCTGCCACAAAGTCACCCCTCTGCATCCTGGACACACAGCTACCGCCACAATGCAGCAATGTCCCAGTCACATCACCGCAGCAGCGAACACAACCAAATACATGCACACAATGCAGAAGGCAGGGCCAGTGCCAGGCATGGGCAGGGCATGGCCACACGCCCTCCCACCACACACTAGCACACCCCATGAAGACACATGCCATGTGCCCCTCCTGTGCACCCCATGCACAACAACAAGCCAGGTCAATACACACCCTGCACCACATAACAAACAATCATGGAGACACACACTACAGGAGTGGCTGCACAGGAATACACAACACACAGCACAGTAGCACAGGGCCAGGGTAACACACACAACACCACACTCAGGGAAATATAAATGAGGACAAGCAACAAATGAACACATACAAGGAATTAACATCCAAATGGACACACAGCCTGCACAGTCACACATACATACCACAGAGAGACACACACACATTCACACCCCACATGCCAACAGCAATGGAGCACATCAAATATGGAAACCAAGGTGGGCTGCACACAAATGGAAGGCCATGGAGACACACAACAAGCATGTGTACATCACATCAACACAAGGAACAGAGAACAACACCCTCACACCATCAAAGCACACATGGCTGGCACAGTCAGTGAACTCAAACCACAGACAGCTCAGTGCAACAACAAAGGGAGAAAGCAAGGCAAACCACGTATCGGCACAAGGATGAAAGGAAGGCCCTGAAGTCAAACTGTGAACAGCTACACATCCATACAACTGCTTCACAGTAGCACACCAGCAGCACTACACACAGGGCCCATCTACAAACCTCAGGACTGACAAACACCAGTAAGAATCTACACACATACCCCCGCACACCAGCAGCACACAACACCAGTGCCAAACACACTGAAGGCTGGCAGTACTAGACAGTCAATACACAGACAAACAATCACACACCCTGGGCTCAGCCACAAACATCACACACACACACACACACACACACACACGCACACACACACACACACACACAAATGTCGAAACAAATACAGCAGACAAAACACATAACCCAACAGAAACACACACAGAGCCACAACAACAACATCAGATGCAGCTAAACTGGGCAAAGGCATTGAGAATACAGACACAACAGGAGTGCACAACCTCATCACTCAGGAGCAATGCACAGACAACATACCACAACACACACAAGAAGTGCACCATCACAGAACAACACAGCTACAACAAACAAACAACAGATGCACAGGCAGAACAATCACATAGCAAACACAGCAGGACATCAGGGGATGCACACCAGGCAATCACAAGGCAACAAACACACACATCACTGCATGCCCAACAAGCTGTGTGTGCACACCAAGCATACCAGACACACACAGACATCATTGACAGAACAGCAACCCACACAACACCATACAGCACAGCACAAAGGCAACAGCACACAGAGGAAGTGAAGCAATAACACAAACAACACACATACATCCAACACAACACCCTATAGATGCACCATGACAAGAGAAGAACAAGGCACAAGATGCAGAGCATGTCCATGAGAAGCTGCACAGGCAGGGGGCACACAGCAGTGAACGACAAGGCCAGTGGGCAGGACAAAGTGCAGACTGAGTCCATGAGAAGCTGCACAGGCAGGGGGCACACAGCAGTGAACAACAAGGCCAGTGGGCAGGACAAAGTGCAAACTGAGTCCATGAGAAGCTGCACAGGCAGTGGGCACACAGCAGTGAACGACAAGGCCAGTGGCCAGGACAAAGTGCAGACTGAGTCCATGAGAAGCTGCACAGGGAATAGTCCAATACAGCAAAGAGCAACAAGGCCAGTGGCCACTTCAGGGTGAAGAGTATGTCCACGAGAAGCTGCACAGGGAATAGTTCAACACAGCAAAGAGCAACAAGGCCAGTGGCCACTTCAGGGTGCAGAGTATGCCCATGAGAAGTTGCACAGGGAATAGTTCAACACAGCAAAGAGCAACAAGGCCAGTGGCCACTTCAGGATGCAGAGTATGTCCATGAGAAGATGCACATTGAATAGTTCAACACAGCAAAGAGCAACAAGGCCAGTGGCCACTTCAGGATGCAGAGTATGTCCATGAGAAGATGTGCATTGAATAGTTCAACACAGCAAAGAGCAACAATGCCAGTGGTCACTTCAGGGTGCAGAGTATGTCCATGAGAAGATGCACAGGGAATAGTTCAACACAGCAAAGAGCAAGAAGGCCAGTGGCCACTTCAGGGTGCAGAGTGTGTCAATGCGAAGCTGCACAGGGAATAGTTCAACACAACAAAGAGCAGCAAGGCCAGTGGCCACTTCAGGGTACAGAGTATGTCCATGAGAAGCTGCGCAGGCAATAGTTCAACACAGCAAAGAGCAACAAGGTCAGTGGCCACTTCAGGGTGCAGAGTATGTCCATGAGAAGCTGCACAGGGAATGTGTGCATCTGTACCTTTCCATGGTCAGCAACACAGTCAGGGAGCAACAATGTGCAGTACAGGCCCACCTGTGTGAGAGACAGGTGTGTCAGGGTGACTACCACTCAGACTTGGCTGTCATGCGGACTGGGAGCTGGCTGTGTCTCGGGGACTGTCGGGGCACTTGACCGGGGAGAGCACGGAACAGGTGATGTAGAGCTATCAGTGGCTTGGCAAGCCGGAGGGCTGCTTGGACCAGGTGGTGTAGTGGCACGTGGAGGTGGAGTCATGCAGACGGGAGACACGGTGTGGCTGGGAGATTGTGGAGGGGTGCCTTTCCACTTCTTGGGGATTCTAAATGGCTTGCCTGACTTTGCATCAATGGGAAGTGGTGTGGGCACAACAGGCACACTTACCACCACAGCTGCTGCAGGTGCAGGCACTG
Organism: Triturus cristatus; assembly: GCF_964204655.1. NCBI lineage: Eukaryota > Metazoa > Chordata > Amphibia > Caudata > Salamandridae > Triturus > Triturus cristatus. The sequence continues at coordinate 846,930,743 of NC_140589.1, forward strand.
GCAGCCCCTCTGGTGATGTGCTGGACCCAGCTGAACGCTTTCCCCGGCTTCGCCTCTGCCCCCTTCCCCTGTTTACTAGGTGTTACCCCTACAGGGCCCTCCGACCCCTGCTTCACTGGGCTTGGAATGGGAGTTGAGGTTGTTGGTGATTCTGCTCTGGTGCCCTTCCTAGGTGTACCCTTGGCATGCACAACCTCCTTGGTGGCCACAGACACTTTATGCTTCTCTTTGCGAGATGCTTTAGGGGTAGGAGAGTCCTTGGATGGGGATGCCACTGAGGCATGTGTGCCTGAGGTCTGCTGCTTTGCTTTTTGTCCACTGGTGTCACCTGACAGGCTTTTCTCCCTGCGCTCTGGGGTGCCTTTGGTCTTCTGTGGGGATGGGGTCTGCACCCGGGACCGCTTGGATTGCTGCTACTGTGTGCTTCGTGTGCTGTATCATGACTTTGATGTATGTGGACCGTGGTCACTATCGTCAGACGTGCCCACTGCCAGTGGGGTGGACAAAGGGACCGTAGCTGGACTGTGAATATGTGCCTGTTTCAGGGCAGACATCACTGTTGATGATAAAGCCTGGACTGTCCTGTGCAGCCCACCCATGTTGGAATGTATGCCCTCCATGAAAGCAACCACCTGTACGTGTGGGACAGGAGGCATGGTGGGAGTAGTGGTGCAGGCCCCCCACCCCCAAACACCCTCATTGTGAAGATGGCTACCTACCTGTAAGTTTGTTTGGTGTACTGCAAGGCCTTCCAACTGCTTCTGGGTGGGGTGGAGGGAGTTTCCAGCCTGCTCAGGTGTGGGACAGGGGGCATGGTGGGAGTATTAGTGCAGGCCTCCCACCCACAAACACCCTCACTGTGAAGATGTGAAGATGTGAAGAAGTAAGTTTGTTTGGTGTACTGCAATACCTTCCAACTGCTTCTGGGTGGGGTGGAGGGAGGGCTCCATCCTGCTCAGGTGTGGGACAGGGGGCATGGTGGGAGTAGTGGTGCAGGCCCCCCACCCCCAGATACCCTCACTGTGAAGATGGCTACCTACCTGTGAGTTTGATGTGGGTTGTGTAATGGCTGACACATGCTTCTGGGTGGGATGGTGGGAGGGGTCCATCTTGGTAGGTTGTGGGACAGGAAGCATGGTGGGAGTTGTAGTGAAGGCCCCCCACCCCCAGATACCCTCCCAGGGAAGATGGCTACCTACCTGTGAGTTTGATGTGGGCTGTGTAATGGCTGACACATGCTTCTGGGTGGAGTGGTGGGAGGGATCCATCTTGGTAGGCTCTGGGACAGGGGGCATGGTGGGAGTAGTGGTACAGGCCCCCCACCCCCAGACACCTTCCTAGGGAAGATGGCTACCTACCTGTGAGTTTGATGTGGGTTGTGTATTGGCTGACACATGCTTCTGGGTGGGGTGGTGGGATGGATCCATCTTTGTAGGCTGTGGGACAGGGCGCATGGTGGGAGTAGTGGTACAGGCTCACCACCCCCAGACTCCATCCCAGGAAAGATGGCTACCTACCTGTGAGTTTGATGTGGGTTGTGTAATGGCTGACACATGCTTCTGGGTGGGGTGGTGGGAGCGATCCATCTTGGTAGGCTGTGGGACAGGGGGCATGGTGGGAGTTGTAGTGCAGGCCCCCACCCCCAAACACCCTCCCAGGGAAGATGGTTACCTACCTGTGAGTTTGATGTGGGTTGTTTAATGGCTGACACATGCTTCTGGGTAGGGTGGTGGGAGGGATCCATCTTGCTAGGCTGTGGGACAGGGGGCCTGGTGGGAGTTGTAGTGCTGTCTGCCTGTACACATGCCCCCATGGTAATGTTGGTAGCTACGTTTCTGGTGAATGGGAGTGGGTGAATGTTGGATTTGTGAGCCATGTTTTTGTGAGTGTGTGGTGCAGATGGATGGTATGTGTCCTAGGTGGTGTAGCTTTGTAGTTGTCCGAGACAGTACATAGCAGAGTGGCGGTAGTCATTTGTTTGTACTTACCAGCCTCCACTCCCCCGGCTACTCCTATGAGACTCTCTGGATGCAGTATAGAAAGCACCTTCTCCTCCCATTGTCTGAATGGTTTTTGTGGAATGGGAGGGCCACCGCCACTCCTCTGAGCAAGTTCACGGTTCTTGCTCCTCCTCTCCTTGACCACCCTCTTCAGATCATGCCACCGCTTCATGATCTCCTTTTTGGATCTTGGGGTGGTCCCTACTACATTGACCCTTTGGACTATCCTTGCCCACCTTTCTGTCCTTGTGGCTAATGGTGTCTTTTGGACCAGGGTACCAAAAAGCTGTGGTTCCACTCTGACTATCTCATCTACCATAACCTTCAACTCACTCTCACTGAATTTAGGCATTTTCTGTGTGGCCATGGTGTGTGGTGTGCAGAGTTGTTGTGGGTGCAGGGGTGTGAGTGGTGGTTGTGGTTGTGCTGTGTATGGTGTGTGTTTTGCAGGGAGGTTAGTTTTGCAGGTGTGGAGGTGGTGGTGGGGCTGTGTGTGGTGTGGCTAGTGATGTTGTGTCCTCTCCTGTCAGCTGGGGTATGTGTCCCTTCTCTCATGGAGTATTGAAAAGGATTGTGGTCAGGGAAGGGGCTGGTTTTATACTCAGCTATGTGGGTGTGTCAAATTGGGGTGTTGCTGTCAGGTGTGTTGTCCTGGGATTTGTATTTTCTTTTGCCATATGGTTGTGTCATTGGGGTTTGTTTTGTGTATTGGGGGGCTGGCTAGTTTTCTATGTGCACTTTTTGGCCTTCTTGTGGGTTTTTTACTTCGTCTGCCATATTTTTCACGGATCGTTCGCCGCAATGGCTGTGCTTCAGCTCTTCCGCTGGCTCTCCCATTCATCCCATTGTGCGACCGCAGCGGTCAGAGACAGCAGTACGTACCATGGGACCGTCTGGGATATCCTAATTTCCGGTGCGGTGTCTCCGCTATACTTGCGGCGGGTTGGTGTTTTCCCGCAGCGCATCCGACCGCCGCAGCCATCTCCGCCCGCGACAGGCGGTTTTTCTTGGCCTCGTTCTGCCTCGGCTTTTTTTTTTGGGTGGTTGATCCTAATTTGGCCGCCGGTTTTCCCAGGGTGCCAGCGTGCTGTTGTTTTCCACTTCCATGGCGGTCAGGGTGCTTTTCCCCCCGCCATCCTAATAGACCCCATAATATTTAATATTATAATTCCATGTATTTACAGGTTACAAACAACATTTATTAAAAACTTGTAATATTTTCTTTTATATTTAAAAAATGTCTACCTTATAAAAAAAGTTTATAAATTAAACAATGTAATAATTAATAATATTAATATTTTATATATTACTATTATTATTAATTAAAAATGTATTTTTATTTTGGGGGAAAATGTAATTAAGTTTATACTTAAAAATTGTTAAAAAAATTGTAAAAATTGTTATATCATTAATATGTTACCAATATATGTAACAAAAAAAAATGTTCACAATACCAAGCTTAAATTAAATACTGTTATAAATAAATATATATTTTTTCTAATGTATGTTAAAAAATGTTAACCTACATTATCTGGTACTACAAACTTTACACAACGTTATAATAAAATGTTTCCTTTAACCCTTTCGATGCGCATGACGGAGCGGTTCCGTCATGCGCGTCGGTTGCGCTGTGCGCATGACGGAACCGCTCCGTCATGGTCCCGCCCGTGCACCGAACCTTCAGCACAGCGCAGAAATCCGAGCCACGCTGAAGGGGTTAATGATTACATGTAAAAGAAAAATCATATGTCCAATACATTTTGTATTTGCAAAATAAATATGATACCCTTCTCTATATTTATCGAACACAATTTTTTAAAAATAAATATTTCTTGTTGATTTCTGAATACTTTACAAAAAATAATCTTCTTTAAAAAATTAAAATGACTAATTTTTTGTACATCATTTTCTCAATGTCATATTCAATATTAGATATTAAATTATTTTGTATTAAATATAGTTTCTAAAATAATGTTTTAATTAAGAATATATATATACAATGTTTATGTTTTCATTTATAACTATCTTATATTTAAAATATTATACTACTTCAAACTATAATATATTTTTAACATTATAAATTAATACACACATAGCTAAGTTACATAGCTAAGTTACTGTTCCCGCTCCAGTTAGCATAAATACATGGTAGGTGCTGGACACTAAACTTGATTAATTTACTATTCCCACTTCCGGTCGGAAGGGCACCGAATCGGGTTCGGCCGGATAAACTACGAGCCATATGCGTGTTTTCCGGCTGACTCGTACAGCTGTACGAGCGAGCAAGTACGATCCGAGCTACATGAAATTCACCGAGCGAGTCGTTTCTGGGTCCGAACCGCTCCGTACGTCCCGGTCGGACGCTAACCGTGGCGTGCAATGGATGTGATTTACAACCGAGCCAGTACGATGCACACGTCGGACAGCCTGTGCTAGCCAGAGTGTCCGGCTCGCAAAAGCTCCCGGAGTCAGACTTTGGGGGTCCGCGTTGGACCCCCTGACACCCGCAGCCCTACGACTCGGACACAGGGGGAGACCTATGGGTCTCCCCAACACAGGCATGTACGGTGCGGGTGGCACCGACGCGTACCCACTGTAGGGGGCGCACTTGTTCGAGGCGTGCCCATTCAGTCAATGGGAGCCCATGTACGTGTCGTACGACCGGCTCCCATGGACTTCTATGGGAGTCCGACCGAACTGAGTCTGACAGCATACGTGCGCATCGTACTCGCTCGGTCGGACTGTAGGGGTCCGGCTCAGTCGGAAAACACGCCAGATCCGACTCGGTCAGAGTGCTTTCTGACCCGGATCGGAATCGGCCCCTAAACAGTAAACTTTATGAATTTACTATACCCATAATACTTACAGTAAAATAAAAAGAATTGGCAGGCAATTAACATATATATTTTTCTTTTCCTATTAAAAGAAATGTAACATAACAAACTGCACTATACATTAAATTTGAACTGTTTCACAATACCTATATTAAATTAGTGCAATATTGAATACAATTAATTGCAAACATTTTATAATTTTGAAATTATTTTTTCAGAATTGTAATTGAAATTTTCTAATTTCTTACATTTTTAAATACATTATTTTATACACTCCCCACCCTTATCCTTTATAAACCCAACAACCGGCTCCTAAAAAATCCCACTACTAAAAATATTTTTAAAATTTTTAAAATATAATTTGTAAAATATAAATTTGAATTTCAAGTTTCTACAATTTGAAATTACATTTTTAAAAAACACTTCATACCCTTATCGCCTATAAACCCAACACCTCGCTCCTAAAAAGTATTTTTCTAAATTCAAAATTATATATTCTAAATTATAAATTAAAATTTGATTTTTTTTAATGCTCCACCACCCTTATCCCCTATAAACCCAAAATATTTTTTAAATTCAAAATTATATATTCTAAATTATATATATTTTTTCCATTCAAATCAATTATTTTAAAACACTCCCCACCCTTATCCCCTATAAACCCAATATCCCGCTCCTAAAAAATATTTTCAAATGTCTAAATTATATATTATGAATTATAATTTTTTAAAAATAATTTTTTTAATTCAAATCAATTATTTTAAAACACTCCCTACATGTATCCCCTATAAACCCAACCTCCCGCTCTTAAAAAATATTTTTCTAAATTCGAAATTATATATTCTACCTTATAAATTTTAATTTTGATTCCTTTTAAAATTAAAATCAATTATTTTAAAACACTCCCCACCCTTATACCCTATAAACCCAACATCCAGCTACTAAAAATGTTATACAAATGTATTTTTTAATTACATTAACTTACTATTATTATATTGCAAACAAACTCTATATACATTACAATATACTACAATAACAATATTTTCACATAACAATATTTTAGCAGTCGATATTACAAACTTCGACATTTTTAACAATACTTAAAAACTATATGTTTTACATCGATATACATAGCATCGATATTTAATACTTTCGATATATTAAACTTGATACTTATGTATATCGATATTAAAAGTTCAATATTATGTCTACTTACTGATGCAATGGCTGCAAAAATCACGCTTTAGGTGCATACATCAGTTGTTTTGACACAATTGGGCACCTTTTGGTTTTTTGGTGTATTGGGATGTGCAATGCATTAATTATGTATGGATTGCAGTGTTGAGAGTAAATAGTGAAGTTGACCTATTTACTGTTTTTGCATGTGTGTACCATGTGTGCTGACAGTGTACACATGTGTGAGTTCATGCAGTTCAGGGATCATACTATGCATAGTGTCAAAGCACTCTGGTAGCACAAATGCACGCCTTATAAGAGGTGGACTTTGCGCAAAATTTGTCGGAGCACCCACTAACATTGCATTAGCTTCCCTCAGGGATGCGACAATCTAGTATGGCCATGGGGTCAATGCACCCACATCTACGACAGAGCAGCCTACTGTCAAATAGCGCTGTGTCCCACAGTGGAGACACCAGGCTGTGGGGAAACTTGCGAGTGTTACATTTCCCCTTGCAGGCAAGTACAGCAATTGGCTTCATCCACCTGGAAGGGGATGTATGGTTGGTGCCATATGAATTTTTGAGTATAGGCCATTCATATTCAAGGGGCATACCCCACAAGAAAGTAACAGTGTCATCATTTGTAGCCAACATGTCTCTAACTCATGCTGATGGTGCGATCCTAGATCTCCATACATGCCTTGGCATGACCTCCTTCATATTGCTGGCAGTAAGGCAGCGTAATTCACACCAAAGTATAGTATGTAGCATTTGTTTGTGTGATATAAGATCTTCTAATGTATTTCACATGTGGACACAGTTATCGATGCAGCATATGTTGACTGTAGTTTTGGGATGGCGTTTCCATGCAAATACTATGTGAAACACTTCACATTCATCATACTTTGAGTGGAATCTACTTTCATCCACCAGTATGAGGTGGTACAAATGGCTAGCTGCAGGAGAGACACACACACACACAGTTACTGCACACTATCTACGTTGCCGCACCATGTTAATTGTGGCTGGCAATGGAGGACTATTTGTAACAAGTAGTTGGCATGCACACTATTTTGTTTGTACCAGATGATGTTTAATGCTGTTTGTTACACATACCTACATAAACTTTCTGTGTGGCTATTAGTAGCAGGTTAAATGTGAATGTTGTGATGTTTACTGCAACCATGGAGTCAAAATATATACTATGGTGCCAATTACGATCCGGTACAAAATTTCCCCGTACGACTCGTGTCCGGTCTTTTTACCGTACGAATCGTACAAGTGCCGTACAAACTGCCAATTACGATTCGCATGGGAAAAAGACCATACGAATCGCATTGGGAATAATTCCCCACACGTCCTCGTGTCGGAAAATGTGTCCGACACGTCCTCGGACGAATCACCGTACAAATGTGAAAAGTGAAGTCCGACCGTGGAATCACGATCCATCCCGTGCGTCAGAAGTTACAACCGTATGGAAAAAACACCGTCCGCACCGAACACCCATAGCAACCATGGAGACATGTGCCCGCATACGTGCCCAACACCCCCCCAGCCCCCGTACGTTCGAGTCGTACCCCCGTGTATGTACACCCCCCGTGAATGTACACCCCCTCTGTATGTACACCCCTGTACGTGTCGTACCCCCACCCATGTATGTACACCCGTGTACGTGTCGTACCCCCGTGTATGTACACCCGTGTACGTTTGAGTCGTACCCCCACCGTGTATGTACACCCGTGTACGTGTCATACCCCCGTGTATGTACACCCGTGTACGTTTCGTACCCCCCGTGTATGTACACCCGTGTACGTGTCGTACCCCCCGTGTATGTACACCCATGTACGTGTCGTACCCCCCCTGTATGTACACCCGTGTACATGTCGTACCCCCCGTGTATGTACACCCGTATATGTGTCCTACCCCCCCTGTATGTACACCCCTGTACGTGTCATACCCCCGTGTATGTGCACCCGTGTACGTGTCGTACCCCCCGTGTATGTACACCCGTGTACGTGTCGTACCCCCCCTGTATGTACACCCCTGTACGTCTCCTACCCCCCCTGTATGTATACCCCTGTACGTGTCGTACCCCCATGTTTGTACACCTGTGTACGTGTCGTACCCCCCGTGTATGTACACCCGTGTACGTGTCGAAACCCCCCGTGTATGTACACCCGTGTACGTTTGAGTCGTACCCCCACCCGTGTATGTACACCCGTGTACGTGTTGTACCCCCCCCTGTATGTACACCCCTGTACGTGTCGTACCCCCCGTGTATGTACACCCGTGTACGTGTCGTACCCCCGTGTATGTACACCCGTGTATGTGTCGTACCCCCCCTGTATGTACACCCATGTACGTGTTGTACCCCCGTGTATGTACACCCGTGTACGTGTCGTACCCCCCTGTATGTACACCCCTGTACGTGTCGTACCCCCGTGTATGTACACCCGTGTACGTGTCCTACCGCCCCTGTATGTACACCCCTGTACGTGTCGTACCCCCGTGTATGTACACCCGTGTACGTGTCGTACCCCCGTGTATGTACACCCCTGTACGTGTCATACCCCCGTGTATGTACACCCGTGTACATGTCGTACCCCCGTGTATGTACACCCCTGTACGTGTCGTACCCCCCCCCTGTATGTACACCCGTGTACGTGTCGTACCCCCCCATGTATGTACACCCGTGTTCGTAGTCGTACTCCCTGTGTATGTACACCCCTGTACGTGTCGTACCCCCGTGTATGTACACCCATGAACGTGTCGTACCCCCCCCTGTATGTACACCCCTGTAGGTGTCGTACCCCCGTGTATGTACACCCGTGTACGTGTCGTACCCCCGTGTATGTACACCCCTGTACGTGTCGTACCCCCGTGTACCTACACCCGTGTACGTTAGAGTCGTACCCCCACCCGCGTATGCATGGAGCGTACCTCCACCACAACATTCTAAGTACGGAGCGCACCCCAGGCCCCAACATCACAACCGCATGTACGAGTCGTACCAAGCCACACACAAGGACAGCACTGTACAACAAAATGGCCCATGTACACACCGTACACACGCTAAAACGCACGTACACAACCAGGACAAACCAAAACAACACAAGAATACACCACTCGAATGGCACAAAGCCACTAAACATGTCCAACAACCACTAAAACAACACATTCACTGACCTGCAACTGCCAAAAACAAACAGAGGCCCAAAACACCACCACTCCTTATAACACACCCACCCAAAGTTCAAACACAGCCACACCCACCAATGGACCAATAAAAAGGGCCCACACACACAAACCATGAGCCTTTGCAACAGACTCACTGCTGCCAGACCCCACAGACAACCTACAGCACCATACTGGAAGCTTTACCACACCTTACACTTGCACACCTTCACACAACCACCTTCACAAACACCCCCTCATCACATTCACACACACACCTGCACAACCACACCCACACACCCACAACCATCCACACACACCCCCCCACCATCCACACCCACACCCCTCACCATGCCCACTAACAAGAATCCAAAGTTCACTAGCCGAGAGTTGGAGGTCCTTGTCGATGAAATCCTCAGAGTCGAGCCACACCTCTTTGGAACATTGGTCAGACAGACCAGCATTTCAGCAAAAACAGCCATGTGGCAGACCATCGTCGATGCTGTGAATGCTGTTCGGACACCAGAAGGAACAAGCAGGAATGCCAAGCCAGGTGGTACGATCTGCGGAGGAGGGTCCGAGCCAAGATGACGGATGAACACAACCAGGCCAACGTCACTGGAGGAGGGCCGTCCCGCAGACCCGTACACTACCATCCCTGGGAGGAGAGGGTGATGGCCATACTGCCAGTGGAGGCAGTCGAAGGATTAGGAGGACTCCGAGACCCGGGTGAGTACACAAACAACGCACCTCACATGGGGGAACGTCATCCACAACCAAACTCACAAACAGGCACGCAACCACCCCAAGCTATCGCATGACTCAACCACACTCCATGAACACGCACATGCCACTGGCGCCACCATGCCCCATGCACCCAGCTAAACAATGTCAAGTCACAGGCCACAGAAGACACCAACACATGACACGATAAGCCGGATGGCGGGAGGGTGGGCCCCAAAAATCACATAGTGCAACTCAGAAGCAGACAACAATGCCCTCTGCCCATATGGCCTAGGTCACAGCCAGACAAACAGTGTGTCCCCACACAGGAAAGACTTGCCAGCAAATGGCGGACGCCTTGCATTAACACATGGGGTTGAAGGCACCTTTTTGCACATGACAGCAGCCAATGAACAGCCAACACTGTGAAAGAGTGGCAGCACACACCACCACAGCAGCAGCGCAGACACAGACACTACACCCAATGGGTGCCTGGAGATCAGAAACAAACTCACATCAACAAGCCAAGGGCCATTCAAATATCTGCAAAAAGTGTGTGCCTAGGAAGCTGGGCTGAGGTGACAGAGGGTGACACACAGAGGGAGGGAGAGGGGGAGAGAGAGGGAGGGAGACACAGGGAGACGGACAGAGGGAGGAGGCCAACACACAGAGGGAGGGAGAGGGGGACAGAGAGGGATGGAGACACAGGGAGACGGATAGAGGGAGGAGGCCGACACACAGAGGAAGGGAGAGGGGGAGAGAGAGGGAGGGAGACACAGGGAGACGGACAGAGGGAGGAGGCCGACACACAGAGGGAGGGAGAGGGGGACAGAGAGGGAGGGAGACACAGGGAGAGCAAATCAGCCTTGTGGTGTGTGGGAATGTCTGCTCATCAGCAGGTGGACTGCGTGCATGTAAACAAGGGTGGCCAGTGCCAGCACCCCCCCTCTCCTCCATGGCAAAACACAGGGCCATGTCACAACCTGTGCACGAGCACAACGATAGCTACCTGCATCATTGAAGTGTGTGGAACAACTTCATGTGCCCACGTACAGTGCAACACGGAAGGCGCCAATGCACGGCTCGCCACACCTGCCCACTCCACTGCTGACTGCAGTCACACTTGACGCAGCAAGTAAGACTGTGCCACACATAGTTAAAGTCGCCAAAGCTGTGCCCAAGGGACACACCCATGCACAAGTGCACTGTGAGTGGAATGCAAGACAGATCCAAATTCCCAGAGGAAATGTTCCAACTTTGAAACTAATGAAACATGGATGTTGCATGGAACAAAATTAACATTGTCTCTCTCACACACAGGTCAACATCGTGGTTCACCCCCCAACACTGGGGGGGAAGACTCACAGGACCCGGCTCTGCGGGAGGCCGATCCCACCGGCAGCGACGACTCTCACCACTCTGTGGACGACCCCGACCAACCTGGCCCCTCTGGTGTCCAACGACCTGCAGCACCTGCGTCAGGTACAACGGGGCCAACCACCACCCCCACTCCTGCCACATCCCAGGAGACACCCAGGATCCCTGCCCCACCACCACAAAGCAGCCAGTCTGTCCAGGAGGGACAAGGTTCTCCGGGCACCCAGGAGGAGGCAGGCAACACCGCAAATGCCATCCCTCAGGGGTCCCGGAGACCCGATGTGCCCACAACGGCAGGCCAGGCGCAAGTGGGCAGGGGTGGTGGGAGTGGAGGACGGCGGAGGCGCCAGCCTGACCAGTTGGCTGGGGAACCGGTATATTCCCATGTCTGAAACATCCTGGACACATACCGGCAGGACACCACGGGCAAGGCCCAGGTTGTGTCCATCCTCGAGGGGATCAAGACCCAGCAGGCCCAGCAACATGCGGAGCTACATGCCTGTCTACTGCAATACCAACAGAGGATGGAGGACAGACAGGCTGAGCTCGTGACGGTGTTCACGGGAATTCACAGTACACTCCGTCGGATGGCCGACAACATGGGCAACCCTCCCTGTGCCAGAAGGCATAGAACATCACCACCCACAGGGAGGGATCAGGAGGAGGAGGAGGAGGAAACATCCGATGGAGCATCCCAAACATCGTCACGGCCTGCTTCTGAGGGTCCCCGCAGGAGGGCGGGTCGTCCACGGAAAAGACCGTGAGGGTCAGCGCTACAGCACCATCTCCCAGGACACCTGGCCTGGCACCTGGCCCACTGGAGCAACAGCAGCACAGCATCAAAAGACATTCTCTGCCACATGGCCTTGCTGGTCACTGTCTGACCAATGTTGACAAAGACTGTGGCATGGACTCTGAGGATTTCCAATGGCAAGGACACCAACTCCCCTAGTGAACGTTGGATTCCAAACACCCGGAAAGCCCCTCATGTCATACCCCCCCCACTAAAATAAAAAGTCACACCATGAAGAGAAGATGCCTGCTGGTTGCATTATTACCTTACATGTGTCTTGTAAAGTCTAAACATGCCTGAGTTCTCTTTTGACTTGAACCATCAACACCCTGGGGCCTGAGTCTGGCACAGGACACACGGGTCACAGTGTATTAGGCAAGACAGACATGGAGCACCGTGATGGGCCCAACCAGCTGAGGGGTGGCCGCACAACCGTGCCGACAGACATATTGAGTACAGCAACAGTCATGTGCAGAGGTCAGGGATCATGTCGAGTGTCCTGGGGGGCACCCAGGTATGTGTAGACAGGTGGCAGAACCATATCCTGCAAGCTTGAGTCCGATGGATGCAGAGAATGGGGGCCTGGCCAACGTTGGATGCATGGGGATGGCTCATGTCACAATACCCACACAGTCATGGACGCCTGTACGTTCACTATCACCATGGGTGTCCTCGCGTATGCGTACTCGTAGTGGTACGGCCCGTACACACGCCTGTACGTTCACTATCACTATGGGTGTCCTCGAGTATGCGTACTCGTAGTGGTACGGCCCGTACACGCGTGCGTACGTTCACTATCACCATGGGTGTCCTCGCGTATGCGTACTCGTAGTGGTACGGCCCGTACACACGCCTGTACGTTCACTATCACTATGGGTGTCCACGCGTATGCGTACTCGTAGTGGTACGGCCCGTACACGCGTGCGTACGTTCACTATCACCATGGGTGTCCTCGCGTATGCGTACTCGTAGTGGTACGGCCCGTACATGCGTGCGTACGTTCACTATCACTATGGGTGTCCTCGCGTATGCGTACTCATAGTGGTACGGCCCGTACACACGCCTGTACGTTCACTATCACCATGGGTGTCCTCGCGTATGCGTACTCGTAGTGGTACGGCCCGTACACACGCCTGTACGTTCACTTTCACTATGGGTGTCCTCGCGTATGCGTACTCGCAGTGGTATGGCCTGTACACACGCCTGTACGCTTACTATCACTACGAGTACGCATACGCGAGGACACCCATAGTGATAGTGAACGTACAGGCGTGTGTACGGGCCGTACCACTACGAGTACGCATACGCGAGGACACCCATAGTGATAGTGAACGTACGCACGCGTATACGGGCCGTACCACTACGAGTACGCATACGCGAGGACACCCATGGTGATGGTGAACGTACAGGCGTGTGTACGGGCCGTACCACTATGAGTACGCATACGCGAGGACACCCATGGTGATAGTGAACGTACGCACGCGTGTACGGGCCGTACCACTATGGGTGTTCTTGCGTATGCGTACTCATAGTGGTACGGCCCGTACACACGCCTGTACGGGCCGTTGCTATGCATTTGGGGTGCCCTAGGGGCCCGGAACGCACCGTACCTGTGTGTGAAGCTCAATTTTACATAGGGGACACATGAGGGACAAGTATTAAGGCCTACATGCATGCTGGTTGTCATGGAGACCAAGTTTTAAGTTTGAATTTGTTCTGGAAGGTGCACAGCAGAAGTCAGTTGGAATGAATCTACTTTGTTGCAATGTGTTTGTGGGGTTGACATCATGCTGAAGAAAAAAACACAATAAGAACCCACTGACTGTGCTAGGTTTGAAGGGATTGGAGGAAACATAGGATGCAAATGTGAGTGACCAATCACTCTGTACTCCTATGCATGAAACAGGCCAGCAAGACAGATATAAGGCAGCCAGGTCCCATGAGGGATCACTTGCCTGCACATATTTCGATTCTACCACACTGCTGCTGCTCCTGATTCCCTGGAACCATGTCAAGGTCTGTGGAGAGGTCACAGCCTTTCACCCTGGAGGAGAACCTGGCATTGCTGGATGTGATCCTCCCACAGTACCCCCTGCTGTATGGGCGACCAGGGTATCAGGTGAGTGCAGAGGCTACTAGCACAGACTGTGTCCCTTTTTTGTGACTGTGACTTCTGCCATTGTGTCCAGGTGTGACACACATGCTATGTACTGTAGGGGGGGCCCCAGGGGAAAATGCCTGATGTCTCACAGCAGTGCCCAGACAGAGGAGGGGTGGGTGCAGAGTCCTCCCAGCAGTGCCCAGACATAGGAGGGGTGTGTGCAGAGTCCTCCCAGCAGTGCCCAGAGACAGGAGGGGTGGGTGCAGAGTCCTCCCAGCAGTGCCCAGACACAGGAGGGGTGGGTGCAGAGTCCTCCCAGCAGTGCCCAGAGTCAGGAGGGGTATGTGCAGAGTCCTCCCAGCAGTGCCCAGAGTCAGGAGGGGTGTGTGCAGAGTCCTCCCAGCAGTGCCCAGAGTCAGGAGGGGTGTGTGCAGAGTCCTCCCAGCAGTGCCCAGACACAGGAGGGGTGTGTGCAGAGTCCTCCCAGCAGCGCCCAGACACAGGAGGGGTGTGTGCAGAGTCCTCCCAGCAGTGCCCAGACATAGGAGGGGTGTGTGCAGAGTCCTCCCAGCAGTGCCCAGAGACAGGAGGGGTGGGTGTGATGCACAGTGTGAGCCTTGATAATTGATTGTGTCTTTGCCCTCATTCCACCTGTGTACTTTCACTGGCACGTACTGCTTTTGCCCTTCCCCAGAGGAGTATGTCCCTATGGCAAAGGTGCAATGCGTTGGCTGCATGACATGCCTTGTTGTAACCAGCTAATTTGTTCTCATATGTGTCTCTGTGACATGTTGCAGGTGTATTGATGTAGTGTCACTTGTTCATCCTCACAGGTAGGCGCCTCTGCCAAGGAGCAGATCTGGCTGACCGCCGTCAGTGCCGTGAGGAGTGCGGATGGTCGCAAGCGGCGCCTGTCCCAGGTGAGGAAACGCTGGCATGATATCCAGTGCTGGATGCGGAGGATCGCACGGGTCCTGCTGGGGGACTCACCTGAGAGCCATAAGAACCGCGGGCGCCGCCGTCTCTCCCACATCCACAAGCGTGTGTTGTCGGTGGTATTTCCAGACTTGGACAGGCGCTTACAGGAGATGCAGCAGCAGGAAGGGGGTAGGTACATGTGTGTTTGTTGTGTTTCACCAGCATTTGTAAGTGCACTGTTCCATGGATACACTGCCAGGGTTTAATGGTGCTGTGCAGATCCTGTTACCCACAGTATTGCAGTGCTCTCCTGCCTCCCTTCCCCTCCTTGCAATGTGTTCCCTGGTCTGTGTGAAGTCACTCCGTCACAAGGTTATGTAGCCTGGCACCTTCTCCACGTGTACAATGCCTGCAGCATCATGTGTGGGGGTGGTGTGTAACAGGTTTTGGGACCTTGCCTGTGCCCTGTCCAGTTCTGGTCTTGTGGGTTCCATGTCAGTTGGCACTAATGCTGAGTCCAGACATGGGAGTTAGTCTCTCAAGTGTGAGGCCTTACAGCACACATGTCCTATGTGGTGGCCTGTGACATGATGTGCATGAGTGTGCGGTACGCATAGTGCAGGGATGGTAGCGTGTGTTGCAGTCATTCCCATTCAGGAGCATGGAGTTGTGTGGCCACTACTGTCCCCAGGGGCATATTTTCCTAGGTATCATGTGTGTAATCCGAATATGTCGACAATCTCTGTGTCTACAGCATAGGTTGTGCTCTGTGCCATTGTCCCCTGGCCAAATGTATATTGACGTGAAATGTAGTACAAGTGTCCACTGTACAGCCTGACCTGATTTTCCTTGTTTATACTCACGGTGGACATTGCCTGTGTGTCTTGTTACAATCATCTGATGATGCCCATTTGTACATGATTATTTGGACAGGCGCACCTTGGGTATTTTGTGTGCAATCTTGAATTGTTGCATCCCATGTGTATTTCACCCAGACTAAGGGATGTAAGTGCTTCCTGTGTCTCCAAATAATTGTCTCATGTAGGGGGTGGGTGGTGCGGGCATGGCCTTCATGTCACAACCTGATATCTCCTTGCTAGGACTGGCCAGTGTGTGATGTTTGTCTGGACATGCACTCAAGGTGCAGTGGGCCAGTCATGGTGGGCATGTTTTCAGTATAACCTATGCTGCATGTGCCTCTTGTTCCTGGATATGGTCCCTGCTCATCCCTATTTCCTGCCACGCTGTGTGGTGCAGATGCAGTGCTGGATTGTCCCCAGGGCCTTGCTCCTCAGTCACAATTCCATTCCATCTCATTTGTTATTGTGTCATGCTCTCCATAGTTTTTCAGTGGCATGGTGGGTCAAACAACTGTGTCTTACATGCCCTACATATGTACCTTGTTTTGTAGATGTAACTCTTCTTTTGTTTCAGGCTGTGCACTGTGACCTATGTAGATTGGACTCATGTGACATATGTATACAGGTGTATGATTAATTTCTGTCTCTTCACCCTGCCCACAGCATCGTCGGGGGACACGGAGGGAGACATGGGCACAGACGGAGCAGAGAGACCGAGCACCAGTGCCAGCGGTGACATCGGGGCTGGCACATCAAGTGGGACTGAGGCGGAGGAGAGTGAAGCCGGGGACCTGTCGACTGGCACAACAGAGTATGAAGCTGACGGGTCCGAGGATGATCTCTCCGAGTGGGCGGCGGCTGCACCAGCAGCTGACAGCAGCACTACATCTCGCCCCGCCCCCTCCATTGCCATCAGCCGCCTCCCACTTGCTCGTGTCCCTTCCCAACGTGCCCGGTCACCACATGTCTCCTTCCTGCCAGGCACCGCACCCCCTGCCCCTGTCTCCACTGCTGCCGCCAATGCCGAGTCTGTGGACATCCAGCGGCAGTTGCAGATTGGTCAGGCTGCGATCCTTAATGTCCTCCATGGCCACAGCCAGGTCCTCAAAAACATGGAGGCATACTTGGAGGGCATTCATTCATCGCAGGCTGACCAACGCAGCTTGCTGAGGTCGATAGACTCGACACTGACTGCAGCAGTGGGTCTCCTGCAGCGCTACGTCCCACCCCCTACCCCTGCCCCATCCACACTTCCCACTCCCATGCCTGTCCCACGTACACCCAGACGTCAGCATGCACCCACCACAACACACACAGGCACCACACCAGCAGGGAAGGTCCACCGCACACCTCCTGACACGCACACACAGGGTGAAGTAGGCACACCCACTGGGTCGGGGGGCAAACGTGTGACACGCAGCCAGAGTGGGAGTCCGCATTCCACCCAATCCACTCCCTCCAAATCCCCTCCCCTCAGCTCTCCTGGCCACATCTCCCCCAAAGACTCCTTCATGGCCGCTCTGTCTCTGAGCCCCACAGTGACACCACCACGCAAGCGGTCAAGGAAGTCCCCGGTCAGGGTGGTTGATTCCCCCCCCTGTCTACACCCTCCCCCAGTGGCGCTGCGACCCATCCCTCTGACCCCCCACCCCCTCCTTGGGGCCTGTGGTTCCTTCGGGTGCAGGGGATTCCCTGGAGGACCTTGCTAAGGTGTGCAGCGAGATCCTGGCCTCCGCCTTTGGCCCTGCCCCACCCCCTGTGGTGGAGTCCTCCATCCCTGCACCCACGATGCCTACCCTTCACCCTCCTGTCCCTGCGGTGCCTGGTTCTTCCCCCCCACATGATGCCCTCACCCCTGTGGAAGACGACGGGATGTAACTGTCCAGGCAAGCTAGGGGACACACATCCCACTGTGTCCCCCATCCAGCTGTGACTTCTGGACTGCCCTATGGGCTTTGTAAATATTGAACTGCGTACAAACCAGATTTTTTGGTTCATGCTGCTTTGCTGGTATTGCTGTTGGTGGGGCTGCTACATGGTTTTGGGTGGTGTTCATGTGTTGGGTGTGTGGGAAATGTAGTAGTGTGCTGGTCATAGGGGGGACCCTGGGATCTGTGTGCCATCACACGGTGTTAGCTAGGTTTCTGTGTTCATGTAAGCAGTTGCTGCATGGTGAAATTGTCCAAAGGTGTATTCCTTCCTCTGTGTACCCTGACATCTTCCCTGCAGGGTGTTCCCAATATTTAGCGCTGAGCTGTGTGTACATTAGCTGGGTGTGTGACGGACTCCTTCTACTTTGCACATGCATGCTGAGCGATGTCTCCACCTGCATCATTCGTGGCATTCTTGGTAGTCATTGTACTTGTGTATGTGGACTATTGACATGACTTCATGTGGACATGTTTTCTTTTCTGCGCTATGCATGCGTATACTCTTAGCCTCGCACACATGTGGTACATGTACTGCAGGGTCTTTATGCACCTGACTGAAATTTGTGGGCATGGTATCTGTGGCTACTCCACCCTTTGCGTTCCATGGGCACTGCTGTGAGTGTTAGGCACACACCCCTCTTGTGACTGGGCACTACTGGGAGGACTCTGCACACACCCCTCCTGTGTCTGGGCACTGCTGGGAGGACTCTGCACCCACCCCTCCTGCGTCTGGGCACTGCTGGGAGGACTCTGCACACACCCCTCCTGTGTCTGGGCACTGCTGGGAGGACTCTGCACCCACCCCTCCTGCGTCTGGGCACTGCTGGGAGGACTCTGCACCCACCCCTCCTGTGTCTGGGCACTGCTGGGAGGACTCTGCACACACCCCTCCTGACTCTGGGCACTGCTGGGAGGACTCTGCACCCACCCCTCCTGACTCTGGGCACTGCTGGGAGTGATAGGCACCCACCCCTCATATGTCTGGGCACTGCTGGGAGGACTCTGCACACACCCCTCCTGTGTCTGGGCACTGCTGGGAGGACTCTGCACCCACCCCTCCTGCGTCTGGGCACTGCTGGGAGGACTCTGCACCCACCCCTCCTGCGTCTGGGCACTGCTGGGAGGACTCTGCACCCACCCATCCTGCGTCTGGGCACTGCTGGGAGGACTCTGCACCCACCCCTCCTGACTCTGGGCACTGCTGGGAGGACTCTGCACACACCCCTCCTGCGTCTGGGCACTGCTGGGAGTGATAGGCACACACCCCTCCTATTTAACAATATGTATGCTTAGAACAAACACGTGTGTGGGTTCGCTCCATGGGGGTACGGTTCGTACTTAGACTGTTGGGGTGGGAGTAGGCTCCATATGTACGCGGGTGGTGTGGGGTACGGGTCGTACTTACACTGTTGGGGTGGGAGTACGCTCCATACGTACGCGGGTGGGGTACGGGTCGTACTTACACTGTTGGGGTGGTGGTACGGTACGTACATGCACTGTTGGGGTTGGGGTACGCTCCATGCATACGAGGTGGGGGTATGGGTCGTACTTACACTGTTGGGGTATGCTCCATGCATACGCGGGTGAGGGTACGGGTCGTACTTACACTGTTGGGGTGGGGGGTATGCTCCATACGTACGCGTGTGAGGGTACGGGTCGTACTTACACTGTTGGGGTGGGGGCTACGCTCCATACGTACGCGTGTGAGGGTACAGGTCGTACTTACACTGTTGGGGTGGGGGCTACGCTCCATACGTACGCGTGTGAGGGTACGGGTCGTACTTACACTGTTGGGGTGGGGGGTACGCTCCATACGTACGCGGGTGAGGGTACGGGTCATACTTAGACTGTTGGGGTGGGATGTATACGTACGCGGTTGAGGGTACGGGTCGTACTTACACTGTTGGGGTGGGGGTACGCTCCATACGTACGCGGGTGAGGGTACGGGTCGTACTTAAACTGTTGGGGTGGGACGTATACGTACGCGGGTGAGGGTACGGGTCGTACTTACACTGTTGGGGTGGGGGGTACGCTCCATACGTATGCGTGTGAGGGTATGGGTCGTACTTACACTGTTGGGGTGGAGGGTACGCTCCATACGTCCGCGGTTGAGGGTACGGGTCGTACTTACACTGTTGGGGTGGGGGGTACGCTCCATACGTACACGGGTGAGGGTATGGGTCGTACTTACACTGTTGGGGTTGGGGGTACGCTCCATGCATACGGGGGTGGGGGTACGGTCCGTACATATCCATCCCCACGCTATGTGATGCTTGTGCGGGCCGTACCCAGGCCTTTGCCACGTGGGTACAGCCGTCCCGCCATTGTTGGGGTGACATAGGTGTGGGCGTGGTACGACTCGTACCGACGCTCTTAAGGCGTGGGTACGGGATGTACCTGTATAGTTGTGTTGCCGGTTCGCGTCGTCAGGCACTTCCTTTGTGGCGGACGCTGGCTTTGCTGGACATGCCCCCACCCCCTCGTAGTGACCAGGGCATGGGGGTCAGGTATGTCTAGGGCATGTGTGCTGTGTGACATTGGTGGTGGTTTTGTGGCCTGCCCCTGGTCCTGCCCCCCTTCCTTTCCCCCCCTCCCTTAGTTGTTCTGACCTTCTGCGGCGTCTGCGTCGGAACCTGTAGAGGAGGTCGACTGCTATGAGGGCCGGGATGACACGTAGGTTCGGGTCCATGTCTGTCCGTCGCGTACAGGTACTCCTTGTTCGCGTCGTCCTGATTTCCTGGCAGGTTTTGGCAGCCGGAAAATATTCACCGTGCGGGATGATGTCGGTGCGAATTGTAATTCCTGGTTCGTGAATGGCAGGCTGCGTGCATCCCGACGTCACGTCGGCGCTTTCGCGGATCGCATTAGTATGTTTATTTTCATCGGTCGGGGTTTTGTACGAATCGTACGGAAATTGAGTTTCCGTGCGAATCGTAATTCCATGTTTGTACATTTTGACGACCGGGTACGCGTCGGACGGAGAATATGCTCCGTCCGACGGTTCATACCCGGTTTTTGCAGGATTGTGATCGGCACCATAGTGGTTGTGCTCATACATTTAGTTATGGATATATATTTACAAAGTTACATCTGTCATTATTTGGTAACATCGTGTACATCACTCATGCTTCTGTGAAGAAATTGTTGATGATGTGGTCCCTCCACCGTGTTGTGGCAACTGATGGTACAACACCATGAGGCTCCTCATCTTCCTCCTCCTCCACGCCCAGCAGTTCCTGCTCATCATTACCATCAGCCCATGGCAAATTTGTCCTCACACAGATGTTGTACAGTATCCAGCAGAACAATATTATTTTGCACACCATAGGTGGCGAGTTTAGCAATTGAACGTCAGATATGTAAAATCTCCTGAAGCAAGATTTTAAACACTCCGTAGCCTCACCCTGCGACCGACACGTACCCGGAGCCAGTCCGTCCAGTAGAGTAAGTACGATGCGCATAACTGCCAAAATCACGACCGACACTTAGGTTGTGAATCAAGCCCCATTCTCTGTCCGAGCCGTAATTCCTAAAGAGTAACCGAGTCGCCCGGAAGCAGTATCCATAGCAGTTTACGGCATGACAAGTACGATGCGTACTTCCTACGTGCCGGACAGGTCATCACGCACGGGACGTCACAGCATCCGGAAAAAAAGCATATCAGCTACGATTCGCGCCACAAATCAATACACGGCTACGAGACAGAACAGCTTGCAGCGGGTTCGAGACGGAGCAACAAGCAGCGTGTACGACACGAACACATCATGAATCCCATCACGCAGGTCATATCAGTACTCTACATCTATGACCGGATCAGGGACCGACGCCGACGGCGCAGACGTTAAGTCAGACACCTACAACACAAACAAACGACACATACCCGCAAAATGGCACACACACAGGGGATCCACATCCTGGCCACTAACAACAGCCCACCATAGGGGTTGCATGGCCAGCACCACTAACACCCCCACCCATAGAGGACCTGTTGCCCATCACCCCTGCCACCCCCACTCACAGGGCTTATGTTGCCCATCACCCCTGCCACCCCCAGCCATAGGGCTTATGTTGCCCATCACCCCTGCCACCCCCACTCACAGGGGACCTGTTGCCCAGCACCCCTGCCCCCCACTCACAGGGGACCTGTTGCCCACCACCCCTGCCACCCCCAGCCATAGGGATTATGTTGCCCATCACCCCTGCCACCCCCACTCACAGGGGACCTGTTGCCCATCACCCCTGCCACCCCCACTCACAGGGCTTATTTTGCCCATCACCCCTGCCACCTCCAGCCATAGGGCTTATGTTGCCCATCACATCACCCCTGCCACCCCCACTCACAGGGGACCTGTTGCCCATCACCCCTGCCACCCCCACTCACAGGGGACCTGTTGCCCATCACCCCTGCCACCCCCAGCCATAGGGCGTATGTTGCCCATCACCCCTGCCACCCCCACTCACAGGGGACCTGTTGCCCATCACCCCTGCCACCCCCACCCATAGGGCTTATGTTGCCCATCACTACTGCCACCCCCAGCCATAGGGCTTATGTTGCCCATCACTACTGCCACCCCCAACCATAGGGGACCTGTTGCCCATCACCCCTGCCACCCCCAGCCATAGTATGGGTGATGCGCAACTGTTGGAAGGCGGACCCCGAGGAGTCGGCAAGACCACCAAGGGGGGGGGCCCTCACACTGCACGAAGTAGCCGAGCGCTGCCGAGAAGCCTCCTGAGAGATCCTTCTCCTATCACGTACTAGCACAGTAACACCACCACACAGGACTCAAGGAGGTTGTCTCAAGACGAGCAATTCTTTATCAGTATTAAAAGGTTACGAGATCAATATTTACACGAAAGGGATCGAGGGATCCACCAAAAGTCTCAGTGTCTCTTTGGAAGGGTAGGGGTAGCGGGACAGTCTTTGGCAGGAGCTCTGTACGAGGGTACCTGGGGCCCAGTTCTTATCCTCAAGCTGGAGGACCTCCGGATCTCGGAGGGGTCGAGCCGCGATGGCGTCAGCAGGGCTCTGGCGTTCAGTTCGTGGAGAGCCGCGATCAGATCAGCAGGGCTCTCAGGTGGTTTCTGCTCAGCTCGAGCCGCGACGTCGTCAGCAGGGCTCCGAGGGAGGTTTCAGCGAGGTTGGGCCGCGACAGCGTCAGCAGGGCCCCGATGTTCCGGGGAGCTTCAAGGTGTTCACAAGAAGGAGCCGCGACGCAGTCTGCAGGGCTCGTGATAGTTCCAACAAGAGTTCTTCTCCGTAGGGTCGGCCGCGATTCAATCAGCAGGGCTCTCGACTCCGGGATACAACTGCCGATCTGTGGCGGGGTCGCCCCAGATATAGGTCTGGAGCCCTTTGATGTCCGGACCCTGGCGCCCGGGGGGGGCGGAGAGGCCGGGTGGAGGTGGCCAGACGCCCAGCAGGAGAGGCGCCAGGCCCAAGAGAGTGGCAGGGCGATCACACCTAGGGATGGGAGGACAGTTGGGGGTCTCATCGATACTGTCCTCCGCCGGGGGCAGTGAATGGTTCCTGTGGCACCCCCTGGCCAGTTCTTGGTGCCTCGATGTCGGGGCTTCGCTGGGGCCGAGGCCGGGTTGAGCGGGGTCGCGCCGGCTGGCGCACGGAGTCACGTGGATGCCAACAAGATGGCGGAGCCCCGAGGGGTATGCGACCTCGTGCGGCTCGGAATGAGGGGTCTCGGTGCAGTTCGGAAGGGTGGCCCGTGAAGGCCGGGGGCGGGGAACGGGCACAATCCACGGGGGTAGGGACCACGCCACGAGGCGGGGTCCAACAGCAACACATCCAGCATACGCAAACATCAGGTATGTCCGTAAAATACATCCCCCATAACATCATGACAACAGTGTGTAGTCTGTGACAAATGCCCACAACAGTGATTATGGCTACGAGCACACAATGTAAGTAACAGCCCATGTGTGACCAACACATGAGTGTGACATACACAAGGCAAGCATCACCATAGCACTGTGGCAATGAAAAAAGAACACCCCCTCACTGTGTAGAACAGAAGTTAAGGGGGGGCTCACAAAATTCAGCAGATGTGGAGCATTGTGGTGATGGGGACCAAACCCCTCTCATCACAGTGACCAAAAGGTAAGTGTCATCATGGTCAAAGCTGCAAATAACAAACAGCATGTATGATCCATGCTCCCAACACATCAAACACTTCTGGGGCAAACTAGTGGTTGTATCCAATACACACAGAGATGTGGTGAGGCTAACAGAGCTGTGAAAACATAACACTCTCGGCCATGTGAAGACAAGCACCACACATGGGGGCAGACAATGCATACAGCGTACAATGACACAACAGCAGAAGTGACTATCACCAAGCATGCACACATCTCGAAAATAGACACACCAATCAAAACAACATGTGTAGACTGTAGGTGTCAGCTCACTAACTCACATTCCATGCCAGCAATGGCACCCAACAACCAGGATGAATGTGCACAATGATGTGTAATGAATCACAGGGACAGCGTGCACAATCACATAAACAGCATCAAGACAAAGGCCCATAACAGTAATACCAATGCACTGGTACAGATGCACAAACAGGCAAACTCACACTGCACATCGGACACAACATGTGTGTGTGTGTGTCACAGTATCCCCAGGCAACTGCACAACACATGAAGGGGGCTGAACCACAGTGACACAGATGTGGACACAGTGCCATACAAAAGTAAACCATCATTGGGACACCCTCAGTGGGCAATCAGGCGTTGGGAGATGAGAGGAAGCACAACAGACACACGTGACACAAGCTGTAATGAACACCAACTAGTCTAAAGAGACTGACACACAGCACCACTACCCCCAGGGACCAGACAGTGGGGTGACACAAGCATGCATGACACCACCACTGTGATCACAAAGGCAGATGTCGTACAAATTGGGAAACCCAGACATGTGTCCTGTGCCACAAACGTACATAACACATACACAAACACAAATCACTCAGCATGGCCCCTCATCCATGGACAAACAGGAGCTAGGAGACCATCCATGCAAACATTCAAATCAGTCCACCCTCAACACCACACACCTGAACTGCAACAATGTGTATCTGTGAAGTCCACATGGACAGGTGACATTGCACATGCACCCATGACAAACACAGGAATGTTGAGAGGAACTAAGGTGCACAGACACATCACACAAGGACTGTTTACAACCCTGGGGAATGACAGACATACTGCACAGTATGCGGTACATGGCCATGACCTCAAAGCTCATGTAACCTTCAGAATCCCTGCCACAGTCCCAGGACAATGCAGATGCCAAGGAGAAACACAAGGCACCCATGCTGACACCTGCCAGCATTGCAGCCGTGAACCCGACAAGTGGGAGTAGTCACACACACATACAAATGTTTCAATCACTGAAAACTATCACCTAGGGACAACTACATGATATTGCGAACAAACAAGTGCCTTGAGGAACCCTGACTGTGTCCCATCTGTGTCTGACAACATCATCACCACTCAGAACTGACAAATCACAATGATGATACACCAACTAACAGTAGTGTGTCATGCACCCACACAACTGGTAGCCCATTGGAAAAGTAGTGGGATGAACCCAGTACCACTCAGCAAGCATCAACAACAGGAACATATCAAGGGAACACTGTCTGTGTATGAACAGGGATGTGGATACACACACATGCACATACAACACACACCATGGGCCCAGGCCATGTCACTGGACAACACACTAACTTGAGGGGACACAACTCCTTTGGGAGCCCAGCTGTGCCAAACATATTCAAGGCAAGTCCCACTCATGTCTGCAGAACACTTGGTCAGTCAGCCATCAGTTACCACACAATGAAGGCTCTGGTCACAACAGCCTGGGTACGTGAGTCTCCTCTAAGTCATCTGCACATACCCAAAACATATGTCTAGCAAGTTGCACAGAGGCCCCAGTTGCTCCTATTACAATGATGCCCACACCTGTAGGTCCAGTCTTGATGAGCACAAAGTATGTGGAAGTGACAATTTGGACAATGGGAAGCACATCATATGTGCAGGGGTGCAAGCCGCAGATGTGACCATGCCAATGAAATGCTCACAGAGAGATGTACACAAATAGTTGATCATGACACACCCAGGTAGCTGCAAAGGATGACATGGATACCAACCAGAATAGGATACATATCTCATGGACCACAGGGAGTACCTCACATCAACACATCAGTATGCAACATTGTAAACCAAGCATTACAGGGGCAAGGGCATGTAAAACAACATCAACATGATGTACAGCTAAATCAAGTTCACAGGGACAAAGAAAAAAGCTTTATTCAGCATATTAAAAGTGAAACGTCTGTTCTAACAAAAGGCCAATGGCCAGTCCATGTCCAAATGCCAAGGAGTGAACTAGAGTGACAAATTCAGTATATGAAAATGTAAACGTCTGTGCAAACAAACGGCCAATGGACAGTCCATGTCCAAATGCCAAGGTGTGAACTAGAGTGACAACTGTCACACCTTGCTTGCCTGTACTGCTAAGGACCGGGGTCATCCCCTCGGAGGGGCATACATGGGGGCAGGCCAGGCACCGCAGGGACAGGATTAGGGTGCAGCAGAAGGAGGCAGTGAAGAGGTGGGGGATGCAGGCGAGACACTTGCAACTGCAGTGGAGCTGACTGAAGTGGTGGGTGCTGTCACAACTGTGGTGCACAAGTCAGATGGGGTGGGTGCTGGCACAACTCCAGTGGGCAGGTCAGATGGAGTGGATTGGCTCACCACTGCAGTGCCCAAGTCAGACGGGCTGGTTGTGGACTCCAAAGCAGTGCCTACATCCATGGGAGCAGAATGGGGGACAGGTGAGGTCGGCAGGGCAGGGGGGGAAACGGTCCCCACATCAGTGGCACCAACTGTCTGACCAGGTGTGGAGGAGCAAGTGCTAGGGGGGATGGCCTTAGCATTTTGGGGATGGTGTATCTGTGTGTGGGGGAACCCAGGGCAGGGAGTGGCGGGGGAACCTCTGGAGTGGTGGCCTGGGGGACGGAGACTTGGAGCTGCGTGGTGGCAGGGGTCTTGTTCTTCTTGCGCCGGGGGGACTTGCGGATGGGCGTCTCACTCTGACTGCACCTGGGGGAGGGTGTCCGGGTGTGAGGGGCACTCCCTTCTGTGTGTGGGGACTTCCTCTTCCCCTTGTAATCAGGATCTGCAGGGTTGGTGGGGAAGAGGCCAAGGTTACAGAGGAAGAGCTTCTGGGGGGATGGGGTTGCAGGTGAGGCAAGGGAAGAGGGCTGGGAGGGAGAGGTCTCAGAGGACTGTGGAGTGGTTGTGGATGACTGTGTGTGTGTCAGCAAGCCAGCCCCTGTGAGTGTGGAATCAGTCCCCTGCGCTTGCTTGTGTTCACGTCTAGCCCTTGGTTTGGGGGTTTCTGTGCTTGGGACAGGTAGGGTGCTAGGAATCGTGGGTGGTGCAGGGGTAGGAGGGGTGTGGGACTGTTGGAGGAGGGACACTGCTGCCGTCAGGGAGGAGGCCACGGACTGGTTGGTCCTCTGTAGGGCAGACATGCCCGAGGAAATGCCATCCATGAATGACACCAGTTGTGTCAACAGACCTGTGTGCGCATGGAGGACCTTCAGCATCGACGTCTGCCCTACATGGAGCTGTCTAAGTAAGTCCACAGACTCCTCATTCAGGGCAGCAGGGGACACAGGGGCAGGGGGTGCGGTGCCTGGCACAAAGGAGACATGCTCACGAACACGGGAGCCCACAGGGACCTCTGGGATGGGAGCCGATGGGAGGGGGGTGGTGGTGGTGGTGGCGGTGGCGGGGCGGAGACAGCCTCACTAGCTGGGGTTTGGTGGCTGCTGACACCCGCCTCATCAAGGGAGTCATCCTCAGAGCTGCTGTGGCCTTCAGCTGGGGGGGATGGTGCTGACGACTCCTCTGTGTGGCACAACTCGCCCTCCGTGCCACTGGGTCCACCCGACTCTTCTCCTTCTGTCCCTGTAAGGCTCTGTGGCTCTTCCTGGTCCGTGGAGCTGTCCCCTCCTGTGGCCGTGGATGTATCTGGATAGGAATAGAAAGCAACAGAACTACATCAGTCACCTGCACCGACTGCACACACCACAGTGAGTATATCTCATCACAGGGCAAGCCCTGGCATCATCAGCTGAACACAGCTCAAAGTGCCAACACTGTTTAGGATAAGACACATATCCCTCCTTGACTTTCACACATATTTCCGTTGCATGTTGGATGGTAACACACCAATGTGCCAACATGCACCACCCACGCATTAGTTGTACATGCAAGTGGACATGTAGGAGTATACACACAGCACATCTCTTGCGACTGACTCAGTACAGGTGTCCGGATGAAGGGTTGGGCAGATACTCATTTCACTTGCTTGGGATGCATGCCAGCAACACACACTATGATGTACTCATGTCCTGATGGGCAATGCCACAATGGTGTGCATGGTGCACACTTGAACACAACGCAGGCTCACTCATAGCAAGTTAAATGCCATGACACTGGGATGCCCTGAAAGTCATTCAACACTGTCTCCTGTCACAGAGGCAGGGCATCCAGACAACAACAATATGCACTGACTCACAATCCTAGCTCAGGGGAAAAGCTAACTCTGCAGATGACCGGCGCACTTGCCCATCCCATGCAAACAACATATCCAGGACCCAGAAGACCGCACATCATGCAAATCATTCATATGAGTCTAAGCAAACACAAATCCCTGTACATTAACACATCACAGTCTGCCATGCATGTAACCCAGATGCATGAAGGACACAGTTGCATACACCATTGTGCGCTGTCAGATGATCACACACCTATATGTCACACAGGTCTTGTCTCTCACAGTCACATCGCAGATGTCATGCTGACCCTCTGAATCATGGACACCCCAGTTGTACATAGCAACAAGCCACATCCTAATGACACAGAGGCAGACAACTGAGGGCACATGTCACTAAGCACAACCTGCAATTTCATACACAGGAGTGGGATTACAGAGTGTTTCTGAATGCCCTTGAGGGGGCATGCCTGGCAAGGACTAAGTGAAACAGTGTTTTGCCCCGGACAGTAGTCAGGTGGCTAAGCAAGTGTGACATACTTGATATACAAACTCCTGATGCCCAAAAGTTGGAGTCCCTGCTGCATGGGTTTGTTTGGAATACCCCAGCCACATGTTGCAAGTCAGACCTGCAATTTGTACACATATCAAGGGTACACATAGATCACATGTCATATCATAGGCATTGTGTAAACAATTGACCCACCCATGAAACACACAACAGATTCACGGGAACTGATGCTGACCGGTACCTGAAGCATAGCTGACTGCAGGGACACAGTGCCCTAGTGACACAATCAACAGACTGGAGGGGCCACACCTGTGGAACAGATGAGGAGGGTGCATCACACAAGTGAGGGACCTGAGTTTGGGACTACAAGACCTCCGTAATGTGGAAGTGTGACCAGGACAAAAGACTGCTATTTGCAAGTCAGACATAGTACACAGATCAGGCATGGACTTAACCCCTTCCTGCTGCTGTCTGGCCTTCAGCTGCCTATCCATGTTTGGGAAGACCACCGCCAGGGGACGGAGCATGTGGGGAGTCAGGGTCCGGTGTCCGCCCCTCCTGCATGGAGGTGACAGCTTCAGCTAGACTCTAGCTATCCTCCAGGTCCAGCCCCGAAGGTCCTGCCACCTCTTCTGGCAGTTGCGGATGCGGCACTTGTAGACCCCCCACAGAAGGAACAGCCCGGGCGATGGTCAGCCAGATCTCCTGCTTCTGGTGGGCATCAACCTGTGAGGATGACAAAGTGAAAAGTACATTAACACACATGCCCCAGATTTGTGCAGCACACATTTGGATATACATGTCATCATCACAAAGGGAAATAAATTACACAGGTAGTGTAACCATGGGGAATGAAAACTCACATGCATGTCTGACATGTTAACAATGCCTGGATAGTTTAAGCTTGCAATAATGCACTTTAGCAGCAGGAAAACTATTCATTACATGTACCTACACACTTTGGGGGATGAAAGTAGTCAGTGAGAATGCTTGACACTGCTGTACACACTGCTAGTACTGCTAGTCAGACAACATGCATAATTAGGAAGGCAGTGGACAGCACACTCACCGGCTCCCCTGGTGTCCCATCAAGCTTTCTGTACTCTGGAAGGAGCCTGTCCAGCAGGGCCTGGTTCTCCTCCTCAGTGAAGGCTGGGGCCCTCCCCAGAGTACATGCCATAGCAGGAGCCAGAGGATGCAGAGACAGCAGCAGTGGTAGCAGGGATGTGGTCCAGTAGCATGTAGTGCAGGCAAGTGAGCTCCCTGGGGGCCAGCCAGCCTTATATCTGTGCTGCAGAGGCAGGCTCAGTGCCATGTTTCCCAAGTGATAGGTCTAACACGGTTGCATTCTATGAATCTGGCCAATCCATTCAAAAGTACGACTCGTACACGCCTTCCACATCTTTCAAATCTTCACCTTCATGGAACACTTGAAATTGCAACATTGTTGTATGCATCAACTGAATTTCCAGTGCACAACTCACACAAGTTTTGAATCCGCACCCGTCTCCATGACAGTCCTGAGCCAATGGGTGCACCCGGCTCGTTCAACTGACTGTACAACGTGTATTTTGAATATACACATGCACCCGTCTCCATACGATTCAATGGCCAAGGCGTACGCCTGTCTCGGACCATGCCTGTCCGATGCGTATGCATGATAGTCACCCGCGTCGGACCTCATTGCATTCAATGACAAAGCGTACGCACGGCTCGGTCATGAACCGTGCAATGCGTACGCATTGTCACCCGCGTCGGACCTCATTGCATTCAATGACAAAGCGTACGCATGGCTCAGTCATGACCCGTGCAATGCGTACGCATTGTCACCCGCGTCGGACCTCATTGCATTCAATGACAAAGCGTACGCACGGCTCAGTCATGAACCATGCAATGCGTACGCATTGTCACCCGCGTCGGACCTCATTAGTGTGACTATTATACGGATGCAACACACATATACTGGCCATGGACACCTGAGCACACCTGCCACACTATAGCATTGGCCACACAGTGTCCAATGGCATGTAAGGCTGCATTCCCTGGGTGTTTGGGGGGGCCACATCTTTTTTTTTGCTGGCACTTTGTGCAGCCACTCCCAGGCTGTGCACGTGTACATGGGGGCAGAATCCTTTGTGTGTTGTGCACATTACCACTGTGATGTGCAATTGGACAGTAATGGGCATGAGTCAAGGCGACAGCGTCAGGTTGGATATGTTGAAGACATGTCACATACACCCTGTGTCCTGGGGGTGATGGCATGTACGTCACAGTGAGACCTGTAGCCCTAATACTGATGCGCCCCCACAGTCTGTGTGCATGTTGTGTCTCAGATGTGTCTGACCACATGTTACCAATGGGTGACAGTCTCCACATCCATGTGGTATATGCATCAACCTTGATGGGGTGTGTTTCTAAGAGACGTACATGTAGGGCCGGCAGGAACAGCAGTGGCCACTACCTGTGGAACTTACGCTTGCCTTGTGGTGTGTACGTGCTACGCCATGTCCATTGCTGTGTTGATGTGGCAATACAGGGAGCCTGGGTTTCTGCATGTCAAAGATCTGTGATGCCTGGGAGACGTGATGCCTCCATTGCCACTGGGTTATGTTTTTGAATGTTGCAGCAGCACATAGGTTGGGTGACACTGCCAGATGATTGGCCCATTGCACTACATGGCACTCATGTGGACATGTGGAATTGAGATGTGAGGTGGTGGTCTTGTAGGTGACATATGTGTCCATGCCCAACAGCACACACCTCAGTACATTGTGTAATGTCATGAACTAGTATGTGATAGTGATGGTGGTCATGACCACGTGGGTGGATGTACTGACAACATTCCTTTGTGCATCTCTGTACTGCAGGGCACCAGCTGTCCATCGTCCATTCTCAGACCTTGCAACCATGCAGGAATGCGACTGCATCGGACGGTACAGCTTCACCAGGCCACTGATTGCGGAGTTGGCAGAGCAGTTGGCGCCACATCTGCTACCTGGCCAGACATACCCTACAGCACTGAACCCAGAGGTGAAGGTGATGGCAGCCCTGCACTTCTTTGCTACCGGTACCTTCCAGTACACTGTGGCTACTGCCGGTGGTATGTCGCAAACGATGTTTAGTCGGGTGCTACGCGATGTATCGGAGGGGATGTTGCACTTCCTCGACCTGTATATCAAGTTCCCGATCCCAGATGAACTCCCTGAAATTAAGGATACCTTTTAAACACTGGGGAGGATGCCGAACGTCATTGGATCTATTGATGGGACACATGTTGCCCTGATACCACCACAGGCACATGAGCAGGTATACCGTAACAGGAAGCACTACCATTCGATCAATGCTCTGGTGGTCTGTCTTGCTGACATGTCGATCACACATGTGTGTGCACATTTCCCTGGTTCGGCTCACAATGCCTACATTATGAGGAGTAGTCGCATTGCAATGCTGATGTCACCGATGTCAGCTCAGCGTGCCTGGCTTGTCGGTGTGTACTGACTGTTTCTCATTGTGTGTGTTTGTCACTGTTGTATTCCGCACTCCTACAAAACTCAGCTACTTGTTCATTTTTGTGTGTGTAGGTGACTCCGGATACCCCAACATGCCGTGGTTGCTGACACCCCTCAGGAACCCTGTGACACCAGCCAACTGCGCTACAATGAGGCACAGGGTCGGAGCAGGAGGGTGATTGAGCAGACATTCGGCCTCCTGAAAAGCCGCTTTCGCTGCCTGGACAAGACCGGAGGGGCCCTCCCATATGAGCCAGCAAAGGTGTGCAAAATAATACTGGTCTGCTGCATGCTACACAACATGGCGGTGCGGAAGGAGGTGCCTGTCATCCAGGATGACGATGATGACTACCAACCTCCGGCACCTGTGGAGGATCCCGGCCTGGGCCAAGATGTCAGTGATGATGAAGATGATAGTGACGTCCGCTCCCGGCTCATCAACAACTTCTTCACCTGAATGTGAGTTTCCAGGTTTGTCATGTGAATGTATGGAGGTAGCCTGGAATGTGTTGAGCCAGCTCTGTTGCTGTCTGAGTGTGTCTGTGTGCCACTTGACTGGATGCATGCTGTGATGTGTCCATTCAGCTGGTGTGTACTCCACAATAGGGTAGTACTGCTAACTAGTGTTTGTGTAGGTGTTTTGCAACATGTTTTGTGCATGTGTATTGCATTTCTCTCCTGTTCTTCTGCGCTTTTGACTGTATCTTGTCTGTCCTTCCCAGGGTACTTTGCCTGTTGTGTGGTCAACACTGACCCCCAACACCCAGAAGCCAACACCAGTGTGGAAGTTGACAATTCCCATTAACTGATGTACCCCACATCCCTGAACTTCCATTCTCCAACACATTGTGAGCGTGTGTCCACTGTTACGTATAATTACCGTGCAACTAGTGTGGAATAAACGTGTTGCTGATGTGTAATGAGCCTGTGCTATGCTTTGTTATGTGCGTTGTCTGTCTTCCCACATCTGAGTGACATCTGCTTACCTCACCTGTGGACTTGTTACCACTGACTGGGCTTGGTGTTGTGTCTGTGCATGCCAATGTGTTCCAGGTCAACATCATTGTGTGTGATGAGTAACATGGCCATGGTGAGTATGTTTTGTGTTGCCTTAGTGGTGTGTCTCCCTCACATGAGTCACATCCCCATGACTCACCTTACGTTGGTCACATTGTTGCAGTATTTGGCATGCACTGTGTTGTGTAGCAGATCGACATCTCCCTGAACATGACAAGTTGGAATCACAACAGAGGCAAGTATGGTGTACTGGTGAGTTTATTTATAAACATGTGTGAGGGAAGTGCACAGGATGGTGGGTGCTGTACAGTGGTTTGGGGATCCAAAGTTCACATTGGAGTTGGAAGTGCTGGTAGATGAAATGTCCAGAGTAAAGTCCACAGTCATCTGATACATTGGCCCAACATGAACCCTCCATGTCATGTGGGCGAGTTGTGTGCGATTGGACAAGGTGTACGGGTTGCGCACAAAGAACATTGTCCAGAACAGGTTTGGAGGCCCTGGAGGATGTGCTGGGACATCTGCCTCTCACAAGTCCTTCTTCGGACGACCCCTCTTCTTCCGGGAGGGGGGATCCTCATGTGCAGGCTTCTGCGGTGCAGGGGACTCTCCGCCAGAGTCCTCCTCCCTCCCTGTGGCGCTGGCAGATTGTGTTTCGACAGATGTTGTGGGCACACAGGGGGTTGTGGACAGGTTGGTGTTGATCTGGCGGAGGCATTGTAGTATGTCCCGATGCACCGCAGTGATGTCATCCCACTTGGCCTCTATGTGGGCATGGTGGGCGACCTGCTCGTGTTGCATGTCCTTGAGGATCCCCACTACCTGGCCAAATCCTCCGGTGCTATCCTGGTACGCATCTAAGATGCGTGCCAGTTGGGGGTCATCATGCAGTCCAGACCCCTCTGCAAGGCGTGCCCTGTGCCTCCCACCCCTCCCAGCACCCCTCTCCACACGGGCAAGACCAGCAGCGGTACGCACAGGTGACACTAGGACCCCTTGGGTGGTGTTGCTGGTGGTGTTGGCTTTAGCTTCCGGGGATCCTGTGTCCCTGTGCTGTGGGTGTTGATTGTCCTTGGTCTGTCTGTGTTGGCAGTGGTGCCCTGTCGGTGTCCAGATGCTGGAAGCGTGGTTACAGGGGGGGCAGATGTTGATGCTGCTGGTGCTGCATGATGGCTCACACCGGAGGGGCCAGGTTGGTCGTCGTCATCCGAAGAGGACAGTGAGAGAGTCAGACCAGAGAGCTCAGTGTCCACCAGAGTCTGGGCCTGGGTATCCTCATCATTTGGTGCTGGGTGCCCAGCACCACCTGTGTTTGGAAGAGACACACAATGTGATTTATGTTTCTACATGCATCGTTGGTTCACAAACATGACATTTTCTACTTTTCAAACAGATGCCGGCCTGTACACTGCTTTCTCCCAGCTTGTCACGTACAGAGTTTGATATTGTTGTTGGCCATTTCCCAGCATGGCCTTGGGCTCCCCACAACAGAGCCCAGTGTCAGACATCTTGTCAGTCCCTTCCCACTCCCTGTGAGGCGAGTATGTTTCAGTTTGATCTTGCTGGGCCATGTGGGTGGGTGTAGGTTGTCTGTGACTGAGACTCCCATCATACTCTTGGCTACACCCCCCTTCCCAGCATGCCCATACTTCCGCCCTCTTGACTCTGCTTCCCTGTGAGGGGGTGTGACAGCAATGGCAAGATGGCTGACTGTGTAGTCCTGATGTATGATGTTGGCCATTTCCCAGCATGGCCTTGTGCTCCCCACGACAGAGCCCAGTGTCATACATCTTGTCAGTCCCTTCCCACTCCCTGTTAGGCGAGTATGTTTCAGTTTGATCTTGCTGGACCATGTGGGTGGTTGTAGGTTGTCTGTGACTGAGACTCCCATCATACTCTTGGCTACACTCCCCTTCCCAGCATGCCCATACTTCCTCCCTCTTGACTGTGCTTCCCTGTGAGGGTGTGACAGCAATGGCAAGATGGCTGACTGTGAAATCCTGGCGTTTGTTTGGCTGCAAGTCCCAAGTGAGCCCCTGTGCTTCACACAGCACCACCCAGTACGGGGTCTCTTTTGCTGATATTTCAACGAGGGGTATGTCAATGCATTGTACCTGGTGAGTTGTGTGGAGTTTGTGTTGAGGGGGGGGTGTCTCCCCATGCTGAGTAGTCTGGTCAGGGCTGTCAGTTCTCCTTCCCATCATGAAACGTGCTTCCATTGTAGGGTGCACAAGTTGTCTTTAAGGATGTCAGTCAGTGGTGTCCTGCTTGTGATGTGCACACAAGCCCTAGCAGGGACCTGTGCTCCCCACAGCAGGAGCCAGTGTCAGCCATCTTGTCAGTCATTTTCCACTCCCTGTGATGTGGGCATGTTTCTGAGAGGTCTTGATGGGCCAATCAGGAGGGGGAGCATTATCTGTGACTACAGGCCCCATCATGCTTTTGGCTACACCCACTTCACCTGCATCCCCACTATTCCTTCCTGACAGTCAGCTGCACTGTGAGGTGGTGTGTTTGTGGTGGCAAACTGTCTGGCAGTGTCTATTTGGCTTAGTGCCACTGGCTTGCTCTATTTGTTTGTAGGTTGGTGCATGTCATGACACAGTACCCAGTCACTATGAGATGGCAGGTATTGTGTGTGTCTGACTGGCATACACATCGTGGTATGTTTATCTATTGGTTAGTGTAGCTTTGCTTGCGGTGCATGGTTTCACTGTCCCCTTGCCACACAATCTTGGGTATGTTGTTTGTGTACTCACCAGGCTCTGGGATGTCTGTTAGGCCATGGACGCTCTCTGGTGGTAGGATGTCCCCCACCTTCTCCTCCCAGGTCCTGAAGTAGACTGGTTCGGCAGGAGGGCCACCGCCGGTGCACTGACTCAAGGCGTGATCTTTCTCGATGAGTTTCTTGACCCTCCTGCGCACGTCATACCACCTGTTCTGGATACCGTCCTTTGTGCACAACGTTGGTGCATGTGCGTTCACCTTGTCCACAATCCTTGCCCACATCTTGGTTTTCTGTGAGATGGGGGTCCTTTGAACCAATGTACCAAACAAATGTGGCTCTACTCTGATGATCTCGTCTACCAGCACTTCTAACTCACTATCTGTGAACTTTGGATTCTTCTTTGGAGGCATGGTGATGGGTGGTGGTGGGGGGGATGTGTGTGTGAGGGTGTAAGTGATGTTGTGTTGGTGTTGGTTTTGCTGTGTGTATGTGTGTGCGCTTTTGTATGAGGTGCTGATGGTGTGTGAGTTGTGTGATGGGTGAGTTGTGAGTGTGTCTGTGGTTGCTGTGTACTGGAGTGTGCTGCTGGCTGTGTCTCCTGTTTGCATGGGATGATGGTAGTGATTGTAGTCCTTTATATAGTTGGAGTTGTGGGTGTGTCTTTTGTCCCATATTTTTTTTGTGGTATTTTTTGACTTTGTCATTGCTTGTTTGGTCCTCTTTTTGTCTTTTTTCCTTTCTGTTTTGTAGGCATGAAGGAGACGTTCATGTGACGGAAACAGACGCTGCTGTTGTCTCGTGCGGGCTTCTCCGCCTCGTTGACTCTGCCTGTCTTCTGTGTTTGGTACCCGTCGTTCGCGGTGGTCTCTATTGCTTGTGTGCCCGGATGTCTGTGCGTGTCGGTCGTGCAGCTTGGTCTCTGTGCGAGTCGGTCTGGTTTTACACGCATTGCATCGTACTGCGCTAATCGTACATCGCGGGTACGGGTTGGTCGGGTTCATTCCGGGTTCGTGTCGGTCGTTGAAAATCACGTCGGTTTTCCGGCCGGATCACTATTTTCCCTACGGTTCGGTCGTACGGCTTGTATTCCCTACGTGTCGGTTGTAATTCACATTCGTTGCATCGTACTGCACGGGTCGTATGCCGCTGGTCTGTGTCGGTCGGTATGCGGTCCGGGTCCGTGTCGGTCGGTTCGTTTTGCGGCCGGAATCGGCCCTTATATGTCTTTCTGGTAAGTGTCAATGCCATGCAGGGGATGGTTTGAGTCAATGTTTCATTGAGTAGACACATTTATCACATGAATCTATTGTGTCTATTATTGGCTACTATTGCCATATCTGACTGATACCTGTCTGATTTTACAACATGTAACTGGAGCAGGTGATGTGGCGTACTTCAGTCACACATATTTGACTTTGAGAGTTGGAGTTAATATTGTTCTCTGTGTACTGCCATGGGAAGAATAGTGAATGGATATCATTTTGAGACATGGTAGTGTGCACATGGCAGTGTACAGTGTCCACTACAGTGACAGTATACAAGGGGTTTGAGATATGTGTTCATTTTGTGCTGTACAGTGTCACTGGTGGACTAACTACACTACACTGCCACACACTTTGTGGACAGTGTAGGCCACATTTTCAACATGATTGAGTGTCCAGGTGTTTGGGCCTGCAAAGACAAAAACTATGCAGAATTGCTCCAAGACAAGCACATTATTCCCAAAATGACTGGTTCGTTGTCTGTCATGGGGGATGTAGTGTTGTGCATGATGCTGCACCTTGCTGCACAGTCTGGAGCCTTGGAGGACTGATAGAGTGGTTTGTGTGCTACAAAATGATGTGCACATAGGATGTGATGTGTGTATATGATGAGTGATATAATTTAGCATGATCTTGTGAGGTTATTACTTGACAATATTTCTCAGTTTCACAGGTCTGAGATACATTGCATGCCTCATGACCATGGGATTTACATGTGGACACACAGAATAGAGACAGGGAATTTCTTGCTTCAACAAGGTGTTTGGATGCAGCATTTTACATAGTCTTGCTCTAATGAAGCTCTTTGACATTATTGAATGCACATGCAAGGCCTCATATAGCAGTTGTTCTCACTGGGCAGCAATGGATGACTTGCATCCAACATGAAGGGGAGGAATGTGCCATATTCCTAACATACAGCACATCCACGGTCTGTCCGCATATGCAACATTACATGGTAGTGACTAGTGCAACACCCCCCTTGCACTATGGTGTACATGTGTCAGCTTAGTGTTCTCACATAAGGTCATGTTTTAAGGAATACATTCCTGCAACAAAAACATAAAATCAATGCAATTGCCTCCTCCTATGTGTCCTCACAATGCAGGACCCATAGTAATTGGACATGACAAAGAGACATGTGATTATGTATCCTCATTTCACCTCCCCAAGGGAGGCACACTATTTTGCACACAGTCCCAGGATCCCTGAACATAGGATGTGTGTAAATGTTGAGATCTTAATTTGTGGTGCATGGGAAAGGCAACCGCAATGCCCATGGTATACATCCTTCACAGATGTTAAATGAATGCTACACCTTGCCTTGGCTTGCCTTACTGCATACATATGAGGTTATGTCATGGCATGCAGACAGACTTTGCAATGCCACATTGATATGATTTGGGGCGCTGCTCCACCAATGCATCATGACCAGTGATACATATCAGCACAGTTCACTTGTACATGTGGCCCACAGTGGCGGAGGAGGTGTGACTTGTAGGATTGAGTTGGGCATATGCCATGTAGTATGGCATAATTCTGTACACCCACACCAACTAAGGGGCCTATTAGGATGGCGGGTGGACCTGAGTCCGCCCGCCATCCTAGCGGGAAATGGACCGCCCTCCTGCCATGCGGCGGTCCTGCATCCCTGATTATGATGCGACCACCACCGCGGCGGTCGCATCCGGCATTTTAACATTGCGGCGGGTGCTGCTGGCTGCAGCACCCGCCGCAGTGGTAAAATGCCATGTTGTACATTTCCATGCACAACGTGGCAGGCACCACGCGGTGCCTGCAACCTTGTGCATGGACATTTAGAGGGGTACCAGAGGTACCCCCCAAGTGCAGGGGGGGCCCGCAACGGGCCCCCAAAGCAAGTTCCCGCCAGCCTTTCCATGGCGGCATCACCACCATGGAAAGGCCTTAAAATCCCAACATCATAATATGGATGGCGGTGCCTGCTAGGCACTGCCACCTTATATGAGCCCGAACTCCGCCAGGCCGGCAATCGTAATGATTGCCGACAGGCAGAAAAGTGGCAGACGGACTTTCTGTCCGCCGCGATACCCAACGCCATCATAAAATGGCAGTGGGTAATTCACATTACAATGGTGTGTCGGTCACCACAGCTGGCATGGCGGTGGCGATCGTTACACCATCGTAATCATCCCCTTAGTGTGCACTGTCTCATTCAGCCTAAGACTAATGGGTCAAATTATTCCAACATAAATGACTGTCATGTGGTCCGTCATGTATTTAAAAAGAACTTACCAACCAGTTGGCCATTCCCATATATCCCATTCTGGAAGTGCTCACTGATGTTGGAATGCCGGAATATGAAGAAATCATGAGCGCTGTCAGGGTACTTTGCAAGGACATTAATGAAGAGGCCAGGATGGTCCACAATTGCCTACATGTTCATCGGATAGGTGTGCTTCCTGTTGCAGTACCGGTGTGAGGTAGCCGGTGAAGGCACCAGATGCAAATGGGTGCAGGTCATTGCCCTCAACACATGTGGGGATCCTGCAATGGGATAAAAGCCTTGCTTTTTCTCCTGTTGTTGCTGTGCTGTATTGTGAATGAAGAGTTACTGGGATGTGAGGCTTATGATGGCATCCAGGATGGAGGGGAGGAACCTTGAGAAGGATGACTGGGATACTCCTGCCAATTTGGCATGTTGGAAAGTTCCAGATGCCAGCATGTGCAGGACAGCCTATAGCTTGGCCTGTGGAGGTACGTTGGTGCAGTGCTGCGATGTTGTTTGCAGCCATGGAGCAATCTGGCGCAGTAGGTGGACAATGGAGTCCCTCCTGAGCCTGTAATGGGCAATGACCTCTCCTCCATGAGGCCAATGAGGGTAATCCTCTGGTGATATGTCCACTCCTTTCTTCTGCACTGCCTCCGTGGTGGTGATGATGGTGTTAGTCATTTCCTTGGTGCTCCGAGCTGCAATAGTAGCAGATGCATAGTGTAGTTGAGCTTGCCAAAGTGTTTTGAATATGTTCTGCTTAGATACTTGTGTCTATGCATCATTTTTATGTCTGCTTTCTGTAGCGGTAAAAAACTGCCAATAATGGGACTCAGTGCTTGTTTTTCAAAAGTAGGGCCATTTTTGAAAATCCTTGCAAATACGCCTGCGTCACTTTTGAGATGCTTTTTCCGGGGGAATGCCTACCTTGCACATCATAACCAAAAGCTGCTGCTAGAGGATCTGGGCCTAAGAAAAATAAGCACTGTAAATATGGTGCCAAATAATATAAAGCCTGACCCTGTGATAACATTAGCTCCTTATAAATAGGCCCCCTTTTTTTTCACAGGCTAACTAATACAGTGGATTTTGGGGGGTACATTTACCTGTGATCGTCAAGATATAGGGGCTACAGTCACTAGATACAAACCAGGAATTTCAAGATTAGAATAGATTACATTAAATTTATAAAGTGCAAATATTGCCCAACTGCAAGCGTCACCAAAGCAAAAGTCAGAATGGAAAATATTAGTAAGGGGAGGAGAAGAACCAGGGTTTTTG
Source organism: Triturus cristatus (assembly GCF_964204655.1). Lineage (NCBI taxonomy): Eukaryota > Metazoa > Chordata > Amphibia > Caudata > Salamandridae > Triturus > Triturus cristatus. Next base: position 846,971,779 of record NC_140589.1, read on the forward strand.
CTTATTTCTAAAACTAATCAGGTTCGATTGAACGCAAACCTCTATTAAGAGAGTACCATCGCATTTTTTCTGTAAGTATTCGGGGCCAATTCCATGAATGGCTTTATTTGCCACACAAAGTGATTTTAAGGCAATTCTACTCTTAATTGGCAGCCAATGGAGCTTTTTAAATCCACTATTGACAGACTCAGGATTTTTGAGATTTTTCAAACATGGACTGCTGCAAATTTAAGCCTTTGGAGCTTTTTTAACAAACTTTGTTGGGCAGCTAAATAGATGGCATTACAGTAATTCAGGCATGAGAGCACCAAGGAGGCCACCAGTGTAAATTGTAATCAATTGGAAAAAATGACAATTTTTAAAAAAAGGTTTTCAAAAGTTAGAAACAGGATGAGTTAGAGTGATTTATTTGGTCTTTTAAAATAAGTTTAAAATCAAAGATCACACCAGGATTTTTGACCTTGGGAACCAGAGATGGAAGAGGGCGAAACTAGAAGGCCACCAGGTGGAATTCCAGAAAAGCAGATTTGATCCAAAAAGAAGCACCTCCATCTTATCAGAGTTTAATTTTAAACAATGACGGTCCATCCAGTTGCCTATGGCATACACATAGGGCCCCATTAGGATGGCGAACAGTCTTCAGTCCGCCCGCCACCCTAGCGGTGTTGAGACCAGCCACCAGGGGTGCGGTGGTCCCGCACCACCAATTAAGATGTGACCACCACCCTGGCGATCGCATCTCACATCTTACAGCAGCACCCGCCGCAATGCCAAAGAGGCATGCTGTGCATTGCCATGCACAACGTGACAGGACCGGGCGGTGCCTGCCACCATGAACATGGCAATGTAGGGGGGTACCACAGGTACCCCCCAAGTGCACCCCCCACCCCCAGGGGCCTGCAACGGGTCCCCAAAACAATTCCTGCCAGCCTTTCCATGGCGGCATCGCCACCATGGAAAGGCCTTTGTGTAAACCCATGCTAATATGGATGGCGGCGCCTGGTAGGCACCGCCACCATATTAGTGCCCCAGTCCACCCGCCCGGCAATCGTAACGATTGCCGACCGGCGGAAAAGTGGCGGACGCATTTTGCGTCCGCCGCAAACCCCCTGCCATTGTTATATGGCAGGCGGTTTCACTTGTTACGATGTCATGGCGGTCCCCACTGCCGGTTCGGCAGTGGTGAACATCACGACATCCTAATGGGCCCCATACTTGTTAAATCTTTTACCAACCTCCACAACATTGGAATGGATAGAGACAACAATTTGTGTGTCGCCTGCATCAGATATTGTGCTAAAACCATAAGATTTAATCAGAGCAGCAAGGGAAGCCGCGTAAATGTTAAACAGTGTAGGGCTTAAAGAAGACCCCTGTGGGACCCCACATGGCAAGGAAAACAGGCTGGAGGTAAAATCTCCAAGAGTAACTGACTGAGTTCTATCACAAAGAAATGAAGTCAGAATGCTAAGAGGAGAGCCTTCAAGTCCTATCTCCCTTAACCGTTATATTAAGACCTGATGGCTCGCAGTGTCAAAGGCCATGAAAAAGTCCAAAAAGACCCCGTAGCCTTTCTCTAATTGCCCAAAATACCTCAGATCTCCTCAGTTGTCACTAACAGAGCAGATTCTGTACTGTGTAATTTTCTGAAACCAAACTGAGCTCCATCTAAGTTTTTGTTCAATTCCAGAAAATTTGAGAGCATCACATTCAAGTGCCTCTCTAAGATTTTTGCTGGCATACGGAGTCTAGAGGTAGGACAGAAATTCTTTTCTATGGTTAAATTGAGAGTGGGTTTTTTAGTAGGGAAAGGATTGATGCCCTATTTATTTCGGTAGGGAAAATATCTGCTTCCATGAACCTATTTAGCACCGTTGTGAGTGGGAAAGCAAAAATATGAGCCAGCCCATGAAAAATGGCAACCGGACAATGGTCTGCAGGGGCCCCAGTCTTGGTTTTTAATATTAACTCAGCCATTTCCTCCATTGTAAGACACAGAAAAATATTCAGAGGTGGGATCTTACCAATAGAACTTGTGTTGCTACCTGGTTGTGGAGCAAATCCCATTCCTACCTTAAAAGCATTATACACTATTTTAACTTTGTTCTTGAAGAAATGGGCCAAATTATCACAAACGTCCTACATAGGAACTGCAGTGATTGTGTTAGGTGGATGGGAGAGCAGCTGTACTGTTTTAAAAAAATATTTAGAGGAATTGCTTGCACATTGAACCTTTCTGGTAAAAAAGATTATTTTTTCAGACTTTATTTCGTCTTTATAAGGTGCACTATAAGCTTCCTATAGATTACCTTTTCATCTAGGACATGGTTATTTCTGCATACCTTCTCTTGTCCTGTATAGGCCATTTTGAATTCCTTGAGTTTGGGTAGTACTACCGTGCAGTAGGACAAGCTCTATGGCAGTTTACTAGCTTTAGGAAACCCCTATATTCACATCCCTAAATAAATTAGGGGGTGAAGAATTCAGAATCTTTGCTAGCTCATTTTTGTCCATTTAATTCCATGCTTCAACTGTTCTGGCAGCACTACTAGACATACCATACAGTTTGAGTGGATGGGCTGGAATAGAGAATGTAATTATCACATTGTCTGAGCAAGTTACCGGCAAAATGCTATCAATTAACAAGTTGGACACATTGGAAAAAATGCCATCTAGAGTATGGCTAGCAGAATGAGTGGGCGTTTTTACCAATAAATTAAGGCCAAAATTGTCCATATTGTCGATAAGCAATCTCACTTCTTTGTTATTTTCATCTTGGAAATAAAAATTAAAATCACCCAAGATGGTAAAATTGCCATGAGGAATAGTATTCTCACACAGATCAGTAATAGCATCCAAAGATGTGGATGTGGGGCCAGGCGGTCTATGAAGCAGTATCCTTTGAAACCTAATGTTACCATCAATTTAACAATTACAATTAAGGGGCTCTGCCTCCAGAATCAAAAGGGGGTTGCATTTGATGTTAATGTCATCTTTATAGATTAGAGCCTGGTCTCCACCCGCTAACCAACCCTCTCTAGTCTGTAGTTTACATAACCTGCCGGGAGAGCAGCCACAAAGTCCGGATCTGAAAATGCATCTGCCCAGGTCCCGGTTAGGTGATAGATATCAGGGCAGTAAGGGGCAGATTTACAAGCCCCTTGTGCCTCATTTACGCCGCCGTTGCGTCACTTTTGTGCGGGGTACTTACAACGTGACGCATTTGGGAGATGCGTCACGTTGTAAAGCCCTGCGCCAGAAATAGGCGTTCCTGCGAAGGGGGGGGCGTTCCATCGCAGGAACGCCTCCTAAAAGTGGCTGAGTGAAATCTACAAGATTTCACTCAGTCACTTTTAGGCCCATGCTGCGTCAAAACCCTGCACCTGCCTGAAGCAGGCGTAAGGATTGACACAGCATTTACAAGATAGGGCCCCCCAGAGCATTGCTGGAGCTGCGTCGCGCTTGCAACGCAACTCCAGCAATGCGCCACTTTTACGGCACAGATGCGTCACACATCTGTGCCGTTTTTGCCCCATGGTGCACCATGGTGTAAATGCGGCGCATCCATGGTGGCGGAGCTGTGGCGCACAATAACTGGCGCCAGTTATTGTAAATATTCCCCTCCGTGTCTAAATAATCTAGTATCTCAGTCTTATGCTTAGTTACAGATCCGTATTAAACAAAACACAATTAAGTTTAAAAGAAGAGGTACCCTCAGAACTAAGCAGACTATCATGCCCAATTAATGCAAGTTGGCGTAGCTTAAATAGCATTCAAAAAGCAATCATAATGACAGTTTATCCAACTATAGTTGGTAACATTCAAGTCAAACTTAAAAAACATACATGAGGTCCTCTTACCATTTGACATATGGCATAGTAGAGACTCTGTGGAATATCTAATAATTTGACCAGGGATCCTGGCACAGGCCTCAGTCCGACCGTTGAAATATCAATATCTAGGGGCCGATTCCAATCCTTTAAAAAGGCTGTACAAATCGTTGTATGGAGCGTTTTTCCCGTACAACTCGTACCCGGTAAACTTTTCTTACAACCTAGGAAGTACGATTCGTACAGAAAGCCTATTTCCATACAAATCGTACAAAAGACCATACAGCTAAAATAAACCAACGATTCTGATCCGGAACAGCTTGTACGCGACGTCTGTATGTATTTAAGCAGCGGTTTCCAGCCCAGCAAGTACGATTCGTCCCTACGGCACACCGTACGGCTCTTTTCATACGGGAGCCAAAAACAGCTGTAAAAGCAGAGTCCCCAGGGGTATGAGTCGTACAGGCATACACCCCTGTGCGTTGTGTATGCACGGTGCATACCCCAACATCGCGTATGTACTGTGCATACCCCCAACATCGCGTACCCCAACATCGCGTATGTACGCACTATACATACGCGATGTTGGGGTACGCACAGTACATACGCGATGTTGGGGTACGCACCATACATACACAACGCACGGGGGTGTATGCCTGTACGACTTGTACCCCTGTACGACTCGCACCCCGGGAACAACTTTTCCCGGGATACGAGTCGTACAATGTTCGCTTCGTAGCGGGTAATGGCATTCCCCGTGTACGGGACATTTTCCGTACAAATCGTAAATCGGAAAGCCGGTCCGGATCGTACTAGTACGGTTGGACTGCATTTTTACAATTTGTATGGAAAAGTGTCCGGGTCCGTCTGGTACAACTTTTCCCGATACGATTTGTAGGGATCGGGCCGATCCGTACAAATCGGATCGGGAAAAGTTGTATCTTTCCCGTACAAATCGTACTTCATGGGTTGGACGGGACTTGTACGATTTGTATGGAAAAATTTACCGATACGAGTTGGGCGGGAAAAAAAATACAGGATCGGAATCGGCCCCTATATGTCCTATTTATTGCCACATATCGCTCTCATTTATTTACAATAATTATGCCTAAGTTATACACAAGAAATTGACAAAAGAAAACAAACAGTAAAGTGAAAATTAATAATTGGGTGTAATCAGTTTTATTAATTCAACAATTTCTAACTGTCATCATTATTTTACTGGCAAGGAAATGTACATTAGAATCAAAATTTGCTTTTTCTCACCTGCTCCAGGCAACTACATTTTTTAAAAAATATGCATAGTTTTAGTATCTTCATAATTATTATAGAATTTGTTCACATATCAATCGATTTCTTTATTTGTGAAAGTTTTGTTGTATCCTGCTTTCCCTCCTTCTTGTCCTTTTTCAGTGTTCTCTGCTGCTCAGCCAGTCTCTGTGAGGTCATCTTCTGTTTTATCTGTGTATGTTTAAGTGTACTGTCAGTTACCTTGGAGGCTGAGCAGCAGGGCAGCTGCTCTCGGTGGGGGCCTTTACTGGATTTTACTATCTTGATTACATGCTGTTTCTATTTATCCTATGACTTCATATCAACAATAAATCTACATCTGGAACACAGCAACCAAAGAGTCATCATTATTTTATGGAATGTTAGAAGCTTGTCACCAAAGGAGTGCTAAATTTGTTGTGTTTTTTCATAAGAAGAAATGTTTTCGGATGGGCCACACAGTCCTGCCAGAGCACTCTTTGACTATTGAAAGCAGCTACATTTTTCTAGATAAGCAATTGCAAATGCCTTGTGCCGAGTACTTTTTATCGAGTGAACCAGTAAGACTGTCCCTGCAGATTTAAAATGATTCTTTCAATCGTGCATAATAAAATTAGGCTGCTTCTTCCAAATGACTTCCTAAAAGTAGAGAAATTGACTAAATGTATGCCTGGCAGTAAGCATGATCATTTTTATACCTATTAATGTCCCTTAGATGGGAGACACTTTCATTTTGATTGCATTCCTTAATGAAGAAAGATTCCCTTGCTATATTACTAGTAATTTGGTGAAGAATGTCCTGGGGTGATGTTCATTGTATTGTAATATTCCCTCAATCAGCACTGTTTTTTATCCTCAGGATTAGGCCCAGGAGTAGCTTTGACACACTGATTAAACCAGTCACTGATTAGCTGAGTGTTACAATTTCATATTCAGGCACTTGGCACATGCTGTACTTGCTTCTAATTGCAAGATTGTGTATCTATAAATACTAATGACATTGCAATTATAGGTCCAAGATCATGTGTTTGTATTAGCATATGTTCCTTTGTAGAAAAGCTGCGTATGAAAAGAATACATGATTAGGTCAGTTTATTCCTCAGTGTCTGCAAAGCAACACAAAGTGCATTCCCACAGAATACCCTGTTAAAAATATTATCCTGCCAGAATATCATGGCCACAAAGATGACTAACAAAAACACCTTTGTCGTTATGGTTTATCATGTCACCAGAACCCCTTGATTTCAATATTAAAAATATTAACACAGTACCCATAATGTACACTTTCTCTCTCTCTCTCTCTCTCTCTCTCTCTCTCTCTCACACTCTCTCTAACTCTCTGTTTCTGCCTCTCTCTCTCTCTCTCTCTCACACACACTCTCTAACTCTCTGTCTCTGCCTCTCTCTCTTCTCTGTCTCTCTCTCTCTCTTTCCCTCTCCCTCTCTCACTATATATAAATACATATATATATTCACTGAAAAAAACATAGGTTTTAGGGACGTTATAGTTAGAAATTAGCATTTAAAAAACCTTAGAAATTCACTGAAAAAAACACAGGTTTCAGGGACGGTATAGTTAGTTGGACATTTCACTCATACAAAACCAGAGAAATTAGGCTGTTATAGTTAGTTGAGGTAACTATAACTCGCGCCCCCGCAGTGCACTGCTGATGACATCACATATTACATCATTCATGAAATCATTCATGACATTCATGACATGGTCAGTGACATCACTGATGACATCACTGATGACATCAATACACTTAATACCACATACTTTCTATCCACATAATTTCACTGCACAACAAACCACATAATTCCACTACACACAACGTACATCCACCCCACTCCAAAAAACATTAGTAAAAAATTTAGATTTATAATGCCAATAGCTCTAACTCTCGCAAATGTGAAACCTATTACATTGCAAATGCTTCTTTAACTAGTAGTCACATTTGCAGAGTGGTGGAGAAAGGGGGCTGGGCCTCCGACCAGTGCAGGAGGAATTCTGCTGCGTATGACTTACAGGAGGAACCAGGAGGGCTTCTTGGCCCCAAAGTCCCTCAGGAGGAAAGTGGACTTCATCCCCCATCCCGTAGTCTGCCAGGAGGCGTGCTTGCAGAGTGGTGGAGAAATGGGGTGTGGCCTCCAAAGACATTTTAGTAATCTCACTGTGTGGGACTTACTGGAGGTAACAAGAGGGGTAGTTGCCCCCAAAGACATCCTTGGGGGCCAACTACCCCTCCTATTACCTCCAATAAGTCCCACACAGCAGGATTGCTAAATTCTCATAGCAGGCCATCACCCCTTTGCCCACCACTCTGCAAACGGGCTCCCTGGTGCGCTCTTGGATGGGGGTTGAAGTCCTGTTTACTGCTGGGGGTCCTTAGGGGCCAACTAGCCTACCTCTTACCTCCAGTAAGCCCCACACAGTGGGATTACTGAGAGGTGGACACAGGCCACACCCCGTTTCTCCACCACTCTGCAAACGCGCCTCCTGGTGTGTTCTGCATTGGGGGATTAAGTCCCCTTGCCTCCTGAGGGACCCTGGGGGCCAACTAGCACACCAGTTACCTCCAGTAAGCCCCACACAGCTGGAATGTTGAGAGTGGTCGGAGGCCACACCCCTGTTTTACACCACTCTGCAAACGCGCTTCCTGACGCACTGCTGCCCGGTGGATGAAGTCCACTTTAGTCCTGAGGCCCTCAGGACACAAGATGACCTCTTCGCCCCACCAGCAATGCACCAAGAGGCATTTGCAGAGTGGTGTAAAAAGGGGCGTGGCCCCAGACCACCTCTCAGCAATCCCACTGTGTGGGGCATACTGGAGGTACATGGTGGGCTAGTCGGCTCACAGGGACCCTCAGTATTCAAGGGGACTTAACCCCTCAACTTAGAATACTCCAGGTGGAGCGTTTGCAGAGTGGTACAGGGAGGAGGTGGGGCCTCTGGGAGATGCTGCTTTTCTTTTTTTTGTTGAAAGGGGGGCTGTGTGGCCCCCTTCTCTTAATGTTTTGTGGGCATTGGGGACCCCATACCCCAGGGCCTGACCCATTAAAAAAAAGAAAACGGGAAGGGGGCTGCGCCGCCCCCCTACCAAGACCAATTTTGGCCCGGGAACCCCATCCCCCGGAGCATGGCCTTGTTTTTTAAATATTTGTTTTAATTATTATTAGGGAATTGGGCCATGTGGCCCCCCTTCCCTGGGCCACTATTGGCCCCGGTGACCCCATCCCCGGGGGCCTGGACATCCTTTATTTTTTATTTTAGAGGGGGGCCACTTGGCCCCCATCCTCAGGTCAATTATGGCCCTGGGCCCCATTCCCCGGGGCGGACTTATTTTTTTTTTAAAAAGGGAGGGGAGGGGAGGGGGCCGAGTGGCTCCCCTTCCAGGCCACTTCTGGCTCCAGGGACCCAATCCCCTGGTGCCAGCTCTCAAGTTGGGGACTGTGGGGGGAGCTCCAATGGCCCCACGGTCACTGCGGGCTTCCCACCTTCTGTGGGAGTCAGCATTGCTTTCCTGCTCTCACTTCCAAGACACAAAGCAGTGTTTTCAATGACAGGGTGGGAGCCACATGGCTCCCGCCCTGTCATTGCAAACGGCAATGTCCCAGGGGTGGGCACCCTGGGACATTTCAGGAGGGGTAGTGGTCCCCAGGGCCATCTAGGGCTCCAGGAGGGGGGCTGCACGGTCCCCTCCCTTTGAGTGAAAATTCCCGGGGAGGTGGTGGTCCCCGGAGCTTGTGAGGGTCCGTGAGGACTGCCCCTCAGTAATGAAAGAAGCCCCGGGGAGGAGGTGGTCCCCAGGGTTTGGGGAGGCCCGCGAGGCCCCCTTCATTAATCAAGGAAGCCCTGGGGAGGCTGTGGTCCCCGGGGTTTGGTTGGGCCCACGAAGATCCCCTTCCTAAATTATAATAAAGCCCTGGGGAGGTGGTGGTCCCCAGGGCAGTGTGGGGGGGTTGGATCCCCCCACGCATTTATTGTTCAAGCCCCGGGGAGGTGGCTGTCCTCAGGGCGTGGGGGGACTTCGTGCCCCCTGCATACAATTAACTAAGCCCTGGGGAGGTGGCACCCTGTTAATTAATCAGTCATTCCCCCGGGACCTGGCCCACCAGGGGGCTTATAGAAAACGAAGCGCTGGAGTAGCGCTTAAAAAAAACCTCAGCCGGATTCGCGCACCAAGTGCGAATTCGCCCATTTAAAAAAAAAATGCTTTATTTGAGCCTGGAGGTCCTTGTGGGACCCCGTAAGCAGACCTAGGGGGTCAGCGTGTTTCTACGCTGCTCTCATTTCTTATTTTTTATCTTTGTTTTACCCTTTTCTTGTGACCCAGTTACTGAGTCACAAGATGGCTGCCAACACATTCTAGTTTGGAGTGCTGTTGGCAGCCAATCAGAGTGAAGCTCGTGCCTGGGAAGGTTTGCGAATCCTCCTCGGTGCTCAGATATATACATTTCTATTTTTTTAATTTCTCAGGAACTACTGAACAGATTTACACCATTTAAAAGAAAGGGTGCTTTCTGAACCAAGAGCTACCTTTTTCCCAAATTTGGTGTAATTCCGTTCAGCAGTTTGGTCTGTAGACTGTCCAAAACTTCCTATGGAAATTAACATGGAAAAAATGCATTTTGGGACCCCCCTTTTTTCTCGGCACCCACTTGACAAATCACCCCGAAACTTTCAAGACACAAGCTGATCTGAGCGTACCATTAGTTTAAAAAAATGTCACGAACATTTGTCAAATGACGCCAAAAATATTGACAAAAGAGACAACACTTTGTGAATAGAAACAAGGTCGTAACTATAACTAATTACTGGCGACTGCCAGTAGGTAATATATATAGTTTAGGGAAGGTTTATTGAAGCATACATCAAGATACATAGATTTCTTCCTCCAGGACTATGTAAAAACACTCCAGTCATATGTACGTGACAATAGTGACTTTTTACGGAAGGTTAAAGATGTATCATGGCAAGAAGGTTACTGGATGTTGGCGCTTGATGTAACTGCACTATATACCAGCATCAGGCATTGTGATGGAAGACAGGCGGTGTCACATTATCTGTCTACAAGACCATCACAGTATAGTGATCATAATGCGATGCTTATTGAAATGTTAGAATTTGGCCTAAAAAATAACAATTTCATGTTTAACAACTTACTTTATCAGCAAATTCGAGGTGTGGCAATGGGGGCCAGCTTTTCTCCCAGCTATGCCTGCTTACATATGGGCCGCTGGGAGGAGCTGGTCCTCAAACGAGAATATGAACAAATATTTGCAGAGAATGTAATGGTATGGCTGCGCTATATTGATAATTTGTTTGTTATATGGAAAGGTAGTAAAGAACATGCAGAGGAATGTGTGAAACAAATCAACCATAATAATATTAACTTACACTTTACGGTCAATATGAGTCAAGTATCAGTGAATTTCTTGGATACACAGGTTTACATGCACAACAACAAAATATAAACTAGACTCTATAGGAAGGAAACATCAGGCAATTTGACTCTACACGCGAGCAGCTCACAACCAAAACATCTCATAACGAGCCTACCATATGGTGAGATGCTGCGTCTCAGACGTATCTGTAGTAATGAACAAGATCTGAGAAGGACACGAAAACAGATTCAAAGAGAGAGGATACTCTGAATCAGTCATCGATAAAGCAATTACCAAGTCACAGTTGCGTAGTAGAGAAAAGTTGTTAAGCAAGAAAGTACAGAACTCATGAGCAACATCAGAGGAAGTGAAAACAAAAGATGAGACCGACCAAATTAGGGTCATTATGAGATACAGTAGACAACACAACAGTCTACATAAAATTGTCCAAAGAAATTGGCCACTGGTACTGAATGACCCAGTGATAGGACCCCTGTTATCACAGAGAGTGTCCATCACCTACAACGGAGCACTTTCTATGAGGGATCTACTTGTAAACACAAGTCCGGAAGTCATAGCCAATACCAACTGGCTATCGAACAATAAAAGGTTTTACAAATGTACTACATGCAAGGCCTGTCAGCATAGGGTCAATACTAAGGCTTATCAGACCCCGTTCAGCAATAGAGAATACAAAATCCAGAAACTCCTCTGTACTGGAGTGCCCTTGCGGCCTCCAGTACTTAGGCAGTACAAAACTGCATGCACACAAGCGCATATTACAACATCTCTGCACCATTACCAACCAGGACAATACATATCTGGTTAAGCGGCATTTTAGGGAGGAAAATAACTCTAACAATGGAGGATTAAGATATTATGTTGTTGATGCAATATCACCAGGCAGACATGGTGGCGACAGGGAATCTAAATTGCGTAAATTAGAAACAAGATATATTCTACAATTAGATTCCAAAAACCCAGGAGGACTAAATGCCACGGAAGATCTACACAGCTGTTTAGGATGAGTTATAATATGATCAGGGAGATCTACTTACATTCAACAGCACTGGTTTCATGGTTTTAGTGGAAATGAGATGCAACACAGAAGCCTACTTTCTACAGATTAAATCAAACTGTGTTCGTGAATTGCTTCTGAAATAATAGTTTAACAACACAGACAATTTTGACAGGTTTTAGGTTTTTTACATATATTTATAGTATTTATGTATTAATGTGTATATCTGTGTAATTATATATTGATGTATTTAAATATTTATATAAGTATTTACTAACTGGAAATATATGTAGTTGATGGGATTATGCATACTACATAATTGCGTTAAGTGGAGCGGAAATTAAACAGCATTTAAGCATCAGACCCCCACAACAAACTACAGCATGGAAACAAGAATATGCAACCAGATAATATTGATTGATTGCAACAAAGATGGATTGTAGGTAGGCCTGGGCAAAATTACCGTTCCGTTCGCGGAATTTGCGATAATTTGGCATTTCCGCGTTCCGCGGAGAGCGCGGAAATGTCAAAATTTCCACATTCCGCAGCTTTGCGATAATTTGGTTCTTGCTCGCGCTGTAAAATAATACATTCTCGCGCGTGCGCGATCGCCTTACCTGAATCCCCGCGTTCGCCGACAAGTTTTCCCGATCCGGTCGCGTTCTCCATGAGATGTTGTATTGTTTTAGCCATTTGCGCTGTCTCGCGACAGTTCGCGTCCGCAGTGACGTCATGCGACGCGCGATCACGTCTTTTTTCTCGCGATCATGCACCGCGAGACAACTGAAAACAAGATGGCCGCGCCCACAAGCAACCACATGGGTAAGTTGGCGACACGCAACCATGCAGAAAATCTCGCGAACATGCCGGAAAACAACTTCCGCATCTTCGCGATATTTCCGCTTGTTTGCGGAGATTTTTTAACATTTTCGCGATAATTTGCGAAAGTCGCTTTCGCAAATTCCGCCCACCCCTAATTGTAGGACACTCACCATATAACATGAAAATGACCATATGTAACAAGACACGATATAAGTGAACCACTGAAACTTACACACTCTGATTTATACGGACTGAACTAAACAAGAACATTTTAACAGACTATTTTACATTATCACATTTTTTATACACAGCACAATGATTTTATCCCACACTAAGAATAATACACATAGACACACCAGTAATTGACAAAGTTAATATATATCCATCAGCAGAGGTGGACAAAGTGGATTCAACCACATAATTCCATGAAATGAACTCAATAGATATATCCACACTGAAACACTAAGGAGAATGGATCTCTACCAGGGTACTTAGGAGGACATCCAAAACACTAACCATCATCTGTAGACACAATGTAAACTATGATGATGTAATAGAGATTAAATAAAACAATGTTTAAGGAAGGATGATTGTATATGGCAATAACGTGTTCAGAAAATTGTCAATCAAAATTATGGCAAAATCAAAATAAGGCAGTTAAGCGCTTGCGAGACTTTATATATTAGAAACAACTTGTCTATGTCTATGAATGCACTAATCACGCGAAGCAAATTTGAAAGCACCTGTTACTTTAAATATGGTACCCAAATGATTGCACGATGTCATGTGATCAAGGCTCGGACGAGCAGAAACGTTATGGCAGCATTGCAATAAACTAATCTAGCAGCAGAATCGTTGGTCCGTGTCTGTATTGGGAGGTTGAATTCCAGGATCAACGTGGAGTAATATGATATATATATATTCACTGAAAAAACCAAAGGTTTCAGGGGCGTTATAGTTAGGAATTGGCATATAAAAACCTTAGAAATTCACTGAAAAAACCATAGGTTTCAGGGGTATTATAGGTAGCTGGACATTTCCCTCGTAAAAAACTCTGGAAATTCCCCTGTTATAGTTAGTTCAGCTAACTATAACTCGCGCCCCTGCAATGCACTGCTGATGACGTCACATATTACATCACTCATGACATGGTCAGTGACATCACTGATGATATCACTGATGACATCTCAAATGACATCACTGATGACATCACTGATGACGTCATCCAGTGACTGTATGTTTTTCTGAAAAGTTTAAATATGTTTTATATATTTATAGTGAAAGGCCTGTGGAAAAATGAGTGGGTGTACAAGTGTGTGAATGGATGATTTTCTAGGTGCGTAACTGACTCTATAAGTGAGTCATTAAATGTATCTTACTGCAGACTAGTGACTAAACTGTGTGAAGGTCTGTATGTGTCTGTCTGTTGGTGTATAAGTGGCTGCATAGTTTTGTGAATAGCTATATGAGTGTCTATATGGGTTATTGATTGGTTGTCTGAGTATCTGTATGGGTGCCTGAGTGTTTGTGTGGGTAGGGTGTGTGTGACTCTGTGCATAGATGTGTGACTGGGTGATTCTATGGGTGCATGGTTTTAAGAGTGCATCTGTGATGAACTGTATGGTTGAGTGAGTGTATGTATGGGTGTGTTAGGGATTGAATGTATATCTCAGTTGTACATGTGTCAGTAACTAGATATGTGAAAGGCAGTATATATAGGTGTAAGAGTATATAAGTGGGTATATTTGAGAGTGTGTGATTGTGAGAGTGGCTGTATGGATGAGTGTGTGCTTGTATCAATGATTGTATAAGAGCGTAAGAATGTGGTACTATTTTTATGAGTAAGTGAACTTGAGTGTGTATAACTGCATAGGTGAGTAAATGGGAGTGTGATTAATTATTTGCATGACTGACTAGGTGTGAGAGTACCTCTATGGATGATTGGTGGTGTGTGAGTGTCTATGTAGGTGTATAAATGCATATGATAGTCTTGTACGGAGTGACTGTAAGTATGAGTGACTGTACAGGTGAGTGAGTGGAGGTGTATGTAGACCTAAGAATTAATGAGTGGGTATGTAGTTATAGGTATTGGAGTATCTATGGTTTTCAGAATGGACGTCTGAAATTTTGAGTTGCTGTATCAACGGTTAAATTAGGGTGTGAGAAGATGCAGTAATTTATCACATGGATGATGTCATCAGTGATGTCATCAGTGATGTCATTTGAAATGTCATCAGTGATGTAATCAGTGATGTCACTGACCATGTCATGAGTGATGTAATATGTGACGTCATCAGCAGTGCATTGCGGGGGCGCGAGTTATAGTTAGCTGAACTAACTATAACAGGGGAATTTCTAGGGTTTTGTACGAGGGAAATGTCCAGCTAACTATAACACCCCTGAAACCTATGGTTTTTTCAGTGAATTTCTAAGGTTTTTTAAATGCCAATTCCTAGCTATAACGCCCCTGAAACCTTTGGTTTTTTCAGTGAATTTCAAAGGTTTTTTAAATGCCAATTCCTAACTATGACGTGCATGAAACCTATGTTTTTTTCAGTGAATTTCAAAGGTTTTTAAATGCTAATTCCTATCTATAACTTATCTCGGAAGATATCATGTTTAATGATTTTCATTGGATTTGTATATTTTTCAAATTCAGTGTGTCGTTTCATTAATTACGTTTTTTTTAAAATACTTTTTTATCATCATTTTTAAAACTTATTTTTTCAATTAATTCTTTTTTAAAATTAAAAAATATTATTTGAACTTAATGGGTTTTTCAAACATATTTTTTTAACTATATGTTCAAAACTTTATTTTAAATATATTTTTTCAATGTTTTTGGATCCGTGCACCCTAAGCGCACCGTTTTCGATCCCTACGCGATAGCATCCGCGCATGGTAAGCGTTGGGTACGTGTTTAGTGCGCGATTGCAATGCGACCGGTACGCGACTCCCAGCCTATACGCGACACGTTCGATGTACGTAACGCGACGTTTACGCGCTTCCGTGAAGCGTCATCTGCGTCTATGACTCGGTAGGTGCGCGGATCCCGTGAAATATTTAACATTTAAAAAAACATGTATATATGTATTTCATGTGAATATTAATTGAAGACAAACTCTAAACTAGTCTTAAAACTAATATATTTTCACATCTAATCCTATAATTTTTTTTAATTCAATTTCGCGGATGCACGCTGGGTGCGTGCTGCGTAAGCGCAGGGTGCGCAGATCCCATGTGACCTGCAAAAAAAGAGATTTGATTGGTTCATTACACTTCCTCTTCTAACTATTGAAACACCCCACCCATTTCAATCATTCTTCTTTGACCTTCTTTAGAGCACCATCTCTTTGGAGAGAAGAAGATTTTTTAGACTAATTTTACACTTAGCTCTAACTTTTTTCAACCAAAAATGGCTTCAGGGCAGCAGGCATCACCTGCATCACCTCATACTTCTGAGGATGAATTTTTGGAGGAGGCACCACCCAAAGAACATTTTTCTTCAATGGTGTGTACATTTTTTACTTTTCCCGAGGGGCAGAATAAGACCAATGCCACCTTGGTCATGTGCAAGATTTGCAAAAGAGTCCTGTCACGAGGGGATACTAACAAGAAATACTCGTGCGGCACGGCAAGTATGATGAAGCACATGAGGACCCTTCATCCAAACAATCTTGCACGAGTGCCGACGGATGAGAAACACTCCTGCTCCTGTGCCATCCACCTCATCGCAGCCGAGCACCTCAAGAGTGCATCCATCAGCCCAAACCTTGGACATCCATCCTCAATTTCAATTTTTAAAAGTGCTCTGCACTAAGTGCAATGCAACTTTGTGCTATGGTGAGCAGTATAGAACACCCTTTCAACACAAACTGGTCTGCATGATGATGTTGTATTTACATGGAGTATAAAAAGTGCACAGAGTGCCTTTTCCTCTCTTTGTAAATATGAAAGAGTATCTTACACAATAACTATGTTACAAAAAGTGACATATTTCCATTTTTAAAATTCCTTGCGAATGATAAAAGGTAAGCACAGAGTTTTGTCTGCTAAGATGTTCAAAGAAGAATGAATGAAATAATTGCGGTCCTTCAATAGCTAAAATAGGAAATATTATGAACCCCTCAAATCTCTTTTTTTGCAGGTCGCATCTGATTATGGTCAGATTTCAAAACTACAAAGGTATAAACAGAGTGTTTTTAGAAACATGTTTCAACTTTGTAGCTTCTTGCAGACCTCCTCATTCTGCATATTGAGACTTAGTTAAACTTACCTTAACAGTAATAGGAATAAAAAATGGTACACATTTTTTTCACATTTTCATTCCAATCTAAATTCATAACAATTGCTTATTTTAAAATTTGTGTCTGTGAAAGAAAATGAAAACAAAATTATAACATGTAATAATACATTTTTTACAACACAGCATAATTTCCACAAAGTAATTTTTTTGCCTTTTTTGCTGTTCTCAGAATATATTAAATTTCACTAAAAATTGTGATTTCAATCGTACTCATCACTTACCAGCGGGCGAAAAAAAAACAATCTCAAAGATTGTTAAAAAAAAACAACATGCTATTCTCAAAAAAAAAAAGAAGATACAAATCACAGATATATAAAATGCATACAGCAAAAAAAAAATTTATAAGTTTAACTTATAAAAACTGTAAATGTTGTCACTTTAAAATATTCACCGAATCTAGGGATGAAATTTTGGAGGATGCACCACGCCCACAACGTTTTCCTTCAGTGATGTGGAAAAAATACTCGTGCGGCACAGCAAGTATGATGAAACACCTAAGGACCCTTCATCCAAACAATCTTGCACGAGAAGAGTGCAAACAGATGAGAAACACTCCTGTTCTTTATCTGTAAAAAAGAATCACAAATAAATGTATATTAATAACTTTCAAATTTATACTATTCCATTACTGTACAAACACATTTTATATAAAAACTGACTAAGAAACTGTAGCCCTGAACCTCAAGTGTGACGATGGTTAAAACACTACATGCATAGTGCATACTACTTTGAAGCAGTTCATGCCCTAAAGCCTACCTCACTAAGGGCCTCATGTAGGTAGCCAAATACCGGTCGGTAACGGCCGATTTTCGGTAAATATGCCGTTACCGACCGGTATTCAGACAAGTGAGATGTAGGAGTCCAAAAACGACTTTTCGGTAAATATGAGGCGGTAAATACCGAATCATATTTACCGAATTCTAAAATACCGAATCAGATTTACCGAATACATACGTAACGAATCGGTAAATATGAAGTGGTAAATATGAAGTGGTAAAAATTAAAATGACATGTAGGAGCACTCGGTAATTAAGAAATCCAAGAAAATCGGTAAATAAGAGTCGGTAATTAACACGGATTGAAAGCAGGTGGTAACCATCAACAGTGCATATAAGCAATCCCAAAATGCAACAGCGTGGACAACATGGCCGCTATGTATGTCATTGCAAGGCGCCTACGTCTACAGGCAGCAGGACTGAGGGTTTGGCGATGGGAGGAACGCATCTACAGACAGCGCATCACACTATTCCACCTGACTGATGCAGAGATACATGAGAGGTACAGGCTACACCCCGAAACCATCATGGACTTAATCAGGGACCTTCACCCACTCCTGGACCAGCCAATAAGAAGGGCGCACGCCATACCCCCACATGTGCAGGTGCTCTGCAGCCTACATCTGCTGGCATCCGGCAGTTATCAGGTGGTGATAGCTGCGGTGGGTGGTGTATCCCAGAGTTGCCTGTCACGTTTCTTCAGGAAGTTCCTGGATGCCATGATGCAGAGAATGCACCACTACATCAGCTTCCCCAACACACAGGCTGCACTGCAAAAAACAAAAACAGACTTTTATCACATGGCACAGTTCCCCCATGTCATCGGCTGTATTGATGGTACACACATCCCAATCTGTCCACCAGCTGACACAGAGCACATCTACAGGAACAGGAAGTCCACCCACTCCATCAATGTGCAGGTGATCTGTGATGCAGGGAACATCATCACAGATATTGTTGCAAAGTTTCCTGGGAGCACCCACGACTCGTACATCTTCCAGAATAGTGGGATCTACACACGACTGAGTGCCGGAGAATTTGGAGAGGGATACCTGCTAGGTGAGTAACAGTGACGCCCCTTGCAACCTGCAAATCATAGTGTAAAGAGGCATGTGACTGATGTTTCCCTTTAACTCATCTAGGCGACAGTGCATATGCATGCCGGTCATTCATCCTCACTCCCTACCTACACCCAGCAACCCAGAGTGAGAGACGATACAACGTGGCACACAAAACAACACGCAATGTGGTGGAGCGCACGTTTGGACTACTGAAGAGCAGGTTCCGCTGCCTCCACAAGAGCGGAGGCGCACGCCAGTACACACCCATCACCTGCTGCAAGATTATTGCCACTTGTGCAATGCTGCACAACCTTGCCACGAAAAAAGGTACAGATGTGGAACTAACATATTTTGAGGACAACGAGGATGAGTCAGGCCAGCCACAGGGCAACGCAGCTAGAGTGCCAACTGCAATCGATGGGAGAGAGAGACGGACAGAGATCACATGCAACTATTTCTGAGTAAGTAAGGGGACACAGCCAGTTGTGATTAGTCATGACGTAGTTTTAATGTGGCACCACGCCATGAACACATGAACAAGCCAATCTGGCAATATACCATCTATACAAGGAGTATGTCCAGGGTTACGTCACCCATTGGGAAGTGGCTAAGCAGGGCCACATCAATGTTTGCGCATACGCGCTGCAGTGGTCGATGGCACGGCCTGTGCATCCTCACTAGAGCCAACCCCAAGCCGCCTGCTGCTCCTGCGTCCTTCTGGGACGGGGGGTGTGATGCTGCTCCTGCTGCTGGTGTCGATGCTCTCCGCAGCATCCCCTGCAGCAGTTGTCGACGCCTGACTAGTAAATAGCACCCCTAGTGCACTTGTCACCTGCACCATCCCCCGAGACAGGTCGCTGCAGCAGTGTGTTAGGCCCTCCTGCATCGTCAAAGAGCGCCGGCACAGTAGAGAAGTCACAGTTGCCAGACGGTTGAGTGCCCTGTTGGTAGTGTCCCTTCTCTGCCGTTCCCGGCGCCGTGCCTCGATGTCAGCATCTAATTTGCTGCACAACTGCTGGATTGACTGGGACATGTCCCGAATGCCCGCAGCCATGCCGCTGATGTTATTGTCCATGTTGACTAATGTAGTTTTCATCACCCGCATGTGCCTCTGGACTGTCATGACTGCCTTTGTTTGCAGGCGCTGTTGTTTCAACATTTGGCCCTCGAGACCCAAGAAGACACCATGGCCGTCAATGGGTGCTGGTGGACTCTGGACACGCGACCTGCGGCGCCCTCTTGCTCCCGTCTGTGCTGCCTGTGAGGTGTGGGGCACAGTGGCATGGCTCCCTTCCTGGGGCCTGGTGAGTTCTTCAGGGCCCATGCTGTCGTCTGACGAGGTGTCTAAGGCTCGTAGCCTGGCTGCTGGACGCCTCCTCATTCCCACACCTGCAAGCGGAGATGTGGCCGGTGATTCAAACATGAGTGGCGATGCTGGCTCTGGGTGAGGTGATGCTGGCTCTGGGTGAGGTGATGCTGGCTCTGGGTGAGGTGATGCTGGCTCTGGCTGCGGCGAGGCTGCCTGTGTTGGTGGTGCGGCTGCCAGTGGGCCTGCTCCCTGGTCTGAACTTGTGCTGGCTAGAGGTGATATTTGTGGCCGGTGTGCCGTCTCTCCTGCAGCATGCCCTGTCCTGCATGATGTCACATCTGTGGACAGAAATACAACATTGGCTCAGTGTCCCCGAAGGGCTGCATTGAAAGCGTCACAATAAATAATTTCACATTCCAAAATGTCCTCTGTCTCCTTGTGCCTCGAGTGCGTGACATGCCTTGTTGCCCTGTAACATTTACGTCATGGTTGGTGTTTCCCTGACTACATCTCCCGGAATGCATTGCCTGTCTGCACTGACACGTGTGGACTGCAGTGTGATTCTCGTTTCACAATGGGGGATGTGGGATAGGGATAGGGGGTGCTACATTGCTGTGCTTTCGTCTTACCTTGTTGTGTGGCGGCTCTGGCAGAGCTGTCGGCGTCCCCAAGACCCACGACGCTCTCTTGCTCGATTGTGGCCCCCACCAGCTCCTCCAGTTCGGTGAGGGCAGGTGCCCTGTTGGTTCCACCTCCAGTCTGGCTGGCCTCCTTCTGGATGTCGCCCATCTTCCTCTTGGTTACAATCCTCAGGTCATACCAGCGCTTCTTTAGGACCTCTATGTCCCTGTGGGTCACTCCCACAGCATTCACATGGGCCTGGATGGCCAGCCATATGTTGCGCTTTTCAGCCTCAGGCACTTGCAGGGATTGCCTTCCAAACAGCTTCTGGTGCTGCTTCACCACCTCCTCCACCAGCACCTGGAATTCCTTGGGGCTAAATTTCAGCTTCCTCCTCCTTTCCCCTCCGTCTCTCTGTGTTCTCTGGCTGGACATGATGTTCGTTTTCCCGCTCGCACAGGCACCGGCTCCCTGCCTCTCCTCTGCACTCCAAGCCTCTCCAGGGTCGGCTAATTATGTGCACCTGCCTGGGTGTGGCCACTTCCTGGTTGGGTGGGCTGTGGTTGCACAGGATTAGCTGTTTCGTCAAGTCATGTGATTTTATGTACCGATTCCGTACATACCGATTCGGTATTTTCCGATTCGGTAAATACCGCCTCGGTATTTTCCGATTCGGTAAATACCACCTCGGTATTTTCCGATTCGGTAAATACCACCTCGGTATTTACCGATTCGGTGAATTCCGATTCGTGATTACCGAATGTTACCGAATCGGTAACTGTTACCGAATTTTTACCTACATATAACTTACCGATTCTAATTTACCGATTCGGTACGGCTCGGTATTTAAGAAACGGTAAAATTTATTTACCTACATGAGGCCCTAAAAGACTACATGCTAACTGACTAAATGATTACAGTACTATAAGGAGACACACTGGGTGAGTGACAGGATGTTTGCTAGAAGTGTATGAATACTAACTAGGGAATTGAAGGTGTGAAAGACAACTGTGTAGGTGATTAGAGGACTGCATCCATACTGCATAGGCATTTAAAGCAGTCCATGTGCTAAGGCCTGGCTCACTGCATGACTACTTGGGTACTGACTGAATGATTAGAGTACAGCAAGGAGAGTGCCTAGGTGAATTTATAAGTGGTAGGCTTTTCGCACAGGGAATGGATTAGTACTTGGTACTGAATGGGTCACTAGAGGAGTGCAAAGGGAGTGACAGGATGTTTGCTGGACTGCATGGATACTGACTAGGGAATTGAAAGTGTGAAAGACAAGTGTCTAGGTGGTTAGAAGACTGCATACATAGTGGATAGGGGTTTGAAGCAGTCCATGTGCTAAGGCCTGGCTCAGTGCATGAATACTTAGGCACTGACTGAATGATTAGAGTACTCCAAAGATAGTATCTTGGTGAATTTATAAGTGTTTGGGTTTTGGCACAGTGAATGGATTAGTACATGATGCTGAATGGGTCACTAGAGGTCTGCAAAGGGAGTTACAGGGTGTTTCCTGAAAGTGTATGGATACTGACTCGCGAATTGAAAATGGGAAAGACAAGTGTATAGTATGTTAAAAGACTGCATGCATACTACATAGACATTTCAAACAATCTATGTGGTAATGTATGGTTCACAACATGAGTACTTGGAAACTGACTAAATCATCAGACTACTGCTAGCTTAGTGCCTGGGGAAAACTTTTAAATGTCCAGTTCTGGCACAGTGAAGAGAATAGTACATGGTACTGCACTTTAGTGTCAAACCCTGACTCATTGTATCAATGCATAAGCAAAGAATAGCTTCTAAAGCTACTAAAACGTGACAACATGATCGATTTTAAAACAGTTATCTGTCATCAAATATACGCTATGTTACCAAATGCTTCTCTCACAATCCTTACCCAAATGTACACAGACTCACAGTGTGATTTTAGACAAGCAACACTATCCCTAGCAGTTTACCAAAACTCATTCACTAGTCTAGAAGAGTTAATGGTACTGCACACAATCTACATATTTAAGTACAGCACATTAGTGTCAAAGCATGACTCATTTAATCAACGCATAAGCAAAGGCCTACTTCTAATGCTACTAAAACTTGACAACATGACAGGTTTTAAAAGAGTTATCTGCTAGAAAATACACGATGGTACCAAATGCTTCTCTCACAGTGGTTCCCAAAATGCACACAGACTCACAGTGTGATTCTAGACAACAACCACTAAACCTAGGACTTTACCAAAAATCATTTACTACTGTGGAACTGATAAGGGAACTGCACACAATCTACATATTTCAGGACTGCACTTTTCTGTCAAAGCCGTAACTCATTTAATAAAAGCATAATCAAAAACTGGCTTCTAATTCTACTAAAACTTGACAACATGACAGGTTTTTAAAAAGTTATCTGTCAGAAAATACACAATGTTACCAAATGCTTCTCTCACAGTGGTTCCCAAATACACACTAACTCACAGTGTGATTCTAGACAATCATCACTATCCCTAGGAGGTTACCAAAACTCATTCACTACAGTGCAAGTGGTAAGGGAACTGCACACAATCTACATATTTCAGGACTGCACTTTTGTGTCAAAGCCTGACTCATTTAATCAAAGCATAAGCAAAAACTGCCTTCTAATGCTACTAAAACTTGACAACAAGACAGGTTTTAAAACAGTTATCTGTCAGCAAATACACAATATTACCACATACTTCTCTCAGCACATGCCCTAAAGCCTACCTCACTAAAAAACTACATGCTAACTGACTAAATGATTGCAGTACTATAAGGAGACACACTGGGTGAGTGACAGGGTGTTTTATAGAAGTGTATGAACACTAACTAAGGAATTGAAGGTGTGAAAGACAACTGTGTAGGTGATTAGAGGACTGCATCCATACTGCATAGGCATTTAAAGCAGTCCATGTGCTAAGGCCTGGCTCACTGCATGACTACTTGGGTACTGACTGAATGATTAGAGTACAGCAAGGAGAATGCCTAGGTGAATTTATATGTGGTAGGCTTTTCGCACAGTGAATTGATTAGTGCGTGGTACAGAATGGGTCACTAGAGGAGTGCAAAGGGAGTGACAGGATGTTTGCTGGACTGTATGGATACTGACTAGGGAATTGAAAGTGTGAAAGACAAGTATCTAGGTGGTTAGAAGACCGCATACATAGTGGATAGGGGTTTGAAGCAGTCCATGTGCTAAGGCCTGGCTCAGTGTGTGAATACTTAGGCACTGACTGAATGATTAGAGTACTCCAAAGATAGTATCTTGGTGAATTTATAAGTGTTTGGGTTTTGGCACAGTGAATGGATTAGTACATGATGCTGAATGGGTCACTAGAGGACTGCAAAGGGAGTTATAGGGTGTTTCCTGGAAGTGTATGGATACTGACTAGCGAATTGAAAATGTGAAAGACAAGTGTATAGTATGTTAGAAGACTGCAAGCATACTACATAGACATTTCAAACAATCTATGTGGTAATGTATGGTTCACAACATGAGTACTTGGAAATTGACTAAATCATCAGACTACTGCTAGCTTAGTGCCTGGGTAAAACTTTTAAATTTCCAGTTCTGGCACAGTGAAGCGAATAGTACATGGTACTGCACTTTAGTGTCAAACCCTGACTCATTGTATCAATGCATAAGCAAAGAATAGCTACTAAAACTTGACAACATGACCGATTTTAAAACAGTTATCTGTCATCAAATACACTATGTTGCCAAATGCTTCTCTCACAATCCTTACCCAAATGTACACAGACTCACAGTGTGGTTTTAGACAAGCAACACTATCCCTAGCAGCTTACCAAAACTCATTCACTACTGTGCAAGGGGTAAGGAGACTACACACAATCTACATATTAAAGTACAGCACATTAGTCTCAAAGCATGACTTATTTTATCAATGCATAAGCAAACACTGGCTTCTAATGATACTAAAATTTGACAACATGACAGGTTTTAAAACAGTTATCTGACAGCAAATACACGATGTTACCAAATGCTTCTCTCACAGTGGTTCCCAAATGCACATATACTCACTGTGTGATTCTAGACAAACAACACTATCCCTTGCACTATACCAAAACACATTTCTTCATCTAGAAGAAGTACTACATTTTAGTATAGATACATAACATAACTAATTTCACAAATTCTTAAACAATGACTGGTTTCTAATTCTACCAACATATAAAAACAGCACAGTTATCTGTCTGCAAACACATGAAAAACACAAATGATTATCACAGAATGGTTTCTACATGCACACACACTGTCAATAAGATTGTAGAGAAAAAAGTACTCCCTACACTTTAGCAGGAGAAATACATTAGTCTGATAAAAATCAAAATAGTCTACATACATCCCCTCACAATTAAATAACTCACCTTTCAAGTTGTTTTGTAGATTAAAAGGTATATCAGTCACTCACCATATTTTCTTTTACAGAATCTCTGCACTGTGCACCTCTCAGCAAAAACAAAGAATGTAAAAGTTTCGCTTTCATTTTCCACACATATACATGTAAACATCAAATCACAATTAACCCTGGGCGTAGTTCGCGAAGTAGCACTTCACGAAGCTATGCAAAGTGCAGTTCACACTACGCGAGCTACGCGTAGCACTTCGCGAACTGCGTAGTACCTTTTTCGCACTGTGCCAGATGTCATTTTCAATGATTGCACAGTGTGGACAAGCAACCGGCACTGTGCAATCATTGAAAATGGCATCTTGCACAGTGCGAGCTGTAGTTTTCTGCTGCTCGAGTAGATTTTTACTCGAGCGGCAGCTTTCTCAACGCGAACTGGTAGTTTCTCATCGCGAGCAGTCGCGAGCATATGCGACCACTCGCAATGAGAAACCTGACCTCCTCGCGTTGGGAATCTCGCCGGGAGATTTATTTTCCATGCTCGCGATCGCCAACTTGATGTTGCTGATCGCGAACAAGGAAAAAGTCTCGCCGGGATGTCATTTTGCTTGCTCGCGGTCGCCAACTTGACGTTGAGGACCGCGAGCAAGCAAAAAATGACTGCAGCACTACGCAACACTACGCTACGCGTGTTCGCACTGTGCTACGTGCAGTTCGCATAGTGCGAAGTAGCGCGAACTTCGCAAACTACGCGAGCTTTGCCCAGGCTTAATCACAATCCTTCACACATAAACTCAAAAGCAAACACACATTTCTATTGGTTTAACATTTCAAACCTTTCCAACTGAAATACATTTCAACCCTTCCCCCAATCTGCCTTCTACCTGTTACCATAGAAACAGCTCATGGAACACTGCACTGAGCACACAGGTCACAAGTTCAGCACACAAAGTTGCTAAACAAGACAGGAAGTGTGCTTGACTTTTCAACATATCAGCTTATCATATATAATGTTACTTACAATCTTTTTTTTTCAACCAATAAGAATCATACCTTTAAAAAACAGAAATATACACCCTACCTTTCAGTGTAGAAAGTAGTCATACAACCAATGATTTCTTGTCTTTTTTCAAAAAAATATACTGTGTATCCGCGCACCCAATGCGAGAGATTCCGTGCACCCAACGCGTTAGGATGCACGCACCTTGCGCGCATTCCACCGTTTTTTTTTTTTTTAAGAGGACCCCAGGGGGTCCTTCTAGGACCCCCTAAGCACCTCTAGAGGGTCAGAGTATTTCCACTCTGCCCCTTTATATGTTTTACACACTTATTCCCCTTACTTCTTTTGCATAAATGGTGTGAATCGGTTCAGTAGTTCCTGAGAAAATTAGAGTTAAAAGTACATATACATCTATGGCCGGAGAGGATCTGCGGACCCTTCCCGCACCGTAAGCGCACCCTCCCCGAACCGAGCACGCACTCTCCCGATCGTGCGCTGAATGCTAATTGGCTGTCGAATGTCTGTCTACATTCGAAACCAGGAACTGTTGGCGGCCATTTTCTGCCTCAGTAGAAGCGAGGCTGAAGAAGCAAGGGGAATAAGTGTGTAAAACATATAAAGGGGGCAGAGTGGAAATACTCTGACCCTCTAGAGGTGCTCAGGGGGTCCCAGAAGGACTCCCTGGGGCCCCCTTTTTTTAAAAAGAAAAAACGGCGAAATGCACGCAGGGTGCGCGCATCCTATCGTGTTGGGTGCATGGATTCTCTCACGTTGGGTGCACGGATCCAAGGAAAAAAAAAATTGAAAAAAGACAAGAAATCATTGGTTGTATGACAACTTTCTACACTGAAAGGTAGGGTGTATATTTCTGTTTTTTAAAGGCATGATTCTTATTGGTTAACAAATACTGATTGTAAGGAACATTATATATGATAAGCTGATATGTTGAAAAGTCAAGCACACTTGCTGTCTTGTTTAGCAACATTGTGTGCTGAACTTGTGACCTGTGTGCTCAGTGCAGTGTTCCATGACCTGTTTCTATGGTAACAGGCAGAAGTCAGATTGGGGGAAGGGTTGAAATGTATTTCATTTGGAAAGGGTTGAAATGTTTAACCAATAGAAATGTGTGTTTGCTTTTGAATTTATGTGTGAAGGATTGTGATTTGATGTTTACATGTATATGTGTTTTAAATGAAAGGGAAACTTTTCCATTCTTTGTTTTTGCTGAGAGGTGCACAGTGCAGAGATTCGGTAAAAGAAAATTTGGTGTGTGACTGATATACTTCTTAATCTACAAAACAAATTGAAAGGTGAGTTATTTATTTGTGAGGGGATGTATGTAGACTATTTTGATTTTAATCAGACTAATGTATTTCTCCTGCTAAAGTGTAGGGAGTACTTTTTTTCTCTACAATCTTATTGACAGTGTGAGTGCATGTAGAAACCATTCTGTGATAAGCATTTGTGTTTTTCATGTGTTTGCAGACAGATAACTGTGCTGTTTTTATATTTTGGTAGAATTAGAAACCAGTCATTGTTTATGAATTTGTGAAATTAATTATGTTTCTATATTAAAATGTAGTACTCCTTCTAGATGAAGAAATGTGTTTTGGTATAGTGCAAGGGATAGTGTTGTTTGTCTAGAATCACACAGTGAGTATGTGTGCATTTGGGAACCACTGTGAGAGAAGCATTTGGTAACATCGTGTATTTGCTGACAGAACCTGTCATGTTGTCAAGTTTTAGTAGCATTAGAAGCCAGTCTTTGCTTATGCATTGATAAAATAAGTCATGCTTTGACACTAATGTGCTGTACTTTGATATGTAGATTGTGTGTAGTCTCCTTACCCCTTGCACAGTAGTGAATGAGTTGTGGTAAGCTGCTAGGGATAGTGTTGCTTGTCTAGAATCACACTGCGAGTCTGTGTGCATTTGGGAACCACTGTGAGAGAAGTATGTGGTAACATAGTGTATTTGCTGACAGATAACTGTTTTAAGACCTGTCTTGTTGTCAAGTTTTAGTAGCATTAGAAGGCAGTTTTTGCTTATGCTTTGATTAAATGAGTCAGGCTTTGGCACAAAAGTACAATCCTGAAATATGTAGATTGTGTGCAGTTCCCTTACCACTTCCACTGTAGTGAATGAGTTTTGGTAAACTCCTAGGGATAGTGGTGCTTGTCTAGAATCACACTGTGAGTTAGTGTGCATTTGGGAACCACTGTGAGAGAAGCATTTGGTAACATCGTGTATTTTCTGACAGATAACTTTTTTTAAACCTGTCATGTTGTCATGTTTTAGTAGCATTAGAAGCCAGTCTTTGCTTATGCGCTGATTAAATGAGTTAGGCTTTGACACAAAAGTGCAGTTCTGAAATATGTAGATTGTGTGCAGTTCCCATTCCACTTCCACAGTAGTGAATGATTTTTGGTAAACTCCTAGGTATAGTGGTTGTTGTCTAGAATCACACTATCAGTCTGTTTGCATTTGGGAACCACTGTGAGAGAAGCATTTGGTAACATTGTGTATTTGGTGACAGATAACTCTGTTAAAACCTGTCATGTTGTCAAGTTTTAGTAGCATTAGAAGCCAGTCTTTGCTTATGCATTGATAATTTGATTCATGCTTTCACACTAATGTGCTGTACTTTAATGTGTAGATTGTGTGTAGTCTCCTTACCCCTTGCACAGTGGTGAATGAGTTTTGGTAAGCTGCTAGGGATAGTGTTGCTTGTCTAGAATCACACTGTGAGTCTGTGTGCATTTGGGAACCACTGTGAGAGAAGCATTTAGTAACATTGTGTATTTGCTGACAGATACTTGTTTTAAAACCTGTCTTGTTGTCAATTTTTAGTAGTATTAGAAGCCAGTTTTTGCTTATGCTTTGATTAAATGAGTCAGGCTTTGGCACAAAAGTACAATCCTGAAATATGTAGATTGTGTGCAGTTCCCTTACCACTTCCACTGTAGTGAATGAGTTTTGGTAAACTCCTAGGGATAGTGGTGCTTGTCTAGAATCACACTGTGAGTTAGTGTGCATTTGGGAACCACTGTGAGAGAAGCATTTGGTAACATCGTGTATTTTCTGACAGATAACTTTTTTTAAACCTGTCATGTTGTCATGTTTTAGTAGCATTAGAAGCCAGTCTTTGCTTATGCGCTGATTAAATGAGTTAGGCTTTGACACAAAAGTGCAGTTCTGAAATATGTAGATTGTGTGCAGTTCCCTTTCCACTTCCACAGTAGTGAATGATTTTTGGTAAACTCCTAGGTATAGTGGTTGTTGTCTAGAATCACACTATCAGTCTGTTTGCATTTGGGAACCACTGTGAGAGAAGCATTTGGTAACATTGTGTATTTGGTGACAGATAACTCTGTTAAAACCTGTCATGTTGTCAAGTTTTAGTAGCATTAGAAGCCAGTCTTTGCTTATGCATTGATAATTTGATTCATGCTTTCACACTAATGTGCTGTACTTTAATGTGTAGATTGTGTGTAGTCTCCTTACCCCTTGCACAGTAGTGAATGAGTTTTGGTAAGCTGCTAGGGATAGTGTTGCTTGTCTAGAATCACACTGTGAGTCTGTGTGCATTTGGGAACCACTGTGAGAGAAGCATTTAGTAACATTGTGTATTTGCTGACAGATACTTGTTTTAAAACCTGTCTTGTTGTCAAGTTTTAGTAGCATTAGAAGCCAGTTTTTGCTTATGCTTTGATGAAATGAGTCAGGCTTTGACACAATAGTGCAGTCCTGAAATATGTAGATTGTGTGCAGTTCCCTTATTACTTCCTCAGTAGTGAATGATTTTTGGTAAACTCCTAGGTATAGTGGTTGTTGTCTAGAATCACACTGTGAGTCTGTGTGCATTTGGGAACCACTGTGAGATAAGCATTTCGTAACATCGTGTATTTTCTGGCAGATAACTCTTTTAAAACCTGTCATGTTGTCAAGTTTTAGTAGCATTAGAAGCCAGTCTTTGTTTATGCGTCGATTAAATGAGTCATGCTTTGACACTAATGTGCTGTACTTAAATATGTGGATTGTGTGCAGAACCTTACCTCTTCTAGACTAGTGAATGAGTTTTGGTAAACTGCTAGGGATAGTGTTGCTTGTCTAAAATCACACTGTGAGTCTGTGTACATTTGGGTTAGGATTGTGATAGAAGCATTTGGTAACATGGTGTATTTGCTGACAGATAACTGTTTTAAAATCGGTCATGTTGTCAAGTTTTAGTAGCTTTAGAAGCTATTCTTTGCTTATGCATTGATAAAATGAGTCAGGGTTTGACACTAAAGTGCAGTACCATGTACTATTCTCTTCACTGTGCCAGAACTGAAAATGTAAAAGTTTTACCCAGGCACTGTCCTAGCGGTAGTCTGATGATTTAGTCAGTTTCCAAGTACTCATGTTTTGAACCATACATCACCACATAGACTGCTTCAAATGTCTATGCAATATGAATGCAGTCTTCTAAAATACTATACACTTGTCTTTCACATCTTAAATTCCCTAGTCAGTATCCATACAGTCCAGCAAACATCCTGTCACTCCCTTTGCACTCCTCTAGTGACCCATTCAGTGCCAAGTACTAATCCATTCACTGTGTCAAAAGCCAACCACTTATAAATTCACCCAGGCACTCTCTTTGCTGTACTCTTATCATTCCGTCAGTTCCCAAGTACTCATGCAGTGAGCCAGGCCTTAGCACATAGACTGCTTCAAATGCCTATTCACTATGCATGCAGGCCTCTAACCACCTACACAGTTGTCTTTCACACCTTCAATTCCCCAGTCAGTATTCATACACTTCTAGCAAACATCCTGTCACTTACCCAGTGTGTCTCCTTATAGTACTGTAATCATTCAGTCAGTTAGCATGTAGTCTTTTAGTGAGGTAGGCTTTAGGGCATGAAGTGCTTCAAAGTAGTATGCACTATGCATACAGTGTTTTAACCATCCTCACACTTGTGGTTCAGGGCTATAGTTTCTTAGTCAGTTTTTATATAAAATGTGTTTGTACAGTAATGGAATAGTATAAATTTGAAAGTTATTAATATACATTTATTTGTGATTCTTTTTTACAGATACAGAACAGGAGTGTTTCACGTGCAAGATTGTTTGGATGAAGGGTCCTTCGGTGTTTCATCATACTTGCCGTGCCATACGAGTATTTCTTGTTAGGATCCTCTTGCAACAGAACTCTTTTGTAAATCTTGCACGTGACCAAGGTGGCATTGATCTTTTTTTTTTTTCCCCTCGGGAAAAGTAAAACATTTCCACACCACTGAAGGAAAACGTTGTGGGCGTGGTGCGTCCTCCAAAAATTCATCCTTAGATTTGGTGAATATTTTAAAGCGACAACATTTACAGTTTTTGTAAGTTAAACTTATAAAATTTTGTTAGCTGTAAGCATTTTATATATCTGTGATTTGTATCTTGTGGTATTTTGTTGAGAATAGCATGTTGGGTTGTTTTAACAATTTTTTTGATTGTTTTTTTTTTGCCCACTGTTAATTGATGAGTACGATTGAAATCACTATTTTTAGTGAAATTTAATATATTCTGAGAACAGTAAAAAAGGCAAACAAATTACTTTGTGGAAATTATGCTGTGTTGTAAAAAATGTATTATTACATGTTATAAGTTTTTTTTTCCTTTTCTTTCACAGATCCAAATTTAAAAATAAGCAATTCATATGAATTTAGATTGCAATGAAAATCTGAAAAAAATGTATACCATTTTTTACTGCTATTACTGTGAAGGTAAGTTTAACTAAGTCTCAATATGCAGAATGAGGAGGTCTGCAAGAAGCTACAAAGCTGAAACACGTTTCTAAAAACACTCTGTTTATACCTATGTAGTTTTGAAATCTGACCATAATCAGATATCATGTGACCTGCAAAAAAATAGATTTGAAGGGTTCATAATATTTCCCATTGTAGCTATTGAAGGACCGCAATTATTTCAATCATTCTTCTTTGAACATCTTTGCAGACAAACTCTGTGCTTACCTTCTATCATTCGCAAGGAATTTTTAAACTGGAAATATGTCACTTTTTGTAACATAGTTATTGCGCAAGACACTCTTTCATATTTACAAAGAGAGGAAAAGGCACTCTGTGCACTTTTTATACTCCTTGAAAATACAACCTCATTATGCACACCAGTTTTCTTTGAAAGGGTGTTCTATAAGTGTTGTTGTGCCAATTTGCATTGAATACTCACAGAACAAGACACATGTCTAGATTTGTCAGAAATCATTAATCTCGATTTGTGTGTGAATGCTGCACCATTCTAAAATTGGTGTAGGAAAGCACAACAAGGAGAATTGTTTTCCTTTCCCCATATTTTTACATCTTCAATGTATGCTAAAATGCTCATCATACATTAAAGGAGAAAAATGCCTTTACTGATTGTTTTTGTGCAGGAAGGTGTGTCTTCCTGCACAAAAACAATCTGCACATGACACAGATATCCTTGCACTATGGTGCAAGGGTGCCTGTGTCACCACATGGCTGCAGTTTAAGCAGCCATGCAGAGAGAAGCATAGATTTGCAACATATTTATGTACATATGTTGCATCCCTGTGCTTCGGAAATACTACAGCTCACTGTAGTTAAAGAGTTTACTGTGTGATGCTGCAGCACTTCCTCATAGTTCTGCACTCATACATTCACCATACGCTACTAATGCATTTGTTCAGTAAATTACGTACTACACATACATTCATCTAAACTTTCACAGACAAACAAACAAATATAGCTCTTTTTTTAAACCAGGAAAGTTAGTTCTTTGAAGATCTTTTTTTTTTCTTCTTTTTTGTTTTTTTAATTTTTTTTTACTTTTTGGAACAATTTTGTTATTTTTTGCTTTTTTCAAACGGAAAAAAAGACAACAGGAGGAACAAAACAGTCAACTTCTGCAAAAAAAAAAATAAACACAAGTTTAGCACTTGTGGTTTTGCTGCGCTCGGCAGATTAGTTAAATTGACTGCTCGCCGTAACATAGCAGTTTGTTGCATTTATTGCAACTAGTTTTTAGTTTTCCAAATTCTGGACGTATGTCCGGGTGAGTGCTCGATGGTGATGCTGCAGAAGTGCTTGCCACTGCTGGCTGAGGCTGGTGTCGGAGTCTTCTGCATTTCTGCTTGGCCAGGTTCACAGGATGCAGAGTCTTCAGGTGTTTTAACATACTCGCAGTCCCACAAGAGTATTTTTTTGATGGATCTCCTCTGGAAAGCACTCTTTGACATATTTTACATGTCACTTTAGTTGAATTAGTTTTATTTTGTCCTTCAGGGTAGGTAAAAAATGTCCACACCACAGAGGTGTATCTTTCTGTGCGTGGAGGTTCCACAACAAATTCCTCATCGGACGAATAGTCTGATTCTGATGGTGGCTGCTGTGCAGAAGCCACTGTCTTCAGAAAAATTGCAGCTGTGGAAATCTTCCCCAAAAAGTTTCTTCTAGTTCTAAGGTGTGAGATGTTCCTCAAAAGAAGCGCAAAGAAGAATGATTGAAATGGGTGGGGTCTTTCAATAGTTAGAATAGGAAGTGTAATGAACCAATCAAATCTCTTTTTTTGCAGGTCACATGGGATCCGCGCACCGTACGCTTACGCACCACGCACCCAGCGCGCATCCACGAAATTGAATTTAAAAGGAATATAGGATTAGATGTAAAAATATATTACTTTCATGAGTAGATTACAGTTTGTGTTCAATTAATGTTCACATGAAATACATATATATATGTTTTTTTAAATGTAAAATATGTCGCTGGATCCATGCACCCATCGTGTCATACATGCATATGACGCATCGCGGAAGCACGCACACGTCGCGTTACGTACATTGTACGTGTCGCGTATAGGCTTGGAGTCGCGTACCGGTCGCATTGCAAACCCGTACCCAACGCATACCGTGCGCGGATGCTTTCGCGTAGGGATCGAGAACTGTGTGCATAGGGTGCGCGAATCCCAAAAAAATGGAGAAAAAATAGGAAAACATAAAGTTTTAAAAATATAGTTTAAAAATTGTTTTAAAAATATAAAAAAATATTTTTTAAAAACCCAATAAAAACAAATAATATTTTTAAATTTTTAAAAGAATTGAAAAAATAAGTTAAAAAAATGGTGATAAACTAGTATTTCAAAAAAACATAATTAATGAAATTGACACACTGAAATTGAAAATATAGAAATCCAATGAAAATCATTAAACATGATATCTTTAGAGATAAGTTGTAGATAGGAATTAGCATTTACAAAACCTTTGAAATTCACTGAAAAACTATAGGTTTCATGCACGTTATAGTTAGGAATTGGCATTTAAAAAACCTATGAAATTCACTGAAAAAACTATAGGTTTCAGGGGCGTTCTAGTTAGGTATTGGCATTTAAAAAATCTTAGAAATTCACTGAAAAAACCATAGGTTTTAGCGGCGTTATAGTTAGCTGGACATTTCCCTCGTACAAAACCCTAGAAATTCCCCCGTTATAGTTAGTTCAGCTAACTATAACTCACGCCCCTGCAATGCACTGCTGATGACATCACATATTACATCACTCATGACATGGTCAGTGACATCACTGATGACATCACTGATGACATCTCAAATGACATCACTGATGACATCACTGATGACGTCATCCAGTGAGTGTGTGTTTCTGTAAATTTTAAATATGTTTAATATATATATAGGGAAAAACCTATGGAAGAATGAGTGGGTGTATAAGTGTGTGAGTGGATGATTTAGTAGGTGCGTGACTGACTCTATAAGTGAGTCATTAAACATATCTTACTGCAGACTAGCGAGTAAACTGTGTGAATGTCTGTATCTGTCTGTCTGTTGGTGTATAAGCGGCTGCATGGTTTTGTGAATAGCTATATGAGTGTCTCTAGTGGTTATTGATTGGTTGTCTGAGTATCTGTATGGGTGCCTGAGTGTTTGTGTGGGTGGGGTGTGTGTGACTCTGTGCATACATGTGTGAGTGGTTGATTCTATGGGTGCATGGTTTTAAGAGTGCATCTGTGATGGACTGTATGGTTGGGTGAGTGTATGTATGGGTGTGTTATTGATTTTGTATATCTCAGTGGTACATGTGACTAACTACATATGTGAATGGAAGTATATATGTGTGTAAGAGTATATAAGTGGGTATATGTGAGAGTGTGTGATTGTGAGAGTGGCTGTATGGATGAGTGTGTGCTTGTATCAGTGATTGTATAAGAGCATAAGAATGTGGTACTAGTTTTATAAGTAAGTGAACTTGTGCGTGTATAACTGCATAGGTGAGTAAATGGGAGTGTGATTAATTATTTGCATGACTGACTAGGTGTGAGAGTACCTCTATGGATGATTAGTCGTGTGTGAGTATCTATGTAGGTGTATAAATGCATAGGATAGTCCTGTACTGAGTGACTGTAAGTATGAATGACTGTACAGGTGAGTGAGTGGATGTGTATGTAGATCTAAGAGTCAATGAGTGGGTATGTAGTTATTGGTATTGGAGTATCTATGGTTTTGAGAATGGACGTCTGAAATTTTGATTGAGTGTATCAAAGGGTGTGAGAAGATGCACTAATTTATCACATGGATGACGTCATCAGTGATGTCATCAGTGATGTCACTGACCATGTCATGAGTGATGCAATATGTGACGTCATCAGCAGTGCATTGCGGGTGCGCGAGTTATAGTTAGCTGAACTAACTATAACGGGGGAATTTCTAGGGTTTTGTACGAGGGAAATGTCCAGCTAACTATAACGCCCCATAAACCTATGTTTCAGTGAATTTCTAAGGTTTTTTTAAATGCTAATTTCTAACTTCAACGACTCTGAAACCTATGTTTTTTTCAATGAATTTCAAAGCTTTTTCAAATGCAAATTTTTAAGTTTAAAAGTAGTTATACCTATTTTTTTGCACTGATTTTCTACAGTTTTTTAATATATTATTCATTAAATACCATTATATATTTTTCTGAACATTAAAAAAAAAAATTAAAAAAATGAAAACTGAAATATTGTTTAATTTTTTAATTTTAATATATTTATATTATTATCTTATTTAATGTTTTATTTCCAAAATGTTTTCGGAGTCGCGCACCAAAAGCGTACACATCACAGTGGGTGCACGGATTCTAGACGCCATTTTAGAAACATCGTGAAGAATCCGCGTACGCTGTGCGATGGCTGCGTGTTTTTCAGTTACATCACATACATTTAATATTACCTGATGTGCGCGATTGGTATGCGACAAGTCCATGACTCCTGCTCCCACGTATTCACGACACATGCGCATTATGGTACGCGATGCTAGCGCGGTGGCGGGTCCCGCGTGGCGTCATATATGTGCAGGGGCGCGCTGGGTGCGCGACTCCCGCAAAATGTTTTTATGTTCTAAAATGATATGTATGTGT
This sequence comes from Triturus cristatus, assembly GCF_964204655.1. NCBI lineage: Eukaryota > Metazoa > Chordata > Amphibia > Caudata > Salamandridae > Triturus > Triturus cristatus. Next base: position 847,007,988 of record NC_140589.1, read on the forward strand.
GTTTAATATATATATTAGGGTAAGAGACTATCTAAGATATTCATAAAAATAATATATTTGTACTTATAATAAACTTATATTAGTTTTAAATATATTTGTGCGAAGTCGCGTCGGGTGCATGCTTCGTGAGCTCAGAGTGCGCGGATCCCATGTGAACTCAAAAAAAAAAGATTTCATTGCTTCATAACATTTCCCACTGTACCTATTGAATGATCCCACCCATTTTAATCGTTCTTTTTGGAGCATCTTTAGAAAGACATCTCTTTTCCTACAAGAACCCTTTTTGCTTGTTTTTTTTGGTGTTTTTCAAAAAATATCAAACAAAATGGCATCTGGACAGCAGTAGCAGCAGGCGGAAGTATCTTCTGAAGAAGAATTCTTGCAGGAGGCACTACGTCCACAGAGGCCGGAATCTGTAGTGTGGAAATTCTTCACTTTTCCACCTGGAGAGAAGAAAGTAAATGCGAGAAAGGTGATGTGCAAAATTTGTGACCAAGTCCTGTCAAGAGGCAGTGAAAAAAATACTCTTGTGGCACTGCTTCTATGTACAAGCATCTCCGGACCACACATCCTCTCAATCTTGCTCGGGAGGAAATGAGGCGAGCTGCTTTGAACCCCTCACCTGCTGTGGCAAGTACATCTGGAGCGTCCTCAGGAACACCTGCAATGGATATTAGGCCAGAATTCGCCTTTCTCGAGCAACACTGCGTGAAGTGTAAGAAACTTATTTGCTTCGGTGAGCAGTCGGTGGATGCAGTTTGTGCTGCGCAATGCAACCATTGTTGTTAATTTTTTTGTTTTTTTGTTTTTGTAATGATAAGTAATTCCAAATGTTTCCTGTTTTATTTGTTCTTTTTTTTGTTCATTTTTTGAAAAAAACAACAAAAATACAAAATTGTTCAAAAAAATAAAAAAAAATACAAAAGAAAAAAGAAGAACTACCTTATCTGGTTAAAGAAAGAACTATAATTGCAAGGTGATTTGTGAAAGTTTGGTTGAATATATGTATACAGCATGATTGACTGAAAGAATGCATTAGTAGTGTATGGTGAATTTATAGCGTGACACTGCAAGCTCTTTAGCTGCACTGCACTGTGGCACTTCCGAAGCATATGTACATGAATATGTTGCAACTCTATGCTTCCCTCTGCACTGCTGCACAAACTGCAGCCATGCAGTGACATAGGCCCCCTTGCACCATGGTGCAAGGATTTCTGTGTCGTATGGAGATTGTTTTTGTGCAGGAAGGGACACCTTCCTGCACAAAAACAATCAGTAAAGGCATTTTCCTCTTTCAATGTATGCTGTGGAATACAGCATGCATTGAAAGAGGAAAAAATGAGGGGAAATGAAAACGATTCTCCTCGTTGCGCCTTGCTACACCAACTCTAGGATGGCGCAGCATTCACTCACATCTCCACATTTACGATTTCTCATAAATCTGGAGATGTGTCTTGTTCTATGGGTGTTGCCTGGGAACACCCACAGCAACACCTATGGGACGCCCCTTCAATGCAAAGTTCTCTGGCTTTTCCTCTCCTTGTCAATATGAAGGATTGACTGGCGCCATCACTACGTTACAAAAAGTGACGTACTGGTGGCGCAGTGTGCTTGTAAATCTGTCCCATAAGTGCTTAGGTATTGGCAGACTGATACAATAAGAGCATAGTGATGAATGGGTGATTGAAGAATTGCATGAGACTGCCAGGAGGTATCCTACGCTGCATGGGTACTACTTCAGTATTTAATGGAGTGGACCAATAGTATGTATCTGATTAGAGATTTGTAGGGATTATGCACAGGATATTTTATGTGTACTTGTGTTGGTGCCTAGGTCATTTCATAAGAATATCACTAGTAACTGGAATGATGACAGTGCTGCAAACAGAGTGAACACTTATTTTATAAGTGCTTACGTATTGGTGGAGTGATAGGATAAGTAGATAGTCGTAGATAAGTGATTAAAGAAGTGCATGGGACAGACTGGACGATTCCTACACTGCGTGAGTACTAACTGGGTAATTAGAAGAGTGTAACAATAGTATGTAGCTAGTTAGAGGTCTGCTTGGATAGTGAACAAAATATTATAGATTTACTTGCGTTAGTAGCTAGACCATTCCATAAGTTCATGACTAGTAACTAGAATAATTACAGTATTACAAACAGAGTGTATAGTGAATTTATAAGTGCTTAGGTATTGGTGGAGTAATAGGATAAGTAGATAGTCCTGGATGGGTGATTGGAAAAATGCATGGGACAGACAGGAGGATTCCTACACTGCATAGGTCCTAACTGGGTATTTAGGAGAGCGTATCAATAGTTTGTAGCTGGTTAGAGGTGTGCATGCATAGTGCACAAAATATTGTACCTGCACTTGTGTTTTTGACTACGCCATTCCTTAAGTATACGACTAATAACTGGAGTAATTTAAGTGTTGCAAAGAAAGTGCGTGCTAAATTTATAAGAGCTTAGGTATTGGTGGAGTGATAGGATATGTAGATAGTGCTGGATGGGTGAATGGAGAAGTGCATGGGACAAACAGATGGATCACTAGACTGCATAGGTACTTCCAGGGTATTTAGAAGAGCGTATCATTAGTATGTAGCTGGTTAGAGGTCTGCATGCATAGTATACACAATATTGTACCTGCACTTGTGTTAGTGGCTAGGCCATTCCTTAAGTATATGACTAATAGCTGGAGTAATTTCAGTGCTGCAAAGAGAGTGCATGCTAAATGTATTAGTGCTTAGTTATTGGCAGAGTGATAGGATATGTAGATAGTGCTGGATGGTTGAATGGAGAAGTGCATGGGACAGTCAGAAGGATTCCTAGACTGCATAGGTACTAACTGAGTATTTAAAAGACTGTATCAAAGCTATGTAGCTGATTAGAGATCTGCATGCATAGTTCACAGAATATTGTAGCTGTACTAGTATTGGTGTGTCTATGGTTTCGAGAATGGTAGTCTGTATTTTAGGGTGTGAGGAGGTGCATCAGATGATCACGTAGATTATGTCATCAGTGATGTCATTTGAGATGTCATCAGTGATGTCATCAGTGATGTCACTGACATGTCATGAGTGATGTAATATGTGACGTCATCAGCAGTGCATTACTTTAATCCAAAAAGCTGGCTGCCATATTGGACTGGTCACAATGTGAAAATTCAGGAATTGATACAATAAAGAAAAGAAAACAAGTGTTAATATGCACACAATGTCATTTCAGCATATCTTGCCCCGTGACTGCCATTCCTGTATGTTCGTCAACATGACTTATTCATAATAAACATACTTAGAATTGAAAACATCAACATAAACAATGGACTACACATTACTTTAAAGTGAAAGGCTATCAGCCATATTAATCTGGGCACGTTGAGTATTATAATGGTTCTTACATGAACGAAAAGGAAAAAAACACACACTATCCCTAAATAAAGTTCTAGCGATTATAGTTCCATTCCGCTCACAGCTCATTAGAGATGTCATGATTTATGTCATGAGTGATGTAACTGACCATGTCACGAATTATGTAATGTCTGAGGTCATTAGTAGGCCTGGGCAAAAATTTCGTTCCGTTCGCGGAAATTGCGATAATTTGACATTTTTGCGTTCCGCGGAGAGCGCGAAAATGTCAAAAATTCCGGTTTCCGCAGCTTGGCGATAATTTGTTTCTTGCTCGCGCTGTAAAATGATACATTCTTGCGCGCGCGCGATCGCCTTACCTGAATCCCTGCGTTCGCCGACAAGTTTTCTTGATCCGGTCGCGTTCTCCATGAGATGTTGTATTGTTTTTAGCCATTTGCGCTGTCTCGCGACAGTTCGCGCCCGCAGTGACGTCATGCGTCGCGCGATCACGTCTTTCTTCTCGCGATCATGCACCGCGAGAACAACTCAAAACAAGATGGCCGCGCCTGCAAGCAACCACATGGGTAAGTTGGCGACCCGCAACCATGCAGAAAATCTCGCGAACATGCCGGAAAAAAACTTCCGCATCTTCGCGATATTTCTGCTTGTTTGCGATAATTTTAAACATTCTCGCGATAATTTGCGAAGGTTAATTCCGCAAATTCCGCCCACCCCTAGTCATTAGCAGTACATTGCGGAGGCGTAAGTTATAGTTAGCTCAGGTAACTATAACTGCTGAATTTCACTGGTTGTGTATGAGTGAAATCTGAGTCTAACTATACCATCCCTGTAATCTTTGTTTTTTACAGCAAATTTCTAGTTTATTTTTAAAGTTAAGTAAGATGTATATCACAATGGATGGTGGGGGGTTGGAAGCAGGGCCTGGCATTGTGCTGCCCCCACCCAAGCTTGCTGCTCCTGCCTTCCCTCCTCCTAGCCATCCATTGTACAAGTCCATGTCCCTGCTCCCTTATTACAGCCATGTGTGGCTGTTGTTCTGCCACTGGCCTTCCCGCCTTCTCTGAACAGTTAGCATGCTGCCCCATCCACCTCCTCCCTATCCTCTGTTGTCTGAATCCATGGACTAGCCTCCTCCCTCCTGCCATGCATGGTCTGATGTGCTACCACTGCCCTCCATTTAGCATGATGTACCAGTCCACTCCTCCTGCCCTCCATTGCCCAATGTTATGCCCCATCATTGACCTCCTGTTTAGCCTCTGTGCTTAGCTTACTGCCCCGATTCTCCTTCCCCCTGCCCTCCGATGTCTTTGTGCATGCCCCTGCTCCATCCTTTTTGCCCACCATGTTCCATGGACCTGCCACTCCTATCTACTCTCAGTGTTCTGTTGAGCTACCACTCCTCTCCCACCTGCCTAGCATTGTCAGATGACTGTAACCTGTCCCTGCCACCTCCATCCTGCCTGTCCACATTCCATACCCCTATCCCCTTCCTCCTGTCCTCCATGGTCCATTTTACTGCCACACCCTTCTGCCCTCCCTGGTCTGTTGTGCTGCAACTGCTCCTCCTGCCTGCCCCGTGTGGTCTGTTATGAGGCCCCTTCCCCTGAACTCTCTTGTCTGTGCCCAGGTCCTGACCCTCCCTTCTATCCTCCATGGTCCTTTGTGCATGCCCCTGCACCCTCCTTCTTGCCCATCATAGCCATTGTGCTGCCACTACCCTCCCACTTGCCATGCATGGTCTTCTGTGCTGCCACGGCCCCTCCCACCTTCCCTGTGTGGTCAGCTAGCTGTCCCTGACCCCCTCCCACCTTCCCTCCATGGTCTGTGTGTATGCCATCATAGTCTCACTGTTGCTCTCCATGGTGTGTCTTGATTCTAGTGCCCATCCTGCCTGACCTCCATGGTCATCTTGCTGCTCCTGCCCTGCCCCCTTACCCCCAGCCCTCTGTTTCCATGTGCAGAACCCTATTCCCTCCCTCCTGGCTTGTCTGTTCCATTGTAATGCCCCTGATCCGTCCCTCCTGCCCTTTATGGTCTATTATGCTGCAGCTTTCTCTTCCGTCTGTCCATTATGGTCAGCTAGCTACCATTGCCTCTTTCCCCTCTGTTCTCTGTTGTTCATGTGCATGGTCCTGTCCCCTCCCTATTGCTTTCTATGGATTGTTGTGCTGCACTCCCGTCCCTCATGCCCTGTGTGGTGTATTGTGCTGCTGCAGATGCCTGCCCTGTGGGGTCAGTTTGGTGCACCTCTCCATGTCCCTCTGTTGCAGGGATTCTGCTTCTGCACAGAACTGTGCACAGGAAACCAGGACCTCAGTGAATTGTGGTGTACCAAAAACTCACATCAGAACCCAGAACCCCTTGTCCGACCAGCATCAGTGTCTCATTCATTATCCGAGTTTTATCTCGGCGGTCCCAATGTATAGACAACCCAGAACAAGTGACTTAGGGTATTCTCAGGAATGGTGGGAATCAGAAATACCTGTTCGTAATTATTCTCATATCAGTCCACAACAGAATAAACAGAGACACGGTAAAGTTTAAAGAGTTTATTTTATAAACCTCGTGTCCTAAGATGCAGTACATTGGCTAACATAAGCAGACAAATGATTAAGATGAAAACCATCAGCATAGTTACAATACCATATAAAATGAAATGAGTAATCATAATAAAATGACAGTGGATGACAGCCACCTTCCTTTCGCTAGTAAACTAATATTATTATTATTACTAATAAAAGGTCTCTAGGCTTGAATGGGGAACCCCATACCGTAAAGATCAGCTTAGTGGAATCACATCACAGGATCAGCTAGACTCTGCTCCTGGGAAAGCTCTTCTTCCGAATGTGTCTAAAGCATGCAGCCCTGCAATTTTAAAAGCACTCGACTTTCAGGTATTTGCAGCTGCATGCGTGTTATGGCTAAATTGTGGGCCGATCAACCTGAACCCAACAACATGCACAGTCTAGCAACCCAGACTGTTTCTTTACACAATGTTCAGACCAAGGTCGCTGCTCACTGTTAGGAATGTGAACAACAGACAGTGCTCATGTGAAGCAAAGGCGAGCAAGCATTTCTCAATTAATAACATGTAACTACAGTGTTGTGTGCAAAAGCAGCAAAAGTGGCAAGATGGCTTTCTAACATCTAACGCGGTTGTGCTAACTTAGCATTGTACATATATAAATAGCAGTCTTCACTACACCCCCCCTTGATCGGACCACTAACCAGTAGGGGCGCAATTTCAAGAACGCAGAGTTCAAGTTCGATATAACGGAATCAGGGGCCTAAATTGTAAGTCCATATAAGGCAAGTGAAAAGTTCAAAGGAGAAAAAAAGTGAAAAGAGAGAGAAAAAAACATTTAAAGGGGGAAAAAAAATATCATCCGATGGAATTCAGGATGACCTCCAAGTTAATCCATCAAGGTATAAGCACAATAAGTTGCAACAGCTTCCAAGAGGAAATCATTGGAACATTCTGCAAAATGATCTGCCATCCAATTCAGCAAGGGGAAGGAACACACATGTTCCTCGACAACCGGAGCCTCTAGTACCATCAGAGGACAATTGGTGTATTCTTCAAGATAACTTCTCGCCAAAAATTCAGCTGCAGCCATTCCGATGTCCCAATTCCCTAGGACTCCATGTGCTGCTCCAAAGGCCATAATCCTGATGCCAGAACAGTCCAACTCATGAGCCACTAAGGGGCTCATTAGCCGATCATAATCCGGGGCAGGAGACACCGAGTTCGACAAGCACAAATCCAGAGCCCATTGGAATGGGCACTCTAGGCAATGAAAGACAGGCTGCACGCAAGTAAAGTAGGGAAACCAGAAGGACAATCCATAGGCTATGCTTAGAGTTGCCAGTGGTAAAGTGCCGTAGTATTCAAGCATACGGTTATGAAGATGGAGCAGCCGGGACATGCTGTCGTGGGACGTAAGTTGTGCATCCACAGCGTAGTACGCAGATCAACAAAAGTACCCCAGCTACGAGGGCGAGAATCAAAGGGAGACCTCCGAAGACGCTGGAAAAAATAGAATGAAAAAATGCCGGGATCACACCAAAAATAGTTTGAAAGGAGGTCACGAGGCCGGAGCCCACAATTTTGAAAAAATGTGCCAGGCCACTTGTTGATGAGGCATTAAAGATAGTCTGAATCAGGGCCCCAAAATGAAGTGGAAGATCAGTATTCAAAAGCGCTTGCACCTCTGTGCGCGTGTTTGCTACGTGAAGGACAAATATTTCCCGTGATGAAGTCAACGAGACTTCTTTTTGAGACAATAGAGCCCTTATTCTGCTCATCTTGTTGAACTCTGCTTTCAAGGTTGGAATGGAAGGGCAGATGGATACATCGAGCCGTCCATACGGGGGTGGGAAAAGGACGTCATTACAGCAGACTACTCTCTGTGATACAGTCACTATGTAGGGAATTCCCACTAACATCCCACAGCAAGCTTCATTATTTAATAGCAAATAACTACCGTTAGCAAGCAGCGTAAAAGACGGTGTTCTAACTGGCACTGGGATCCCTTTCAGGACGCAAGCTAAATTAGGAGCGTGCACATTACATGCACCATGCAATTGAATGTGCCTACACACCACAGAATGATCTGGAGTGGAAGTGCACTCTTCACCTTTTAAGTAAACCTCTTTTCCGTCCCTCACGCATCTATACGTGAATGGGAGTGACCAAACTTCGTGCAGGAAGGCAGTACCACGTTTTTCATATCTGCCACGGGCATAATATTTCATGCACGAACTGAACTTAAACAGGGGGAATGGTAATGTGATCAACCCGTGGATAAGCCACACAGCGTAGCTTAATTCGGCAACAGAGAAAGGTAAAGGTTCTAACTTTTCAATGTGCAGCAATGAGTATGTTGCATCTTTCATGGACATGAACTGTTGTTTCACAGTTAAATTAAAAGGGAGGAACAAAGATGAAGTATTCATGTAATCCCAAGGGACTTGCCCCGCCTTTAACGTTTGCAACGTCCATGCAAACTGCATAATGGAACGCAATTGATTTTGACTATGATACAAAACAGACAAATCATCCTGCACAATGTCTACCACAGATGAAACAATATTATCTAAGGTATAAATTCTGGAAGACAGGGTGTTAATGCTATTATCTATTACAGCCAATACTTTCTCCATATTGGCTTGATCAATAGCTCGTAATCTGGATGCAGCTTCAATCTGTGATAGCTTCCAAACTTCGTTGTAAACAGCATTTACCCATCTTTTGGACCTGCCAACCGCAGGACCCTTAACAAAATCAGTCAAATCTATTTTGTCGTTCAATTGTGATAAATGAAGTTTGACAGATGCTAAGGTGGAATGTTGCAGCCAAGATTGACATAACTTCCCTACTGAGTAGGTTGTTACAGTGTGAGAAGATTCAAAACGGGGGTCTACACGAACTTGTGTATACCCCGGTGAAAAATCCAGAAACCGATGTTGAAAGGAATCTGAGCTTGTTTGCCATATTAACCACCCTTCCGGATTCAATTCAGAAATATTGAAGGAGGTGTTGGAAATGTATGACTGCAACGTAGCAAGGGACATATCCGTAGGATTATCCCAATTAGGATAAGCACCCAGACCCGGAGTGGAGGGAGAATTTAATTTTTTAGAAGTAGCCAATCCAAAACAGGTGGTCTGAAAAATTGACGAATTAAAAAATAACATGTGGTTCGGGATGAGGCAGGCACGATGCAAAGCTTCTGTTCCCTGTACCTGCCACGGTTTAGAACCCCAAACCGACTTAAGATCGATAGTAGCTTTCCATAGATCATAGCCTCCGATTGCCAACTCGTCCATAAAGGACTTGGAATACAACAATTTGGTGTGTGTCAGTCTAACTTTAGAAGCAGACTCAGCTGCAACCTTAAAATAAAAGGAGGCCGGATGCGACACACTGAAATCAGAAAAATATGTGAATTTGTCCACTAACGTGGTGGAGCTGCCCAGCCTAGGTGCTGGACAGTGTTCCCATTGTGTATAATTTACAACATTTTTAAACGGATTTCCTTTGTGTAGGAAATGCGTGCCATAATGTTGATAGCAGAATTGCTCATCATAATTAGCAGTGTCTAAATACAAATCCTCAGCATAAAATGCAGCATAATATTTCAAATCAGAAAACAGTGCCTCTATGGCTTGAACATCCCAATCATCCGAGCGGATGTTTTGCTTAACTACATCACCCATAGAAACACGAAATACATTTGGCACATTGATTACTTCAGTGGGACCATGAATTTGAAATTTAACAGCAATCCCAAGCGATCCCATCAAGTACAGGCCAGGCAGTAATGTTCACAAAAGTCTGGTCCCATTTCATAATATGTGATGAGGAGTGGGGGGCAAAAGTTCCGTCAATTAGTTTAATTGTAGATCTTTCTTTCAGGTAGTGTCCATTTATAAGTCTTAAAAACACTACCACAAAGCCAATGGAGATAAACAAAAAAATACATATGAGTACTAGCCAAATGTAAGTCCAAGGGGGAATTGAAAAATGTCTTTTGAACCAGGCAACAAAAATCGAAACTTTTGATGGGGCAATGGAAGTCATTGAATTAGTGTCAAAGGAGTTGCACGACTGGGTAACTGTGGTGGATTGTAAAACAGGCAACGAGACATCCGCAGGATAAGCATACTCAATATCTTCAGGTAGACCACCAGGAGTCGGTGGCAATAAAGGACCAGTAACTGTATGCATCTCGACGGCAACATCATGCACGGTGTTAGAAGCTGGGGCCACAACAGAATCTCTCAGCATCGCAGGGCAAGAAACCGCTGGAGTCATACTAAGAAGAATCGGCCACTCGCTCTAGCTTGACATTGTCAATAGAGATGTACCTGTTATCCTTGCGACCAGGAAGTGGAGGTAAAATTACTGTACGTGTACCCTGTACTCCAAGCGCCGGAACTGGTGCACGATAAGAGGGGCCGAACTCCTTCTTGTTCTCCACCTTCTCACGGACCAGATCACCAACTCAAGGTAGCCAGCCGACAACCGGAATCTGAAGCGCAGCATCAGATGTGGAGGGTACGTGTTCCTTCGTTAGACTGTCTCTGGCTTCTTGTAGATTCTGCAATACAGCACAGTGATCATCTACGTCAAAGGGTGCGGCCGACACCGCCATGTCTAGACAATCAAGGTCCGGGACAAACATTCATATGCCAAAGAGCATCATGTATGGGGTCCACCCACCCAGAGACCTTCTAGGGAAATTATTAAGTGCACGTTGTACGTCATACAAGTGGGCTAGCCAGTTCCGGCCAGTACCTAAAACTCTGGCTGTCAAAGATTGCTCTAAGTCACGGTTCATTCACTCCACTACACTCTTACCCTCAGGTCGGTATGGAGACGAAAATTTGACTTGGACCCCCAAATTTCTCATGGCTTCTTTGTACGCCTTAGAGGCGAACGCAGGGCCCTGATCAGAATGAAAGGTACCACATGCAAAACTTCCAACAAAGACATGCAAATCCTTGATGACAGTACGAGCATCAGCACTCCTTTGTGGCCACACCCACAGAAAACGTGTGCACGAATCCACTGCAACCAAGATGTATTTGTACGCAGTATCAGAGGTGAATGGACTGCAATGATCTAAATAAACACAACCCAGTGGTTTATTAGATATGTACAACTGAGTTTGTGGTGGGCGCGCCGCAGTTGAAGGTTTTATCTGCTGGCAAATGTCACAATTAAAAACATAAGCGCGAGCTTGTTTATATAAACCGCACCACCAGTAACGTTGTTGTAACAGAGATACAGTAGCCGCAACGCCGGCATGAGCAGACGCCATGCCCTCGTGAGCCGATAATATCAAAGATGGTCTGCAGTCCGCGTTGGGAATCAATCTGTCACCAACGTCGTTAATCCTCACTAACGGGACGTTATCAGGACTTAAGCGATAATGGTAACGAGAAGGGAAACCTCTAGGATATTTTGTTCCCTTCTCTGTAGCAGCAATAGCTGCCAAGATGTCATCATCGATCTTACTTTGTGATCTTGTAACTGCTGCTACTAAGTATGTCGCCACTGCTGTTTTTGCTGCCTTGTCAGCTAGGCTGTTGCCGACAGCATGGACACCAACTCGTTGGTGACCAAGAGTGTGGATAACATTCACGAGAGGCAGATGTTCTTTAAGTTCTGTCACTCTAACCCAAAGCGTTTTATGCTTAATTGTGCTACCTTTGGAATCACGATAGTCATTTTGAGACCAAAAATGTAGATTGTCGTTGTAAGATTGTACACAATAAAACGAGTCACTCACTATAAGAGTAGTGACTCGAGGATCAGCAAATTCCAGTGCAAGCACCAGAGCCCGAAGCTCCACCAACTGTGCGGTACAATCACCCAATGACTGCGTATGCACGACTTCAGATTGGAATTCACCATTCACAAAAGTACCGACCACAATTGCGCAGGCCGCCGAATAGGCATGCTTTGAACCAGTAGCCGGTTGCACAGAACCGTCAGAGTAAATGACACAATGGTAATCCTCGAGCGGGCGCAAGGACAGAGGAGCTGGATGAACAAATTCATACTGTAAGAACTCCTGAGTCTGTAGAGCCGCGTCAAAGATATATGTGACGTCGGGCGATGTCAAGGAAGTGGCCCATTGTATCCCCCGTGGATGCAAAGCCTTAGAATTAGGTACACTTGCTTTCATCACCGCCTCAAGGGCAGGATATGGTGTTACCAACAACATGCATTTACCTTGCGATAGCGCTCGTTTTTTCCGAATCACCATCTGCACTGCCGTCAGAACTTTCTCGACAGCGGAAAATCGCAGTTCAGCCGAAGTGTACAGGTGTGATTTGTAGGCAATGGGGACGGTGTCGCCCTCATTGAATGTTAAGTACGTGAAACCCACTGCGCCCGGCACAATTCTTATGACCAGGTTAGTGTGGTTATCACGCGTCAGTAAGTATTTTGAAGCAAGAAGGTCAGCTTGCAACGATTGCAATATAGCTGAATGCTCCGGCGGCCAGCATGATTTGGAAAAAGTAGGTTGTACCAAGGCATAAAGCGACTTGATACACTGGGCATAATCAGGAATGTACGTTCAACCTAAATTCAGAAAGCCCAGCAGAGATTGTAATTTCTTCAGTGTCATAGGAGCACGTAGGCATGTGCATTTCTCTAAGAAGTGCGGAGCCAATCCTCGACATTCATTGTTGAGTTCGTATCCCAAAAACAACACTGTATATTCTGCAATGTGAGACTTCGCAAAGTTGAATTTGTAACCGAAGTCTGCAAACAAAACAATAATGCGATCAACGCGACACAGATGCGGCCACAACTCGTCATCTGTGAGATAAATATCATCCACATACGAGTACGCATCAGGGTCTATGCTCTCTAACAGAGAGACTACACGAGTGGCAAAGACACCAGGGCTGTTCTTATAGCCCATCGGTAATCTTTTTAAATGATTTTGTTTGCCGCCCGAGGTAAATGCTGTCCATTCACTACTAAGAGAGGACAGGTTGTGGCTATAAAAGCCGTTGGAAATGTCAAGTGTGGTTTTTAACCGTTTTCTCACGAGACTATCGACGAGAGCTGAACTATGGGTATTCTGTACTGCACATGTCCGGCAATGAGAGTTTAAATGCCGGTAATCCAAAACCAGGCGGTACGACCCACCAGGCTTTGTCACAGTGAATAAAGGATTATTCATTGGTGACACACATGTTTCAATTACACCTTGATATTCCAATTGTTCAAGGATAGCCGCGACGTGAGGTCTTGCTTCACGACGCATGGGATATTGGGATTGTGGCTGGGGCTTGGACCGCAACGGAATCTCATGCCTGGGGGACAGTTTATCCCAGCCTACCTGATTACGATACAAAGCAGGTGCAAGCACCAGAGCCCACTCCTCTGCGAACTTCTTAGCTTGGTCCTTTGGCACTGTGTGCGCAAAGGACGGGAGGATCATCTCCTCCCCTCTAGGAGCATCTAAAATGAAAGCCGGGGGCCAGTCTGCCTCTGCCAATAGAATATCATACGAAGAGGTCAGATTATCCCAAAAAATCCCTTGAATCGTGTATGTCACCTTCAATTAAAAGGACGATATTATACAGTCTGTCAGGGGGAGCCACTCTAGTGTCAGCAGTTTCTACAGATATGAACGTATCAGTTGCTGTCGCCACCAGATATGGACGCAGTGCTTGTCGCACTACTGTAACTTCCGCCGCGCTGTCGAGCAGCGTTAGTGCCCATGTCAGGTTCTGAAGCTGCGTCCGTACTATCTGTGGCATACCTCGCTGTTAGTGCAGCAATTTTCTTCTTCTGAAACAGGGGTCGTTGACGTGCAGACTCGTCCTGCTTGCCTTCAGTCTGACGGGGTTGCTCACGACTTTGGGCACCCCTTCCTTTCCCACGGTCTCCGCCACCGGATTGTGAAGCCGATGTTTCCTGTGAAGAATGAGGAAAGCGTTGTTCAAAAACCTGAAACCTATCCGGTGACTTAATACTAGATCGATCGCGCAGATCATATGTGCGTTCAATAGACGACTGTACGGGTGAGGCAGGACGAGACCCCTGTTTCTGTTGCTGCTTCCCCTGTTTCTGTGCTCGCCAATTTTGTTTAGGAAAATTAGGGCGTTCGTCTTTAGTAGACGAGCTCACCTTAGTTTGCTGTACTATATCAGGAATTATCACAGTAGGTTTAACACCTAAGGCACTGCGGCCTATGGTCCTATTGGCGTCTGCAATTATTTTAGTGAACTCCTTAGGCCTGTAGAGTTTGTACACGCGGTCCAGCTTATTAGCTACTTGGAACTGCATGACATCGCCTTTGAGGTTGCCCATTACCATGGAAGCAACCACATCGAACACTCCGACAAGCCTCATTCCCAATTCAACAGCTGCCTCCGCTCCGTGATTCTCTTGAACACGTTTAATGACGGAGGGTAGTACAGACATAGACGGAGTGCCGAAGCACTTCGAGTAGGTCGCGGCAAAGACCTTGCCCCAGTTTGCGCAATCGGCCATATCTGGGACCAAGTCTTTCGGCAAACTAATGGTGAGAACCCTGTGTTTCTCCACAGGAGAGGTATGCGGAAAAAACGCCTCCAGTTGGTCAAATTTCTCAGCAAGCCAATAAGGTAAATCATCCTTATTTTGAGGGCGCTTGCCCATCACCGAATTAACCATAACAGGACTAATAACCACCGTGTGGTGGTCCGTTGGTTGTCCCGCAACAGCAGGTGCCCCCACCTGCACATTGCGTGACACATACTGCACTAAAGCCCTATGAACTGTAATCAGGGCTGTGTGTAGTACCCGCAACTCAGCCACCGCCACCGTGAGATAGCGGGGATGAGGCGTAAATCCGGCTAGCAACGGCCATGTGGCCCCTGCAATACACAACGGGCCCATTCTAGCCAGTGCAATCGCATGGGGAAGGGCACCATTAAACCAAATGGTATGCTGCCAGGCAGAAATAGGAATTTCTTGTGTCCTATACGGCGTATAGATCGCAGGTAGCTGTGTGGGAGTATAGGAATGAAACATATCATCGTCTGCATCCACCGCCGGAAAGGTCACCCAAGAGTAAAACAACTCATAAGGGTAAGACGCATCAGCGCTCACCACAAAAATAACAGCCATCCCATCATCCGGCACCCCATACGTCATCAAATGATGGTGCAGAGGTGCACGACTATGCGCGGCTATGTCAACCGCCATAAGGACACACTAAAGAGTATCAACGATATAAACAGTAGCACTGGGGTTCAGTAAAAATAAACTTTTTAATGATCAAGCTTGAAAGAACCTATTAGTCGAAACACAGGTAGGTTAAACCCGTCACTCCCGTTAACCGGAAACAAGAGTGAGTGTGTTGTGGACTAATATAAGCACTACTAAGGCATTTCAAATCAATCGACCAAACGTTAGGTGTGCCATGTTGCAGGGATTCTGCTTATGCACAGAACTATGCACAGGACCTCAGTGAATTGTGGTGTACCAAAAACTCACCTCAGAACCCAGAACCCCTTATCCGACCAGCATCAGTGTCCCATTCGTTATCAGAGTTTTATCTCGGCAGTCCCAATGTATAGACAACCCAGAACAAGCGACTTAGGGTATTCTCAGCAGGCGCGCAACACCCATTGGACTCAAAGGGCTTCAGCCCCCCCCATCGTGTGTGGCAGCCCGGGATGAGACACCTTCCCTGGCAAAAAAGCAGCCGCACCCGAGCACTTCACAGGTCTTTAAAAGACCATTTGCATGTTAATGAGGCCTTGCTGTTGTTTCACCCCTTCTAAGAGCCCCTGCAGCTCCACTCTGCCTATTGCTTAAAGTTCAGCCCCCCCCGAAATTTTTGCTCAGCCCCCCCCCCCCCGACATTTGGCTCTAGTTGCGCCTCTGATTCTCAGGAATGGTGGGAATCAGAAATACCTGTTTGTAATTATTCTCATATCAGTCCACAACAGAATAAACAGAGACACGGTAAAGTTTAAAGAATTTATTTTATAAACCTCGTGTCCTAAGATGCAGTACTTTGGCTAACATAAGCAGACAAATGCTTAAGATCAAAACCATCAGCATAGTTACAATGCCATTTAAAATGAAAGGAGTAATCATAATAAAATGACAGTGGATGACAGCCACCCTCCTTTCGCTAGTAAACTAATATTATTATTATTAGTATTAAAAGGTCTCTAGGCTTGAATGGGGAACCCCATGCCGTAAAGATCAGCTTAGTGGAATTACATCACAGGATCAGCTAGACTCTGCTCCTGGGAAAGCTCTTCTTCCGAATGTGTCTAAAGCATGCAGCCCTGCAATATTAAAAGCACTCGACTTTCAGGTATTTGCAGCTGCATGCGTTTTATGGCTAAATAGTGGGCCGATCAACCTGAACCCAACAACATGCACCGTCTAGGGACCCAGACTGTTTCTTTGCACAATGTTCAGACCAAGGTCGCTGCTCACTGTTAGGGATGTGAACAACAGACAGTTCTCATGTGAAGCAAAGGCGAGCAAGCATTTCTCAATTAATAACATGCAACTACAGTGTCGTGTGCAAAAGCAGCAAAAGTGGCAAGATGGCTTTCTAACCTCTAACGCGGTTGTGCTAACTTAGCATTGTACATATATAAATAGCAGTCTTCACTACACCTCCTGTCCTCTGTTATCCGAGTCCATGTCCCTACCCCAATTCCTCCTGCCTTCCATGATCCAATGTACCATACTTGCGAACATTTTGAACTTGGTAGGAGGGAGATTTTGAAAAACAACTGGGGTATTGATTTTCCCCTTTGAGTTACATTGAAAAAGAGGAGATTGTAGACAGGAGACGGATCAAATAAAGCCCATTTGAGCTTAAAAACATTGGACGTTTCCTGACTGAATCGGGTCTGTTGCCATGTATGGTTGTACTACCACTGCCTCGTCCTTCTGGCCACAAAGGTCTATTATACTGCCACGGCCTCTCTTGCAAGTCCTGTATTGTTGCTTTGTTGCTCCTGCCCCCTTTACACTGCCCTCCATAGTCTGTTGTGCTGCCACTGCCCTTCCTGCCTGCCAGTGTGGTCAAATTGTTGCCTCTGCACCCTCCTACCTGTCTTTAATTTTCACAGTCCGTGCCCCTGGCCTCTGCCTCTCAACATTATCCTAATGAACAACTAGATTGCTAACATTCTATATTTATTACAAAAGTGTGGAATGCCTGACGTCATCTTGATGTAATCAAAACAGTAATACCTAGAACATTTCCTTTAGAAATGACATATATGAGAGGGTCTTATTTGCAACAAAATTACGGTTAGTGTTCTAAAAAACTAAAATTAGGAAATTTGAGTTTTCAAATAGCGACAAAGCAATTTTAAATTATTTGTTATCTTTATGTTTTTTTTATCCAGTTGTCCTCTTGATTAAATGTTGCACTTAGGGGAGAGGATGTGGTGTTACTTCGAGAGCTGCATACTTTGCAACTGGGGAACCAGATTGGAGTTTCTGCTTCAGCTCGACATTCTGTGATTCTGGTCAAATCACTTAATCTCCCCATGTATACAACCAAAATGAATTTGTTCTTGTGGGATGTAACCACTGCTCATGTAAAGCACTCCAATACCTGACAAGTCTGCACTATATAAAACTGAAAAAACACAAAAAATAAAAAGTGTTTTGCACACTTCTGTCATTGGGCTACATGTGGGCTACATCTGGGTGATAATTATGCTGCATTTGGGCTCTTTTGTCTCTGGTGGCCATCTTGGGAGATGTATTTGTTATGAAATTTCCTAATTTTCTCATTTACTGCAGTCTCCTCAGTAGGAAATGCTTTCAGTTTTTTACTTTGATTCCATCAAGAAGGTATTCAGATATGTCACACATTTGCCATACATTCTGAATGTTAGCACTCTAGTTGCTCATTAGATCACTGTAGTAAAGCTACTGCTCACCACAGAAGTCTGCTGCTGGTATTAAAAGTGCATGTTCAGTCTGCATGTCAGAATTTTTTATGAAATAGAAGAGGATTTGAGAAGTCACTCAAAATGTGCCCTAATTTTTCTTTCTTCCGCACTAATCATAATTTCTATGTAAAATTGAACCCCTTCATTGTGTTCCTTTTTGAATTAAATGTTTTAAGTGTTATCAGTTTATTCCAATCAAGATGGCTTCAGGTGTGCCATACTTTTGTCATAAGTAAGACAGTAAGCGCTCTAGTTGTTCGTAAGAACAGTCTGGGACATTCTGTCATTGGGCTATACTTGGGCTACATCTGGGTGATATTTGTGCTACATTTGGGCTCTTTTGTCTCTGGTGGCCATCTTGGGTGACTTATTTGTTATGAAGTTTCCTAATTTCCTCATTTACTGCAGTCTCCTCAGTAGGAAATACTTTAAGTTTTTTGCTTTGGTTCCATCAAGAAGGCATTCAGATGTGTCACACATTTGCCATAAATTCTGAAGTTAGCACTCTAGTTGCTCATTAGATCACTGTAGTAAAGCTACTGCTTACCAGGGAAGTCTGCTGCTGGTATTCAAAGTGCATGTTTCAGTCTGCATATCAGAATTGTTTAATGAAATAGAAGAGGATTTGAGAAGTCACTCAAAATGTGCCCTAATTTATCTTTCTGCAGCACTAATCATATTTTCTATGGCAAAATAAACCCCCTCATTTTGTTGCTTTTTAAATTAAATGTTTTAAAAGTTGCCACTTTATTCCAATCAAGATGGCTTCAGGTGTGCAATACGTTTGTCATAAGTAGGACTGTTGGCGCTCTTGTTGTTCTTTTGAACACTCTGGGAAGCTGCAGTAGAACACAAAGGAATCAACTGACCATCTCTGCCCTTGTTGGATGTTCATGTTTTACTGAGAATGTCAGACTTCATTCTCACATGACTGAGAAAGATAATGTGAATTTACAGAAAATATGCTCTCAGTTTAGCTTATAGATCACCTTCCAAACCTCTGTAGGAAAAGCATGAGAAAATAGTTTTCTCTCAAACATGATTCATGATATCCCAGCAGAAGGCTTTTTCACATGGTAAAATCACCTTAGAACACACCACAATTCCTAAAATGAGTATGGTACCATCAACAAATGATTTATAATGTAACTAAAGTCTTAAAACCTTCTATTAACTGCAATGCTTTTTATTGAGGTGCTATCATGTATATTGGTCCCAAGATGGCTGCCAACACTTCTTGGATGAAGTGCTGACAGCCAGTCAGATCTCACGATGAGATATGTGGTTAGGCTCTGCCCAGATATATATGTGAATTTACTTTTGATTTTCTCAGGAACTAGTGAACGGATTTACTCCATTTAACCAAAAGGCATGACTCTGAACCAAGGGCTACCTTTTTGCCAAATTTGCTGTAATTACGTTCAGCAGTTCGGGCTGTAGCTGCGACTAAAGGTTCCTATGGAAAATTGCATGGGGAAAACACATTTTGGGACCCCCTTTTTTCTCGGCCCCCGCTTGATGAATCACCCTGAGACCTTCAGGATAAGAGCGGACTGGAGCTGGCCAAAAGTTTTGAAAATTTTGCTAAGATTCGTCAACCGGCGCGAAAGTTATTGGGAATAGAATGTTGCGGATTTCCTATGGAAAATAGGTCCTAACTATAACTACCTACTGGTGACCGTCAGTAGGTAATTTATATATATATATATTCACTGAAAAACCCATAGGTTTCAGGCCTGATATAGTTAGGAATTAGCATTTAAAAAACCTTAGAAATTCACTGAAAAAACAATAGGTTTTAGGGGTTTATAGTTAGCTGGACATTTCACTCGAACAAAACCATTGAAATTCCTCCGATATAGTTAGTTGTACTAACTACATCACGCGCGCCCGAAATCCACTGCTGATGATGTCACATAATACATCATTCATGACATGGTCAGTGACATCACTGATGACATCAAAACATTTTTTGCGGGCATTGGGGGTCCTTGTGGAAGGCATCGAGGAATGCTTTTTGTCACTTCCTCTTGACAAAATCCAAGGACATAGAGTACAATTCTCTCTGCAATTAATAAATCAAGACTCAATTCATATTGTGAACAATGCTGACCGCAGTGTAGGCGTATGGAACAAAAGATGAAATCGGTATGGAATACATTCTCGAAATGTGTAGGTTTCAGGGACGTTATAGTTAGTGCCTACTGGACACTGAAATAATGAATCAAGACTGAATTGAATTGTGAGCCCTGCTGACCGCAGTGTAGGACAGAGACAGCAGTCTGCAAGGGCACACAGGCACGTGGCATTATGTTGAGCTGCACAGTTAGTGGCACCTGAAGCACTCAGCGTGTGCAAAGCCAGCGATGATGCGTGGTCCGGGTGGGCCACACTGGGAGCAATGTCTTTTGCCTAATGAATTCTGCGTCAATAAGGCCACGTGGTGGTGACTTGTGGTGCACTGAGTTAGTGGCACCTGAAGCACTCAGCGTGTGCACAGCAAGCGATGATGTGTGGTCCGGAAGGGCCGCACTGGGAGCAATGTCTGTTGCCTACTGGACTGCATCATCTGTAATCGCGACTCGATGTGAAGTGTGAGCCCTGCTGCCCGCAGTGTAGGCCGAAGGCAGTGGTCAGCAAGGGCCCACAGCCACGTGGCGTGTTCAGCTGCACAGTTTGTGACACCAGAAGCATTCAGGGTGTGCGCAGCCTGCGATGATGCGTTGTCTGGGCGGGCCACACTGGTAGCAATGTCTTTTGCCTAATGAATTCTGCCTTAATAAAGCTATGTGGCGATGACTTGTGGTGCACTGAGTTAATGGCACCTGAAGCACTCAGTGTGTGCGCAGCCTGCAATGATGCGTGGTCCGGGCGGACCGCAATGCCTGTTCCCTACTGGAATGTGTCATCTGCAATCGCGACTCGATCTGAATTGTGAGCCCTGCTGTCCGCAGTGTACATTGAAGGCAGAGTATGTACAGACATAACTCTGCGGTGCTGTGCCACTGGGTTTGCAGGGGGCCTGTGTCGAGGAGGCCAGTGGTCATGGTGGCGGCCTCGTGGCAGGGTGAGGGCTGCCGCTCTGGCAGACGTGCTGGCCTTCCCAGAAGTGAACCACGCCCAGAGCCCTGGCCTATTTATTCACATTCCTATGCTGGAGTGGTGTATGTTGGACCAGCCCACTCCGCTTCCGCTTCTAGGAGGGGACGACACAGCTACATGAGCGAGATCTTCCCCACTGCCTGTCCACAACAGTACAAGCACCAGCAGTATAAGTACACATGGAGAGGTCTGTGCTCTGCATAGTGAGGTCTGTCCAGCGCATCACCACTACACTTGGCATTGTGTGCATTGTTATTGATGGGTGACTTGCCTCCTTCACACATACATTGTTCCCACATCTCCCAACATTCAACTACTGTGTGGGTGAGGAGCCATGCTGTTATGGGAAGGTCCGCTGTTCTGTTCTGCACTGCCTCGGTGGTAGTAGGGGGGGTGGTCGGGGGGGAGGTCCTGTGGGGTGGTGGCAATGGGTGTTGTGGCCTTCTTGTGTGTCGGAGCTGCATGATCAGTAGCTCTATGACATGTGTTGTTCTTCAGATGTGGCTCTGGGCTGGGCTCCCTTTCATACTGTAGATTGTCGTCCTGCTTTACACCAGTAAAAGGCAGATGTTAAATTCTTACTGCTAACGCAGCTTATCGCCTGATTTTGGATCGCATCGCAGATTTGGCTGGTCGTTGAAAATATCGGGAAGTGGTGTTTTCATGTTTTTGTGCACGGGGACGTCTATTCTGCATATCATTAGCGTTAGTTGTTGCTCTCATTGGTGGCGATGTTTTTTGCAGAAGCTATTGCTGGAAAACTGGCGATATCGGCAGTTTTTACCAGGTTGAGAATGGGACGATAATTATTTAGCTGTGCCAAAGTGCCGATAACTCAGCGATAAATCCTTGAGAATACGCCCCATCGTTTTTAAAACATTTTTGACTGGATTCATGCACCCAGAAGCTTTTTTTAAAAAAAATAGCAAAAATGTTTGGCCCTGGGGCTTTTTGTGGGATCCCCTCAGCAGGCCTAGTGGTACAGGGTGTTTGCACCCTGCCCACTTTTTCTTGTTTTTTTCATCTTTTTTTGTGTGATTCGCATGTAGCTACAACAAAATCGTAATAAACACAAGGGCTCGTTTTAGAGTCACCCTATAATCCAACAGTTGGGACTTATTGCAGAGTTATCGGCACTTTAGCACACTGCACACAATCAAGGCAAAAGAAACCACACACATTCCAACAATGTGCAGGCAAAACTGGACCACCAGGGCCTGTACACTAATGTCGTCGCAAACTTCTCAGGCAGTGTGCATGATTCCTACATCTTTCGCAAGCATCCCAGCCCTGGTCCCCAGACCAGTCTGCCGCCCAGCGATAACTTCCTGACCCTGCGCACCCAGACCTCAATGCTCACCTGCCGCCACCGGCATGTCTCCAAGAAGGCCCACCACGTGCCGGAGCAACCTCCTCAGCTGCCTCTGGATTCTGCGGCACAGGCCCCCAGCGCATCCTGCTGCACCGCACCGAGGAGTCATGTCTGTACAGCCAGCTGCCTTTGGCGTACACGTGGTCCAGCTGAGCTCACAATTCAAATCGGGTCTTGATTGCCAGGATGAAGTATGGAGGCCTATGCATCTTCGCAGACTGCACACCAGCTCAGCTCTGGTGGCACTAACTCAGTGCAGCTCAAGTCATCGCCACATGGCGGGAGGCCCATATCAGCCAAAATGCCTCGGCTGCCACTAACTCTGTGCACCTCAAGTCATTGCCACATGGCAGGAGGCCAGTGCCCGGCAAAGTGCTTCGGCTGCCACCAACTCTGTGCACTTCAAGTCATCGCCACGTTGCGGGAGGCCCATGTCAGCCAAAGTGCCTCGGCTGCCACCAACATAATAAGCACACGGATACACCCAGATAGAGAGTGGAAATGGCATCGAGCACGTGCGCCTGACACTTTTTATTGGGAGGGTCACATGTCCTGTGATGCCTGTGCTGCATGGGTGTGGTGTGGGTGTAAACCAGTTGTGAGGTCGTGGCTGTGGCATGCTGACAACTAGACCTGTGATCAGCAGATCACTACAGGGAAGACCTGGGACATGTAGCATTGTAGTTCCCTCCCTGTAAGCGTAAGTAGAGTGGGCTGGCTGAAACACGCATCCTTCACGACATTACCAATATGGCGGTTTGAATCTGCACACCCACCGTGATAGGTACACGATGGATGCATGACTCCACTTTTTCCTCCCACAAAAAATAATATATATATATATATTAATATTTAAGGAAACAGAAGACATTATATTATTTTAATAACAAACAAAAAAAATTACAAAAACTATTTTTAGGATATTAAAGTTAAAAAATGTCACAAAAAAATTATTCAAAATGACTGAAAAAAACATAGGTTTAATGAATATTATAATTCAAAATTAGCATTTAAAAAACCTTTGAAATTCACTGAAAAAACATAGGTTTCAGGCACGTTATAGTTAGTTGGACTTTTCTCTCGTACAAAACCATAGAAATTCCCCCGTTATAGTTAGTTCACCTAACTATAACTCACGGCTCCGCAATGCACTGCTGATGACATCACATATTACATCATTCATGACATGGTCAGTTACATCACTGATGACATCACTGATGACATCAGCCACGTGAAAATCTGATCCACCTCCTCACTCTAACATAACCTTTGATATACCAACTGTAAAATACAGACTACCATTTTCAAAACCATCAACACACCAATACCAGTTACTACATACGCACTCACTGATATCTAGGTCTATACACACATCCACTCATTCACCCATACAATCACTCATACATGCAGTCACTCATCAATACAACACTATCATAAGCACTCATACACCTATACAGACACTCACACACCACTACTCATCCAGAGCTACTTGCACACCTAGTCAGTCATGCAAAGAATTAATCGCACTGCCATTTACTGACCTACACAGTTATACACACAACACATAACTTATTCAAACAGAAACAAATGCATACATACTCTCCTATACAATCACTGATACAGGAACACACTCATCCATACAGCCACTCTCACATATAGTCATTTAAATACTTCAACTGTCACATACACTGCCTTTTACATATGTAGTTACTTGGACATGTACCATTGAGACATCCATTCACTCACCAACACACCCATACACACACTCACCCACCCATACAGCTGTTTTCACATGCACTCTTGAACCCATACACACAGTGAATCAACCACTCAAACATCTATGCACATAGTAACACACCTCCCTCCCACCCACACACACACCCAGGCACCCACACAAATACTCAGGCAACCAATTGATAACCCATATAAACACTCATGTAGCTACTGACCAAACCATGTAGCAGCTTATACAAGAACAGACAGACTGATACAGACATTCACACAGTTTAGTCACTAACCCATGCATTCAGTAAGACACGTTTAATCACTCACTTAAACAGTCAGTCACGCACCTACTAAATCCTCCATTCAGACACTTATACACCCACTCATTCTTCAATACACCTTGGCATATATATAATACATATTTAAACTTTAAAGAAAAACACAGTCACTGGATGATGTGATCAGTGATGTCATCAGTGATGTCATTTGATATGGCATCAGTGATGTCATCAGTGATGTCACTGACTATGTCATGAATGAAGTAATATGTGACATCATCAGCAGTGCATTGTGGGTGCACGAGTTATAGCTAGGTGAACTAACTATAACGGGGGAATTACGATGGTTTTGTGCGAGAGAAATGTCCAACTAACTATAACGTCCCTGAAACCTGTGGTTTTTTCAGTGAATATATAAATATATATATGTATATAGAGAGAGAGATAGAGACAGAGAGAGAGACAGAGAGACAGAGACAGATATATATATATAAAGAGAGAGAGAGAGAGAGATACATATATATTCCACGTTATAGTTAGATCAGGTAACTATAACTTGCGCGCCCACAATAAACTGCTGATGACGTCACATATTACATCACTCATGACATGGTCAGTGACATCACTCTTCACATCAATGATGACATCTGAAATGACACATTGTGGATTGCGGTCACGCAAGTTATAGTTACCTGATCTAACTATACCGTGGAATTTCATTGGTTTTTTATGATTGAAATGTCCAGCTAACTATTACATGTGTGAAACCTATGGTTTTTTCAGTGAATTTGCAAGGTTTTTTAAATGCTAATTCCTAACTATAACGTGTGTGAAACCTATGGTTTTTTCAGTGAATTTGTACGGTTTTTTGGGTGATTTTCAGTAAACCTATGTATAAAACAATATATGTACTATATCCTGCATTATGGAATGGTTAATTTTTTTCTTTATGCATTTTTTTTCCGTGCGCGTACGGTAAGCTGACGCTACGCGCTCCGTACGTCATAAGTACGGTGCGCTTACGTGATACGATGCGCGTACGGTAAGCTGACGCTACGCGCTCCGCACGTCATAAGTACAGCGCGCTTACGTGATACGTACGTGACGTACGCGTACACGCGGAAGCAACGTCGCGGTTACGCAGGGGCATGTAATGCGCATGCGCGAGTGCGTCTTACGTACGTGCTCCGTAAGCGCTCCGTAAGCGTCTCGTTCGCGCATGCGCACTTGTTTCCGAGCGCGTACCGTAAGCTTACGGAGCGCGCACGGTAGGTCATGTGATCCACAAATAACACTTTTCATTGGTTGAAACTACTTTCAGTTCCAGAAACTTCCCACACCACACCCATTCCCCTCATTACTGCTTGAGATCCCCTAGGAGAAGGAGCTGAATTGACATTGAGATACAATGGCAGAACAGCAGACCTCTTCTGAGAGTGAGGCTAGCAGCACCACCATCATCCAGAGAAGGAGGAAACAAAAGAATTCTTTTGTATGGGAGTATTTTACTTTTCCAGAGGGGGAGAAAAAGGTCAATGCTCCATTGGTCACTTGCACACTTTGTGACCGTGTTTTATCTAGAGGAAATCCAAGGAAGAAGTATTCCTTTGGAAATCACTCTATGATGAGACACCTTAGGGATAAACATCCCAGGACCTTTGCTCGACATACTGGAGAAAACTCTTCAGTAAGTCACCAGAGCCCAACCTCAGAAGCTCAGCCGAGTACATCATCGGCAGCTCAGCTGAGCCCTTCCTCTGAGGTGGGAGCATCACCTTCTTCTGCTCCTCTGGACGTTAACCCTCGATTTGGGAGGGTTGTAATGAGGTGTATAACGTGTTCTGGTCTTATTGTTTTTGGGGAGACCAGTGTTCCCCTTATTAACAATAAGATCGATCAGCACGTTTGTAGACGCTCATAATATTCCCATTCTTTCTTTCCTCCATCCCTGCATTATCCCAACGGCTCTTTTAAGAGCCAACCTTACCTCACAATTTTTTTTTTTTTTTTTTTAAGCTTTCCTTTTTGAAATTTTTTTTTTGCCGTGCGCGCACGGTACGCGTAATTACGCGAAGTTCACGGAATTTTTCCTCGCGGAATTTCTCCTTTTACGCCGTGCGCGTACGCTGCGCGCATTCGGCGATTTTTTTAAAAAAAAATTAAAATTAATTTTTTGCCCTTGGGGGTCCTTCTGAGACCCCCTGACAAAGGCTAGGGGGTCAGGAACTGTCCAGCCTGCCCCCTTTTCACGTTATCCTCCTTTGTTTTTCACCCCCTCAGACTGCGAGAGACAAAATGGCGGCCGACACTTCCTGGTTTCGACCGATTCGAATGTTTACTTTGATCTAACAACCAATCAGAATCGCGCTCGCGCACAGCACCGTGCGCGTACGGTAAGCTTACCGTAAGCGCACGGAGCGCGCCCATAGATATATATATTGATTTAAATGCTATTTTCTCAGGAAATACTGAACAGATTTACACAAGACCTTCAAAAGGCACATCCCTGACCTGAGGGCTACCTCTCTGCCAAATTTCACATAATTCTGTTCAGCCGTTTGGGCTGTAGCTCGGACTAAAGGTCCTATGGAAAAATGCATGGGGAAAACGCGTTTTGGGACCCCCCTTTTTTCTCAGCCCCCGCTTGACGAATCCCCCGAGACTTTCAGGGTAGGAGCGGAGCGGAGCGCCCCATTAGTTTTTAAAATTTCACGAGGATTCGTCAACCGGCGCAAAAGTTATTCAAAATAGAATTTTGAGATTTCCTATGGAAACACGGTCCTAACTATAACTATCTACTGGCGACCGCCAGTAGATAATATATACATGTAGATATATATAGATATGTATATATTTTTAGATAGATATAGATATATTTTTAGGTAGATATATATTTAGGTAAATATAGATATAAATAAACATATATACATATTTATAATATTTATTCAAGGTATGTAGATGTGATGTTAGGAGCAGTAAATCTATACTCACATACGCGAACACACATGTACACATATACACATATATAGTTAGGTCAGGGTTTCTATAGGAAGAGAGGTTTTTTTATGCTAATAACTTAAGTTCCATTTGACAACATTTTCCCCAAAAAGTTAATCCACTTCAGCTCCAGGTGGAACCCAGAAAAGAGGGATTTCCAAATGTTGATTTCACATGTTTACACCCATTGGAACATTTGGGAAGCAATACAGAAAAAAACTGTTGGAAGAAATTAATCCAAATATGGCAAAAAGGTAGAACTTTGCTCACAAAGGGTGTTTTTTGTTATTTGGTGTAACTCCATTCAGTCATTTTCAAGAAATATGTGTTTAAAGAGGTACTTGGGTGGTTACAAAATAGACTATTGACATACATATATGTTTTGATTGACTACATTAATGGGGACTAGTCAGTCCTGATTGACTTGCTACAACTTGAACAATATATTGGGGTTGTCATTACAGGGCTCAGGGTCATGGTCCCTTCATCCTTCAAATGAATTATAAGAAATATAAGGGGGCATGGTGAGCACACTCTGACACCAAGGGGCATATGTGGGGTCTCAAATAGACCCCCCTTGATGGGGAGGCTATGTGAATCCAGGGCTTTTTGCTGTGTCCCTCCACTTTATACCTCCAGTTGTGATGACTAGATGCTGGTTTTCTGACTCTGATTGTGTCTTGGGCTCTGCTAACCAGACCCAGGGCCCGTGCTCCATGTTAAAGGCATATGGTAATTAGGTATAATTACAATTGGTATGGACAACCTACCTCTAAGTCTCTAGTATAGTGTAGGAAATATAGGTTTAGAGATCCAGTAGATGTAATGCACTTAAGTGTGTGCTGCTGTGTTGCCTGCTGTCATTTGAATTGCAACCCTTCTTTGCAGGCTGGTTTGAAAGTTAAATTATATTCCAATTCGACTTTGTAATTAAAGGTACTTTCAAAGTCGTAAATTACCTTATTTTTACATATAGGTCAACGCTAAGGGTGCCTTGCAACTATAAGCAGGACATTATAAAATATGTTTTACATGCCCTGATGAGGGAAAAATACTGCCAATTTTATTTTTCACCACTTTAGATCATTAGCCTTGTAAGCTAACATGGGAATATTTTAATAAAGTATATTTATTGACAGGAGTGAGCTAAAATAATAATGCAAAGACTTAAAAGAATAGTTATGATAACTCCAAGAACTTGCCAATGTTAGATTCATTATAACTATTACAGAAAATAAGTTATAGAGCTTGTGTTTCTGATGTGTCAGAATCCAGCCTTGCAGCAGCCTCTCCTGATTGGCCAGCCTTTGACAGTTTGAGCCAACCTGCTCTGATGAGGTGTAAAGTGGCCTGCATAGAGACAAAGGACATCTGGTGAGAGGAGATCATTAGTGGTAGAGGTAAAGGCAGGATGGGGTGGATTATCTAAATTGTTTTACAATGAAGGAATAACAGTTAGGCCAAGACACACGCTCACTCCCACTTCCTGTGCGCCCAGCAAGCCTCGAGCCCCAGTAATTGAATTAGAAGAGGGGCTGGAATGGGAGCGTTAGGGAAAGTTAGCCATTCCAGTGGGATTGCTAAGTCAGATAATAACTTCCAGGAGAGAGTTTTTCCATTTTGGATTTGGAAAGAGTAGTGCTTTTTGGGACAAGAATATGACACACTTTGGAGGAAGTTGTCATACCTGAGAGCAACACCGTACACCCCATTTATCAGGGGTGCCCCCCTTCTTAGCCATCCCAGAGGCATGGATAAATATGGGAGAGCTGTTCAGCAACTGAGATTCCTGCCTTGAAACTGCAAGAAGAATAAGGACTGCCTAGCTGGACACTTGGACTGCACAAGAGAAGACTGCACCCACATGGACTGCACTTGCTGCACACTCTAGTCTTCAGCCTAAAAAGGACTTTGACTTGCTTTGAAAGTTGAAGGAGTGGGCTCCCTGAAAGCAACAGGCTAAAAGAGCTCCACTTGCATCATCTTCAGCAAGAAGAAACCAGCTAACCACCTCCAGCTGGACTTTACAGGATTTGGCAGGTGCAATGTAGGAGACTTAGGGTCAGATGTATTAACACATTTTCCTATAGACACACAATGGGTAAAACTGTTTAATACATCTGGGCCTTAGTTCCAACATCCCAAGGGGCAACTCAGAGCTTCTGGATCCTTGGATTGGTGTTGAGGACCCTTTGGAACCCCAAAAGGTCCTTCTGGAAGAAATTCCAGAAGTTTGGAGAGCGTTGGTGCAATTTTGGTAAAACGCGCCATAAGTTGACAGACCAGTCGTCGAGAGTCAAGGCACCCACATTGAACCGCAACCCAGCCTGCATTCCAAGTTCATCCTGTTGAATGCTCCTGAGATCAAGACTCCTAGTATTTCACTGAGGCCTCACACTGAACTGGGCCGCTCTTGTCACCTTGAAACCTGGCCTGCTGCAGTGCAGAGAGAAAAAGCTTCAGAAATAAGACTAAGTCTGAAGGTAGAAATTTGACCGGGCCCTACCGCTTAGTGTATCCGACTTGTGCTACATCACAGTTGACCTCAAACTTTGACTTTGTCCCGGTCAAGAGCGACCAGATGTCCCAAGTTGGACCTTTTCGTTTTAAGGCACTATAAAGTATTTAGGGGCTGATTAGGATAGTGGTGGCACCGCCACCGACAGCTCATCAGTGGTGGTCCCACCACCATCGGTGACTGAATCCCTTCCCGCCACATTACGATGGCAGGTGGTTTTATGGCGGTCGGAAAGACCAACCACCACGCATCCAATGGGCTCAAGTAGCCCGTCAGTGCTTGCATCAGAGGGAGCCACAATCCCTACAATGGTAGCAGTGGACATCAGACATGGGCCCTACACCATGTGGCGGGCACTGCATGGGGCCTGCCAGGTAGTGCAGGGATATGTGCAGTGTCCGCTTTTTGCATTGCAGCATGTGCTGCAGCCATCAGCACCCGCCACAATGCAAAACATAAGCATTGCTACTGCTGTGGTGGTGGTCGCATCCTAATGCGTATGGCAGTCTTGTCTCTGATATGATGTCTCCAGTTCCCTACATTGAATGTTTGTCATTTTTATATCATTTTCTTTATCCTTATATCACCATTGTGTCTGCAATACTTAGACTGCCAATCTCATTTCTAACAGTCCCTCGGTCTATTGCATACATGTTGTTCCCACCTCACTAAGGCGAGCCAACCAGGGCGATACCATGATGTAATAATTGGATCTTATATTGATACAGCAGTAGTTCACTCTAATCCAGCCCATCTAATGAAGTCAGCCCACACTGTTGACTTCCTTCGCGAAGAGCCTACTGTGTCCATATGAAAAGTCCATTTGGTTACCATGATCCAACCTATTACACTCGGGGGTACGGGGTCAATCCAGTGATTGCAGATCTCCCTTCCTCCTTGCAAGTAATATCAAAAAGAAAACAAGGCCAATTTGATCTCTACTTAGTGTACTGTATACTACATTATCCACGCCCTATAGACTCAACATAGGGTTCAGTGCGGTGCCGATGCCCAGGATGTCTTTTAAAATATTCTCGATATTTGCCCAAAAAGACTTTATTCCAAGTGAAAAAGATATGTTCCTCATCTGTTTTCTATGTGGTTGCATCTTCTACAGCTTGGGCATGATTGAGTTATAAACTTTGCAATCTTTTGAGGAGTCCAATAGAGCCTATTAACGGTGAAAAAAGTGATTACATTTTCAGTTTGCGGGCTTGACGATCGAGTAAAGCAATTTCAGGGAATAATTCCACATCGTTTGTATGTCTCTCCTCATAAAAGTATCCCCCCAGAACGCATGCGGTGCCGCAAGATTTTCATCCTCAGCATCCAGAAACTTCCAATTCCGGAGGGCAACTTCCTTTCTTTTGGGTCTCACGTCCTGAAGAGAGGACTCAAACTCCTAGTCCCCTTTTGTCTCTGGGATCAAGGTCACAAACCAGGAGGTTAGCTGCACATATTTAAACCTGGAAATGGTGCCTAAAGTTATTGCTTCCAAGGCTTCCCATGGTAGTATCCCCTCTTCTGTCATTAGGTACCCCCAAGATTCTACCCCTGCCTACCTTAATGGAAGACTCAACGCATTCTTCATAAATTCTGGAGTACCAGGAAAATCCCAAATAGGGGAAAAGTTAGAATAATACCCCATGTAGAGTATCTTACTCACCTTAGACCAGAGGTTTAATGCCAACTGTACTACCTTTAACCGGACCTTCTTAAAAAAATTGGGGCTCCAAACTTCTACAGAAAACCTCCCTCACTAAACTCCCTTACTATTTCCTCCAGAAGCTTTTCCCATGTAGAGCTATCTGGTTTTCCAAATAACATCCAGATGTTTTTAAACTGGGATGCTATACAATAATGATGCAAATCTGGTATCACCTGGCCCCCCTTCACAAGCCTTATCCTCAACTTCTTCCAGGCCAGCCTTGCCCCGCGTGAGGCACCATATAAAACTAGAAATTTTCTCTTGAATCTTATTGATAGCAGGTTTTGGAAAAGTGAGAGGAATGCAATTAAATAGATACGTGAGTTTGGATAAAATTGACATCTTAATAAGGTTCACCTGTCTATAAATTGTCAATGGCAAGTTCTTCCCTCTCAACAACATATTGTCCACCTCCTTATCCACTTTCCTCAAATTATGGGCTGAGATTTCCTCTACAGACTCAACAATGGATTTCCCGAGATATGTTAACTCAGCTGATGCTTTCTCCTTCCACCCATCTATTTTCCAGCACATAATTTCCATTTTGGAATTATTCACTCCATACCCTTAAAGGGCACCAAACTTGGCAACCAGCCTCTCCACCCAGGAAGGGTTTGGGCAGGGTCAGATGTATAGATTAACAGGTCATCGGCATTCAGCGTGATCTTATTGCTAAAAGGGGAGGCTTAAAAGGAAGAACAAGCTTGTCATACCTTAGCAATTGTGCTAACGGCTCTATATAAATATCGGACAAAAGGGGTGAGAAGGGACAACCCTGCCTTGTGCCCCTTTAGATACCAAAGCTTCTGGTCAGTGATCCGTTAAGGAGGATTCTAGCATATGAATGTTCATACACTGCTTGTAGTATGTTGATAAACCCTTTCTAAAGCCCATAACGTCCAATACCGTCCATAGATAGGCCCAGCAGACTCGATCGAAAGCCTTAACTCTCATTGGGAGTGAAATAAGTCTCTTGCAGTACAATTATATGGGCCAGGCTATCCTCTAAATATCTCATTATCAACCTCTGATGTTTTTTTAATTCTGAGGCCATTTATGTTCCATAATATAAATTATATTTCCCTGCTAGCACCCATTCTTATCCAGGGGACTGGAGCCTATGTTTAATATTTAAATGGCCTACCATTAGGTGGTATAATAACTGATGTAGAAAGGTGGCATTGAGGACTTATCTTTGTTTTTGCTCCCACTGCTCCCTACTCTGTGCCCTACCCTGACACCGTGACCCACCACCCCCCCTGCTCACCCTGGGGAACCCTACCACTGCTAGCAGGCATGATAAGCCTGATAAGCTTCCCTGTAAAGGATTAAAGAGCCTTGATTAAACTCAACGGGTGGGATCCTGACTGCCCCCCAGCACACCTATCTTAACCTTAGTAAAAGAGCAGGTACCTGCCCTCTCTTTGATGAGATTGATTAAGGCATCTACATCTTCCACGGATCTGAAATTGTGCATTTGATTGTTCCACATGCCAGGAATTTCAGCTGGGCTTTTGCCCCCAGTTTTTGAAAATCCTCCATCCTTTTCCCAGCTCCCACTGCTTCTGGTCTGTTGCCTGACAAGACATCCGATCTAATCACAAAGGAGTAGGAGCTGGACGTAAAGGGGCCATTCCTAAAGGCTTTACTCAGTATTGCCTCTTTGACTGAGTATGAGAGGAAGTTCACACATTTTTTCTCGCCTCTGCCTCAAGGGGATTCCTTTTAAAAGGATCTCTATGCACACGTTCTATCTACAGTTCGAGTTAATATCAGGTGTGTCTTTAAAAGCCTTCTCTTGCAGCAGCTTGATCATACAAGTATTGATATCAGGTCCCTCCTCTGCCTCTGAAACATTCAGAAACCTAAGGTTGTTCCTTCTGGAGTGATTCTCAATCCACTCGAGATTCTCTCTTAACGCTTGATTCTGTTTTGCAAGCAAACTAGGTCTAACGTTTTTCGTAATGTGTTGTCTCATAAGGCTTCCTCTTCTTCTAAAGCTCCTGTTCAGATTGCTTCTTCATCCAACTTTTGAGTGAGAGCATTGCAAGAGGCCTGTATATTCGCCTGATTGGCTTCTGATGTGTTAAAACTGCTCTTCATCTCATCCCTCATTCCAAGGAGGATAGAAACCAGAGATTATTCCTAGTGCTCCACAGTTACCCCCTCCACCTTCAACACTCTCTGACAACCACCAGGGGCTGAGGTTACTTTGTTGGGTGTCGTAAGAACCTCAAATCTATTATGTGTAGGGATCTGGGCGACTGCAGGACCATCATCCACCCCAGCCCCATTGCTCTTATATTGTGGGCTGGTTCCACTGAGTGAAAGAGACTTATGAGGGACTTCTATTTTAGATGACAGCTGGACTCTTCCCTTTTCTGCTTCTCTATCCTCACTGGATACTGTTGGAGCTGACAGAACTTTGTAAAAGTATTTTAAAGCGGGGGTCACCTTAATCTGCAGGGGCAGGATTTTTTTGCCTCTACCTCGCGGACGCTTCCCTGACTATTTGTCAGTTTTCCCTGGCTTCCCAGACTTTTTCACTTTAAGCTCTAATTCCACTGTTTTGCTGTGTAGGTAGCTTACCCCACGCCTAGTCTCCTTAATACAAGGGGCTGCACAAATTGAGGGACATTCGCAACCAGGACTTACCCTAATCATAGTGTTGCAGGTCTGGTACATAGAGTGTACCTCATTTTTATATCATTTTAATTATAAAAATATTTCCAATTAATATGATTTGGTGTTGGATTTTTATTGTGTGTTGTGTCTTACTTATTCAGGGCCATATTATCAAGGAACGGCGATAACATTATCACCTCTTTAGCGGCAGGAAACTGCAGCGAAAGCGGCGATAATGGGCTTGATAATAGAACTTGGGCTTCTATGGGAATTCACAAGGGCATATTATCAAGCCCATTATCGCCGCTTTAGCAGCAGTTTCCTGCCGCTACAGCGGCGATAATGTTTTCGCCGTTCCTTGATAATATGGCCCTCAATGTGTTGGTGTTTTTAAATGCTTTGCACACCAGTCTCCTAAGTTAAGCCTCCCTGCTCATAGCCAGCTACCAAGGGTTGAGTGAAAGAATAATTTATTGAGACCTTGACTGTGATTGTGGCCTTATTACTAAGGGTGGGCGTAGTTCGCGAAGTAGCACTTCGCGAAGCTACGCAAAGTGAAGTTCGCACTACGCGAGCTACGCGTAGCACTTCGCGAACTGCGAAGTAACATGTTCGCACTGTGCAAGATGTTGTTTTCAATGATTGCACAGTGCGGACAAGCAACCGGCACTGTGCAATCATTGAAAATGGCATCTTGCACAGTGCGAGCTGTAGT
Source organism: Triturus cristatus (assembly GCF_964204655.1). Classification (NCBI taxonomy): domain Eukaryota; kingdom Metazoa; phylum Chordata; class Amphibia; order Caudata; family Salamandridae; genus Triturus; species Triturus cristatus. The sequence goes on from NC_140589.1 coordinate 847,042,856, forward strand.
TTTCTGCTGCTCGAGTAGATTTTTACTCGAGCTGCAGCTTTCTCAACGCGAACTGGTAGTTTCTCATCGCGAGCGGTCGCGAGCATACGCGACCCCTCGCAATGAGAAACCTGACCTTCTCGCGTTGGGAATCTCGCCGGGAGGTTTATTTTCCATGCTCGCGATCGCGAACAAGGAAAAAGTCTCGCCAGGATGTCATTTTGCTTGCTCGCGGTCGCGAGCAAGCAAAAAATGACCGCAGCACTACGCAACACTACGCTACGCGTGTTCGCACTGTGCTACGTGCAGTTCGCGTAGTGCGAAGTAGCGCGAACTTCGCAAACTACGCGAGCGTAGCGTAGTGCTTCGCCCAGGCCTACTTATTACTAGTGGTAGGTACCTGCTTACTCCTACTAATAAACCAAGTTCCAACACTGGCCATGACATAAACAATATGTTGTTTCATCCATGGTTTTGGTTCCCATTCAAATGCACCGTACATAATGGCAGGTTATGAGGGCACATGAATGAGCACATATAAAGGGTGACATTATTTTTAGTCAAGATATATAAATCATTTATTGGTGGTAACATACACATTTTAGGAATTTTGGTGTATTTTAAGCTGATTATCAGACTGAAAAATGCAGCTCTTCTGCTGGGATCTTTTGATGAACCTTTTTTGAATATGTCAGAATTATATTGGCATTTTAACATTTTTCTACACCATCATCATTTCATCTTTATTAGAGATTTGGAAAAAGTCATAAAACAAATACAGTGCATCACATACATCAGCTACTAAAAAACAATAACCATACATTATAAAAACAATTTAAAAGTAAAGTCTGTGCTGTCCAGGCTGGTAGAGGTGCAACAGGAACCAAAACTCAACCATTTGGGAACCATAGAACATGTTTTAAAAAACAACAAGCATACAATGAATCCAACAATAAAACAAGCAGCTTGGTCAATTCTACAGAGCTAGATGGTGCATGAGATCTATTCTGCAAATAAATATCTGACAAGGTTATCTTTGTCATTTCCTGCCAATTTCAACTTGGCATTAGGAAATATTGAGGATTGTCTGGCTAGTTACAACACCATAGTAGAAACAACTTTAGATCAATTGACTCCTTTAAAATCATACCTCAATCTGACCAGATGCATGCATGCAGCATGGTTCTCGCCAGATCTAAGGAAGGAATAAAGCCTCTCTAAAAAACCAGAAAGAAGCTGGTGTCTCTCCCATGACACACATGATAAAAATAGGTATGAGATCTCTCTAGCCCATTATAATAAGAACTTAAAGAATTCGCGTAGAGCCCATAGCGCAACTTAATCAGGTGGGGAATTCCTCTAAAGAACTCTATCATATCCTAAATTCCTTCACGAATCCTAAGGGCTGTCACAATGAAGTAGCTCCATCGCAAGAACTCTGTGATAAGATAGCCAATCACTTTACTCAGAAAATTGAGATTATTTATGATAAAATCATTACAGATAGGACTCTGTTGATTGACACTTCTACCCTCTGTCCCTTACTTTCACCCAATGCACATTCTCTGGAATGCTTTCCCCCTCTTACATCTGATACTGTGGAGACTCTGTTGAAAACGGTTAAATCAGGCTCCCCTCAGGACATTCTACCTGCCAAACTCTACTTATTACTGGATAAACAGTTGTCATCTGCTATCTGCTCAATCCTCAATCTTTCCTTGAGCAAGTGCCATTTACCACCTGAATGGAAGGCCGATCAAATAATCCCTACCTAGAAGAAACCCAATGCCTCGCGGGAAGATCTATCTGTTACCGTTTTTGTGTAAACTCCTGGAAAAACACATCAACAAACATCTCTCCAAGTACATTGAAGCAACGGGATGCCTCGACCCCTCTCACTCTGGGTTTCAGCCTAGGTTTAGTAGGGAGTCAGCATTGATTGCCGTCACTGACAAACTAAGACTTTCCCAGGACAACGGACAAGCAGCACTATTGGTGCTGCTGGATTTGTCAGCGGTATTTGTCACGATATCCCATTTCATCCTACTCAACAGACTAAGGAATATTGGAATCCACGGCCTAGCCTTTCAGTGGTTATCATGTTTTCTAACCCACCATACTCAAACCATCAACCTTGGCACCTTCAGATCCCAAACTTCTGAGTTGACCAAAGGAGTACCACAGGGATCCTGTCTCAGTCCCTCATTATTCAACATTTAAGTGGCTCCTTTAGCAAATTTTCTCAGGGAACGGGGTTTTATTCCAATTTCATACACGGATGACACCCAGTTTTCAATGGCTTTTGAAAAAAACACTCCCAACACCCAGGTGACCTTTTCAGAAGGCATAACAGCCATTGCTGCTTGGATGAGGAACAACTTCCTGCAGTTAAATGTAGGGAACATGGAAATCATGTTGTTCAGAGAAGCTCCTCTGCTCTGGCCCCCAGAATGGTGTCCGACCAAACTGGGTGCCGCCCGAGTTCCTAAAGACGTGGTAAAAAATGTAGGCGTTCATCTGGGCAAAAAACTTAAGAAGGAGCACGTAACTACCACCGTAGGCTCATGCTTCCATACGCTAAGCCTCTTATAGAAGATTTTCGCTTTTCTCCCTCTGACAGTGCTTAAATCACTCCTTCAAGAATTAGTAGTTAGCCATCTAGACTATTGTAATGCTCTTCTGATTTCAGCTAACGAGTCTTCCCTCGATAGACTTCAGGTGGTTCAAAACACAGGGGCCTGCCTTGTTTCCAACTCTCCTGCCAGGACCGCCTCTTCCCTGCTTCATCAAGGATTACACTGGTTACCATTCTGCAAGTGGATCAGATTTAAGACCTGCTGCATTGTGCACAGGGCACTAAATGGCAATGGCACTAGCTACTTAGCAGATAGGCTCACCAGTTACCACACTTCTAGAACACTCCGTTCAGGCTCTAAGTCGCTATTCTGGTACCTCGTGTTAAGAAATCCTGCACAGGTGGGAAAACCTTCTATTACCTAGCCCCCTCCTATTGGAACCAACTTCCCAGCCACCTTTGGAAATGCGCATACTGTTTACTATTCTGAAAGCTCTGTAAAACTGAGCTTTTTTGAAAATCTCTTCCTCTCCCTAACTGTAGCACCTCCGTAGCACGGAGATACCCCTCTCGGGTGATTCGGGTGCTTTACAAGATACAAATAATAATAATAATAATTATAATAATAATAATAATACCTATAATAATCCTAACAGTGTTACATCTATGCAGACATCAAAGACCTTAAGGAATGAATGTAACAATGTATTTTAATAACAGAAATATCCTTACATGTGTAAGCAAGTATATGCCACAGTTAGAAAGAAGGATCTGGCAACCATAATTCGCCATGAAACCTAAAATACTGTGAGCAAGAAGTTCTACCTGAAGGTCACCCCTCCTTTGATTTCCTGCACCTTGCTGTGGATTTGGGAAAGGAACATACTCCAAAGCAAACATCAGGGCTACTTAGACGCTGCACCCAAAATAGCATGTCCCTGCACTTCCGGAACCCTAAATACTTTAAAATAGGCTTTAAAAAGAGTTGAAAAAAAAATTTAAAACATTTGCAAACAAAACATAGATTGCAATCAGAGATTATTCAGACAACCCTTCACATTGGCATACCCATACAAACCTACAAAAGTGTTTTGGTCATCTGAAAATCACAAAAGCCACCACACTGTGCCAGCCTTAATACGGAAAAGAAGTGATCTTTCCCAACGTGTGAGTGCTAGAGTTAAATACAGCATGGACTCAACAGGTACTAAAATCATGATATATTAGAGCTCTTGCTGGACTCAGTGTGCAATCTCTGAGATTGGCGAAGTTCTTAGAAACAGAGGTAAACTCCTCCTACTTGTCACTTTTGGTAAAGGTTGAAGGTAATTCGAACATGTTGGTCAAACCTAATTCATTAAATGGATTGCGAACTTAACCCAACCAAGGAATCAACAAATTCTTCTCTAAATTGAGACAGACCAGTGTAATATCTCTATTCAAACTGCCCTCCCTCATTTTATTATACATTAACACTGTCTGGGGCAAATGTTCACTTCATAAGTACCGGTTGAACATCTCAATGTAGCAATCAGCAACTGAAAAATCCCAGTTAACCTTTACAATGGGCCTGCAACTATACTCCACCACATGTGGTGCTTCTGTTAGTAACATTTAATCAATTTTTTCTGGAAACATTTTTATTGAAATCTATAAATCCACAAATATGAGGAAAAAGGCACATCCTCAAAAATGCGGTGCTCCTAAATATGGACTATACAGCTCTGTACATCCAGATTAACTACAAACATGGTCTTCGCCATGCCCTGAAAGAGGAAATCCAACAGTCACATCAATCTCAAGAGACTGGCAAACACACTAACATGATTCTGCTGAAACTATTTTAGCAATCAAAGAAGGTTGAGGTACAGATGCTAAATCATTTGATTTTAATTCAAGAGGGGGAGCTCTCTGCTTATTACAATTAGCCAGAGGATCATTCAAGTGTCTTTAATGACCTCAAAGTAGGCAGGGATGTTTCTCCTGGTATGCAACTGCTGCTTCTGTTCTGATTATGTAGCGAGAGAGAAAATAAGTTTCTCCTTTCTGCCTGCCCTATGCATGGTATTGCAAATGTGTCCTAGTTTATTTATTTAAAACAGCTAAGGTTGAATCCTTTTACACTTGCTAAAACGTTTCATAGTTTTTTGTGTCCTCACGGTGAATCAATTGTCAACATATGAAATGGAAGAAGTGAGGAGGCTGGGAAAATGAACAAGTAATGATGTTAAACAGTCATGAGTTCTATGTTATGATGGTGGTATTTCATGAGTTGAATATTGCGATGAACGTTTTTTAGCATATGCCACCATTTTTAAGATGATCTATCATAGTGGCAATTGATAAAGAATTGATCCAAGGTAAATGAGATTTCTAATAATGCTAGCTGATAAAACATGTGTGAGTAAAAAGGACAGACATGCAAGGTTGAATTGCTTAATGACCACTAGTTAATGAGAATGCATTGCAAAATTCACAAGAATCATTTGACCTTTCTCCTATGATTACTATGCATCTGCACAACATATGTATTTATTCTCTGTTCAACATTTACTGTAACATTTGAAATTTGTAAAGGTTTTTAAGGTTTTATCTAAAATGAAACATTTAGGGCCCTACAATGATGTTGGTCGGAAAGCCTTCAACTGCAGGTCGGAGGCTTTCCGACTGACTCTAAGGTGTACCATTCAACCACCTTTTTACAATGAAGGTGGTCGCAGTATAAACTTGCCGGTCATTCTGGCTGGCCTCCGACAGGCTCAAGGAGCCCATTGGCCAGACTGATCCGCAATGTAATCTCTTAAAGACGGTGTTTCTATTGGGATTACGATGCTTGTCATGTTGGGCTTTCCGACAAGAAAAACCTGTCGGAAAGTGACTTTGGGGACCCCTAGCTGGGCCCCCATGCCTTTGTGGCCTTTGGTTGGGGGCCTGGGAGGCACCTATGGTGCCCCCTGGTAATCCCTCCACCTTGAGGCAGGGACCGTGAGGTGCCTGCTATGCGGTGCAGGGATTAACAGAAACTCCCATTTCTCTATGGGTGTCTCTGCTGAGGCCAGTTACTGACCGCAGCACAAGCACCCATAGAGAAATGGGAGCTTGTGCCCACTCCAAGTGAGGTGGCATTGTAATTGCGGTGTCCGACCTCTGACCAGAGGTCATTCTGTCCCAAGACCTCAGCGATGTCAGTCCTAAGCAACTCTGACCGACATCGTAATGAGCCCCTTTATGATGATGAGAAGGGCTATTTGGTGGTGTACCTCAATAGAATTCTGAGAGAGTAAACTCTGGTCCTCTTTTACATATGGGGCACATTGACCTCTCCATCCCCATAGAGAATGTGATTGTTTGCCCTATAAACGAAACTTGGGTTATTTACTCTGTGAAAGATTTATATACTTAAACGTTGTATAAACTGCGAGGAAGCTGTTTTTAACATGTAAGAGTGGCCTGAACCTCTACCACAACAGCTTTGTCTAGTCAAGCGTGAGGGCCTCAGCTTCCACATTTGGTGAACCCAAGTATTAGCACAATACATACAATTTGGGATGCAAACCGGGTCTTTATGGTTTGTTAATGAGCTAGTTGTAGTTTAATGTAGCTGCACTGGGGAAAGTATCTTTTTTTCATGTAAAATTGTGTTAAACCTCTACCAAAAAGACTTTTCATGTTCGAAAAGAAACGCTTCACTAGGCCTATTCTCGAAAGACTGTCTTATGTGCAAGAAAACTGTATTTTACATTGATGCATTTTTAGTGAATTAGCCCCGTGTGAACGTGCCTTTTCTTATCCAACACAATGGTCCCACTGTGTTTTTAACTGTTTTAATAACATTTTCAAGGAGATACATGGTTACATTAGCACCACGTGTTGCCGATCTGACATGCATTTTCAATGTTAATACAAAAGTCCCATTAGGCACATTCATTAAACACAGTCTTTCTACCCACAAGTGGAATTTGAGGTCCTAAACAATATTTTTCATTTTTTTCCAGGAATACCATAGGTATGCAACTCATCTGTGCTGGTGACACGGAAAATATGGGCTCCTAAATGGAATTTTCAACTTTGATAAACATGGAAATATTAATACTTCACTTAAAGCAAATAGATGTTGTCAGTTTAATGAGATTAGCCTCTAGCAAACTGAATTTCTCCACACCCGAGTGCTGCATTATATGTGTCTGTGTCTGACTCTTTGTAAACACTGGGATATAATGACCATATGTATCCATGAGTCACTACTATTATATTTGTGCTTGGTTGCCTGGTTCCAATGTGAATGCAATAGCATTTGATCGGATACCTCTATGTTGTCATCATGCCATGCCACTCTCTTTAACATTTTCCATGCACTTCTGACTCCTTGTGTCACCCCACTGTGTATGTTGCATGTGTTTCTCCTGAAGGTAAGTCAGATCCACACTACATGCTACAGAACAGGCACTTTCCTTTTTCACTCACAACCTCCTTATGTAGCTCTGTGGTGTTTATCCCAAGGCAGACTCTCAAGGACCAGCCAGAACACAAGTGTCAGAACTAGGGGAATCTTGAGCTGCAGTCACTCTCATCTTAACATTCTGCCACTGGACTGCTGCATCCTAATGGTCGGTAATGTTTAGAGGCAAATAGGTTCAAGTGGGGATGTTGGGATTCAGGTCACTTTTGCAGCCTGCGTTTGATTTGCAAGAGAAGAGTCGGGTGTTAGAGCCGGGAACAATTGTTAAAATGTCTCAATGTACAAATGCCACACTATTTTATTGGTTTCCCAACTCTTTGGAAAAGCACAGAAAAACTATCATGTCACTCTGGTGTGCCTTCCACATTATGTGGTTGGTTGCTAGGTAAGTATTAAAAAAGTATTTATGCTGCTCTCTGGGGAAAGTTATCTTTTAAGGTTGAATGTTTGTTTTATGCAACTTAAATGGAGTTGTTGATGAACCAAATGCCCGGTCAACAGCCACCCTCAAGTTGTTTCTGCTTTGCCAAGCATTTTTTCACAATGTTATGTTTAAATGCAATTTACTGGCCTCTGACTTGTTAGGCTCCTTCCCCACTGCAATAAACACTTGTTGTTATAACTTAAGCCGTGCTGGTGAACAGAGTGCTGCCAAGCCCTAATGCAGGAACCTTTGCACCATGTTGCAAGGGTGCCTGTGCTACTGGACGGATTGTTTTTGTGCAGGAAGGGACACTTTCCTACACAAAAACAATCCAAAATTGCATTCCCCTCTTTTTACGGGTGCTGCAGAATGCAGCACACATAAAAAGATGAAATAAGGAGAAGAAATAAACATATTTGTCCTTGTTACACTACTGATGGGAAGGCATATTATTTTAATGCAATCCCTGGTTTACTTATGTTATTAAATCGAGGATTGAGTCTCATTCCACAGGGTGGATGCATAGGAACGCTAATGCTCCACCCATGGAATGCTTACCAATGCAAGGCATTGGTTTGCGCTGCCTTGGGTTATTCTGGATTTACTAATCCATGCAGACCCATGCAAGGTGGCTTTGCATAGCTCATTAAATCTCACTTAAGCCCTTGTGTGATGCAAGGGCAACACAAGGACTTAGTAAATCTGGACCAAGTCTTTCCACAAAAGACTGCCTCTCTACCCTTGTCCTAGTCTGTCTGGGGGCACAATAAGTTAGTATGCAGTCCTTTATGTGTGAGCTGGACCAGTGCCTTGGAAATACAAGTGTGATAAATTCCAGCTCCGTGCTCCCTCCCCATTATGTCAGGATGGCCCATCCTGCCAACACCCAGGCCCTCTATTGTGATATTGTCTGGGGGGAATACACAAAGGCCAACTGCCAACTACACCTAGTCATGTAACCCAGAAACAGGCTGCAGACACCAAATGTGGCAAGAAATTGTCATTTTTCTTTTCAGAATTGTGACTTAAAATCTGAATTTAGTATTAAAGAGAAATTCAAATTACAATTTGTCTGACTAACCATACATGACTTTCTACCTGCCCCTAATCAAAAGGTAGCACTTATTATATGTAATAAGGCTACCCAATTAATTGCGTGGGAGGGTGGGTTGGGGTTTCCAGGGTTAAAATGATGTTTTTTTTCTTTTATGGATTATTGAAATGAAATTGAAAAATAAATATACATATATATATACATAATAAGGTAGCCCGATGTTATCTTACACCGTTGCACTAGTGTAAAATGTATTTACGAGTTTTTCACTACCAGGACATGCAAACCTTCAAAGTACATGTCTTTATTTTTTTTTAATTTACTGCACCCTGCCTTATAGACTGTTTAGGCCCTACCATTGGGGTGACATATATGAATTAAAAAGGAATGTTTAAGCCTGGCAGAAGGTGTATTTGGCCAGGTTGAATTGACAGTTAACAACAGCACATTTGTGCTGCTATGGCAGCCTTAAACATGTTTAAAAAGGTTACTTAAGTTGGTGACACAATAAGTGCTGCAGGCCCACTAGTAGCATTTAAGCTACAGGCCCTGTGTACATTTAGTACCATCTTATCAGGGACTTACAGGTAAATTAAATGTGCCAATCGTGTGTACACCTATATATCATGTTTAAAAGAGAAAACACAAGCATTTTAGCACTGGTTAGCAGGGGTAATTAGCACACTCAATACATTATTTTCCAGTCAGTGTTATTTTCTTTTACAAAGAAAAAACACACAATACTAAATACAATCCTTTGATTTACAAATGTATACATCAGGTAGATGGAAATACCTTTGGCGACATCCTATTATCAAATTACACACATAGTTAGTCCTGAATCCAGTACCACAACACCCCCACCCATACCAGATGCATCATCATAACATAAGGGAAGTGTCATTTTAAATAAAACACGTCTACTGGCTGTGCCAAGGGGTCACCACATTAATAATAATGACAACATGCTGTGCTTTGTGAGGTAACTCTTTACAAGTGGTTTTTATTATATATAAAGCAGGCCTATTGGATATGTCAGAGCATCACTATTAAATCTGACATCCTTGGCGTGGTAGTCCCCCAGACCTTTTGCCTTCACTCGCTTGTTTTGGTGGAGCTCATTTTGTTGGCATTAGGACTCTGTACATTTTAACCCTGCTAACCAGTGCTAAAGTGCTTATGCTTTCTACCTAACATATGTTAGAATTGGCCTACACCTGGTTAGCACATTTAATGTAGCTATAATTCCATAGTAAATAGTGCAATATGTACCCATGGCCTGTAAATTACATTCTACCAGTGGGCAGCAGTAGCCATTGTGCCACTCACTAAGTAGCACTGTAAAATATGCCTCAGGCCTGCCGCAGCAGCCAGTAGTGCCTTTGTCACCCTGAACAGTTTGCAGCCAGGATGAATGGAAGGAGAAGAACTGACCCAAACCAGTTTTGGGGGTGGGCCGGGGAATTTTCTCACACAAAGGCTGGTATGAAGTATAGAAGTGGCACCTTCAGAACCTCTAATCAGAATACTCCTTGACTTGTGGGAGATTTAGATGAAGGACTGCCCTGCTATTTGAAGAAGGAAGATTGGATCTGCTTGCCTTGAACCCAGGCTCTCCAGAAATGACTCCAAGGGTCAATTTTTCGACCTCTTGTTTGAGTTGAAAGAGCACAACAAACTACCAGAGGCATCCTTGCAACTGCCTAGCAAACCAGAGTGAACTGGACCTGCCCAGATCTGCCTGAGCCCAGATGCTGGCCTCTGCTTGAGTGAGTCCTGATATACAAGAGGCGCCGTGAAGTCCGGGACCCTTGGTGGGCATCAGTGTTCTCCTTCTGAACTCAAGGCGCAGATACAGATATGTTGGGCTCAGTGTATCAGCATAGTGACCTCTTCTTGCCAAGAATCCCCGAGATGACCCCCATCACGAAGCTCTTGTGGGACATGCACCATGTGCCAACAGCAAACGTCTCTTACGATTGCAAACACAAGGCTTCATGCAAGGCTTGCACATTGTGTCAAGAGCGAGAGCCCTCATTGATGTCAATGCGAAGTTCCAATGGCGACTGCCTTTTTGCCCTAAAACAGTGACTGTCAGCGACACCAGACCTGCGTCTCACACTGGCAACAACTTCCTGGCAGCCCATGCCAACGAAAACAGAAGCTCCTCATTCAAGCTTCTCCATTGTGGTCGACCGTGAACCTGTGACTTTCCCCAAGTCCTACACAATGAGATAACCATGAGTAATGTTTTGTGTTTTTGTTGCTATTCTCGCATAAATCTTTACAAACACATAACTCCGGTTCTACTGATTGAATTTTTGTTGCGTTGGTATAATTTTATTTATTTCATTTTTTTCTAAGTTACTTTGGGATTTTTCTTTTTTTTTGTTTTCACTTTATTACTGTTTGAGTTCTGCAGAAATACTTTACACATTGCCTCTGAGTTAAGCCTCACTGCTTTTGTGCCAAGCTACAAGAGGGTTAAATGCACGTTTATTTATTGATGTCTGTGGGTCACCCTGACAAGGATTGTGTTTATCATTTGAGTGGGGCTTCTACCCCCTAAACTAAAACCCAGTTTTTTACAATCACCACATGAATAGAACCAACCAGACATCACATTTGAAACTTCTAACACCATTAAAATCAATGAAACCAAGTTTATTTAATAATATAGTCATCAGCATTCAATACAATGGCAAACTTTCCAAGTTTATTCTCATATTGATAATAAAGCATATGACATAAAACAGCATGTGAGCCTAAGTCTTTTTAACTGTCTAGAGGCAACATAATACAACAATACAAGAGTCCATGCACTCTAAGTTCAAAAGCAAAAGCTTCAGGTCTGGGAGTGCTTGAAAAATGAGGTAAGCCTCTGGGATCCTGAATTCAATATAATCTGAAACTTAATGTCAGTTTTCTTTAAATCGCTTCTCACGGGCTACTGCAATCCCTGCACCCTCCCCACAGCACTTACAAAATACATTGGTGGTGTCCAGAAGTTTGGGAGGAAACAGAATATAGTAAAATTATTTGGCCTGGCCCTGGAGGAAACTCATGGATTCTCACACTGTGGAATTTTGTGGAGTTAACAAAACAATCCGCGAGATTCTGTGGAATTCTGCCTAAGTGCGGAAAATGTTCATCCTGCCATTTGCACTGTTTTTTCACACCATTAGCACATTCTACACTGAAAATCAGCATGAGCTTTTTTTTTTTAACAATATTGTTTTATCTGCTTCTACCTAGCTCTAGCTTCTACTGCCTGCTCTTTCCCAGCTTTTCAATCCTTCTTAATCCACCCCATTTGATTACCCACTTCCCAATCCCATCTTTTAGTTACATATTGTCAGTACTTTCTATCTCTGCCTGTGTATATATATGTTTCTGTGTGTGTTTTTTCATGAGTTTCTGTATTTTGTTTTCCTTTCCTGAACTGTTATTTTTCCTACTCCTGATTCCCTTTTCCTTCCTAAGTTTCCCATCCCAGTTAGACTCCCTTTTGTCCCATGCTATTGCAGAAGCAGGCAGGGCCAGTGCAACCCCCCCCCCCACCCCGAGGGCAATGCAGGAGCAAAGGGGTGTAGCGGAATCTCAGGAATGAGAATTTTCATTGCGGAGATTGTGCCTGAGTATGAAGACTCTTCCACGACTTCAGGGCCTCTACCACGAGGTCGGAGGCCTTTTGTGAATCAGGCCCCATATGTTCTTCATTGACCATTCCCTTCCACACCTTCTTTGTGCTTCACTCTCATCCTTTCATAGCCTTATCACTCCATTTGGTGAAAAGCCTTTTTGGTTGACTTGACTACCTGCCTTTTTTAACTTGTTCTCAACCAGCAAACTTCCCAAAGTGATTGTTTCAATAGAAGATACTGCAAACTGAACCATAGCTAAGTATTGCTGCTGCAAAATAATTAAATTAGTGGCTAATCTGATACCAAAATGAGTAAATTATGAGGGGTTTCTAGGATCAGAGACCACCAGTGCCGCAACCAGTGCCAGCAGGTCTGAAGGAATGGAGGAGACCCAGGCTGTCTGAGGGGGAGCAGTCACAGCAGTGACAGGGACAAGTAGTAAGTCACCTTGCTTTCTCATTATTGACAATACTGTTTTTGTAATGTGAGGCAGATATCCCACCCATCATGGCATTTGGCCACCAAAAATTAGACCATGGTTTAATTCGGTGATGTAGTTTAGGAAGCGAAATGTGCGTCTCCTTTAGTTAAAAGCGCAGAATGACTATGTTTGCAATGCATTACAAACCGAAAACAAGGTTTGTTTCCCAGTGCCTTCTTAGTCACCTACTACTATTACTTCACCCAAAAATTTTAATCTCGGCATGTACCACATTTTACTGCCAAATTGACATATTTTTCATGGCTTGCATGAGAGATTTATGGCTGTTCCACTTTTTTTCTTCGGTAAAGTCATCATGCATCAACCAATCATGATTAAGCAAAAGCATAGCACATGATCAGTAGAACCCAACCATTCCATAGCTAAACCTCTATCTAGCCTAATCCCTCTAACTCACCTATCTGTAGAGTGACTTTCCCTACAGCCAAGTGAAGGTATTTGTTGAAATAATGTGCGATGGAGGCGAGAGTGTAATGTGGAACTAAGTGCCTGATTTAGACTTTGGTGGATGGGTTACTTTGTGACAAATGTGCCAAAAAAATATCTTCTTCACTGTACTACAGTGCATCAGTTATAATAATCTGTGCACTTTCTACTTACTGTGGATGGCATATCTGTCATACTTTATATATATCCAATCCAAGCCCCTAAGTTTGGAGTCAGGGTAGAATTGAAGAGGCAGTCGGAGAAGAGCAGGGCCATTGGAAATAATTATAATAAGTTAATAAATGTATATGCATTTACAGCTGCCCCAAAACCATGTTGTAGAGTAACAGCCCTGCCAACATGCCTCCATTCATGTTGCATATAAATTATAGTCAAGTATATTATTAACCTTGCAGCATTTATGCATTCTCCTTAATGAGAGGTAATTCACGACACAGAAGGGCCTGATTAGAATGTCGGTCGGAGTTTAAACCAGCCAGGGTATCTGACTCGGTTCCGATGTACTCAAGGAGCCCGTTGACTAGTCATGATGGCCTTATAATCCCTTCAGGGCAGCATTTCTGCCGTCGGGATTATGATGTCGGTTTTCAACAGCCTCTCCATGTCGGCCTTTCCTAGCAGGGCCCCTTCCCCCCCGGCCCTCTGAATGCGGCCTTAGGGGGCTCCTATGGTGCCCTTCTGAAAATCCCTGCACCATGTGGCAGGCAAGGTGAGGTGGTCCTATGATCAAACGGTTCAGACACCGAAACAGTGTCGGTCAGAGGAAACTATGACCAACATTAAAATCAGGCCCAAAGTGTCTTTTCAGTTTCACTATGAAATCCTTGAAATGAAAATCATTTTGGATTATGTTGGTATTGTAGCTTAATTCCTTGCAGTCAGTGCTATTCCATTATGTACTACATATTTGTGAACAATTGCCCCTGTGACTAATCACATAAAAAATTCCAATGGCCATATGGGATCAGCAATGTTCTGCTACTCTGCCACTATAGTATAAACAAGTGTTTGCTCTGAGCATTACAATTCGTGTTTTTCATTATTTTCTTTCTTGATATAGCTACTCCTGCCACTGGAGGTTACCCATCCCGGTAGGAGAGTGTCGTCCAGCTGTGGCAACAGAGGCTGAAGGCCGTTGTGGTAGAATACTGCTGGCTTGTAGCCTTGGAGGAGAAGGCACATACCTCCAGTTTCTTGAGCTAACAGACTGGCCCAACTCCATCCCAACAACAGCAGCGCAGGAGCCGTGTGCATCTGGGATCCACTGCTGCTCAGTGGGACACACCACTCCCATTTTCATGATCAACAACAGACCGCCTCCTCCTCTGCGCCCTACGCAAGCTGGTGCTGCTCTGGCATGGGCAGGAGAACCTGGCCTTGGACATGACATGCCTACACTTCTGGATGGATGCCCTCGAAGCCAATTATTAATTAACATTTAAATGGGTGGGAGAGACTGTGTCGTGGGTGTAGAGGGTGGGAACTGGGAAGGAAAGTGGGGGAAAGGGTCAGACTCAGGACATTTTGAGGGGTTTTGCTTGGGGAGAGGGGTGAAACTGTTGTGGGTGGAGAGGGTGGGTTTCCTATATAAATACAAATGTTTTTCTTGAGTGCACATCACTCGCTATCTGTTTTTTGTCTTTTCATTACTATTCAGCATAGTATTGTCTTTTTCTTCACTGATGAAAACCTGTCCTCGGAAATTGTCACATATTCTAATGTACATCGGCTTTCCCCCCTAGACTTTCCCTATCTCAAGTCCCTTGTAATGTATTTCTTCAGTAGGTTAATATGCTTACCTTTTGCTACAGTTGCGTATTCCCAGCTAACAGAGTGGGAACACACTAGTTCGATTTGACTTATTGCTTGATGAGGGTTTGCAGCACCCAGCCACCTATCTCAGTGTATATTAGTTATCTAATGCCCTTGTCCTACTAACCTTTGTAACTATTGACCACTAGAGGGGGTATGCCAACAACATACACAAAAATCTTATCCTTGCTTCCCAACAACAACTTCAGTAATAAGTTTCAAACTAGTTCACTTCTTAGGTCTTACCTGAAAAGATGAAGGAATGACTTTTACCTCTGTCAATCTCCCAAAAACTTATTGCAGGGTTTCCCACAGGGCCTTCTTAATGGTGGTGGCATTAGTGGGCTAGCGCTAACAGGGAAGCCATCATAAAGTGAGGTCTCACTCCAACCTATTCCACATGAGGTGCACTCCAACTGAATGATTATTCAGAAGAAGTATCCATCACAGGCAACTAGACTGAAAGAAAACACAGAGGGGCCGATTCACAAGCATTTAGTAGTAGTAAAGTTAGGACTCCTAACTTTACTACTACTAAACTGAGATAAAATCCTAAACTTGCTACTTTTGGTATTCACAGAAGGCATTTAGTAGTTGTAAAGTTAGGACTCCTTGAGTCAGTACTCAGGAGAAGGTTAGGTTACTCCATGATGCATTTAAGTAACACATGACCTAATTCAGAAAGGTAAAGTATGTTACAATTTTGGTATTAGTTTCCTCTTGCAGTGTACGTTTATGACTGGTGACTTTTCCATCAGTAACTTTTATGAGTATAAACATTGTGAGCAGTAAGTAAACCCTATCATTTTGAAAAAAATTACTGTTACTATTAGTTAGTTATGACTGTAAGGTTACTACTTGTAAAGTTAATTTCAGTTGAGTTGCACTGCAATAGTGAACTTACACCAAAAGTGTAACTTTACCTTTATGAATCAGGCCACATAGTGCACACTAGTACTACCAATCATGGGACAGACATTCTTCTAACTAAGACTATGCACAATGATGATGTTGTCCCTTGCATGCCTTGGTGGATATGTGGGGCTGGTATGGACTATTGTCCAGGTAAGAAAATCCTGCTGTTGGTTGGTGCAGCTTTCACCCCATCCACCACGATAGATGACACAACCTGGAGGAAGAGGGTTAGGGGTTTATTGAATGGATGGGAATGAGGTGTTGGGGAAATATGTGACAAAGGCAAACACAGCATTGATCAGGTCAATGAGCAGCACATTAGCATCAGATCGTTTGGGGAAGGAAATCAAGGAATTACATAGTCCAGCTAATAAGTGCATTGCAAACAGTCCTTCAACCCAGAGTCCTAAATTATTTAATTGTTCTGTCACCAGGGATTGAAAAATACAAATTAGGGAGGATCAATACAGTTTTAAAAATTGTGATTGTAAATAACAAAAAGAACAATTATACTGCATACAAATGCCAAAATGAATTGTGCATCTGCAATATTTGGTACAGGGATGAACCTGTCTGATAATTAGGCAGGATTGTTATGGATCTTTTATGCCAAAGAAGGGAAGACATGTGGAATGCAAACAAAGCAAATGTCAAGTGAAGGAGAACAAAAGCTTTATGGCAAATGAGGACCAGCAGGGCAGAGCAGGAGTATAGGGTGGTGCAGTCACGTGTGTTTAACTGAGAAGTGAGAACAATTTAACAAACAATCCCAGACAAGTAGGTGAATGTACCTGGCAGTTCAATCACATACTGTCAACTGTCATAACATTTAGCCCTGTGCATCCATAGTGTCACATCTCCTGTTACAGTCCCCCCAGACCACAACACTTAATTAGAGGAGTTTGACATTTGAGCCAGCAGACTCCTCAGCATTTCCCCAAATCAAAGCATCTCTCTCCAGACCACAGGGCTGAGTAGGCCTCTTTGAGTCATTTTGTTTACCCTAGAAGTAGATAGGCATTGTTCATAACTTCCTTCTTCTGGCTGTTGGGGTACTCAATCCTGACTCCTAGACCAGACTTAAATGAGATTGAGAGAGATAGACCTGTAGTGTACTTGCAGAACAAGCAGAGCAAAAGAAAGTAAGCATTTCATGTACTTACTCAAAAAAAGTACAGTAAAGGAGTGGACCATGAAAGTGTTTCTGGTGAAATGTGAAAGCAAGGCAATCATTCAGTTAGAATCTCCCTTCAGGCCCCAAACAGTACAGATCAAGTTTACAAATTAGTTGAACAAAACCCTCCTAGCCACCACCCGAATAATCATCACTCACTCAATCTATTACTCATTGAAACAATAGTTACTTGTTCCAAGCATGCAAATGCTCATTTGTCTATTGTATCTTCTTTTTCCCATGAAAGCAACAAATAATGGCAGTCTTGTATAAAATTAATGATCTTTACTGGCAGCCCAGCTACAGAAAGAAAACATGAAGGCATTGTCATCATGTTCTTTAACCAAATGGGGAGGCTTCTTCTGTGGGCATAGTGGTCCAACTCCACTCCAGTCTAAACATGTGAATGAATGGTGGGGGTACATAAATCAGACACCCAATATATAAATGTTCTTCTATATCAATTTCTTTTTCTTTTTTAAATTGTTTTGCAAAACATTTTGATAATAATAATAAATGTAAGTTCTGTTGTGGCCTACTTAGTTGGAAAAGTAGAATTGGTCCTCCAACTCAGAGGACTCATCCCAAAGTTTATCAGCTAACACACTTGAGTCTGACCAGTTGCCCTCATCCACTTTAAGTGTTAGTTCAGCAACAGTGTAATCTTGCAGTATGAGGTGTTGGTTCATTTTAATCATGGTCAATCTCTTCCCTTTTTCAGGTGAGAGACTGGTCCTTGTGACTGAGACAACTGTGAAAGCTGCACTGAGCACACACTCAGAAAGCACACTGGCTACCAAACAAGCCAGATACTTTATTGCCAGCCTGCTGAGCTCTGGCCATTTGTGCATCTTCCCATCCCAATAGACCAATGTTTTTTGATCCAGGTAAACCTCTTTCGGGTTATACAGATAGTCTTGGACCATCCTCTGAATGTTCCTTGGTGCTACTACTTGCTCAACCTCTGTTGTCTTCACCTCTGCACTTGACTTATGTCCTGTAACTTGAAACCGAGCCATTGCAGAGGTTGGGCCTGATTCTTCTGTTGCTGGTGTCGCTAGTGTTGGCTGCTCTGAGACAACAGCACTGCACTCTCAGGTAGAACTTCTGCACGGGCCTCTTACTTCCATCCATTCTTCTTTTTGTTCCCTCGCTTGATCAACATTACAAGTCTTGCTAAGTTCAACATCCCTTTCTGAAAAAGGAATAAAAGTGGACAATATTATTTTGTACCCTGGATCAAGTATTGAGGACACGATTTGCCCTTGCAGCCTTGGATAATCAGCCAAGCATGGGATTGAGCTCTGGACCAACTCATGTGCTTCTTCATTCACATCGGCAAACTTTTGCAACACCTTTTTCAGCTAGTCCTGTAGCAGATACAACTGGATTATTTGGGTAATTGTACTGCCCTCCTTGCTGACCTTAAAAGAAAGGAACATTTGTGCCAGGAACTTGGCTAGCCCCCATTTGACCATCTCCCTTATCATGCTTTTGGCAGTTGCATTGCCTCCTCCCTGAATGGAATTGTCAGTGACTGGTCAGTACTGCTCAAACAGACGTTTCAGCATGTAATGGGTCAAGTTCCAATGTGTTGGTACCTCCTGTATGAGGGCTCTAACCGGTACTCTAGTGGCATGCTGAATGATCTGCAACTGCCTATG
The DNA here is from genome assembly GCF_964204655.1 of Triturus cristatus. NCBI lineage: Eukaryota > Metazoa > Chordata > Amphibia > Caudata > Salamandridae > Triturus > Triturus cristatus. The sequence continues at coordinate 847,061,505 of NC_140589.1, forward strand.
GGCTTTAAATGAATGACTGAAATTAGTTCAAATTCCTCAGCAGGTGGCCGGTATGCCACTAACTGTGTCTTCGTTTTTGAGAAGGTCCTGCACAATCAGGTTGATGCAATGACCCAAACACAGGACCACCATTTGCTATAGGCTTGACTATATTACTGTCATTGTCTGTGGCAGCAATTCCAATTCTGAGAACTCTGGGTCAAAGCCATTCTATCACGTTGCTGTTAGACTTTTCCAGGATTTTTATAGCTGTATGGGATTTTTCCATGAGAAACATTGCAATTGTTACATGCGCTGAATGACCTTTAAACTCTCTTTAGCACTGAGGCCTTCAGATAGCTGCTGCCTAACCCCCACAAAAGAGATTCAGTGCGCAGTGAGACACATGTAATCAGTTACTTAACAACTGGTACACGTCTGTTGGCAGGTAAAATGTGTGACTAGCATTCTGCTGCATAACCTGGCCTACCAATTGCAGGACATCATGATGAACAGCAACTCTCTATAAATAGATCTCACCTGGATCCTTCAATTTTGGACAGATAGCCACCACAAATTAAACAAAATCTCACTCCATCCACAAAAAAACTAGGGTGGTGGACCAGCACTAACATTTTAGTCAGCTTCCCATTGCACAAATGTGCTGCTGGCTGGCTGCATTTGTAGGGCCGCACCTAATTAAACATGCTTGCAATAGTATTTTGGCTTTTTTTTGTGGTGCCACTGACACAAGCGACTTCCAGAGAGATGCAGGAGGTAGTAGTCTCACTGCACATCTTAAAGCAGGAGTGACTGTATGCTGTGGTATCTGAATCTGAGTCTTGTATCATTTGGAGGTTGCTGGTGTGGGTGATGCTTGCACACTACAGGATACAGGGCTGCTTTGTCTAAAGCTGCCATCCTCTTCTTCCTCATCACCTCCTTCTTCTATCACCATGATCAGAGCTGCTTCCCATCTCTCATCACCACCTTCACCATCAGCTATCATTCTAAGGTGCTCCTCTCACCAGTTTATGTGATGTTTGTTCATAAGGGACATTTGAGCTTCAGTACCATAGTGTGAACCTGACTTACCTCATTGAACACTCATATGTCGAATAGAGCATATTGAAATGTTTTCCTCCTGCTTGCTGATTGTAAAGAATTTTTAAACTAGGCAGGACAACTTTTTGAAGATCTGGAGGTAGGCGAGTGTGTTGTTTGCCTCTGTGCATTGCATACTTCGACTGAGGTAGTGGTGGATGCAGGTCTCAGTTGGGACCTTACAAATATAAAAGCTGGTGTTGGTGGTGAAACCACATCCCACAAAGCAGGTTGAATATGAAAGGGCTTTCCTGTGTCCTCCGAGCCGGGGTCCATACCGACAACTGTTATGGGCTCAGCATCACTATGACTCCATAATTCTAAGGCTTTAAGAAATGTCCTTTCCCCCTGTCTCTCGTGGCTTGTCTCAGACGCTGCAGGGGTCCAATCCATGTCTAGATCATCAGGGCTTGGAGAAGATGATGGAGTAACCTTTCAATATCTTGCTGGAGATCACAAAGTGAATAGTTCAAGAAGGATGTCTTGCTCAGCAAGAAGATCAACCTCCTGTTTTGCTCCTACTTCAGGAAAACTGCTGCTGGTTGGAACTCCTGATGTCCACTTTGTTCGGTTTCCTGCGACAATTGAGTACTTTGCATTTGAGACAAATCCAATTCAGACTCACTACTTTTTTCCATGACTGCAATGGCTGCCTATGGCAGGCAGCGAGTACAGGGGACAATAGAATAATTCTTAAACACATTAATGCTCATATGCATCTAGGGCAGGCAGGAGGTTCATGAGAAAAAGGAATAATGCCTAAAAATGTAATGCTGATGTGCACCTAAGGTAGATTGGGGGTGCAGGCGAAAATTAAATATTATACTTCAAAAATAATGCTGGTGTGTGCCTATGGCGAACAGGGGGAGCAAAGGTAAATAGAATAATCCTTAAAAACATTAATGCTTGGTGCATGCCTTTGTCAGGCAGGGGGTGCAGGGGAAATGGAATAATGTAAATAAAATAATTGCTGGTGTCTCAACTAGGGACAATGAAAACCCCTATGGGAGGCAAGGAGGTGCAGGGGAAAATGGAGAAAAATCATGTAATTTATAAACACTGTACATACATATTACAATCATCCTTAAGCACATAAACTGATCTTAGGGTAAAAATGAACAAAAGCCAAAAAGACATAGCCCTCTTCTATCAATGACCCTAGAAAATGGATTTGAAAACTGGAACAAAGGGATTTAACACACTGGCTGGCAGCAGAAAATGGCAACATGTTGAAACAACAAGTAAAAAGGCATGCAAAACAAAGAGCACATGCAGGCCTCTGGCAAAAAAGCACACTGACTGCTGCACAAATTGGCCGCCAGCCACATGTTCAGACAGCAACAAGCAAGAAGGCATGGACAACAATGAACACATGCAAGCCATTAACTACTATAAAAAAATGGCCATCAGCCAAGACCACATTTTCAAACAACAGCAAGCAAGGGTGCATGGACAGCATAGGAAACATGCAGGCCTATGGCTGAAGCACACTGACTACTTCAAAATGGCCGCTAGCCACATGTTGAAACAACAATAAGCAAGAAGGCATGGACAACAAAGAACAAATGCAGGCCTATTGATACTGACAACACAAAAAGGCCGCTGAACACTTCACATGGAGAACAATGACAAAATGGTGGCCTACGGCAAACACACACATACAGACACACACACCCACACACAGAAACACGCACACACATGGGAAACAAAGAAGAAACCACTATCATTAATTCAGCAATGTCAAAAATGAAAAGTAAGTCAGCTGTAATAAATTCCCCAATAACACACATCTTCTTAAGGCATCTCAAAAAAGAATTACTCAAAAAAATATGCTTTAACACTTTGCAGAAAAATACGAAACATTAAAAAATACATTTTGCGTTTGATCCGAGGCTGTCCCTAAGTCATAGATGTTTTAAAACAACATATACCACAGAAACAGTTGTTTTATATACCCAATGCATAGTACTTTTTGAATGGCCCTTGGGCAGACTAGACCACATGGTAAAATTAATAGTACAAATTTCACAAGCATGGAGAAAACGTACTCACCTGAGCAACTTTTAACCCATGAAAAAACTAAAGAAGTGAATGAAAAAACATAGGCCTCACTGCAACTCTGGGCCACTTACAATAAAATTATTTTTTTTACTAAAAATTTAAAAATATATACTGGTGCATACTCTTATCACTTAATTGATTAAAAAATAAAGCCCTCAAAATCCAATGGTATATGCAGCAGTAATTGCAGACAAAGAGAGTGATCCTTTCAATATGAAATCCAAATGATAATTGGCCAGGGGATGGACATAGCACTAACAGGAGCCTTCTGTACAGGAAGAGGAAGGTGGAGTTTCTGTGGCACTTACTTCATGTTAAATAAAAAGTAACATAAAAAATGTGTGTTTTGCGCTAAAACCACGACCTCAACTATTAGTTTAGGTAGCATATTCACTCCATAATGTATTTTCAAGTTGATTTAGCTGCTTCTCTATTAGAAAACCTACTCAAGAACCAGCCCCGACACTCAGGACCGTGCGTTAAAAAAATGGCACCGGGTCCATCAGATCTTGCTCATACTCACAAGCTCACTTGATGGCGCCTTGCACTGTTTCTGTTGTCATCGCGTTGCTTGAATGAGAGCAAAATTATGCCACACAGTAATTGGTGGGTAACACATAGTTACCAAATTCCGCTAATTCATCAAGCAGAATTGAAATTCCACCTCGGCCTAAAAATTAGGTCATGTGGGGCATTATGAGGCACTCCAGGCTGGGAGAGATGAATATTTAATAAGGGAGAAGCCCCCTCTAATTAGCAGCAACACACTATGGTATTTCTCCTGGGTGCCTTGGACCCACTCTGGACACTCACACATGGTAGCGGGATCACTGGGGGCTGTCGGGGAAGCACTAAGGACCCTGCATACTCATTGCTCTCGTCAAGTACCTTTCAGATTGGTACAGGCGCCAGCACCATTCTCCTGGGGACCCAACTTACTTGGCCACAGCCCATTGCTGAACTTTGGGATGTGGTCCCTGGGGCAGAAGACCATGCGATGGGCCCTTCATGTTTTCTGTGCACTGACTCAATGAAATAGGGGCTCTGGGGGCTAACTTGATTTAGAGGAGGAGGCCCCATGCAAGGACACCCCTGAAAATAAATTATTTGAATCCCGAGAGGTTTAAAGAGAAGATCGGTCAGAGCACCACATGCTCAGTTGCTCATTTTGTTTGATTTTAAAAGCCCAATTCTTTCACAATGCATACTTTGTGCCCCATTGGGCCAATTTTCTCTAACCTGGACTTGGTTTTCTCCTGATGGTGAAGCTTAACTACTGGAGCATTTTCAACAGGAATGTAAAGACATTCTTTAGAAAGAAGGATTTTCTGGCACTTGGTGCTCCTCTCCTACTGGTAGGGGCATGTTGCTCAGTTCTTTCACTACCAACCAGCAGATCAGCCTCCGATCTGAACATCCCAGTACCCAAAGCCTCCTGGCTGTCTTTCTGAGCACCTATGGGGTGGGGGCATTGGAGTCTAGGTCTCTCCCCTAACTGGTCCTCAGGAGGCCAATTGAGGCCAGCACTACAGGTCCTGCAGAGCTCATCTTAATCCTGTGGGTCAGCTGGTGACAATGTTCTTCTTTTCAGGGCATCAGGGGGCTTCTCTAACCAGCTGAGCATCTTTTCTGCATTCATTACCATACAGGTCTATAGACTTCTCATTCATTTCACTTTTCCAGGGGTTCTTTCCCGGGGGTTGAAACTTATTTGGGGCCAATCACTTCTGGCCAATCCTAGGGTGCCATATCATCACTCCAGCTCTTTTCTAACCCTTCTACACAACATTCTAGGACAATTCAGCATGGCGACTTCAAGTTTTCTTTGGAAAGAGCTCTTCTGACTGCCTCAGCTCTGCCCATTGCTGACATCACAGCCTGATTCCTTCACACCAAAACATCAAAGGTGAGACTCTACTGTGCTGGCTACAGAGGTAAGGGCCTCCCCCTTTGTTCTAGTAAGCCTTGGAGTTCCCAGTCAAGTTACAGTGTCACAAGCTAATTTTCAGGTACAGATTCCCCCCACACCTTTCCTCTCCCAAGAACTGGGTCAATCACAGGTATTTGTCATTTGTTCCGTCTGATGGGGAGCAGAGTAATTAACTTGTCCAAGTAGGGGGGGGACCTGGAATCTGATTACAAGCTGAGATAAATAAATATGACAATTCCTGCAGTCCCACAAAGTGAGGATGTAGTGTGCTGGTTACTACAAATTCAAACTTGATGTGATTGTGATACCCTGGTTTTCATACCTTGCTTGACTTTGTAGACCATAGCAGAGGGAAAATGTTCTTTAGGGAAGATTTTGGCTATATGTATTGTACAGTGAAAACACTGCAGATTTTCCAGGAAGCACTACAGACCTTGCACTATGAATGCCCACTAATAATATAAGGCCTATTCCAGGTCAGCACCAATCCTTGCAGAGTCTACCTTCTGTGCCAGGCAACCTGTGTAATTACTGGGCTGCTCATGGTGGTAGTTGAATATGAAAGTCCACATCAGTGCGCACAGATGTGCATACACTTTCAATTGTAACAAGCCTTGCGTCTCTTACTCTAGCTTGTGCAGTAATGGCTTTGTCTTAAATATCACACAATGGGAATTAATTGCTCAGTAAATTACTGTGAATTTACCATCAGTGAGACGCATGTTCTGAGACTTATTTGCAGTAAAAAACATTTTTTAAATGTCCGTCACTTGAAAAAAATCCTGCTGGAATAAATGGATGAAACCTATTTGCTACAGATACATACAGAGTGGACAATATTCTTGAATAACATTATGTGCAGATTAATAATTTTACAAAATTAAAAAAAAATACATTTTATTGCAGTGCACAATTTTTTGCACTCATGAGCTAAAAAACAAAAACATTCTAATAAACTACAGACCCATGGCTTATTGGTTAGTGGAAATACACATGGGTTAGACTGGCATCTTTTAGCGTGTTTGCCCTGAGTTTTTGCTTTCTGACCTCCCGGTTTTGACTCTGTTTGTGCTGGCTTAGTGTTTCTCCGCACTTTTCTCCCTGCTGATCAGTGGTAAAGTGCAAGTGCTCCTGTGGTAAAGTGTGGTATGGATTTGTGTTTTCATGATTGGCCTATTTGATTAATGGGCAGGCCCTAGGAAAGTGCACTGAGTGTGCCAGGGCCTGTAAATCAAATGCTGTTTGTGGGCTGCAGCACTGGATTGTGCCACCCAAACAAACATCCCATAAATGTAACTGGGGCCTGCCATTGCAGAGCCTGTGTGCAGTCTGATACTGCCATGTCGACTTGGCAAGTACACCCACTTGCCAGGCTCTACCCTTCCCTTTTCTTACATGTCAGTCACCCCTGAGGTAGGCCCAAGGTACCTCTGTGGGCAGGGTGCAGTGTATGTGAAAGGTATGACATGCCCTGGTGTGTGTGGCATGTCCTGATAGTGAATTACTGCCAATTTCGTTTTCCACTATTGCAAGGCTACCTGTTCCCTATAGGACAAAATGGGGAGTTTGTTTATAACATCTTATAAACATAACTGACCCTGGGAACTAGGTAGGAAAATAAAGTTTAGTATGCCTGAACTCAGAATCTAAAGATGCAACTTTTACTGAAAGTGATTTTTACATTTTGGGTTTGAAAATACTACCTTTAGAAAGTAGGTATTTTCTTGCTCAGCCATCCAGCAGGCTTCTGCTGGGTTTGTGGATTGACTGTCTGGGTTTTGGATGACAGGGGCTGGGATGCAGCAGTGGCTCCGGATAGTCTAGGTGGGTCAGGAAAGGACTGAATAGACCTGGGCTGCATTTAGAGTAGGGGGAGGAGATTTCCTTGCACCTGAATGGGCCTGGTCTGCCTCTGACAATGCCGTCTCCACCTCCTGCCAGGAAGCCACACCAGAGTAGACAGAATTGGTTGTGGCTGGGCACCGACACTCTCTGCCTGAGAGGACAAATGATTTTGGGCAATACAAAGTGGAGCCCAAACCCCTGAGCTTTAGAACTCTTTTGGACCAAGAAAACTGCCAAGAAGAAGAACTGGAGAAGCTGTGAGGAGGAACTACCACTTTGACGAGTGTTTTGCTGTGTTGTCCTGCCGTGACTGCTTTTGACAGGACTGAACTTTCTAGAACTTCTTTATTAGAGTATCTCCAAGGGCTTGAGGTAGAGCTTGCCCCCTGTTCAAGAAGTGTCAGGAACAGCAAAGACTTCAAGTTCTTCTGCGGTCAACACTGAGGACTGTGTGTTTTGTGCTGCATCAGAAAAAAAGCAACCCAACGCCATCTTTGATGCCGCTGCCAACTCAGTGTCCTGAAGGCACAGCAGAGGGCACTGCTGCAATACCGCGCTGCGACCCTGGTCTCACTGACGATGCCTGCTGATGCTGCCACCGAGCCGCTGGTCGCACCACGACCTATGGGCACTGCACTCCGCATTGCTTTGCTTCAAAACGCCGCCTTGGTATCCCTGACGATGACGCTCCATGCCGAAATCGACGCCACTGCTTGCACCATGGTTCGACGTGCACCGCTCGTAAAGTTACATGACACATCGCCCTCATCCCGCACTGCAGCCTTTGCCTACCGACGCTGGTGCCATCGACTACAGTTCATCAGCCAACGACAGCGCTTCAGTAACGACGACAACACTGCCTGCACTATGACCTGCCAGCACCGCGAGCTGAGGGCACCGCACGCTGCACCGCTGCACTTCACACCGCAGAGCCCGACGCCTGCCGATGCCGGCGCTCCTGACTTCAACTGTGAGGAGTTCGATCTGTAACATGTGTGACTTCAAGGGCTCGACGACTCCTGCACCGACCTCCAGAACCGACGCCTGCGGACACCGTGCTTTCGGAAGCTCAACAAGAGGTCGCCGATGTCCTGCATTTCTAAAGGTACTGTTAGGCGGGTCTTTCCGACACCATAGATGGCCCGCGCGGCCGCAGTAAGCCAGAACTGTTTGGATTTGTGTGTTCATGACGCCGTGATAGCCCCAGTGAGAGATATCGACCTTTAAGGAACGGTTTTTCAAGGTTATATTAATACGTTGATGATTTTTAAGTACTGTATTTTGGATTTTTATCATTTTTGGTCTTGTCTTGACTATATAAAAATATTGGATAGTTTCTAAACTGGTGGGGCATCCTTATGTAGTGCTTACACTGTATTACTGTTGGTGATGTGCAAATGCTTGAACTGAAGGAAAACCTCTAGCTGACCTATATTTCTTTTAGGTATAGCCTATAGCTTAAAAGCTCCCCACAAAAAAGAAAGATTTACTTTTTTATAATGAAGTACATCTAGAAATAACTTTTAAATAGCTGTAATTTATTATTTTTGATTTTTTATACATTATTTTTCATTTTCAAGAACAATAACAATTCATTTATAAACATATGAAATTCTCAATTAACATCATTAGATAATGATATTCATATACATTACACAATTAACAAAAATAAAGTCAAAGAACGGATCAAACACTATCACTACAGTACCCCAGCACACTCATGCATAACTACAACATACTCCCTCCATATCATACCACTCATTCCACCGAGCATACACAATGTGAAGTAAAAGTACAATTTAACAAAACCCATGGGGGTCCAGCAGTGAACGAAGATGAGCAGATTTTTTTAAAATCATTTCATAAATGTATTTCTTAAATTAGAACAGTGTATCTAAATTACTGCATAGTTTCATTGGAGATGGTCGATGTACGTTTTGGTGGGACATACATTCTTTTTGCCACCTTCATCAGGACCAATATATATAATTGTACTGAAATGCTAAAATCTAGGAGCAGGGGTATCTAAGAAAACGAATGTTCAATCCTAAATGTGGCTTTTATCATCCAAGGATAGTTAATGAGAGTAGCATACTCCTCTTCTCAATTATTCAAAAGTTAGAAGAAGACACGCTGAGCGAGCCAAACCGGTTCATCAAAATGCAGGTTTAGGTCCGTCAATCATGGGGTGTTAGCCTCTTGAGGTTAAATGAACGTGCAAATTTTTGTAATCCAAGACTTCGTAGAGTTGCTTGTGCTGATTTTATCCTGACCTAAGGGCTGGGCCAGGCCTGCAGGGTGCAGGCAGCTTCAGAGGTAGGTGCGAGGTGGGCTGGGCAGGCAGCAGAAGGAGCAGAAGGCAGGAGGCAAGGCTAGCCAGGCAGGGGCCGGGGGGGCTTGTAATAAATTACAATTATCTCAAATTATGGCCAGTGTCGGACTTCGGACAGTCCTGCGTAGGAGCGTGGCTGGGTCCTGGGATGCTTTTCAAATGCTTTACACACTGCCTCTAAGATTAGCCTGACTGCTCGTGCCAAGTGTGAGAAGTTGGCCTGGCATATGCTGTCCACTAGTTATAGTGGGCACCTTGCACCAGTCCAAACAACCCTTACCGATGATAGGTTTAAAGACAACCTTTATTGAAAGCTATCCTAGTGGTAGCTATGGAGAGCAGCCTTCAGGCTAAGTCTTGAAGGAGTGTAAAGCAGCTTGGTTTACCAGATTACAGGTTCCTAAATCACTAAAGGAAAGGAGAACCACACAAGGTATATATATAAAATATATGTATTTATTTCTAAACACTCTCTACTAATCCCTTTATGAGACTAGAGAGCCAGGCACACAATAATACAGTTCTAAAACGACAGTAAATAGCACAATATACAATGGGCCCTAGGGGCGGACCAAACCATATATTAAGAAAGTGGTATAAGAACCACGACTTGACTAGACACAGTGCTTAGAGCACGTAGAATCACTGGGACCCCAAGGAACCACCCAAGGTAGTGACACAGGAGACCCACGCGGGGACGTGTGCAGTGTGAGAACACAGCAGCGAGCCCCGTACTATTCAAAGGGAAAGTCGCGGTTGGAATTTTAGAGGTTAAGGACACTTAGGAGAGGACTTTGAGCAAACCCCTTTAGACTTAGTGGGCTCTAGGGCCAGCACCCACGGGAGCACTGCAGTACTCGAGTTACCTCACCCAGGGCGATTTGCTGCAGAGTGCAGCTGCTGGGAAGGAGAGAAGTGTCCGGTGTGATCCAAGCTTGGATCGAAGATCAAAAGTATCTGAAAGCAGAGGGGACAGAGTCTGGGTCACTTGCCAGGGACCAGGGGCATGATAGACGAAAGCCCACTGATGTTGGGTGTTTCAGGTGATAAGAGGTGAAGCTTGACTCTGCAGCCACAAGGACCAGGAGGCGTCGAGGACAACCAGGAGCTGGATTCGAGCTGTCCCACAAAGGATGTTGAGTGCTGCGGTGTCGGTGCCCAGATTGGACCCAACAAGCCTTGGCAGCAGCAACCCACGCAGGAAGAGAAAAGATGCTTCGGTGTGGACCAGCAAGATCCTGGGGACTCCCCAAGTGGTGGGGAGTCAGGGCATGTCTAGAGCAACCAGGTAAGCCCAATTAAAGTTAAAGTTGCCTTCACAGGCACCGACCAGTCGACGGACTAGGGATCGCGAAGGGACCTCAAGAGAAAACACAAAGGGCCAGCTCACAGAACACTCATGGAGTGTAGGTGGGCAATCTTCAGTGCAAATGCTACTCGGGATCAGAGCGACAAGTAATCCAAAGCTCGGTTGTAGGAGTCGTTGGAAAGCTGATACTTCTGTAAATGGTCGCGGTGTCCAGGGGTTCAGGTTGCATGGTCTTCCACAAGGGAGACAGGCCTCAGAATTGCTGAGTGCACAGATCAACCTCAGAGACCACAGAAACCCACCTTCTGTGTTGCAAAATTCTTCGAAGTTCGGCGGGAGCTTCGGAGATGCAAATCGGACAGATGCGTCTTTGGTGCCTGCCAAGCAGGGGAGTAACTCCTTTACTCCAAGGGACATTCTTCAGTCATCTAATTCAAGGTAGATCATCGAAGTTCCAGGATTCAATATCAGAGTTTGGTCCAGGTGTAATCTAAAGTCCTGTAGACAGGGGTTCCTTTCTTATACCCAAGGAAGGGGTTGGACAAGCTCTAGGGACCCACCTATGGGAGGGTCAGGAAAGACGGGTGGCTACACCCATTTCCTTTGTCCAGTTTCACGCCAGAGCAGGGGCTGGTAGCCCCTGCAACCGGTTTGAACTGGACTATGCACAGGGACACCAAATGTGCCCCCAGTGCTGAACTTCAAAGCACTCTTGGAGTGCACCCACCCAGCCCCAATACACTAAAGCCTGTGTGGGAGGTGGTGACACCTCTCTGTGACAGGTAACCTATTGTCCAGGCGTCCCCTGCCAGAGTTTCATCAAGCAGCAGGAGGGCAGACTCGTGTCTGTGGCTGGCAGCATCCATTTTGTGATGCCAGGGCTCTGTTAGCTGGTACCGGGTATACCGGTGCTGTCATGTCTCTCCCTCTAGAAGGGTAGGATCAAACTCCCACACCAGTTACTGATGTGGGGGTATGATTCCAAGGTGTTTGAAACCAAACGCGACATGTTTCCGTGCAGTCATCCCAAAGATAGCATTCACCATTTGGTTATAATGCACTTAGGAGTATATGGTTTGGCTGCATCACAAACAACCCCGGAATAAAGGTTCTGAAGGCTGCAGAGGGGCCCTGCTCATGCATGGGCACCCTCTCACATAACACCCAGCACCCTGCCTTCAGGATTAGTAAGGCCTGCCATAGGGGTGACTGATAGGTTTATATGTGCAGTGATATTGAGAGATTTATGGTGAACCTATATCTCAGTAAGAGGTGCATGCACCACCTTACCCAGGCTGCAGTAGCAGTCCTGTGGTGTCATTTTTGGAACGCTTTCCAGGGGTGGTATAGTACATGCTTCAGCCCCTGGTAGGCCTCTGGGGTACCTATGCCCTTGGTACATAGTATACCATATACTAGGGACTTATAAGGGTACCCCAGAATCCAATCTGGAGTGTACCTAAAGTACTGGGAATCATTTTAGAGAGAAAGCAGCTAGGTTGGGGTCCTGGTTAGCAGGGCCCCAGCCAGACTAAAGTCGAAAAACAGTGAAACATCAGCAAAAAGTGGAGGTAACTATAAGAGGCAGATACACCAATCTACCAAGGGGATGATGAGGTTTTGTTAGGAGTGTAACTCCCTTATCCTGACTAGGAAGAAGGGTCCCTATTTAGACAAAGGTACCTACCTCTGCCAACTAGAGGCCCCCATTTCTAACAACATGTATAACCCACATTCGCCTTTCACACAAAAAGAGCCTTTAATTTGTGTGCTTATTAATGAAAGCTGGAAAAGTCAGCACTTTAAAAGGAATATTTTCTGAAAGTGGAACCTCGGATTGCAACACATACAAAGTAGATAATATATGTATTTTGTGAAGAAAATATAAGCAACTAACTCATACGTTTTGGAATGCTTATTTACATTCTTGCAAAGAGGCTATCTTTTAAACACACTTCTGAAGCTGGCCTGGTATATGACCCTTATGGTGATTTAAGAGGTCTCAGACAACCTTAGAAACCTATCCAAGTGGTAACTGTAGAAAGCAGCCTTCAGGCTTAGTCTTGAAGGAGTGTAAAGCAGCTTGCTTTACCAGATTGCAATCTAATAGTATAGATTAAATAAAAAGGAACCACACAAAGTATATATAAAATATTTATTTATTATAGAACACTATCTAGTACGTTACAGTATCTCCTATATGGAGATAGACACAAAGCACACAATACTTTAGCAAAGAAATCACAGTAAATAGCACTAATACACAGTGGGCCCCAGGGGTGGGCAAAACCACATACAAAGAAAGTGGTATAAGAACCATTTACTCGAGTCAGGACAATATCGAGAGGACGTAGAATTGCTGGGGACCCACAGAACCACCCAAGGTAAGTAGATAGGGACCCGTGGAGAGCGTGTGGAGTGTGTGAACACGACTGCATGCTCCGTACAAGTTTATGTGCAAGTCGCGGTTGGAATTTTAAAGATTAGGGACCCTTCCCAGTGGACCCTGAAGAAACTCTGTGGAAGACAGAAGATTGGAGAGCCTTCCCACCCGTGGAAATCGCGGTACCCAAGTCACCTATCCCAGTGAAGCCGGGTGCATAGGTGAGAAGTGGCGTCGGAAACCGCATTTGAACCCAATGGAGAACTTCAGGACATTGCGGCTGCTGGAAGAGGAGAAAGTGTCCGGAGGAATTCAAAAGTGTATTCATTAACAAGGAGAACCTAAAAGCAGGGAGGACAAATTCTATGTCACTCAGTGGTGACCAGGAGACTTGGAAGACGCATGCCTTCCATTGTCGGTGCTTCACGAAGGATGACAGTGACCTTGACTCTGCAGCTGCGAGGACCAGGCAATGCTGAGGATGACCAGGACTCGGATGAGAGCCGAAGTCAGGCCCAAACGAAGTCCAGTGAAGTCCAAAGTGCCTAGACGGTAAAAGAGCAGTGGTTTCAGTTCTGAATCTTGTCCACGACAAATCTAGGGACCTACACCCAGGTAAGCCCTTAGGTATCTTAAGGAGAGGGTTGGGAAGATTCAGGAGCCCCTCCCAGGGGAGGGTCTGGATAGGGGGGAGGTTACTCCCATGTCCTTTGTCCAGTTTCATGCCAGAGCGGGAGCCAAACGGCTCCCAGGACTGGTTTGAACTGGACTATGCACAGGGACACCAAATGTGCCCCTCATGCAGACTTTCAGGCGCTGGCAAGCGCACCCACCCAGCCCTAATACACTAAATCCTGTCTGGGAGGTGATCACACCTCCCTAAGATATCATGCCTATTTTCTGCCTTCCCCTGCTAGAGCTTGGCTCAGCAGCAGGAGGGCAAAAATGTGTCTCTGGTCAGCAGCAACCATTTTGTGCTGTCCGGGACTAGAAGGCTGGTACTGGGAACACCAAGAGCCTGATGGAGGGCTCTTTCAGTGCTTGGAATCATACCTCGTGTGGGAAGTGTGATTCCAACATGTTTGATACCAAACATGATAGGATTCCTGGGAGCCGTTTTCCCAATGGTCATCGTGCGGTCACGCGATGCCCCTCTATATAGTATATTGCTGCTTCACTGACAACCCGGGAGAATGGACTCCGTAGGCTACAGGGGTGTCCTGCTCATGCAGGGGCACCCTCTCACTAAGACTCAAGCACCCTGCCCTCAGGATTGTAAAGGCCTGCTAGAGGAATGACTTATAGGTTTTAAGTGCAGTGACGCTTAGATACAGTAAACCTATATCTTTCGCAATTGGTGCATGCACCAACTTACACAGGCTTCAATGGCAGGCCTGTAGTTCCATTTTGAATGGTATCTCATGGGTGGCACAATACGTGCTGCAGCAAATTGGAGACCTCTTGGGTACCTAAGCCCTGGGTACATGGGTAACATATACTAGGGACTGACAAGGGTACCCCAGAATCCAGTCTGGGGTGTACCTAAGTACATAACACAACAGTTTACGGAGAAAGCAGATAAACTGGGTCCTGATTAGCAAGATCAAAAACAGCATCACATCAAGCAAAAAGTGGGAGTAACCATTTCTCAACTCATTGGAATTCAGAATCAAATGTTTATACCAAATGTGTTTGTAGTAAATTGCCTGAGCCAAGATGAATGTAAGCATACGTTTATTCATTACAACAGACTTCAGGCAACCACGTTCCAGTAACTGTTGTTGCTCAGACAAATGACTAGGCCTGGGCAGTAAATTCTGTTCCGCTCGCGGAATTTGCGGAATTTGCGGAATTTGCGGAATTTGAGTAATTTTGCGTTCCGCGGAGAACGTGGAATTGTCCAAAATTCTGTGTTCCGTGGCTTCGCGGAATTTTTTGCTTCTTCGCGTTCTCAAAATGCGTGTTTGCGAGATATTTCCGCCAGAGCACGCAAACAGCGATCGTGAACAGGAAAAAAGCATTGCGAACATGCAATTCCGCGTGTTTGCGGAATTTGTGCATCTTCGCGGCGATATTTTACCATTTCGTGGAGCTTTGGTAGCGCAACTACGCAAATTCCGCCCACTCCTGTAAATGACCCCATACATTACAGCATAGAACACCATCACCTCACCGATAAGACATGTAATGCATCATGACATCACTGCCTAGAACACTAAAGTATGTTATATACAATTCAAATAAAACAGCATTTTTCTCATAAGCATGAATGTGATACAATGATACCTTGCGAAAATAAAAATGCACACAAATCCCTCCCTCAACTACATATATTGGATTTATAAATTGCTAACAACGGTACTGGCAGACAACACCCATTTGTATTTTCCTGATTTTATTTCAAACTAACAAGGGAGCTATCTGAAAGGATTATAAAATCACATTACATGTTTAAGTGAAAGGGTTTCACTGTTTTACATTTCACATCTTCCTTTTTACCACATCAAGGAATTAAAGAAGGCCAAGTTTGAAAATAATTCACAAGCCCCATTGTTTTGAAAACTAATACGTTGTAATTACCTGTGTTTAAGACAGCATTGCCTCACTACATTTTACATACCACTATTCCAAGGAAAATCCACTTTGTGAATCCCATTACATTTTAAGAAATAAAGGATTCTTTTATATTTTACATGACGTCAACTACTCTTTGCCCCTTTAAGGCTTTATGAAAATCTGGGAAAGAATCCCTGTGATCTGTTTGAGAGATTGTGAGTTTTAGGAATGTCTAATAGATTTTCCAAGCCTCCTTGCCATGTTTTTCAGTCAAGCAAACCCCATTAAAAATGACAAACCTGCATTAAATAAAATTAGGGAGAACAGAGAACAACAAAGATTCTGCAATATCTATAATGTATTGAAGACAATTTCCTCAGAAATCAGGAAGCTAAGACGCAGCCAATAGTGCATTGAAAGCCAGGAAATCGATTCCAGCTATAAGCCCCGTAGCTCTCTCTAGCATATCTTGTCATAGAAGAGTAATTGGCATTCAAACTGGTAGAGATAGTCCAATGTTATGGGGTGGTTTATGCTTTCCCCGGCCTTCCCAAGGGGCATAAAAGCTGTAGGAACCTTTTGGGATAGGGATACGGTCCAACACCTGGGTGGACTGAGCCCACCATTTATTTAAAAGGAAATAGTATCCCCAATGCTAGTAGGCTAGTAGGCTTTGACTAAGCCCCCAATCTGTCTGTGGAGGAAACAAAAGACGTAGTGCTCTTCTTTGAAGTGGGGGCATGGCCAGGGGAGGGTCTGGATAGGGGGAAGGTTACTCCCATGTCCTTGGTCCAGTTGCAATTCCCATGCGTTATGCGGTAAAATGCACTATAAAAGCAGAACAAGAAAAACACACCGAAAACAAAATAAACTGCATAGCACCATGGATGCACCCAGACCGAGTGCCCAGGTCAACACGAGCCCCACAAGCCCCACTGACCACCATCAAGGAACCTCGGGGCCAAGGAGAAGAAGAAGAGGAAGATGGGGTTAGGTACGCATGACAACCGTATCTTCGTCACAGAGATGACAGAACACTAACAACAACTGGCCGTCACCTCCAACATGTCATTGGCAACACAGATGGAAAAATGGCATTCCATTGTGAATGCAGTCGGAGTGTTGAGGAGGTCAAGATGCGCTGGCATGATGTAAAAAGCCAAACCAAGCAGAAACCCGCTGCCAATAGGAAGGCAGCAATGGCGACTGGAGGTGGGGGTCCTGCGCCACAGGAGGAACTGGAGCAAATGGTGGCCACAGTCATCAGTGTGGAGACGGTGCAAGGAGTCGGTAGTCCGGACACAGCTCGACATGACCTGACACAACATCAACAGGGTGAGTAACGACCAGGGACTGGGGGACGGGGGGAGGTAGGCACAACGGTACACACACGTGTAGCAGACCGCACACCCCCAATGACTCTGGATCATGTCCCTGATCTCCGTGGCACACTGCAGCACACATACAAACATCAAGTAGGCCCCCGTCCACCATGTGCCCAAAGGGGTCCCACCCCACACATCACCAATTCCACAACACACACATGCACCCATGCGAAACACAGCAAAGATGGGTATTGGTGAGCCACACTGACAATGCAAGTGACACCACATGACAATTAGCATGGCTGGAGTACAATCACCATGACATTGTGCACACCACAAGACTGAGGTGGCTGAGTGTGGACCACATCTGTAAAGGAGTAGGTCACACTCTGACACATCCACATGCACAAACAACCACTGATGTCAACAATACATCTGCAGACAAACAATGCACAAGAGTACAAAACAGTCCAAGAGCACAAATGACCCAAGTCGCCAACATCACAGCACCTTAAAAGCACAAAAGTCAAAGGCACACCGCCTCCAAGGGATAACAGGCAGAAAAATCACAGCTGCAGGGGCGACTCTCCCACAATGGAGCACACACACACACAGCAAGGACAGCACATCCACATTGACGACAATGTGGTTCTCAGTGAAACACTTATGCTGCAGAACAAAGGACATAACTGGGTCCGCTTGTGCGTAGAAACTGGCCAATCACATCTGACATAGCAGGAATCTGTGAGATGAAAATGTACGTGTACAACCTCACCTATGTCATGTAGTACAAATGTCCACTGCCCTGCATCAAATAGTCAGCTCCCCCAAACATTCACAATGTACATTGTCATGCAGTCTGTATGTAAACTTGAACAATGCGTCAACATACATGCCAACACAATGTCAAAAAGCATCTCCCTTCACATTGCAGAGGGACAATCAACACATTCAGCAGAGCAGACCAGACAACTCTACAGTGATGCTGAAGAGGACCTCCACACTTTCGACACCGATGCCCGACAACAGTTCATGGACATCTTAGGCAATTGACCTCCGGGAGCAGGGCAGCCAAGCTGCATCAAGGATACGCCACCCCCTGCACAGACCACACAGCTGGATGCACCCACCACCACGGCTGGCTCCAAGGAGCCCACCGAAGCACACATTGCATTCCGAGGCCAGGTGTCAGATTCCCAGAAGGGGGTGGCTGAACAGGTGTGGGTGGGGTTCGACCTCATGGAAGCCGAACAAGATCACATACGTGGGTGTCTAAGTCCCATCAGGGACCACTTACACTCCCCAATGGAAAAACCATACTGCGAAAGACATCTGACTTTGCACATTTCCAGTACTGAACCACGCCCAGAGCCATGGGATAATCATCCACACCCCCACGCTGGACCTGCGTATGCCGGCCCAGTTCACACCTCTTACATATTGAGTGGGGGACTACAAAGCTACATGTGCAAGATCTCACCCGCTGCCTGCGGTGACATGGCTGCATCCACTGTACATGGCACAATGTAATGTTGTATGGTACGGGGCCCTAATGCATACATCATGAGCACACAGACACACTCAGATAGTTTGTTGAACTGGCTACGGGCACGTGCGCTCATCACTGTTATTGCCAGGGTCACATGTACAGTGACGCCTGTGCTGGATGTATGTGGGGTGAGTGTAAGCCAGCCCTCATAAAGTCGTTGGTGCTGGCAACAACTTTTAACTACCATTGGGAGAAGGTCCCAAAAGATGGTCAGGCGTTACAGATCGATGAGGCGTTAACCTCATTAGATCTGGTTCAACAAGTAAGAGGCCCAACACATGCTAAGGGACACACCCTAGACTTGGTGTGGACGACAGTTCCTGTCCAGGACATGGCTGCGGCTCTGCCATGCGTATGGTCTGACCACCACTTGGTGAGAGGCAAGGTTTTGGCGGACAGACTGAAAACAACAACCAAAGGAGGATGGAAGGCAGTTAGGAAGTGGAATAAGTTTGATGGGGATAAAATGATAAATTTACTTCGCACCAACCCCCCTGCCAACAATTGCCCCCTCAACCCAGAGGCCCTCTGTGGGGCACTCATGGACAAACTTCAGAATGCCACAGACAAAGTTGCACCAATCTGTAGGGTGAACCGTACGGATAGGAAACGAGGGGCCCCGTGGTATAATGACTTACTCAGAGCTCAGAAACGTGGGCTACGCAAACTGGAAAGAACCTGGCGGAAAAACTACAGTCCTGACTCTCGTAGTAACTATCTATGGGCTCTCGCTGGTTATAAGCAAGCGATTATAGCCAGGAAGTCCGAGTTCTACGAGGAGAGGATTTCTACGGCCACGAACCCTCAGAAAGAAGTCTTCCGAGTCCTCACGGAGCTCAGGAAGAACAAGGAACAGCCCCCGGACTTTAGTCAGGAGGACTGTCAGAAGTTCCAGGATTTCTTCACCAACAAAGTCATTGATTTGGTCACTGAAATTACGGCAACCTCGCAAATTGACTGTCCACCGGTGGATATCCCAGCCATACTGCCAATTATAATCCCGCTCTCTAATCTACCCTTGATTACAAAGGAGAGTTTAGTCTCCCTCACGGGACGGGTCAAGTCCGGCTCTAGGGCGGATCCATGCCCACCTGAAGTCTTCAAACTCGCACTCCCGGGCATTGAGGATGACGTGCTGAGTCTCCTGAACCTCTCTCTACAAACTGGTCAAGTGCCATCTGCCTTCAAGGAAGCCCGTCTGATTCCCTTGCTAAAAAAACCGGGGGCAGACGCAAAATGTCTGAAGAACTTCAGACCAATTTCCCAGTTACCATTCTTGGCGAAGGTCCTGGAGCAGCATGTCCTTATCACCCTTTCAGAACATCTGGAAAGCAACACGCTGCTAGAGCCGAATCAAGCAGGCTTCCGTGCGAATCACAGCACGGAGCTGGTTATGTTGTCAATCGTAGACGAACTTAGGAACAGAGCAGACAAGAAAATCCCGGGGGCCCTGGTGCTGTTGGACCTCTCCGCGGCATTTGATACCGTGTGTCATGAACAACTACTGTCGCGGATGAGGGACTTCGGCATTCAGGGCATAGCACTGGCATGGTTCACATCCTTCCTTCAAGGGAGGACGCAGAAAGTGCAATTAGGTGACATGCTCTCTACCGCAACCTCGATCACTTGCGGAGTCCCACAAGGGTCTGCTCTGTCACCCCTATTGTTCAACATATACCTACAGCCTTTGATTCGAATGCTTAATCAAATGGACTGTCAGGTATATAACTACGCAGACGACACCCAGATCATTATCCAGCTGGAGGATAGCCAGAATGCCTTTACCAGACTGCAAAACATTCTGAGAAGTACAGCTAACTGGATGTCCGGCAACTCCCTAAAAATCAACCCGGACAAAACCGAGGTGTTGCCGATTACCATCGCTGGCAACCCTTGGTGTGACCGTTTCTGGCCTGGGGAGTTGGGCACGCCTCCAGAACCGGCTGAGGTGGTTAAGAGCCTGGGCATCCAGGTGGACAGCAAGCTGTCCATGAAAAAGCAAGTCACAGCTGTGGTGGGCTGCTGCGTCGGCCTCCTTCGCCAACTCAGGAAAGTTTCCCCGCTGCTCTCTTTTTCCACCCTAAGGAGCACGGTTTCTGCAATGATTTTGGCTAGGCTGGACTATGGCAATTCATTGTATATAGGACTCCCACAGGGCCTCTTAAACAGAATGCAGACGGTCATGAACGATGCTGCCAGGCTCATTTTCAAGAAACCAAGGAGTACCCAGGCATCCCCCCTCCTGTGGGAACTCCATTGGTTGCCAGTTAGGCAGAGGCTAATGTTCAAGGGGCTCTGCATTGTACACAAAGCGCTTCATGGCAGAGCACCCACCTATCTGAAATCTCGCCTGTCCCTTTACAAACCAGGGAGGGTGCTTAGATCTGCTGATTCCATATATCTGGTTCAGCCACGCTGTAGACTGACCACTGTGGGTGGGCGTGCCTTCTCACATACTTTGCCAGCTATGTGGAATAAACTACCGCTGAAACTCCGCAATGAAAAGAAACTAATGCCCTTCCGCAAGCAATTAAAAACTGTGCTTTTCCAGCAAGCGTGGGGTGGCCGCTAAATTTTAATCTGATGCATCTTTTTATTGTATAGCTGATCCTAACAAAGCGCTTAGAGACCCCTGGGTTATAGTGCGCTATACAAGTCACAAGAAATAAATAAATAAATAAATAAATAAACAGAAAACACCAGCATAACAGAAACAACTGCGAAGCATCATGGTGGTAGCCAGAGAAAGTGCAGTGTTCACCCAATATGCAACCAGAATGGTCCATGAGTAGTTGTGCACTGAGTTAGTGTCACCTGAAGAGCTGAGCAGGGTATCAAGCTGATGATAGCACCCACGACAGGTGTGAGCAACTCTGCTAGTCTGGCAGTAAGACACTTCCGACCCTGGCACCTGTTGCTTGGAGTTGGTCCTGGCGGTGGTGGCGTGTGCATCCTGCGGTGATGCGACAGACACCCGGGCAGGTCAGGACTCGATTTGATGTGTGAGCCCAGGTGGACTGCAGTTGAGGCTGGAGGCAGTGGACAGCGCAGGGCCACAGAAACATGGCCTTAATGACCCCCAGTCCATTGACGCAGAGGCCAATATTTATCAGACAGGGTCCATGACATGAGCTGCACAGAGTTAGTGGCCCCGGATGCACTGCGGCCGGCACAGACACACCGCCACAGGACGGTGACTTGCGGTGCAATGAGACAGGGCCACGCGAGCTGAGTGGGTCCTCGTCGATGTCGAAGGTGAATGTAGCGGAGGGTTTCGGGAGACAGCGGAAGGTGTCCTCCAGGGCTTGATGCAGAGGGTAGAAGCCGTCCAGGAGCGGCAAATGGAGGAGTGGATTGCTACAGCCTAGTTTTTGCCACCAAGTCAGTATCACCGACATGATGATGAAGACAAGCCCCAGTCCATATACTCAGTCACCATCAAAGTTCAACCAGAAAGTGTCCATGAATGTCGGGGAACAGACTTAGTGGCACCGGAGCTGAAAGGGGATGCAGTCTGCGATGAGGCCTGTACAATGATATAAAATCTGCCATAAATAAATCAAGGCTCAGTTCCAAATGTGTGACCTACTTGACCACAGTGTAGGGCGGAGGCAGCGGTCAGCAGGGGCCCACAGCCACGTGTCGTTGGCTCACGTGGAACAGAATCATTGACACCAGAGCAGTTGTTGGTAGTGTTCAGACACCTCCGTAACAATGATCCTTTTTTGCTCCGGAATGAACCGCGTCTTCCTCTTACTCCTCTCCTGGCATACAATGATATGAACTCTCCCATTGAGAAATCAAGACTCAGTTCCAAATGTGCGACCTACTGGCCCTCAGTGGGGGCCGAAGGCGGTAGACAGCGAGGGACCACAGACACGTATGGTTGGAATGCTATGCACAGACTTGGTGGCAGCACATCGAAGGGACTACAGTGACATCAAACGTCCCATGAACATATGAAATCGGCCATCAGGATATCAAGACTCAGTTCCAAATTTGTGACCAACTTGACCGTAGTGTAGGCCGGAGGCAGCGGTAGAGTATGTCAACGAGAAAGGAGTACTGTGGGCCTGTGTTGTGGAGGCCGTGTTGGTCTGAGGATGCTGCCAAGGTCATGGGCCTCGGGCTTGGAGCTTGCGCTGGCACCTGGTGGGCTCTCTTTGACACATGCCAGTGTCGGCAGGTGAGCAGTGAGGCCTGGGTGCGCAGGGGCGGGCAAGATGGGTTCTGGGACCAGCAGCCCGGTGTGCAGCAGGCACACAGGATCGCAGGCAGCACCGCTCTGCATCGGCCTGGTGGCGGGGTGGGAGGTGCCATCCTTGCAGACATGTTGGCCATTCCGAAAGAGAACCATGCCCAGAGCTACGTGCTTTTTATTCACACCCATATGCTGGCCTGGCGTACGCCATGCCAGCCCACTCCACACACGCTTACAGGGGGGGATGTCACAAGCTACATTTCCGCAATTTTCCCCACTGGCTGGGGTGACATGGTTGCGCCACTGTCCACTACACTCCAAACACCAGTAGTGCATGTAGACATGGATATGTCCGTGGTATGCATACTGCAGTCTGTCCAGCACATCTCTGCCACACTTGCATTGTGTACATTCTCATTCATGGGTCACTTGCCTCCTTCGCACATGCCTGGTTCCCACCTCTCCACACATTCCACTATTGTGTGGCTGATGTGCCATGCCGTGGATGGCTCATGTACATGGCTAGCCCAGGTTGCCACAGTAAGTTGTGCTGTCGTGTCTGCTGGGTGGGAATGTTGTTTGGCATGTTGTATGTGAGTGTGTGATGTGTGCATTGCCAGAGTTGTGAGTTGCATGATTGTGGAATTGGGGGGTGTGGTGTGTTCAGTTGGTACTCACCAACGAGCAGAGCATTTCCGTAGGTGCCATCCTGGAAGCGCCAGTTGATGATGGACTGTCAGAGGATGTATGAATCATGCACACTGCCTGGGTAGTTGGCGACGACATTGGTTAAGAGTCCCCGGTGGTTCACTATTGCTCGCACATTGATGGAATGCATGTGCTTTCTGTTGCGGTGATTGTGTGCAATAGTGGCAGGGGGCACGAGGAATACATGTGTGCACTTGATTGCCCCCAACACGTGCGGGATGGCAGCTATGGCGTAGAAGCCTTGCTTGGTCTCCAGCTGTTCCTGCGCAGTGTGAGGGAAGTAAAGGTGCTGGGGTATCAAGCTGATGATGGCATCCAAGGCAGTTGTGATGAACTTGAATATGGCTGGCTGTGAGACCCCTCTGACTTTGGCAGTGGTTGGTTGGAAGGTACCAGAGGCCAACAGGTGCAGCACAGCCAGCCGCTTTGTCTGCGGAGGGATGTTGGTTGTCTACTGTGTGGGTACCATCAGCCTGTGGGCAATGATGGTCAGGATGCGGAGGATTGTTGTCCTTTTGAGCCTGTAGTTGGTTAGGTCTGTGAGGCTGGTGCATTTCCTGAAGGTCCAATGTCTTTGTCTTCGCTGCCTCTGTGGTGGTCCAGGGGGGTGGGGGAGGTCTGGGGGGTGGCCGTCCTGGGGGTGGTGGCGGTGGGTGTTTTGGCCCTGTTGGGGCTCTGAAGTTTATGATCAGTGCTCCATGGCATCTGTTGGTCTTCAGGTGTGGCTGTGGGCTGGGCTCCCTTTTCTGGTGCAGGTTGTCGTCCGACTTTGCACCAGGTCAGAGCAGGTGTTAATTTCCTGCTGCTAACTTGCCTTATCGCCTGTCTTATGGTCTTATCGCCGATCTGGCTAGTCGTTGAGAATGTTGCGAAGCGGTGTTGTTGCTGCTTTTTGCTCGGGAACGTCTACTCTGGATCTCATTAGCGCTAGTTGCCGGGGTAATCTTTGGCGATGTGTTTTGCGGATGCTATCGCAGATAAACTGGTGATATGGGCTGTTGGAACCAGCTTGTGAATGGGGCGATAAATTTATCACGACTTTGGCTGCGATAAAATGCCGATAACTCAGCGATAGATCCTTGAGAATATGCCCCTTGAAGTATTCGCAGTTCAAATTTAACATGGGGATCAGCCAATATGAAACATTGTTTGTATAAGTTAATTGAGCTAATAAAAAACCTTTCAATAAAGAAGTCTGTGTGCCTATTCTGGAAACCTTCTATGAGTAGCCACTACAAAATGCTTATTGCTATGTAGCACTTTGAAACATCTCTCATTAAAGTTGATTCGTTCATAATTAATAATAAAAATGACTATTTTACTAGCAAAAATAGCACACTTACAATGATAGGATCAATACACTTCTAATATGTGGACTCATAACTCGATTTTGTGTGCATGCTATTCCTTTACACCTATACAAAGGGATGTTTTCAAAATTCATCTGTAATAAATTGCATTCCTGAAATCTAAAGGCAATACCACATTCCATAAGGTTTTCCGTCCTAAAATACATCTCACAGTAGAAAGTGGTCTTATAGTTTGCTTTCTATGAAATACTCATAGTCTTCCTTGTGCAGGTATACAAGTTTATGTAAATAATTGCAAAGTTGCTTAAAACTATTACAATAAAAGTATAGAGGTGTGAAAAATGTTAGAAAATCTATCTTGACTATAATATTATTGGTAATTTTATCTTATATATTTTTCATGCAGTCAAGGCTCCTTGCAGGGGATGCAGTCACCGACTATGATTGTGTAGGTTCACTGATATTTTGCAGGATTTTTTAAAATGCAAAATGACTGACATGTACTGTATTTTGAACAACACAAGAAGCCTTAAGGCCATATTTATATGCCCAGGTGCATCGCTTTTGCACCATGCAATGTGGGGCAAGAGCGACACAACTCAAAAATGAGATTCATTACGCAACGCAAGGCCACATTGGGCCTTAACCCAAGTTCGGCAGTCCTACAGTGGATGGTGCAGCTGTAGGGCCACCAAACCCATGGTGCAATCACTTGCCAGGTGTGGAGTTTATCCCTGGTCTGGCGGGGAGTCATGTGGCGGTCTTACAGGGGCGGTCTGTCAGGTTCATAGAAGAGCATAAAAGGCAGACAGCTGCTCTCAGACCACCACCTGCACCTTCCTGCACGGTGTGGCATACATGCCTCACCGTGCAGGAACTTGGGGTACAAATCGAGAGGGGCACTACATGTGAACCCATGCACCGTGAGGAACAGAGGCGCAAGGGGGCCTTGTTAGGATCCCCTTTGTTGCCTCATACCACCCTTTTCACAGCAGGCTCACCGCCATGGAATGGGGACAACTTGTAACATGCTTGACAATTCCTCAGCAGCATCACCATCATATTACTCAGCCTGATTGCCATTGCCACGCCGTGGGATACTGGATCTCTGGTGGTTGCAGCGGTCCTGTGATCGTCCGACTGCCACCCATGTACACTGCAGGTGAGTCCGCAGCGTGATGGTGGTCAGACTGCCACCATGAGTTTGGCGGTGCTATGGACAACTCAACTCGTAATGAGGCCCTCTGTGTGGCCCTGAGTGGCTCCGTAAATCTGGAGAAACGCAATACAGCGCAGATTGCTGTGTTAGGTTACTGTGCCCTGGGAAGGTGTTTTTTGAGCAATGTGTGTGTGGTCCCAAGCAAATCCCATGTTTTTTGACACATTTACAGATTTACCAAAAGTGGCAGACCTGTGAATCTGCCATAAAGATATGCCTTTTCAGGGATGGCGTAACGAGGAGAAATATTTTTCTTTCTTATTGTTACCTCCTCTTTCTATGTGTGCTGCATTGTGCAGCACACATAGAAAGAGGAATAACAATGCCTCTCAGGATTGTTTTTGTGCAGGATGGTGTCCCCTCCTGCACAAATACAATCCTGCATGCAACGCAGGGGGTGCCTGCATTGGCCCTAGTCAGCCCATTGTGCACCAGCACTGGGAAAAGGACAGGAATGTGCTATATTGCAATAAATTCCTGCCCTTTCCCTGAAACCCTGCACAGCAATGTGACTTGCTGTGCTGCGTTGCATTACATTCCCGTAAATATGCCCCTATGTGCGTACACATTGGTCATCTTGAGTGATGTTATTACAGTGCTTAATTTCAGTCAGTGGTTGCCAGTAAGACCAACTGGCATTCATTTTTGCTAACCAGCAGATTTTGAAAGCAGGAACATGCAAGAGTGAAATAAATGGGCACAGAGTGCCTAGTAATGGGTTAAACAGACACTGGCACGTTTTCTTTTATGAATTATGCTCTAGGTAACTAACTCATGCTTTTGCACATAGACAAACTGATGTTAACCATTCTTATATTATGTTAACCAGCTCTATCATGGATTTTTTTCCTGGTATTTTGTAGCAAATATCTTACCACTTTACATACAAGACATATGATAAGACAAAATATTTCATGTACATGCTAGATGAAGTGGTTTAGGGGGCACATGTCCGACCATTTCCTTTTGCGACTCACAATTTGTGAATTTTAGTGACTCACAATTTGCGAGTCGCAAAAGGAAATGTACTAATGTGTCTCAGACACAATTTGCGATTCTGAATGAAGTCGCAAATGACCTGCATCATCCATTATCATGTGGTAGGTCACAATTTGCGACCCATTGGGAATGGGCAATAACACAGCAGACCCCCAAGTCTGTGTTTGCTTTTTAAATAAAGCAACTTTTTTTTTAAATGCAGTCCATTTTCCTTAAAGGAAAACGGGATGCATTTAAAAAAACAAAATTGAAACCCTTTCAGTTTCACTTTTTAAGAGTAGGCAATGGTCTGTGGGACCACTGCCTGCTCTTAAAAAACAATTTTCGTTGCCAATCTCAACGGTGAAGGGGTTATCTGGGGACCCTTTCCCTTTGGGAGTGTCTTACCACCTACTTAAAGTAGGCGGTAAACTGCAATTGATTTGCGACCGCATTCCAGTCTCAAAACAATCATACATCTCACTGCGACTCAATATTGGGAATGGTCGCTGTTGCCACACCTCTTCCTAATAGCGACTCACAAACCCTATGTTGTTAGTAGGTAACAGATTACCATCTCGCAAAACAAGGTTGATGACAAGGTTGATACATGCTACAACCCTTTTTAGTGGTCGCAAACATCCCGAATCTCCATTTTCAACCGCTAAATGCAGCTGTACATGTGGCCCATAGTCACTCTTTGTTCCGTGGACTAATGGTACCATAGCATTACTTACAGTGCACAGGAATCCATAAAATTAAATTAATTTTCATTGTATGTACATGCATTTTTATAACCATGTATATTTATTATTGTTGTCCACATATCCAATAATAATGCACAACATGCAGTCTTAAAAGTGTCTTCAAATGCGCATATCGGAGTGACCATAATTTGAACGCCATCAATTTTATCCATTTATACAGCATGTTTTTATTTCTCCTAACACATTTTTCTTATCCATTGCTTTCCTAAGAAAATGCATAATGCCATTAATGTTAGGTCGATTATTGTCAGCATCTCATCTTCGGCGCCTCTGTTGGAATGGTTGACGAGTTAATGTCTCATTTTCATTAAATTGGGTATCTATACCATCATAATGTATAGGCGTCCGCGGTATTAAGATCATTTCGACTGCTATTTGCAGCATTTCAATATAGTGTGCTTCCATATTATTATATTATACAGTTTCTTCAATTTCTACGCCTCTGGATTCATCCTGTTTATTACCAATTACACGTCATGTCATCTGGCTAAATAGTGGGACATGCTGGCGCCTTTCAGTTGAGGCGTGATTTGTGTTGTAAAATGAACTTTTTTTATTTCCTATGCTGTCATACCTATGTATGTTTCACTGTAGGAACAAGCTATATCGTAAATAACACATTTATTGTTGCTATTTGAGAACTGTCTCTACACAATCCTTTTTCCAAAAATACAGATCTCTTTAGTGTTTGCTGTTAACTTACACTGCATTGTCCGAATTTATAATTTTCTCAATTTAAAAAAAAAGTTTTCTGCACAAAATACAAAGGAGTTGGTTTTTAGCAGTGCCCGGGTCGACTGCATCTGGACAGACCCTGTCACTAAAGGGATTCGCTCGTACAGCATCTGTGATTGTAAAGACTGCTAATGTTTCCTTGGAGTCACTGAATAACACCATGAAAATCAGAAGTAAAGCTCAATGTGAAAGGCAATAAGGTGATGAAAGTATTAGGGGCATATTATCAAGAACGGCGTTAAAATTATCTTCGCTTTAGCGGCAGGAAACTATAATGGGCTTGATAATATACCCTTGCGAATTCCAATAGAAGCCCAGGTTCTGGTGTGAACCTGGGCGTCTATTGGAATTCTCAAGGGCATATTATCAAGCCCATTATCGCTGCTTAGCGGCAATAATTTTAACACTGTTCTTGATAATATGCCCCCTAGTGCACTGCAGCCAAGCAACTGATTCATCATTTGTCGTCAGCCCACTTACCATCAGGGCATTTATGAGGAGTGTCATCAACAAACCTAAATTGAATTGCAGATGATGTAGTGAGACATCTGGGCTGATTGGTCTTGAGAAGGCAATATCTGAGTAGGGACTCTGCCTATGGGAGAAGCAGCCAAAAACATACTTTTATTTTCTGACTTAGGCTCAGTTAAGTAGGTGGTTGAGACGTGGAAAGTGCCAGAGGTCAATTTTCCAATGTCTTATTTCTGTTGCTTCCTACTGATCACTCTGTTTCCAGCACCTCCCGACCCCTAGGGTCTATATCTGCAGTGCCCCATCATGAATGGCTTACATGGAGAAAAGAACCAAGATGGAGGAAATTCACCTCAAGCCCCAGTAAGTCATATTCTGCAGGAGACCCAAGAACTCAAGATTTCTTAGAATGCAACCATTACTTCATTTGGCCAGAAAATTGAAAAGTTAGAGCTACAGTTGGAGAACTTTGTTACCAGAAATAAAGAGCAGGATCAAACCATGTCAGACATGGAATTTAGTAACAATACATTGCGGTTGCAGATGGCCAAGCTTTCCATGCATCTAGCCAAGGTGCAGATTAACCAAAATGATCTTGAAAAAAATTATCCAAAGAGTGATAGCCAGTATCTGGGCATAATTTGCATCCCAGAATATATGGAGGATAGTTTATGGGGCTTAAAAACAATTGAGGGTCTAAATTAAGAATATCTCATCAATGTCTTCTGTGAGTATTCATCCCTTAGTCAAGCAGATTGTGTCGCTTTCAGGCTCTACAAAATTAGTTTAACACTCAGCCCAATTCTTATTAACTTTCAAGATCATAGATTCATATTTCGCATAACCCTATCCAATCTACAAATATTTCATGTCAAGAAAGATTTATGTTCAGCATTTTGTCTGATGTGGTTATGAAGAATAAAAAAGGAAATTGGAGTGTGTTTTTTTAGAAAAGGAAAATTGTAATTCTGATAGAAGTTTGGGAGGGAGGGAGAAAGCCAAACTGAGCCAATTTTTGTGTGAAAAAGGCCGCTTTATTGAAACAGGTGCACATTACAAATACCAAACCTGGCAACTGCCTTACAAAACTAAAACCTCGCTATACATTGAACAACTGACCCCTGATCCCCCCGCCCCTACGATCCCCTCAAATACTCCCCCACCCTGCCATTAACATAACAGCAACATTACAATATATTGCAGTTAAAAATTATGCTTTACTATAAAAACCAACCTCCCATACCTGCTTTTCTGAAACGGTAACTAGCAGTACGTCTACCACTGAAACCTAAAGCACCTGCCCACCCTTTCCCTACCCCTACTCACAACTTCCAACACTTAACCAAAAACCTTGGCTAAACCTGGCCAACTTTTCAAAACCCAGACAGCACCTGTTCCAAGTGACATTACATATAATCCCCTCTTGTGCACCTGTCTCCAACAAAGATAGCGCAAAGCAAATGAAAACAGACCCAATGACCCCCCCATGACACCAAATCTCTAAGGGATGGGTGGGAGGGGAAAAATGTACTAACTACACTACCACTGCTCCCAGCCACCAGGTCACAAAACCTAAAATGGTGGCTGGGAACGGCCCTCGATAACCTGTATAATTTGGCTATAATTGGGCTAAAGACTAAAAAGCCCAAAACTTCAAAATGACTGACACCTGGCCAGCTCTGCCCCTCCCAATCTGCCTGGTGGGCAGACCTCCCTTCGTTCGGCTGTCCCCAAACTCCCCTTGGGAGGGAGGGGGCAGGCCAAACTAAGCCAATTTGTGTGTGATAAAGGCCACTTTTTTGAAACAGGTGCACATTACAAACACCAAACCTGGCAACTGCCTTACAAAACTAAAACCTTGCTATACATTCAACAACTGACCCCTGATCCCCGTCCCTACGATCCCCTCAAACATTCTCCCACCCTGCCATTAACATAACAACGACTTTACAATGTATTGCAGTTAAAAATTATGCCTTACTATATAAACCAACCTCCAATACCTGCCTTTCTGAAACTGTACCTAACAAAACGTCTACCACTGAAACTTAAACTACCTGCCTACCCTTTACCTACCCCTGCTCACAAATCCCATCATTTACCCAAAAACCTCTGCCAACCCTGGTCAAATTTCCACAACCCTGCAACCCAGAAAAAAGGGGGGGTGGGTCTCCGTATATCTTTATTTCTGCCCCCTTCCTATTTATCACCTTATCTTCCTACATGACGCTGAACATTCAGGGTCCTGGACAAAACTTCTCTAGCTTCTAAGAGATATAGATCCATGCCAATCCAGGAAAGGTGCAAACCATCCCCTCTGAAAAAGTCAACAGTGTTAAAAGGAATCTCCTTATGAGAAATTCTACCAAACCCCAATTCTCTACAAAAATGTGCCATTTCAGTGTTAAGTTTTCACCTGGCCCTGTCCACCGCTCCTGGGTTATGTACCCCATGCCAAACTCTACAAGGGATACTCTCAGTCCACACTACAAAGCAGCCTGCCCACTGTTGCTTATTCAACGCTAAGTCCCACTTCATGTTTCTCATCAGAACAATGCCCTTTTGTTTACACAAATCATTTTCACCAAGGTGTATAATTAAGATGTTCCGGCACCTGCCGCCCACCATCAAGCTATTCAAGCAAGGAACCAACTCTCTCCAGCACATGCCCCCTTTCCCTACCCACACCACCATAAAAAGACGATTGTTAAAGCCTAGGTTTTGTCCAAAATAACTCTTGCGGGCCTGAACTTGGGCCCACTTCACGAAGGAGTGCCCCACCACCTAAATTGTCATCTCCACGGAAAGGGGGCCAGCCACAGAACCTGAAACAAGA
The DNA here is from genome assembly GCF_964204655.1 of Triturus cristatus. NCBI lineage: Eukaryota > Metazoa > Chordata > Amphibia > Caudata > Salamandridae > Triturus > Triturus cristatus. The sequence continues at coordinate 847,093,103 of NC_140589.1, forward strand.
AAGATCTGCATGAGTTTTACACATTGTAGACAACCAAGCCATTCCCCCATCTTTCCCTTGCAAGTAAAGTCTATAAAACTCAGATGACCAGTGCATCAGCAGCATGATGTCTCCCCGCTCCCACCTTTTACTGTTAGCTTCTGACGCTACCCCAATTCGGAAGGAATGCATCCCAAAATCGGCGTTGTTGATTCCCAGTTCATTTAAGGCCTCTGCCCCCATTTGTGTGTTAGAAAACTGTCCCCTTAAGCCCCTTGGACATTGCGCGCCAATGTGACTCCCAACTAAGGGGACAGGTGAGAGAAGGTTCCGATGCCTGTAGCAATATCCATTTTCCAAGACCCTTCTGATCTGTTTTAGACTTCTGAAACCATATGTGAACCTCTGAACTGCGTGGGGCCACATCTTCCCAACTAACTTCCCCACCCCTTTTGTCCCCCAACATTTCTGATACCCGGAATGCGCCAAAGAACATCCACACCATCAGTGTAGAAAACATGCAAGTCTCGAACTCATCCGTACAGACTTTCGGCAATGTCTCCAGCACCCTGCCTCCAGCTGCCAAGACAAAGGCTTCCTCAACTGCCTCTTCTGACCCGTTCCCTTGCCTAACCTTCTAGAATTCTTGTTCCCAGTTCACTTGCTGATGGCCGGTAGCCCTGTAACAGCTTACCCACAAATGCAATCCCCGCTAACTTCCCCACAATTGTGACCCTGGTCAATATTTTATCGATCAGATCCAGGATGAATTGTATGTCATTCTCAACCTGTTGCTCCTTATCCAAGTCCACACTGGGTCCAAATATTCGATTGGCCATGTTCTCCCTTTCCCCTGCAGACTGCAGAGGTCCGCCGGGTGTTGGGGTCAGCAAGGTCACTCTGGGCCTACATATGCTGGCCACGATGGTGTCCTCCGTTGTTAAGGGGCGTGCCGCTCGAGGCTCCGCCCTCCCTTCTCCTCTGTGCCAGCAAGTCACTCCCAGCTCTGCCAAGTCTGTTATTCTGCGTTGCTCCTCTACCTGAAACATAAACAACTGGTCTGGTGTGCTGGGCCTTAGCAACCGCTCCCCCAGCCCCGTCTCCTCTTCTTTCCTACTCCTAGAGTACTTTCTGCCCACCGTCGTCCTACTTTGTACAGTTCGCCCACCTCACAGTCACTAATCCCTCCCTTCCTCTTCACTCCAGTCCAGGATGGCAGCAATGCCTACCGATCTCGGGCCCTGCACTGGGGCTGGCCCAGGACCCCTCTACTCACCACTGAACTAAGTCCCCCCTCCCCTCCAGACCTCCCCTTTCCTGTTTCAGGCCCCTTTCATCCACCCACACAGACCCCCTGAGCTATATATGCTTTGACCTGACCCACTCTATCCACTTCCCTCACCTTCTCGTTCCAAGAGGTGAAAATATCCAACCCCTCCCACGCATGAGTGCCCCCTGAAGGCTCCCATTCCCCAGGGATATTATCATCCTCTCCTGCATAGGACCTCCCCTCTCCCTGTCCGAAATTCTCTCCAGCTCATTTGGGCCTCGCCCTCATCCGTCCATGTTGCCTTGCCCAGGGGTACCTCAACGCCTGCCCCGGGGGCGTTTCTTGGCATAACCTTGGCCCCCTTTGTTCCCTCCCCCCAGCCTGACTCGCCGGTCTAGAGCATGTAACAAACTCTACACCACGCTGAAGCATGCCCATTTCCCCCACCCCCTCTCCTCATGTTACTAATGCCATCCCTTCCCTGCAGCTCCAGAGACCCCGGTCTCAATTGCCTCAGGTCCCGGAGCTGACAGGGCTCTTTTCCTAGACCCTCCCGTAATGGCCCGCCCTCGCACTCACGTCCCAGAGCCTCAGACATCGCTCGAGGCTCCGGCGCAGCAGACACATCAGGGGCCACTCTGCTGACATACGAGCCGCCCCTAGGACTTACCGCCACAGATTTCGCCCTTTTAGGAGAAGTGCATGCTGCAACGGCGGCTGCCACCACCACATATGCCCGCCGAGGCAGTAGCGATGGGCCCTATGCTTCTGGGATCAGGAGGTCCAGCCGTCCCTTCACTCAGAAGGCGCATTGCCTCAAGAGCCCTGTAATCCTCCATCTAATGCTGCTAATTATACTAATATGCCAATAAAGAGAAATTTGCTAAATACAATACCACTGCTACCAGCCACCAGGTCACCAAACCTAAAATGGTGACTGGGAGTGGCCCTCGATAACCCATATAATTATGCTATCCACTAAAAAGCCCCAAACTACAAAATGGCTGGAACCTGGCCAGCCCTGCCCCTCCCAATCTGCCCAGGGGGCAGACCTCCCCATGTTCGCTGCCCTCCAAATCCCCCTTATGCTGAAACCAGCAAATTCTGATGATACTATTTATAATGACGGGGCTCATCAGGGGGTGCTTCCTAGTGAGCTAACCGTATGCAATGAGATATGACATACACCCAGGTGGCGCAATGTCACGGCATCAACAGAGAAACACAAAAAAGGCCCCAGAGGGTAAAGCCCAGTAAATGGGGAGTGTGGATTGTTTGGTTGGGTGGTGTGAAGTGTGGGGCACTATTGAGGCTTAGAGGTAGGCGATATGCATAAGAAAAAGGAAGGACCTCAGGATGTCTTACATGGGCATATCACTCTAGAAGGGTGTATCGACTCACTATGAGGGGATTAAAGCAATTACTTTAGAGTTAGTGATAGACACAGTCAGGTATAAGATTAATATTAGGTCAGCTAAGAAGTATTAGTCACAATGAAAATAGGCTAAAAACTATTTTTTTTAAACAATGGAAAATTATAATTTGGCTTGTGTCAGATTCTGTCCATTATCCCATGAAAACAGACACACTTTGTTGCTCACACACAGTAGAGATTCTCTCCAAAATGGGGCAAGATATGATGTTTATTTCTGCATCAGCAGCCTAAAGGTGAGTACCAACAGTGTTCAGGAAGAGAATGGGAGTCAAAGTAATCATCTCCGAGGCAGAAAAGCAAGGGTGATGGGTGTGGGCCTCTTCAAAAGATGAAACCAAAAATATGTAGTTTCAAGTTATTATGAGCCAAATGAGGACAACCCCCACAACACAAAATCTCTAATTTATAAAGCTTCAATTTAAGGAGTCACAAAGTGCAACAGATAACGGTTCACAATTTCGATTTCTTAAATTGAATGTACAAAATGGATTTGTGAGAATCGGGCTGAATTTGCACACTAAACAAATCAATTGACATTTTTATGTACCAATCTAAGTATTATAGGCTAGTTCTCAAAATACTGATTCGTACTGTGTGGGAATTTGATCAACCTTATTAATATGCATCACGTAGGTCATAAAATTGAACCCATTACGATTGGCTACAATCACAGGCATGGTGGCCTGCTGAGGTCAACAGACAACCATGTCTGTGATTGCTTTTAAACAAAGCAAGCTTTTTTTACATGCAACCCATTTTCCCTTTAGGAAAACGGGATGCTTAAAAAAAAAAGTAAAAAAATGACAGCAACCTTTTCTTAGTTTCAATCATGTAAATTATTTTAATCAGTACAAAAACCAGGCGGGCAGACCCATCTAACTTTGCAAAATCTAACCACAATAACTCATATTCTCATACCAGTGCCCCCCACAGCCTCCCTCAAGCTATCATCAACAATGCAGCAGAGAGTAAAGCAGGTAACCCTCCATAGTATAGTCATGGGCATTCTACCTTTGGTGTTCGGTTACTGGGACAACAAGCCCAGTGCGCGTAGCCAGTAAGGGCATGGAATGTCTCTATTATCTCAGTTCATTTAGTCCAAGATGGGGTCCCACATTTTTGTGAACTTGTGGGATGCATAATACACATCGTGCACAATCTTTTCATAAGCTAGAAGTTGCCAAACCCTCTGCAGCCACATTATGGTATTCTGAACATGGTCCTTCCCCCCAAACGCTCAGTATTGCCTGCTTTGCTGCTAAAAGTATATGTGAGATCCAATTCCCTTTTAGGTGAGTGCAGGGGGAATACCTTTACCTGGGGCATTACAAGGTGGATAGATGCAGAATCATTAGATAGAGGCTGCCCTTCAAATGCCGCTATTGTTGCTACGACCTCTTCTCAAAAACTGGCTAAGTAGGGTCTGGTCCACAAAATGTGGAAGATGATTCCCCTTCCTCTGCACCCTCTCCAACAATCTACGGGTCTGTTATCGTCCATTAGATGAAGTCTGGCCAGTGTAAAATCCCATCTATAAATAACTTTGTATAGGGTTTCCCTTTCTTGAACATTTGTTGCAAAGTTGGTTGTGCATGTATGTATCATGTCCCATTGCTTATCGTTCAATGCATAACTTAAGTCCTCTTCCCAAGCCCTCTTATAAGCAGGGAGTGCTTGCGGCATGTGAAGAATCAGGTGGAGTATATCTGTGAAATTAGGTATGGGGAGGTAGTAAAGCCCTGTAAGAACTTTTCCATGTTTGTGAGGAACCTTGTGGCCACTGCCTCAATGTAGGGTTGTGTAACCCAGTGTTTGATATGTATGTAGTGCTACCTTTCTCGTTCAGGGATATAGTGTGCTTGAAGTCTTCAAAGAGACAGATATATCCTTTGTGGAATAAGTCTCAGTATCAGTTAGATTGTATTCTGAAAACAGAGACGTACTGTTTATAAAACGCCAAGGCACAAGGCCTGCCCGCAAAGATTCTAGCATCCAGCTCAGTAACATAATAGAACATAACTGTGATTGTCCGTGTTGTAATATGGTTAAATCCTGTTCCAGTATGTCATTAGCAGAAGATACAATGCTGCCTAAGGAATATGCTCTGGAGGTCAAAGTTGTTAACCCATTATCCACCACAGCAAAAGCTTTTTCTAAGTTTATACGGTCTATTTCCCGTATTCTCTCTGCAGCTTCTTGTTGGGAAATATTCCAGATTTCATTATAGGCAGCATATATGCCTGTACATATGAAACGTTTTTGACCTTGTTTCCTAGGTCCTAGTAAAAAGTCCCTAAGATCCATGTATTGTGAGAGTAAAGAAAAGTGTTGTTTCACTTCTATAAGTGTTGAGGTTTCTAGCCAATCTAGGAACAACTACCCAACACTATAGGATGTCACTACCCCTGGATGTTCTCTCTGTACACAACGTGGGTCTGGCCTATGCATGCTGAGTCCCTCAGTGATGTTAAGGAACCTTTTATGACATGTGTTTGTGTCTAAGGGCCAAACTACCCACTCCCTCCAATTGGGGTCTGATCTATTGTACTTTAGTGTGTCATCAACTGTTGCCCCTTCCTTTATAGAAGAATTCTGCCACCCATGTGTCGGTGTAGGCAACCTTGGAGCGTTAAGGTCCTTTATCTTGTCTATTCCAAGACAGGATGTCTGTTGCACAGTTTCATTTAAAAAGATCATCTACAGTGGAATGAGGCATGCTCTAAATAGTGCCTCTGTACCCTGGGCTTGCCAGTTCCTTGAACCCCAAACCGATTTTTTGTCAATTTTGTCTTTCCATAGGTCGAAACCCTGTTCAGACAATTACGCCAAAAAGGAAGCAGAGTAAAGCTGTTTAGTATTCATCAACATAATTTTCAGTGCTGATGTTAGTACAACCATAAAATGAGGCTGGATCTGTTGTGTTAAATCCTGAAAAGTATGCAATGTTTCCACTGATGGTACTCAAATACATTCCTGGGTGAAATGGATTTGTGTAGGAAATGATGACCAACATGTTGATAATGGTACAATTTGTCATAATCTGATGAACCTTCTAGCATTTAATTATTAGAAAATGCAGCAGTTTTCTCTAAATCAGATAACATGTTATTAACTGTTTCAGTGTCCCAATCACCAGAATATTTACTGGAGGTAATAAACTCACTTAATGATATTTTAAATACATGACTAATTTTTAAATGTTCGGTCGAGCCGAAAATGTTGAAATCAACCTTGTCCCATACTATACCATCGGGTATAGGAACTGCTGTAATGTTCACTGATGACTAGGCCTGGGCGGCAAATTCCGTTCCGCTCGCGGAATTTGCGTAATTTCGCGTTCCGCGGAGAACGCGAAATTGCTCAAAAGTCTGCTTTCCGAGATTTCGCGAAATTTTTGCTTGTTCGCGTTCTCAAAATGCATGTTCGCGAGATATTTCTCCTCGAGCACGCAAACAGCAATTGCGAACAGGAAAAAAGCATCGCGAACAAGCAATTCCGCGTGTTCGCGTGTTACGCAAATTCCGCCCACCCCTACTGATGACAAGTCTCTTCGTACACGATGTGATGATGTGTGTGGCTTCAGGAGGATGTTGACCTTTCCGGCTGTGGAATCTTGTTGAAGATAATGTCCATTAATGAGCATACTAAAAGTCAAAACTAAACCTAGCCTTAAAAGAAAAAACATTATCCTAGAAATTACCCAGAGTTCAATATAAGGGGATACCAGGTATGCCTTTTGAAGAACGAGAAGAAAGTTCTTTAATTCTTGCTTGTATTGTGTTTTGGCTGGCGTTGTTTCCGGTTCGCTTGGATCCAGTGAAAACCTATCAAAGTTAATGAAATAGCCTGAAGCAGTTCGATCAATTGTTGGAATTGCATTGGGATTAGTTGAAATGTCCTTTTTCTCTCGACGAGGCATGTTGATGTAGACATCTGCATTAGGTCTAATTGCAAATTGTGAATTATTCATATTATCTTTTTGATGGTGAATGTTTTTTTCAAGTGGAACAAGTTCCATAGCATTGTTGCTTAGTCTCCTTAAAGGTGGCTCTTCAAACGTGATGAGTCTTTCTGTTTGAACTTCTTGGATTGTAGCTAGAGGAGGACGCCTGCTACATCGGAGCCTACTAGGCCTACTGTTAATTAGTGGCCACATAGTGTGGTTTTATTAAGTTGATTGAGACAAATCTTTTCTCCTTTTTTGTCCGGCAAGAGGCGGGAGCAGCACAGTTCTTGTTCCGTGTACTACAAGGATTGGTACAGTTTTTATGTAAAAAGTTCCAAATTCCTTTTTGTCCACAATTTTCTCTCTGATCAGATCCCCGACTTTTGGGATCCAGACAGGTCTTACCTTGACTTCCCCAGTGGTGGTCTGCTTTAGATGGACATTGCTTTGTTTTGTCCTGGATTATTTTAGATCCTGTAAAACAGCCAAACGATCATGGATGTCAAATGGTTTTTCATCCGCCACTGCACCTTCACAATCAAGATCAGGTACCCACGTTTGTGTCCCAAAGAAGACCTCATTTGGAGTGACACCCCCTAGAGAGCTTCTTGGCTGGTTATTTATTGCCCGCTGTACCCCATAAAGGTGAGTGACCCAACTACCGCCCTTGCCTAATACCCTAGCTGTTAAAGATTGCTTTGAGTCTCGTTTTTTTCTCTCCATAACAGAATGTCCCTCAGGATGATATGGAGATGAGAACCGCAATGCTACGCCCATTCCTTCCATGGCCTCTTTGTAAGCCCGAGAGCTAAACGCAGGGCCGGGGTCAGAGTGCAACATGCTAACTGCGTATGGACCGATAAAGAATCGCAAATCATTTATAACAGTTCGAGCATCAGCAGAACGCTGAGGCCAAACCCATTGGAATCTTGAGCATGAATCCACTGCAACCATAATATACCTGGAAGCCCCGTCCGCTTGTAAGGGGCCGCAGTGGTCCAGGTACACACATGTGAGAGGTTTGTCTGACTTCAGTAATGTCTTCTGTGTCGGTGTGTAATGGTGGAGCTTTTCATCTGCTGGCAGATGTCGCATTTCAAGACATAGTCTTTAGTTTGCTTGGATAACCCTGGCCACCAATAGCGCTGTTTTAGTAATGAAATAGTCACTGTAATGCCTGTGTGCGCAGAGCCCAACTCCTCGTGTGCAGCTAGTATTAAACCTTGCCTACGATCCATATTTGGAATTACTCTATCCCCCACTCCAGGAATCTGTGTATATGGAATGTTTTGTGCATCTAGCTTGTAGAAGTATTTGAGTGTTTTTTTTTTAGGTACTGCTGTGCTGCCTTTGCATGAAGTGATGACAGCTACCATTATATCTCTGTCTATTCTCATTTTTGATCGAGTCAGCGCAGATACGGAATCCATGAGAACAGCCAATTAATTCCCTTCAACGTGAATGCCATCGCATTGATGACTCAGTGTGTGGATCACGTGAGTTCTAGGTAGCTCGGACTTCTATTCCGCTACCCATTCCCATAGCATTTTATGCTTAATTGTGTCACCTTTTGCATCCTTAAACCCATTTTGTTCCCAATGCTGTAAGTACTCATTGTACGACTGTACACAGTAAAAAGAATCACACACGATTAGTGTGGGAAATTCGTGAGCCGTATTTACAAGTGCCAGTATCAGTGCTTTTAATTCTGCCAACTGAGCCATGCAGTCTCCTAGACATTGCGTCTTTGTGCAGCTAGGATGGAACTTGCCATCACGCATGCGACCTTTAACGATAGCACATGCTGAAAAATATTGCTGCTTACTTCCTATTGGCGGTTGAGCAGATCCGTCAGTGTAAATAATATATTCATACTGGTCAAGAGGCAAGATTTCATTTGGTAGAGGATATTCTTGTCCATATTGCAGGAATGCTTGAGTTTTTAAACTTGGATCAAATCGGTATTCAACGTCTGTTGCAGTAAGAGAATTAGCCCATTGTATCCATCTTGGATGTAACACTTTCGCATTCGGGATGCTGGCTTTTGTAACAGCTTCTAAAGACGGTACCGGAGTAACGACAATGAAGCGTTTCCCCTGAGCCAGTGCTCTTTCTTTTGCTACAGCAGTCTGAACTGCTGTCAGGATTTTTTCTTTTGAAGTGAAACGCACTTCTGCATTTGTGTACAGGTGTGATTAGTATGCGACTGGTACAGTTTCTCCCTCTTTAAAGGTCAAATAAGTGTACCCGCTTTGACCCGCAATTATTCGGATCACCAAGTGGCGTATGTTTACGCATGTTTGTGAGTGTTTGGAAGCAATCATGTCTTCCTGGAGTAAACAAAGAATATTAGTATGTTCTTGTGTCCAATCTTTGGCTGAAAAGTCAGGTTTGATTAATTCATAGAAAGGTCTTACGCTTTGTGGGTTATCTAAAATTCTAAAATGTTTTTTTTGCCAAAATTTAGGAATCCTAGTATTGATTGTAGATTTTTCAATGGTTTTGGAGGCTGGAGCAGCGCACACTTTTCTAAAAAGTTAGCTGCCAGACTATTTCCTTCACTTGACAACTCATATCCCAAAAAAAGGACATTGAGGTGGGCTATTTTTGATTTTTTATGGTTGAATTTGTAGCCTTCTGCGGCAAATCCCATAATAATGGTGCTTACCCTGGTCAAGTGTCTTTCACAGTCGTAGTTAGTCAGATAAACATCATCCACATGGGACAACGCTTCTTCATCAAATTTTGAAGTAACTCTGTTACTCTTACAGAAACTACCCCGGGCTATTTTTTTACCCTTGGGCGAGTTGACAAAATTGTCGTTGTGACCCTAACGCACTGAAGGCTGTTAAATACCTTCTTTCAGGAGCTATATTTTGGCAGAAAAATCCATTTGAGATATCAAGTGTTATATTTTTTCCGCACAATGTTATTCATTAATGTGGCACTGTGTGCATTTTGGACAGCAAATGTTTTTGTACATGAGTTTAAATGTCTGTAATCTAATACTAGACGATATGTATTGTCAGGTTTAGCCACTGGAAACAAAGGATTGTTCATTGGAGATGCACATGTTTCAATGACCCCCTGGTATTCAAGTTGATCTAAGATCTCCCTGACCTGTTTTTTAGCTTCTTGCTTTTTGGGGTATTGCCTCAGAGCATTAGGTGAAACTTTTAATGGAATCACGTGGTAGGTTGAGTTCTCATCCCACCCTGCATGATTTTTGTACAATGCAGGGGCTTGGGCTACTGCCCACTCCTGTGCATATGTATGTTTAAGGTGAACGGGAACCTGTTTGGAAAATGCAGGAAAAATTATACTTTCTCCCCTAGGGCACTCTATAACGCATGCAGGCGGCCAATCTTGTTCTGCTAACAGGATGTCATAACCAGATAATAATTTCTTCCAAAAAAGACCTTTAACTTTCCTGGGCTTGTCCCTCTCCATCCGGAGTGTTATTTCAAATAACTTATGTGGGACGCGCAACTTGGTGTCTGGTGTTTCCACTGTGACGTAATCATTCAACTCCGCTGTCACCAGAAATTGCTTCAGGTTCTGGCGGGCTATTTTTACTTCTGTTGCACTGCCTAGCATCATCAGAGCCCATTCCCCATTCAGAAGTTGTGTCCTCAGAATTCTGGGCATGTCTGATTTTCAGACCAGCAACTTTCTTTTTCTTAAATTAAGGTTTTGGATTTTGCTCATCTTCTTTTTTAGAAGTAATGTCTTGAGTGCGCTGCTTGTCTCTGGACTATGTGGGCTCCTGTCTGTGTTCTGACTGTCCTTATCTTTCTGAGCCTTTCTTCAAGCCCTGAAAGCAATGAGAGGAACGTGTATCAGTATCCTGATACATGTCAGGTTTCCTAATGTTATCCCTATTCCTAAGGTTGTACCTCTTTTCAGAGTGCTCCTGCTGAGTAGACCTACGTCGGGACTGAGATCTCTTGTCTTTAGATTTTTCTTTTTTATCCCACTTCTTATTAGAAGAAGTAGGTGTCTGTTTAAAAGTGTCCTTTTCAGGACTGCCCTGTAGTTGAGGTTTTAAAGCTTTTTCCACAAACTATCCCTGCCTAATTCTGCATACGCAGAGTCAATTATTTTGGGTAGTTCATTCTCCTGTTCTAATGGAGAGAACTCCCTTAGGCGTTGGCGGATTGCCACTGATGCTGGTTCTCCTTTAATGCAAAACCAAAGGGGATGATGGACAGAGTGTTGAACATTGCAAGCACTCACCCCCAGTCAACTGATTTGGGTTTAATCCATCATCATTCTTTAGCTCACTCCGCCACCCCAGTTCAGACATGGCCATATGCAAATCAGTCTGACCCTGTGCCTCATATGAACAGTCCAGCCCGAACTGCCAAGCTTCTCCTTTAATGTTAGCTAGTATTATGGCTGATACCTGATCATAGTTGTTTAATAACTTAATCCCTAAGTTTAGGGCAGGTTCTGCTCCATAGTCATTTTGTATTTGTCTTAATACAGCTAGTACTAGTGCTAATGAAGGAATGCCATGAGTTCTGGTATATATGGCAGCAAAGACTGTACCCCAAGAGGTGCAATCCTCTAACTGCGGTGTAATCCCCATGGGCAAACAGATTGTTAACAGTCGGTGTTTCTCAAATTGTGTTGTATTTGGGAATACTGCTTCTAACTGGGTTATCTTCTGAGCTACCCAGAAAGGAATTTGTTCATGTTTTGTGGGCACTTTGCCCATTACCGCGTGTAATGTTTGTGGAGTAATTTTAGTACCTGAGCTCTGTGTAGGAGCTGCATTAGGCGTAATCACTTTAGGTTGGACCGCTAGAGTCCTCAAGACAAAGTGTGTCATGTTTATGTAGAGTGTTATCAACTCTTTGTGTTTAAGAAGTAGTTCATCCTGTGGCATTGTGTCAATGTCTGGATGTGGTGAATAGGTCGCTAATATTGGCCATGTTGCTCCTGGAATCCCTAAATGACCAAGCCTTGCTGTTGTTTTAATGTGGGGTAGGGCGCCATTAATTCAGAAAATATGTTCCTGGAACGTAAGCGGAATCTCAGTCTCCTCAAAAGGAGTGTAGACAGCTGGAATGTCATCGTGTATGTAATAATGAAAAGTTTTTGTTACAGCATTGGCTGCTGGGAATATAACCCATGAGTAGAATACCTCTGTTTTGAAATCTTTGTGCGCCTCTATCACGAATATTACTTCACCTCCTCTGGGTTGTAACCCATGTTTGAGTAGTTTTACTGTTAAAGTTTGTCTTACTTTGGGTGCAATTTGTATTGCATCTGCATCTTCCTCTGATTCTGGAAGTGGTTGCTCTAGTGGGTTTAGTGTCAGAGTAGACATTGTGTATAGAACACAGACTAACTGTCCAAATGAAATTAAGAAAAGGTTTTATGCACAATTTGGGGAATACTGTCCTTTCAATCTTGATTAACCAACAGCCAATACATAGGATATCTCGCCTACTCAGCTGTGGCGGAGTTTTTTGCCCACTTACTTCAAACGTCTCTGGGTGTTTGTAAGTAGGGTCTCTGAGAATAAGCACAACTGGGCTACTCAAATTCTATTGTTGAGTAAGTGTGCCTTCAATAAACCACGTTGGGAGCCATGCAGTGTAGTTCCATTAATACCCTTTATGCAGGACCTACGCATTTGTGGATAACATAAACTGTGAGCCTGGTGGCAGACTAACTCTGTACACCCACACTGAATATGTTAGCCTGTTTTCGCATTAGCTAGCTCGTAGTGCTACTAGAATCTCCGCTTATCAGAGAGATTAGTTTTTGCAACCTCAGAACACAATAATCTCAGACTCGTGGAAACAATATACTGCTTTTCACCCAGTCACTCATGCATGCTTGTTTTGCTCTCAGAGAGATACAGAGAAGAAACAGACGAGCGTTTTTACAATAGGAATTTATTGTACCGTAGTTCTTCTCATGTAAAATAAGTGCGCTGTTACAACTGTAACACAGTAGCAGAGATATAGAACCAGCAGTACAGTGAATAAAAAGGAATAGTATTGTTCTACCATTTTGCAATAGTCAAGAACATATACATTAATATGAAATGCATTTATAAAAATAAAGCGTGTACTCCTAAGATGCCTGACTAGATGTACCTAAGTGTACCTAGCATGTAAGTAGGGGTGAAAGAGCTACTAAGCCTAAAAGCCTAATAGTCTAGAATCTAAGAGCCAAGAATCTCGCTAGAATTGAATCGATCCCCATACATGAATAGTGAGAATGTGGGACTTCGTCCTGGACTTGAGCTGGACACCCCACAAGGGATAGTTAGACCACTGTCAGCTGGAGTGAGGTCATGCCGGAGCTGCAGCGTCTCTGGTCACTGTGTCAGCCTTGAAGTCTCGGGTCCCTCCTGCTTTCTGATAGCAAGAGGTGCTGTATTTATTCAGTCTATGTGCGTGTTTTACCCATTGTTCAGTATGAGGTATGATGTTGGGGATTTAACCCTGTGCGTCGATGGGAGAGGTGAAGTATGCCTCCTGGCAAGTGTACTCATCAATTATTCATATGCGCTAAGGATGACGTCTTAGCAATATCGATTGGGAAAAACCCACCCTCTGCATGGAACTAGGTGAAAGGTTTAGTCCATAAAAGGCTACTGTCCTTATAAGGCTTTATGTCCATACAAGGCAATCTGTCCTTGTTTGGAGTTATGTCCTTATATGGCTCTTTCATATGAAATAATGGCAGCTAATGTAGGGAAAGTGTACAATGTTCCCTGGACCTATGTTTGGGTACTGATATGAAATATAACAAAAGTTGGATGCAGCCCTTTGTCATCCACAACCAGAATCTAGACTTCTCTACACCTGGAGTGAAGTCTCTATTCCTGTGTATTGGGGTCAGTGGAGATGGCACTCTTATGTCTGGAAAGGTAGTCCCAGGCCAGGGAGTCCAGTGACTGGGGAGACATACAAGTTGCAACACCTCTGGTTCTTAGGAAGCCACAGGAACTCTGTGAGTGGCCTGACTGCCATATTCTGATCAATGAAACACCACAACCTGTCCATTTCAACTCCAACCACTCCACCACACCATGCACCTACATCGCTTGGTAATAAAGATGCATATTAAGCACTCCCTGTCCCAATTCAGACTTCAAGAGGGAGAGAGATAGAGCCTGAATATGTGTGTACAAGATGTTGTGAAAAGTAGACATTCTGAAAGATGCTATTCTCCCCACCCATGAAAGTGCATGGAGGCACTATGAGACAGTCAGATTTTTGAAGGGGCATATCAGGGGCCATATTACAGATGGTGCCCTGGGGGCGCAACAGGCGTTTGCACCCCCTGGGTCACTTTGGTATTATAGAAGGGGACGCAGACACTTTTGCGTTCCCTTCTATAATAAAGTTAGAGCTGGTGCACTTAAAGCGCCACCACTATCAACAGAGGGTGTTTCCTATCTTGCATAGGGGTGTGCCCTATGCAAATGAAGGAATTCCATTGACTCTGCTCCCGCGCTATATTACAGACGCGGGCGCAGAGTCAAAACAGCCCTAAGGAGGCACACTGATATTACACCATTTAAAAAGTGGCACACTTTCAGTGGGACTCTGTGGGGAGTAAAGGGGGTCCCCTAGACCCCCCAGACATCCCCTTGCAGGCAGGTGGAGTCACTGACTAAACCCCTTTGAAATTGCAGGTGGGTGCCGCCCGCACTGTGAAAACACAGAGCGTCTGCTCTGTGTTTTCACATGAATGAGCCGCCTGGGGGCAGCGCAAACACCATAATGGGGCACATTATCACTGTTTGTGCCCGGCGCACCTTTTGAAAGGTGTGCTGGGCGCAAACAGTGATAATCTGTAATACGGCCCCAGGAGCCTAAAATTACTGTGTGCATGAAGATCGGGTGTCAGAATCTCTCCCAAATATGGAAGGGATTTGAGTGTCCAGCGATAAGGGGTCTCCAAGTGTAGTTTATAAAGAAGCATTTTCCCCATAGAGAATTGAATTGAGGCCTACATTGGCCCCATACTCTTCCACTAGTGGATGAAGATTCTGCCAGAACTGCACCGGGTCAATGGTTGGGACTGTGAAAGTGTCCTGATGGAATAGTACCCCCCGAATCCATTCATGCTCTTTGAACCTCTGAAGAAGGGGCTCTAAGTATAGTGCAAAGAGCATGGGGGAAAGGGAGAAACCATGTTGCATTGCTCTTTAAATCTAGATTTTCTGAAACTTGGAACTGTTCACACTAAGTCTGGCCCAGAGTGAAGTATAAAGGGCCTCAATCCATCTATGAAAGAAGATTCCAAAACCTGCCCCCTCCAGGTTGGCCTTCAGCATGGACCAGTCGACCCGGTCAAAGGCTTTCTCTGCTTCTAGATGAAGCAGGATCTCCTCCCAGTGATGCTTCCATGCAATATCTATAAGATGAAGAGCCTGATTGGTACTATTGCTGTTGGAGCTGGATGGAACGAATATCATTTTGTCAGTGTGGATTAAATTGGGGAGATGCGCTTCAAGGCATGTCACTTAGTTTTGCCCATGATCTTCCTGTTGAATTCAGAAGGGAGATATGGCGGTACAACTGGCACAAGGTAAGATCCTTTTCAGGTTTAGGAATGAGTGAAATTGTAGCTTCTGCCATCGCTGCTGTCAGCCCACTGGACCGGTAAATAGTGTTATAGACCTCATTCAATAAGGGAAATACTAGGTACCCAGAGGTTTTATAAAATGCAACTGTGAAGCCACCTGGACATGGGGTCAAATGTATATAACTAATGACCCCCAGGACCTCCTGCATTCGTAATAGGTTTGTCTGTCATCCCTGGCGCCCTGAGTATTGGGACTCCCTGATTGGTCGGCTCAGTATTGAGCACTATAGTATTCATGGAAGACTTTAGTTTTATCCTTCTTGTAGATCAAGTGGAGTTTTTGGTCTTCTGAATAAAGCACTTGGTCCTCTGAGCTCGCAGCTTGTTAGCTAAGAGGGAGTCCACTTCCTTGACCCCCTCCTAAAATGGAGTACCTGAATGCAACAGGGTTAGATGACTTCATCATAATAAAAAGTGCAGATTTGTCCACAGAGAACTGTGAGGCTCCTCCATAATTTCCTAAAGGTGTGGTGTGTGTGACCCTCTTCTGTATGTATATTCTTCCCAGAGTTGAATCCATGTGACCTCCCTCATAAGTTTAAGGTGGCTAGCTTCCCTAATTATTATGCCCTATGCCCCTGCCTTTAGAGCATCCCATACCACTCGGGGGCACAACTCACCTTCAAGAACTCCTTAGGATGCCAGGTGCTCCGCTTCCATGCCGGTGTCGGGCTAACTCTGCTTTGTAAAATCCAGACAGGGCGATGATCAGAAATGGCCATCGAGTCCTGGTTTTCATCCTTCCACTGTAGCAGGAGTCGTTGGTCTCTGAGAAGGTAAAAGATACTGGTATATGTGTTGTGAGCTGCTGAAAAATGGGAGAATTATGTCTGTATGGGTTGGTGGTATTATCACCAGGAATCGAACAAACCCAGCTCTTTCATGACTGCATTGCCCGCCGATTATATAGTTCGTTTACCCCCTCCCGTTGTTGGGACTTATCAAGGGTAATGCACTTATTGCTCATAGGGTCTCCTCCTAGTATAAGAGGCAGGTGTGGGGCGCTAGCTAACTCATGAACAATAGGGAGCAAGAACGCATCTTGGCCTGGTACGGGACAATAGGCATCCTTAACTCTAATGGGTTGCCTTCCCTTTCGCTGATTAGCAATTTCCAACTCCCTAATGTGTCAGTCAGCGTTTGATTTGCTTGGAATTTTTTAGAGTCTCTAATTAGACTGTCAACCCCTGCTGTCTTAGTGTGGTCGAGGCATGATAGTAGAGTGGAAAGGTCCTAGAGTAGAACCGATATTGGTCTCCCTTGAGGAGGTGTGTCTCTTGAAGAAGGTATATGTCTGCCCATGACCTCTTCAATTCTTCCAAGATGCTAAGTCACTTCGTTGGATTATTGAGGCCCAGTATATTATATGTTAGTACTTGTAGGATGAGTTTTGTATATGCTTGAAGCGTATAGGTGAGTTTTGTTGAGCTGTGTTGCAGATTCCTCCCTGTGGGGAGGTTGCGAGAGATGTTAGGTCAGTGCTAGGTGGTGTAGTGTCCCCAGATGATTACCGAGCAAACCCCAGAACCTAAACATTTATACTAAAGAAACAAACATTTTACATGTGTAAAACAATGGAGTCTTGGAGCACAATGACAGAGACAGTAGTCATCTGTCTGTGGCTGTGGGGAAGGGTCAAAGTCTATGTCTATGTCTAGGGGGTCTCAATCCTGTGAGTGCGCCCAGCTAGAGGACCCCCGTGAAGTCCCCTCTCCACCCCTATCTCTTGGAAGGTGGAGATGTATGTGGGACAGTCCAATTTGCCAGTCTCAGGAGCTAGAGCACAGTGGCTGCACAGAGGCATGCCGCTAAATGTCTGTACGCTCATCACAAACCATTTTTATCAGCCTTCAGTGGTCTAATGTACCCCTGACTGCTCATAAAAAAGGTTTTTGTGAACATTCAGAAAGGGAAAGGTGTCCCAAAAGGACCCGGTGCACATTTGTGAATAGCTTAGGAGGGGCCCGTGCACATAGGAGCAGTGGGGTCGGGTTGGGGGAGAGGGGGGGGTTCGACAGATGACCACTAGGGAAAATGAAATAAATAATTGATTTTCCCTCAGGACATCTGTCGAAATCCCCCCTCAACCTGGCCCCACCGCTCTTAACTGCTTGTGCCGCTGGTGGAATTGCTCGCCACATCTTTTGAGGAGGTGGTAAAATATTAATGATTTGTTACAGGATTTCACTCACAGAACATTAATACATAGCTTAAAGATTTTGTATCTGGAAGAGACACACTTAACATGCCCCATGCAAATCGGTATTTGTTTTCAAACCAAATGAGCAATTCTATAAGATTTGGTAACATATTATTGAATCGCAAACTGGGTTTGGGGTAATGAAAACTGCTATTTTGGGATCCGAACGGCTCTGATTTTACAAATCAAAGCCATACTGACCGTAAAATAGCTTCATACAAGAGGGCCTTAATGATCTTGGGCCATATATAGGAAGCCTAATACCGGTCGGTAACGGCTGATTTTCGGTAAATATCCCGTTACCGACCGGTATTTAGGCTTTTGCTATGTAGGGGGATCATTTCAGGATTCGGTAATTTACCGAATCGGTAAAATTACCGAATCGGTAATTTTACCGATTCGGTAAATACCGAATCCTGAAATGAGATGTAGGGGGAGTGTGTTGTGGGTGTGGGGATTCGTTATTTACCACCAACTAAAAGTTGGTGGTAAATGACGAATAGGTGTCAAAAAGCATTTTTGTGCACTTTGAAGTGTGCAATGTGGCAGACATACATGCCCTTAGGGCATGTATGTGCACCACATGTGCACACATGGACGAATCAGGGGTGCAACATGGTGTCAATGTGACACCCTGCCACCCATGATGATGCCTCCCCCATTACCGATTCGGTATTTACCGATTCGGTAATGGCAACTGGCTTCCCATTCATTCCTATAGGCCTCCAGGCCCATAGGAATGAATGGGAAGCCAGTTGCCATTACCGAATCGGTAAATACCGATTCTAAAATACCGACACTTACCGATTCGGTATTATTTTACCTACATTACATTTACCGATTCATAAATACCGAATCTGTAAAATTCGCTATTTAAGAATCGGTAAATGTAATTTACCTATATATGGCCCCTTCTGTTATATATGCCCTCCTTGTGGCCATCCTATTAGTATGGGATGACTTTAATTTCATTCAGTTTCTATCGGTGGATTCTTCATAAGCTTTACAGGGGCAAACCAAATCCAAAATGTCTAATGCAATGTCCAGCTTTAAACAAGCATTGGCATAGCCAATAGGTCTCGCCTTTGGGACCTTATAAGTGTTTAGCAATGCAACAGTTGCATAACTAAATACTTATAAGGTCCCAAAAGCGAGACCTATTGGCTATGCCAAGCGGCCGCAAAAGTGAAAGTGATCGCGATTGCGATCAAACATCAAAGCAGCCTTGCGGCCGGGAAAGCGAAAGTTATCACGGTAAAATGCGGCGCGCGCGTCCGCGCACATGCACTGTAGCTCTAGGCTGGCCTGGTAGCACTTTTTGGAGCCCTCTCAATAAGTCTCGCCAGACCAGCGCATGCGCTGGGTCAGGCGAGACCTAAAAACGGGACTATCTGGCACACAGTAGCTGATATTAATTGCATATCTAGCAAATCTAAAACCGCAATCCAATGTTTTAGTGAGTATTGTTGGCTGCAGTGCTGAATGGTTTTTAAAAATGTGCACATTACTTAAGAAGTGGGGAAAGTGAATCCCCGTCTGGCCACCGGAAGAGCAGGCAGGGTGCAGTTTAGGCTGGTGGTTTCGTTTCTGGCCTGCTGGGAGCAGTAAGGAAACCTCCTTTTTGTAATAATTTAAAATGCATACTTGTAGCCACCAACAATATTACATGTCACAAAGATTCCTATTTGCCAATCATGAATTTTGTAAACACATGACAAGGGGACAAGGGTAACATCTTAGAATATTCTTCGAAAAGCCCATTTCATGGCTACGAGCTACTGAATCTGAAGATATGCCATTTAGTGCTTCCCTTGTCGTAATATGTATTATTGCAATATTGGGGTGTGCCTTTAAAACCCCGAATTTATTCGACATTAGGATATGTAAGTGTAGGTCATTATCCAACTCCAACTCGTATCATATAATCATTTGGTTGATGGCTTCACACCTAGTCCTAAAAGTAATGAATGGTAAAGTAATGTTGTGCCCTCCTGAACATAAGCACAGTCAGTAATGATAACCATATAGGGGCAGATCCACAAGAAAGTGCCGCAGCGCGGCACCGCAAGCCCTTGCGCTGCACAGCGCTGCGGCACTTTCAGAGCACAGGAATGCAACATATTTACAATGATATGTCACATTCCTGTGCTCTCCCCTGTGCTGGCGCACAAACAGCTGCCATGCCCCGGCGCAGGCACCCTTGCACCATGGTGCAAGGATGCCTGCGCTATGGGGAGATTGTTTTTGTGCAGGAAGGGGCACCTTCCTGCACAAAAACAATTACTAGAGGTATTTTCCTATTTCAATGCGTGCTGTATAATGCAGCACGCATTGAAAGAGGGAAAAAAACGAGGAGCAATGAAAACATTTCTCCTCGTTGCGCCTCGCTATGCCAGCCCTATGGTGGCGTAGCATACTGATGCATTTCCCGGTTCACGAATCCTCATAAATCTGGAAATGTGTCTTGTTCCATGGGTGTTGCGTGGGAACACCCACAGCAACACCCATGGAACGCCCCTTTCACGCAAAGGGCTGTGTGATAAGGGGGCATATTTACAAAGACAGAAAAAGCCACGCAGGGTGGCTTTTCCTGTCCTTGTAAATATGGGGCAGGGAAATGCGCTGCCAGTGTGTAACAAAAAGTGACGTACTAGCAGTTCCAGGGGCTTGTAAAGCTGCCCCCCTAGTATTCTCTGTTGGTGAAACGCAGGCAGAATTTCACTCAGTGATAACAACTGTTAATGAAAAATGTAAAATGGGCATTAGTGTGCTTTTACTGTAGAAAAAACAAAGAAAGTGCTGTCTTTATAGTTGGACTAATTAATTACTCAAACACATCTTTTTTCCACTGATCACTGCTTGAATAACTGTCATTGATATTAAGCTGGCTCTTTTTAGCAGGATTGTTGAAAGACACATCTACAAATATCATGACAGGTCAATGGCTGAACCTGGACAAACTAGCTGTTCTGCATGGAATGCTACCAGCTGTAGTGTAGGTTCTAAGCTAAGAATTAGGCAAACGGCAAGTGGCATTCGATGCATGGCTATAACTGATGAAGAATTAACAGTTTGCCCTGCTATGAAAATGGAGCACGTTACTTGTAAAAGTATTGAACACCCATTATATGATAATTTCCACCGAATGTTTGTACATGTCACTCTGTGGTATGGAATTATCAGAATATTAACCCGTTCCATGCTCGCATCAGCCGTTCTACCTTCCCAGTGCTGCACACGACCGTTGGCCGACGCAGCCCCGCCCACTCTTTAGAACTCCCACACCGCGGCGAAATTTGCGCCGCGGTAAAGGAGTTAAGCAAGAGTAATGTATTGCTGCACGTCCACAAATAAAGTTTGAAGGAGAAAAAGGAGTAGATGAAGCCCCTCATCCTGCCACATTGTGAAATAAAAATTTAAAACTACTAAAAATTAATAAAAGAGGTGGGAAAACACCCTTGTGTCAGTGCAAAAAAATCTGCCTAGCGCCAATGCAGACCCCCTGGCGCAGGTTTCCTGGACTGCTCCTGGATGGGAGCAGCGGTCAGAGGTTACTGGGTATCGCGGCTGTCTTCTTCAATGTGTGTGTCTCCCTGTCTGCAGGGCTTGTCAGGAGACGCAGAGAGACGGACGTCCGGCCCTTGGTGGCTGGGTTGGTCCAGGTCGCGGTTGCATCTGCTTGATGTCCGGGCCTGATTGGCAAATACAGGCAGTGTGTGGTTGGAACATCGGAGATTGAAAGGAAGTGCTCCGGAGGTGTCTGGTTTCCGGTCTTGGCGCAAAGGATAGACGAGCTGGATCCAGGCCCGCCGGTTATGGAGGGTGTGCCTGGGCAGGCCTGGGGGCATTTTGCTTTTCGATTTTTGCGGTATGAGAAGTATTTACGCCTGTGGTGAGTACCGCATAGTGGTTCTGTTTTGCTGCATCTGCTGTGGACTACATTTTTTCTCGCGCTATGTGCTATTTATGGACCATGGGATAGAACTCATGGGGCTGAACCTTTCTCTTCTTCATCTAGTGTGGGGACGCTAGATTGAAGAGGTTTATCAGTGAGACCTTGTTGGAACAGGGGAACTCCTCTAAACCTAAGGGAATGGTGCGAGTTCCTTCTTCTTCTTCTTCAGGTTCAGGGGAGGAGGTGTAAGGGCCTGAGGTACTGAAGGGAAAATATATTTCCAAAGACATGCTGCCTGACTTGATTAAGCATGTAAAAGCTAATATGGGGTTCCTGGATGAGGAAATGCCTTTCACTTCATCTGGGGGCTTGTTGTGGCAATTCCAGAGTTCGGCGCCCCTGGATGTGCCTGTTTCTTAGTACATTTCTGAGGTCCTCAAGAGGGAGTGGCATGACCTTGATAAGAATATGTTGCCCTGCTTTATTGCTAAGTTGTACCCCTTGCAGGATATGCAGAAACACCTGCCAGATGCCATTCTCATTGTCTCTTTTCGTGGCCAGTATGATGGGGTGTACCTCCTGGGGGAAGATGCGGTCATCGAGGATAGGGTAGATAAGAAAGTGGATGCCTCCCTTCGTAAGGTCTATTCCGGTTACCATCTTGATCTTTGGACTAGGGTCTATGGTACCTATGTGGCACAGTCATTGCTGATGGATCTCAAAGCACTGTTCAGATCCTTGGGTGATGCCTCTGACTGTGCTGGCCTTCTGGGTCAAATTGAACATCAATTGGAATACCTTTCAGATGTTTCTTTTGATGTGGTCCGGGCTTCATCGTATTCCAGGAGTGCTCATGTGGCAGTCTGTAGGAATATTGTTCTTAAAGACTGGAGGACTGATTCTGCCCAGAAGGTATCGGGGCAGAGGTCACCTTTTCATGGATCTTTGTTGTTTGGGCAGAATTGGAAAGCAAGCTGCATAAGTTATTCAAGGAGAAGAAACATTCCTCCTCCCTCAAAGGCGCAGCTAGTGTGAAACTGTCCTTTAAGCCTAAATCTTCCTTTTGCTCCCTTTCAGGTCTCAAGGACGGGTCACTGCCAGACGGGGTCAGGATAGGAAGGCCAAATCCCTGCTCCTAAGCCGCGTTCCTAACTATATTAAGGGGCAAGAATTTGAGGTAGGTGGTTGCCTCTGGCCCTTCCTCCAGGCATGGGAGCACTCTACGTCTGGCTCCAGGGTGTTGGACATTGTGAGGCCCGGATACAGGATCAAGTTTGGGGAAGTCCCTTTAGGTCAGGTGTCCGTACGACTCCTTGACCTTCCAGGAAGATCGAGCAGGTAGCTCTGGTGTAGGGGATTTGTTCTCTGCTACAGAAGGGAGCCATTCAGGTGCCCCCCCCCAGATGTGGGGTGGGTTTATTTGATCATCTTTCAAGTGGCAAAGGCTATGGGAGGCTTCCGGCTGGTTTTGGATTTGACGACTCGAACCAGTATGTGCTGCATCTCCCCTTCAAGATAGAGACCCTGTGGAGGATTATACCATTGGTGCTGAAGGACCATCTAATATGCATCATGGACTTGCAGGATGTGTACTATCATGTGCCCATTCATCCCCTCTTCCAGACGTTTCTATGGTTTTGCAGCAGGGGGTGCCTTACCAGTTTCTGGTCCTTCCATTTGGGCTGCGGTCAGCCCCCGAGTGTATGCCAAGGTGGTGGCTCCTCTTATGGGCTCCCTTCATCTCGAAAGACTCCTCTTGTACCCATATCTGAATGATTGGCTCCTCCATACTCCCTCAGAGGAGCTGATACTGGGGAATCTGGAGATAGTCTGTGCGTCTTCCAAGGCGCATGGGTTTCTTCTGAACTGGGAGATGTATCAACTGGTGCCCTCTCCGGATATACCGTTCATTGGGGCTCGGTTCCGAACCAACCTGAACAAAGTGTTTCTGCCTGTTTCACGGATTTGGGTGCTTCAATCCTTCACCAGGGAGGTGTTGGGCAAGTCCTGTCTGTCTCTCTGCCTGTGGTTACGGATAATGGGATACATGGCTGCAGATGTTTTTCTGGTACTTTGGGCTCGGTCTCACCTCCGTATCTGCTGTTGGTGTGGGATCCTCGCTCCAGTAACTTTGATCTGGTGGCTCCTTAGTCCCCTGCAATGTGCTAGCAGCTGGAGTGGTGGACTCTGGTGGCCAATCTGGAGCGGGGTACGCCATTGCAGTCAGACCCCCCATTGTTGTTGACAACAGATGCCAGCACATTCAGTTGGAGTGCGACTCTGGGAGACTGTTCCTTGCAGGCCCACTGGTCTCTGAAGGAGGCGCGGAGGTCCTCCCATTGGTGGGAGCTGATGGCTGTTTCCAGGGCTGTTGTTTTTTTTTAGCCTTTATGGAGGGGGCGCAACCTGGTGGTACATTCCGACAACCAGGTCGCTGCAGCATATTTGAACAATCAGAGGGAGATCTGGTCCAAGTCCCTAAATGGGATGGCTTGGCATTTGTTCCTTTGAGTGGAAAAGCACCTTCTGTCCTTGTGAGCCATGTATATTCGGGGGGCAGACTATGAGGTGGCAGATGCTCTCAACCAGTTGTTCCATTCCTCTCAAGAGCTGTGTCTTACCAGGGAGGTTTTTCAACAGGCGTTCAAGAGGTTTGGTGCACCTTTCCTGGATCTTTTTGCTACCTGGCACAAAGCTCAGGTTCCTTGGTTTTGTTGTTGAGTTCCTCATGTGGGGGTCTGGGAGGGCGGATGCGCTGACGGTACCTTGGCCCAACCACCTGTTATATGTTTTTCCGCTGATTGCTCTAGTTCCTCTGTTTCTGGCATGTCTCCGGAGAGAGTCCCGGATGGTGTTTGTGGTGATGCCTTTTTGGCCCAGTCGGTCATGGTTCCCCAGTCTCAGGCTGATGGCTGTTCAGGGTCTGTGCATGGTGCCGTGCTCCCCTTTTCGTCTGTCGTCAGTCACATCTCTGGTTCTTCCGAGGCTCCGTCTTGCGATCTGTAAGTTGAGAGGCAGGGGTTGCAGACCAGGGGACTGCCTCAACACCTAGTGATGGCTATTCAGAAGTCCCATCGTCCTTCCACTCTGAAATATTATGAAAGAAATTGGGGGAATTTCAGTTATTGGTGAGGTTCCCTCCATCTATCTCCATTAGAATGTTCCTTGACAAATGTGTTACAGTTTTTGTGGGAGGTATTTGAGAAGCACCTTGCGGTGGCTACCTTGCTGGCCCAGTGGTCTACCATTAAGTCTTTTTGGACCCCGTGGGGTATTTTGGCAGATGTAGATGATCTGGTGGTCAGATTTCTGTGTGGTTTTCCCTTGCCCACTTTTTTCCCTTATGAGATTTGCCATTTGTGTTGAAGGCTCTGTTGTCGGCCCCGTTTGAACCATTGGAGTTGATTATTATTAAGTTTGTGACCTTTAAGTTGATTTTTTTTTATGGCGATCACTTCCGCTCATCGGATTGATGAACTGGGTGCTCTCATCACCAGGGAACACTATTTGTCTTTTTCTGATGATGGCGTGGTTTTGAGATTGGATGCATCTTTTGTGCTTGAGGTGGTGTCTCAATTCAAGAAGTCCCAGAAGCGGGTTCTGCAAGCTCTGGTGGAGGTTTCAGGCTCATCCGGGGACTTGGATTGGTCCCTGTTGGATGTGAAGTGGGATCTCATAGTCTCTCTGGAACGCACTTGGTCTTTACGTAAATCTGAGGCATTGTTTGTTTCTTTTGAGTCTTCTTCGAAGGGGGAGAAGGCCTCCTCACTGTCCATTAGTCAGTGGCTGAAGCAGGTGATTGAGCTTTCTTATTCCCTGGTTGGTTCTCCTCCGCTGGCGGGGGTGCAGGGATGTTTCAAAAAGGGAGTGGCGGCCTCCTGGTCTGAATTGTGTGGGGTGTCAGTTGCTGAGGTTTGTTTGAGCAGCTACATGGGCTTTCTCCAATGCTTTTGTTCACCATTATCGTCTCCAGAATGTTTTGGGGGGATGTCAATTTTGGGTTAGGAGTGTTGCAGGCTGTGTGCCCCTAACCATGTTTTACTTTTCTTTACCTTGTTTGAATACATTTGCTTGGGTGCTGCTTTGCATGTGGTGTCCTGGGTGTTTTGTTTTGGGTATGGAAGGTCGGGTGTCTGACTTTGGTATTCTCCATAAGTAATGAATGGGACAAGGACTTAGGGACCTGTGGGGAATGTCCTATTACCTACTGGTAATCTTTATTACTCCATGTCCTGTGGTCCTCTTCCCATTCATTACACCCCGCCCTCCCTCCCAAATGGCTGGCCTTCCTTGGAGGGTTTAGTAGTTCAGAACAAATGCTGGGTAAGTACAGTTTATATACTCCAGGTGGGAGGGGGTGTGTGTTCTTTTTTCTGTCTGGGAGATGATAGATCTCCATAAGTAATGAATGGGACGAGAACTATGAGACCAGAAGTAATGAACAACATAGTTTGTGGCCAATTCAGGGCTGTACCCTCTGCCAGTTTTCCTGCAACCCAGAACAGGAAATGAAAACATGAAAGCAAATGCTAAACTGCTTTCCTTTTCTCCCTGGAGCATAACAGTATTTTGTCAGAACTTAATGGCACGCACACACGCTGATTGATCACTGACCCATGCCAAATTAAAATACACACACCTGCCAGACCTTCTAGTACATGTCTGTAACAGCATTATTCAACCTAACATTTTGCTGAAGCCCATTCTTTTCTTATTTAAAGTGCTTCATGCTTATATTCATGCAATGCATATCAAATGTGCTTTTATGCCTTGCAGCCTACAAGGACTCTGGAGTAGAGTAGGCTCTATTCTTGAAACCATATATACCAGTTGTCCATATGCAAATTAATCAATAACCCATAGAGACGCAGAAACAATGTAAACTTTACCCCGAGGAACAAGAAGGAAGACCCTAATTGAATGCCTTCATGCTGAAATAAAAGGTGGAAAACTAATACATGAACACAAAAAAATGCTGCACTATATTTTAAACCTTTAATTTACTTTAATGATAGGCAAAGTCCATAACGTAGCTTAGCAAGCCGAATACTGTATGTATTTATATTGTCTCCAACTCTCTCTAGTGGGAGGGAACTAACTTCACATCAAAGGTGATGGTTGATCCGGATGCAGCAGCGGAGGGTGTTAGTGCCTCAATAGAGCTCACTAAAACCACTACTCATCTTTCATTCTAAGCTACATTACAGATGTTTGTTCAGCATTAAAGTAATAGGTGTCTAAATGTAGTATGTTTTATGCCAACAAGTAGCCAGGAGCTGTGGTAAAATAGCCACCGATCCATAATCCCCATACTTTAGCTGCAACACACAACAAATAAAACAACAAGAGAGTAAGGTTGTTGGCCCATTGACGAGCCAGCATGCTATCGGGAGAACAGATGTCAGACTAATTCTGACCAAAGGCAAGAAATTACTATGGGTGCCATTTATAATGAGTCCATACGTCATCATGCATTATAATATCACTAATATAATGTATACAATCAGATGATGTGATGAGTAACAAAGCAATTATAGAGAAAAACAGTATTATATATATTGGTTACAAAAAATACACATTCTTAAGAGATCTATCTTTAGGACCAGATTCTCTTTAAAAATATTAATTTACCATTTGGCTAAGAGAAATACGAGAAACACATGTATTGCATTCACATTACCTGGAAACGTCAATACCAATACAGACCATATGCAATTGTTTAGGTCTGATAAGAGGATGGACTCAGAGAAAGGCATGTAATCCCTATCACCCCAGAAAAAGTTGCTGGGGGTCTCCAGGAATGTCATTAACTTTAAAGGTGAAAACAATCCATTCATAGTATAGTGCAATGAAAGTTCTAAGGATGAGTAGGCTTTGATCTTTAGACACAGGAACCAGTTGGGCACCAGACAAGGTGTAGGAAGAGCTGGTTCCACAACCGGTTTTGTGTGGGCTATGAGGAATAAACTGCCCAGTCCCCTAAATACACCCTTGACTGGCCCACAAGTTCACTCCAAGGGCAGAAGGCATAGGTGATCTTAGGTGCCCCCTTAGAATAGTGTATTCGAGGCCAATTTGCATTAAGAGACACAAGATGTGTTGTGAAAGTGGATAGGGTTCCCTCCAGAGGTTAGAGAGTATCCAGGCAGGAGACACCCACTCCCATTGGCTACTGAAATGTACAAAAATTGGCATCACTACTATCCCCATTAGATACTTTCTGGACCTGTGGAAGAACAGAAGGATTGTGCTTGCTGTTTGATACCTTTGAGGAAACATGGGACCTGCTCCCAACTGTAGTCAGACTTCAAAGGCCAGTTAACTGCCCACCTGTTTGGCTACAGGGACACAAACAGCTGCAAGAGGCCTTTTTCCTGAAGTGACAAGTACAGTGATAAGTTGCAAACTGGAGCAGGACTGGAACCTTCTGTGGCCTCTACTGGAGTGAGTCCTGACCCCTAAGAACTCTCCATGAAGTCCTGGGATCCTTAATGGTTTACAGCAGGACTTATGCTGAAATCTCTGAAAAATTGGGACCAGAACATTTTTGGAATACCAGAACTCTGGAGTGGACACTCACAGTAAACCTTTTCAACTTTGGGGCAGCCTTCCTGGATATAGCCTGGCGCCTTGCCCAGCTGGAGGAATTCAAACTACAAAAAAGAGACTAAGGGTCTTATTACAATTTTTACGGTCCTACAGCACCATCTGCTGTAGGACCACCATAGCCAAAGTGCTGTCACCTGCCAGATTAGGACTTCAATCCTGGTCTGGTGGGAGGTCCTTCTGCGGTCTGACAACAGCAGTCTCTTGGGCTCATAGAAAAGCCTAACATGCAGACCGCCACTGCCAGAGCACTGACTGTAACTTCTTGCATGGTGTGTCAGACATGCCACACCATGCAGGAAATGGGGGTGCAAATCCAGGGAGACACTACATGTTCCCCCCTCACATGCACCCGGAGGCCCAGGAGTGGTAGGGGGGCCTATTAGGGCCTCCCTTAATTACCTCAGTTGCCTTTTTAAGGTTGGCTCACTGCCATGAAAAGGGTGGTGGTTTGACAGATCATAATATGCGCAGCAATGCCGCAGCAGCACTGCCAGCTTATTACTATGCCTGAGTGCCATGCCATCGGATCGTGGATCACGGCCGAGGCAGTGTTCCTGTGGAGGTCCAACCTCCACACTCCTAATGCGATGCATGGTGTCACAGTGTGGTGGTGGTTGGAACGCCACCTCGAGTATGGAAGTCCTATGGACCGCCGTAGTCGTACTAAGGCCCTTTGTCCAAAGGCAGAAATCTTGACCAGGTGAAGGTGCCAAAGTATCCAGCCAACGCGAAAACTTCTCTGGGTACAAAATTTGAGATTTCCCGCACTGAGCTTTTCCTGACAAAATGAAAGGCTTCAGCAGGACCTTGTCCAATTGTTATCCAGCTTTGTGAAGACTTCTTTAGATGGATCAACAACCTTGCCCAGCTGAAGGAATTCAACTTTCATTTCAGTGACTAAGTCAGAAGGTAAAATTATTCACCAGTACAAACCTATTTAGTGCTTCCGAACTTTGATTCAACAGAGTAAATCTGAAATTTCAGCTAGCTGTCAGTCACTTGCTAACCGTAAAATATATAAGCTCTTAACTTTTTCCTGTTTTTTTTCACTTAAATCTATAAAAATACAGAGTCCAGTGTCATTTTGATCTCATTTGGTGTATTAGGATTTTGTCTATTTTTATAAATTAAAGTGAGTTTTGTATTGTGTATTTACTTGCCTTTTTACTGTTGTGGTATTTCTGAATGTTTCACACATTTTTTCTAAGTTAGACCTGTTTGCTCTGTGCCAGTGCTATTAGGGGTTCAGCTCAGGTTTAAACTTCTGAAACCTTTGTCTGGACCTAACAGGTTGGTGACTTTATTGATTATGGTGGATTACCATTAACTCTAATTACTGATGCGCTTTCTTACACTTAGCCACTATCAAATATTTTGCAAACATTCTTTTACAACAACTTGGATTCTGCGAGACAACTGTTACCAACTTTTCAAACTGTTTTTCAACAGTTCTGTGGCATCTAGGACAATCTATGGCTCTTTCACTGTTAGTTCGTTGAGCAATACAATTAAAGGGCACTGTATGATGGATTTAATGATTTTAAGGCTTCTTTGACTGTGGTCGAAACTTGCAAATTGGCTATTGGAAATTTACTAGTTCTTTTGAGGTGCAATTATAGCATTGTACTCTATGATATGTGTTACAGTTAAGCTAGGTCTTTCAGAAGAAAATATCACCAATAGAGACATGAAACAGGGCTTTATTCCAGTTCTCCTGAGTTTTAACCTATATGTAGCAGATCTTGGAATGCTATAAATGCAAATATTTTTCTATTACAACTGGGTGATGAATCACTAGCATCCCTGTAATATTACAAGGGCACCTTCATGCTGGACAGAACACTGGTCAGACTCCAACAAGCATTAAATGCCTTGGAAGATCATTGTCATTATAACAACTTAACATTAAAAAGACAAACGTTGTCATATTTTGTTGCATCTATTTATAGCAAGAGAGACTATCTAGAACAAGAGAAACTAGAGCCATACATGAGTTCACATACCTGGGATAACAGTTCAAAAATAGGGGTGGGGGAAACATTTACATTAGTCTTACCTGCAAATAAAGGCTTCTGCTCTGAACTCTTTTTACATCAGAGCAAATACCTGTGTAGACCGTCATTAAGTCAAATACTAAGATTAATTGTGACCAAATTAATGACAACACCTACATATAGTCTTGCAGCATTTCAAGATAAAATGGCACGCGGGCCAATATTGCGCATTGTCATGCTTATCAGCTCTTGTTCTTTTTTTTTTTAAGCTATCCCACAATTCCGTATCCTCTGTTTTTCAGAAACACAATTGCACTCTTCATACTAAATAGTCACCTTTCTATCTAGGGTTAGATCAGCTCCAAATTTTACAAAAATAAATTGAATTTGGGGGGCATTAAAAACACTTCACCGATAGATGTAATATATGGTTGATGTGTTTGCGGAAAGCCACCAATCATCTGAAATGTATTAACGGACAGTCAACTGCTGCTTATTCCCCTCAAAAAATTAGCAAGAGCAAGGGCTAATGGCTTTAGCTCTTTCTCATAACATATAGCAGCCTATACACCAATTGTACTTTGTAGTGCATTAAATCATACAATACTACTATTCACATAGTACAAAATGATGTTCACGCACGTATGGGTAGACTCGTCTGTTTCCTGTAGCATTTGTATGCCGAGGTCTTCACCACTTGTGCAGGAATTCTCTCCACATATAAGTATATTTTTCAGTAGTATATGTGGGTATATACTTGGGGAACGGCTTTAAAATGGGGAATAATTGCTAATAATTAGAAGAGGATTAGGGAGCGTTAAGGGGTGTTTTATGTAGGGACATGCAAGTACAAACTCACACCCAATAAGAGTAAGATTCTTACTGCTCACAAATTACACTTAAAGTTACTGCTGCCAAAAAAGACATACAAAATAGTAGTAAATGTGCTTCAGCCCAATCCTTGGTTTCACCCAGCATCATAAATGACCACTGACAGGTACTGAAAGATACTCCCATGGAAAACAACTGAGGCAGAGATTTAAAATATGTTAAGTAAATAGAATTATTTTGACTTTAAAATTAGATATGTATTTTTTACAGAGTTAGAATGAAATTGAATTGATTTTTTTATTTGTTTGATAATAATTAAATGCAACTTTTAAAATTGTAATAGCAAATTAAAGTAATTCAAATGAATTCAACAAATATGTTTTAACTAAGAAAATGAATGTAATGATAAAAGAATTCTAAAATGGTAGTGAGGATGGTCTTTTAAACTTGTTTTAAAAATACTATTTCAAATAAATATAACATTTTTAGTATTTAAATATGTATTAAACATTTACCTTAATGAGTTAATGTGCTTTGAAGTTTCTTGACAATAATAATTATTTTAAGGTAATTCACATTTATATTTTACATTATTTTACACATAACACTATTTTTAATTTTTAATTAATTATTAAAGCTTAATATTTTTCTCTATACATTAACATAAAGAGTCCTCCAGTCCGATGGTGGAGACCGCCACTTGTGAAAAATGATGACTGGTAAATTTGCAGTTGTAAATCCCGGTGTATGAGGCTCCACTCGGGGCAGAGGTATGTAAGTCTGCAACCAGGAATAACTTTACACTTGGAAATTGTGAATAGCATAAAATAGTAAAATACCTCCTATGTGTAGTAGTAAAGATATAGATGAGTATAACTACACAGGTACATTTGCCTATGTGAATAGCTACGTTCATTTGGCCCACTTCCTTTTCAAATGTTACCACTGAAAGAATTCTGTGGTGGCTTAAAATATGGAACACAAATAAAAGATGCAGACTATATAATTATAAAGAGGAATTATTAGTTTGCATCTTTTGTTTATGTCCAGTGCTGTTATTATAAGAAAGTGCATTTTAAAACTCATTTTTGTACGACCATTATTCTGGAAATGCAGAGAAAGTATTAATCAATGTTTGAAAAAAGATAATCCTCAATTTACTGCTTGTGTTTTTTAAGTTGATGGTTCATGCGGAGAGCCTACTGTGTTGAATTGAATTTATTGATGTAGCGTTAAAGAATGAAGTCTTAAAATTGCATCACACTGTGCGATTAACATTAGTTTTTAGTTTCTTTCGAGGTCCGCCATATGTTATACTTTGCAGTGGTTTTAGGTATTCATGCAGTAAAGGAAATATAACAGAATAAACAGTCTCCATACTGTATATTTTTGGGGGTTGCACATACATGAGAAGTTTGAAAGTATCCCAAATCCCGGTTTCTTTTTCTGATCATTCCCCTATGGTGCTACGCTATGTTACTTCAAAATATGAAATGTCACCCCAGAGATGCTTTTTTCTTAACACTATATTGCAAATTGCGGTATTCATGACAATACTATAGAATTCCTCTTGAAGAATAATTCAGTAACAGCTAGCAGCTCAACAGTATGTAGAGCATTTACAACAATCACCATGGGGCAGATAATAGTAGCCACAGCTTCAAATTGCAGGAAGCAAGAAGAGAGCCTGCTCAGCCTTAAACCTGCATCAGTTATTCGGTGAACCTTCATGTGCTCAAACCTGTCATTCAGAAGCTAAACCTACATGGGAAAAGGCAAAACAGAATTCAAAAGCTTATTGTATAAACGAAAACATTCTCACTGCCTCGATCTGAGACCGGGACAATATCAAGAGGAGGAATTTGCTTGTAATTAAAATTGTTAGCCTGGCAAGTGAAAGAAAGATAATCTAAGAAAGGAATAGATATCCATAATGACTCTCTATCAGGTGCATCTTCTACAGCTGGCGATTCCATAAAAAACATTTTTATTATCAATTCTTCTCTCTTTTTCAATCTGATAAGCCCATATTTAGGCTAGGATTTAAAAAAAATATTTATTTATTGATCTAATGCGCTAGGCTAGGAATAGCAGAGTTTTTGATTAGTCTCTCTCTATTCTGGTCTCGAACAATTCAACATTTCTCTTTTCTCCCTCTTAATTTGTTTCAGCTGCTGAGGTAGCTGTGACAATACTAAATTTACAAAATGGGAAGTCTTTTTCAGAAAAAAATTCTGAGCCGCTCAGTATCTGGTTTATTTATCTCTTGGCAGGGGGATATGTTCTTTCTTCTTTTAAATTGAGAGTGCCTGATTTTTAAAGCCTGCAAAACTTAAAGACCAGTCAATTTCGTATAGACCAAATACAATGCTGAAAGGCCATTATTAAACTTTTGTTAAAAATGGTACCCACTAAAATGGCAAAATGGTTAACAAAGTTGTGTACCCACATGAAAATGATTGGA
This sequence comes from Triturus cristatus, assembly GCF_964204655.1. Taxonomy (NCBI): domain Eukaryota; kingdom Metazoa; phylum Chordata; class Amphibia; order Caudata; family Salamandridae; genus Triturus; species Triturus cristatus. The sequence goes on from NC_140589.1 coordinate 847,126,345, forward strand.
TTTTTTCCATAAACATGCATTTATTAACAGAAGCAAAAGACTTTTGTTCTACAAACACAATGTAATTTGTAATTCTTCTGCTTCATGAAGACAAAGCTCATAAACATGAAGAATGGGAAGTCTATTCTGAATCTTGTCAAAGATGAGCAAACCGGCCCATTTAATAAGCCTAATTAACTCAAAATGCAAATGGTAGATAGCTACAAAATTAAACAAATTCAGACATAGCAAGTTCGATCGAGATAACTAGACAAACACACCAAGGGTCACATATTTTATTTGATATGTTCACCTTGGCAATCATCTTAAGAAGGACCCCTGTTATTTATCTTCTAATGGGGATTTTGGTGAAAATAAAGCTATATACAGTTGATTCGGTACGTGACAACATCAACAAAACATTGTTGAATATCTCTCTGACAGTGCTTACTGAGGTCGTACAAATAGGCAATTTTCAATGGTCGAATGTAGCTTCGATCTCTGAATATATATTTGTGATTTATATGTTAAGAATTAAGTTCCACAACAAAAGATAATACCATCAGCACTTCGAAAGTGAAGGCAATAGCTTTATGGCCATTATTGGTGGGACACTTTGGTTAAAATGGTTGTTTGGCTATTGTTTCTTTTTTGTTTGCCACAACTCCTGGTTTCCACAAGCAGTTTTTTTAGGAAAATTGAGACTGCACTATCCAACTTCATACGGTCTTATGAAAGATAGATACGTTTTAACTCATCTATAAAAGACAACTTCTGTAAGTGGATTCCCTCTGCCATATATGCAGTCCTAATTTGAGTCATCACTTATACTTACTCTGCCTTATTGGGTCTCGCAAATAACCAGCAGTATCATGATAATACATTGCTGCCAATGAAGCAGAAATATTTCAATATTGAATTATTACATATTTTGCGAATCCCGCGCAGACCCAAATAAGTGAGATGCAACGTACTGGACGTAACACTAATTAGCAGCAAAACTTTATTTAGGCAAAAGAAATTCAGATACTACTTGCAGAAATTAGACTTAGGCATTACAGAGATCTCGATTTCACGGTGGATATCACAAATTAGAGACTGGAAAAATTCTAATATCCCTCCTCAAAAACGTTTTGCTGTTAGATCGAATTTTGCCTTGTAAACGTGTTAAGGATCATTTCACACTGAAGAAGGACCACCTTATTTTCTTATTGCCAAATTGCGAGTATACTCCATCAATTATTTTCCAAATAATGTTTGCCAAAACATTTATTTATGGACATTATGAAATGGACAAACTTACCTTTTGACCCCCGAAGACAATTATTGCCAGGATATCAAAAAATGGGAGACAGAGGGGGGAGTAATTTGTCCCCTTGTACCTGGGTAGAAATACACAACTTCACATTCTTCACATTCTTCCAAACCCGAGGAACTGAACTACTTTGCATTTAATTTTACTCACATTGAACACTTTATTACATGCTTTCCCTTCTAAATTAATTTAACAGCTACATTTTTGATGAATGCTCTTGATTCGGTAATGACAATTAATTCCATATGGCCTGGATTTGATGTCATCTGGAAAATTAATGGATATCCATTTTTCAGTTTATCAAAGCTGTTTTAGGATCAGAAAGGGATACGAATTCTCAGATAATCTGCTGTGGTGTGGTGCATGTTAGACATAGGTGAGCTATCTAAAATTAATGTCAATAAGAAATCTGTTTTTATAGTAAGGTCAAGTATTCGATGTCTAATGTAATATATTTTAATTGTATTATTTAATTTATGAAATAGCATTTTTTAGATTTCTTCTGCACAGCAATCCATCAATATTTTAGTCTGTGACTCCTATACATCACATCAAAGCTGCCACCTTAAAATATAGGTCTAAGGTTTCAAGTGCATCTTCCATAACTGCCCTCATCACATACTGCGACCTTGATGCTATTGAACCTATGTAAACCTGATTCGACTTATACTCCATACCATTATTGTATAGGACAAACTTCCTCCACCTCAGAAGTTTAGGAAAAACTAATGGGATGGTGCCTTGACCCACATGGTGTGCTTTAAATGCAAATGGCCCTGCGAGACAACGCCCTAGGAGTCCTCTACCTCTCTCTGCATATGGTATTCGGATGTGCGAAGAGTGGGACTGGATGCAAGACCTGGCCTCTAGCCAGGCCCAGTGACCAACCTTCTACAGGCATGCTACCTCATGCAGCAATCAGCCTTCTGGCATGCAAAACATGCGGTTGGTCTCACAAGTCCTGGTCACACTCATTCAGATTTAATGACTTTGTCAAAGTGTCACAACACCTAAATATAAAAAGTGGGCCTATTGGCTTTATCATGGGGTGAGCATATCAAACTATATGAATAAAATCTTTCATCTTTGTCCAAGAATAGCCAATATTTTCATCAAATGTATATTTTACTAATTCACACAATACAATGTGTAAAAACAGAAATGTATTATAAAAATGTTTGATACAGTTTTAATTAAAAAAATTAACTCAACATGTCTGTGAGTCTTCTTTTAACTTAGTTTTCATGATTACATTTTGTGGGCTGAAAAATGTTAAAAGAAAGGATTAGATACATAAAAAAAACATGTCTGTGAGGGCCTTGCGCTCCTGTTGAAGTGCATAAAGTTGCAGCTAGAAGTGATTAAAAAAATACCGTAAGGTCTCCTGGGGTCATGGACTTAATGACCCAGGAAACTTACTGTTTTACTTTTTTAATGTTTCTTGGGGGCTGCTGCACTCTCTGCAGCCCCCATAACATTAGAATAAAGTGCTTTTTGGTACCCCGGCCTCTTTTAGTGACATTACTAAGCTAAATATAAAATGTGAATAGCCCTTGCAGGGCAATATGGGGTGCTCCTTCAAGGCGCAGTGAATAATAAATGAGCGATTCATGCCCTCATTTAGTATTCATTTTTAAAACTAAAAAATAATCTTGTTGGCCCCAGGGCCCTAGCCGGTTCACCTTGTGGGAGCTGACCATTTTTATTTTGTAAGTGGATGCTGTGGTGTCCACCTAGGACACCCACAATGGCAGTCTGTTCTGGTTTAAGGGGGAGCCCCAGGGCCCTCTTAGTCCCATCCAGATCCCCTTGCAGCAATCTGCCACTTTTTTTGTAAATGGGTGTCCCTGTGTCCACCCTGGGTTCCCAAACTGTAGGCATCATTGAGGGCTGTGGGTAAATCCCAAGGCCCCCCTCCCCAATCCGACTCCCCGGCCAGCACCATACTGGGTGCAGGCAGGTGGTGTAACTTTCTCATTGCTTCTGACCGGAAGGGAGCAGGATGTTTTTTACTGCTCCCACCATGTAGGAGAAAAGATAACTTCCCTGCCTGGGCAAGTACAGGCGGTGTATGCCCGCACTCTCCCAGGCACTGAACCTCAGTTTTCAGGGGTAGGCTCCCTGGTACATTGTAATTTATTGTGCCCCAGGGGATGGTGTCCCTAGGGCCAATACTGGCATGGGGAAGAGGAAACATGGCACTCTCCCCATTTAAAGACATTCAGCACGAGAGATGGGGTCCTTGGGTCCCTATAGTGACTTGCGGAAGTAGGCTGCATCCCCCCTCCTCAATATTTGGTAATCGACTTCAGGAGATGGGGTCCCCAGGGCCTCATAGATGCTCAGAGAGAGGGACCCCTGCACACCCCCTCCTCAAATAATTAAAAATATTTACACCCGGGAACTGATTCCTCCTGGGGTACTGTGGGATTGTGGGAAAAAAGTATTGTTTCTAAATTTTGGCCCCAGGGATTCCCTCTGGCTGATCCACTGGGACCAACATTATAGCTGAAAAAGTTATAGGCCATATGGGTCCCCACCATGCCGTTGTTTCTCTTCTTGTGGCTCGTATTGCAGATATACTGGCTACCCTGCCAAAATCACCTCACTCACACAGTGCACAGTGGACACAAACATGCCAAACAACATTGCTGCAAGAATGAGAGGTCCAGTGAGAGGCTTGGTTCACAGTATTTTTTTTAGATAACATGGACTGGAAAGTGTGAAGTTGTACATCCCAAAATTACTCTTGATGACTCGGTCACCGCAACAAAGGTCGAAAGTTATTATGAGGTCCTTTGATTAGACTCATGACTGTAGTATTCTGTCATGCTGATGGTATGGCTAAACTATGAGTAGTGGTATGTGCCATTTAAGCAGTAGTTGGCAGAGGACACTAAATAAAAAAAGCTACAAACAGGCAGAGAAGGAATCGGAAGACACTTATGAAATGAGGCCAGATGGGCCCCAGCCAAGCAACTGTTTCTCTACTCGTTGATCGTATTGTGTATAAACTGGTTTCCCTGCCAAAATCACCTCAATCCCACAGTGCACTGTGGACACAGAAATGTCAAATAACATTGCCGCAAGAATTGCAAAATGAGAGAACCAATGAAGTGCTGGATTCACAGTTTTTTCTTAGGTAAAATGGGCTAAGAAATGTGAAGTTGTAGGACTACTCTTGTTGTTGCAGCAATGTTGCAGGCTCTTCTTTTCTAGTTGTTTCTGACCACCAAACTCAGCCTTTGCACTGGGGAGTGGCTGTAGCCACTTACCCCTCATGCAGCAGAGGAGGGGCTGTATCCACTTACCACTGAGTCTGCTGTAGCTCTACCACCGGGCTCAAACTTAGACACCTCTCTTCTGAAAGTCATAAGTACGGTCGGACAATATGCAGCACTGCATTTGCTTGCACTTGTGTGTCACAGCATGTGACCACCAGCCGCTTTTACTGCTGGCCCCTTCCCCACTGGGAAGTTGTATGTGGCAATCAAGGTCTCTAAAAGCTTACAACGTAGAGAGCTAATACTACAGATCAATGCTTCAAAGACTAGTATACATCTCACCTTCCCTACTTTAGACTGGAAACAAGCATCTTGGAACCAGTTTTGGGGTATCACCCTTCACCAGCCAGGCTAGCTTGAAACCAGCGGCATGGTGATCCTTTATGTTTATCACTGCTTCAAAAGCAAAACTGTTATTTCTTAGGCTGTTTGGCAGACATCCAAAAAATACTTAATACAACTGAGCAACTTTAAATTGCCACTCTGGCATGTGATGGGCATGGCAAAGTCATGGCAGGCTGATGAAGGGCCGACAAATCCCACCATATCCCATAAATTGAAAAAAACTCATAAACACGATTATATTGAAATTGCCTGTGGATCTCCAGGTAGGGGTGCATAATGTGATGGTACCATTTGTATATTTATGGTTTGGAAAATTGGACAGTGGACAAATAAAGTTCTGCTTAGCGATATTAAATCAAAGATGATTTATTGAGAACAATGTTAATGATGTACTAAAAAACATTGACAGATGCATATCCCTTGATATGCATAGTTGCATCGTGAAAGTTTGATGATAGTTTTGCTTTGCCCAAGAGCAACAGAAGTCTTGGAAGACATTCAGGAGTCTGCCTGTAGGGGATGACACACTGCATAATTGTATCTAATGAGGGTGGATGCATAGTACTTCATTTGTAAAAAACATAACTACCAGGGCCCCATTTTTTTCCTGACGACTACCACCAGTGCTGCAGAATGTAAGCTTTCTGAATACCAACGCTGTCTAGTATTGATTTTACCTTTTACTTCTTTCACCAACCTCCATGCACTGTGTTTCTTTTGCTCACTCTTGCAGGCTCTTTTTCGTCACTGCTTTTCTCTCCAACCTCCTTCCCCCCTTTTGCCTTTATCTCTTCAATTCTCAGTCAAAAATCACCCAGTCCCCAAAAGTAAGTACCGTGTGTCCCACCTACTCAAATTAAGCCCGGGGGATGCAGGAGCAGAAACAATCCTTCGCGTAGGGTGCCAAAAATCTGTGCACCCTCGGTGAGGAGAGACTCCATTTTGAAAAGAGTAGACAATACCGAACTGTGGATGGTCAGAAATCTCTGAACGTATAATAACTGCAGGAAGTAATTGTGAAAATAAGCGTATGCTGAGAAATCTCTGAAATAGAACATGACAGAGGCCGATTGGGACTGGCAATATGAAAAAAAACAGTACAGGTTGCCACCACTGAGGAAAATATAAGCCAATGGGATGCTTTAGAGTACTCTGCGGAATATTTAACTCTTCAGTGCCTGCTCTGGGTCGGCTGCTTTATCATTCTTTTATAGGCTGCTGTTTCAGCTTTGTTGACACAGTCAGTCCCTGGGATCACTAATTTGAGTCGTCACATGAAATTTCATCTTCAATGGCACAGCCACTGCCCATGGACGGTTTTGTATTTCAAGTATAAACAAGGCAAACTGGCTGAGCAATCAGGGCTATTACTGCTGCTTTGAATCGAGCCACGCATGGGCTCACTGAGGTTTCTGCTGCAGAAAACATGAAACGAACCGCTTGGATTATTTATCCTTTCAAACGTGAAATGTTATTCGTAGTTACAGAACAAGAATGCTAAAAGGCGTTTGAACAATCACCCCAGGCGTCTCCACTTGACAAGATTTTATTAAATTGGATGTTTTGGAGTAAGCGGTGTCAAATCTTGCTTGAGGCATGAAATGCTGCTGGCCCAAAACACATTAGAAAAACAACAGACAGAACAAGCATTTGCAATGCAATAGGTCTCGCATTGCGAGAGTTTAAGCTATTGGCATTGTAAATGACAATGCCTTTTATCTGTTTTGCTAATTAACACATAAATAAAAGGCATTGTCATTTACAATGCCAATAGTTTAAACTCTTATAAATGTGAGACATATTCAAAGAAGCGGTCATCATTGTCCCTGAGCGCTCAGAAAGTGAAAGAGCGCATGGCACGCTAAATGTTGCAGGAAAGCATGTCGTGCCTGCGGTAGGAGAAACTCATTAAAGAAAATAGTGCTTACAGACTTAAAAAGACATACCGTGTAACAACCGACGTAAAAGGGCCAGTCCTCATGGGAGGTTACAAATGAAGATAAGGCGGTACTAAGGAGTGACTAACAAGCCTATTGATGAATCAGAAGCCAGCATTTACGAATGACAATGATACAAGCCAATGACAAATATGAGCGGAGAGTGGGCGGGGCTTCTATTTCATACTCCAATATAGCCTCAGAGCAGCGCATGCGCTGCCCAGCCTCAACCTAAAATAAAGAGACTTGTTACTACCTAAATTGACATGGCCTATAGTCAAATTATAAATTGGCATACATTTGAAGATACAACTGTCCACAGTGCTAACGCTTACGAGTTTGGATCAAAAGATAATGTTTTAAAAAGCAACAGTCAATGTCCATGTATGCGCATTACTTCAGTTACAGTTTAACTGAAAAGTGCCATAAGAGCCACTGGGTTCTAACAGCCTCACACTCAATGTCTGCATTGTAAGACCAGTTAATTTATTTTTGGGGGAGTTTCATTTGGCACCTCAAGTCACCTTGGTCACTTCATAGGGCTACGATAAAGAGATACAGAATAAACAGAATGACAAAAATAAAGTTAAGAGTCCAGCTGGTCCTAATAAAAGCACTCCCAGGTTAGGTAGAGGGCTCCCAATTGCCTACCCTAAGAATTATGATATTTTTGCTTTCTCCTCCTTAAATCTTATTAAGTATAGCAAAAATGGTCTCCCATTTTTCCCTCTGATCTCATTTATAGCCAATTTCACACGTATGCTGGCTCTAGATCACATTCTTCTTTCGCCATCCTTGATGGGGTAATTGTCTAATGAAAGGATCTGCTGAATATTCAATTTAAAGTTCAGAAATGTCAACAGACCAGATTTAAAATGTGTGTCCTTGGAAGTGTTCATCTGTTCTTTTGTTGCTCTCAATATAAATCATTTTGTTAAATACATTGCACGAAATAAAATGAATAATTGCCTATTTCTCCATCAAACGAGAAACACTTGTTATGAAAATGTCTCACTTAACCTAGTTCACTTTGTTACCTCTTTGAACTGAATGCCCACCCTGCTATTTGTTTGTAAGTTCGCTCTCGTAAACATTGTTGCGGCTCAGGGTTGCTGGAAGGTGGTTTCCCCCACCACTTACACAGCCCTAAGCTTGAATAATACTTTACTGGCCCATGTTTTGGGGATATTCCTTTGATTGGATGAGATGTTACTAGGCTGTGTACCAGCCTAAGGTGCCCTGCCAATCAGAACACAGAAACAAAAAAAGAATGAGCGTGGGAGCAAGCACTCTTTCATCAACTGTACATAAACAAAGCGGACATCTTCAAATGTTTTAGATATAAAGTGAACAGGCTAGAAAAGTTGCATCTATTCAGCATTAAATGGAATTAACACCTCAAAACCACACGATTAGCTACAAAAATAGAGATGAAACGAGTATGTCCGGTCTTAATTAACAAATAAAAATAATAAAACACTGTTCAGGTAAAATCGAGTACATTTATTTCAAAATAATGTTTCGTATAATATGTTGAAAAATATACAAGTGATAATGGAAGCCCATGCTTTGATTTAGACATTAAAATTATTAAGGGAGCACAGTGTTAGACTTACACAATTCCAAGTTGTCAGGAAACAGCTTGCGTGATGAAAGGCCCATTTAAAAAAATATTTATACAATGCACTAGGTCTCACATTTAAATGCGAGAACTATGGATGCATTCTAACTATTATTTTGACACTTTAAACTATTATTGTAGCTCACTCTGGTCAATAGTTAGTGTAGTAAAGCATTCCCATGTCAGCCTATGAAGCTAATGCATTACAATGAGGAAAAATTAAATTGGACATTTTTTCCTCAGCAATTCATATAAAACACCTTTTACATTGTCCCTGCTTATAGTTACAGGGCACCCTACCTTAGGGGCGGCTTATATGTAACAATAAGGTAGTTTAAATCTTTGGAAGTAACGTGGGGCCAGATGTAGGTAAAATCAATTTTGCGAATCCTTAATAGCAAATTTTACCGATTCGCTATTAAAGACTCGCAAAATTGAATGTAGGTAGGAATCACTAAACTATTAGCGATTCCTTAATATTCCTTAATAGCGAATCGCAAATTGAGATTCGCTATTAAGGAATACCTATCCATTCATTCCTATGGGGTAGGAGGCCCATAGGAATGAATTGGAAGACATTCACAATTTGCGATTCGCCAATAGAGAATCGCAAATTGCGGGCGCAATTTCAAGGGTGTAAGGGTTCCAAAAGGACACCATGTTGCACCCCTGAAATGTGCATGTGTGTACATGTGGCGCACATACATGTCCTAAGGACATTAATGTGTGCCACATGGCACTTTGAAAATAGCAAAAAAGTGTTTTTTTAAAGAAAATCGCGAATTACCACCAACTTGAAGTTGGTGGTAATTAGCGATTCCTTAAGGCTAAAGTGCACCTTCTTTTGTGCTACTTACATTGCATTTAAGGAATCACAATTTGCGATTCCTTAAATGCAATCACAAAATAGGGAATCGCACATTTTGCAATTCCCTATTTTGCAAGTAGGTTTAATCTTACCTACATTGCTCAAAGCCAAATTGCGATCACAAAGGCCGCAATTCTGCAAATTTTGGCCTTTGCGATCGCTATTTGGATTCCTATATCTGGCCCTTTATTTCCAAAGTCAAATGTGCATAACATTTTAATTTAAAAGAAGCCTGAAAAGCAGGGCTGACGTTTAAAATAACAGTCTGCCACAGAGCAATGCATACTTAAGTGCATTAAATCTGCTGGGTCTCTAAACCTACATGCCCTACCATATACTAGGGACTTACAGGTATGTTGCCAGTACCAACTGAAGTTATACCTAATTACCATGTAGTTTTTACATAGAGCACCGTCCTTGGGTCTGGTTAGCAGAGCCCAGGGCACACTCAGAATCAGAAAAACTGAATTTAGTAGTCAAAATGGAGGCAGAAAGCAAGAGAACACAAACAATTCCCTGGTTTCTCACAGACACTCTGAGAGTGAGACAATATTCCTGTAAACTCATATACTTTACATCCTCCAATCTTTCTAGAAACAGACTTACTCCTAATTACAGCCACTCAGTTCAATTTGGGAGCCAGTAGGAACACATTTTGTTGGGCTGCTTTTATATCTATGATAGATGTTATATCACTGCCCACATGCACTTTTCCCATGGTAGACTGTAGCCAATAGCTTACCTTCAGTTTACCACAGGCAAGTATTCTATATTTGATTATAATTTGAGGGGGACATGTCTGCTCCCATCTTATAAATGAGATGTTTCACCTCTTCTGTCAAGAGTTGCTTATGCTATACACCCTGCGCATTCCTGCAAAAATTGAGTGAAAGAAAACTTCATAGATGTTAGACAAATTACAATCTGGACCACTTGGTTTATCCAGTTTAACATGCAGGAGTAGGAAAAAAATGTTTAGGTTGTGTAGCCTCTTTTACAAGATACTTTAATTGGTGCTGTCTAGTCCTCTCATAAAATCCTGTAACAACGTTACGTCTTTAATTCTTAACAATCTTACAAGTTGTTTTGTTTTATTTTAATGTTATGTCATTTAACCAATTTTCTTAGCATACTTTTAAGAAAAAGTGTACTTTTTAAATTAATAAATTACCTGTAGTTCGGTTTAATTTACTTAAGTATCACTGATCTGACAACACTTTTGACGCTTTCAATTGATATTATGCATCATCTTCTTTTTCTCGCTGACACAACTTGATTCATTTTGGAATTCTTTGCCATTTATACTTATTATAGATGCGCTGCTTTAGCTTTGCCTGGTTTGCGCATCTCCTTGTTAGCGTTATACTTCATCTAACAAAAGCATTCTAAAAGCAAGATCTTCTTTCAGGAGAAGCGGGACAAATAACAAAACCTTTTCTGTCTCATTACTATATGTCATCAGTTGTAAATGAAGCAGTATTTAATGAGAACTCCTTTTACTAATGTACCACTGATGTGGGTGTGTGGTGACAGTACTGTGTAACAAGAGGGTTTGTACATGCTCAACAGACAGATCACATTTCAGGTACAACAACAATGCAACAACAAATCACAATAATGCAACACAATAATTTACACAAATATTTCAATAGCACTCAAAATACAGTATAGCAAGGTCAACATTCCATCAAAACAAAACAATATTCCACAGCAAGACACAGTACCACACCAAAATAATACACCACATCAATAAACAAAACAGCATCCATACAATAACATAGCACAATAAACCAAGACAACACAAATAAGAGAACCACTCACACAAAGGTAACAACACTGCACAGCTAACCAACATAGCACAAACAAATGACAACAACACCTAGACAAAATACAGCTCAATACGCAATCAAGTTAAAAGACCAGGACAGCACAACAAAACAAAAGAACAATACAAAACAAAAGCACAACACTCACAACAAAACAACACAACCAGGCACACAGTATAATAATAAAATAACAGCACAACACAACAACCAAAAATGTAACAACACAGAAATATAATACACCAAAACAAAAACACAAAACAAAAAAGGAAAACACACATAACTATACCTCACTATTACTTTGTCATGTTTTTGTGTTGTGTTGTTGTGTTTGGCTAAGTTGTGGTATTATAGTGAATTGGTTTGCTATGTTTTGTTGCTATTTTGTTTATGTTGTGGTTATTTTTGCTCAAAGAAATATCTGGTCTGCTTTTATTGTGTTGTGTTATCTTGATTTGCTGTTTTATTGTGTCATGATCAAAGCCAAAGATGCTGAAGTGACACTACTCAGTTCTATGTCTTTGGGTACATTGCATGTTTGTGTGGTTAAACTTTGGTTATTGTGCTGAGCTTTTATTTTGGCACTATGCTTTTTTTGTGTGGGTTGTGTTTAAATGTTCAATTTTGTTTATTTATATTGATGCAGTGTGATCCAATAAATATATAAATGTTCATTAAGGGTATGCAAAGATAAAAGATGGACAAAGCATATATATAATAGAAAATCCCTTGGATCCTTACATCTTCCCCTCCCCACATTCTTTCCTCAACATCCACATACATTTTTATTGCAAAATTCATATTGGCTCCTCACAGTTTTTCCAAATTGGAACTACCCTGTACGTTTTCCGTACAGCAATTCATATGCATGTACTTTATGCATCCTATTCATCCACTGGGACAAGGTGGGAACCTTACCAGATTTCCAATTGGTTTGAATCAGTGATCTTGCCAACAACATAGAGATAAAAATTAGCTGTCGCTGTCTAACAGATTTATCTCCATCATGAACTACTAACCCAAACAGGGCTCCATGTGCATCTGGTGGGATATTAACTCCAAATATCAAACTGATTTCTGAGAAAATATCTTGCCAAAATGTCCTTACACGACTCCACGTAAATATAATATGAAGCCAGTCTCCATTCCTATTGTTGCATCTAAACCATTTCGGCTCAACTTCAGAGTAAAATGTGGGCAATTTAGCAGGTGTGATTTACAACAGCCATTTACTATAAAAATAAATTCTTCTTAAATTGGCGGCTCGCACCGCCTTGGCACTGATATGATTAAAAAACTTCCATTGCGGAATATCACCTTTACACCCTGTAGAGGACTCAATTTGTTTTAATATCTCTAATACCATAGTAGCCTTGACTTTGGAATTCAACAAATGATACCATTTTCCTAAACCCACTACTTTGGACACAAAATAGACAGAGCTAAGGGTTTTTTAAATTAAAGGGAAACTGAAAAAAGCTAGGAACTAATATCAGGGTTCAAATTAGATAATCACTGCCAGGCCATAAACTAATTATTATAGTAAAAATCTGAGATCCTCCTATACCCCATTACACTTCACTCACTACATGTACCAGTGGATAACTGCAATCCTATTAACCTGCATGTTACCTCGGTATTTCCTAGCTTTCCCTTATCCTATTGAATCTCTCTACAATTATACGTGGTTTCTTATACCTTGACTTTTTCGAAAGTCTTGGAATTAGTAGAAAGGGAGAGAGACAAATTTCTGATGATTTCATCATTTGTTCTTGATAAAAATTAGCATCACTAGAAACGTTGGAAAAAGACGTCACCAGCCAATTCATAAATGCCGCCTGGTAATAACACATAACAATAGGCAGTGCCAACCCTCCTACCTCATTTTCCAATAGCTTCCTGTTTTAGCCTAGGTTTTTTACCCTGCCAAATAAAATATCAGATGGCTGAATAAATTGACCTAAAAAATGAGGGGGACTTTGGTCAGAATGTTAGCAAACACAAATAACAGCAATGGTAAAATATTCATTTTCACCAAAGCCACTCGTCCCATATTCGTCATAGAAGCATTCTGCCATCTGCCTAGCAGCCTACAAATCTTGCCTAGGGTATATATATAGTTTAAGTCAAATAAGTCCCCTGCATTGCCACTATCATATATCCATAAAGGTCTTATGGGCCTGACTGGAGAATAATGCGGTTGCATAGTAAAAGATAAAACATCTACCATGCAATAAAAGAGGAGAGCTTCGTATTTTGCATGGTTTATCTTATACCCTCCCAGTTTAGAGAAATCTCCCATGATTTCCATTGTGATGAAAACATGAATTTTGCCCGCCTTTAGCTACAGCACCATTCGTCTGGCCTCAGGTAGAGGAGCTTTAATATTGGGGTCCTTCTGAATGGCACACACAAGTTGTTCACTGACCAGCACAAAAATAAATGGTGAGAGGGCACAGCCCTGGCACATCCCACACCTTTTAAAGATATTTCCTGCTGCTTTGCTATTAATAATTATACTTGTCTTTGCTCCTGTAAATACATTTTTCACAATCAAAATAAATGCGGCTGGGAAAGCAAATCTTTCCAGAATTGTGAGCAGGACATTCCACTGGATGCATTTGAATGCTTTCTCTGCATCTAGCATTATCACTGCCGCTTTGGTGTTCCATGTAGAGTAAAAATCTATTTCCTGAGTTAAATGGTGTGTGTTATCTGCCTTCTGTCTGTCCAAAATAAAACCATTTTGGTCCCCGTGAATAATCGTAGGTGCAGCCAAATCTAGACGATTTGCCAAGATCTCTGTAAATAATTTGTAATCATGATTTAGGAGGCTAATTGGGCAACATGAGTTTACAACCTGCTCCGACTTATCCCTTTTTAATGAAGCTAACAATGACTGCTTCAGTGAAGGAAGTTGGAATCGCTGCTCCCCTCATAATACTATTAAGTAATCTTACTAATAATTTATTAAGCTGAGGAGCAAATAATTTATAGACTTCAACAGGTATCCCGTCATTATCACAGGTTTTTGCCTTCTGGGCATGATCGACTGCCTTCCTAGCCTCTTCTAGGGGAATTGGCGTGAGAAGTGCTTCTCCCTGCTCCCCTGCTAAGGTTGGTATATAACCCCTTCTAACCAAGTACTTGCTGCTTGTGGAGGTGTATGGTATGAGTCTGAGTATATCTTTTCATGGTGATGAAGAAACACATCTGCTATCCCTTGTGGTTGTATTATGATGATATCACGGTTGGGATCTTGCATCTTCCAGATACAATGAATATGTGACCTCCCAGGCCAAGTATTTCCCGATGTCTTCATTTTCTTCATACCTTTGTTGTAAAATTGTATTATGACTTAGAATCTCTCTAGACCAAAAATAATCCTTTAGCTGATCTCTTGTCTGTGCTGCTAAAAGCTTGGTTTGCTTTGAAGGGACAGCTATAAAATCTGCTGCAGCCTGGTCAAAGCTTGTTTGTAATTGCTGAATCTTTTCCCTTTCCACCCTTTTCAGCCCTATCATAAATGACGTCACTTCGCCCCTAAAAATGCTTTTAAATTTAAAGCCCCCCTATACTGAAAGTTCCGTCACTGCATCCACATTCGGCTCTAGGAATAGACTCAGCGCTTGACGCATTTGGTCCACCCATATCTCATTTGCAATGAGGGATTTATCAAAGGCCCATATTAGGTATTTTTAAACCCAGATCCGCTACAAAAAAACTAAATGTAACCACTGAGTGGTCTGAAAATGGGTTTGAAATAATCTCCGATTGCATTCTACAAAGTAAATGAGAAGCTAAATGAAATCTATATGTGATGAAGAATTAAACCCTTTAGAATTACACGTATAAAGCCTCTGTTTAAGGTGGGTACTACGCCATGAATCAATCAAAGCAAAATCCTTCATCAGATGATTTACAAACTTAACTGTTCTTGGCTTATTCTGAATTCAATTGGGACAAGATGCATCGAGTACAATGTCGGAGAACACATTCAAATCACCCCCTATTATCAAATCGCCCTGTTCCCCTTTCACCATATCTTACAATATATATTTAGCCTCCCCCCCAAAGAATCTTCTATAGGGCCATAATAGCTCACTAGATTGATCAATTGACTTGCCACCCTAAGCCCATCGCGCGTCTGGGTCCCTGTACACCTTCACTACTTTTGCAGGGTAATTTTCTAGTGATTAAAATTGCAACTCAATTTGTGGCAGCATTCACAGATGCATATACCACATGTTGAAAATACTAGGCCTATCTGTGAAACTCCGCAAAGTGATGTAAAAAACTCCACTGTGCTCCCAGAGTTCCGCAAGCGGTGGAGTTGGGCAAGTAGGACTGCTTGCACAGATTTTTAGTGCCAGAGTTTGTCCTGCACTGTAAATTAAGCACAAACAGCACTACACCCATCGCAAGAGGGTGCTGCTTTGTTCTGCCAATCGAGTACATGTTCTAATCGAGCAGCAGCATCCTCAATGCAAGCAGCAGATTTCTCAATAGTCTGCTCCATGTCACTTGGTGGAGTTTTGCAGAACTTCGTGCTCTGCGTGGAATGCAGAGTGGGCAAAACAATGAGAACTCCGTCGGCGGAGTGGAATTCTTCACCCACCCCTAGAAAATACCCTAAATTAATAAATAAAACGGCTTCATTCTTTAGGTGTGTCTCTTGAAAAAAAAATTTGCCTGTAGTGATTTATACCAGGCCAGCAGAGCTTTTACCTAACCTTGTTATTTAGACCATTTGCATTGCAAGATATAATTCTTAAATGTCTATCTGCTATTTTCCCCTAGTGACCCTCACTAAGACCCACATTGTTATTGCTTTATATCCGCAATAACCATAATTCCAGCTGCATCTTTTTTTTTAAACGTGATTACTCCAAGCATTTATTTTATTTTCCTACAATTTTCCCCCCTTTTCCACCACCCTCACACCCAGCGCCCCTCCAACCTCCCTACCCTTCCTTGGGCCTTGCACGTCTCAGGCACCCTCCCCTGCTTGTCCCGACCCTCTGTCCCTCCACTAGCCCCCTCTCCCTATGTGAGTACCTTGGTATAGTACTCTTTAAGCCCTTCCCAGAGAGTAGCTGCAAGATGGCAAGAATTTGCCCCGGAATGCACTCCGAGTGCGATGCCCTACTGTATTTAATTTCCTCATCCTACTACTGTTCAAATAGCCTACTACTTTGCTGGCTAACTTCTATTTAGAAAACAAAAAGCAAAAAAGGGCGGAAAGAATACATTCCCTCCTTCCTCTTCCCTCCCCTCCTCCCTGCCCCACCATTATCTTTCACCATTACTGCCTCTGTGACCGCCCTCTTTCCTTAAAAAATCCATAAAGTCTTTTGCCCAGTATACTGATTGAACTATATGGTTCCCACCCTTACTCAACAATTAGACTGTTGAATGATGCCCACCGAGGCTCCTAGGCATTTAAAATCATCAACCAGTCCCACAAACTCCCTTCGTCATGTTACTGCCAGGATTGACATGTCTGGAAATGTGCGGAAGGAGAAGTTCTCTGAAGTATAGAAAGTCTTGTTCTTGATTGCCTGAGATAAGATCTGCTCTTCAATACCAGCATCCCAAAAGTTGACCATAAGGGTTCATGGGTATCTGGCATTTGTGGGTCGCACTTACATTAATCCTGTGAGCCTGGGTAATGGTCAAGTCTCCCCTTTCTGGCGGCTTATCTGGCAGCACATATTTAGAAATCAAGTCCGATATACATTTTGTTGTAAGTTGAACTGCCTCCCAGTCCTTGGGTATGACTATGAATCTCAGGTTAGTTCGTTAGGCTTTGTTTTCAACATCATCCAATATAAATTGATGGTATTCCAGCTCTGCTTGCATTCTCAAAAGGGTCTCATCCTGTTTAGTACTAGTGCCCTCCAACTCCTAGACCTTCAATTCCACCTGTGACATCCGGGAGAAGAGCTGGTGGATGTTCTCATTTACCTGCCCCAACTGTTTATTGGTAATTCTATGGGTATCTTCTTCAGATACCTTCATTTCGCAAAGTTCTTTTAAAATCTGATTTAACATAGTCTCAAACAAAATTGAAGTTGATGCTGACTGACAAGAATTTAGCAACGGAGATCCAAGACTCTCAGTTTGGTTTGTGCACAGGCTTAATAAAGATTCTTTATCCACTGCCTCCATTACCCCCACATTACTCTGTTGCACCATTTGCGTTTGAACCTGAGTCGTCATATTGTCTTTCATTTCTCCCTTGACCCCTCCTAGTGTAGAGAGAGAATATGACAACTTGTCCATTGTCTGCCAGTCTTCTGGAGTATCTGTAATGTTTGAACCCATGGCCATGGCAGTGTCAGCAGGAGAAGAGGCATCCGGGCTGAAGGCAGAATCTGTTATATGCCTTATTTTTTGTATTGACCTATCTGGGGAGCCATCCTGCTGGAGTACCTGCATTTGAGTTTTGCCCCATTGGTCTCTTAAATGCAGGTTTTCCCCCTTATCTCCTTTGATATTCTTGCTATGCGTATGGGTTTTCATTGAAGAGTTCATGGAGAAGTGCTTCATTCTTAGGTCCGACAAGGATGCCAATGCACTGGTGTCAGCAGAGTCAGCCGTCAGGTGGGGTGGCCCTGGAATTTTCGGTGTGAATACCACAGAAGTGAGAGTCTATGAGGGGATGCCAGAGTTGTTTACAGGGAAGTCGCAGGCTGACCACTTCCTCAACTCACCTGCTACCTCTCCACCTCAATGGGACCTAAAGTTCCACCTCAGACTGCTTCAACCCCAGTTGCCTCAGTACTTCGGATGGATTATGATGAGCTTCTTATTTTGCACCATGCAATCCTTATGAGACCTCGCAAGTTCTCATGGCCCAGCACCTGCGACTCTCTGATGCTCCCTTTTTCCTTTCTGTCCTGATCCCTCTCCTTTCTTTTCTTTTATCCCCCTGTTCTTCCTCTTTCTTCCCCTCCCGCCTCTGCGGGGGCCTGCTGCTGCATGGTCTTCAAGCAGCATGCTCAAATGAATACCAATACAGCTGCACTGTTACCGTTGTGCAGCTGCTGCTTACCATCCATCAATCACCACTGTACCGACAGGGAGACAAGGAGTCAGTCTGGCTCCTCTTCCTCTCTCCTCAGGTGAACTGCAAAAACTCGCACGTCCTCTTCCAGCATCCTCAGGGCTGGCATCAGCATCCCCAGCAGCCCCCGACGGCCCAGTGACTTCAAGCTCTTCCTCCCCCCCCTTCCCGGGTGACACCCCGATAGCACGAAACACTGCTCCCAAACTTGTGAGCCTCGACTCATTTGCAGCCTTGGCTCATTGGTTAATCGATTCATCAGGTGAGACGGGTGGAGATGGAGGCGAAGCAGAGGCGAGGTTGGTGATATCCCTATGCAAGTGTAGAGACCAGGGGCTTCTTGCACTTGCTCGCTTAGCCAACAAGGTGAATCTTTAAGTAGTCTCTCCTGATCAGGCAGCACACACTGCTGTTGCTAGCCACCGGCCATCTTGCAGGCTCCTCTCTGGAACTGGCTCAGTCACAGAGCATGACAGGTGCTCACATTTGTGTTTTTGTTTTGGTATATTGTATTTCTGTGTAGCTACATTTTTGGTTGCTGTGTTGTGCTATTTTGTTATTATGCAGTGTTTGTGTGTGGTTGTGTTTTTTTTGTGCGTTTTCTGCTTTTGTTTCGTATTGTTCTTTTTTTTGGTTGTGCTGTCCTGGTCCTTCTACTTGGTCATGTAATGTCCTGTGCTGTTGTCTAGGTGTTTTGTCTTATACGTTTTGTACTATGTTGGTTTGTTGTAATCATTTGCAAACCACTTCGCAGACAATGCCTCAAAACAATACTTCCCGAGATCAATTTATGTGATCTGACCCCAAATCTTTTCTTAATTGCATCACTTCCAATGGATAAAATTCTTATTTTTAGGTTGAGCATTTGAGACCTCTTGTATATACTTTAGTATATACTTATATGTGTATGTACTTTGTGGGCTCCGGAGATCAGCGCTAGGACTTGTCTGCTTTGGCTTAGGGACTTTTTTTCTGTTCAACTGCCTCAATTTAACTGGCTTGATAGAAAACGACAAGTAGAGGTCAGTAAAATACTAGAATTGCTTTCTGTTTGTTCAACTGCCTCTATTTAACTGTCTTGATAGAAAACGACCAGTAGAGGTCAGTAAACTACCAGAATTGCTTTTTGCTGAGGGACTTTCTCATTTTTATTTTTCTGGCAAGTGCCTCTATTTAACTTTCTTGATAGAAAACTACCCACAGAGGTCAGTAAAATGCTAGATTCACTTTAGCATTCTCTAGATTCCAGTCCATAGAACGAGCATCCGTAGACAATAATATTTTTTTCAAAACTTGTATTTTCAGTGATACAACCAACGAAGGCACTGATTTTATATATAAAAAAGAGCTTTGGATTATACCATTTCCCGCTGAAAGGGAATATTTTTCTCTATGTGTTCCCATACCTGGCATGTGACACAGTTTGGTGCTTACTTTCCACCATGTTAAAGAACATTAGATGTTTCAGCACCCAGGCTAATGTGCTGCATAGCTAAATACATATAAGGTTCCAAAGGCGAGACCGGTTGCATTGCAAATGCTTGTTTCCTATGTAATGCCTATTGCCTTTTTTATTTCCATTTTAACCATAAGTGATCACTATTCTTTTTTGTAACTCTTTTAATTTACCAAAAATAAACTTGTTGGTCTTGTTACATTTGCAAATATATGTTGTACAGTGTTGCAGCCCCAGATTGGCATACAGAAAATTCACTTCCAGGATAGTGGTAGTCAAACATCTATCAGTACATCAACATTATAGTGTAAGTGGATCGACCAGGGAAGGGAGCATGGGAGGTTTGCACACATTTCCCCGGTATTCATTCCATTTTGACCGGACCGCCACCCATTTCCTCGGGCACCCCCGTGCCGAATACACTGTCTTCTCATGCACCAGTCCATCTCCTTCTTCCATTCGCTAACCATTGGAGGGGCCCCCACTCCCCACAGGCGTGCTATGTTTCGTTTTGCAATGGCCTGACCCAGTGTTGCCCACCACCTCCCCTTAACTGGCAGATCAGTGGGCTCCCAGATGTTCAAGAGGCACCTTTTAACTTCAGGTCGTAAAGTTACCCCCCAGACCGCACTCATACATTCGTGTACCCGCCTCCAGTATGGTTGTATTTGAGGGCATTCCCAGAAGTGATCACTATTGACTAATTAAGCGGTATAGAAGTTGATAGCAATATGACATACTTATTCATTTCTAAAAGTATAACAAATGATTGAAGATGTAATGGTACCAATTCTCCTGCTGGTTTGTCAGATAAATATTTGCCTTTTCAATATAAGCATTCAATTGGCCAGGACAATAGAACATTTTTTCTCTCTCTCCCTTTATTTCTCTTTGAATTTGCATATGTTCTTCCATTTGTGTGGAGCTCAATCCAAACTTGCTGCCACTGTCACCATCCAGCGGGGGAGAGGGGACTACATCCCCCATGCTGCAATGTGAGCCGTCGAGCCGCCACGCCACCGACTACACCCAGAGGCGCCTCAATCGCAGCCAGGTCTCCCGCAGCGCAGGAGCTCAGTCCAAACTCGCCGCCAACATCACCATCCAGCAGGGGAGAGGGCACTACATCTCACATGCTGCAACATGAGCCACCAAGCCGCCATGCCACCACCCCCACCTGGAGGCTCTTAAATCACAGCCAGGGCTCCCGCAGCTGGGGACACACGCAGGCGTGCCCGAGCCATGCCCGGGCCAAGGGTGGGCCCATCTGCGCTCGTCAGAGGCCGGAGAAGACCAGGCTGGGTCACCCCTCTGAGAGGCTTCATCTCCTAAGCCCTGCTCAGGTGAGTGACATACGCCCAACAACAGTGAGCATTGGAATACTCACGCCATGGGGAAACACACTGGTATACTAGACCCTGCCCCTCTACCTCCATAGATAGTATGCTGGAAAGAGCTGTTAATATTGTCACCACTGAGATCGAGCTAACTGAGAGGCATTTGTTATTAGGATTGGCAGCTCCGCAGACTGTCCTCTTGGTAGGGGAGGCCCAAGATGATTGTGACGGACCCCCCTGACACCTGGTTTACTGACAAGTGCCACCAGCCATTCTTCGATCTTAGGTGCTTGATGCAACAAGAAAAGCAACCAGGGCAAAGAGGATCCACCGGCGGTAGCCTGCAGCAGGGATAGCATACTAATAATAGATGCTTCCCTGATTCCCGCAATCTCAGGGGCTAAAAGGAAAAGAAAACTGGATAAACCAACCAGCTCTAAGAGAAAACATCCCCCTTGTGCTAACCATCAACGTACTGTCCTGAGTTCATGGATTCAGGGCACACCTTCCTCCGTGACTACGGAGACTGTTGAGGCCATGGTCAACTTAACATCAGCTGAGGCATTAAATTGCTCCATTCATACCCAGACTGATACAACAGCAGTTCCCTCAACTCGCTATAGAGTTGGTGACACCTCAATTGACATTATAGTGGATACTGTATATGAGCGCATTAAAGACCTTGTGGATAAGAACTTTACTGCACTCTGGAAACATTTAGATCGTCATTGACAAACAGACACATATCAACACCCCTAAACCTACTGTTCAACAAGGAGAGTTCCCCAATTTACAGTCCAATAGTGTACTCAGCCTTAGTCACCAGTCAGAGACGCCGACATTAATGCCCATCCCCTCCCCCAGGGCCTGTGACACTTGCACCAAAGTCAAGGAATGCTTTTTACTTAAATTCATTGCCGCCCAGAAAAATCCACTTAATTCAGGACGCACTAATAGCCCATCCCCACCTACACACTTAGCCCCTCTCATCGCTCCTGTTAGCTCTGTAAACAAAGCCACTTTAGGGCGCAATAAGCACGGTGTGACCACAACCATTGAAAATCCTGCTAGTATGGTGACCGCTGACGCTAGTAAAGAAGTTCTTAGCCTACCACCGGCAACATGTCCCTATGTCTTAGTCTTAGCAGGTGTTCCCCCCCTAAGAAAAAATCAGACTGAGACCTGGGACCAATTGCGAAATAAAAGCGCTGAATGGCTTGTAAAGCACAAAGGGCTGTGGGTGGCAAACATTAGCGATATCATAATGGTACCTAGGGTAGGTTGGGTTGGTTCCTCGTCAAAGAACATTGAGGGAGACTGTATCGTCATATATTTTCGACGACCATTATTGGTAAGATTTATATTGATGGCACAGGAACGTAATACTACCATCCCAACTCTTATTTGGTCACTGCCCTTGTTTTTTTTAATATAAACCCACCCCGGTGCCAAACGCCCATGATACATTTTCACACTTGGTGCATAATAGGTTTTCTGCCCTATCTGGTTTAGAAAGCCTGGATTGACTGTCATCTATCCCCACACTAGATTAGACTGTCTCTATCCCAATCATGACTAAGCCCTCAGGACATGTCATCTTAGGCTCACCAGAAATTGACCCAAACCTACATGTACTGAGCTGGAATGTTGCTGGCTTAGCATCTAAAATCAGCTCTGATGATTGGGTAAACATAGTTCAAACATATATGACATTGTCATGTTCCAAGAAACTTGGGCTACACAGGATTTACACCTAGAAGGGTTTGCATGTTTTAATATCACTGTACCTGTTCCCAAAGTAGGCCGCCCATCCGGCAGACTCTCTATCAGGGTCAACATTTCCTCAGGCAGCAGGGCTAAGGCCCTTGTCACAAATAATGACAATTTTCAAGCCTTGATTTACACACGGGGGGATTCAATTTGTTTTATTAATTACTATAATAATTATTTTCAGACCTCACCAAATAAGAATTTAATTAATTTGTTTAATTTCATCTCTATTCTACAAAGACAAAAGGCGCTCCACAATTTAGCTGGTATCTGTCTATGTGGTGACTTCAACGCCAGGATCCCCAGGGAAAACTAACCAGTTACGGATCCCTCGGTTTATGTGCCCTCATGCAAAAGGGGGTCACAGTTGCTGGATCACCTGTCTAATCACAATCTATTAAAGGTAATGGAAATCACAGCCGTACATCAAATGATAACTGTTTTGTACCAACATACAGAGGTCATGGTTGTGCTTCCTCTATAGACTACGTTTTCATATCTGCCTAACTAGAAGATTTCTTAATAATAGCCGAGGTCATACCAACTGTGCAGGGCGATCACAATCTAGTTGCGACAACAATTAGATTTGCCCTTAGATCGGACTTTGCCAAAGAGTGTGGTGCCAGCAATTTAGTGTCCTCTACTGATAATTTGAGAGTGATCTGGAAAGGTGTTGAGAATAATAACTTATTCACCAGAATGATAAAAGCACATCCATCACTCATTGACACTTGTCTGTCACCCACCTATCCCAATTAACATCTTTAGGCAACTATGTGGAGGCATTAAACGACTGATCTCTAGGCCTGCATCAGACACCAATCAGAGTCCAAGATGGTTCAATAATGCCTGCTCACGCGCAAATAGAGAGCTCCGCACAGCACTTGTAACAAAGCCAAGGGATGCAAATCTTATGAAGTCCCTGAGGCATCAATACAAACAAGTGGCCAAGCAACGAAAAAATGAGATCCTAAAAGATCCTAAAAGAACGCTGGGACAACCTTGAATGTGCTGCTAGTCTTAATAACGGAAATGTTTTTGGGGCAGCAGTCAAAGACATGCGATCCATGGGCCTTACACTCACTCCCCTAAGCTGTAATATAAATACCGAAGCTTGGGAAACCCACTTCTCTAAGATTTATTTAGCTCCATCTCAGAGTGAGGGTCCCTTTAACCATCATGCTGCCTCGCGGATTCAGATATCCGTGTTAGAAGTTGAGGATGCCATCCATCAAAGCTTAGGCAACAAGGCTTCTGGCCCTGATGGGCTACCCATTGATCTCATTAAATACAATCCAGAGTTTTGGGCGCCCCTTTTACTTAATGTTTTTAATAATCTCACTAATGCCTCCATCCCTAGCACATGGACTACCTGGCTTTTATGGACCTCACCTCAGCCTTTGATTTTGTTAACAGGTCACGTTTATGGTCGGTTCCTTTAAATTATGGGTTGGGTGAGGGTTTAGTTCACTTTTTAGCCTATTTGCACAGGGACTCAAAAGCACGGGTGAGGATCAGTAAGGACGGGAAAATTTCAAGGGACATTATTATTGGCAGAGGGGTCAGGAAGAGGTGCTTACTGGCCCCTCTTCTATTCATTTTATACATTAACGATTTACACAATGTATTGACTGAACTTACAAATGATGTCCCGAGAATTAATGGTAACACACTCCCGCCTTACTGTACGTGGATGATGCGGTCCTTATGGGCCGCACACCCAATGCACTACACACTTTAATTCGGGGCTTTGTGGATTTTATGGCCGGTTTAGATCTCCATACCAATTTTAAAAAATCATTGTTAATGGCCTGCAGCCCAAAAAAGCACCTTATCAGCTCAATTACCTCAGGATCCGAATGCTTATTAAGAACTTGCACTTCCCTATACTTGGGGCTGCTGTTCTCAGCCAATGGTTCCTGGGCAGACCATGTGGCACATAGCAGGAGTACGTTTTTAAAAGCCACTAATTCAATTTTGGCCCTTCCGCAACCATAAAGGGCCGAGGTGGTTTTATCTACAACCAAAATTTATAAAACACAGTGCATTCCCATCGTAACATACGGAGCTGAAGTCTGGCGTTTCACAAAATGTAGTAGTATCCAGGGTGAAGAAAATAGATTTTGAGGGAAACTCCTGGGGGCCCCAATTTCCTCTTCACACTATGTCTGCCATAAGGAATTAAAATTGTTTTATATTGAAGATTACATCAGGGCGTGCCCAGCCATATTTTGGCTAAAAGTTTGGCAAAACCCGGCAGCGGTCCTAACGAGAGATATTATAGTTGATTGTCTTAAATGTGATAAGAGTGGGGACCTACCCTGGCTCGCCGCTGATAGAAAAAGTTTGACCAGTGTGAAGCATGAACATATCTTTTTAATTCCGAGTGATATGGAGGGTATATATAAAAAATCCCTCTAGGAGGCCCTATATGACCAATATAGTAACACAAGGTATGACACAGAGCTCTCGAAATCGTCAGTTGCAAGGTATATGTCCCTGATAGACGCAACTTGTCCCCCATCACATCTAGCTATCTTTTAAAGAATATAGGCCGTTGGGAAAGAAGCTTGCTATTTCACCTTTGGGCTGGACTTTAACATTTCTGCTTTGCTTCCCCTTAGGGTTCAATGTTAATCTTGAGCAAATGCCCTGCCCTTGTGGCAAATCACAGCAATCAATCAATGTCACATTTTTTATTCTTTTGTAAATTTTATCAAAAATATACAAACCTATTTCTGATTCCTTAGTTTAAGACAACTGCCATCACTGATTATAGAGCAACCTACACGGAAATTCTTAAACTGAAGGGGGATGATTCGGTTTTCCGTGTGAGTTCCTTTTTGAAAGTGGCAGTTCGCTCACGCACCTCAATGAGCACCCCCTGATGGCTGTCTCCCATTGCTCCTAATTTTTATATTTCTTTGGATAGTTCCCATGTTTTCCTCCCTATGTGCCGGTTGAACCATTTTTCACCTTGTACTGTATATACTTGACAGCACTTTATCACATCATGCTGCTATTGGAGATGTGAGTTATAAGCTCTCACCCGGACAGTGTTTTTTATGAAGTTGTTGCTTTGCGCACTATGTTCCTTTTTTTTTATAGTATATACTCGATTGCACTTTACTTTACTACATTATGCTGCTATTTGCGAAGGGCTATACGCTCCGATGTATTTAATGAAGTCGCTGCTTTGCACACTATGGGGCATACTCTCGAGAACGTGTGACAACCATCTCGAAAGTTACTTAACGCAACCTATAACATCGCAGTCCATCGCGGGAATTTTACGTGGGATTTGCAGGCCTGCATCTGGTTCTCGCAGCTTTTAGTATCGCGATTGGCCTTATTGCAGCTTTTTTTGATTTCGTGTGTTGCATTTTTGCGGCCTGACGTCATTTTTTACACGGCCATTTGATACGTTGTCTGTGAATACCTGGTTAACACGGCGGTGCCATGCGATAGTCACCAGACAACACATCAAATGGCCGCGTAGAAAACGACGCCATGCCGCAAAAATGCAACACATGAATGCAAAAAAAGCTGCGATTATGCCAATCGCGATACTAAAAGCTGCGAGAACCAGCTGCGGACCTGCAAATCCCACGCATCTGGCGGGAAAATGCATTATAAAAGCTACAAAAACAACAAACCAGAAACAATCCAAAGTGCGTAGCAACATGGATGCACCATGACCGAGCGCAGAGGCCAATGTGAACCCTACAACCCCCACAGACCACCAGCAAGGCACAACAGGCTCGGGGAAGGTGAAGGAGAAGAGGGAGAGGAAGACGGGGTGCAGTTCGCAGGAAAACAAGACCAGTGTCACAGAGGTGACAGAACACAACCAGCAACTGACCCACAATCAGACTACCTGGAATGCAGCCGGAGTGTCGAGGAGGACAGTGGAGGAGGCCAAGACGCGCTGGCGTGACCTGAAAATCAAAACCAGCCACAAAGCCGCTGCCAACAGGAAGGCAGCAACGGCCACAGAAGGTGGGAATCCTGTGCCACAGGAGGAACCAGAGGAAACGGAGGCCACAGTCAACAGTGCGGAGATGGTGCAAGGAGTCGGGAGTGCGGACACAGCTCGGGAGGACCTGACACAACATCAACAAGGTGAGTAAAGACCAGGGACTGGGGGGACGGGGGAGATGGGCACAATGGCAAACATGCACAACCATGTGTATCACACTGCACACCCACATTTACCCAGGGTCATGCCCCCATCCCTGTGGGACACTGCAGCACACACACATGGCAATTACAGCACATCCCATGACAACGTGGCACAAAGTGCAACACCGACACTGCAGAACAGAACAGGGGACACAACTGTGTCCGTCCATGTGCAGAAACAGGCCAATCACATGTGACAGAGCAGGGAACTGTGAGATGCTTATGTACGGGTACAACCTTACATCAGTCATGTAGTCCCAATGTCCACTGTCCCCCTCAAATTGCCAGCACCTCCCAAACAGTCACAATGTACATTGTCACACAGTCTGCATGTCTACAAGAACAATTCACAAACATAAATGTCAACACAATGTCAACATGCCTCTCCCCTTCACATTTCAGAGGGACAAATAACACCTCCAGCAGGTCAGACCAGACAACCCATCAGTGATGCCGGAGACAACCACCACATCTTCGACACCGGCGCACTTCAACAGCCCATGGACATCCCATGCAACCCACCACCAGAACCAGGGCAGATAGAGGAGAACCCAGCCCCTGCAACAGACCACACAGCATGAAGCACCCGCAAGCACGGCAGGCTCACAACACTTCACCGACCCACATATGGCACCCCAATGCCAGGTGTCACAACACCAAAAGGAGGTGGCCGAACAGGAGTGGGTGTGATCCGAACCCATGGAAGTCGAACTAGATCACATGCGTGGGTGTCTATTACCCTTCAGGGACCACCTACAGCCCACAAAGGAGACCCACACTGCCATAGATACAGATTCAGATGCACATTCCCAGTACAGAACCACGCCCAGGGGGATGCACATATCAGTCACACACCCACATTGGCTCTGCGTATGACGGCTCATGTCCATTCCCCTTACGAATTTAGTGGGTGATGACAAAGCTACATGTCCAAGCTCTAACTAGCTGCCAGCGGTGACATGTCTGCATCCGCTGAACACAGCACAATGCAATGTCCTAGGGCCCAGGGCCCTCATGCATACAACAAGACCACAGGGACACACACAGAGATCATGTTGAACTGGCTACGGGCACGTGCGCCCGGCCCCTTTATTGGCAGTGCCACATGTACAGTGACTCCTGTGCTGGATGGGTGTGGGATGAGTATAAGCCAGCCCACACGGGGTGTTTGGCGCTGGCAACCACTTGAACAGTGGACACCAGTGCATTGGAAACAGAAAACATCTGCAACAGAGTCAACTGCTGAGCAACATGGAGGGAGCCGGAGCAAGTACAGAGATCAATCAACATACAAACAGAAGTACCCCTGAGTTTAGTGCGCTGAGGTTGGGGCCCCAGAGCGGAGCGCGCTCATGTGAAGAAAATGTCTAGGATTGTATCACTTCTGGACATTCCAGATGCAGCTGGAGTGGGGGGGTATCACACCTGCATCATCCTCCTCATTGTCGTCCCATGTCTCCCACACTGCCTGAGGTGACATTGCTGAGTGAGCTCTCCACAGCACATAAGCAAGACAGTAATGGAGGATGATTCATGGTGCACACAGCTACTGGCACCTGGAGTGCTGAGCAGGGGATCAGGCAGAAGATGGCATCCACAACAGGTGTGAGCAACTCTGTCAGTCTGCCAGTACAAACCGTTTTGACACTGGCAGTTGGCAGTTGGACATGGCTCTGGCTATGGTGGCGTGTGTCTCCTGCGGTGATGCGACGTCCGGGCCGGTCAGGACTCAATTTGATGTGTGAGCACTGGTGGGCCGCAGTTAAGGTCGAAGGCAGCAGACGGCGCAGGGCCACACATGTGTCCTGGACCTGACCACCACAGAGTTAGTGGCCCCAGATGCACTGCGGCCGGCACAGGCTCCCTGCTACGGGGCGGTGACTTGCAGTGTAGTCTGATGGGCCACGCGAGCTGAGCAGGTCCTCATCAATGTCCGAGGTGCATTTGGCAGAGGGCTGCGGGGGACAGTGGAAGGTGTCCTCCGGGGCATGATGCAGAGGGTGGAAGCTGTCCGGAAGCAGCAAATGGAGGAGTGGAATGCCACGGCATCGTTTTAGCCACGAGGTCAGTATCACCAACATGATGGCGACGACAACCCCAAGTCCATGGACTCAGTCGCCACCAAATTTCAACCAGAAGGTGTCCATGGGTCTCGGGGGTGTTTGATAGGAAACAAGGGAACCCCAATATACGAACCTGGGGTGGTACAATGTGAAGAGAGACACAATGGTTCTAAATGGCCTAAAAGGTCCAGGATAGGAAAACCTTAAAAAGGTAAACGTTTAAATAAAGGTTTTTTTAAAATTAAATTTGAAAAGAGAGAGCGATAGTTAATATAGAACAGGGACAAGAAGGTCAAGGTATAACAGATATTTATTATACAATGAAGTAAATTCAGATGCTCACATATTCAGTGACAGTAAGCGTGACAAAAAAAGTGAAAGTGAACTTTAAAAGAAGACATCGCATTGACAACAAGAGTTGAACCACTTTCTTTTAGACTTAATATGAGGGGTTCATGTTGTGAGCGGTTGACGACGTTTCGAACTCAGTTAGTTGAGTTCATCTTCAGGACAAAAATGAGCATCTATAATTGTCAGTGTAGATATAAGGTAGAATTTTAGTTTTACTGATCACGAGAGAATCAAGTGCAAGTTACTGCATCAAAGTAGGGCCCTTTGTCATAGCAGGAGGCTTGAGAAACGTTCTTAAATCATTTACCCGGGACCTCAGGGATTCAGGTGCCGGGCGGATTTAGTAATTTGTCCGATCGAATTGCAATGAATGCGAGCCTCCCGGTAAGCGAGTCCTGTTCAAGTGCTGCTAGCGCTGGGCACCGGGGCTGAAAGGGGGTGCAGTCTGCATTGAGGCCTGCATTGAGGCCTATACAATGAAATCAAGTCAGACATTTATTAACCAAGACTGAATTCGAATAGTGTGGCCTACTCGCCCGCAGCATACGCCGAGAGCAGTAGTCCACGTGGGCCCACAGAATCTTGCAGATGTGATATACCACTAAGTTCTGGTGGCACCACATTGAAGGGTGTATAGTGACATAAGGGGGACGTAACGAGCTACATTTCCGCGATCGTCCCCCTGGCTGGGGTCACATGGTTGCGTCCACTGTCCACTACACTCCAAACACCAGCTGTGTGTGTCGGCATGGATATGTGCGTGGTCTGCATACTGCAGGCTGGCCAGCACATCACCACCACACTTGGCATAGTGTACAGTCTCATTCATCGGTCACTTGTCTCCTTCGCACATGCCTGTTCCCCACCTCTTCCGACATTCTGCTATTGTGTGGCCGAGGTGCCATGCCATTGATGGCTAATGTACATGGCTGGCCCAGGTTCCCACATTGAGTTGTGCTGTCATGTCTGGTGGGAGTGTATGTTGTATGTGAGCTTGTGACGTGTGCATTTCCTGTGTCGTGTGTTGCATGATTGTGAAGTTGAGGTGTGTGGTGTGTGCATTTGGTATTGGGCAACGGGCAGTGCGATTCCGTAGGTGCCATCCTGGTGACGCAGGTTGATGATGGACTGTTGGAAGGTGTGGAAATCATGCACACTGCCTGGGTCGTTTGAGGCGGCGTTGGCAGGGATTCCCCGGTGGTCCACTATTGCCTTCACCTTGGTGGGATACGTGTGCTTTCCGTTGCGCTTCTTGTGTGCAGTGTTGCCAGGGGCCACTAGTAGGAAATGCGTGCAGTCAATTGGTCCCTGACACGTACGGGAACCCAGCTGTGGCATACACATCTTGCTTGGTCTCCGGCTGTTCTTGTGCAGTGTGTGGGAAGTATAGATAGTGGGATACCAAGCTGATAGTGTCATCCATGGCTGTTGTGAGCGACTTTGATTGGCCTGGCTGTGTGACTCCTCCGTCTCAGGCAGATGTTGGTTGGAGGGTACTGGAGACTAGCAGGTGCAGCATGGCTTTGTCTGAGGTGGGATGTTGGTTGTCCGCTATGTTGGTACCATCAGACTGTGGGCAATGGTGGTCAGGATGAGGAGGAGGGTTGTCCTTTTGAGCATGTAGTGGGCAATGACATTCTCTGGTGTTGGGTCTGTGAGTTTGATGCATTTTTGGAGTGTCGCTGTCTTTGTTTGCACTGCCTCAGTGTTGGTCAGGGGGGGCGGCGGGTGTCTGGGGGGGGTTGGGGGTGGTCATGGGGGTGTTGGCGGTGAATGTTGTGGCCCTCTTGGGTGTCCGACCCGCATGTTCAGTGGCTCCATGGTATCTGCTGTTCTTCAGGTGTGGCTGTGGGCTGGTCTCCCTTTTGTGGTGCAGGCTGCTGTCCGACTTCGCACCAGGTCAGAGCAGGTGTTAATTTCCTGCAGCTAACGCGCCTTATCGCATGTTTCATGGTCTTTTCGCAGATCTGTCTGGTCATTGAGAATGTTTTGGAGTGGTGTTGTTGCAGCTTTTTGCTCGGGAATGCCAACTCTGTATCTCATTAGTGATAGTTGCCGGGGTCATCGGTGGCGATGTTTTTTGTGACTGCTATCACGGGTAAACTGGTGTTATGGGCTGTTAGCACCAGCTTGTGAATGTGGTGATAAGTTTATCGCGACTTTGGCTGGGATAAAGTGCCATTAACTCAGTGATAGCTCCTTGAGAATATGGCCCTATGTCTCTCTTTTAATATATGTATTTTTATTGTTGCTATTTGGTACGCACCACAAGCCACCAATTGTCTATCGCTTATATGCTGCTATTGCTTCACATGCTGTGTATTTTTGTAAGTGTCTGTATTTTTGCTGGTATCTTGACCTGTGCTTTTATGGATATTTCATATCCGAATAAAGATTTATTGATTGATGATGAATGCTTACAGAGTTTTCAGCTCCAAATCCCACTTTTTCTTTGGAGCCAGCTATGTCTTAAAATATTTAGAAAACATGAGGTCACTGAAGGCCAATGTTCCAGCACGTTTTTTAGGGCAATCTCAATGTTTTTCAGCTCCTTATTTGCCCGCAAGTATAGGGCATTCCTGCTGATGATTTAAATACATACAGTCATAGAATGTACTGAGGCTAAGATTGTGTTAGACAGTTTAATTAGGATCTAGGGCACATCTAGATTTCTGCAGGTGTCCCACTGGTGGTGTGGATCAGTATAGTTTGATGTTCCTTTACTGACCCCACATTGCAGCCAGGGTCGCTGTGGGAACCGAAAATAACTTAATGCTGCTTCTGTTTTCAGACTATAGTTAGTGCTGGTCCCTCACTGCAAAAACCCCACACCACAAACAGGAGTACATTTGTGGTGACACATGTTTTCATCCACCAACACTTGAATTACACTGGCTTGTCAGCCAAACGATGGACTGGGATGCAGCCCCGAGAGATCACCAGAGATGAATTCAAGTTGTGCAGCCATCACCTTGTTGTTTGTTGTTTTCAGTATTTATTGTCATACTGTGAAGTGCTTCTCACATTTATTTCAATGTATTTCAAATGTTGACACTTAACATGCCTATAGTTGTCTAAAAGATTTTCAAAGCCTATGTAATTGTATGCAAATATCAATGCCATTCATTTATTGTTTTCAGAAACAGCCATAACAAATACTTACATACATCAACAACAAGACAATAAAACAGGGTAATAAGAAAGCAACAAAAAATATTCAGAAAATTAGATTACAAAAAGGAGATATGAAGTACAATGTTATAAAAAAGTTAAAGGTAACCTACTGCGTTATAGTATATTTAAAAAACTTTTAAATACAAATATCATAACAGCAAGCGGGCTAGACACAGCCCGGACCTCTTTTTAGCCTCTTCGCCAAGGTCGTCAAGTATGGAAATGCCCACACCAAAGCTGCATAATTAAACCTAATATTACAGGTTCTATGCGGGAATCGTACTTAAATGACAGACCAGAGCTGCTTGTTTGAAGCTTAACATCTAAATAACAAGCTTAGTGTCTTTTGCCACCGAACTGCACTTGGAAGGGAATTATACACCTTGATGCCAAAGTGGAGAATAGTATACTTTAGGGTACAGGATTGTAGTAGAGGTAGTAAGTACACTGGGGCTTATTTATGAGCCCTTGCGTCACTTTTGCGCCACCGGTGCATCACTTTTTGTGACGCACCAGCAGCGTAAAAATGCGCCATGTTGCGTGATAATTACAAAGTGACGCATCTAGGTAGCTGCATCACTCTGTAAAAACCTGCGCCACATTATACCTGCGCTAGGTATAATGTCTGCAGGGTGGGCGTTTCAACACAAGTAAGCCTTGTAGAAGTGACGCAGTGAAATGTATGAGATTTCACTGCGCCACTTCTAGGATGCAAATGCGTCAATATCTTATGCCTGCTTCACAGAAGGCGTAAGACTGACGCAAGCACATTTGAATTGGGACTTGCCCATGTGAAATTACCCATCACTGGAGTTGCGTCACTTTTGTGACACACTCCAGCAATGCGTCATTGTTGTGCCTACAGATATGTCAGAAATACTTATGTATCTGTAACTCCTTGTGACATGATGCGTCATATTTACAGTATATATGACGCATCATTGGTGTCGCAAGGAGGGTACAATGAAAAGTGAGGCATCTCTGTTTTCACGCAGCGATGCGTCACTTTTCATAAATTAGGCCCTCTGTGTGTGGCAAATAAAAATGGTTCAACACATTAGTCGCTTGAAAGGGATTGGTGCAAAAGAAGAATGAATCAGGGTCTGAATCTATTTTGTGTGTGGCTCACACTTTTAGTCACAGTGGGGTCGATTCACAGAACTAATCTGAGATAAAATCCTAAACTTGCTACTTTCGGTATTCACAGAATGCATTTAGTAGTAGTAAAGTTAGGACTCCTAACTTTACTACTACTAAATTGAGATAAAATCCTAAACTTACTACTTTTGGTATTCACGGAAGGCATTTAGTAGTAGTGAAGTTAGGACTCCTAACTTTACTACTACTAAACTGAGATAAAATCCTAAACTTACTACTTTTGGTAGTCACGGAAGGCATTTAGTAGTGGTAACGTTAGGACTCCTAACTTTACTACTTCTAAATGCCTTTTGTCAATACCGAAAGTCGTAAAGTTAGGATTGTGTCTCAGTTAAGTAGTAGTACAGTTAGGAGTCCTAACTTTACTACTACTAAATGCCTTCTGTGAATACCAAAAGTAGTAAGTTTAGGATGTTATCTCAGATTAGTTCTGTTAATTGGCCCCCTTGTTAATTAGGCAGTATGACGCTACCAATAGCATTTGCAGAGGTGCATTCATATTAAATTCATTTCAATTGATTGGCTTTTCACCCAATGGATATAAGGCAGGCTTTGTGTGTCATCTGTAATCAGTTGGGCTGCGGGTCATTATGCTGCCTGTTATGCACATATTTGTTTGATATCCGGGTTCAGCACTTATAGATGATGCACACAATGGAGTGGTGAATGATCAGAATTATGTCAAAGAGCTGCCATTCCACTTTGTTTTTGTGTAACTCTAAAGGTGGCTATTGACAATTTTACCCTGGGGAAGGTTGGTTGTTCACAAACAAGGAATATTATTAAGAGCTATCTCACATTTATGTGAGTAGTTGTTGCACACTGTTTTGCATGTTTTTTAGCAGTTCCATGTCTCCCAGTTAACTATTCTTAGCAGGTGCTTCAGTTTAACCAGGATAGTTAGCTAGAAAACGCACCTTATGGCACTAAGGAGCATATCAACAACAACCGGCGATAATTATCGCTGAGCGCACTTAGCGCCAGGATAATTATCGCCAGCTAGCGCCGATTTTTATCGCTGGGATAGCGTGCTATTAGCAACGCTTATCTCATCAGCGATAAAAATCCTGGCGCTAACTGGCTAACGTGAGATTATCGCTGGAAACCCAGCGATAATCTCACGTTACCTTGTTGATAGGGACAGACAAACTTAGCCATGATATCCTCCTTCCATAGGATATCATGGCTAAGTCAGAAAAATACCAGACGTAAAAAAGCAGCGTTAACCCCGGTTAGCGCTGCTTTTTTTGTCTCTAACAGGGTTAGCGATATTCTTGATAATAGGAGAAATGTGGCTTAGCAACATTTCTCCTATTATTTTACTCTGGAACGCTCCCTTTGCATCTCATTAGAGATGCAAGGGGAAGCATAGAGTAAAAGGGTGCTAACATGCAAATTTGCAAGTTAGCACCCTGTTGTTGATAGGGTGCTAGTTTTATCTCTGCTTTTTTGGCTTTTAAAGCCAAAAAAGCAGAGATAAAGCCCTTGTTGATATGCCCCTTATTGAGTAAATAGTCCCATCCACAAATTTGCTTCAGTAGCCTAAGCTTTTGTAATCTATTCTTACGACACAATATTGCTGGCAAAGACACCTTTGGACTCACCACTGGAGCCTGATGCTATTATGCTGCTGTCTCATAATTAGCCTGAATAGATTATTAAATTAATTGGGAGAAATGGATTCAAGTAGATGTGGGATAAACTAGTACCTCTGGATTATCAATGAGAGCAAATTGGAGGTTGGAAAAAAATATATCAGTTTATGAACAGTCTTAGACACTGTGGTTTCATCAACCAAAAATCTGTTATTGATGATGACAAGATCCACCTAATCAATATAAGGCCTGTTCAATTTTAACACAATTCTTACTAATAACACAACAGCACCGCAAATTGTGGCTTTTTAAGGCCAATAGTAAGGTTCATAACTGTATAATGATGGGTTTTTGTGTCTCGATGCAATCCTAGCATTTGTTTTATGTGCCTGTACTGTGGATAGTAAATTCATCTAACCAGTTAGTTTGTGCCCTATTTTCACAGCTCAGAAACAGAAAGAGGAAAACCTTATCACTGTTTCTGAGCTGGACTTCCTGTAATAATCAAGTCTTAACTGGGAGAAATACTGGATTACATTAATCCACTTTTCACACTGCAGGCACCTAAAAACAGGTGCTCAGCTCAGCACTGAATCAGCACCGTCGATCGTGATTCCGTCCCCACTGGGTTAAACATCGACCATGCAACAAAATATGTTTAAAAGTGAGAATACAATGCCACCTCACTGTTGAACTTGACACTCTCTATAGGGTCGCTCCCAGACTTCTTTTTCTTTACCCCTGAGGTTTTCTGAACTTGTTTTTGTTCACTTCTATGACCCAATGCACTTTACTGCTGCTAACCAGTGGTTAGGTTTGGTAAAATTGGCTTACACCCAATTGGCACATTTAATTTACTTGCATATTCCTAGTAAAGTGGTACTACATGTACCCAGGGTTTGTAAACTAAATGTTAGTAGTGGGCTTGCAGCACTTATTGTTCCATCCACCTAGGTAGCCGTTAAAAATGTCTCAGGTCTGTGTGCAGTTTTAAACTGCTCATTCAACCTGCCACAATAAACCTTTTGCCAGGCCTAAACCAAGCTTTTTAGTGCATAAAAGTCAACCGCAGGTTAGGCCCTAAACTGCCCATTGGGCAGGGTGCATTGTATTTAAACATTTGGTCACATACTTTCAAGTTTTACATGTCCTGGTAGTGAAAATACCTGAAATCTTTTTTCACTATTGTGAAGTCTACCTCTCCCAGAAGACCACATCAGGTTACCCTATTAAATTTGATAAGTGCTAATGTTTGATTGGGAACAAGTAGAAATTGTATATTTGTGCTCAAAGGAATTATAGTTTAAACCCCCCTTTAATCGTAACGTTGGCTTGTAGATTACAATATTTAAATTGCCACAAATTGGCATTTTTCTGCCCAGTGCTTTCTGGGTCCCTGTATCAAGCCTGTACTCCATCACCTCCGGCCTGAACCTGTGACTGTGTCCCGGTCTAGTGTGACTAGATACCCACAGTTAGTGATTTTCTCAGTCTTGGCGCTATTTGTAGTTAAAGATTTAGAATTGCATATCTCTGGTTCTACTGATTGGACCTTTGTCATTTTGTCCTCATTTTATTCTTAACATTTACTCTAGGCTTCTCAATTGGTGTGAGATTTTGCTTGAATTGTGTTTTCACTTTATTACTGTTTGTGTGCTGCATAAATACTTCACACATTGCCTCTAAGTTAAACCTGACTGCTTTTGTTGCAAGCTACTGGAGGGTTGAATACAGGTTAATTCAATGAGTTTTGTGGTTTACTCTGACAAGGATTGTAGTTGTTGCTATAGAAGGCCACATTAAACAAAAAACAAATTTCTCACACTCATTTTAAGGAACTATTAAAATGGTCCGCTACAAACATTTCTTCAAGAATAAGGTTTACTTTCTCATAAGCTGCACATAGCCTGTAGCTTACTGATGGGTTGGCCTAAAATTAATAATTCACTGATAAATTCTTTCAAGTGGTGCCTGATGCTACAAACTCAATGCAAGAGGTTGATTTTGACATGTTTGACATTTGTATATTAAATCCTTGAGAAGGTCTAGTCATCAAACCCTATTCTGAGGCCTATTGGCAGATTTACAAGAAAGTGACGCATCTGTAGAGATGTGTCACTTTCCCTGCGCCAACATGCAAAACCCTTGCGTCACCATGGATGTGCTGTATTTACAATACAGCGCACTATGGCGCAAGGATTGACAGATGCATCAGAAATTCTGACGCATCTGTTGACGGAAAAGTCACGCATTGCTGGAGTCGTGTCGCAAGCACGACACAACTCCAGCAATGCTCAGGGGCCTAACATGCCTAACATGCTGCGTCATTCCTTATGCCTGCTTCAAGCAGGCGCAGGGTTTTGACGCAGCATGACTCAGTGAAATCTTGTAGATTTCACTGCGTCACTTTTACGGGGCTTCCTGCGATGGAACGCCCACCCATCATACATTAAACCTGACGCAGGTTTAATGTGGCGCAGGGCTTCACAACATGACGCATCTCCCTAGATGTGTCACGTTGTAAATGGGCCGCAACTTTTACGCTGTCGCTGCATCACAAAAGTGACACAACGACGGTGCAAAAGTGACGCAAGGGGCTTTTAAATCTGCCCCTAAGAGTTTAGAGAGAATGGTTGAGGGCCACTTGTTTCTTTTGAATCCTTTGATCTGGTCTTTTTCAAAGGAGAGGCACTTATCAAACACTATTAGTATACAGTTGCTAAGATCCCAAAGCAATATTTATTTGAATGTTTGGATTATGTTGTCAGACAAAATACTATCGACTGTCATTTACAACATGTTCTTTTACTTTCAATTGAAAATAAAGGAGATCAATGCATTCAAGTTAAGATGAATGTATGTGTGGAAAATCTACATTGCAGGTATTGTTGAGCCCTACCGCAGTCACTTATTTGTTTTATCTCCTGATTTATTCTTAAGAAATAATTTTTAAGGCATTTTGACTGGCCTTTAAGCTTTTGCCTTACTGATGAATGGCAATTGCATCGTGCCTTGTCTTGTATGAGGATACAAGCCACCTGATTGAGACATTTTATTGTGTATATGCATGTCTTTTTTTAAATTATTACTTTGAATCTCAATCTATTGTGGTTAGGAATTAAATATTTCTGTTGTGTTTGTTTCATGCAGAGCAACTAATAAAAACTAATACATTAGCTCATGGGAGGAATAGCATGGTTAGGGTTTGTGTGTTGCTTATACTTATCAACAGTTACATCAATTCCCTGAAGAATAGTGACAAGGCATGCAAGAAGCTGTTCCAAGTCTTTGTCAGGGACACAAGGTACTGTTGCCAGGCTAAGTTGAAATCAAATCCTTCCATTGGCATCAACATTTTACTGGCCTGTAATACATGAGGGATTATTTTGTTAAACTTCTTAGCATTGCCAACACTTGCTGGGAGGGTGGGATGTGAGGTGCTCTGTGCATGATTTGTGTGCACCGGCCCTTTCTCTTTCTTCAGACATTAGGGAGACTGGTTTATGTAGACAGTCCATGTCTGTGTACCATTCCCCTACCTGAGTATAGGTATTTCTACGATGCACCACAGTTGGAAGGAGACTAGCAGTAAAGCAGCAAATTTCACGAACTGTGAAGATGTTCTGTTTGTTCCATGTTGCAAAGATAATACCCAATAGATGCTGCAGAAAATCAGTCATCATGAAGACAGCACTGACATGAGTTGGAAGTTGCACTACTGCTGCCATTCTCTTTACCCTGCAATGCTGCAGTAAACTGCTGTGACCAGATGAAAACTCATAGGTGGCGCACTGCCTCTGCCATTTCATGTTTCAGGACATTAAATACTGTTTGTTTCTGTCTGTCTGGCACAGATACCTGTGCATTCAGAGGAGCCTCAACCACCTCAGCTACACTGATGACAATGTAGTTTTGCCACGAGGGCACCATGTTCAGTATGCTTGAACAGCAACTTATCATCTTTTGCAAACATAAACTCCCAAAACTGGAGTTTGTTTACAAAAAGCACAACAATGCTGGATATGTTCTCCCAGTGTCTGTGGGTCCGTTCAGTGTTTTCCTGCTTAGACTGGGATATTTTCCCTGGTAGTACCAAACAGAAAAAGTACATCAGAGCATCTACCCTAAAAATGTCAGAGTATGAGGTACTTAGATCAACTTTCCAATTGTGGAGGACGTTAGTCGAAGGTTTTCAGAGGCAGAGCCAGTAAGGCTTCCCTTGAAGAAACATGCAAGTTTGCCTTACTCTAAGTGGAGCAAGGAAACCAGGAGTTTGGCAGATTGCGAACTTCGCCACATCTGTGCAATGCACCCTGTCCTCTAGAGTTGGATCTCTCCCATTCTGCAGGCTCACCCAAAACCTTTTGCCTTTTACACTCCACTTTTTGCTGAAATTGGTTTTGTTGACCTAAGGTCTCCGTGCACTTCACTACTGCTAACTAGTGCTAAAGTGCATGTGATCACTCCAGTAAACCTGGTAGAAATGTTTATACTCAATTAGCATATTTAATTTGCTTATAAATCCCTAGTAAAGTGGCACTACATATGCCCAGGTTCTGAAAATTAAATGCTACTAGTAGGCCTGAAGCACTTGTTGTGCCACCCTCTTGAGTAGCACCTTAAAACATGTCCCAGGCCTGCAATTGAGAGCCTAAACGTGGTGTCACACTGCCATATTGGTTTGGCATTTAAATCCTCTTGCCAAGCCTTAAACTCCTTGGGGCTTATTTGTGAGCGTCACTTTTGCGCCGCCGGTTTTTGTGACGCACCAGTGGCATAAAAAGTGAGCCTTGTTGCACTATATTTACAAAGTGACACATCCACCTAGATGCATCACTTTGTAAACCCCTGCATCACATTATACCTGTGCCAGGTATAATATATTCAGGGGGGGGGGGGAGCGTTTCCACGTAAGTAAGCCTCGTAGAAGTGATGCAGTGAAATCTACGAGATTTCACTGTGCCACTTCTAGGACACAAATGTGTCAATATCTTACACCTGCCTCATGGCAGGCGTAAGACTTACGCAGGCCCTTTCACATGGGGCTTGCCCCATGTGAAAGGACACATTGCTGGAGTTGCGTCACTTTTCTGACACACTCCAGCAATGTGTCACTTTTGCGCCTACAGATACGTCAGAAATACTGACGTATCTGTAACTCCTTGCGACATGATGCGTCATACTGTAAATATGACGCATCCATCATGTCGCAAGAAGGGTTTCACTGAGAAGTGACGCATCGCTGCTTTCATGCAGCGATGCATCACTTCTCATAAATGAGGCCCCCTGTTTATTACATATAAGTCATCCCTAAAGTAGGCCACAGGTAGCTGATAGGGCAGGGTGTTTTGTTAAAAGGTTAGATGTGTATTTTTAAGTTTATCATGTCCTAGTAGAGAAAAACTTCAAAATTAGTTTTTCACTACTGTGAGGCCTACCCCTTCTATAGGATAACAATGGGGAATTGTTATTACATTTAATAAGCTGCAATTTAATTGAGAGGAGGTAGATAGGTCATATTTGGTACCTATGAAACTGTAATGATAAACCCTCTTTAATGGTAACGTCAGATTTTTCATTATGATTTTGAAAACGCCACATTTAGAAAGTTGGCATTTACCTGCCCTTAGCCCTTTTGTGCCTGCAGCCTGTCTTGGGTCATATGACTGGGTGTAGCTGACAGGCTTTGTGAATTGTTCCCACATGGTCACACAATAGAGGGATTAGGTGTTTCTGAATTGGCCATCTGCTGGCAGGCTGGGGGGCAGAGCTGAACCCAGCCGCACTTACAGTTAACTAGCTTGTGCTCCACACAAAGGACCTAAAAATCTTGTATAGTCACTACAGCCAGCTTGGACCCAGGGCAGGGGAGTCAGGAAATTCTATGGACTTTAAAGAACCTTTCCAGAAGCTTCTCCCACTTTCCAGAAGAAAGCCTCCAGAGTATAAAAACAGGATCTTCAGACTCACTCTTCAGTTCATTACTGGGCCTGTGGAAGGACTTTTCGAGGACTGCCTACTTCAGTGACCTGCTGTGAACTCTGCCAGACTGCTGCTTTACCTGGAAGGACTGTCCTACTGCCTGAAATCTGCCTTGAATCCTCACAGGCCA
The DNA here is from genome assembly GCF_964204655.1 of Triturus cristatus. Classification (NCBI taxonomy): domain Eukaryota; kingdom Metazoa; phylum Chordata; class Amphibia; order Caudata; family Salamandridae; genus Triturus; species Triturus cristatus. Next base: position 847,167,784 of record NC_140589.1, read on the forward strand.
GCCCTACGTTTGAGCTCTGCATCTACACCTGCACCCTGGACTACCTGAAGTGACTCCAAAGGCTGGTTTGCTGCCCTCTTCTTCAGAGACATAGTGACATAACAGACCCTTACCAGCCTAAGTTCTGAACCCCCAAGAGGTGTCCACATCAGTCCTAGACCCTTGTTCGTGGTGCTAAAGGTGCCCAGATGGCCATTTTCCAAAACTCAGGACATAAATAAAATATGGCAAAAAGAGCTCTGAGAACAAGGAGGAGATCAGGACCAACCTGCTTGTTGATCTGAGCAAGTTGCATCACAAGTCGGATTGACTCTGTGGCTTCTCCTGCTACGTTCTTCTCCACAGCAGCACATCCGTTTCAGTGGTCCTTCGCCAAACGGTATCTAACCTTGTGGAACTGTCTTCTGCTACAGCCTTCTGCCTAGTTTTTTTACATCCATTATGCTGACTAAGTCTGAATGTAGATACCTTCACCCAGCTTCAGCCCAAGGCCATCCGATGGTGACACTCTCTCCTCAGACACTTCCTGCAGCCTTGCCCAGCTGAACATTACCTTCTCAGAAATGTTTCTTCGGAAATGTTTCTAATACCAGAGGCAAACTTTGACCGGGCCCAATCCACTTCTTGTATCTGAACCACGCTCAATGTTGGTTGGCCTTAACTTTTTTGGGTGTTTTGATCTTTTAGGAGCTATTTTGGACCTTAAACTTTGCAAATTATAACTCTGTTTATACTGTTTGGATTTTTGTTGTTTTGGTGTCAAATCATTTATTAGAATATACTCTATTTTTCTAAATTGGTTTGGGACTTTTGTTTTGGTTCTGTTATCCCTTTATAACTGTTTGTGTGCTGTATAAATTCTTTACACGTTGCCTCTAAGTTAAGCCTGACTGCCTTTTGTGCCAAGCTACCCAGGGTTAAGCAGAGGTTAATTCAGTGACTTTTTGTGGTTCACTCTGCAAGGGATCGTAGCCATTGCTTGACCAGGGCTCACACCCCAGTTAGCCAACAATCCACTTACTCACATCCAAACTCTAAATAAGGCCCATAGTCTCTTCAGAACTCACTACATCACAGAACCATCTCAATTACTTCCAGTTTAAACATCGATGTGCACGTGCATGCACGCACACACACACATACACACACACACGCACAACTCTAGGGTGGTGTCACCTTTGCCACTGCACCAGGTGTTGACTTCCAGGTGGTCTCGTGTTTGCAAGTTTATTATGGTTTTAAAGCACCTGCTGCAGCGGTCCTTTCCTCCAGGAATTTCCAGGCAACAAAAAAATGACAAGATAACTCCTGTGATTAAAGTTCTTCCTGGAGAGTTTTCCAAGTTTTGTCTAGTTGTGGTTTTGACTCACTATAAAGTAGGGCAAAGGGTTAATATGCTTGTTGCAAAGAACGTGTACCATGCAGATTACAAAGTGCATATAATGTAAATAGGTCAGCCGGTTACTGCTTTTAAAAGCGGCATCCTTTTGATTCTTGCAATTTAGAATTTAAAATCCTAATACAGAACAGCGAGCCATTAACTTTCAGCAGAGAACTGCATGCAAACTGCAAAGTATGGATAGACCATAGATTAATGTTGCAAAAAGGGTTAATTTGTGCATAATTTAATTCTTATTATCAAGAAGAACCTTCAACTACGGTGTTCCTTTTTAAATTCTGAATTTGTGCTTCTCTAGACCAAGCACTCTTAAACCATACTGCTTACCAGTATGGATGACATGTCACTCCTACACGTGTAAGCCTCTGTCTTATCTAACATTTCCTATACACTGCTTTACAAAACTATGATTGATTGTCTCTTTGTATGTGTGATGGTACGAGTGGCGCTATAGAACCAATATAGGGGCATATCAACAACAACCGGCGATAATTATCGCTAAGCGCACTTAGCGCTAGGATAATTATCGCCGGCTAGCATTGATTTTTATCGCTGAGATAGCGTGCTATTAGCAACGCTTATCTCATCAGCGATAAAAATCCTGGCGCTAACTGGCTAACGTGAGATTATCGCTGGAAACCCAGCGATAATCTCACGTTACCTTGTTGATAGGGACAGACAAACTTAGCCATGATATCCTCCTTCCATAGGATATCATGGCTAAGTCAGAAAAATACCAGACGTAAAAAAGCAGCGTTAATCGCGGTTAGCGCTGCTTTTTTTGTCACTAACAGGGTTAGCGATATTCTTGATAATAGGAGAAATGTGGCTTAGCGACATTTCTCCTATTATTTTACTCTGGAACGCCCCCTTTGCATCTCATTAGAGATGCAAGGGGAAGCGTAGAGTAAAAGGGTGCTAACATGCAAATTTGCATGTTAGCACCCTGTTGTTGATAGGGTGCTAGTTTTATCTCTGCTTTTTTGGCTTTTAAAGCCAAAAAAGCAGAGATAAAGCCCTTGTTGATATGCCCCTAAATGATTCTGAGAGAGAGTGGTTATGGAGACTTTGGCACTGTTAACAGTGGCGTAACGATAATTGAGGGGGCCCCCCTGCAAGGTACGTGGAGGGGCCCCCTCCGGACTCTGTCAGGAGCTCCCCGGCCGAAGTGCAGTGCTGAGGGGGCCCCCTGGAGCGTGGGGGCCCCCCACACTGCGGGGGATGCGGGGCCTGTGTTACGCCCCTGACTGTTAAAGGGAGGTAGTGAGGAAATCCGTGGCGAAGGCAGTTGGGGGGGCAACAACGAACATTGTCGCCCCGGGCACCACCGTCGCTAAATCTGGTCCTGTACATATGAGCCAGTTTAGCACGGAGGTACATGTACTCATTCACCTGTTTATCACGAGCCCAGGCTTTCGTAAGGTAAATGTCACAGTCCTAAAACCCCAACAAAGGTTAGACATATACAGCAGACATCAAAACACTATGAGAACGTGGCAATCCGCTCACACAAACTTCGGTGTACAAACTTCCTAACAGAAAATACAGTAACTCTTAGGTCTCCAGATAAAGACCTTGTTATCTTTTTCTACCTCTTGGCTTCACAGGACAAACAGCACGTTCCTTTAAGATTCAACACAAATGAACTCATCCTTGTAAACTGAAACATTTAAATCGCAGGAGTATTTTCGGTTAATTTGGCAGATAAATGAGGCTAATGCAAGTTAAACGAATCCAATTTGAGATTATTCATACGAGGCAGAATATGACAAAAATGACATTCCATAACCCCATCGTTCATGCACTATTAAATATGTTAAATTTGCGAGGAGCAAGATTTCCATGTAAACAGCTGAGCCGAAATCAAAAAGGAATGCCATCTTCAGACGATTTTGACTTTAAGGAGAAACAATGTCTGCATTAATTCCGCTCGAAAGCGCATCTGCAGTAGAAAGGGAATCCAGTTATAGTGTGGCATTTAGACGCCATCCACCAGTTAAAAAAATAAAATGATTGCAGTGGTCAAAAAAAGGCAGGGTCATCGATTGCCACAGAGCTCTAACATACTACAAGCTTTGTTTTAAAATGGCGAAAGCCATGCACGCCTAATGTCATATCAATATGCACAGTTGCAGAAAAAGCACTTTCGGACATTGAATATACCCATAATGATCAAAGAAACACAGGATTTAAAGTAGGTAGGCACTCAGGGCCTCATTTATGAGGAATTGTCTTCTTGCTGCACTGCCCTATGCCAATGGGAAAGGGTAGGAATTTACTGAATTTATAAAACACACTGCATTCCTGTCCCTTCCCCCTGCGATGGTGCAGAATTCTCTTCCTAGCGCCAATGTAGGCACCCTTGCACCATGCTGCAGGGGTGCCTCAGTTGCAGGCAGGATTTTTTTCTGCAGGAGGGTGAACCTTCCAGCACAAAAACAAACCCGAGAGGTGTTTTCATCCTTCTAGGTGCAACAGAATGCATCAAACTTGGAAAGAAAAATAATGAGGTGGAATAAGAATATTTCTCCTCATTAGGCCTGCCCTGGGGAGGTATAAGGAGTTGGCTCTGTCCCAGGTTTATGAGATTATGTAAATCTGGGGCAGCGTTAATATCCATTGATGCTATGTAGGAAAACCCACCGCAACGCCCATGGAATGCCTCCTTGTAAAGGCATTCCATGGGCGTTGCGGTGGGTTGCAAGGCAGCATCTTGCGCTGCTTTGTCTTCCTGCTTATCTATGAGGCCATGCAAAGTCCCTCAGAGTAGCTTTGCGTTGCCTCGTAGACATGATTGAGAGCCTTACACCACTAGAGTGTCAAAAAATAACACACCTGCAGTGCAAGCCTCTCTGAAATAAGTCCCTCAGGCCCTGATTACGAAATTTTGCTGGAGCGTTGGCGCAGCAGTGCAAACCTCCGTGCCACCGCTCTGCCAAAGCTCCTGCTCCCCACTCGCCAGATTAGGACGTTTTCATATTCTGGCAGGTGGGCGGCGTGGTGGTCCCATGGTGATGGCTCTTTTAAAGGCGGCAATGCCATTAAAAAAGGCACTGCAATGGGACCGCACTGAAAAGTTCCTGCACGGCGTGGACTTGAAAGTCCATGCCGGGCAAGAACCTATGTGCATGCACACAGGGGGGCACATGTTATGCCCCCCTATGTGCATCCAAATTTGTTTGAGTTGCAGGGGGCCCCTGTAGGGCAACCTTTGTTTCCTTACCATCAGGGTTGTCGTGGTGGTGGAACCGCCATGAAAAGCCTGGCAGAGAGGAAACTTGCAATATGCTTGGCAGGATAGTGGCAGTCCCGTCATGCATATTGTGGCCTCCTATACCAGGGAACAGCAGCCTTTGACCGTGCACAACATGAGTTGGGAGCATCACCAGGCTTCCTGCCTGGGTGTAAGCCTTTACCCCCTGGGCACCCAGCCCCACCATGGTAAGAAAGTGGTTTATTAGTTCGGGAGGGTGTTGCTTCTTTTCAAATAATGTCCACAACTTTCTTGCAACTGGCAACCAAGGACCCTGTTGTCACACTTGATTCTTTCAAGGTAAAGTCGCGGGCCAATCAAAGGCCTACTCAGAGGAGGTGGTGTAGGCAAGTGCACCAGTCTGCAAAAACATAATGAACAACATCCAATAAGTCAGTGTGCAGTAAGTGATTTTAATTATAAAAAAGTACAATTGGGTAGGTGTAAATACCTATTGTGACACCCTTCTGACTGTTCCCACCCCAAGCGGCATGTACCCACCTTAACTCTATGATGTTCGAGACTAAAGGGCATATTTAGAACTTTTTAAAATTATTTAAGGATTTATGGAGTAATGTGAACAGCAATATCAAGGTTGATGTCATTTGAGACGTCATCAGTAATACAATTAATGATTTAATTTGAGATATCATCTGTGATGTCATCAATGATGCCATTTAGCATGTCATGAGTGATGTTATATGTACAGTCAACACAACACTAGAACATCATGTACCACTTGGCCTTCTTTTTAAGATAAGATAAGTTCTTACCACTGTGGGTACAACCCCCTCCCCCCACTGCGATCAGCATTGGGGCTTTGGCTGTGCTCAGTGGGGTTGGCTACAGGACTTGCCTCCTGCCTGCCACCAATCCTCCCTGGGAGCCCTAGCCCTCACCAATGTTATTAGTTGAGGAGAGTGTAGGTCCTTCTCAGTTAATAAGTCTGCAATCATTCATCTACTGGGAATCAAGCATCTCATTGGATTACTTGATTTTCTCTGGGTAGTGAGACAGAGCAGCCCAAGGCTGACTCAGGAGAAGTTGTCTGCGGGTTAGTACCCCAGACCGCAGGTACGCAAGAGCAATACATAATAAATCATTGTCCAGTCAATGATTTAACTTATGAAAAGGAAAAGTACTCCATTATGTACAACCTACTTAATACTATGTTTTAATTTACATAGAAATAGAAGTGGGCTTGTGGTTATAGATATGACGACTCCCTCTTAACAGTTCACACCCCTAGCAGGACCTGATCTCCATAATCACAATGCACAATGTACTCTCTCTCTCTCTCTCTCTCTCTCTCTCTCTCACCCCTGTGCCTGCCGCAATTAATGCCTGGGAGCTGAGGAAAGAGACAAAGGCACCAGCGGCTATCCTGGGATTTCAAAACCAACCTCCAAGACTATTGAGAAAATTCCTAGTGTCCCGACCAGAATGATGCAAAAACCCTTGTAACCATCTTGAAGACAGTGGCGGCAACCACAAACAACGGGCTGTTCAGGGGGTGGAGGGAAAGTTGGGGTAGTGCATGTGAAGAAGTGGGTTTAGAATATATAAAAATAAATATAAACTTACCTGAAGCCGACAGCCATATTACGATTCCTATTCTCTTTCTGGTCCCGGCAACCCCTGGAACAGACTCCAATCTAAGCAGTGCGGAGATTGGCCTGAGCAGGCTGAAAAGACCAGGCCAGGGAGTCAGTGGGAGTTTCTCCAGCCCGTATGTTCGATGCAGCCGGGCTAGAGAAACCTAAGTTAACATGTGCCTTTTGGTCAGCCTGAGACAGCAGACCAAAAACAAATGCGCACTTAGGGAGTGCACATAACACTCCTCCTTTCATGCCCAGCCTCGCACAAGCTGGTTTAGAGCCGTCAAATAAAATAATGGTAGAACATCCTTTTATTTTTCATTTGCTGGCTCTGAGCCAGGCAGTGGTGCGACGCTCCTCCTCCATTGCGTAGGAGCCACCCCTGCTTGAAAATAGAAAAAGTTGCATGAAAAATACATAGCACTGCTCATAATTTAAATGAGAAAGTTGAATACATTTTAAATATATCAGATGCACTTTTTAAGTAGCTCTGTGTTGAATGAGAATAACACATTATTACATCAGCCGAATTTAGATTTTCAGTTTGTAGACTCATATTTTTCGCAAAGGAATGGATCACTATAATGTTGGACAGGAAGACAAATTGCTTTCCCGAGGCTTAATATATCACGCGTGATTGAAGCAGCCCTGGCTTTGTAAAATATAGATATTGAGGGAGAAATATATTAATGTGGACCCTGTCTGAGCAAATAAAAAAAATCAATTACCACAACTTAGAATTTTAATTTGCAGTAAATGTGAAAAACAACATGGATTTTCAAACAGTCACAGGCAATGGATGCCACTATTGAACTATTAACTAATACATTATAAAAGGTGTCGTACTTTAATATTCGGGACCACGTAGGGAACAGGGCCCTACCCCTGTCTATCTTGGTATTAGCGAACCGCAAATGGTAAATGCGGCATGTACGAGTGCTTTACTTATCGTTCTAGCTATGAATGCACTGTGTACACGTTATTCTGCTCAACTACGCGGGTTCCATTTTGGAAGCAGTGGCCATCTTGTCATTGCCCTCACATAGGCTATAATGGAGCAAATACGGGCCTCACAGTACATGGGCTTCTTCTCTGACTTCTCTGTGACCTGGGCAGCTGGCTCTGCTGCCCCGGGTCAAACTGGTCTCACGAGCTCCCCTTCCTCTCTCCACCTGTGATTAGCATCAGGGCTTGACCCGTCATAAAACCCTTTCATTCTACACAAGCCCCTGGCTAATCTCTTTCGCACCTGGCTGTTCCCGCTTTATGACTTGGTTCCCAAAACAGGAGATGCTCATGTTTATTGGGGGGATCTGTTTACATGTAATGTGGGATCTGAACCTTGTTGTGTAAATCATTGTGGGCTGGCCGAACTGGAATGTGGGATGGTCATCATGACTCTGCCTTTTCTTTGTAATGTACACTTGCATATTGCCGTATCATAAAACCTAGGAATGTATGCTTGAGGCAGGAAAAAGGGTATTTAAGATGAAGTCCATTCCTATGATTTTCAGCAGTCTCCTGAGAACATACACGCTGTTGTACTTCTAGGATACCTGTCATTGGTCTGCAGCCAATAAACGATTCTTTGACTTCACCCAGAAGACTCTGTGTTTCTGTAGGTCCGGAACAGGGTGAACCCAGAAGTCATAGGGTGTGTGCCCCTGCACCGCTGGGTCTAAATTACCCAGTACTTCAGTTTGGCGCCCAACTCGGGACGATTTCAGCGGTACCAGTCCAAGCCAGAGGTTCGTGAGGAGCTTCGTGTGGAAATTCTGGAGGAAGGCCGCCACTTCATCGACCCCTGCATGTCGACGTGGTCCGAAAGTCTTTTCTGCGAGGTTCTCCGCGTCCCGACGGCTACGAAGGACTGCTGCCCTGATTAATCGACCTGTTTTGGACCCTTGACGAGTTTGAGAGAGCGAAACAATCGAGAGAGTCTTCTGGTGACGTCATCGATCAGCAATATTCAGTTAAGTATAAGTGGAGCGTCTCCCGTTTGTTTTGGTATCCCTCGGGATCGTTTGGTTTGATTTGGTAATAGGTGATTTGGTGTTTGCAAACCCCAAAGCCAGAGGACTCGTGTATTCACGAGAATATCGTAATCGATAATCCTTTGACGTTTGGATCTAGACTAGTGAGCGAAGATGCCTGGTTCTAGAATATTTGGTAGAATATTTTGTTTGGGTTGTGGAAGAGATTTCCAGCTGGAAGAATCATGCCCGGTTCCTCCGGTTGGAACTCCAACTTATGAGCTCTATGTAAAACATGGCGTAGGCCCCATTGCATATAACGAAGTATGGATCCACTACACCAGAAAAGACGGTGTTTTAAAATGGCCCCAAAATGGTAGTTTTGATACCGATATTTTAGATAATTTGGAAATTAAATTGTTTAAGAAGAAAGCCCGGCCGGCGATGTTTGACTCTTTCCGCTTATGGCGAAAGGAAGCCAAACAAAAGGAAATTAAGCTAGCGAAAAAGAATAAGAGAGAAAAAGGTATGACAGTAATGCAAGCAGCTGTACAATTTAAAGACAATGAGGAGGAGCAGATGAGCGAGCAATTACACAGGCAGCGCAAGTTAGGGATTGACAAATGTTACCCAGCTTTACCACATTCTAAGCAGAATGAGTTAGAAGAAAAGGAGAAAGATCCCTTGATGTCGCATTTGTTGAGTTCGCCACCCCCGTATGCGCAAAATGCCACGGCGCCTCCCCAGCTTGTGAATATGCCTCCTCCAGTCAATATGCCGCAAGCTTTGCCGCAACCGCCAGCTGCTTTGCAGCCGGCTCTTATCCCTGTAGCGCAACCCTCTCAAGGGTTGCCAGTTGTGTTTCCAACTGCCCCCGCACTTCCTGCGACTTTGCCTAATTCAGCAGCTGCCTCCCCTAACACTCTTCCTTGCACCACTCCAGTACCCGTTTCTACATCCTCTTTTCTTCCCTCTGTTTTTCCCCCTGTTTCCGCTTCAACTTCTCCTTCAGCGCGACAGCGTTTAGCTAATGTGGTTACTACATTAATGTCGCCTCTCTTTGAGTCGTCTGGTGCGACTCCTGGTTTACGGCGTAAGCAATTGCGTAGTCAATTGCCTAACCCTGATGAGAAAAAGGTAATAGACAGCATGGCGCGTAGATGGATTGTTTTCCCTTCATTGTATGATGTGGAATCAGTTGTCAGCGTTTTCCATCAATGGGATGCCCCAAAACAGAGATATGTGTTTGAGAAAATGTGCGAATTTCTCTGTGAAGAATTGGAGGATAGTGGTAAAAATCCGAGCCCGCAGGAATTGTGTAGAGTGAGGTTTGATTTTGGAACTGGTATAATCGTGGACCGCGATATAGATAAAGCAGTTGCAGTTGTATTGTCCTTCAGGAATGATGATTGTCAACAGTCATTGTTTGAACAAGATGTCCTTGTGGGGAAAAAGGTAAAAGCGCGACAATACCCCATGAGAGAAGTTCCCCCGGTATGGAAGGAAGCAGTCGCAGCTGTCGGCAACAACCCCGCTGTGCCAGCGCATTTCCAACGTGTTTGGGTGCATGTTCCATGGAAGCGCTCTGAGGTGTTAGCGCTTAAGCAGACATTACCCGATCCCCGTAAGAACCCAGCAGGTTATTATAAAGAGTTGTCACAAACAGCAGGATCATGCGTTATGAATTTGGCAGACATAGACATGTTGTTTGGTAATGTTGTTCCACAGCCTCTATGGGGGTCAATACGTAATGCAGATCACGATGCAGAACTAGGGGATACATGGGCTAACATTATTGCTGCTGATACTAGACAAACTGGTGGCGCGAAACCTGAGCCTTTAGTAGCTGAACTGCCTGGTAGAATCATCACATATATGAAGACACTAATGCCTGCGATGCGCGTAAATTGGGACAAGTTATCTGCATGCAAGCAGAAGAAAGATGAGACAGTGTCAGACTTCTTTACTAGGTTTGAAGAAACGTTTATTGACCACAGTGGGCAGGATATGAGTACTGAGGGTGGCCAACGGTTATTTGTGGATAAGTTTGTGCAGAATTTACTTCCTGACCTGTGTAAAAAGTTGAAAGATTCAGAGAGTTCTTGGGCTGTTTCTTCTTCAGCGCAAATACTGGCTACTGCACAGTATTATGAAAATAGAGATAAAGACGAGAAAGATAGGACAGAGAAGAAAACAAAGGAATTAAAGACAAAGGTCCTTTTACAGCAGGCCTATCCACCACGTGGAGGTCAGAATAATTATAGGCAACCCCAAGGTGTTTATCACCAACCCCAACAATTTCAGAACAATCAGCAAATGAATGGGTATTATCAACCACGTGTCCCTGTGGGTCCCAACCAATGTTCATACTGCAAAGAGGAAGGTCATTATAAATATAGTTGCCCTAAATTAATGCAACGGAACGGTAATGTGTATGGCGCTAGAGGTAGGGGTGGTCAGCAAGCTCCTAGAGGCAGAGGGCGTGGAAGTGTTCCCCAAAACGCGCGTCCTCTTCCGCCCCAAAGCGCCATTAATAGCTTTGATCAGCAAGCTAACGCGACTAGTAATACGGCCCAGTATTACAATAATGATTATTATGTGGAGGACGGTGATGCAGAAAGTAGTGATTACTAGGACAGCCATAGACAGAGAGAGGGAGTTGTTTCAGTGCCAGTGGATCAGAGTGGACCGTATGTTGATGTGACTACAGCAAATGTAACGGAGCCTTTTCTGCTAGACACTGGTGCTGCAAAGAGTTCAATCATGCATTCAAAACTCCCTGGCGCACCTTTGTCTGGCGATATAAATGTTTCAGTAGGTTTTTCTGGCGCCCCGGTTAGGAACCCGATTTCTAGTCCCATGTCACTTTCTGTTGGGCCTTGCGAGCTGAAAGCACCCCTGATTCTGACAACAGGTTGTGGTGAGAATTTGCTGGGATTAGATTTGTTGAAAAGATTGCATGCTACACTGTACTGTTCTCCTTCAGGAGTACAACTTACATTAGGCAAGAAAGTGATTTCCCCAATGTACTTGTCTAAAAACACAATGCCACCTGAATTGTCATCCCTTCCGGATGCCCTTTGGGCTACTGGTCCCAATGACGTGGGCCTCTTGGAGATACCGCCATACGTGGTGACTTTAAAGACTAATGTCAGACTGCCACGTATTCCCCAGTACAAAATCTCTAATGAAGGCCAGAAAGCATTGTTAGACATTGTCGGCGACTTGATTAATAAGGGTGTGATTGAAGAGACAAGAGGCAACGTTTGCAATAGTCCGATTTTACCTGTCTTAAAACGAACGGACCCTTCACAGCCACCTGTTTACAGATTTGTGATTGATCTTAGAGAGGTTAATAAGATTGTTGTGCCACAGTTTCCGGTTGTCCCTGATATAACTGCCTTGTTAACGATGATTCCAGCCTCTGCGGCATGGTTTTCAGTGATTGATTTAAAAAATGCTTTCTTTAGTATCCCAATTGCAGAAGAGAGCAGAGACATTTTTGGTTTTAGTCTGGGAGGCCGAAGCTTCCGCTTCAAACGCGCTCCCCAGGGCTACTGCGAGAGTCCATCCATATACAGTCAAGCTTTGAAAGCGCAGCTTGATGCACTTGTCTTACCTAGTGGCGCTATCCTGATTCAGTACGTGGACGATCTACTAATCGCCGCGGATACTGAGAAGATCTGTAAAGAAGCCACATTGTCATTGTTGCGCCATTTATCCGCTTTTCATCACAAAGTGTCTCTCTCTAAGCTGCAATATTGTCGACAAGAAGTGACCTACTTAGGTCATCTCTTATCGAAGGAGGGAAGGAAACTGACCCCAGAAAGAATTCAAGCCATTGCACAGTTGAGTGTGCCAAAAACACAGAGAGAAGTGCGTGCTTTCTTGGGCATCACTTCATATTGTAGGCATTGGATTCCTAGTTTTTCTTTGTTGGCAAAACCTTTATTAGCATTAACATGCAAAGACACACCGAATCCTATCCCATGGTCTGAAGAGTGCCAGAAAAGTTTTGTGGAATTGCGCAATGCATTGTGTTCAGCACCTGTGTTGGGCACTCCTGACTATAGCAAGCCTTTTACATGATATGTTCACGAAAAAGATGGATGTGCGTTGTCAGTGTTAACACAGCCTTTTGGCGACAGACCGCGCCCATGCGCGTATTTTTCATCCACCTTGGACCCTGTAGCGAGGGCATTGCCAAGCTGTCTGAGAGCGACAGCTGCTGCAGCAATGTCTATCCGACAATCTGCTGGTCTGGTAATGGACAACACATTGATCGTTATGGTCCCACACGCTGTAGACACATTATTAAATAGGACCAAGACACAACACTTGACTAGTGCGCGATTATCAGGGTATGAACTCACACTGTTAGCGAATCATATACACATAAAAAGATGTAATACGCTGAATCCAGCTACGTTATTGCCAATTCCAGCAGATTCAGATGAGATTGAGCAACATGATTGTCTGTTCAGAACAGAAGAAGAGACGAAAGGGAGAGTAGATTTAAAAGATACTCCCCTGACTGAGTGTGATGGTACTTTATGGGTGGATGGTTCATGCTTCAAACTCCCTAATGGTGACACGACTGCTGCATATGCTATCACGACTTTACACACGGTCGTGGAAACTGCACGAGTGCCACATAATTCGGCCCAAGCAGCAGAATTAATTGCCCTCACGAGAGCATGCGTGTTGTCTGAAGGAATGAGAGTTAATATATACACAGATAGCCAGTACGCCTTTGGCGTGGCTCATAATTTTGGACGACTGTGGAAAGAGCGTGGGTTCCTGACGTCACATGGAGCTAAAATTCAGAATGGCAAGTTGGTGAATGATCTCCTTGAGTCACTGACCCTACCGTTGCAAGTTGCAATCATGAAATGCAGTGCGCACAGGAAAGTTACAGATGATGTTGGACGTGGGAATGCGTTTGCTGATGAGACCGCGAAAGAAACAGCACAGAATGTGAAGACTAGAATGTATGTTGCAGGCCCCGCAAGATGGGTTAATGATGTTGGAATGTGTGAGAACACAATAGAGAGTGTGAAGTCGCTTCAGGCTGAAGCCACAGAGGAAGAGTTAAGCAAGTGGAGAGAGAGTATGGGTAAGTTGGATGAGAATGGTTGTTGGATTGATCTGACAGAACATAAGCGATGGTTGTTGCCTGATGCATATGTGCTTCCAGTGGTTACTATGGCACATGGAATGGCACATATCAGTACGAAAGGTATCTGTAAGTTGTTGGCTCCAGTATGGCAGAATGCTGGGATTCCCAAGTGTGCAGAGAATGTGGTCAAGAATTGCATGGTATGCTTGAAATACAACCCTGGTAGGGGAACCCCAACTCCGGCTGGTCACTTTGCACCCCCATCATGTCCATTCGAAGTTTTGCAGCTGGACTTTATTCACATGGAAAGATGCAACAACCTGAAATATGTACTGGTGGTTGTTTGTGCTTTCTCAAAATGGATAGAGGCTTATCCTCTGAAAGATAACACTGCCCTATCCACAGCCAAAGCCCTTGTGAAAGAGTTTTTCCCTAGGTTTGGAATGCCAAGAATGGTGTGGTGTGATAATGGAAGTGAGTTTGTGGGTAAAGTGATGAAGAACGTATGTGAAGGTTTAGGCATAAGGCAGAAATTCCACGCTGCAAATCACCCCCAATCAGTTGGACTAGTAGAGCGCTACAATGGAGCCTTAAAGCTCAAGCTGGCCAAAATCCAGGCGAGCACCGGTCTTAAATGGCCTGACGCCCTGCCTTTAGCACTCCTGTCCACCAGAATGACCATACACTCACGAGTGGGACTTAGTCCCTATGAAGTAGTCTTTGGCCGCCCGGCCAACGTATGGGGTGTGCCAAGGCCTACGAAGTTCAGTGAGATTGAGCATCCAGTACTGCTCGATTACCTGTATGATTTGACTGTTAAACTGCGTGTTTTGCACCAACAGGTACATGATACTCTTCCCCAAGCTTCTGAACCTCCTGGACACCCTATCAACCCTGGTTCGTGGGTCCTGGTCCGGAATTTCCAGCGTAAGGGCAACGACGAGCCTCGCTGGATCGGCCCTCATCTTGTGCTTCTGTCGACGAGATCAGCAGTGCGAGTGAAAGGGAAGAAGCACTGGATTCATGGTACTCACTGCAAGGTAGTTCCCTTGCCTCTGCCATATGACCAGTGGGTCAAGGAGGGTATCGCCGACACTGAGACAGACACTGTACCTCGTTTTGTACCATTCAGTGACGCACGCCTAAAAGACACAGCTTCAGTCCAAGAGAGTGACAATATTCTGCAGGAAGCTGTGCCACCATCAAATCGACTGGACACCACTGAGCCTGAACTTTTGTTCCAAGACCAAACGGCACCTGGCCATCTCCGCTATAATTTGAGACCCAGGCCCATGGACAAATAAAGATTTCCTTACCATTTCCTTTTTGGACACTTTTTGCTCTCCCATCTGAAGGACTTTCTTGATTTTTGTTTTTCGAACCACCATCCGGGTTCTGCCGCAGGGTCGCGGTGCCAAGACTTTGGGGTACAGGCCGAAGACACTAGGTCGACGGTTCTGGTTGGTCTAGGGCGTTTCCCTGGACTGACAGGCGTACTCCTTAGCAGAAGAAACTCATCCGCCGCGAGCGGCCCGAGTAGAGGATGGAGTTTTTTAAGATGGAGAGACCGATTGAGGAAATGAACTTTAAAACCAGAATGTGTAGAATTGTAAAAAGTAAATGTTTTGTCTTTTTGTGCCTTTTTACACTGTGTAGTATTATGATGTTTATTGTAGGATTTGTGTTTTTCTCCACTCAAAAGCCCATTGCACCCACTGAACAGCCTATACCTCTTTCTACTGCCTCCTCTCACTCTTTTCACCCTTTGCCTGAACACGAACAGACCAGACGATCGGAGTTTGTAAATAACTCGTTTATCCAGCTCTTGCACCAGCACCAACTAGTAGTGAATACGACCAATTGCTGGGTGTGTGGGTTAATGCCACATACCATTAACAAGGGTATTCCTTATTTGGTGCTGCCATATAGTTATAATGGATCGTCATGGGCATTCCAGACCATGTTTCTCTACGCCCTAGAGACATACTCCCCTCGCCAACCGCGTTCCATCAGACCTGGTACAAATAATAAAGCCTTAGTGAAAGGAATTGCCGATATGAGTAGGGATATTGATGCATACTCATCCATTCCCAAAGAAGAGTTGAGACCTTATGTAGGATGGAACGCGACGGGGTATAGTATTAGTCTGGGTGAAAGACAGCGAAAAATCTCATCTCCAATCTGGGTCGTACCCCACATGGGTCGGTTCTGCTTACAGGGTAATGGTCAGAATCCAAGGGCTCAACTGGGAAGGAGTGACTGCACTGAAACGTACACTTTCCCGTCACAGTTTTCCCCTGCGTTTTTAACTGCCAAGGGTACATATTTCATCTGTAATGACCGAGCATATACATGGTTGCCCCCTGATTTCTCGGGCACATGTTATATTGCGAACTTGCTACCGCCGACATTTACTGCCGCCTCCGACTATCACAAGACCAGAGTTGTGAGAGGTGTGATTAGTAAGGAGGACACTGCCGGTCAGGAAGCGGGAGACTTCTTCTTGGGTTTCCTGCCGTTTTGGGGACCTATGGTCAATAGTAGGAACCTGAGACAGCTGACTCGTGTGGTTGAATCCACCGTTAATGTAACGGCTGGTGCCCTTGGTAATTTGACAGCTGAGCTCCAAGCGGATCGCCTTATGACTTTGCAGAACCGCATGGTTCTAGACGTTATTCTTGCAGACCGCGGTGGGGTATGCAGGGTTATCCAATCCAGTTGCTGCATTTTCATACCAGATAATGCTCCAACAGTGTATCAAGCCATCTCCAAACTCCATAAAATATCTGAATCCATACACGTGGATAAGGGAGATTGGTCACTGGTGGGGTGGTTCTGGGAACTGATATCTGCCTGGGGTTGGAAAGTTCTGATGGTCATTGGAATGATCTTAGCCATTCTTTTCCTGTTCTGTCTGTGTATACAGTGTGCTCCTGCGATATGTGGCCTCTGTGCTACCTTATGTGTAAGGAAACCTGTATCGAGGGACAAGCTAAGTAATAGGATGATGCTACAGCAACATCTCCATGACTTCGTGAACATTGACCTAGACTCGGATTAAGATGAGTATAGTGATTGCCTATGTAAGGGCAAAAGGAGGGTCTGTCGTACTTTAATATTCGGGACCACGTAGGGAACAGGGCCCTACCCCTGTCTATCTTGGTATTAGCGAACCGCAAATGGTAAATGCGGCATGTACGAGTGCTTTACTTATCGTTCTAGCTATGAATGCACTGTGTACACGTTATTCTGCTCAACTACGCGGGTTCCATTTTGGAAGCAGTGGCCATCTTGTCATTGCCCTCACATAGGCTATAATGGAGCAAATACGGGCCTCACAGTACATGGGCTTCTTCTCTGACTTCTCTGTGACCTGGGCAGCTGGCTCTGCTGCCCCGGGTCAAACTGGTCTCACGAGCTCCCCTTCCTCTCTCCACCTGTGATTAGCATCAGGGCTTGACCCGTCATAAAACCCTTTCATTCTACACAAGCCCCTGGCTAATCTCTTTCGCACCTGGCTGTTCCCGCTTTATGACTTGGTTCCCAAAACAGGAGATGCTCATGTTTATTGGGGGGATCTGTTTACATGTAATGTGGGATCTGAACCTTGTTGTGTAAATCATTGTGGGCTGGCCGAACTGGAATGTGGGATGGTCATCATGACTCTGCCTTTTCTTTGTAATGTACACTTGCATATTGCCGTATCATAAAACCTAGGAATGTATGCTTGAGGCAGGAAAAAGGGTATTTAAGATGAAGTCCATTCCTATGATTTTCAGCAGTCTCCTGAGAACATACACGCTGTTGTACTTCTAGGATACCTGTCATTGGTCTGCAGCCAATAAACGATTCTTTGACTTCACCCAGAAGACTCTGTGTTTCTGTAGGTCCGGAACAGGGTGAACCCAGAAGTCATAGGGTGTGTGCCCCTGCACCGCTGGGTCTAAATTACCCAGTACTTCAAAGGCAATTTGAAATTGTGTCCGTGAGCCAATAGCGTGACTACAGCGATTATCCGTGTGAAACCTGAAATACATTTTAGAATAATGCATCACACGCAGCACCATCTTACTGTCCATAGTCAGAAGGAATGTAGTAAAATGTGATTACAATGACTGTTTATCTCTTACGCTGAAGTATATCACCGATAACATTAGCATTGTCACAAAATTAGTAAACCTGGAATATTGTGGTACATCTAATTCTAAAATGTAGGCCCTGATTTACAACTGCTTTGCATCGGGGGTCATTCCATGGATGGTGCATGCAACCAACCATGGGGCATATTATCAAGGACGGTGTTAAAATTATCGCCGGTTTAGCGGCAGAAAATTGCCCCTAAAGCGGCGATAATGTGCTTGATAATATGCCCTAGAGAATTCCAATAGAAGCCCAAGTTCACACCAGAACATGGGCTTCTATTGGAATTCTCAAGGGCCTATAATCAAGCCCATTATCGCCGCTTTAGCTGCACTTTTCTGCCGCTAAACCGGCGATAATTTTTAACGCCGTTCTTGATAATATGCCCCCATATTTTTTATGCAAATCCCTACCTACAAAGAAATGTAGACAGGGATTTGCACCAAAACCCTTTGCCTTCTCTACTGCATTCTACATCACACATACAAAAAGGGAAAACATGATTTTGTTTAGCACAAAAACATTGCTGACCATCATGCAGACACCCTTGCAGTGTGGTGCAAGGGTGTCTGCATCAAATGCTGCCAAAAATGTGTCAGCGGAAGGGTAGAGCAGAAATGCACTACTTCTTATTTTATATATGGTGCAGTTCTATTCTCTCTCCTTCATGTATGTACAGCACAACTTTCCTTGCTGTGCTGTGTAAATCTGTCCCACAATATATTTTTCTAAGTTCTTTAAAAGCCCTTAAAAATACTCACCAGTTACGACACGGTGACTGGGTCACACATGCGTTACTTTGGATAATCATCACACTTTTTATTTGGTCATTCATGAAAATATGAATAACATTTATTCCAAACTAGTAGACCGCTAACGGAGTTGGTCACTCGATATGCCATGTTGGATTAACACTATACGAGTTTAGCTTACATCAAGTTAGATACTTGTTTAACTGGTAAGACTAGTTTACTGTGTCACAACCTTAAATGAAATAGAATTTATAGACACTTTTGGATTAAAAACAAACATATCATGCAACAGACATATTAAAAAACATATGAAAAATATAAAAGGACAACATTTTCCCAAACATAGTGCCAGTTTTAGAGTTTGCTGGATGGGTTACACTGTCACACATGTGATCGATATCCCATCTGCATTATTACAAGTCTATTCTATCCTGTGACACTCATAATAAGACGGACGGGATATCCGTCAAGTTTGTGTTGCAATAATCTGCCTGCCAAACTCTGAATCAACCTATAGAGGGAAAAGTGCAAAGTGCATAAATACTCTAAAATATGAAAGGGTTAATATGAGTGGTAAATATCTCAACATGGTAAGTTGATAATTTTATCAACGCACCTTACTCCCTGTTGGCTCTTTTGTTCTTTATGTTTTCTCAACCTTCAAAAGAAAGAACATTCAAAACTGCGAAGAGGCAGGGCCATCCATCT
This sequence comes from Triturus cristatus, assembly GCF_964204655.1. NCBI lineage: Eukaryota > Metazoa > Chordata > Amphibia > Caudata > Salamandridae > Triturus > Triturus cristatus. The sequence goes on from NC_140589.1 coordinate 847,186,726, forward strand.
CAGAGAGCTCAAAGATCCAGAGATTCCAGCTATTTCAAGGTATCATGAACACTATTCATTTTGTAAGCCATCATCATATGTTCCTTACAGGTATTTTGTTTGTTTGGGGATTTCTAAAGCATGAACATAGCAGGCTAGTAAAAGAGTGCTATGCAGAGTGCAAGCCCTAGTTGGGATACATGGGTCGAGAGACAGAGGGATGAAGTAATGATAGTAGAAAGAGAGTCCACTTATCTTGGGTAGTGGTCATTGAATAGATGAGTTTTCAGTTTCTTTCTCAATTGCTGGAGGTATAATGCAGTCCAGATTTTGGAGGGGTTATATTTCCAGATCCTGTAGGTGTGAGCGGAGAAGTCTTATGGTCGTATATTTTTCCCAATAGCAGTGTTTATTCTCTACTCAGGATGTCAGAGCTGCTCATCTGGCACTGTTCTACAGATATTGTTAATTTGTCAGCTAGTTACACAGGGTTCTAGGTGTAGAAGGACTTGTAAGTGATGCAGTTGGTCTTGCAGATGATTCAGGTTTGCAGGGGTAGCCAATGTAGATCCTTTAGCATGAGGGTGATGTGGCTGGATTTCTTTTGATGAGCCATGCGGTTGTGTGATGGAATCCTTTAATATGAGCAAGGGTGGTCTCTGGTATGCCATTAAGCAAGACATTGCTTCCATCTAGGTGGATGAGGACTGGGGCTTGAACTGTCACACTGAAGACTTCTCCTGGGTGAAAGTGTTGCGAGATAGTTGAAACAAGGCTCATTTGAGATAGAGTTTCGAGCTGTGGGTGAATCTAAGGAATGCGGCATATTCTGTGGACCAGCATAAATTTGGCTCCACCCTCGTTATTATTGATTAGGCCACATATACTTATTTTAAGGGCCTTATGTATTTATGTGGTATAATGTGACTAATGAGGTGAAGTGCACTTAAAGCCATATAGAAAGGGCATTTGCCATGTAATCTCAACATTTATATTTGTGTACACCAATGCTTTCCTTACAGTAACAATGAATAGCAGTTCTCATGTATATTTTCACGAGTGTGTTTTATTAATATTGATTAATCTTCATTTGTTTATGTATTTACACAGAGCTATTCTGTTTTCATTATATAATGGAGCGTGTTTCCAACAGAATTGTATTTTACACTTATAATGTGACTGTCTATATATTTGAATTATTGCAGTTACAACGTATTTTGAAGTCTTGGCTTTACTAACTTGACCAAAGGCCTTAAGAATTTGGGTTTTACAATATTTAACCTTCAATGTGAATGTTTTCTTTGGGTGCAGTGTTTTTCTTCCCTCTTCAGGTGCCTGGTAAAACGATCTAAAGAATAGAGAAAGGCACACTGTGTGAACAAGATAGGAAAGCCTGAAGGGAGTTGAGGGTGATAAAAATTAACAAGCAGAAGGGAGGACTACTGTCTGTGCGGAATTCTGAGATGGAATCCAAGGTCACTTCGAATATGTGGCTCAAAGAAGAAGAGTTACGAGTGTGTCTGTCAAGAGAGCACTGTTTGAAGGTGGTCACTAATTGGACCTTTGAAAACTGATTTCGAGGGGTCTCTTGTGATTTTAAGTAGGCAATGTTCTTTGGCTTTATTCAGAGATTCCTTTCAGTCTAGGAGAGTTACAGACCTCTATGTGCTACTCTCATTGCATTTTCCTATGCAATACTTTTACTTTAGTGAACGTGTACCAAAGTTCTGCTATGCTGACACATTTCTATTCTTATGGATGTAATTGGGATTTCATTTAGCATTCTTTAGTGTAGGTTAGCTGAGAATTTAGAATCCCTCATGCATTATAGGCAGGAGGATCGCCACTTCCAATCTCAAAACCATACTGTGTTCCGAATACTTTGTACTATCACTACTGAAGTCCTAATCTGTTACTTGCTATTGAGTATAATTTTGTATGCCGTTTCGGCTTCAATTTGATAATGTTGTATTGCTATGCAGTATTTGTGGGAGTGAATTATATTACTTTGGCTTGGAATTTGTCATAAATCCAACTTGATTCTATGTATTTACTCTGAGCTTTACTGTGTGATCAAATGGGTTGCACTGTAATTGTGAATCTGAACTGAGCCTAACTCTTTAATTCCTCAAGCACTACTCAAAATGTGGGTTGCAGGGGAGTAAGAAAAATGGACCATCCCCTCTGTGTCTGCATCTGTTAGTTGGGTTATGAAGTCTGTTAGATTTAAGTTGTAGAGTCAACTCTGAATCAGGGAACATATAGCATTGTTACCAAAGAGAAGAAATTCAGTCTTCATGAGTTTTACCATACAATGTTTTGTTGGTATCCAGGATTAGATGCATTTGAGGAAGGCTTTGATTCTGTTATTAGTTGAGAAGATTGTGAGTTTTCAAGGGGTTGATTAATTTTGGATGGTTGACAGTGTAGAAAGCGGCTGAGACCAGAAGGTGAGGGTAATTCTCTTATTGAGGAATAGGGCATTGGCGACTACTAATATTACAGCATGGTCTAAAATACTGTGTACAAAAATATCATGGAGCAAAATATCTTTGCAAAAATATTGTTAACCCTAATATCAGCTTTCTTTAACTCCTATAAAAGGGCACAAATATCAGCAAGAAGAATATCACCAATAAACATATGATGAAATAAATATGACCAACACAAAAACATAGGAAATATAGAACATATTTATATTGAGAACTTTGTCAAAAGAAATACAACATAAATTTCATTAAAAAAATTATCAAATAATATCTCATAAAGAATACACCAAAATAACTGAAACATTTGATAAGCTTCTAAAACTCAAAATAAAAGGAATGTGAAAATATTACCAGATAGAAAAAATGAATTATCATCTTCCATAAAAGGTCAAAAACATGAAATAACTAACTGCTACAGAGTACATTAACTTTAGAAGGGTGGCACACATCGTTCTAATGCTGACTTGGCAGGAGTCAATGCAACACAGTGGCAGTTTACAGAGATGATAAAAAAGGAGCAAAGTTATCAAGAATTGAATGCAGCACAATCCCTAGCACAACAATGTAGTCCAAAGTAGGTAAACAAATAAAACAAATACACAACATACTATCTAGTAAAGGACTATTTACAAACATTGAAGGCTTACAATGTTGGAGTTCGTTCACAAAAAACAAAATAAAACACAACATCAAAAAATAATATAACACAAATATATAGTCAATAATTTGCATTAGAATATGTTTAAAACTATTATAATAATGTATTTATAATTTTTCAGGATCAATCTAACCTCTTACATCGAATATAGAAAGATTCTGAATAACCTGATTAAATTAATATTATAATAATTATTGAAAACGAACAAAATACAACTGAAATTAATATGAACATTTTACTTAAAACATTTACGTTCTTAACATACAAATAATAATACATTCTAACAAAATATCCAATAAATATAGTTAACATTTTTATAAAATGTAGCATTATCATAATATAGCAACAATTCACAGGTGCCAAAATACAAATACCATATTACAGTACAAAATAACATTGATGTATAAACACACATATCTGACTCAATATTACATGTTAAAATTGTATTTTAAAAAAGCTACCCTAATAATAACCTGTAATAGTGTATGAGAGATTACAGTAATGCAAATTATACACACATATGTATATGCTACTTACTTTGTAAACTGGAATCTTGATTATTAATGTTCATAGAAGCTATGGGGCTGATTATGAGTTTGGCGCAGCGGCGCAGGCTAAATGCCGTCTCTGCTATGCCAAAGCCACACAAGCACCACCGAATGTATTACGAGTTGAAAATATGCAACGCGTAATATGGTCAGCGGTCCTTTGGCCATTCCCATGGCAGTACCTTGAAAGCAGGCACCACAATGGAAACAGCCAAAATGTTTCAGCACAGCACTGACAGTGGCTTTGATGCCATGCTGGAACTGGGGGGAATACAGACATGGGGCACACGTTGTGCCCCCCCGAATGTATCTCCATGGCATGGGGGGCTTGGGGGCCCTGTAGGGCCCCCTTTGTTCTTGCACCACTTGCTTTTTCATGGCGGGGCTCCACCATGTTAAGCAGGATTGCACCAGTCCCTGCTCAGCATGATGCTCCTGCGCCACTGCCAGGGAACGTCTGTTCCTTGGCACAGCAGGTGGTCCACTTTGTAAGTCATAATCGGCAAAGCGGTGGACCGCCACGCCTGCTCCACCGTGAGTCTGGTGGTCGCAAGACAGCCAGACTCATAACCAAGCCCTATATGGCTTAATATACACTTTTAAATATATACTATATTAACCTTTATTAACAGCTTTCAATTTTGAGAGAGTTTAAATTTACTATTCCCAACAAAAACCTAAAAAACATTGTGGAAGGCTTTGGATTTTGGAGTAGTCAGATTTACTATTCTCACTCAACTTAAGCAACATTGGGAAAGCTTTGGACTCTAGACGGTTTAGATTTCCCAACCCACTTCAATGTGCACAAAAGTAAAGAAAATGTGAGAATTTGAATAAGTCAGATTTACTGTTCCCATTACATGTAAACAACATTAGAGAAAGTGCTGGACTCTGGATGGATCAGAATTATTATTCCCAGTCCAAACTATGTAACATTGGGGAAAGAAATGGGATTTGTAAAATTCAGCTTTAGTATTCCTACTCCAATCTAGACAATGTTAAGCACACAGTGGAGTTGCATGGAGTAACGTGGCATCCAATGGAATAGCATAGAATGGAGTGGCGTGTGGCATACACCAGAGTGACGTAGAGTGGATACAATGAAACAGCATACAGGTAAGTCTTATACAGTGTAGTGGCTTATAGTGGTTTTATACAGCCGATTACATTTTTAACCTCACTTTTTAATTGCATGTTTTTGAACATTTTGCATTTTTCCACATACTATTTAAAAAAATCTTCTTAGTTCCCTTACCAGCAGCTCTTCTCTCTTTAAGCACATACTCTGCTTCATGTTTCATTTCACTGTCAGTTGTAATCAGATAGTGCTGTTTCCTCTGTTATTTTCTTGTTTCTCTCTTTTTGGGCATTTTAAATCTTCCTTTGTAAATGCACAATCGATGTCTGAAAAGCAAATGAAGAATACATTTAGCTTTATATTACATACTATTAAATTATAGACTGTACGCAATTAATTGTGTACATAAGTAGTTATATCAGAGTATAACAGGCAGCATAAGTCTATCACTTTGGTTGTATAAATACGTTTAAGAGTTAGTTCTTGAATGAATTAATTGGTTGTGTCAGTACTTCAGTACATATCTGAGTGAATGTATCAGTCAGTTTGTGGGTGTCACTGGATGTGTGAGTAACTATGTCACTGTGTGACTGGCTCTCTTAGTAACCCTATAGGTGTGTAAATGTGTATGTAAATGGCTGTATGGATTGCTTACTGGTTCTGTTAGTGAGTGTTGGGGTATGTAACTAAGGGCCATATTCTCAAGGAGCTCTCGCCGAGGTAACATCCCATAACACCAGTTTACCCGCGATAGCAGGCGCAAAAAACATTGCCATAGATGGCCCCGGCAACTATCACTAATGAGATGCAGAGTAGGCGTTCCCATGCAAAAAGCCCCGACAACACCACTCCTCAACATTCTCAATGACCAGGCACATCTGCGAAAAGACCACAAAACATATGATAATGCGCGTTAGCAGCAGGAAACTAACACCTGCTCTGACCTGGTGTAAAGTCGGACGACAACCGGCAGCAGCCAAGAGAGCACAGCCCAAAGTCAAACATGAAGAAAAACAGATGCCTCCGAGCAAGTGAACATGCAGCCCGGAGCCCCAAGAGGGCAACAACACCCACCGCCACCACACTCAGGACCACAACCCCCCCCCAAATCCCCCCGACCACCACAGAGGCCGCACAGACAAAGACAGCGGACCCACAGCAAACGCACCAGCCTCACAGACTTAACACCAGAGAATGCCATTGCCCACTACAGGCTCAAAAGGACAACCATCCTATGCATCCTGACCATCATCGCCCAACAGGCCGATGGCACCAACACAGCAGACAACCAATATCCCACCCCACACAAAGCTGCTGGCTGTGCTGCACCTGTTGGCCTCTGGTACTCCCCAACCATCACCCGCCAGAGTCGGAGGAGTAACACAGCCAGCCGCATCCAAGTCCCTCACACCTGTCCTGGATGCCATCATCAGCCTGGTACCCCAGTATCTATACGTCCACCACAATGCGCAGGATCCGCTGGAGACCGAGCAAGGGCCATACGCCATAGCTGGATGCACGCACGTATTGGGGGCAAGCAGAACACACATGTCCTACTTGTGCCCCCTTGGTGACACAGCACACAATCACCGCAACAGAAAGCACACAACTGACATCAATGTGCAGGCAACATCTGAACACGTGGAATCTCCACCAACGTCGTCGCCAAATACCCAGCCAGTGTGCATGATTCCTTCATCCTCTGACAGTCCATCATCAACCAGCACTTCCAGGATGGCACCAATGGGAATGCACTGACTGTTGTCAAGTACCAAATGAACAACCCACACACCTCAACTCCACAACCATGCAACTCACAACTCTGGCAATGCACACGTTACAAAATCACATACAACATGCAAAACAACATGCCCACCCACCAGACACGATAGAACAACTTACAATGGTAACCTGGGCAAGCCATGAACATGAGCCATCAACAGCATGGCACCTCAGCCACACAATGGCGGAATGTGGGGAGAGGTGGGAAGCAGGCATGTGTGAAGGAGGCAGGAGAACCATGATTGGGAAAGTACACAATGCCAAGAGTGGTGGCAATGTGCTGGACAGACCACAGTATACATAACACACCCATGTCCATGGCAACATACAAGGCTGGTGTATGGAGTGTAGTGGACAGTGGACGCAACCATGTCACCCCAGCCAGTGGAGGAGTTTGCGGAAATGTTGCCTGTTACATCCCCCCGTAAGTGTGGCCCGGCATACGCTAGGCCAGCGTAGGGGTGTGAATAAAAAGCACGTAGCCCTGGGCGTGGTCTTCTTCCGTAATGCCCAACGTCTCTGTCAGGGCAGCAGCGCCTCTCACCCTGCCACAAGTCCTACGCCGTCCTCATGAGCGGATTTGCCTGCGATCCTGTGCGCCTGCCATTCCCTGGACTGCTGGACCCGGAACCCGACAGGCCTGCCCCAGCGCAGCCAGGCCACACTGATCACCTGCCGACACTGGCGTGTGTCATGGAGGGCCCACCACGTGCTAGCGCACGCTCAAAGCCCAAGGTCCGCGAACGTGGCAGGCTCCTCAGACCATAATGGCCTCCACAACACAGGCCCGCTTTACTCCTTTCTCGTTGACGTACTCTACTGCTGCATCCGGCCTACACTACGGTCAAGTAGGTCACACATTTGGAACTGAGTCTTGATTACACCATAGCAGAGTACATATTTTCATTGCAGATTTTATATCAGTGTACTAACTTTGATGTGGTGCCACCAACTCTGTGCATGGCATTCCTACGACATATGTCTGTTGTCCCCTGCTGACTACTTCTTTCGGACTACACTACGGACAAGTAGGTCACACATTTGGAAATGAGTCTTGATTACACCATGACAGTGAACATTATTTAAGGCAGAGTTTATGTCAATATACTCCCTTAGATGTGGTGCCACCAAGTCTGTGCATAGCATTACAACCACACGTGTCTGCGGGCCTACGTGGACTCCTGCCCTCAGCCTATGCTGCACATGAGTATGTCACAGAATTGGAACTGAACATCAGTTATTCAAAGGCAGAATACATATCATTGCACGCAAGGAGAGGTGTAAGAGGATGACGTGTTGCAGTCCAGAGGGAATAGGATCATCGTTACGGAGGTGATTGAACACTACCGACAACTGCGCTGGTGTCACTAACTAAGACACATGGACGTGGCCCAATGCTGACCGATGCCTCCGGCCTACACTGTGGTCCAGTAGGTCACAGAGTCTTGATTTAGCAATGGCGGAGTTCTTATCAGTGTACCGGCATCATCGCAGACTGCACCCCCTCCCAGTGCCACTAAGCCTGTTCCCCAACATTCATGGACACTCTGGTCGTACATTGGTGCAGTCTGAGTCTATGGACTAGGAGGTAGTTTTCATCCTCATGTGGCTGTCACCGAATTGGTGGTGGCAACGAGGCTGTCGCTGTCCACTCCTCCATTTGCTGCTTCTGGATAACATCAGACCTCTGCATCATGCCCTGGAGGAGATCTTCCACTGTCTCCTGCAACCCTCTGCCTCATTCACCTCGGACATCGATGTGGACCCGCCCAGTCCACGTGGCCCTACCTCAGTGCACCGCAAGTCACCGTCCCATGGCCATGTGCCTGTGCCGACTGCTGTGCATCCGTGGCCACATCAGGGACCCTGTCTGAATGAATATTGGATAACCTCTGTGACGGTGGTCCTGGTGTCATCGACGCCATGTGCTTGTGGCCCTGCACTGTCCGCTGCCTCCGGCCTCAACTGCGGACCACCAGGGCTCACACATCAAATCGAGTTCAGACCGGGCCAGACGTCGTATCACCGCAGGAGGCACACGCCACCATCGCAAGGCCCAACTCCATCCACCATCTGCTAGAGTCAAAACAGTGTACTGGCAGACTAACGGAGTTGCTCATACCTGTCGTGGATGCCATCATCTGCCTAATCCCCTGCTCAGCACTCCAGGTGCCACTGACTCAGTGCACCGCAACCCATGGACTGTTACTGATTGAGTTTTTTGCTGTGGAGAGGTTGCACAGCAATGTCACCTCAGGCAGAGTGGGAGACCTGGGACGTTGATGAGGAAGTTGATGCAGGTGTAACACACCCATCTGCATCTGCATCATGACTAACCCGAAGGGACACAATCCTAGCAGTTTCTTCACATGAGCACACTCATCTCTAGTGCCCTAACCTCAGTGTACTGCAACTCAAGGACACTTCTGTTTGAATGTTGGGTGACTGCTGTCCTTGCTCCGGCTCCCTCCTTGTTGCTCAGCAGTTGACTCTGTTATGCTGGTGTTTTCTATTTCCGTTTTAATAGTTTTCACTGTGAAAGTTGTTGCCAGCACCAAACACTCCGTGTGGGCTGGCTTATACTCACCTCACACACATCCAGCACAGGCGTCACTGCACATGTGGCTCTGCCAATAAAGGGGCTGGGCGCACGTGCCTGTAGCCAGTTCAACATGATATATGTATGTGTCCCTGTGGTCTTGTTGTATGCATTAGGGCCCTGGGCCCTACGACATTACATTGTGCTGTGTACAGCGGCCGCAGACATGTCACTGCAGGCAGCGGGTACGACCATGGACATGTAGATTTGTGGTCAGCCACTCAATACGTAAGAGGAGTGGACTGGGCCATCATATGGAGGAACAGCGTCGGGGTGTGAATGATGATTCCGTGGCTCCGGGCGTGGTTCATTGCAGGACATGTGCACATGCATGTGTATCTGTTGCAGTGTGGGTCTCCTTTGTGGGGTGTAGGTCATCCCTGATGGGACTTGAACACCCACGTATGTGATCAACTTCAGCTTCTATGAGCCCTGAACCCACCCGCACCTTTTCAGCCACCTCCTTTTGGCATTCTGACACCTGGCATTGGATTGCAATGTGTGCCTCGGTGAAGTGTTGGGAGCCAGCCGTGGTGGCGGGTGCTTCCTGCTGTGTGGTCTGTGCAGGGGCTGGAGTCTTCTCTATGTGGCTTGGCTTCCCTGCTCCTGGGCGTGGATTGCCTGAGAAATCCATGAGCTGTTGTAGGGCGTCGATGTTGGAGGTGTGGTGGTTGTCTCCGGCATCATTGATTGTTTGTCTGGTCTGACCTGCTGGAGGTATTTTTTGTCCCTCTGCAATGTGAAGGGGAGATGCATGTTGACATTGAGTTGACATTTATGTTTGCGCATTGTTCTTGTTTACATGCGGACTGTGTGACAATATACATTGTGGCTGTTTGGGCGGTGCTGGCAATTTGGGGGGAGAGTGGACATTGGGACTACATGACAGATGTGAGGTTGTACCCGTGCATATGCATCTCACAGTTCCCTGCTCTGTCCAATGTGATTGGCCTGTTTCAATGCATGAGCGGAACCAGTTGTGTCCCCTGTTCTGCAGCGTCAGTGTTGCACTTTGTGCCACATTGTCATGGGATGTGCTGTGATTGCTATGTGTGTGTGCTGCAGTGTTCCACGGGGATGAGGGACATGACACTGGGTCATTGTGCGTGTTCAGCGTGCTATACTTGATTGTGCATGTGTGCCATTGTACCCATCTCCCCCCGTCCCCCCAGTCCCTGGTCGCTACCCTGTTGTTGTTGTGTCAGGTCCTCTCAAGCTGTGTCGGTAATCCCACCTACTTGCACCGTCTCCACCCTGATGACTTGCCTCCATTTCCTCCTGCTCCTCCTGTGGCGCAGGACTCCAACCTCCTGTCACCATTGCTGCCTTCCTGCTGGCAGCGGGTTTGTGCCTGGCTTAGGTTTTCAGGTCATGCCAGCGCCTCTTGGCCTCATCTATTGTCCTCCTCGACACTCCGGCTGCATTTCAGGTAGTCTGATTGTGGGATATTTGCTGGTAGTGTTCTGTCACCTCCGTGACGCTGGTCTTGTGTTGCTGTGGACTGCACCCCATCTTCTTCTCCCTCTTGTCCCTGGCCTTCCCCGACCCCATTGTACCTTGCTGGGGGTCTGTGGGGCTTGTGTGGTTCGTGTTGGCCTCTGCTCTCGTCAGGGTGCATCCATGGTGCTGCGCACTTTGGATTGTTTCTATTGTGTTTTTATTGTTCTTCTTTTCTAGTGCATTTTTCTGCCAGACGCGTGGGTTTGCAGGCTTGTGGCTGGTTTTCGCAGCTTTTTGTATCGCGCTTGGCCTCATTGCTGCTTTTTTTGCGTTCGTGTTTCGCATTTTTGCGGCATGGCATTGATTTTAACGCAGACATTTGACGTGTTATCTGGTGACTATTGCATGGTACCACCGTGTTGTAAATACTTGGTTAACACGGCGTAAATCTCCCGCGATAGACTGCGATGTTGTAGGTTGCGTTAATTTACTTTTGCAATGATTCTCACACGTTCTTGAGAATATGCCCCTAAGTGTGCAACTGGTTCAGTTCCTGCTTGATATATAAGTGCTGTGTGGGTATGCGTGTGAATGTGTGAGTTCCACTGTCACTGTCTGACTTGGTGTGTGAGTGAGCCTATGTTTTTGTAAATAGCTATGTCAGTCACAGTATGTGTGGAAGACTGGATGTATATCTCGACGTATGGGTATGTCAGTCACTGGAACTTTAAAGTACATGTTTTACCTTTTAAGAATATAGCACCCTGCCTTATGGCCTAACTAGGGCCTACCTCAGTGGTGACTTATATGTTGAAAAAGAGTTGAATGCTTGGCAACAGGTTTTAAATACCAAGTCGACCTGGCAGTAAATGTGGACATGCAGGCCCTGCAGTAGCAGGCCTAAGACATGTTTAATGGGCTACATGTCTGGGTAGGTGGCTTGGTTGTGTCAGTACTTGAAGACATATCTAAGTGCGTGTATCAGTCCCTCTGTGTGTATGTCACTGGGTGTGTAAGTAACTATGTCGCTGTGTGAGCGGCACTCTTAGTAACTCTAAGGGTGTGTAAATGTGTATGAAAATGGCTGCATGGATTGTTTACTGGCTCTGATTGTGAGTGTTGGGGTATGTAGCTGTGTGTCCAACTGACACAGTCCCTGCTGGATATATAAGTGCTGTTTGGGTTTGTGAGTGAATGTGTAAGTGTCTCTGTCACTGTCTGACTGGGTGTGAGAGTGGCTCTATACGTTTGTAAATAGGTATGTCAGTCACAGTATGGGGAGAATGGATGCATAATTGGGTATATGGCTGTGTACATCTATTTTGGGAACATGAAAAGCTATATATGTGCCCTAGAGGATATGACAGATCCCACATACATGTGAGAATGAGTATGTAAGTGGATGTGTAGATGAATAAATGGGTGTGTAAATAGTTGTATAGATGTCAGTCTGTATCTAGTGTGTTACATAGTATAATCAAACATTCACCCACATCTACTTCCAAGCACCTTCATTAATTGATTGCAGCTTAATAAAATAACTATATTTTCACTTCAGAATTTTGATTTCTCATTTACTGCTCTTTATGTTTTTCCTTAATATCATCCACCCTCATTTTACTGTTTTGTACAACCTACATATTTTATTGCACCTTATATTCACTCCTACCTTTTTATATACATGGACTTTTTAAAAGTACAACCGAAATGACACACTTGTGAAATGCTTTGCTGTTCTCCAATTTTTTTCTTAGTATCAGTTTGAATCTCTTGTCAGGGAAAATCTAAATTCAGAAGTAAAGGAATGGTATACCCCTCTCAGTACAAAGGAATCATTCATGGCAAACCAAACCTTCACACTTTGCTTTCATTGATTCTGATGTCATAAGCAAATGACAACCTTCCTTTCATATATTACTTTTGTTATAACACTTCTGAAGGGTCACTGTTTTTAATCCATTGTAAAACACCTGTTAAGTAGTCCAATTTTGTAGGGGTTTTGAGTAGATTTACGAATCTGCAACATCGCTCAGTGTGAACCCAATGTAACATCGCAGCGGATTCACAAATTTACATTGAAGCCCATAAACCACTTAACAATCTGCTGTAAAAAGTATAGAATTTGAACCCAAAAACTTGTTAATGAGCAATATTTCCATACCACTCTGCTTTTCTCATTAACTGGCTTCTCTTTTTTGTTCCCTTCATCCTTGCACTTTTAGCTCCATTTCCATAATGCCCATGTTTTGAACACTGACTGCTAGCACTAGGTCAAAGGTCTATAGGAGTATATGTGAGCAGCATTCTAACTTCAATTGGTAGTGTAGCTGGTGTGGTTGACTATTTAGAAATATAAGCATATCCCAATCACTATCTCATTTTAGTTGCCTGCAAACTAACATCATCCAAATGAAATATGTTCTTTTTAAATGTAGGTGGTCTCCTTCATTTGAACTGCCTTTCATTTTGAAAATTGTCTCATTCAGGTGCAGACTTCTCCTGCGTGCTACTCCTGTATGCCTCCAAAAAGGTCAGAGTGAGGATTGTGGGCTTTAGTTTTCTGTTTTAGGCCAGGGAGCATGCTAGAAAAGGTGGCATTGACAGGGACTTGGGTTTACCTAATGTAGACATTACTTGGCTTGAACACAGAGGATTAAAGTGGTATCAATTGCTGCCTCTAGTTGAAGCTATTGTTGATTGGCAACATCCAGACCTTATCAATGTGCACTGTGACCTAGGCAAACGTATTGCCTCAGTGTTGTTCAACCTTTGCCAAAGGCAGACGTAGAAGTGGTTAAATGAATATTGTCCATAGATAGACAAATCCAGGAAACATGGGCTCTATATAAAACAACAATTTATGCTTTGACATGGATGGTGATGAAGTTCATTTCACAGAGAAAGGCAACAGGGTGTTCCTTAACAACTTGAAAGAGTGCTTCCTGTTTCATGAGTAGGTATCATTTACACACCATAAACACAAAGGTTCTTTCCAGAGCCAACCATTTTCCCAAACACTCATTCATTTTCTTTTTAAATCCTATTTTTTATTTCTTACTCAGCTCTGTGGATCTGTTGTGGATCCACAAACTAAAAGCACACATCCAAAACAAAGCAGCACATTTAGAATTCGAGAAGGATTTGTGGCTCCATTCCCAAACAAAAACACTAATTTAAAACAACAACACATCTAATATAGTGGGCATGTACGTGGCTCTATTTTTCTGTAAGTAGACACATTACAGATTTTGTGGGTCTTTTTGTGTGTGTGGGTGTATGGGTCACTATGTTTGTCAGTGCTTGTATCAGCGTGTGAGTGTCTGTATGAGTGGGCATGTGAGTGGCACTGTGGGTCTGTCAGTGGGTGTGTGAGTGTCTGTTTGGGTCTGTGAGTGAGAGAGTGTCTGTGTGGGTCGGTAAGTGAGCATGTGAATGTCTGAGGGGGTCTGTGAGTGGGTGTGTGAGTGTCTCTGTGGGTCTGTGAGTGGCTCTGAGAGTGACTGAATGTTCCCTGAGTGGGTGAATACGTGTATACATGGGGCTGTGAGTGGGTGTGTAAGTGTCTGTGTGCTTCTGTGAATGGGTGAGCGAGTCTGAAAGCGGGTGTGTCAGTTCCTGGGTGGGTGTTTTAGCTCCTATATGTGTGCCTGTGTGGGCGTTTGAGTGCCTGTGTGGGCCTGTGAGTACATGTTTGACTGCCTGAGTAGATCTGTGAATGGGTGTGCGAGTGAGAGTGTTGGTCTGTAAGTGGGTGTGTGAGTGGGAGTATGGCTCTGTAAGTGGGTGTGTGAGTGCATGTGTGGGTCTGAGAGTGGGTGTGTGAATGTCTGTGTGGGTCTGTGAGTAGGTGTGTGAGCACCCCTTTCTGCCTGTGAGTGAGTGTGTGAGATCATGTGTAGGTCTGTGAGTGGTTGTGTAAGTGCCTGTGTGGGTCTGTCACTGGGTTTTTGAGTACCTGAGTGAGTATGTGAATGGGTAAGTAAGTGTCCGTGTTGGTCTGTAAGTGGTGTGTGAGTTCCTGTGTGGGTCTGTCATTGGGTGTGTAAATGTCAATGCCTGTATGGGTCTGTGAGTGAGTGTGTGTGTGTCTGTGGGTTTGTGCATGGGTGTGTGAATGCCTGTTTGAGTCTGTGAGTGGGTTTATGAGTATCTGGGTGGGTCTGTGAGGCGGTGTGTGAGTGCCTGTGTGAGCCTGAGAGTGGGAGTGTGAATTCCTGTATGGGTCTGTCACTGGGTGTGTGAATGCATGTATGGGTCTGTGAGTGGGTTATAGGTGTCTCAGTGGGTATGAGTAGGTGTGTGAGTGTTTGTGTGGATAGGTGAGTGGTTGTGTGAGTGGTGCGGTGGGTCTGTGAGTGGATATGTGAATTCCTATGTGGGCCTGTGTATGGGTGTGTGAGTGTCTATGTGGGTCAGTGAGTGGGTGTGTCAATCTCTGTATGGGTGTGTGAGTGGGTGTGTAAGTGACTGTGTGTCTGTGAGTGGGTGTGTGAGTGGTGCAATGGGTCTGTGAGTGGGTACGTGAATGCCTGTGTGGGTCTATAAATGGGTGTGTTAGTGTCTGTGTGGTTCTGCGAGTGGGTGTCATGGCCTCAGCCATATCCCCATGCACCACATCATGCTTAAGTGACTATACTTAAGGTTTCCCCAAATATCACAGTGGGTTACAGTGACCGTACTTAAGGTTCCCTCCATGTAATGTGTAGTACAGAGGTAGCACTGACATGTAAATTTAGGTTTGAATTCCGAATTTGGACTTATCCTTATCAAGGATATTAACTGGGATACTGCTAACCCTTACTGTGGGGGACCCCCTAATTTAAAATGGTTGTGAATGGAGAAATATACTCCCACCTGATTCGTCAGGAGATTGGATCAGTTTATTGTGGACTTATGCTTGAGAGGCTATTTCCTCTGAGTGGTTACATATCAGTGAAAAGACATTATTCTTCAAATTACATTTTAAGCCCTGAAGAAGTTCCTTCATGGGAACGAAACGCGTTGGCTTAGGTCCATTTTTTAGAAATTTGCTACAATAAAGGGAACTGCTGGACTGATTTGATGAGTCTGACTCTTTCCCTGGTGCACCTTCTTTTCATCCACAGAATTTTGCAAAACTGTTCGCATTTGCCCAGTCTGCCTCCTTTAGAATTTCTGTGAGAGAGCTACCTGCCAAGAAACCCTTGCTAGCCATTGCCCCTCTAGAGGAGGCCAGACCCAGGGGCCATGGGATTGGATGCTTTTAACTATGAAAGGTGAAGTATCCCCAAAAAACTGGTGAACTAAAAGTGTCACTTATTGTTAATTTTTGGAAAAGTACAAGCTAGATTATTTTTGGAGGAAATATGTTTCCTATACTTTTATGAATGTTTGAATATCCAATTTTAAAAATTAAATTTGTGTCTCATTGCACATGGTAAGCTGTGCCACATTGCAAGCATTTATTATGCTGGTTATTGACTACAAGCCTCCTCTAACACTCACTTTGGCCAAAACCTTTTAACGATGCAGCATCTCTACCTCAAATGTATTAAACTAGTGACTCGTGAGATTAAAGATCACCCTAATTCCACTGTCACATATCATTGGGCTCATCCTAAAGATCCTGAAAGATGACCCATGGGGAGTACTCCACTGTGGTCAATCTTGGAGAGGACACTGCTCGGATCAGTTTGATTTGCTTGTTCTTAGGCAGATATGATGTGGTGACTGTCAGCAATGGAAATTAATAATGGCTTTATTACAAGATTAGTTCTGGCACGAAACATTGCTTCGAGCAATTTGCAGCAGGAGCTCGTGGGGCATATAAGCCAAGTAAAGAGATCGTCATGATATACAGAGCAGGACTACACCACCAACCTCTCTACTGTAGACCCTTTGATTTATATCAATGTTATTTCATTCAACCCTGGATGATAATATGAAACTCATACTCATTCAATAATTTAAATAAGAATGGAAGAGTGTTTACCCCAGAGAAACATGACAAAACAATATAATATTGAAGCCATCAGTTGGAAGTGACTACATTGCCCATAAAGGGATTCTCCTAGTGATGCTGGTGGTGGAGTCTATTCGGTGTTCAGAGTTTTCAATTTATTGTTCAGGAACAATTGAAGAAAGCACAGCATCTGGATGTGCCTGAAGACTTGGAACTTTACTACCATAAGTTGCATCTGCAACTTGCCAATGAGACGTGTTTGGAGGTTCTAGAAGGGAGTACAGCAATTATAGTACCCTGGAGACAGACTGGAGAAAATACTTCTTCTCTAGAAAAATAGCCACCCAAAGTTATCAAGCGCACAGCTTGATTACGGGTACACGTGGAGCAATAAGGGAAGAAGAGGGCTTAAATGTGAAACACCTTACAGCAAAGCAATGATTGAACCCAATGGGGTGACATGTGTTGCAGAGATATCACTCTCACAGCTACTCCAACTTCCATTGCTGACAAGTATCATGCCATGAGCTGCTGTCCTGTCAAAAATTGAGTATTCCATTATTCTAGGCATCAGATTCTCACGTTCAGATCTAAAAAAACTCAGGTAGATAAAAACAGTGTATTCCACTATCTTTGTCCTTTCCTGATCCAAAAACAGTATGACTTCCAGGTAAATTATTAGACGCAAACAACTTTCCTTTAGAAAAGCTGCACCGGACGAAGTACCTTTGTGAAACACCAAGGGGCAGAAGACGGACCAAATGGAATTCAAACAAACTTCCACATTCTTCCACCCCACCTCAAGTATTTCTGCTATGGTTCCCATATCGGAATTTTCACATTAGCATCTTTCACATCCAACCAGGTCAACTAATCGCCTGTCTGCAATACGTCTTTCAATAAGTTATTGCCTTCCATCATGAAAAGCAGTACTCCCAATTTAATCCATGTCATTCCTCAAGAACCAATCTGCCTCTACATTGCTCAACCCAGACATGTGCTCTGCTTGCACTATTCAAGCAGTACTCCCAGAATACCTTGTCCAGATCTGCCAGATCCTTAGACCTCAGACCCCATAACTTGTTCACATATCTCACTGCTGTGATATTGTCTATCCTTAAAAAGACTGAACACTTTTCCCTGTTTTTCTTGAGCCTCTTCATTACAAAAGACCGTTCCAATAGTTCCAAACAATTTTGTGTAACATGGTCTCTTCTTCCAACCATATTCCTCCTTCTGGCATGCGTAGGGTTCCCTCACAAATAATTATTGCCCCAGGGCACCCATCTCCCCGTAGGATGGGGCAACGTTTTATAGATCATGGGACACCATCCACAGATACCCAACTTGGCAGGAGAGAGCTTTGAGTGCTGCTGTGCTCCATGCTGAAGTGCTGCACTCTCCCACTCATCTGTGACTGTGACTGAAGGAGCGAGGGAGTTGTAGTGCAAACAGCAGCCTGCCGGCAAGGATGCAAATAGGAAAATTGACCCACCAGCGCTGCACAGTGTAGTCCAGGTGGGAACCAGGCAGGGTCTCACAGGAGAAGGCTCTCTGCACAGCCTTTACCTGGAATATTGGGGTGTTCAGGATGTGAATAAATAATGAAATAAACAAAATGGGGAAACAAAACTGCTCAAAGTAGCTAATAAACTATTCCTAACTCTGGCAAGGGAGCATTCTATAATGCTTCGCCAGGGCTCACTTGCATATGGTCCTCTGCTTGAGGAGGTCCCAAAATGGCATAGGTAACACCAGCAAATCAAAGGAAGTGCCTTGTGGGGCTTCTGGAGTGCAGCAGCTCCCCAGAAATGTTTTTTAAAAGTGATCCTATGTTTCTGGGGCAGGAATTATATGACCCTCAGTCTGTTTCAACATAATTTTAAAGCTCTCCTGTGGCTGGAGATTGTGCTCCTCAGCAGTGAGTGCAAGGACTTAGACACGTCTATTTTGTGGCTGAATTCTTTGTGACCTGCATGTTTATTAGAAAGACTTGGACACAGGTTATGCTGATTTTAAATGCTTTATTTACAGTATATTGCTAATATTGGTTTTAACAAACATTGCAATGCTTTATTGACAATAATGACTGCATTTAAACCTGGCTATTGATTTCAATTATATAACAGTGATTCCTAAGATGTGCTTATTGGGCATTTAATGTGGTGTCCCCTTGACAAAGCTAATAGGCTTGCTTTATATGATGTTGTGATGACTCTTTGACAAAGTCAATAAGCCTCCATTATCTAAAATGCATCCCCCATATATTGTGATATTCTATCTAGTATGGATGGGGAAGGTATGATTATTGGGGGGGATTAACCATTAGGGGACAAATATGATTTCAGAATGTCATCAAATATAAATCCAGCTGTTATATGCATATTTGTGTAAACTAATATGTAGTATTTAGTAGTGTGTGTAATAAATGTACCTTCTGATTTTCAAAGACAAAGCACTGACTGAAAGATCATATATTGAGTGTTATTATTGTGTGCCAGCAAATGAAGATTACTAGTCCAAACTACCTTTCATGAATAGGTCTTGGACTGCTCTAATTGTCCACCTTGAGAGAGTCAAATGCTACAATAGGGTGCTTGGTTCCCAGTCAGGAGATAATTTTGAACCTATTACTTGTGCAGGTCTCACATGCCGAACAATTAACAACCTAGTTTCATCCACCTACCTTCTCATGTTTTACTAGATTTAATACATTGCAAGTCTGCAATTCCTGCTTAAGGACATGAATTTTGGGATTAGTACTGAACAGCAGTTCTAATATGTGTGATTTAAGGACAAATAATTCATGTCAGGCTGGTGCAATGAAGTGGGTTGAGGAGTCTCTACTGAGGTATAATATGTGAGGCACTGCTGGTGGTCAGTTAGTAAGTGACTATTGTGCTGACTTAGGGCATATTTATTATTATTTAACGAAATGCAGCAAAGACGTTTGCTGCACTCTGTTCCGTGAAAGGGAGAGAGCTGAAATGCTCCATATTCACTAAGGTATGGAGCATTTATTTGTTCTACTCGCACTGGAGCACTGTGTGTAGCCTAGCACCAATGCAGGTACCCTTGTGCCAAAAACAATCCTTAGAGACATATTCTTCTATGTCTCCTGTGGAATGCAGAACACATAGAAACAGGAAGTAACAAGGAGATACATGTTTACAAGTGTTTGTTAATCGGTATCTGTATCAAAATACATGGGTGGATGCATGGGAACCCCACGCTTCACCTATGCAGAGTAACAGAAGGCAGCACTATGCGCTGCATTGAGTTACTTTGTATTTCTAAACTATGCAAAGTGGCTTGGGGTGGCTTAGTAGAATGATTTGGTGTCAGAATAAAAATGCCAAAAATGATTTTGCGTTGTGGCTGTCAAAAGTGATGCAAACCCGAATCAAAATCATAGTAAATCTGTGGCTAAATATATTTGATTTTATTTACCACTTAGAGAAATTTGCAAACCTAACTTTTGAGTTGTGCCCCTTAACATTCAATGTGACACATTTTAGAGGCCTGAGGCTGTTGGAGGAAAGGTTGAATAGTTGCAAAATAGGTAGCTGATGGAGCAGAGTTACAAACATATTATTACTTTAATTGTTTACCAAATCATTTTCTTTAAAAAAAAATTCCACCACCATTATAGCCAGAGCCCATACCCTGAAATGTTTCTTCTCCATCTCCCAAATCACAACTTACCTCGTCCCTTCCAAATCCTGACCTTA
The DNA here is from genome assembly GCF_964204655.1 of Triturus cristatus. Classification (NCBI taxonomy): domain Eukaryota; kingdom Metazoa; phylum Chordata; class Amphibia; order Caudata; family Salamandridae; genus Triturus; species Triturus cristatus. The sequence goes on from NC_140589.1 coordinate 847,206,971, forward strand.
TCCACACTCCTCCCATGTCATGTCCATCTTCGGAAGGACGTGAACAGAGTCATATCTAATAAGCTACTGGGTGGCAGCTTCAGATCCTGATTACTGTATTTTTTATAATCATTAAATCTGGTGACTGCACAACATCAGGTTGTCCGGACAGAGCTGTTTGGAGATATGACAATTATTCATGGAACAAGAGTCACATCCGCCCTAAATATGTCCTCAATCAATATTTATCTACCAATCCACGCTTTTATGAATTCATTTCTGAATTTGAGTCAGTTCTTGGATTGCAGATTCTTCCATAAAGCTGACCATAGTTTGGTGTCTACAAGTGACATTAAGGTTCTCAGCTTCTGTAAAGTTACCTCAGTACCTACCTCTTTGAATTTATAACTAAGGTTTCCCACCAGACATCTCTTCTCTGTAATATTTTTGCAAAATCCTACCTGAAAGTATAGCTTGATTATCTCAAAATAAGGGATTTTTTGGCATTGACAATCAAAATAGCTGACCACGTAAAGTAAAATCCACCAAGAACAGCTTTTCTCCAGCCTCCAGAGATACAGCAGAAGCAGGAGAGGACAAGGGAATGGAGAACCACTTAGTACCATTTATACTTTTAACCAAGGACACTTCCATTGAGCTGTTTAAAGAGCACTTGGGGCATAATTACTAACGTTTTACACATTGTAGTGCAGCAAGCAAAGTTGCTAGGCTGTGTTCCAGGAAATGGAGAAATCAGAAATGCGCCATATCAGGTAAGATACTAAGATAACAGAGAGGCATTTTGCTTTCGACAGTGAATGTAATAGCTTCAGTTGGACTCACCAGACAATCTATCCCTCGTTGTTGAAGGCTGCATGTACAAAATTAAACAAGACTATGACCTTCAATTATGCCATTCTCAATGGTTTGCTATTTAGCCCCTTTGGAGGCACTCCAAAAAAACACTTGAACCCACACAGGTTTAGACACAAATACAGATTAAGTGATTTAATTTGGGACACAAATTTATTAGGCCCATGCAAATTGTTTTTACAATCCCTCTGTGTCCTCCATCTCTTTAAAAAAAGACATATAGAGTGTGCTCTTTCACCACCCCACTGATTGCTTGTTTTTGTTTCACAGTTCATTTGAATTGACACATCTTCAATGCTTTACACCAATACACCTTGGAAAAAAACCTAATTGTTGTGTTTATTCCAGTATTCACTGACCTTTTGTTTCTCTCTTGGAATTCCTGTGAACTGACATACCTCACTTGTGTGCCACAGTTTCACGATTTTCTAGATAAGTAGAACAGGGATTCAAGTGGAGTAATTCACGAGTTACTCCCCATATTTCACCCTGACATGCATGTACAGCACAGAACAGTAATAACAGTCATCATATGATACATTTACAGTCTTGGAAAAGCGAACAGGGCATTACAGAGAAATACAAAAACAAACAAATTCCAAGTCCCAAGTGGGCAGCAGAATAAAGAGAGAAATGGACAGCATCCCTAGCAGCATTTAGGTCTTCTGGCTCATCCCCAAAATTTAGAGATTTTACACAATATTTTCACATATGAAATCACCAAAACTGCAGAATCACTGTGGTGTGAGCAAATGGATCGTATAATCAGCAAATCAGAGTGCAGTTTCATTAAACTTCATATTGTCTTAGCACCTAAGCACCGTCCCACTACATGACTATTGATTGAATCTACCTACTCTATGCTAAAGCCATCCAGAGATGGTGCAACAAACCAGGTACATAAACAACAGCAAAATATTGATTGAATAGGGGACTGTGAACTATCGGAAGGACTATGAAATGTAGTTACAGTTTTGTGACTAAGCTGGGGAGAATTCTGCTTGACTATGTACAGTGAGACATGCAGGGTAAAGACAAGAGTGACATCCATTTTATAAAAGATGGCTGCAAGGCACAAATTGAGGACTATTTAATAAGAGTCGGGAAAACTTACTTCTTCATGTCATAGGAAATTTGTTTTGAAAGCAACAGAACTATATCAGAGAGCACATGTGTGATTCGGTGTAAAACAACATTCTGTAGTTGTTAATAAAGCACACAATATAAATACACTATAATCTCAAATACATCCACTGGTGTTGCATTGTCAGAGCAGCTGTCTACTTGAAGGCCTTTGTGGGTTCCCCTTCAATATTCCTCTGTTGGAAGACGGGCAGCCACAGGGTAGCATCCAATACATTCTTGACTCTTGTAGGCCCTTCTGTAATACACTGCCAACGTCCTTCAACTCGGTATGCAGCTTTTATGCAGCAGGGTCAGGGCTGGCTTTAGCGCTGGTGGTGCCTGGAGCGACAATCATTTTTGGCGCCCCCACACCCCATGACCGCCTCCTCAGATTCTCTCACTGCCACAGGGCAAAAGTGCCCCTCATCTCTACAATCGTTACTTATTGTTAGACACAGCTCACCCTTGAGGTCAGCGCCCCCCCCCCCCCACACAGGTCAGCGCCCAGTGCCACCACACCGGTCGCACTGCCCTAAAGCCGGCCCTGAGCAGGGTCAATACTTATTTGCATATGGCTGTGCCCAAACTGAGATGGCGGATGTGCATTTAGAAATGCGCTAGTATGCGGCCCGATTATTTAATTACCAAAGGCTGCGATTAATTCAATCGTTCCATCATCACTTTTGTGTATACTGACTCATTATCAGGCCCGAATTGGGATAACCATACACATAAGGGGGCATATTATCAAGCCAGGCGATACAATTATCGCCGCTTTAGCGGCAGAAAACTGCCGCTAAAACGGCGATAATGGGCTTGATAATATGCTCTATGGAATTCCAATTGAAGCCCATGTTAGATGTCCTTCACATCTAACATGGGCTTCAATTGGAATTCCATAGAGAATATTATCAAGCCCAATATCGCCGTTTTAGCGGCAGTTTTCTCGCCTGGCTTGATAATATGCCCCAAGGTTTCTCCCTTATAAACGTTCTCCGAAAAAACTCGTTATATTTGTTCTGCTAACAACCTGACAGCTTTCTGCTAACAACCTGACAGTTTTCATGAACCTTTCATTTGCTTGAAAAAATAAAGCAAAAACTGAATATGTGATGCCTTAGCAACAGGCGTGAATAATACCTGGAACAAAGTGTATCTGAGAGCGCTATTAGAGTGACTTAGAGTGCTCCGGGGGACAGGATGACTCGTGCGAACATCCCCTTTTTTGTTATCCTGTCTGCCGTGCTCTTTTCAGAAGCACAGCAACGCAACACATCGCTGCATGCGTTCGCGATCTTTACCACTGCAATTGTATTCTTATGTGATGTGTCTAAAAATCGAGGCTGGCACTCATCAGGGAAACATCAAAGGCAAAGAAAAAGTGTCTGATAAAATAGCTCTCAAACTGCGCGAAGGCTTTTGGAGAAAACGCGAGATATAAGCAGGGTTTGCAAAACTAATGAGCCCTGGCTGAATTCTAATGGCATTTTATTTAGTATAGTAATCACATTATGATGGCAATTTAAATAACAAGTGCTGTGACTGTAAAATATTTTGCAGTTTAGATCCTTTTTCCTCTACAGTTGCTGAGAAGGGCTGCTTGCCATTTCATCAAATGAAGCAGATCTGTGTTCTCCTGCCCAGGGATGCTCTGTTAATAATGATAATTAGCTCTCAGAGGTCCTGATTGTTTTAAGCAATGTTTCAGGGCCAGGCCTACTGTTGTGGGGGATGTGGCTGGGTGGAACACCGGGACGCATTCCTATTACAAATACATTCCTCGAAGCGGACACGCTGCATCTCGATTCCTTGAAGTGAAAGAGCTGTACAGAAAGGTATGAAATGAAATTGTGGTTTATAAAGTGCTACTACCCAGGGCCGGACTGGCCGTAGCGGGCACGGGCGTTTCCCCAGTGGGCCGCCAGGGCAGGAGGCCGGTTTTGATTACCAAGGGCCGCTATATCGGCCCCAGTAACAAAATCGGCCGAAACTGCCCTAGCAAACAGCTCTGCCGATCCCCTCTTGCCCCACCAGGGGTGCAGGCCGAGCAGTTTGCCAGGGATGGTTTCTGTTCCCAGTCCGGCCCTGTTACTACCCTTGGGTGTCTAGGCGCTGAGATATCCAGGCAGTTGAGAAAGAGACAGAAATTTAGGCAAGCATTAGGGCAGTGAAAACCATGATGAGAAAATGAAGAACATACTATTTGTCAAACAACCATGTTTTAAGGGCCTTACAAAAGGTAAATAGGTTGTTGGTATTTTTTAACCTCATCCAATTGTAACTTAACATGCCTACCCCCAGACCCTGCTCCCTGACCGACACAGTCTCCCTCCACCCTCCCTTAAAGATAAATCATGCACTCAGAAAGAGTGTTGAGTTCATCCCCATTTTTGACATTTTACATTTGGTAATGATTCTCAAAGAGCAGATTACTTGGCCCATATCTACCTAGCACAAATACTGTAAATAAATGTGTTAGCCCAAATTGCATGCCTGCTCTATAAACTAGCAGCAAATCCCTATTTGGAATTTTCCTAGTTTGAAAGATAATTGGAGCTTCCACAGATTAAATTAAGAAGGCTCTGCAATCCTCTTTGATGGTTAAGGGAGCAGAAGGTACAGGCTCAACAGAAACTACTTGTGTTTTGTGTGGGACGTCTGCCATTTTTAGCACAACTAACTAGCGACTTGGAAAAAACAGAAGGCTGATCCCGCTGCATGGTTTTGAACAGACAATCGTCACCACGCTGAGCCATCGTGGGAGATTAATAAAGAGATATGAGGGCGAACATGTCATTTAATTACAATAGTGATCACTATAAATAAACACATTACACAACTGTTCACTGAAGATATTATTTGAAGATGGCCATTGTTTCTGATGTACAGAATGAACTTGAAGTTGTGCTAGTGAGGAGACAACAGAATGTGGGTTTGAAAATTAACCATGTGATTCCTGCATAATACTTTCTGCAACTCAGAATGCTTCCTGCTCACGAGCTTAAACTGATGAGTCCAGCACATGTCTCTGAATTAATAATTCCACTCCAGTACTTTTCTCTGCTGACAATAGGGGAATACCCAAGGACAACATAGGTGACGACTGTCCCTATATCCCGGCCATCCCATAACTGGCGGTTGGTGCAAGCAGAGTATTTTTAGCTCTGGGAGCAGGTCTTTACCTGCAGCCTGGATTGGGGATGTGCCTTCTGGCTTCACCTTTTGATCTTCTGCAGTCCCGTATGACTGGTATTCATTGGAGTGTAAAAGCTTAGTATGTAATTTGATTTGCTGTCCATGAAGGGAAGGGTTATTCCAGTATATGTATCACTTGTGTGCAGCTAACCCCCAAAATGAGGGTTGCCATATTACATAGTGGTAGGATACATATAAGTTGCTATCGAGCCCACCTGCATGTCCGGGTTACGCTCCTTCCTCATATCACTCCCCGCAAAGAACCTTCTAGACAGCTTGCCATATGCTAACAGTGGAGCAGAGATGGGCTCTTTCTGTTCTGTTTCAGATAAGTTCGTACTGGACAGCTTATGGAATACAAGAAACTGAGGGCCTCATTTACAAGGCCATTGCGCCGCCCGAGCGTCACTTTTTTTGACGGACAGGTGGCACAGCGTGCCTCCCCATATTTACAAGGCAATGTAAAGTTACCCTGTGCTTCTTTTTATTGCCTTGTAAATATGGGCCCCATTCATGCATTAATCTGTGTGAAAGGGGCTTTCCATGGGTGTTGCTGTGGGTGTTCCCACGCAGCATCCATGGAACTTGACGCATTCCCAGATTTACAAAGTTTTGTAAAGCTGGGAATGCGTCAGAATCCTATGTATAAGGAGAGGCACGATGAGGAGAAATACATTTATTTCTCCTCGTTTTTTCCTCTTTCAATGCGTGTTGCATTCTGCAGCATGCATGGAAAGAAGAGAATGCCATCAATTATTGTTTTTGTACAGGACGTGTGATTGGCAGCCAATACATTAATCAGGAATATGCTTTGTTCCCCTTCAAGCAATCCCTACAAAACACCCTTACTGTTACAGAGGTGAATTGATTAACACTTCCAAAAAACAGTCAATTTAAAAGAAATAAGAATGTTAGTTCCAACTAAAGTTCATAAAACATATACAAATATAGCTAACTGTGAAATTACTGGGGAAAAACTGAACAAAAACACAACAGTTGTCTTCTGTTGGGTCTTGCAAAAACATTTAAAATCCTTTGGCATTAAGGGCCATATGTAGCAAGCAAAATTGCGATCGCCAACGCCGAAATTCACCGAATTTCGGCGTTTGCGATCACAATTTTTGCTAAGTAGTATGTATGAAGGTAAATCTGTGTGCAAAATAAGAAATCGCAAAATTTGCGATTCCTTATTTTGCAATTGCATTTAAGAAATCACAAATTTTGCGATTCCATAAATGCAATGTAAGAAGCACCAAAAAAGTGCAATTTGGCCTTAAAGAATCGCAAATTACCACCAACTACAGGTTGGTGGTAATTTGCGATTTCTTTCAAAAATGCATATTTTTGCATTTTTCAAAGTGGCATGTGGCGCACACACATGCCCTTAGGGCATGTATGTGCGCCACATGTGCACCCATGCTCATTTTGGGGGTGCAACAGGGTGTCCTTTTGACACCCTGGCACACTTGAAATTGCATTCTCAATTTGTGATTCTCTAATTGAGAATCGCAAATTGAGAATGTCTTGCCATTCATTCCTATGGCCCACTAGGCCCATAGGAATGAATGGGGAGGAATTCCTTAATTGCGAATTGCAATTTGCAATTCGCAATTAAGGAATAGGTAGGATTCGCAAAATTATTTGCAAATCCTACTTACATAGCATTTTGCGATTCTCAGATAGCGATTCTCTAAAAATCGCTATTTGAGAATCGCAAAACCAAAGTTTCATACATATGGCCCTAAAACTTTACTTCAAGCAGTTTTTGGCAAAATGTAGATATTGGTAGACAAATCTTAATTTGATGGCTTGGCAGGCTCTGGACCCCGCAAATAATTTATGCATCTTGAACAGAGTTATCTAATAACTGAGCACCAGTACTCATAGCTAGTGAGTTTCAATGTCTTTAAATTTGTCAGCATCATGCGAGAACTGGATTTTAGTGGCCATGTACTGAGATGTGTATCTCTTCCTTTACCAATGATCTTGTTCGCTTTGTTCCCCTGAACTTAAGTGTCTCCATCACGTCCGCCTTCTGTGCTCTGGGTGCTCGACCAGAATCCTCAAAAGGCCCAAAAAGGTCCACGGAAAGAAGAGTAGCCCAATAGTTAGATTCATAAATCAGAGAATACCCTTTCAGAGGCACATTTAATGCAGTGAGGGTAGTGTTTGAATCTCCTTTTACACCAATCGGAATCTGAAATGATTTATTGACAAAAGAAAAGTTAGTGGTCTGTAAATCGGAGTCAATCAGCCAAGTGTTTCACGGTCATAGATCGAATACTGCTATCCTACTCTATGCAACATTTGAGTTGTAGTAGGCATGTGATCAATGTTTACGATGAACACAAGAAGTTGCCTAGCTTGAGATCACGGAAATAAGAAAGGATGGTTTTCAGATAGTGCCAGAATCATAGACAGTTCCTGTTGAGGAAGCTGTTGCTGGTCTTTCATGACTCAGGAGCCAAGAAGCAAAAGAGCCTCCTCATCAAAGATAGGTCTTACCTGTGGGTCAAGTTGGACAGAGCAAGGTTACAGGTTGCAATTCATGTCTCTAGTGAAGTTTTATTTGCACAACTTAAGACACTTCGATGTTAATTAATCTATTCACCTCTTATTCCACATAACTTTCACAACATTCTAAAGCACCACAATCAAATTTCCAATTATAATAATGATCATGATTAGCCATGGAGGTCAACAGAGATGGGGAGATACACTTGCCTCAAGAATGACTTGCTATCAGCGGCTGTTCGTACATAAGAGCGTGTTGGCGTTAACCCCCTGACCTCCCCACTGTGACCCGCTATATACACACTCAAACACACACATGCACACACACAGTGCACGTTTTCTCTCTCACGCTTTCCACTCTCACCTGTTTAGGGGGCGGGCCATGACAAAGCTCTCTCTCCCGGCATCACAGCAGCAGTTCAGGCAGTGTTAACTAAATTGCATATGTCGATTGGCCGGTATTTTCACTGTGGCCAGCCTGACATGCACAGTTCAGGATTCTGCAATCAACAGCTGAAAGGCAGCTGAGAAGCAGAAGCACAGCCCTGTAGGTGTTCGATGGAGTGCTGTGTCTGCCTGTTCCAGCCAGTCCTAGCACTGCTCTTATCCAGTTTAGCATTGGAATCAGCAAGAGAGCAGTGCTTGGATTGGCTCAATGCCTTTGTCCAGCAAGCAGCACAACGCATGAGGTTCTTCGGGTGTACTGCAAAAGATATTGAAGAGAGGTAAATTTGTTTTCAATTTTAAGAGGTTCAAAGTAATATATATGTTCCACCACTTTGCAAAGGGAGCAGCCACCACTGCTTGCTGTTGAGGCAGCACAGACTCAGAGAAGGAAGTAAATCAGCAAGAGAATGACAAAAATAATGTGGATAAGTTGAGTCCCCCTGCTCTGAATATAGTTTCCAATCAAAGGTCCCATCTTTCAAAACCCATTATATGTCGTGAGTAAATGTTTAACACTTTTGTGTATTTTATCTGTCTGTTTGTGTATACCATCATAAATGTTTTGAATACAACACACAGCACCTACAATAGCACCTCCTTTATAAGCCAGCCAAAATCAAAAGCCATTATGTTTTGAAAAATAATAATTTGCTAAGCCACTAAATTGGGTGGAAATGAACCTAGGGTACTTGCTTCCTCGAGTGATACCTCCTCCTTCAAAACGCTAGTAACACAACATATTTCAAGACAATGTCCAATACCATAGTTTGGAATCAAGATGGCAAAGAACTAGTCAGTTTCTTAAATATCACTGCACTGTCTCCTGTGCAGGGCAAGTTATCAGGCTGGCAAATGTCTGATGACTCACAAGACAAGGCGTGGGGGCAGCAGGAACTGGACCCATCCTTTGCAACCACTCAGATCCCCTACTTCTGCTGAACAGCATGTTCCAGTTTAATCAGTGGTGCTGGTATGCGTGAATTGAACACCTAAAGGATTGTCAGATTGAGTGAAAAAAGGAACAATAACTGTTTCAGTGTATTTAGGAATGGACACAATATTCATTCTAGTAGAAAGGAATCAGGATCTTCATCACTTCCCCTGTAGTATCAGTGGGCACATAGAAGCAAGCACACACAACATACAAAACAGTACACAACATATATGTGTACTGATGCAAAAACTTGCAGGAAAGTTCTTTTTTTGTAGAGCTAGCATTTGTTTCGGAACTGGGAAGCTTGCTTAGTGAAGTTGATTTGATCCTATTAGTGAAGTTGATTTTATCCAACGCAGCATCCGCCCCTCTTGATGTAGCCACATGAGAATCCAACCAAACAAGTTTGCAATAAAGTGGGCCACCAAGAGGCAATATAGGATCAGACAGCTAGGAGGTTTGCCTGTAAAGGAGCTGTCACAATAGCCTTGGTTGGAGGAGGGGCTACATTCTACTAACACCCTTGCATCACATATGCAGGAATTTGGGTGCTTGATCTGGTGTCTTTTAGTTCTGTGGTCCACTTGCAATACGAAAAGGAATGGAATCAGCACACATCAATTATAAATCTTATTTAAAGTTCATAAAACATCAGGTGTTCACGATGATTTGAAGAAAATGGCAGGTCCAGATTTTTTAATAATCTCCCAAAAATGTCTTTATTGATAAATATGTTCAGTTGTTAAAATCCAAATCAAAAATTCATTTAGCCAACGCGTTTCGTCTCAGGAGAGACTTCTTCAGGGCTCAGAATTATATGAACGTTATATGTTCATATTCAGATAACAAAGGAAAATTCTAAAACACAAATAGATGTAGTGCCAAGGCTATCATCTTAGTGCGATGATAATAGTACAGACATTAACATTGAAAGGCAGGGTGGCCAGCAACAATAATCTCAGCGTACGTATGGAAAGTTTGAAACATGAGACTATTTTGCACTAAGATGATTGACTCGGACACCAACACAGGCATGTACGGTGCGGATGGCACTAATCCATACCCACTGTAGGGGGCGTCTTTGTGCGAGACGTACCCATTCAGTCAATGGGATCCCATGTACGCATTGTACGACCGGCTCCCATTGACTTTTATGGGAGTCCGACCGAACTGAGTCTGGCAGCATGCTCGCTCGGGCGGACTGCAGGAGTCCGGCTCAGTCGGAAAAAACTCCGGATCCGGCTTGGTTGGAGAGCTTTCTGACCCATATCGGAATCGGCCCCTAAGTGTTAGCCTCACCACCTGGGTTGTAGGCACCTTAAGCTAGTGTCCAGGCTGTAGATTGTGGAAGGTTTTTTCAGGTTGGTGGGCAGTGTGGCTTTGACATTGGAATTGAAGCTGTTGAGAAAGCAACCCGATTGTTTTCAGTAATTTAAAGTCATATAATCATTCAAGAGCAAATCAATTAAGCTGGAAGCACTGGAGGAGTAACAGAAAGATTCAAGGGACAACGCCCATGCTCTACTCATTGAACGCCTTCCTTGTGTATGATAACACAAGGAAGTGCTAGATGCTGCTTTGCATTATTCTTTTGTTATGAAACCACACAAAATCAGGCTTTGAATGGCTTAGTAAATCCTGAAATACATTTTGCATTGGGGGTGCATCAAAAAGTGACATATCCCTGACGCAAAATGTAACTAAATCAGGGTCCTTATTTTTTAGAGTTACATTGTACCTTTCAACTTCTCCTGGAAGGAATGCACTGTATGTACTGTACTGTGTGATCCCTTGAACTTTACGTAATTATTGAACCAGAGTGAACAAAAATGAGTTATTTTTCATTTCTAGAGTTAGAATTTCAGAGTAGTCTCTTGGCAATAATAATTAAAGAAGCACAGGCACTTGAGGAAGCTTTTATCCATCAAGAAAACATAAACACTAGTGCATAAACATAGAAACAATATCAGGGCATCTGAATGAAGTTGATTTGCACAAGAGCAGAGGTATGTCAGATGGGAAGATGGGCAGTTTCACATAGGGAACAAGTATGGCTGTACTGCTGGGCAATGGAGAAGAAATTGATTGTCAGTAGCACATATTAATCCTTTTCAACAATGCCATATTACATTTGAGATAAATTTACTTAGCAATGTACAGTTATCATTGTGTAGGGCTCCGTTAAGATCTCTGAGAAGGAACACGAGGGTTTAGCAGACAACGACACACAGAATTACATCAAAATCAGGAATAAAACAAATAGTTACAATCAGCAAAACATTTTAGGTTACTGGGACCTTATAGTCAGGCTCAGATTTCACTTATACAAAACTATCGAAATTCAGCAGTTATATTTACCGGAGCTAAATATAACTTAAGCTGCCATAATGCACTGCTTATGTCCTCACAAATTTCATCACTCCTGACGTGGCAGAGACATCTCTGATGACATCTCAAATGACATCACTGGGGTTGCAACCTGATTGCTGTCTGATCACTGCCTGAGTGCCGCTAAATTGCTGGCAGGTTGTTGATGGATTACTGTCTGGTTGCTCCAGATGGCTGGCTGATTGATTCTGAAATTTAACTGTGGCTTAAAATGTACATATTTCTTAATTTTGGGATATTAATTTTTTTATCATTAATGATTAGAACTATATGCAGGGATCTCAAGAGCTGGAAATAGCCAGAGACTATCTTGACATTTCCAATGCCTTTCTAGAACACGGTGAAAAATTCATAAACCATCGTACAGACTGCACTGAAGATCCAAATCTTATCCCTGCTCATTAATTGGATTTTTGATGTGCTAGAATGTTTCTTGATGCCTAACATTGGTAGTCATGCTACAATATTGACAATGCTTGCACTTTTCTATGCCTACAATATGCCGAACAAAGATAGACTCCTTACATTTCCGATTGAATGGGGGAGTGGGCCATGCGACCCTCTCCCAGGGCCGATTTCAGCCTCTGGGAACCCATCCCCAGATGCCCAGCCAGGTCACCTGGGTGTACTGGAAATCACCCAGTGCACCCAGTGTGCAGGATGGGGACCACGGGGGAGCCTCCAGGCCCCTGCAGTCCCAGCCAACTCCCCGCCTCCTGTAGGAGCTAGCATTGCTATTGCACACAGGGAGCTGCTGGAAATTCATCTCCCTATATGCAAGAGTAATATTTTCATCTCTTTTCCTGCCCGCATTTCTGCAGCTACTTGTACATAACAAGATAATCAAAATTTAAAGTAATAAAAACACCCATGAGAAAATAAGAACACTATGGACTTTGCAGTTCTGATCACTTCACTTTACTTATTCTGAATCATTTCAACTGTACGGACTTCTTGTGTGTACTTCGGTACTTAATTTTTGCTCAGTTTCCACCAAGGACATCAACCTAGGCAGACATTCCCCCCAGGTGGCTGGGTGATCAGTAACACGATAGCACCTCCATTTTGTACTGCCAACTATTGAGCATGATACAGCATCCCTAACTAATGTATATAGATGTGCAATTATTGTTGGCATAGACACCAGCTGCTTTTTGTTTTTGTAAAGAGATGAAACCTCCACTTCCAGCACTCAGTAGACTTTGAGATCTAAATCACCCTGGAGCTGGAGTGTTTGCTTTTGTTTGTTGGGAGCTATCAGCTCAGCTCCCACCAAGAAAATGCAAACAGCTATGTCCTAGGGGTGAGCACCCCAGGACAGGTGTGATTAAGGAAGTCTTCTGCCGAAACGCGTAGCGTCTGGGCAATAAACTTATGTTACACTAAGCTGTGGACTGTTCAATTGTGCGCCTTATTTTGGATATATTTTGGCATTTAACGTCCGGCTGTGATTTCCGCTGGCACTGCGCACCACCAGGCTATGGGCTCAATCCTAGGTCTTTTGTGGCAAATATATATATATATATATATATTCACTAAACAACCATAGGTTTCAGGGACATTATAGTTAGAAATTAGCATTTAAAAAACATTAGAAATTCACTGAAAAAAATATAGGTTTCAGGGACATTATACTTAGAAATTAGCAGTTAAAAAACCCCATAGAAAATCACTAAAAAAGACAGGTTTCAGGGACGTTATAGTTAGCTGGACATTCCACTCATACAAAACCAGAGAAATACAGCTGTTGTAGTTAGTTGAGCTATGTATAACTCGTGCCCCCGCAAAGCACTGCTGATGAAATCACATATCGCATCACTCATTACATGGTCAGTGATATCACTGATGATATCACTGATGACATCACTGATGACATCATCCACGTGATAATCTGATGCACCTCCTCACACCCTAATATAACCTTTGATACACCCACTCTAAAATACAGACTACTATTTTTAAAACCATAGACACACCAATACCAATTACTACATACCCACTCACTGATTCCTAGGTCTACACACACATCCACTCACTCACCCATACAGTCACTCATGCATACAGTCACTCAGCAATACAGCCACTATCATATGCACTCATATACCCATACAGACACTCACACAACGCCACTCGCGCATAGAGTTACTCACACAGCTAGTCAGTCCTGCAAAGAATCAATCACCCTCCCATTTACTCACCAATACAGTTATACACACACCACCTCGCTTATTCATACAGATGCTAACACATACTTAATCTCTTATACAATCACTCTATATATATACATATATATATTCACTGAAAAAACCATAGGTTTCACACATGTTATAGTTAGCGGAAATTTTACTGATAAAAAATCAGTGAAATTCCCCCGTTATAGTTAGTGCAGGCAACTATAACTCACGCGACCGCAATCCTCTGCTGATGCTAATACTGTATTTAGACACTTATTTGCCCATGTCTTCTTCCATACATTTTTAGCTATACATATATAACAAATTTTTTTTTTTCATAAAGACACATATGTCATCAGCAGAAGATTGCGGTCGCGTGAGTTATAGTTGCCTGCACTAACTATAACGGGGGAATTTCACTGGTTTTTTATCAGTAAAATTTCCACTAACTATAACATGTGTGAAACCTATGGTTTTTTCTGTGAATTTGCAAGGTTTTTTAAATGCTAATTCCTAACTATAACGTGTGTGAAACCTATGGTTTTTTCAGTGAATTTGTACGTTTTTTTAAATGCTAAGTTACTTTACGCCATTCGTGGCGTGCGCGCCCACTTAACGCAGTTCGTTCCGTGCGCGCACGGTGCGCTTCGCGCACTGTGCGCGCACAGTAAGCACGCAGTGCGCTTCGCGCACCGCGTGCCCACTTTACGCAGTTAGTGCCGTGCACGCACGGTGGGCACGCGGTGCGCTACGCGCACCGCGTGCCCACGTTACGCTAGATGGGCCATGTACGCACGATGCGCTTCGCGCACCGTGCGCACATGGAGGACATATGATGCACTTCGTTTTGAAAGGTAATATTTTAATTTTTCGTAATTTTTATAAGCCATGCACAAATGGTGCCCTTTGGGCACCATTTGCACACGGGGTGGAGAGAGTGTGGATAATTTTTTCTTTTATTATTTTTTTAAAAATTTTTATAGTTTATCACGCCTCTTATAAGCCGTGCACAATTGGTGGCCTTCGGCCACCAATTGCACACGGGGTGGGGAGAGTGTGGATAGTTTTTTTTTTTATATAATTTTTTACCGTACGCGTACGGTAAGCGTAATCGGCGAAATTAGCGAAAAAAAAAAATTACATTTTTGCCCTTGGGGGATCTTTGGGGACTCCCTCAACATGGCTATGTGTGTGGGAGCTGTCTAAACAGCCCCTTTACATGTTTTTGGGCTTTATTTTAAAACCTAACTCTCAGTGCGAGAGAGAAAATGGCGGCCGCCGCTTCCTGGTTTCGGCCGATTCGAATGTTTACTAAGATCTAAGAGCCAATCAGAATCGCGCTCGCGCACGCCACCGTACGCGTACGGTAAGCTGGCTCAGATATATATATTGATTTAAAGGCTATTTTCTCAGAATCTACTGAACAGATTTACACCAAACCTACAAAAGGCACTTCCTTGACCTGAGGACTACCTCTCTGCCAAATTTCTAGTAATTCTGTTCAGCCGTTCGGGCTGTAGCCCTGTCTAAAGGTCCTATGGAAAAATGCATGGGAAAAACGTGTTTTGGGACCCCCCTTTTATCTCAGCCCCCGCTTGACGAATCCCCCCGAGACTTTCAGGGTAGGAGCGGAGCGTAGCGCCCCACCTATTTTGAAAAATTCGCGAGGATTCGTCGACCGGCGCCAAAGTTATTCAAAATAGAATGTTGCGGATTTCCTATGGAAACGTGGTCCTAACTATAACTACCTACTGGCGACCGCCAGTAGGTAATATATATACATATACACATATATATATATATATATATATATATATATATTCACTGAAAAAACCATAGGTTTCACACATGTTATAGTTAGCTGGACATTTTACTGATAAAAAACCAATGAAATTCCCCTGTTATAGTTAGTGCAGGCAACTATAACTCACGCGACCGCAATCCTCTGCTGATGACATATGTGTCTTTATGAAAAAAAAATATTTGTAATATATGTATAGCTAAAATTTAATGGAAGAAGACATGGGCAAATAAGTGTCTAAATACAGTATTAGCATCAGCAGAAGATTGCGGTCGCGTGAGTTATAGTTGCCTGCACTAACTATAACGGGGGAATTTCATTGGTTTTTTATCAGTAAAATGTCCAGCTAACTATAACATGTGTGAAACCTATGGTTTTTTCAGTGAATTTGCAAGGTTTTTTAAATGCTAATTCCTAACTATAACGTGTGTGAAACCTATGGTTTTTTCAGTGAATTTGTACGTTTTTTTAAATGCTAAGTTACTTTACGCCATTCGTGGCGTGCGCGCCCACTTAACGCAGTTCGTTCCGTGCGCGCACGGTGCGCTTCGCGCACCGTGCGCGCACAGTGAGCACGCGGTGCGCTTTGCGCACCGCGCGCCCACTTTACGCAGTTAGTGCCGTGCGCGGTGGGCACGCGGTGCGCTACGCTACGCTGGATGGGCCATGTACGCACGATGCGCTTCGCGCACCGCGCGCAAATGGAGGACATATTATGCGCTTCGTTGTGAAAGGTAATGTTTGATTTTTTATTTGTAAATTTATGTCGGGCACCATTTGCACACGGGGTGGGGAGAGTGTGGATAATTTTTTTTTTTTAATGTTTTTTTACCGTAAGGGTAATCGCCGATTTTTCAAAAAAAATTAAAATTGAATTTTTTGCCTTGGGGGTTCTTAGGGGACACCTTCATCATGGCTAGGTGGTTGGAAGCAGTCTAAACAGCCCCTTTACATGTTTTTAGCCTTTGTTTTTCCTCCTCCCCCTCAGAGTGCTAGATAGAAAATGGCGGCCGCCGCTTCCTGGTTTCGACCGATTCGAATGTTTACTAAGATCTAACAGCCAATCAGAATCGCGCTCGCGCACGGCACCGTACGCGTACGGTAAGCTTACCGTAAGCGCACGGTAAGCGCACCGTAAGCTGCCACAGATATATATATTGATTTAAAGGCTATTTTCTCAGGATCTACTGAACAGATTTACACCAAACCTACAAAAGGCACTTCCTTGACCTGTAGACTACCTCTCTGCCAAATTTCAAGTAACTCTGTTCAGCCGTTCGGTCTGTAGCTGTGTCTAAAGGTCCTATGGAAAAATGCATGGGAAAAACGCGTTTTGGGACCCCCCTTTTTTCTCAGCCCCCGCTTGACGAATCCCCCCGAGACTTTCAGGGTAGGAGCGGAGCATAGCGCTCCACCTATTTTGAAAATTTCGCGAGCATTCGTCAACCGGCGCCAAAGTTATTCCAAATAGAATGTTGCGGATTTCCTATGGAAACGTGGTCCTAACTATAACTATCTACTGGCGACCGCCAGTAGATAATATATATATATATATATATATTGTGTTCATGCAGGGACAGAGGAAAGGAAGAATGGGAACATTAGCTGGTAGGACAAATGTGCTGGTCTATTTTGTTGTTAATGAGGGGAACACTGGTCTCCCTATGAACAATTAGACGATGGCAAAATGAACACCGCATAGTAACCCTCGCAAACCGATGGTTCGTTTCCACAGGATCAGAAAAAGGTGAATCTGCCCCCACAGATGAAGGGCTCTGCTGAGTTTCCGAAGAAGAACTCGGCTGAGCTGCTGTGGATGTGCTTGGTTGACTTACTGAAGGGTTGCCTCTAGTATGTCGAGCATGTGTCCTAGGGTGTACATCGTGAAGGTGTCTCAACATAGTGTGATTCCCGAAGGAATACTTCTTGTTGGGATTACCTCGCGAAAGTACACGCTGGCACAGCTTGCAAGTCACCAAGGCAGCATTGACTTTTTTCTCACCCTCAGGAAAACTAAAATACTCCCATATAAAAGAGCTCTTCTGTTTCCTCCTTCTCTGCCTGATGGTGGTGCTGCTAGCCTCACTCTCAGCAGAAGAGTGCTGGTCTGCCATCGTATCACAAAGACAAGTCAGCTCCTTCTCCTAAGGGATCACAAGCAGAAATGAGGGGAATGGGTGTGGTGTAGGAGAGTTCTAGAACTGAAAGTAGTTTCAACCAATCAAAAGTTGTGTTTCATGATCACATGACCCACCGTGCGCGTACGTTACGCTTACGTTACGCTTACGGTGCGCTTACGGTGCGCTTACGGTAAAAGTACGCATGCGTGTAAATAAGACACGCGCTCGCGCGCATGCGCATAACAGTTACTCCCCAACACTTCCGCGTAACGTGCGCGTGTAGCGTACACGCTTACGCGCCCCATACGTAGTACGCACGGCTACGCAAATTGCGTAACTATACGCAAAAAGAGTAGATAAATTACGAACATTACAAACCGTACGCTTACCGTACGCTTACCGTACGCGCACTAAAAAAATAAAAAAAAAAAAAAAAGATTTTCAATGTTATACTAATATATCTTAACTGTTTGGTAAAAAAAAAAAGAGAAAAATTGATATATTGCAGCTTTTTTTTATTAAAAAAAAAAAGTGTTTTAAGAGAATAAAAAGTTTAAAAAAAAAAAAAACTAGCTTTTTAAAAAAAAAACCACACATTTAATATAAGAATTTATAATAAAAAAAATCATACAAAATCAATAAAAAAACCATGGGAATCACATATGTTATAGGTAAGAATTAGCATTTAAAAAACCATACAAATTCACTGAAAAAACCATGGGTTTCACACACGTTATAGTTAGAAATTAGCATTTAAAAAACCTTGCAAATTCACTGAAAAAACCATAGGTTTCACACATGTTATAGTTAGGAATAAGCATTTAAAAAACCTTGCAAATTCAGTGAAAAAACCATAGGTTTCACACACGTTATAGTTAGCGGACATTTCACTCATAAAAAACCATTGAAATTCCCCCGTTATAGTTAGTTAAGCTAACTATAACTCGCGCACCCGCAATCCACTGCTGATGACGTAACATATTACATCACTCATGACATGGTCAGTGACATCACTCATGACATCACTGATGACATCTCAAATTAGGGGTGGGCGGAATTTGCGCAATCGCGTTACGCAAATCTCCGCGAAACGGTAAAAATCTCCGCGAACACGCAGAAATTCCGCGAACACGCGGAATTGCTTGTTCGCGATACTTTTTGCCTGTTCGCGATCGCTGTTTGCGTGCTCGGGGTGAAATATCTCGCCAACACGCATATTGAGAACGCAGACAAGCAAAAAATTTCGCGAAGTCGCGGAACGCAGATTTTTGGGCAATTTCGCGTTCTCCGCGGAACGCGAAATTACCCAAATTCTGCAAATTCCGCGAACGGAACGGAATTTACCGCCCAGGCCTATCTCAAATGACATCACTGATGACATCATCCTTGTGACAGAGTGGTAGACCTCCTCTCACCCTAATATAACCTTTGATACAAACATTCAAAAATAGAGACTGAAATTTTCAAAAAAATGGACATACCAATACCAATTACAACAACCTCTTTAATAATTCTAAGATCCACATACACATCCACTCATTCACCAACAGTCCTGTACAGTCACTCATACGTGTACTCACTCATCATATGTACTCATACACCTATAAATCCTGTTACACAATGCCTCTCATCCATAGAGTTACTCACACACATAGTCACTCATGCTAATAAAGAATCAAACATACATTAACTTGCATATACAGTTATACACACACCACCACACTTACTTCTACGGAAACCTACACATACTTACTCTTTTAAATAATCACTTATAAAAACACATACTTATTCATACAGGAACTATTTCAATCTCTCACTCTCACACATATACACACTTATATACATCAATAGTCAAATATACTTCTTTAAAACATATTTAGAAACTCATAAAGACACAATTGAGACAGTCATTCACTCAATAACACACCCATACACACACTCATCCACCCATACAGACATGCACATATGCTGTCTTCAAAACATACAACCAGAGAGTCAATCATTCATGCACCTATGCACTACGTAATACCCCCCACCAAACCATGCAAACACTCACACTGATACTCAAAAAACAACCTAATATCCTATATAAACACCCATGTAGCTACTCACCAACCCATGCAGACACTTATACACAAATTGAGAGACTGATACAGATAATTACATATTTAAACATTAGTAAGCCATGTATTCACTAAGATACACTTAATCAGTCAGTTACACAATCAATTTTTCAAAAACAAATCATCCTTTTAGACACTTATATACCCATTTATTCTTCCATCGACCTTGAGATATACATATATAAAACATATTTAATTTTTATAAAAACACACATTCACTGGATGATGTCATCAGTGATGTCATTTGAGATGTCATCAGTGATGTCATGAGTGATGTCACTGACCATGTCATGAGTGATGTAATATGTTACGTCATCAGCAGTGGATTGCGGGTGCGCGAGTTATAGTTAGCTTAACTAACTATAACGGGGGAATTTCAATGGTTTTTTATGAGTGAAATGTCCGCTAACTATAACATGTGTGAAACCTATGGTTTTTTCACTGAATTTGCAAGGTTTTTTAAATGCTAAATCCTAACTATAACGTGTGTGAAACCTATGGTTTTTTCAGTGAATATATATATTACCTACTGGCGGTCGCCAGTAGGTAGTTATAGTTAGGACCCCTTTTCCATAGGAAATCCGCAACATTCTATTTTGAATAACTTTGGCGCCGGTCGATGAATCCTCGCGAATTTCTCAAAATAGGTGGGGCGCTACGCTCCGCTCCTACCCTGAAAGTCTCGGGGGGATTCGTCAAGCGGGGGCTGAGATAAAAGGGGGTTCCCAAAACGCGTTTTTCCCATGCATTTTTCCATAGGACCTTTAGAACGAGCTACAGCCCGAACGGCTGAACAGAATTACTAGAAATTTGGCAGAGAGGTAGCCATAAGGTCAAGGAAGTGCCTTTTGCAGGTCTGGTGTAAATCTGTTCAGTATTTCCTGAGTAAATAGCATTTAAAAGCATATATATATGTGGGCGGAGTCTAACCACACATCTCATCCTGAGATCTGATTGGCTGTCAGCACTTCATCCAAGAAGTGTTGGCAGCCATCTTGGGACAAATATACATGATAGCACCTCATTAAAAAGCATTGCAGTTAATAGAAGGTTTTAAGACTTTAGTTACATTATAAATCATTTGTTGATGGTACCATACTCATTTTAGGAATTGTGGTATGTTCTAAGGTGATTTCACCATGTGAAAAAGCCTTCTGCTGGGATATCATGATTGAGAGAAAAATATTTTCTCATGCTTTTACCACAGAGGTTTGGAAGGTGATCTATAGGCTAAACTGAGAGCTTATTTTTTGTAAATTCACATTATCTTTCTCAGTCATGTGAGAATGAAGTCTGATATTCTCAGTAAAACATGTACATCCAACAAGGGCAGAAACTGTCAGTTGATTCCTTTGTGTTCTACTGCAGCTTCCCAGAGTGTTCCAAAGAACTACTAGAGCGCTAACAGTCCTACTTATGATAAACGTATGGCACACCTGAAGCCATCTTGCTTGGATTAAAGTGGTAACTCTTAAAACATTTAATTTAAAAAGGAACAAAATGAGGGGGTTCATTTTTCCATAAAAAGTATGATTAGTGCTGCAGAAAGAAAAATTAGGGCACATTTTGAGTGACTTCTCAAATCCTCTTCTATTTCATTAAAAAATTCTGACATGCAGACTGAAACATGCACTTTCAATACCAGCAGCAGTTTTCCCTGGTGAGCAGTAGCTTTACTACAGTGATCTAATGAGCAAAAAGAGTGCTAACATTCTGAATTTATGGCAAATGTGTGACACATCTGAATGCCTTCTTGATGGAATCAAAGTAAAAAACTGAAAGTATTTCCTACTGAGGAGACTGCAGTAAATGAGGAAATTAGGAAACTTCATAACAAATAAGTCTCCCAAGATGGCCACCAGAGACAAAAGAGCCCAAATGTAGCCCAAATATCACCCAGATGTAGCCCAAGTATAGCCCAATGACAGAATGTCCCAGAATGTTCTTAAAAACAACTAGAGCGCTTACTGTCTTCATTATGACAAAAGTATGGCACACCTGAAGCCATCTTGATTGGAATAAACTGGTAACACTTAAAACATTTAATTTAAAAAGGAACACAATGAGGAGGTTCATTTTGCCATAGAAATTATGATTAATACTGAAGAAAGAAAATGAGGGCACATTTTGAGTGACTTCTCAAATCCTCTTCTATTTCATTAAAAAATTCTGACATGCAGACTGAAACATGCACTTTTAATACCAGGAGCAGACTTCCATGGTGGAGTAGTTTTACTACAGTGATCTAATGAGCAACTAGAGTGCTAACATTCAGAATTTATGGCAAATGTGTGACATATCTGAATACCTTCATGATGGAATCAAAGTAAAAAACTGAAAGCATTTCCTACTGAGGAGACTGCAGTACATGAGGAAATTAGGAAACTTCATAACAAATAAATCTCCCAAGATGGCCACCGGAGACAAAAGAGCCCAAATGTAGCCCAAAATCAACCAGATGTAGCCCAAATATAGCCCAATGACAGAAGTGTGCAAAACACTTATTATTTTGTGTTTTTGCAGTGTTATATAGTGCAGACTTGTCAGGTATTGGAGTGCTTTACATGAGCATTGGTTACATCACACAAGAACAAATTCATTTTGGTTGTAGACATGGGGAGACTAAGTGATTTGACCAGAATCACAGAATGTCGAGCTGAAGCAGAAACTTCAACCTGGTTCCCCAGTTGCAAAGTCTGCAGTTCTGGAAGTAACACCACATCCTCTCCCCTAAGTGCAACATTTAATCAAGTGGTCAACTGGATAAAAAAACATAAAGATAACAAATAATTTAAAAGTGCTTTGTCGCTATTTGAAAACTCAGAAAATATGTCCTTATTTTAGTCTTTTAGAGCACTAACCATAATTTTGATGCCAATAAGACCCTCTCATATATGTAATTTCTAAAGGAAATGCTCTAGGTATTACAGTTTTGATTACATCAAGATGATGTCAGGCGTTCCACACTTTTGTAATAAATATAGAATGTTAGCAATCTAGTTGTTCATTAGGATACTGTTGAGAGGCAGAGGCCAGGGGCACGGACTCTGAAAATTGAAGGCAGGTAGGAGGGTGCAAAGGCAACAATTTAACCACACTGAGCAGGCAGGAAGGGCCGTGGAAGCACAACAGACTATGGAGGGCAGTGGAAAGGGGGGCAGGGGCAACAAACCAACAATACAGGACTTGCAAGAGAGGCTGTTGGAGGGAAGATCTATTACGGGTCAAGGAAGCTAGGGGCGGTCCCCAGATCCACGGGAGCCACCACAGAACTGAGCAGGAGAGTGAGTCAGGGACAAAAGGGGCACCTTAATTTGAGCCGGGGTGCCTAGGAACGCTTGCTCCAAAAATGAAGAAAACAGACATATGAGACATGGAATTGGAGGCAGAATACAATGGCAGTTTAATGAGAAGATGCAACTTCAAAGAAACCGCAGAATAGAGACATAAAGTACAAAAAACAGAATCCAGATAATCATACAGCTGTCATAATATTCTCTGTATCTCAATTAATGTACTGACAGAGAGAGAGAGAAAACACATCTATAAATGCATCATGAGAAACAAGTTACACCAAGGAAAATGTTACCTAGGAACACTCACGTTTACTCTTAGAGCAAGCATTCCTGCAATTACAATACAAAATCTTTTAAATGCAAAAGTAAAGAGAACAATGGTTAAACATAACATGACATTTCATATAGGTAAAATAGAATAAGATACTTCAAGCAAAGCAGAGCAAGACATTTTAAGCAAAGGAAGACAAGAGCTCCCAGCTCTTGGGGAAAACCTGCACTGCCTGTTAACCTACATACAGACGGCGAGGTAGTCCGTCGATATCTGTGGGTGCTCCCTTTTTATATCATTTTGTGGGCTCCTTTGCACGCTACATCTACCTACGTATGCTACCCAAAAGCTTCGACTGCAGATTTTACCAGACATTTCGTCATTTACCCACTTAATGCTGACAATGGACTGGGTGAAAAGGTCAGTCTCTCAGGCCAATCACTTATCGTAAGTTCCATAGAGCAAGCAGAAAATAATGGGTATTGTACGGGAATTCAATATATTCATGTATAAAATCTCCTCAGTTCTCCTAACTTGACGCTCTGCGGTTGCCACTTCCTTAAAAGCGGGAAACCTGCCCAGGAAGCAAGTACCAGTCCAGGATGCAGCCTACTGTATGTCGACAGCTTCAGGGGGATGTTGAACTTTGATACCGAGCACGGAGCACTCGGGTAGGGTGGGGGCTACTAGTTTGGATCAGAAGGCCTCGCAGACCTGCCTTCAGACTGCTATACACTAAAATTGCAGAGCTATGGTCAATTTAACAAAGAGGCCTACATATTGAACAGAAGGGCCTACACAGGTGTTTTATGCTGGCTGAGTGGTAAGGATGTCTCAGGATAATTATATAGCAATACAGGACCCGCTGGTCAATTTAATACGGCCTACAAATGCAGCTGGCAGGGCAAGGACAAGGGTCTCATACTTCAGGTGTGGACAGAACGGGCCAGGGGCCCCCTGTGATACAAAATCTACCCTCCTTCAAGGCTGTGGCAATGTAATAGACCATTGTGGGCAGAAGGAAGAGGCAATGGTAGTACAACCATACATGCCAACAGACCCGATTCAGCCAGGAAACGTCCAATGTTTTTAAGCTCAAATGGGCTTTATTTGATCTGTCTCCTGTCTACAATATCCTCTTTTTCAATGTAACTCAAAGGGGAAAATCAATACCCCAGTTTTTTTTCAAAATCTCCCTCTTACCAAGTTCAAAATGTTCGCAAGTATGGTACATTGGATCATGGAAGGAAATGGGATAGGGACATGGACTTGGATAACAGAGGACAGGAGGGACATGGAGAGGTGCACCAAACTGACCCTGCAGGGCAGGCATCAGGGTTTGCAGCAGCACAATACACCACACAGGGCATGCAGGACGGGAGTGCAGCACAACAATCCATAGAAAGCAAGAGGGAGGGGACAGGACCATGCACATGGACAACAGAGAACAGAGGGGCAAGAGGCAATGGTAGCTAGCTGACCATAATGGACAGACAGGAGAGAAAGCTGCAGCATAACAGACCATAAAGGGCAGGAGGGACGGATCAGGGGCATTACAATGGAACAGACAAGCCAGGAGGGAGGGAGTAGGGCTGGGGGCAAGGGGGCAGGGCAGGAGCAGCAAGATAGCCATGGAGGTCAGGCAGGATGGGCACTAGAAGCAAGACACACCATGAAGAGCAACAGTGAGACTGTGATGGCATACACACAGACCATGGAGGGAAGGTGGGAGGGGGTCAGGGGCAGCTAACTGACCACACAGGGAAGGTGGGAGGGGCCATGGCAGCACAGAAGACCATGCATGGCAAGTGGGAGGGTTAGTGGCAGCACAATGGCTATGATGGGCAAGAAGGAGGGTGGAGGGGCATGCACAAAGGACAATGGAGGATAGAAGGGAGGGTCAGGACCTGTGCACAGACAAGAAAGTTCAGGGGAAGGGACCTCACAACAGACCACACGGGGCAGGCAGGAGGAGCAGTTGCAGCACAACAGACCAGGGAGGGCAGAAGGGTGTGGCAGTACAATGGACCATGTAGGACAGGAGGAAGAGGATAGGGGCATGGCATGTGGACAGGCAGGGTGGAGGTGGCAGGGACAGGTTACAGTCATCTGACAATGCTAGGCAGGTGGGAGGGGAGTGGCAGCTCAACAGAACACTCAGAGTAGATAGGAGTGGCAGGTCCATGGGACATGGTGGGCAAAAAGGATGGAGCAGGGGCATGCACAAAGACATCGGAGGGCAGGGGGAAGGAGAATAGGGGCAGCAAGCTAAGCACAGAGTTTAAGTAGGAGGTCAATGATGGGGCATAGAATTGGGCAATGGAGGGCAGGAGGACTGGACTGGTACATCATACTAAATTGAGGGCAGTGGCAGCACATCAGACCATGCATGGCAGGAGGGAGGAGGCTAGTCCATGGATTCACACAACAGAGGATAGGGAGGAAGGGGATGGGGCAGCAAGCTAACTGTTCAGAGAAGGCGGGTATTAGGAACTTTATTGTTTTTAAAACATTGTGTCTGTGCGAACTACTTAAAATATGAACAAGTATGCAGCATAATCTCACTTTTATTCAGGAAGAAGAGGACGTTTGTGACTGTGACTCCGGGCTCACTTGGCAGAAACACCCCCTGACCCTCCACCCCCTATCGCAAAATGTAATGCCCGTGAAAAGGGTAGGTGAACACAGTGTTATATAGAACATAGTCCTGAGAGCACGATTGAAAATGAAAACTAGATATAGTGTATGGTATAAACTATGCACCAAAAAGTGTGATATAAGATGAACCGGGCGTGAAATATAATTTGCAATACATTGTGCGCAATGACAGATTCATTGGAGAGCGCGAGATAGCACAGGCACTAGCGCGTGCTATGCGATATGCGCCTTGGAGTGTAATATGCACAGGGCAGTGTTGTGTAACCTAACTAGTCTCTAAAGTTGTAATATAAAATATGTGCTGGGGAGTGTAACGTTGCATATGCACTGTGACAAATATATGGATCACAGATTGTAATATGTATGGCATAGCACTGTGCGTTATAACATAGGCATCGAGAAAGGCACGTTAGATGGGGCAATATAACCCGTGCGAAGACAAGTGTGGCATGACATATTCACGGGGTGGTGTTACAGTGCACATGGGCTAGAGAGTGTCATAGCATATGCACTAGCTAGTGGAATACAACACAGAGGTGTGTGGCACTCGGCAGGCAATGGTGGGTGTAACACAGCATTGGGCTCTGTCAGGAGCACGCTGTGACTCTCAAGTGATGTTCGTCCCCTTTCCAGAGAGTAAAATAAAAAGTATTACACATCCGGCAGTGGATGTGTGTTTTATTAACCGTGAGGGGGGTTTCTTGCATAGTTTTGGTCGAATTTTTGTCGAATCCCCTTTGAATGGCTTGGTGTGCATGTGTATTAAATGTGCCCGTCAATAGCTACCCATGTTTGTATAAATAAACGACACGGGTGTCTACCAGGATTAGGCACGGTAGGGCATCAGACATGTCAGAGCTTCACTAGTGGTGTAAATACATTCCACGTGGATTCATTGCATGCATAGTCGCCTTTTAATGAATATCACGCAAATCATCATGGTGATAGGTACGTACGGTTTGTCCAGCATGTCCTAGGTGTGTCTATAAATATATATTTTTTAAAAATAATAAAAAACAGTGGCCGGCCCTGGGGATTGGGGTCAAAAAAATATAATTAGGAGACTGGCCCTGGGGGATGGGGTCATCAGGGCCAATAAATTAGAATAAGAAGGGGAACCAAACAGCCCCCCTTCTTAAAAAACTAAAATAAATAAAAGACTGGCATCGTGCCGGAGGCCATGCCCCCTCCGTGCAGCACTCTGCAAACGCGCCCCCAACAGGCATCTCCAGTATGCGCCAGGGAGCTGCGCTGCAGCCAGGTGTTCTGAGGCCAAGCCCCTTTTTACACCTCTCTGCAACGCAGCTCTGTGGCGCTTACTGGAGGTACCTAGTGGTCTAGTTTGACCCTAGGGACCCTTAGGATTCAGGGGGACTCTCAACTTAGAACAGCCACAGGGCGCGTTTACACAGTGGTGAAGGGAGGGGACGGGGCCTGAGGTGACGTGTGCAAACACGCACTATGGCATGTTTTAAATTGGGGATATAATTTCCCTTCAATACTGAGGGCCCCTGGGGGCTAACTAGCCCACCAAGTGCTTCCAGTAAGCGCCACTGAGCTGCATTGCAGAGAGGTGGTCCAGGCCGTGCCACTTTTTACACCTCTCTGCAACGCAGCTCTGTGGCACTTACTGGAGGTACCTAGTGGGCTAGTTGGACCCTAGGGACCCTCAGGATTTAAATGAACTTAATCTCCCAACTAAAAATGGACACAGGGCGTGTTTACACAGTGGTGAAGGGAGGGGACGGGGCCTGAGTTAATGTGTGCAAAAACGCCCTGTGGCCTGTTTTAAGAGGTAGATTTAATCCCCATGCCCTATTATACACTAGGGGCTTACAGAGGAGGTCATGCTAATCACAGGGGGACCCCAACGCATAATGTTCCCTAGTGTATGTAGGTGTTTTCACTGTATTCTAAGTGTCTTTTAACATAGCACTGGCTCTAGGACTGGTTAGTCAGACTCAGTTACCACCAGTATCCGTCTGAAAAAGTTGAGGGTACAGGATGATTTTGCAACAAGGCTTCTTTCTGCTCTTCTTTTTGTTCTTTCTGCACGTTATCCTTCTTCCTGCACTTATCTTCGTATTTGAGGACTTCTGTTGCTTCTTTCTGCACTTCTTTTGTTTCTTTCTGTGCATTTTTTCTTCTTTCTTCACATGTCCTATCTCTGTAGGCATAGTTAGAAATTAGCATTTAAAAAACCTTTGAAATTCACTGAAAAAACCATGGGTTTCACACACGTTATAGTTAGGAATTAGCATTTAAAAAACCTTAGAAATTCAATGAAAAAACCAAAGGTTTCACACATGTTATAGTTAGCTGGACATTTCACTCGTAAAAAACCATTGAAATTCCCCCGTTATAGTTAGTTCAGCTAACTATAACTCGCGCGCCCGCAATGCACTACTGATGACGTCACATATTACATCACTCATGACATGGTCACTGACATCACTCATGACATCACTGATGACATCTCAAATGACATCACTGATGACATCACTGATGACATCATCCAGTGATTGTGTGTTTTTATGAAAATTATATATTTTTTATATTTATGTATATCTCAAGGTCAAAGGAAGAATAAATGGGTATATAAGTGTCTAAATGGATACTTTTTTTTGGAATTTTTTTTGTGTAACTGACTGTTTAAGTGTATCATAGTGAATACATGGCTTACTGAGTAATCTTTAAATATTTAAATATCTGTATCAGTTTCTTACTTTGTGTATAAGTGGCTGCATGGGTTGGTGAGTAGCTACATGAGTGTCTATATAGGTTATTAGTTGGTTTTTTATCACTATGAGTGTCTGAGTTTCTGTATGGTTCGGTGGGGGGTATTACTTAGTGCATAGGTGCATGAATGAGTGACTCACTGTTTGTATGTGTTGAATACAGCATGTGTGCAGGACTGTATGGGTGGATGAGTGTGTGCATGGGTGTGTTAGTGAGTGAATGACTGTCTCAATAGTGTCTTTATGAGTAACTACATATGTTTTAAACTAGTATATATGACTATTGGTGTATATAAGTGAGTATATGTGAGAGTGAGAGATTGGAAGAGTTCCTGTATGAATAAGTATGTGTTTCTATAAGTGATTGTTTAAAAGAGTAAGTATATGTAAGTTTCTGTAGAAGTAAGGGTGGTGGTGTGTGTATAACTGTATATGCAAGTAAATGGATGATTGATTCTTTATTAGCATGAGTGACTATGTGTGTGAGTTACTCTATGGATGAGTGGCATTGTGTAACGGGATGTACAGGTGTATGAGTACATATGATGAGTGAGTACATGTATGAGTGACTGTAGAGGACTGTTGGTGAATTACTGTATGTGTATGTGGTTCTTAGAATTACTGAATAGGTTGTTGTAACTGATATTGATATGTTCATTATTTTGAACATTTTAGTTTCTATTTTTGAATGTGTGTTTCAATGGTTATATTAGGGGGAGAGGAGGTCTGCCACTCTATCACAAGGATGATGTCATCAGTGATGTCATCAGTGATGTCATTTGAGATGTCATCAGTGATGTCATGAGTGATGTCAGTGACCATGTCATGAGTGATGTAATATGTGACGTCATCAGTAGTGCATTGCGGGCGCGCGAGTTATAGTTAGCTGAACTAACTATAACGGGGGAATTTCAATGGTTTTTTACGAGTGAAATGTCCAGCTAACTATAACATGTGTGAAACCTTTGGTTTTTTCATTGAATATATATATACATATATCGCTTCAATACTCTTTCACCACATTTCCTTCCTTTTGGATACTGGATGCTGGATATAAAGAGCACGGACCACAAAATCCTTTCAAAATACCGCTCAGTTTATTTCATAGTTACACAAACAGGAACAGCAGCCATTACGCGTTTCGTCCCTCCCTGGGGACTTGATCACATGACGCGCTTTTACCTATAGGAATGCTTTTTATAGGTTACACACTTTTTTTCAAAGCTTGTTTTTCCCTCCTTAATTTTTTTCCTCTTTTTTTCTCCTTTCCTCCAATACATTAACTTTATGTATTGTGGTTGTGTTTCATGTGCAAACACCGTCTGATTTGGTTTCTTTAAGTTGTTAATAACAACATTTTTTTAAAAGCAAGTAGAAGACATTAACATAGACCTGATATTTGTTGTCGTCAAGATTTAAAACATTTAAATTCAGATTCAAACTTTGTTATGTGGATAGCAGTTCGGTGCAAGTCATTGTGTGCAAATTTGCAATTAAATAAATAAGTAAATAAATAGTTAAATACATAATTATTTACAAATACTACACAATTAATGTTTAAAATACACCCACAAAACTAGTAAAAACAATGGGGCAGATTTATGTTGCACTTGCGGCACTTTTGCGCCGCCGTTGCGTCACTTTTGTGACGCAGCAGCGGCGCAAATCCTGCGCCATGGTGCGGGGCATTTACAAACGTGACGCATCTCCCAGATGCGTCACGTTGTAAAGCCCTGCGCCACATGTAGGCGTTCCAGGGCAGGTGGGGGCGTTCCGGCGCAGGAACGCCTCCTAAAAGTGGCTGAGTGAAATCTACAAGATTTCACTCAGTCACTTTTAGGCCCATGCTGCGTCAAAACCCTGCGCCTGCTTGAAGCAGGCGTAAGGATTGACGCAGCATTGTACAGATAGGGCCCCCCAGATCATTGCTGGAGCTGCGTCGCGCTTGCGACGCAACTCCAGCAATGCGCCACTTTTCGGCACAGATGCGTCACGCATCTGTGCCGTTTTTGCCCCATGGTGCGCCGCATTATAAATGCGGCGCATCCATGGTGGCGCAGCTGTGGCGCATAATAACTGGCGCATCCCTGCTGATATGCAGGGATGCGCCAGTCGTCATAAATCTGCCCCAATATTATATGGTGATTAAGTACATTGCATTACTTATTAAAATGTAATAAATAGATGCATGCACGAACTTTATATAATAGGATAAATCCCTAATCAGTTGGTCTGCCCAAATGCTCTTTTGTTTAATATATTAGTGTTTATGCAGAGTATAGGCTGATCCGGTTGAATTTTTGGGTTTTAATCATTTCCATATGTTAGATTACCAATACTGGTACATTTGAAGGATATTGTTTAATCAATGCGTTGGTAATCTACCCACCTATGTTTGGAATTGGACTCAAAATAATGTCTAGTGTTTACTTGCTAAAAGATTTCTTTTTAATATTTTTTGTTGTGTATATTGTATATTCAACACCCATTAATGTGCAAAAATCGAGTGCTTGTAAAAAAAGGGCTAAGTGCCTAAAATGAATCTAAAAAAAGTGATTAAAAACAAGTCACTTTGAAAGGGAGAATTTTGTAGGTAGATGGGTCTTAAAATTAATGGTAACGTTATAATGGTTCGAATTGCCAATATATTTGTTACAGAGGCTGTATCCTGCAATTATCGCAGTTTCTCATTTTCGTTTATTATTAATATTTCACTTTGAATATTACAAGATGTACTTCTAAAAAGTCCTTCTTGTGGCTCATTCGGTACTTATGCTGATGGACCATATATATTGTGTTACAAGCTGGCATGTAATTGATCAGAGCTATTTAGCCCATTCGGTTGTTTGGTATCTAGATTTAGAATATAATTCATTTCCAAGATACGTAGGGTCCGTTTCCTGTTACCCCCTCGCTTGTTTTTGGGGACTGAATCCAATAGGAAATATTTAAGATCCTTTGGATCACCATCATGTTGCTCATGAAAATGACGGGCCACAGGAAAAGCCTGGTCATGATTTTTGATGGCCCGTATGTGTTGGAGTATTCGCTTATGTCCTTGCATGATGGTACTGCCGATATATCTCAGTCTGCAAGGACATTCCAACACATAAATCACAAATTCGGTTTTACAATTTAAGGCCTTTGTGATCTGTCTGTTTGGTCCACCGAAAGGGGTTGAATATTCGGTGGTAGTTACTCCAAACTGACAAGCCTTACATGTTTTAAATTTGTAAAATCCGGTTCTTTGAGCTAGCCATGACCCCTTGGCTGTAAGGCCACAGGGGTCATTGTCCACCAAGGTATCTTTCATTGAGGTATTTCTTCTGTATGTTATGGACGGTTTTTTGGAAACTGATTCACCTATTATTGGATCCTGTTTAATCAGATACCAATTTTTGTTGATAATATTGCGTATTGATGACTCGTGCCGATTGTATTCCAAGATAAATCAAAATTTACTGTGTAGTGTATCTAATTTGCTTGCTTCTACTTTCTGTTTTAGCAAATTTTCCCTTGTTTTCAAATTACTTTTGTTCAGTGCTTTAACTAAACAAGTTTCGCGGGTGCCACTCACAAAACCCGAGCTACTGTTTGTTTGAGGGACGACTGGGAAGCGGACTAGCGCCCAATTTGCCTGCTGAAACTACTCGAGGTCGCGCTGCTGGTGGGAGCTCCTCCTTGATCGACGGAGTGTCCAATAGCTCCCAGCGTGCGCTAGACCCCACTCTAGTTGGCTGCCTGCACCGGGGGACTGCGAGGACCAGAAGCCTTTGCTTCCATCACCTGGTGCCTCTTCCCCCGGCGGTAACGCCCATCACCTGCTGATCTCTATTTATCTTTCGTGACACCCGCTTCGCGGGTGCCACTCACAAAACCCGAGCTACTGTTTGTTTGAGGGACGACTGGGAAGCGGACTAGCGCCCAATTTGCCTGCTGAAACTACTCGAGGTCGCGCTGCTGGTGGGAGCTCCTCCTTGATCGACGGAGTGTCCAATAGCTCCCAGCGTGCGCTAGACCCCACTCTAGTTGGCTGCCTGCACCGGGGGACTGCGAGGACCAGAAGCCTTTGCTTCCATCACCTGGTGCCTCTTCCCCCGGCGGTAACGCCCATCACCTGCTGATCTCTATTTATCTTTCGTGACACCCGCTTCGCGGGTGCCACTCACAAAACCCGAGCTACTGTTTGTTTGAGGGACGACTGGGAAGCGGACTAGCGCCCAATTTGCCTGCTGAAACTACTCGAGGTCGCGCTGCTGGTGGGAGCTCCTCCTTGATCGACGGAGTGTCCAATAGCTCCCAGCGTGCGCTAGACCCCACTCTAGTTGGCTGCCTGCACCGGGGGACTGCGAGGACCAGAAGCCTTTGCTTCCATCACCTGGTGCCTCTTCCCCCGGCGGTAACGCCCATTTACCCTCCCTTTAAATCAAACCATACTTCACGCAACGCGGGACGCGCGCGAGGAGAAGCGCGAGGCGAAGCCCGGGCCAAGGGCGGGCCCGTTTCAGCCCGTTACAGACTGTGCAGGACTGGACTGGGCCATGGTATTTCTATTTTTGTTTTTATGTTTATAATTTCCTCCGTTCTCTTGCTGCCCTGTGTGGTCATAAATTAGTGGGACCTCATATTCTAGTCGGAACAGTGTCACTTGTTCTGCTTGCGACCCACAAGTTATTGCCCCCGTGACGCAGAGTGCTTAATTATAATTATGTCCAGAGTCACTAGAAGCAAAAAAACAGATAAAACCACCGATATAACGGGCCCACTCGACCTATTCTTACACAAGGCCAATGCAGCCATTGACAATACTATCCAATTGATAGATAGACGGGTGTCTCACGAATTGGAGATGGCCAGAAAAAGATCGTCCATGGGCCCGCTGGCCTCAGCACAAACACCTATACAAAAGGGGCCGATTATACCCCTGCTGAATTCAACAAGTGCACTAGTTCACACAGTTCCGAATACTGTGGATTTGTCAGCAACACAGTTGTCACTAGGTTCCGATTCTGATTCTAGGGAGGATCTGGAAAAAACACCAGATTTACAATCCCTACATAATTATGAAATGGCCACAGAACTAAACATCACGGGGGCCAGGGAGGGTGCCATACATAAGAGGTTAAATAAGGGGTCGAACCCACATGTGCATTTATTAGTTCCACCAAATGGTGGGATTCCCAGCAACTTGAATATAAACAGTAACAACACCGTACTGTTGCAAACACCATCACCAACAAATAGTGTGATTCTAAATACGCCCCTACGGAATATCACGCCACGGGAGAACCATGACACACTAGGCGCTGTAGGGGGCATACAAAAACCTTGTACCTCATGTGTGACACTACACGATTTTCTCACAAACAGCATGGGGGAACTGTTAAAATACCATCTGAAACCCCTGGAGAAAAGCATAAGGGTAATTGAAAAACAACTCGCCAAACTAAATACTCCTGCATTTAAGCAGAAGTCACTTAGTACTTTAGACATGGGCGAGGGGAAGATCAAACAACCAAGTAAATTGGCTAAATCAATTCAACCATCTAAAACACCAGCTGTTTGCCCAAAGTCATGTGAACCAGATAAAGTAGGGAATATCCTGACCACCAAAAATGTCAAACATAAGCCACAAAATATTCCTAAACCCCAAACTGCAGAGCGAATGGGCCAACTCGTCACCATTAGTGATAACGCACAACCCACCCCAGCCCTAGTAGACCTAAATACTCAGCTAGCAAACTTTAAGGAGAATACACAAAAACTCCAGAAATCTCAGCCCTCTCAAGCCCAGGGAATACAGAGGACTGGATTTAGACCTAGACGGCCATTCCATCTTCCACCTGAGGCCACCCCGTTCACTGTTGTCCTAACAGGGGTCTCAGAATTAATAGAGGGAGCGGATGAGCCCCAGTGGTCACTGAGAAACAAAGTTCTGCAATGGCTTAGCCAAAATAGACCTATACAGCCATCGCATTATAGCAGAATTAACTCAGTTAGAAGAGTGTTTTGGATTGGGGAAACTAAAAAAAGCTTACAGGGTGACTGCGTTATAGTCAACTGTGACGATCCTGCTATGGCTGACTATATCTCTTCCTGGCCAGCACTTGAAAAAAGGGGGGGGGTGGATGTACAGCGCCTTTCCTTTTTTTATCCTCCGTTAAATACCCCGAATTATGAAAATAAATCGGGATGGGAGGATGCTCAGGATTGGCCCTGGACACAGGTGGGGCACACTAATAGAAACAGAAACAGGAATAACAATAATAATGGATGGAAGAGAGGCTGGAATTCCCGCCCCTGGTACCATAGTAGAGGCAACCCAAATTTCGACTACTGGGAGGGGGTTCCCATGAGGAACAGATTCGACTGTCTAGACATGGTCGATTGACCAATAAAGGTCACCACAGGGGTTTTAGAAGTCACTGCTCCCCTACATAAGATCTATGACGTCTCTTCCCTAGTAGAAAATACTAACCCCGTGATGTCAGAGATTACACTAGTGCAAGACTCGTGTGGAGGTACCCGACTAAGTCAGCAGTTAACAGAAAATTCCAGCAGGTTACGGACTAAGAACGGATCTGGGCCAATAACTGAAATTATTAACACAAAACCATACTTGAGTACAGTAGATAGGACCAAGACCCAACCTGATAATGAGATCGAAGCCTTGCAAGAGGGCATGGTCTTACAATTTAGGCAGGAAGAACCCTGCCCCATCACTGAGGGGTCTTGTCTGC
The DNA here is from genome assembly GCF_964204655.1 of Triturus cristatus. Taxonomy (NCBI): domain Eukaryota; kingdom Metazoa; phylum Chordata; class Amphibia; order Caudata; family Salamandridae; genus Triturus; species Triturus cristatus. The sequence continues at coordinate 847,242,347 of NC_140589.1, forward strand.
TTAAGATATCTTCCTGGAATATTGCTGGGCTTGCGAAAAAAGCGCGTGACCAGCTATTTCTAACTTTCATGGAAAAGCAGGATATAGTCTGCCTACAGGAGTGTTGGGATCCATATGAGACATCAGTAGAGGGTTTTAGCACTTTCTACGTTCCCTCGATCCAGGGTAACCGAGGCAGGGGTTCGGGGGGACTGTGTATTTTTACCTCTAACCTCTGTAACATAGAACAGAATATGTACGAGGCAAATGGGCCAAAAGCAGGTGTAGGGAGTTCATTACTAGGATTGTCCTTTAAATTAAATAGGCGCTCCTTTTTTCTGATAAACCTTTATAATAATATGCCAAAAGTAGAGGTAAAAACTCTAATAGCGGAACTGGATTCATTGCTAACCAAAGGCGGTCAGGCGGCAGACTGCATACTCATAGCAGGGGATTTTAATTGTCATTTATGTCCCTATAGCCAAACAAAAAAATGTGGCATTTTTGACTCACAAGGGGATCCCACCACACATTTTGAACATTCCCTAGCGGGAAATCTGCTAAATCAATTCATGCATGAATGGGATCTGGCTTTTGCAAATGAACTTTGCCAGCCACCCGTAGTGTTTCAAACAACCTTTTTTGGTCACGGGGCAGGTACTGTAATAGACTTTATCCTGGTCTCAAATAGGAACCAAGGTTGGGTGGGCGGGTTTGAAACGGAGGGCCTAGCAATAAGTGACCACTTTCCCATTAGCACTTCCCTTAAATTAGGGAAATGGGGCACGAAAAAAATAAGCACCACGGATATATTGCATGGCCGTTCAGTGGCACTGGCCAGGAAAAATGGCTATGCCATTAAATGGGCAAAAATTGAACCCACGAACTTTCTGAAAGATCTATTACAGAAAGAAACTAGTCAATTTAACACCTGCCTGGAACCAAGCACTAACCCAGAACAAATAATACAGGCATTTGATGAGATCAAAGCAGAAATAAACGCCAAACTAACTAAAAAATTAAAGGTAAGGGAGGAAACGAGAACATATGGCTGGTTTAACCGAGCCTGCACAAGTGCGCATAAAACACTCTTACAGGCTTTAAAGACTATACCCAGGGATAGCAGACAAGTCAAGGAGGCTAGACAAGCTTATAAGCTGACTCTCCTGACAAGAAAGAAAGAACTCAAAAATGCAGCTTGGGAAGCCTTGATAAAGGCAAGCGCACTAAGGGATAATACGTCCTTCTGGAAAGAGGTAAATGCCCCCTTTTTTCTAGATAGGAAGGTAGATTCCATGGAAATTGGCATAGCTGAAGATGTTTGGGTCAAGCATTTTACTGCACTTTACAAGAAAGACTTTCTTATGTTGACCTCACAAGAGGAGATGGCTGAGGGGAGGGAGATCCTTTTACAACCACAGGGAAATTTCCCATTAAAAGTAATGTTCACCCCTGCAGACCTGGAACAAGCGATTTGCCAGAGTGCAAGCCTAAAAGCTCCAGGGCCTGATGGCGTACCCATTGATCTATTTAAAGGGAACGTAGATCTCTGGGCACCCCTACTGGCAAATGTTCTAAATGCTTACACTAAATTGGGTTTCCCTAAAACATGGAAGGAAGCGATAGTCATTCCAATATTTAAAAAAGGAGATAGACAAGACCCAAAATGTTATCGCCCAATTTCTCTGTTAGATAATTTGATGAAGGTTGCTGGCAGGGTGTTACTAACCAAACTACAAACTTGGTCCAAGACTAACGGGATACTCTCAAAATTTCAATATGGTTTTAAGTCGGGGGTGGGAACCATAGAGCAGGGCTTAAACCTGTCCCTCATAATAAACAAATATATTGGATCAAAAAAAGGGAACTTGTTCCTGACATTTGTCGATTTAACTTCGGCTTTCGATTGTCTGGATCATGGAACCCTGTGGAAAACCCTGACTAACATGGGGATAGATAAAAACATCCTAACTTTTATCCAGGAACTTTACAGAGATGCAGGAGCTACGGTGAGATATGGCAGAAACGGCGAGCAAACCAGAAAATTCCCAATTGCAAAGGGCGTTCGCCAGGGCTGCATCCTTGCACCGTTTTTATTTAATTTGTATATAAACGAGGTAGCAGACTCGATGAATGACCTGGAGGTGGATTACCCCAAGATAAATGGACTCGCAGTCCCGTTATTGCTATACGCTGATGATGCGGTGATCATGGCCCGCACTCAGCGGGGACTCCAAAAGGCACTAACAGGCTTTGCAACTTTCATGAGCTCTAGAGGCCTTATAATAAATGTGGGGAAAACTTTCACGATGTCATGCACAACGAGAAAAAAAGTACCAGACTGTAAAACCTTTGTTAATAATTCAAAGATAGCGATGTCGAAAACTTTTTCCTACTTGGGTATCATTTTTAATAATAGGGGGACATGGTCTGCAGCGGTTACCTCCCGTAACCTGGCTTTTGCTCGCGCAATAGGGGCGGTTAAGCAATTTGCCAAAAAACTGGGCGGGAAACCGGTAGACACACTACTTAAGATCTATGCAGCTAAATGTGTGTCCACAGCTGTTTACGGGGCGGGGATTTGGGGACTTGCAGATAGTTCCGAAATTCAAAGGGTGGAGAATGCCTTCCTGAGGCACCTCTTAGGAGTCCCGCGTTCCACATCTACTACTATCTGCCACAACGAACTGGACAGATCTCACATCAGTGATATTATAAAGATAGCGCCAGTTATGTTGTGGCATAAGATCTGGACATGCGAGGACACAACCTTTAACAGGGAGGTAATTCAGGATTGCCTGCAGCAAGGAAATGGCGCTAAACAACCTTGGCTAGCCTACGTTAAAAAATTCCTGAACTCCATCGGCAGCCCAGAACTCTTTTCAGACCCAATATCATGCGCCCAATTCCCCAAAAAAGCACTAAAAGAGACGTGTCTTGGCCTATTGGAGGAGAGGAGATACTATTTAGATGGGAATAAATCTACCATTATAGCCCACCGCCAGATTCTGCATGAACATGGTTTACATCCTTATCTGGCGCCAAATATCTCCCCTTACCATAGAATGCTGTTGGCTCGTCTGAGGACAGACTGTTTCTTCAGGTTAATAACGTTCCCTATACCGAATGATTGGTCAGTGAAAATGATTAATTGCCCGTGTGACGGAATAGCCACTCAGTCTAACATACATTGCATACTGTTCTGCAAGTACTATCAATGGGGTAGGAAAAAACATCTATTGCCTCTGTTAAAACTGTGGGGCTTGAGAAGCTGTAAAGCAGCTCTCCTTAGATTGTATCTGCTGCAAGACGAATGTACAATTGAAGTGATGATAAAATTCCTGTCGTTTATTATAAAATGTAGAGGGTCTATGAGAAGCGATTAGTAGGTTGTAGGTTGAGGGTTTGTAGAAGTATTATTTTGTGCCTAATAACATCATATAATACATAAATATGTCATATTTACCTCGACCCTTCTACCACCTTTTAGTATGTAAATGTTTAAATAACGTTGTTTTAATTGTATTTTTGTAATGTTTGCTTATATGGTGTTTGTCAAATACCGAATAAAGCTATCTTTGAATTGAATTGAACTAAACAAGCTTTGCTGTAACCTCGTTCTCTAAATCTGGTTAAGCATTCCAATTGTGCTGTTTCCAAATCCTTGTCATTACTGCAGATGCGTTTGATGCGCAGTAACTCCCCATATGGAATGCTTTGCACTAAGTGTTTTGGATGTGCACTTTTTGCAAGGAGGATGGCATTCCCTGCCGTGGGTTTTCTATGTAGTTTTGTGTCTAATTTGTCCTGATTGACAATGAGCTCTACATCTAGAAATACCACATTGGTTTTGCTAATGTTGGCGGTAAAGCTCAGGTTTAGATCATTGATGTTGATGGATTCAATGAATTTTAATGCTAACAAAAAAACGCCCTGAAGCAAGGATGCCCACGACAGCAAGAATATTTCTAAAACCTTTATTCATCGAAACCGGCATTGAGTCCAGATGACTCTCTATATCCTGACGCGTTTCGGAGCTCAGGGAGTGCAACAGTAGGAAAACTGTTGGATAGCGGAGGGAAATAATTTACTATTCTCACTCCAGGGAGTGCACCAGTAGGGAAAGTGTTGGATAGCGGAGGGGAATAATTTACTATTCCCACTCAAGTGAGTGCAACAGTAGGGAGAGTTTTGAATAGCGTAGTGGTAAAAATTGCTATTCCCACTCCAGGGAGTGCAACAGTAGGCAAAGTGTTGGATAGCGAAGGGACATAATTTACTATTCCCCTCCAGAGAGTGCAACAGTAGGAAAATTGTTGGATAGCTTACGAGTAAAATGTACTATTCCCACTCCAGAGAGTGCAACAGTAGGAAAATTGTTGGATAGCGGAGGGGAATAATTTACTATTCCCACTCCAGTGAGTGCAACAGTAAGGAAAGTGTTGGATGGCGTAGGGCTAACAATTACTATTCCCACTTCAGGGAGTGCAACAGTAGGGAAACTGTTGGATAACGAAGGGGAATAATTTACTATTCCCACTCCAGGGAGTGTAACAGTAGGGAAAGTGTTGGATAGCAGAGGGGAATAATTTACTATTCGCACTCCAGGGATTGCAACAGTGGGGAAAGTTTTGGATAGCAGAGAGGAATAATTTACTATTCCCACTCAAGTGAGTGCAACAGTAGGGAATGTTTTGGATAGCGTTGGGGTAAAAATTACTATTCCCTCTCCAGGGAGTGCAACAGTAGGCAAACTGTTAGATAGCGAAGGGGAATAATTTACTATTCCCCTGCAGGGAGTGCAACAGTAGGGAAAGTGTTGGATAGCTTATGGGTAAAATTTACAATTCCCACTCCAGAGAGCGCAACAGTAGGAAAAGTGTTGGATAGAGAAGGGGAATAATTTACTATTCCCACTCCAGTGAGTGCAACAGTAAGGAAAGTGTTGGATAGTGTAGGGCTAATAATTACTATTCCCACTCCAAGGAGTGCAACAGTAGGGAAACTGTTGGATAACGAAGGGGAATAATTTACTATTCCCACTCCAGGGAGTGTCACAGTAGGGAAAGTGTTGGATAGCGGAGGGGAATAATTTACTATTCCCACTCCAGGGAGTGCAACAGTAGGGAAAGTGTTGGATAGCGGAGGGGAATAATTTACTATTCCCACTCAAGTGAGTGCAACAGTAGGGAAAGTTTTGGATAGCGTAGGGGTAAAAATTAATATTCCCACTCCAGGGAGTGCAACAGTAGGCAAAGTGTTGGATAGCGAAGGGAAATAATTCACTATTCCCCTCCAGAGAGTGCAACAGTAGGGAAGGTGTTGGATAGCTTACGGGTAAAATGTACTATTCCCACTCCAGAGAGTGCAACAGTAGGAAAAGTGTTGGATAGCGGAGAGGAATAATTTCCTATTCCCACTCCAGTGAGTGCAACAGTAAGGAAAGTGTTGGATAGCGTAGGGCTAACAATTACTATTCCCACTTCAGGGAGTGCAACAGTAGGGAAAGTGTTGGATAGCGAAGGGGAATAATTTACTATTCCCCCTCTAGGGAGTGCAACAGTAGGGAAAGTTCTGGATAGCGGAGAGAAATAATTTACTATTCCCACTCAAGTGAGTGCAACAATAGGGAATGTTCTGGATAGTGTAGGGGTAACAATTACTCTTCCCTCTCCAGGAAGTGCAACAGTAGGCAAACTGTTAGATAGCGAAGGGGAATAATTTACTATTCCCCTCCAGGGAGTGCAACAGTAGGGAAAGTGTTGGATAGCTTACGGGTAAAATTTACTATTCCCACTCCAGAGAGTACAACAGTAGGAAAAGTGTTGGATAGAGAAGGAGAATAATTTACTATTCCCACTCCAGTGAGTGCAACAGTAAGGAAAGTGTTGGATAGCATAGGGCTAACAATTACTATTCCCACTCCAGGGAGTGCAACAGTAGGGAAAGTGTTGGATAGCGGAGGGCTAAAATTTACTATTCCCATGCCAAGGAGTTCAACAGTAGGGAAAGTGTTGGATAGCGGAGGGGAATAATTAACTATTTCCACTCCAGCGAGTGCAACAGTAGGGAAAGTGTTGGATAGCGGAGGGGAATAATTTACTATTCCCACTCCAGCAAAATAATAAACATTAATTAACAAACAACAGATGAATTAAAAATAATTTACCTCCCACCATATTCCCCTATAAATGACACCATCAATGTTGTAAATCATAACACAATTAACATAAACAATTAACAATTAATGAATTATTAATAATTAACAAGCAATTTAAAAACAATCAATAATAAAGTAATTCACACAAATAACACTAAAAACAACTCAAAATAATTGTTCTATAAATATTTAAAAATATATACTAAAATCAAGTTACTTCCCACACTAGTGCAACAGTAGGGAAGGTGTTGGATAGCTTACGGGTAAAATGTACTATTCCCACTCCAGAGAGTGCAACAGTAGGAAAAGTGTTGGATAGCGGAGAGGAATAATTTCCTATTCCCACTCCAGTGAGTGCAACAGTAAGGAAAGTGTTGGATAGCGTAGGGCTAACAATCACTATTCCCACTTCAGGGAGTGCAACAGTAGGGAAAGTGTTGGATAGCGAAGGGGAATAATTTACTATTCCCACTCTAGGGAGTGCAACAGTAGGGAAAGTTCTGGATAGCGGAGAGAAATAATTTACTATTCCCACTCAAGTGAGTGCAACAATAGGGAATGTTCTGGATAGCGTAGGGGTAACAATTACTCTTCCCTCTCCAGGAAGTGCAACAGTAGGCAAACTGTTAGATAGCGAAGGGGAATAATTTACTATTCCCCTCCAGGGAGTGCAACAGTAGGGAAAGTGTTGGATAGCTTACGGGTAAAATTTACTATTCCCACTCCAGAGAGTACAACAGTAGGAAAAGTGTTGGATAGAGAAGGAGAATAATTTACTATTCCCACTCCAGTGAGTGCAACAGTAAGGAAAGTGTTGGATAGCATAGGGCTAACAATTACTATTCCCACTCCAGGGAGTGCAACAGTAGGGAAAGTGTTGGATAGCGGAGGGCTAAAATTTACTATTCCCATGCCAAGGAGTTCAACAGTAGGGAAAGTGTTGGATAGCGGAGGGGAATAATTAACTATTTCCACTCCAGCGAGTGCAACAGTAGGGAAAGTGTTGGATAGCGGAGGGGAATAATTTACTATTCCCACTCCAGCAAAATAATAAACATTAATTAACAAACAACAGATGAATTAAAAATAATTTACCTCCCACCATATTCCCCTATAAATGACACCATCAATGTTGTAAATCATAACACAATTAACATAAACAATTAACAATTAATGAATTATTAATAATTAACAAGCAATTTAAAAACAATCACTAATAAAGTAATTCACACAAATAACACTAAAAACAACTCAAAATAATTGTTCTATAAATATTTAAAAATATATACTAAAATCAAGTTACTTCCCACACTATTCACCTACCCACAACCCGCTCTTAACACAAATAGCATAATTAATTATTAACTATTAATAACCAATTCATAAATAATTAAGATCAAAGTATTTCCCACAATTAACAATATAAAATGTTAAATACATAAATATTGAATAATTGAAAATATAAATTAATTAGTATTAAAATACTTCCCACCCTACTCCTCTATAAACCCACAACTCAAAATATCACAGTAAGTAAATATCGTTTGCAAAAATATTGTTTTATCTTGAACTTCTGTCTCCAGAATTACATGCCAGGACTGGTGCCAACAGTCTCCTGCTGTCTATGAGTCTTAAGAGTTCAAATTTTAGTGAAGCCTGTTTGCCTATGTAGACTTTCATTCTGAGGAGGAGAGTGCAGAGGGTCTTCAACAGAGGAAGTTGTTGCCTATCTGAAGGAAGTCCACGCTTTAAGTTGAAATTCTTATGCCTCCGCATGTAGGACATCCTTGTTGGTGATAAAGGGTATGGAAGGTCATAAGTCAGAGAACCTTTTGCCTTTCTGAAAGAATAAATCTGAACACTATTTGAACACCTAATGGACATAAAAACATGGTTCTGGGAACAATTCCTAAAGTGAAAAAAGATAAGATGGAACCCAAAAACCTGCCATAAATATCTGAGGACTTTTCATGAAGGTAGCAGTGCCACCAGAATTGCACAAAACGTTTGGACTTAGACAAACTGTTAAGCCCCTCAAAAATTAGCAGTGTCTTCAAATTCAGCTTAGTGATTTTGTTAACTTCAAGTTTCCATTCTCCTACTGCTAAAGCTCAAAAGTAGTTTCGCATGTCTATGTCTGATGTTAAAATTATCATGGAAACCACCCACCCTTACTCAATCCAATTATTTTGTCACGTTCAATACCCTTGTGGTCAAAATTTGTCATAGGGGTGACATGGAACTCTACAATACTCATTGCATTTACAACAAAACCTAAGACTGCACCACTGTGGTCTAATTGGGAGCATTCAGTGGAAAAGTTTGTGGCAATCACCCTAGCTAATGAAATTGCAGTTATCTATCTCATTAACTCCTCAATTCATGCTTCTGGAATATGTCCACAACTGAGGGTGACAGGTTGACTGAGGAAGAGAACCAAAGGTTTCTGATAACCTGACACCCACATGCAGGAGTGGAACATCATAAAAGAGAAGTCTCTTCCTGATCACAAGTTGAAAATTTGTACGACTGACTGGTGAATGAGCTCATAACCATCATTCAGAGTCATGTGATTGTGTTCTGCAGTAGGGCTAGATTTTCCTATTGCTTGTCTATTCTTCAGATTCCAGTGAAGGAGACTCAGCAATAAGGTGGCTTAAGATCCAGCTCTTGTTCTGGGAGACTGTAGCTGAACAGTTCTGGTGAGTAGATCTGTTGAAGGAAGGGTGCTCCAAAGCTGGGTCAAGTCTCGAAGTCAAGTGGTGAACTGGAAATAGAGATGTGGATTTTATACAAAATCATGGCCAAGATGGTTGTGTTATATTCTTGAAAGAATAGGAAAGCCTGTTGGAATGAGGTGGGGTGGGCCTTCTAAAAACTGAATGTGGCAGTTCCATGGTGGATCTGGCTTCGATCCAAAGTTTCCAACTGAGGAGCTAGCTGAGGCTCCACTGTTAAAATCATCTCTGAATGTAGTCATTTATAATATAGACAGAGATATAGATATATTTTTACAGAAAATAAATGTACAATTATAAATGTGATTTATGATTTCTTTACATTTCATATTCTCCCCAGCAGATACAACCACTAATGAAAGAAAGAGGGAGAAGTAAAATGAAAAATTAAATTTCAAAATAGCAACTTATTTGAATGGTCTCACTATGACAGGAGCAAAAATATTTTCGCTTTAAATAAGGAAAAGCCCCTGTTTACCAGAAAGTTACTGTTTGAAAATAAAGGTGGTATTAAGTGACAGAGAGGATGAATAATCTGAGTAAATAGATGTTTAATGGGATGCTAGACTGAGATTCTTTTATTAATTATGTTAAGCCCTACATTTAAAAAAATCTAATTTCCCCTCATTTTCAAACTGCTGGTTTTATGTACATTAACCCATGACTTGTCAGAAATCCGAAACAGAATTTGGCTGACTTCACCGGCAGGGTTCGCACAAGCCTGGATTGGGGGCACAGACAGCTCGAGCGAGGGAAGAGATCCACATCCCTGCTGAATTTGTCAACCTGGTTGCTGATCCCAACAAACAAGTGAGTGACATATGTGGCTTTCTCTCTCTCCCTTCCTGCTATTTCCCCATCTTGCGTCCTAGCCATTGATAGAAAGGGAGCTGGAGGAGCAGAATTCCCAACTACCTTATAGCCTTCACTCAAGCGTCACCATTTGCCAGGCCACTTACAAGGCTATGGATCCCACCAAGAGTTCTTTATGGATTATGGACCTAGCCATAACGAAGATCAAGAGGATCTTAACACTGTGAAGCAGGAAAGGGATCACCTTTTGAGACATTTAAATCAGTTAATGTCCAGAGTGATTACCTCCTCATCCGTCTTCCTGGATGCAGTCCTTACGCATGAGATACTTTTCCTTTCTGGCAGAACCAATTCCCTAGCTGAAACCTAAAAATGGCCCCCAAGATGGACACAGTTACCCAGGTGCCACCACAAAATGGAGGAACTAACTAAGCACTTCCAGTACCATACCACACCAAAAATACAACAGTAATACAGGAAACAGTCAACTGCCATGCACAGGTGGAATGGTGAGACTCGGGACTGCATCCAGGAAGATCAAGACTGAGAGTAATGAAGATTACAGATACGTAACCAGGGCATTACTGCAACCACTGCATTCACCTACAGCACTGGGCCTTCCTCTACAAATAGTTCAGCATGCCCTGAGGGAAACAACCTGCATGTACTGGGAAACATGATTTCAACACCTTCAAACAACAATGCCAAAGACACCTTTTACTGTTTCGTTCTTTTCTTGCACAATGCCAGTTACATTTCCACTCTCGTTCTCAGACATTACCTTCTCGTCCATATTCCTTGCCACAGTAATTACATAATGAGCTTTAGGCTCCCACAGAAACTCCAAGCAAAATAAAGTCAGCCTACTAGTCTCCCATCCCTCCGACATGACCGACATTCTCTTCCTCCTATAAAGAGGAAGTCAACCCACATCATATCCTGTTTTATTGTTTCTGCACTTCTCCGAGTGCTGTTTTCTGTTTTTGAGGTAAGTGGGATTGAGGTCCTGCTCTAGCGGACTCTGGTATCCCTGGGGTCTATGTTTGCTGGGCAATCTGGGGCAACCTCTTCTTCATGATATGTACTGTGTTTCATGCTCCCCGTGTCCTGCTTTAGCAGACCTCTGGCTAGCACGGTTTCAGCTTTTTCTCTGAGGCCGTCTGGTATGCATTGATTGACGCGTGCTATGCCGGTCTTGTCCTGCTTGAGTGGACTTACCGGTGAGTTACAGTCTTTGTCTTGGGTGTTGAGCCTGTGGCCACACCACCCTCCTGATCTTGTGTGTTCTCAGACGTTGTCTCACCTTTCTCAGTCTTCCTGATGCTTCCTCACGCCATGCGGGGTCGGTGCGTTCTGACCTCGTCTTTTTGCTCCTCAGCTTCCTGTTGGTGGTGTGTGGGTGTGGCGTGTTGCAGGTGACAGTTCCCGTTCGCGAGCAGCCCTGGGGGTATGTTTATTATTGGCATGTGGCGTGCACACTTGGAATGTTCTAGCGGCTGCCGCAGTGCATGGTGGGTATGTTTCACTGACAGCCACAACGTTTTTTATGCTGAGTATTTGCCGATTCAGTGGGTGTTTGTTCCTGTGAACACTGCGGTGGTGTGCTGTGCTAAAGCCTGGAGCCTACTGCCATTCCACCCTGAAGGTTCCTGATCTCATCTGATCTCTGTAGTTCAGCAGTGTCGAGCTTGGTTAGTACCTGGGTGGGAACACGCCTGGGAATCCAAGGCTCTGTAGGCTAAAGTCGGTGGCAAATATTGTGGAGGAAGTAGAGGCATCGGAGCCTCTTCCTTCCTTGACAGTTCTTTGGGGTGTTTGATGGCTCCTTTTGTCCCATTGCCTTTGCCCCGCATGTTTTGGTTCTGCCTGTCCATTCTATGCGAGCTTGTTTGTTTTGTGTGTGTTTTATGGCAGCCGTGGAATTCTTTCTTCGGCTCTGGGGTTCTGCCCTATATGCTGTCCCTTTACATGTTTGTGGTCCTTCTGTACGGTTCCTGGGCGCTAGCGTCTGTTCCAGCCCCACGTTGTGTTGCTCATGGCTTTCATTGCAGTTCACTCGAATTGAGCAAGTTCGGCTGACTTGCTTTTCCCATTTCTGTTGGATGGTTGGGCATTTGTTGGTTGTCTGTGGGCCCTCTGCTTGAGCAGGTCCTTTTGGATCTTCTTGTGTGTTGGTTTGCACACTCTGTTGTGTGGCTGACTCTCCATGGGGTGCAGGGGCAGTTTTTCCATGGCTCAAGCTTGTGACTCCGGTGGCACGGTCCACTAGGTTTTGTTTCCTGGTGGTGCTTTGTGTGTCTTGCAGTGGCATTTTTTTCGCTTGCTTTTGGGTCTGATGGAGTTTCTCCTGTGCAGTCCCTTTGTTTGCTGGTTGGGTGCAAAGTCCTGTTTTTACTGTGGTCCTCCGTCCCATTGGGCTGAGCATGGCCATTCTGGCTGTGGTTTTGCAGAAGTTTGTCATTTATTTCCCATTGCCTGTGTCGTGTGCCTTTGCACCTGCCACCTCTTCCATCTGTCCCCACTGAGTTGTGGGGTGTTGGTGGAGAATGGCCATGGAGTTGGTTTCTGTAGACACTGTTCCCACGGACTCTGTTGGGTCTTGTGGTGTGGCCATTCTCCATATTGTCAGTTGAGCGGCGGCCTCTTCTTCTTCTTCCCCTGTGCCGCTGCAGTACTTCTCCAGTCCCTGACGGTGCTGTTTGTGCCAGGTATATGCTTCTCTTTGCTGTGGCTATGTTGCACTGCAGGTTAGAGGGGTTGCCTGGCATTATTGGACTCCCTGGGTACGGCGGCTTCTTCCGCTGGATCGTCAATGGCAGTCTTGCAGCTGTGTTGGTTTTTGTCATGGTGTGTGGCTGTCCAGGGGCTTTGTTGGTGCCCTTTTCATTCTCTGGGGTTGAGTTGTTTGCCCCACCCCCCCTTCGCGATCATGTCTGTGCAGGTGGCTGTGTTTCTCATGCTGTTGGTCCCTGTTTTGTTGTGAGGCAGTTGTATTCGTGCCTTTATGAGGGCATTGGTGCTTCCAGCTGGGGGGCCTGTAACAGGCATTTCTGTGATTCGGCATGTGGCTGCACCTCTCAATCCACTCATACACCTGGCTTAGGGTTAAGGGTGGACTCCATGGTGGGTGGTTGGTATGCTATCCTTGTCCGATGTCGGGCATTTTGCAGTGGGCATTGGTTAATGGGCGATTGTTGTTCCTGGTCGACAGGGTGTCTTCCTGTCCCAACTTCTCTGGGAAAGGGGGGAGGGATGTTCTCTTCTCTTTCAGGAGTTGATCGTTCTGGTGTTTTCTGGCCTGGGGTGGATTTACAATGATTGCTCCATTTTTTTCCAAATGTGTGGTTCCAGCCCCTGTCTCTTCTTCCTGGGAGTTGGTGATTTTGTTCTTCCTTCTCTGGTTGCCTTGCTGGTCGTTGCTTCTTTTTTTGGGGGTGTCGACACTGTGTTCTTGTTTCATGATGCCCCGTCTGTGGTCTGGTCTCATTCAGCTGCAAGTTCTACCTTTTTCTGTTCCTGAGCCAGGTTGGTTTTCCTCCTGGTGGCCCGATTGTTGAGCCTGATGGCCAGGGTTCTGGGGTGACATGCGCAGCTGTGTTCCCCGGTGCCTCGTTGGCTTTGTCTCTCGGGTCTTTTCTGTTTCCCTTCTGATGTTTCTTTGGGGTAGCCAGTCTCCGACTGTGTTTGGTCCTCTCTCTGGTCTTTTCCCATTGGTTCTGTGTTCTCCTGCTTTCTATCCGGGTTTTCGGGTGATGGCGCTGGTTGGGGGGGTTATGGTTTGTGGTCAGTCGTGGTGTTTCTTTTCTCACCCACCTTTCCATGTTATCCGTTCTGGCGTTGTATCAATGAGTGCTCCTCTGCTGGGCGGGGAGTCCTGCTCTGTCAGCTTTGTCTGCTCCGGCAATGTGATTGTGGGTCCCTCCTGCCTGTTCCTCCTGCTTCTGGGGATTGGGGGTGGGTCTGTTGGGGCTCCTTGCATCTGCCCCTCCTGCGTCATATTGTCACATTTGGGTATGGTCTGCCTCCGTCTTGGTCTTGGTGGTTGTGACCACCTGGGTGTTGTCCGTGCCGGCGTCTGCTTCGGTTCCTTTGTTTCAGGGTTGTTCTGCTGCTCTGGTCTTTGTTTGCGCTTCCTTCCCCTGGAAGGTATGCTGCGTGGTGGCACAGTTTTGCTTCAGAGTTTTCCCTCAATGTATTCTTTTTCCTATCCAATTTTAGTGGTCATCCGTTTGCTTGGTGGTCTGGTTTTTGGGGTTGGCCTCCATGATATGTGCTGGGTTTCCCTGCTTTTTTATATGTATATATAGCGGGAAGACTGGCCGGAAACCCCAAATAAGGACAGGGGATGTGCCAGCCTGCCAACCCACCCCTCTGGTGGGGGAGGTGAGGTGAAGCACATCTCCGGGCGCTCACCATCTTGAAGATGGGAGGCCCTGCCCAATCAGGACTAGACTACTGCCTCCCTCCCACAGGAAAGTGGCAGGATAGGGGGTGTACCCACCCCAGGGCAGGGACTCATAGGTCCCTGCCCTTTAGCGACCTGTGATTCCCCTAAATCTAGTATTTAGAGGCACCCTGAACCTTCCTTCTCCAGATTCAGAAAAAGCAAAGAAGAGCAAGAAGAAAGAAGACCTGCCGTGCAGCTGCTAAGAAGAGGAAGACACCAACTGCTTTGGCCCCAGCCCTACCAGCCTGTCGACGCTCGAACCTGCTCCCGCTTCATCCCGGCACCTCTTGTGGCAAGCAACCTCACAAACCCCGGAGGACCTGGCTACCTTGTGACTCTGAGCATTTGGGACTCCCATGATCAGTGGCTCTGCTCAAAGCAAGTTCTAACCCCTGGCATCAGCCCGGAACCGCGAACCCTGCACACTCTGCACCCGCGAAGCCTGGCCTGTGCCGGAGTGAACAAAGACCCAGAGGACGTCTCCCCGGCGACTGTGACCCTGAGTCCGGCACCCAAGGACTCTCCTCAATGCTCCTGACGACGCCTGCAGCTCCAGAACCAGGTACCCCCCCAACAGCGATCAACTGAGGGTAAGATTTCCCGACATCAAAAGGCACCCCTGCACCCGGCGCCCTGCGGCCCCCTGTGCCCAACTCCAGGGTACCTACCTATCCTCCCACGACCCAACTTACCTCTCGAAGTGGTGGTGGCACCTGAAGAATCTTCGTCCCCGAGCTTGCAGCCGTTGTTCATTCTGGAGCTTTCCCTTTGAAATCCATTGAGCGCCCGAAGGCTCAAAAGCACCCTGGACCCAGCCGCCCGAGTGGCCTTGGCAGTGTAACCTCTACTCCTACCTACTTCCCCATTTGCCCTGAGCAAGTGACCAGGAGCCCAGCTCCCACAGCCGCGTGGCCTGCTAGTCAGCAGCCACCAACCAAGGCCCCCCTGCCTCCCATAGGATAACATTGGGCCTAACTCACTCTGCACCCGGCTGCCCCTGTGCCGCTGAGGGTGTAACAACTGTACTAACCTGACCCTGGGAGACCCCTGAGTTTGTGCCTAGAACCTTAACTCTGCCAGTCGAGTACTTACCCAAACGCTGATAACCCAATTTTCCTCCATAGGCTAACATTGACTGGTTTCTTCTGAAATTTCTTCTTTGTGGAGTTTCTAAAACATAAAATATTCACCTAAAATCAACCGAGTAACTAAAACGGAAATACTCACCTGCTATTAGGAGAGATCCCAGTGCTGGATCTTGGTGCCCAGCACTGACCCTGCAAAGTACTCACAACCGTACTTACCATTAACCCAATTTTCTTCCATAGGAAATCATTGACTGTTTTTCTGTGAAATTTCTTCTGTGTCGATTTTTGCAAACTACAAATATTCTTTAAAAATCGTACAAACTGTGAAAACGTATTTGCTTACCTGTTTTTGATAGAGGTCCCAGTACTGAGCCTAGGAGCCCAGTACTGGATTACAAAAGTAACGAGAACATACTATACCTGTAACTTGAATTTTCTCCCGTAGGGAATCATTGACTGTTTTACTATGAAATTTGTTCTAAGTGTCAGCTTTTAAAATAGCAAAATATTGCCTAAAAATCACAACACTAAGTCGACTTTACTCACTTGTTTCCAAGAACTGTCCCAGGACTGAATCTAGGATCCAGTCCTGGAGTTAGAAAAGTAATCCTGAAAGTAATCTATTGCAAATAACTTAATACTCCCATTGAGCTCAATGTACTATTGTGTCTGAAATTGTGTTGTCTATTGCAACAACCTGTAACTATTACCTACAAAAGTCAATTGCATATTGCAAAAGTATATAACTAAAGCATCTCATTCTGAGACAGTATATTTTAATACCTATTGTTGGTTCTAAAATAAAACAACCATATATTTTTTACATAAACCATTGGCCTAGAGTTCAGCTCTTGAGTGTGTGAGACCATTTGCTGACTGAGTGTGTACAACAAATGCTTTACACTGTCCTCTGATACTGCCTTACTGCTCGACCAAGCTACCACTTTAGAGAGTAAGGTTATATCTAACTTTAACCTCTGCCAAACCTCTGGGGACTGTAGACTCTGTACACCCTGTACCTATTTGGGAACAGTTTATACAGAGCCACTTTCTCACATGGACCTGCAAGGATTTTATACTGTGAAGATGAGGTTGACCACAGGTCCCTGCAATGGACCCACTAGTCCACTAAGCCCCCAGAACCGGATTGAAATACAAAGATTTATTTCATTTGCTAATTTTTTATCACCACTTCATACATGACTTTTTGTTTAATGAGAGCGTATCAAGAAAAATTAGGCGTTTAATGGGGTGAAGAATAAGATCAAGCATTTCAAACAGTGGAAGCAGCTTCATGATGGGTCCAATTCTTTGGTATACTGATGTACATTAAGACTTCATCATATAACAGGATGGCTCTTCATATGCCATTAGAGCTGTTCTTTCTCAAGGACATCGGAAACCAAAGCATTTCATCTAGTCACATTCTATTCCAGAACATTAACAAGCACTGAAAGAAACTACACCATCTACAATCGGGAACGCATTGTCATAAAGGGTTTATTTCTTCATTGATGACACTATCTTGAAGGCCCCACATCATGGGAGAAGACTCCCATGGCGTGGGGGTCATTAGTTTTTGATCTTCCACTTTGGAAGCTTGTTTTAAACAATTGTATAAAAGTTTGATGGGTGGCCATCTTGCTTTACAGCACAGAATTTTGACAGTAATTAACAAGACAGCCCTTCCTGTCAATGTTAAGAGTTATCATGAAAGACAACTCTTGATTTGGCGAGTGGAGGTCCCTCGGAATGTCAGGGGTTATGTCCTCCACCACCCAGACAGAGTACCCTCCATCTACCAAATTCTGAATCAGCTCCACTGTCAGGACTAACCAGAAGAACTTGTGATATATGACCTTATTGAAGGATGCCAATCCACGTATTGCTAGTTGACCAATGTTTTCTTCCATTTCTATTACATAATTACTTACAGACTTGGGAATCAACATGGAAAAGCTCATGTTTATCTCGATCAGTACAAGAGGTTAATGAAAGTTAGACTCATTTGAATATCTTGTTTATTTTCAACACTTCTGAGAAGATCATTGACAACTTTCTCAGCAAGTCAGTGTTATCCAGAACTGGGACAGACGTTTTGGTTAATGAAGATCTCCCTAAAAGATATTGTGAAGGGTCTTTGTTGTTTCATCAGAATTTTCTACATGTACCAGATGGAAGTATGCACAAGGCAGACTCTGAGTAAGTGCTTTCAAGCTCCACTTGCAGTGCATCTTGGGCAACACAATGTGAAGGTCTTGGGGACCCATTATGTTTGGTGTTCCAAGCTATTAAGAACTTAATGTTGCAGTGTACTATCTGTGCTCAGACAGAAAGTTCCCATACAATGAAAAACAAACTATGACTTACACAATTTACTGAGCCAACTTGGAAGAAGGATGGATTAAGTCAGCCCTTCTGAGATTCAAGCATGTGATGTTAAGGATGTACACTGTTGTAAAGTCATTCTGTGCCCTGGGCACCCCCCAATTTTTGTTGCTAACTGGTACTGGTGGTAACTGACTCTGACTAACTCTGGGCTCTGCCTAACCAGTCACAGGGCTAGTGTTATGCTGAAAGAGACATTTAGACTACAATGAAAACAACTACATACAATAAGGTACACTATGGGTTAGGGTACCCCTATGATTGGTATGGCCTACCCTATAAGGTCCTCACACATAATAGGATAGTGGGATTGAAACTACCTTTAAGTCCCTAGTATATAATAGGGCATGCCAGTTTAGAGGCCAGCAGCCCTTTTAGCACTTGCATGTGTGCACTGCTGAAGCCTAAGGTCAGTTTAAAAACAGCCCTGTGTTGCAGTACTGCATTTTAGGTACCCCCTCTGTCTCCCCTAGGTGTTCCAGGAGTCTGGCTTCAGGTATTCATAAGGAGGACGCTTATAAAATGAGTTTTTTATGCCCTGGATTAAGTGAAATTGCACATTTCACTCCCCTCATTGTAAAAAAGTGCTTCACAAAATCGACTTGTGTGCTAGGAGCTCTGTGGAGTGAGGGTCTGAAATATTTTTACATATTCAGACCCCTAAAGCATCCCCAGGTGTGGGATCCTGTAGATATAGGCATGGCCCTTATAAAAGATGTTCTATTAGTCCTGGTGTTGGAAAAATAGACCAAGTCATTTTTCCCATTGCAAATCCCCTGCCACATAAGTTAACATGGCAAGAAGTTATTAACTAATACTTCCCACTAGGAGAATCATAAAAATACCATTCAAAGACATCCTAGAATGGTATTGATAAATCCAACAATATGGTATTGTTAAATCTCTCCTACAGTGTAAAGACACAAATTATAATACTTTCTTGTTTGTAAGTCAAAAGTCAGCCTTCCATTGGTTTGCCCTGTTTGGTCGAGTTAAGTGGATTAGCCAGGCTCCTTTGATGGTTTGATAAATAGCCCTGGGGGTTAACCAGCACTTCTGGTAGGGCAGGGTTCTGCTACATAGGAATGCCAGTGCAGAGGGAGAGGTCGTAAACCATATTCCGAAATCGAAGGAGGAGGCAGGCAGAAGAGGTCAGTTTCAATTAACACCTCTCCTCTTTGAACCCAGCCCGATGGTTGAATTGATGGTGGGATTAAAGAAAGAATGAGCAGAGGCAAGGGGGAGAGACTAAGAAGATTAACCAACCAGGGGGGGTGTTTAGCCAGTGCTTACTGCGAGGGGTAGCCATGCAGGGCTCCATCGCGGTGGGCCTAAAACTTTGACTTTGACCCGGTTTAGGGCAACCAGATGTCCCAGTAGGCGCTATAGGTTTCTATGTGCGATTTAGCACTAAATCTTTAAAAATTAATATCTACGATTCCCTAGATTGGATGTTTTTCGTTTTGGTGTCATTTTAAAGATACAAATATTTCCTATTTTTCTAAATTGTTGTTGGATTTTTATTGTGTGTTTTGTGTTAATTATTTACTGAATTGGATTTTTTAAATGCTTTACGTACCTGTTTTAGAAGTTAAGCCTGCCGGCTCGCAGCCAAGCTACCAAGGTTTGAGCATGGGAACAAACTTCTAAGACCTGTACAGAGCCCTATATTGTGGGTGCGGCCTTATTGCCAGGAGCAGATACACATTTGCCCCTACTAATAACCCACTTTCCAACATACACACACACATGAACTCATTGAGCCTTTTTGTCTGCTTCAACCAAAGACTTTCAGGAAGGGCCACGAACATTTTTATTTTACAAGAGTGTAATATTGAGAAACTCCCAACTTCTGGATTTTACAATTTCCACATATATCAAGAGCCTCATTTAGGAGGAAGTCATGCACTGCAGTGCAGCAAGTCACCTTGCTGTGCTGCACTGAGAGGCAGGGAAAGGGCAAGAATGCACTGTATTTATGGCAATACGGTGCATTCCTGTGCCTTCCCTTGCACTGGTGCCCTTTTGGCAGCCTAGCGCCAACGCAGGCACCCTTGAACCATGGTACAAGGGTGCCTGTGTTGCATGTAGGATTATTTTTGTGGAGGAAGGGACACCTTCATTTACAAAAGCAATCCTGGGACGCCTATTTCTCTCTCTATGTGTGTTGCAGAGTGTAGTACACATGGAAAGTGGAAGAAACAAGGAGAAATAGAGATATTTCTCCTCGTTACTCCTCCCCTGGGAAGGTGTACATTTTTGGTGCATTCCCAGGTTTACAAGTTCATGTAATTCAGGGGAGGTATCAAAATCCATGGGAGTTGTGTGGGAACACCAATGTAACACCCATGGAATGCCTACTCAGAGCAGAGTAACGCAGTGCAACAATTTGCACTGCGTTGTGTTACTCCAGATTTTGTAATCCATTCAGAGCCACATAAAGCGACTTTGCGTGGCTTCAAAAATATGACTTTGAGGTTTGCATCACGCATGTACCACGTTTCATGGTGCAAACGTGACACAAACCTCTCATTTTTTTTCTTACCCTTATACTTTTGCATAATATTTTGAGTGGGAGACTAGTTCAAGTAGAAAATGTCACTCACACAACTGTCCAATAATGTACATCATACCTCAAGTGCAACCTTTCCAGCAGACGACGTCCAAAGAGTAATTTGCAAAATATTCATACTTTTCAAAGAAGTTACGTGCATTATTACCCTTGGATTTATTCTACACATAATTTCAAATATGTTAAGTTATCTCTAAAGAAGAAAACACATTAAATCATCTTTGAGCTTCTTGTCCATCTTTAGGCTTTTGATCATGTAGTATCTGCTAGGCATATGCTTACTGCCTACTATGGCATTCTGAAAAAAATTATAATATGTATGTAACTTCTCAAAGAAGAAGCAAACACCAGGTTTCATAGTCCAGGAAAGAATCAAACATCATTGTGGTTTGTGTATTAGTTTTCTGTTGACAATATGGCTTGCACCTGCTTCAATATGGCAAGGCAGAAGTGTTTGAATATTTTGAATATTTTTAGAGCAAGGCTCCTATAGAAACTGATCACTGTACTTAAAAATCCAACGAGAGAAGAAGTGATATATACCGCCTCACATTATCACTGGGAGCATAAAACATGTTGATCCCTTTTTATCTGCGCAGATTGCATTTTGCCTTGAATTTTTTTCCTTGGCATTGATGGCATATGCCTCATCAGACATTTTGATGGTTATACATAATTTATTTTGATTTACATAAATATTGCTTTCTGCTTCTCACACGTCGGCTTTGGTTGATTGAAGGGCTTTTGTTGCCTAGAGACTTTGGAGTCGGGCAAGACCTTCACGGAAATAAAAGTACAGTAGGAAAGCTTCATGTCTGGATAATGCCTACTCAATCCTGTTTGATCCGTAGCTGACTCCTTCCTAGGGCCATATTGTTAAGTACACAGAATTACACTCAAGCAGAAGGCTGAAAAGTGAGCAATGAAAGCAAGAAAAAGTGCAAAATATCTTGAAACAGAAGCCATTTTGTGACAATATTTAGTCCTCGTTTGTTTTGTCTTTCTAAAGATCATTCTTGTGCAAATAGCTGATTGTACTAGGTCTATGCGTAATTCACATAATTGTATCCCCCAAATCTCAGAATTTTGTGGAAAATGTAATAAAAGTAAAGAAATTTAAATAGCCAGTTTTGGGCTGGTCACTCATATGATCTTTCTAGTAGAGGCCACACATTGCAGAGAAACTACCAGATGGTTTTGGTAGAAATGTCTTTTAATTACATATTTCATGATCAAACAAAGTGTTACGGGTACATAGCAAATGACATTTTGTATTATGTGACATGGCAACATTTTACCACTTTTCATGAAGTGCGAAATTCTGTAGTTTCACATCAATAAGCTTGCATCATGACAGTAATGCACAAGTCTAGTTGGCACTAAAATTAGTGGCGGCTCCTCCGCTAAGGTGGAGGTGCATCGCCTCACTGCTTTTAAGCAGTGTAACTAAGGAACAATAAAATGATAATAACGTGATGTTATTATCATTTTGTTTACACCTGCTTTGCAGGAGGAGAGTGGGCAGGGCTGCTCCACTCTCAGACCAGGGGAGGGGCGGTGTGCCCACTCCTAATTGCCAATGACGCTTTGACCGGACCTCTCCAGCTAGCCAAACCGTCATGCGCACTTTGTATGTTCTCAATGCAGGCTCCATTACAGCCTGTGTAGAGAACATGCCCAGTTCCTGTCTGAGCTCTGAGCCACGGCGCTCAGACCAATCACAATGCTGTATTGCAGCGTTGCGATTGGTCAGGGGAGCATGGGTGCTTACCAATCACAACCATGCATTGCAGCATTGTGATGGGAGCCTTGCATGCCGGCCGCTACTGACTAAAATCGGGATCACGAGTTGTATGCAAACTTCTCATACACCCAGTGTTTTTTCAATGGACAAACCTCACTAGATAAAATGTGGTTAAACTGTAAAAATAACATAATATTATTAGGGGCATATTTATAAATTAGTTGCATTTCCCTTGTGCCACGTAGTAGGGTGCAAGGGCGACGCAAACCTAAGTGAGATTAATCAAGCTATGCAAGGCCTCCTTGCATGGCTGGCATGACTTGATAAATTTAGAGTAATGCAAGGCAGTGCAAATCGTTGTATTGCATTCCTTTGTCCAGGAAGGAGTTCCATGGGTGGAGCGTGGGTTTTCCCATGCATCCACCCATGGACTTTGGTGCATTCCCAGACTTACCATCAGAATGTATCAACATGCTATGGCTCCTCAGGTGAGGTGTAACAAGAAGAAATATCGCTATTTCTTCTCAATTTTTCCTCTTTCTAAGTGTTTTGCCTTTTGCAGCACATAGAAAGAGAAACATGCCTCAGAGGATTGTTTTTTGCAGGAAGGTGCCTCTTTCTGCACAAAATAATCCTACTTGCAATGCAGGCCCCCTTGCTCCATGGTGCAAGGGGGCCTGCATTGGTCTTTAGCAGCACATTGTTTGCCAGTGCAAGGAAAATACAGGAATGTCCTGTATAATGTAAAATACAGCACATTCCTGACCTTTCCCTATCACGCAGAGCAGCAGGGTAGCTTGTTGATGTTACCAAAAATCACATGTGTGGTGCCATCACATCATTTAATCTTGAATTAAAAATGAGCCCATGTGTAGCAAAGGACGCAAGTTAAAGCAAAATATGTGTTCCATTTACCTCTAAATATCAAGTTGCCTGTAGCACTGATTGAGAGGTATTTGCATCAACAGGAACCAGGATGAGTGATGAATTGTGTAGAGCATTTTGAACAAGTAGCTACATTTTTCTCTATATAATATTTGTGGGAATGGATTTCCAGTCTCTCGGCACAAAACAGAATGAAATGAGGTGTCTTAAGTCTTTGGATTAACAGAATTTATAGACCAAACTGCAGTTTCCTGTCAGTTTTGAGATCCGACTAGCTGCTGTGTTTTGAGCCCCTTTCGATCCCACTACTGTATGTTTTCTTCAGAAGAACACCAGAGAGGACATTTTCAAACTTTAAGTAGTAGTTTATGAGAATTTAAAATAACCTATTCTAACTTTTTTTGAGTCAATACATTGGATTAACTGGCAGTTTAAAGCGGGTTGTGTGCCCAGTGGTCTCAGGCAAAGGGAGAGACCTTTAGTTCTCAACTGGCCCTTAACTCATACAGCCCACTATAGGACATTCCATGCAGCAAGATCTTGCAGCCGCAGAGTATCCTGCAAAAAGCCATTGACCATTCAAAAAGGGCATGGAACACAGAGTGTGTATTGTGGTAATGCACCACATGCAGTCTGCCTACACAGAGTACACACTGTGAAATGTTTTCAGCTGTTCCCAGTGGGTGTGTGTATTACTGTCCAGACTGTACACATTGCCTCTGCCTCCAGCGCTCATTGGGAATGCCATTGTCCATGCCCAACAGGCACTGAACTCTTGCTGTTGCCGCTGCAACACCGCACAGGTACACCCATTACCCAATTTTGAGTGAGAATTGTCTTAAGACAACTGTTTTTGTATTCTTGCTCATCATGAGTTTGCTATGTAACTTTCAAAGGCAATCTTCGTTCTGGGAAACCAACAGAGCATCCTTCTCTACTGATTAATCTGAATGCATATTTCCAAGATTTCCCAAGACTTGGGAAGGTTGGTTAAAGAGGGGCAGCCATATTCGCTAAAACCTGGGGCCAATAAACAATGTAACAGTTACTATGGTTCAGGGAAACATTTCTTTTAAAAGAGAAAAGAATCAACAATTATACCGTGATCAAATAAAAAATGTATGATATAACAACAATGCAAAAAGAAAAAAACAGAAAACAAGGTACCCGCAATAGAGTTTTTGTTGAAAACCTTTTTTTTGTTATTAAAATTGCTTTTTGTAAAACATGAACAATACAAAAGCCAATATAAACAAGAGTTGGTGCTCACCAGGTTAAACACAACAAACATATAAAACAAATCACAGTGTAGACAAGAAAAACCTAGTTGTGCTTTTGAAATGGAGGAGAGTACAAAGAAAGCTTTGAAGTGCACAGAGATCCTCCCTTCCCGCCCTGGTTCCAGACTCACTACCTTTGTGTGTGGAGAGGACACAGACTATTCCGGTGTAAATGTGAGGCTGTGCCCAGCTCCTTCCTCCCATCTCCCAGGAAGGCCTATTAAGACCCACCTCAGCTCCGTTTGCGTGTGGCTGTCTAGAGGGAATACACAAAGCCCAGCTGTCACCCAGTCCATTCTAAACAGCGTCAGGCAGCAGGCACCAAATGGCTAAAGTAAGTAAATAGGAACTTTCTAAAAGTAGACGGATGAGGGAGTTGGGCCCTTGTTTAACAGCTAGAGCGAGCCTCTTTAATAATACTAAAACAAATACTAAAAAAATGATCAAGCTGTAATCTGTTCTATTATGAATGATTTTGAAATAGAGGGACCAGAAACGTAATATGTTATATGTTATCAATGTTGAATGTTGCTGTACAGTTCTGTGTAATTTGTTCATGTACAGATAAAAAGTACAAAGTGGTGTTTTGATGACATCATGTAAATTTTGTTTTTAGCATATGCGCTGCGATTACGATGTATCTTTTCAATCCAAACACATTTCATTGTAACACAACTCCTTATTAAGTGCCAGATTCAAACGTTAATGTATCCGATATCCTACAACTCATACAAAAGGTGTTGTAAAGATCATTGGAATGTTGTTTAAGAGGAGTTTTCAGAAAAAACTAAAGTAGATAACCCCATAGGGAGGATCAGTATGATATCAACCAATGTTATAAATCTCATTAGAGAATGTATTAAGACCAATGCTAGTGCTGGCCAAGTGCACGTGCACAAAATAATGAGTAAGTCAGGAAGTTCAACTAATCAGTCTGCCCAAAATTCATTAAATAATACATATTTTGCCACTGTTTACAGGGCATTACCACTTCCTGAATCAGAGAGCATGACAGGTAATGCTGTGTTCGCAACACACATGGAAACAGGAATGTCTGTTCTTACAATGTTGTGGATTCGATGCTTCTACACATTGTTGCTAAGCTTTATATGAAGAGTGACACAACATTAGAATCCTACATAAACTGTAATTGAAAATTGTTTAAAAAGCGGTGCAAAGTGGAACACGCTGTGTGGCCACCTCTACTTGAAGTACTCATGAGTTACTTCTTGTGCAAATACAAGTAGGTAGCTGCTCCCTCATGCTTAACTGTTCTCAGAAAGGGAGTGTTTTGCAGCATATCAAGTAAGGGTTACTAAGTTCTATTTCTGGATGGTGCCACCCAGAGGTCAAAGTGGGCAGGGGAATGAGGGAACAATGTTCTCAAGCTTTTTTAAATTGATAATAACAGTCCCCATACTTTTTATGAAGTTTCCACAGGTTGAAAGACAGAGAAGGCTGATGCAGCTAAAGAAGCTTTGTCTCCAGGGTCCCTGCTCCTGTAAAAAATGTAAATGTGTGCAATTGGTTAATCAGCAAATCTGAAGGTTGCTTGGGAGCCAATGTAGGCTTTAATTGATATATTCCATCATTTGTCCTTTTAAAGGAAACCTATAAAAAGAGTTGCACTAGTTACAGAGTATTACTCAATCAGGACTTTTGAAATCATTGTAAACGTACATAATATTTTCGTGACTGCCTATTTATATTGTTTGTACATACGTTTTTTAAACGAATTATTTAAATATTCACAGTGCCTTCTGTCACAGACTTGGACCTGTAAGCATCATAGATACACTTTACTATGTCCCCAGTACACAGACCTGGATTCAAATTGGTGTCTGTCCGGTTATTTTCACAGACATCTAAAGTGATTGCACTAACAAACTGAGCTTTTTTACCAGAACAAATTATTTTCCGTTTAAAGTGTGTGCTTTAGATTTTAAATCCAGTTAACTGTAAGTGAAAGGCAACAAAATAGTCACAGATTATAATACTATTTTTAATCAAACTCTGCCTCTGTCCCCACACTCACTGACCCTGCCCTCATTGTACTCAGGATCACAGTTCCCATGCTTTTCTTTATGCACTTCGACCGATGGTGCTGCTCCATTTAAAGGTACATAGATCCAAAGCATAGTCCCATACATACTTATCACTCTACATTTTGACACACAAAACAGGCAGTCCAAGCAGTGCAGATCATAATGAACTGTAGTCTTGATTGCGAGAAAGTGGACTTTATGGGGCTCATTAGGATGGCGGGCGGAGGCACATCCGCGGTTCTGGCGGTGTCTGAAAATTTCATTTTACGCACTCCAGCAGCGGTCTTCGCGTCCGCCATATTACAATGGGCAAACATAGCCCATTTCCCGGCCGCCGCGGTGCGACGTGAACCGCCATAAATATGTGCCACCACCGCGGCGGTGGAAGCCAATAGAAACCCTCCGCCGTGCGGGATGACGTCCCATCTGCTGTACAAATCAGGATGCCCCAAACAGCCCGTCACACTGCAGCAGAGAAACCACCCAACCAGAGACGGCGGAAGCACTACAGCAGAGCGCGAAACCAGACTCCTGTTCCCCTCCACCCGGTCTCGACCACAATGGATCCAGCTCTACAAGCCTTTCCGGTGCTGTACCTGATCCACCACCAGCAAATAATGGACCGTCGCGGACTACGCCGCAGGTACGCAATCACACAACTCCGCACACAACCACAACACACAACTCCTGTGCTGACATACGGTTCCTGTCCACATCAGACACTCTGGTGGGGATCGGAACACAACCCCAAGTGTACCCACAAATGTCCTCCCTTTAAGAAAATCACCCCTCCGCATCCGGGTCACTCATCAACTGCGAAATCACTGCAATTCCCAGTCATGTCACCGCAGCGGTGCAGACGCGGGAAAACCTGCGCACAATGTAGTAGGCAGGGCCGGCACCAGGCATGGGCAGTCCACAAAGATTTACAGGGCTCCACCTCCACCCTTCACACACTACGCTACCCACACCCATTTGGGAGCATGCTGTGTGCTCCTCCTGTGCCCCCCTGCACAATTCATCGTCCAGGTGTAGCCAGACTCTGCACTTCACACACCAAACAACCAGGGAGCCTGTCTTAGAAGGTGGGGGTGAAGAGGAACACCCTGCACAGAAGCTTAGGGGCAGGGCACCCCTCCTCCTCACACCTACCTTCCACTCATGTCAAGCAAACCGAGTCTAATCACAAAATGAAGACTCACACTGCATATGAACATCTACTGAACTGTCCACACTGCCTGTCAAGTCACTCAGACACACCCCACACTGACACACAGCCACATACACATACCAGATCAGCAGCAATGGAGGACAATATATGGGCTAGCCAAAAGGGAAGTGGACAGTGCTGGAAATCCATGGAGCAAGCCAAAAAGCATGTGTACATCACATGCAACAGAAGGAACATATCACACCATCCTTAGGTCATCAAATCAGACATGGGTGGCACAGTGAGTGAAATTAAACCAAATTGACCGCTGTGCAATAACTCAGGGAGACAGCAAGGCAAGCCATGCATAGGCACTGGAATGATAGGAAGTGTCTGAAGTCAAACAGTGATCAGCCAAACATCTGTGTCAACTTACTTGACATGTGTATGTCATCAGCACAACAAACATGGCTCATTGTCACACTTCCTGACTTCCTGACTGTCAAACCCAAGTTGGACCTTCACACATACCCCTCCTCTACCCACCTCACACCTGCAGCGTTCAACACCAGTGTTAAACACACAGAATGGTGCAAATGATGTGCTGTGAGTTCACTGACAACCAATTACACTCCCTCTTGTGCATCCACAAATATCCGACTCACACTCAGGGATGCCTGAACCAATGCAGACACAAAACACAATAGACACACAATTGATGGACGGAATGCAGAACAAATCAAAACATTCACCCCCAGTCACGAGATCTGGGTTAAATCCATCATTCTTTCGCTCACCATGCCACCCCAGTTTAGACCTGGCCATTTGAAAATCAGTCTTGAGCCTTTGCCTCATGGGAACAGTCCAGCCCAAACTGCCAAGCCAGGTCCTCCCTGGACCGGGAACAAGCATTCTAGGACCGGTTTCGGGGTTTCACCCCTCTTCAGCCAGGATAGCTTGATTCCAGTGGCACAGTGAGCCCAGGACCCATGTCTGGGCATATCTGGCGCACTTAGGGCGAGAAAGCAAAAGACACACAATTGATGGACGGAATGCAGAACAAATCAAAACACTCACCCCCAGTCACGAGATCTGGGTTAAATTCATCATTCTTTTGCTCACCATGCCACCCCAGTCTAGACCTGGCCATATGACACAAAAACAATAGCCAAACACAAAGCTCATAAAAAACATACACAGAAGTCCAACAATCCCACACATGGCCACCCAGACATTGGAAAGCCAATGGGACAACAGTCAGAACAGGAGTACACAACATTGTCTGTCAGGACCAATGCACAGACACCATACCCCAACACAAACAAGAATTGCATCATCTCAAAACAATCATGAACACAAACTGGGATCAATGGGACAATAAGCTAACACAGACAGAGACACCACACCACCCATCAAGTCAACATGGTGTCATAGTGTACCAAAAGCATGCACATGCACAATCCTGACAAGTTACAGTTCAAATATAGGAGGGCATAGCACTATTGTGCACTCAAAACAAGCCCAGTAACACCCTGCTGCATGTTACAGACACACAAGTAATGTACACTACAGTTGCAACACACATCTGAATGTATCACAATGCACAAACTACTCACACACAATGTCATGCAAATAGAACAACACACACACTGAGCATCTGTCAGCAGAAAGAGCCAACAGAGGCCACACACTGCATACATCCACAACAAAAACACAATAGATGCACATGCCAATCCATCACATAGCAAACTCAGCTGGACATCGGGGGATGCACACCAGGCATGTACAAGACAACATACACTGACAGCACTGCATGCAGGCCAAGCAGTGTGTGCACACCAACCAAATAAGTAGCACACACATCTCAGCGCCACAACATGTACACCCACAACACGAATCAGCACAGCACATAGACAACATCACACTCAGGAAGGTTACAAGTACCTCAGCAAACACACATACAGCTTACCCAACACCCACAAAGGCACAACTCAGGGACACCCAGGTGCAAACAACATGACCAGAGGACTGTGCTGCCCAAACATATGCACTGCACATGAGCAACCATGACAGCAAACCAGTATAAGAAAATAACTCATAACTAATTGGGAAACTGTCCTGAGTGGCACATTGGTCCTGTACACAGATCAGCATCACACAGTATAGTGTCACAATATCATGTGATTGGGAGGCTCACACACTGGCAACCCAAGTGGTAGGTGACATGAGATTGAAGTGGTGTGTACGTCAGTAGTGGACAGGTCAGGAGTGTACTGTACACAAACACATAGAGGAGTCACTCACAATGGGTAGGCATCAGAAGCACAGATAGGGGATGGTATGACTACACATCCCACATATCATACTGAGCCAAAAATGGGTCAAGTGACAGCAATGCATGAGAAAACTCACAAATAATGTCAGTGAGGCTGAGCAGGTCTGCACAGTGAGCACAAACAGTAACAAGACATATGGCAGATCAACAAGACACAACACAGACTTGGCTGTCACACACACTCATACTCACAACTGGCAGCAACAACAAGTAGGTGTCCCCAGGAGTGAAAGGACACACCAACACACCGCACAGTGCACAACCTACAACTCCTACATGTGCCCACAATCTGAAGCACATGGCTGACAATTCAAAAAAACAAGTACTCAGCTTCTGGGTCATACATGTGTGCAGTTGGCATTGCAGGGGCACACACACATCAACACTACTGACCAAGTCACCACTTCACACTTCATGACCACTCAAGTGCACCCATACAAATGTACCCATGTGGCTAGGAAGACAGGCCATCACTAGATGACCACACATCAACACTACTGTTCACACATCAAGAAAGATCACACAGATATGATGGACCCTGACCAGCCCGCATGTAATTCTGTGGATAGAATTCCCCTCTGTGCTGGTATTGCATCCTATCATGACATGTGTACAATGTAGCAAACCTGACCATAGAATGATTGAGATAACGGTAGATCATCAAAAACAACCAGCATTGCACCCTCAAGCCTCAGAGTCCAGAAGAACTAAAGAGCCTGTCACCTCTGGCAAACTCTGAAAAAGTAAAACAAGCAATTGGCAATGTTAAAGTGGCATAAATAGCATGTGTCACCATACCCATACAGACAACTTTTTATTTAGCAAGGACACTGACAAAGCAGACAACAGGAGTAAATGTCTTTATTACATATTACCCAGATAGGCATCACAAGTAGACAAGAGCAAGGCCAGTGGCCAGTCCATAGTTCAAAGGAGGTACATGTGTGCATGAGAACCTGCACAGGGAATGGGTGACACTGTACACTGTCATGGTCAGCAACACAGCTAGGGGATAACTATGGGCAGTCCAGGCACTGCTGTGGGAGAGATAGGTTTGGGAGGGGGACTTTGCCTCAGACTTGGCTGTCAGTCAAACTGGGAGGTGGCTGATTGTCAGGCCCAGTTGGAGGACCATCTTTGGTAGAGGCATCAGTGGGAGCCGGAGGGCTGCTTGGACCGGGTGGCACATGGAGGCGGAGACATGCTACAGTGAGACAAAGTGTGTGTGAGTGAATGTGGAGGGCTACCTCTTCACTTCTTGGGGATTCGATAGTCCAGAATCATCTTGGTAGGAGTGGGAAGTGGTAAGGGCACAGCAGGCACACTATCCACCAAAGATGCATCGGGTGCAGGTGGTGGCCCTCCCTCTGGGGATCTGCTGGACCTGGCGGTACACTTGGCCTGGCCTTGCCTTTTCCCCTCCATCCCCTGTTAACCAGGTGAACCCCCCACAGTGGCCTCCCATCCCAGCTTCACAGGTGTGGGTGGGAGTTGAGGTTGTAGGTGAATCTGCCTTAGAGGGCTTTTTCTGTGGACTCTTAGCATGCACCAGCTTCACAGCAGGCATGGCAACTGTTTGCCTGTCTTTGGGAGCTGCTTTTGGCACAGGAGTGTCCTTGAATGGGGATGATTTTGAGGCATGTGAGCCTGAGGCCTGCTTCTTGGTTTGAAGCCCCTGAGTGTCACCTGAAGGGCTTTTGCCTTTGCGCTCCTGTGTGACTTTTGTTTGTTTAGGGGATGGTGTCTGCGCTCTGGCCCGCTTGGGCTGCTACTGTTGTGTGCTGCTTGTGGTGTACCTGGAGCCTGTGGGCTGTGGTGTGTGGTCACTCTCGTCAGATGTAGCCACTGGCAGGGGAGTTGCCGAAGGGACTGGAGCTGGACTCTGAGCCTGTGACAGCTGACCGGCTTCCGTCACTGTGGAGGACAAAGACTGGACTGTCCTGTGTAGCCCACCCAGGTCAGAATGAATGCCCTCCATGAAGGCAACTACCTGTGCCAACTTCTTGTCATGGTCTTTGAAGGCATTCAGGAGAGTTGTCTGACCCACACACAGGTGGCGCAAAAGGTCCACAGCCTGAACACTGAGGGCAGCAGGGGAGACAGGGGCAGCGGTGCCTGGGGGGAAGGACACTCTTCCCTTCTTACTGTTGCGAGCACGTGCAGCACTAGTGGAAGTAGCTGGGAAGGAGGGCACAGGACGATGTGTGGTGGAAGAGGAGGCAGATATCCCACTCCCTGTGACTGCCAACATCAGGGAGTCACCGCTGGCATCAGATGACGTTGAGGTTGGTGTTTCTGGGCGTGATTCCTCAAGGGCACTCCTGTCCCCCTCCGAGGCGCTGGTCACATTAGCGTCAGTGAGCTCATGTGTAGCAGTTGTGCCCGAAGCTTCATCACTGGTGTCTGTCCCATGTCCTTCTGTGCCCTCGGTAGATGCTGCAAGAGACAGAGACGTAGGTTCAGTTTAGTGCCGTACAAACAAACATCACATGCAAGCAAAGCACTAAACAAGATGATGATACCCCCATGTTGCACACCACCCTGTCCAGTCTGCATGTGCAACCTTAATTCAATACTCAAAACATGCATGTAACATGCACACTTGGCATTAATGACCCATGTGATGTCCACACAGCCAAATAACTTGCCTGTGCCACCATGTAACCTGAAATACAGATCCCTGCGAGCATACCTAGGTCCCTGCAGGTGAAAAAGATGTACATCTCAACATGTTGTCACAGTCACATACGGAGTCACCATAATGGGACACCACAGAAACAGACTCCAAAATGTCATTTTGCAATGGCCATGAGCTCCTACCATCCACCATGTTATGCTTTGGTTCACAACTACAGTTGCACATTGGTGTCAGATGTGTAGTTCTCACAATTTCGAGATCAGGCACTGCACACATTGACGAAAGCATACTCAGCTGAGGCACACTGCCGTTTCCTGCCAGGGGATGTTCATGACTCCCCTAATGCAGCCGATGGCATAAGGCCACAACTATGCATGCAATGTCAAGGGCCATTACATGAGACATGAGAAAGTACATGTAGCGAAAATGCATGACAGCTGCACCCAACACAGAGGCCACTTACAAGCCATTGTATCACACTGGAAACATCACAGAGCTACGCACTGGCTCAGGGTTGGAATACATGCAGTCACTCACACCCAAAGTCACCCTTCCCAGAATACTCACCCCCAACTTGCTGCTGATGGGCCCTCAAACGTCCATCCAGCTCTGGCTGTGTCACTGCCAAGATGCGGGCCATTAGTGGTGTCATGGTCCTGCGCACCAACCTGCCAGTCCAAGGGAGCAGCCCCAGCGTCATCTCTGCCACGTTTTTGCTCAGCCCGCAGATGTCATCCCACCTCTTGTGACAGTGTGTGTGCCATCAGTTGGAGACACCCAGACCCCGCACCTTGCGTGCAATGGCCCTCCATATGGCCTTATGCTGGTGGACTTTGAGCTGCAGGCATGGGAGACAAGAGGGAAAAATTTCAGTGATACTGGGTTATGTACCACTGTGTCTCAGTACAGGAGCATGCACACACTCAGCACAGCAATTCAGATATGTTTAGCAGAGACAACACAGCAAGACATGTAGTACATTAGCATGAGATAATCATACCTAAATGCATGCAGGTCTGAGGATGGACACAGTACCTGGCCATCTCTTACACATGCAGAATGCCAGCATAGAAAGCAATGTGAAGAAGGCCCACATCTGCGATGCAGTTTGTGAGGGAGCAAGACATACATTACATTGTATATGATGTGTTGGGGCAGACTCACTGTGTCCAACACTGCACACCCTTCAATGCCCTTGCCCTGTGAATGGCTCACTGTGTCATGGAGGTCACATTTAGGGACATGATCTTACAATCTCTCACCCTTCTCACAAGGTCTGCCTTGTGCAATCCACAGGCCTAAGATAGCTCATTGATGAATTGGGTAGCAGACAACCCATATGTCTCACTCTGTCCATTCAGTGATGGGTCCCTGTCAATTGGGCAGTAACTATGCAGGCCAGGGGGCTCACACTGAGGTCTAACGTGGGCCATCAGAACTGTCACATGCATGTACATTATGAGAGGGCAAACAGTGCCTACACATGCGAGTCAGTACACATTATGAAGAAAATGGAAGGGGGTTGTTTCAGAACTACAACAATCTGCTGTGTCATAGGTGAATTTCTACCAAGGGTGTCACCCTCAGGCATTTCACTCTTGTGCATGAGGCTTACATATCCATGGTGTCAATATAAAGTCAAACCCACTTCTATCAGTACCCTCTGGACGAAAAGTCTTTGTAATGTCACAAATGAGCCTGTGAAAACCTCATGGACTCAAATATCCGTCCGTTTGCACAGGCAATTTCTGTCCTGACTCCCACTTTCCAAACTTGCAGTGTCACTGTATAGCTGCACAAACACTGCATGTCCATCCCATCCTGAAATGCAGCCCAGGAAATGTGTAAAATAGGCTACAAACCCCTTTTCCCTGAAGTCAGAATGCTGGGCAGTGTATCACACAAACTCTCAGGCACATACTTCAGCAGATCAACTTCATGTGTGCACTCCCTGCACTCCACTACTTTCACTCTAAAACACTTACCATGACATCAGGAGCACCATATAGCCTCCCATACTGTGTGAGCACCTCGTCCACCAGGACCTCCAGCTCCTCTGTGGTGAAGGGACGGGCCCTGATGTTCTCAGTCCTCGCCATCTTTGGGTCCAGGAGACAGGAACGGCAGCAGTTGGTGGTGAAGAGTGTCAGTCAGCAGTGTCTGGAAGCAGTGGGAATGTGTGGCTCTCTCTCACACATATATGCCCCCTGGGGAAGTTTTAGTGGCACAAAGCTGCTGCAATTGGTGTTCGAGGTCAGCTTTTTTCAAATGCAACCAATGACTGGCCCCGCAGTAGCGGAGTGCGCCTACTGCGATTTTCAAAATTGCATTTGGCTACCGCGATTGCGGTTCCCATTGGCTGTAAGGGCATGGGCACTGGCGGTGACACACCACAGGGGCCAGGCGGTCGCTACCGCGATCATGCATCTTACAAATGCATCCAATGACCGGCCCCACGGTAGCGGAGCACCAATACCGCAATTTTCAAAATTGCATTTGGCTACCGCGATTGCGGTTCCCATTGGTTGCATGGGCATTGGCAGAGACACACGGCAGGGGCCAGGCGGTTGCTACCGCAATTCGGCCACTTGACATTAGTGCATATGGGCGTGATTCTGTGGCGGAGCACACCAACCGCCATTTTACAATGTGTATATCACTATCACGATTGCGGTTTCCATTGGCTGTAAGGGCATGAGCACTGGCGGTGACACACCGTAGGGGCCAGGCAGTCGGTACCGCAATTTGGCCGCTTGACATTGGTGCCTATGGCCATGATTCTGGTGGCGGAGCATGCCAACCGCCATTTTACAATGTGTGTATCACTATCGCTATTGTGGTTCCCATTGGCTGTAAGGGCATGGGCATTGGCGGTGACACACCTCAGGGGCCAGGCGGTCGCTACCGCGATTAGGCCGCTTGACATTTGTTCCAATGACCGTGATTCTGGTGGCGGAGCACACCAATCGCCATTTTACAATGTGTATATCACTACCACGATTGCGGTTCCCATTGGCTGTAAGGGCATGAGCATTGGCGGTGACACACCGTAGGGGCCAGGCGGTTGGTACCGCAATTTGGCCTCTTGACATTGGTGCCTATGTCCATGATTCTGGTGGCAGAGCATGCCAACCGCATTTTACAATGTGTATATCACCACCGCGATTGCGGTTCCCATTGGCTGCAAGGGCATGGGCATTGGCGGTGACACACCTGCAGTGGCCAGGCAGTCGCTACCGTGATTTGGCCGCTTGACATTGGTGCCTATGGCCATGATTGCGGTGGTGGTGCATGCTTATGTCACCTATGGACACATCATGCTGTGGCAGTGGCAGTGGCAATGGCCAGCTCTCAACATTGTACAGTAGACAGTCACATGAATAATGCCACCAGATAGTGCAAACCAATGCTAGTGTAACATTTAGCCCACTGGTAACTACATATGCCATGTCAGTGCACAGGATTACATGCATTGGCATGTACTCCCTCACATGTCACTTATGATATTGTTGTGATTGTACATAGATCTGTGATATGATGGACTCTCAAATATGTACACATTTCAATGTGTGAGATGGCTAAGCAACACACAGTAATGAAGGTCTGACTACATGATGTGTCATTTGTACTGTGTACATTGCCGAGCTCCTGTACATACTAGATCGTTATGCACACACTGTGCTCATTGTGTTGTTAATGTGTGCCCTGTCCGATTTACGCAAGAAGATGTGGCAGGTACAGCAGCTACGTAGAAGCTAGCAGTGTTCCTGTCTCGCACACATGTGCTGTGTCAATTACTCTCAGGGTTGGAGACACAAGATGTTGAAATGTACATTTTGGCATGCACATAGTCTGAATCTGTTTTGGGGGCCCACTGTGTGAATACTGGACAAGTGTACGACTAGTTTAGATCAAGATGTCCCTACTTGTAGTTGTGCTGTAAGCTGAAGTTTGATGCCAGTCATTGTTGACGCTGTGTCAGTCAAAACATAAGATGTTGGACACATCTCATTGGGGTATTGAATTGACATGTGTCCCCTTTCATCTCACGTAGGAGGCGACCAAATGTGCATCGTCCATTCACAGTGCTGGTAGATATTGAGGATGAGGACATCAAATGTAAATTCCGTCTGGTGCGACCTACCCTTCAAGACCTATGTGCTCTGTTGGAGTCCCATCTGAGTCCTCGCAGAACCTATCTGACTGATTTGACACCAACGTGTCTACTGGTTCATTCCAGTACACGGTGTCCAGCGCAGGCTGGATGCCGCAACCAATGTTCAGCATGGTGCTATGTGATGTCCTGTCCGCTATGATGACCTACAAGGACAGATACATCCATTTCCCCAGGAGGCATGAATTGGTGGCTGTGAAGGGTGATTTTTATGACCTTGCCCACATCCCTAATGTTGTTGGTGCCATTGACTGCACACATGTTGGCCTGGTTCCACCACAGACATGTGAGCACATCTACAGTAATAGGAAGCATTTCCATTCCATCAATGTGCAAGTGGTATGCCAGGCGGATATGATAATCTCACATCTGTGCCAAATATCCAGGATCAGCCCATGACTCCTACATCATGCGTAACAGCTACGTGCCACAGCTTATGGCAAATCTGCATCCAGAGTGTGCGTGGATTGTGGGTGAGTACGCAGAGACAAGTAGCTGCTATACGTGTGACATGCTGTCCTCTGCCACAGTCATGTTACAAGTTTGTTCTGTGTGTCTCACACCTAGGTGCATATCCCAACCAGCCTTGGATGCTGAGCCCGCTGAGGAATCGCCGGACTCCGGGTGAAGCCCGCTACAATGATGCCCCTGGGAGGACATGTCGTGTGGTGAAGCGTACTTTTGGTCTACTTAAGTCACGGTTTCGCTGCCTGGACAAGACCGGAGGTGCACTGATGTACTCTCCCCATAAGGTGTGTCAGATCGTAGTTGCATGTTGCATGCTCCACAACCTGGCTTTGCGCAAAGAGATCCCTCTGCTCCTGGACGATGATGAGCAGTCGAGGCCCCCACCTGCAAACCCACACATGTCCAGTGACGAGGATAGTGGAGAGGAGGAAGGTGTCGACCTGCATCAACAGCTCATCAACCATTACTTCCCTTGAAGGTGAGTGAAAACGTACAACAGTGCCATTGTCTGCTGATTTTGTTGTTGGTGAAAAGGCCTAGGGGAGTTTTGTGACTGCTGCCTGTGGTTGCCTCAGTGTTGGCTGCTAATGTTTTCTGGGACAGGGTAGTTATGCACAGCTACAGGATGTCTATGTCGGTACTCTTGCTCATTGTAATGTGTGCAGATTTGAGTACCTTGATGACAAGTGTAGTGTAATGGCTGTGATTCCATCACCTGACAGGTAAATGTTGTTCTCTTGTGTTGTCCTAGGTCCCTTCAGCCTCTCAATGCCTCCCAACAATCAGTGCTCCTGGTACATTGTAATCAGAGTCAACATTGTACATCCTGTGATAAACATGGAGCTGACACGAAAACATAGGTGTGTAAGGAGTGTTTATTTAAAATGGGTATATGTGACAGGGAAGTGAATATTTACAAAAAGGTAAAAAGTGAATCAAGGAGTTGTCTGTGATGGTAGATGAGACAATAGAGTAGTCACCACATTGATGTGGTGACACAGTCCAACAGACGCCTGCCATGGACGTGGCAGTCTGGATAAGGACAGCCAACAAAGTCAACGGCTGGCTCCTTGACTGGCGTTTGGCTGGTGCTTTGCCACGTGATCCTCTATTGGTTTTCCTTTGACGGCCCCTTGAGCGTTTGGCAGGGGGGCCTCTGCTGCGGGCTCAGAGATGTCTGAGGACTCACCCCTCTCTGTGGTCGCAGCGGAGGTGGTGGGACTGTCATCCTGCGGGCCACTAAAAGGAGGTTGAGCTGTTCTTCAGGCCGCAGGCCTGTCTCTCAGGACACCCACAAGCCGGAACAAGAGGTCCACGATTTGGCCCATACGTGTGTCTATGGACCTCAGCAGCAGGCAGAGCTCACTTGATTCTTCCAGAGCCTGGCCCATGTGTCCCTGGGCTTGTTCATATGCCCCAAGGACTCTGGCAATGTTGGTCAAGGCTTCGGAGCCAATGTCTGGTTGATTTTTTCACGCAGTTGCCCTCCCACCTGCCCTGCTGTCCCGGATCTGTGGCATCACCACTCGACGCACACCCGTACTCTCCCTGCCCTCTTCAGATTGTGGGGTGGTGTGGGCATCCTCTGAGGCAGGGACAGTGTTGCAGGCAGCACTGGTGGTGGTGGTGGTTGTGGAGGCCGCACAGGTCGTTACAGCAGGGGTCAGCGCATTTGTTGTTGCTGAGGTGGTGGTGGTGGGGACAGTGGGGGCCTGGGACCTGGTGCGCCCTGGCAGGCCTGATCGGCCGGTTTCTGGTCCGCATCCAAGGAATCTAGGGAGTCTGCATCAGAGAGTCCATGTTCCAGGGGGTAGATTGGCTCTGCAGGTTGGTGTTGTCATCTGCAGCAGTCAGTTCTTGGTCACCTGTGGAACAGAGAATCAATGGTATTGAGGTGCACCCCACAAGCTTGGTGTTAGATGTTTGGATGTTACATGTTATACACCACACAGTTTACATTGACATCACTTTGTATGGCTGCACGGTACTGAGCATCATGACATGATGTGGAGGTACATACATTACTTGTCCATGGTGTGAAATGTCAATAGATACCATGCGCCACGTACAGATTGTGTGATTACAAGGAACATGTCGTCATCTAACGACTAGCAGCACAACAACTTTATGTGAAGCATCTTTGTTGTTTACTCTACATGGAAGACATTACATCTGAGCATGAACTAGCCATTGTAAACTCATGCATACCTTTGTCGTATCATGTGCTTTGCTTTCTTTTTAATACTGACTATGCTTGTTTTGTTTTCATATGGGCCTTGACGCTCTGCCCCCATGGCACTTACAGATAGCATTCCGTGCTGTGCATGATTGTGCCCTGAATTTCTTAAACATGTGATTTGATGAGTTACACTTTGGTTTCTGTGACAGTTACATATGCTTAGCTGTCTGCACATTGGAAGTGTCTATTGGATCTATGCCAAGTATGGCGGGATGTGAGTGGTGGTGTGGACATATGGCTCCATGCTTTTTGAGTGAAATGGCGGGGTGCATGCACTATCTACTTACCTGTTATGTGGCACATCTGTGGGAAATTTCTGACACATCTTTCTGGGTGTGTGGTGGAGTGCTCCTACTTGCTCAGCTGTGGGACATGGTGCCTGGTGGGAGTTGTA
This sequence comes from Triturus cristatus, assembly GCF_964204655.1. Classification (NCBI taxonomy): domain Eukaryota; kingdom Metazoa; phylum Chordata; class Amphibia; order Caudata; family Salamandridae; genus Triturus; species Triturus cristatus. The sequence goes on from NC_140589.1 coordinate 847,281,884, forward strand.
GTGCAGACTTCCCACCCCCAAACACCCCTCCCTGTTAAGATGGCTACTTATCTGTGAAGTTGAGCAGAGGGAGGGAATAGGTTACACGTGGCTCTTGGGTAGGGGCAGTGTTCCATCCTGCTCAGGGGTGGGACAATGGTACCTGGTGGGAGTTGTAGTACGGGCTTCCTTACCACAAACCCCTCCATGTTAAGATGGCTACCTACCTGTGAGTTTGAAGGGAGTAATGCTATGGCTGCCACATGCTTCTGGGAGGGGGGAGGGCTCTATCTTGCTGTGATGTGGGACAAGGGGGCCTGGTGGGGGTTGTAGTGCAGTCTTCCCACCCACAAACACCTCTCCCTCTTAAGATGGCTACCTACCTGTAAGTTTGGTTGGTTAGATTCAATAGCTGCCACATGCTTTTGGGAGCGGGAGTGTTCCATCTTGATGAGCTGTGGGACAATGGGGCCTGCTGGGGGTTCTAGTGCAGTCTTCCCACCCACAATCACCCCTCCCTGTTAAGATGGCTACCTACCTGTAAGTTTGGTTGGTGAGATTCAATGGCTGCCACATGCTTCTGGGAGGGGGGAGTGCTCCATCTTGCTGAGCTGTGGGACAAGAGGGGCTGGTGGGGGTTGTAGCGCAGTCTTCCCATCCACAAACACCCCTCCCTGTTAAGATGGCTACCTACCTGTGAGTTTGAAGAGAGCAATGCAATAGCTGCCACATGGTTGTGGGTGTGGGGAGTGTTCCATCCTACTCAGCTGTGGGACAAGGGTGCCTGGTGGGAGTTGGAGTGCTGGCCTCCCACCCACAAACCCCCCCTCCCTGTTAAGATGGCTACCTACCTGTTAGGTGAAGGTGAGCAATAGAATGTCTGGTACATGGTTTTGGGTGGTGGGAGTGCTCCATCCTGGTGTGCTTTGTGATAAGGGGGCCTGGTGGGAGTTGTAGTGCAGGCTTCCTCACCACAAACACCCCTCTTGGTTATGATGGCTACATACCTATCAGTGTGATGTGAGCAAACACCCATTCCTGTTAAGATGGCTACCTACCTGTTAGTTTGATGGGGCAATGCAAGGCCTGACACATGGTTGTGGGTGGTGGGATTGCTCCATCTTGCTCAGCTTTGGGACAAGGGGGCCTGGTGGAAGTCGTAGTGCTGGCTTCCTCACCACAAACCCCCTCCCTGTGAAGATGGCTACCTACCTGTAAGTTTGATGAGTGAGATTCAATGGCTGCCACATGGTTGTGGGTGTGTGTAGTGCTCCATCGTGCTCAGCTTTGTGACAAGGGAGCCTGGTGAGAGTTGCAGTGCAGGCCTCCCACCCACCAACCCCCCTCCCTGTTAAGATGGCTACCTACCTGTAAGTTTGGTTGTTGAAATACAATGGCTGCCACATGCTCCTGGGTGTGGTGGAGTGCTCCATCTTGCTGAGCTGTGGCACACGGGGCCTGTTGGGAATAGTAGTGTAGTCTTCCTACCCACAAACACCCCTCCCTGTGAAAAATGGCTACCTACCTGTAGGTTTGATGTGAGCAAACACCCCTCCCTGTTAAGATGGCTTCCTACCTACCTACCTGTAAGTTTGATGTGATTAATAGAATGGCTGCCACATGGTTCTGGGTGGTGGGTTTGCTCCATCCTGCTCAGCTGTGGGACATGGGTGCCTGGTGGGATTTGTACAGCTGGCTGCCTATCTGCAGACACCCCTCCCTGTTAAGATGGCTGGCTCCCTGTGGAGTAGAGGAAGGGAATGGTTACAGTTGGCTCTTGGGTGGGGGGAGTGTTCCATCCTGCTCATCTGTGGGACAGAGGGCCTGGTGGGAGTTGTAGTGCTGGCTGCCTGCACACATGCAACCCAGGGAATGTTGCTAGCTACCTTTGGGGTGAATCAGAGGGAGTGAATGTTGGGTCTGTGAGACATGTGTTGGGGAGTGTGTGGTGCACATGAATGCATTTGGCCTAGGAGGTGCCGCTTTGTAGTTGTGCAAGACAGTACATAGCAGTGTGATGGTAGACATGTGTTTGTACTTACCGGCCTCCACTCCCCCGGCTATTCCTGTGAGACTCTTTGGATGCAGTATGGCAAGTACATTGCGCAACGGGGACAGGGCGCACACCGCGCTTGCACGCCTTACCTAGTTGAAATGTTAAGCAGAAGATTACAAAGTATGAAATAATTTGGTGTGCATCTCACTACATATGTACTTTATTGAATGAACTCTTGTCCTCAAATGTGAGATTGCACCCACGTTCAAATTCGGGAATCTGGAGAGCACCGGGAAATGTCAACATGATGATTATCGCAGGAGGAGCGTAATCTGTTAAGAACGGCTTGCAAGGAAAATGGACTGTTAAATAGACTTTTTTTAAAAACAATATTCCTTTACTAGCGGATTTTATAGGTTGTCACATATTGCAAAGGGTGCATAGGGAATCATTCACTTCATTGTTAAATGGACTTAAAAACATAGTTTACGGGAATGGGGAGAGATTTTTGTCAAAAATAGGATAACAAAAGAAAGGGCATTCTGGGAAAGGCAGCAGCAGTTTGACAGTGGGAACGTCACCGGGTACAATCCGTTCCGTAGCTTGGTTACCGCTCATGCACGTGTGCTGGACCGTTAGCGCTAATTGAAAGGGGAGGTACAAGTAGAAAGGAATTTTTAGCAGTGCTAGGAACTTTCTGGTACGAGCAAGGATAGAGCTCCGGCTCAGTACTGAAATGACGTGACGTTGGGGGATTCATCTTGTGCAGACAGGATGCGAACTCGGAAGCTTGGCTTTTAATTAACCACACATATCACGGTAAATATTCATTTGGGTAAGCGTAGTGTGGAATGGAAGGGATATAATGGTATGAGGAGGGGAAAGGTGATTCAAAAGGGTTGCCTTACTAGTAGTGATTTGGGTTGGGGAAGCGGTTGTTTTGGAGGTGAGAATGTGGGATTTGGCAAACAGTTAATTAACCTTTCTTTCTATAAATGAGGGAGCGTAGGCTATGTACATAATTCATATGCATTCAGTTTATGGTGAGCATTGTATTCAAGGAATATTGTAAAGTGACACTGAAGTAATTGTATACTTGTATTGCAGATACCCCTGAAGAAGGGAAATTAATCCCGAAATGCATTGGGTCATGCAAATAAAGTCGTGATATACAGATTTACGCTGTCCTCCGATTTTTTAACACCATCATTCATGGACTAATTAGTATGATAAATCGAAGAGGAAGAATGCAAAGAACATAAAGTTTACGTGTAAAAAATAATGAAATACTATAAAGGTGGAATTGAAAATTTGATTTATTGGATTCATTTAATCCAGTAATTGGCTGTGCAGCAGGTCAGGTTCCTAAAAGTGGTTCCTACGTGTTCAGTCAAGAACCTTCTCCTCCCATGCAGTGAATGTTCTTGGTGGAATGGCAGGGCCACCACTAGTCATCTGAGCCATCTGACAGCTCTTCCTCTCTTTCACCTGCCTCTTGAGGTCATGCCACCGCTTCATGATCCTCCTCTTGGTGCGCAGGGTGGTCCCTACTGAATTGACTTTGTTGACTATCCTTTCCCACATTTGTGTTCTGGTGGCTTATGGTGTCTGTTGGACAGGTTACCAAACAATTGTGGTTCTACTCTGATTACCTCATCTACCATGACTGACAACTCATTGTCAGTGAATTTGGGCATTTTCTTCTGTGACATGGTGTGTGGTGTGCAATGTGCAAATGTGTGAAAAGTGCAGTTGTGAAGGTGGTGGGGGTGATGTGTGTGGTGTGTATGTGTTGTTGTGCTGGTGAGATGTGTGGTGGTTTACCTCTCCTTTGTGCTGTAGGGTTAGTTCCTTCAGGGGTGGAGTATTGCAAAGGATTCTGGTCAGGGAAGAGGCTGGTTTTATTCTCGGCCCTTAGTTGAAAGCACTCTTACCGATCAGTAGTGACTCTATAGATCACATTGTTTTGGGCTCTAAACCTTGTTGTATTAAGTTGAAATATTATCAAACTATTTCCATAGCAAAACTTGATATTCCTGAAAGTAAAACAAAAAATAACTAAAGTTTCCTCCTAAGTACCCTCAACTCAAGCAGCCATAAGCTGGTGTGATAAAGACTTTTCTCTGTGAAGTACATGAAGTTTTATTTCTTCATGGAGTTAAGAAAGATTAAAGACAAAATAATGTATAATCTGGACTTCTTCCCAGAGGCGTAGTTAGAATAGTTGATAAATTTCACAAACAGAATGAAAAGCAATGTTTGTCATTGTATAATTGTGTTTATCCTCACTCAGCAATCCTTGGCATTACTTTGCGAAGAAAAATGAAAAGTTGAGAATTCATTTGGATGCCTACACCCAGCCAGCATTGGTCAGTAGCTCCTACTCATTGCCGTGGTATGCATACTAAATATCAAAGTCAGAATATCAATGATAATAAATATCACTGCAAAATAGCAACAAACAAAAAACTATTGACAGATAAGTAAGTCTAGATTTTCTGTACCTAACTCCACATATATGTACCTGCGTGGTACACATATCTTCAAGGTATGTAGATGTGAAATTAGGAATTGTAAATCTATACTTACCAATATGCACTTACCCTCTGACATTTTGCCACTCGATATTCTGTCTGTAATATTCTTGTACGTCGATATTCTATATGTCTATATTCTGTAGTACACAATTCATCTCCATGCCTGCTAATGAATTACTCACCATGAAGCCCTGCCACATTAGATCTGCACTAAAATGTGTAAAGCCTCACACGTGAAGGACCTGCTCAAGAGTGGACTGCATACCCCATTTTTGGCAGAAGCACAAATATGTGCCCCAAAATATTGTTATAATACATGGGAGCCTGCAATCTCTGTGTAAAAGGTCTTCTTTTATTTTATTGTTACAGGTGACTTGTGACATCTCTGTTCACCGTTATAAAGAAATGACGTAGCTGCTCGACTGTAAAAAATTATTACAGTTGAGTACTGATATTCTAATGCCTACGACCAGAGTGAAGTGCAAGTAACACAGCATAATTACAGCTGGTATTTATTCAACAAAACAGGAACTCTCTTTTCCTTCTTCTTGTCTGTCTTTTTAAAATGAACTATGACCAGCAGAAAGTAGATATTTATTGCAATATGTTTGTTTTTTTGTACATGATATGCCCATTGAAGAAAAGATACACATTCTGCACTGCAGCATTTGTTCAATCTTACTTAGATTAAACTGCTTCAAATAGTTCTTTGCAACAAATTACCAACTTCTTTTTGTTGTCATTAATTTTGCACAACAAATTCTATTTTTATTCTTCAAGTCTGCAAACATACTATCTCTTTCTTATGAAAAATCATAACACCAGGGATTTAAGCAGGAAGGGTGATGGCTTGACTGTGTTTTTTAAGGAATAAAATACCCTCTGTCATATGTTAAAGTCACTTATAAATAGTATGTTTGCATTACTGAAATCACTCACTGGATAAAGAACACTTGTCTGAAGCTGAACACCAAGAAGCCTGAAATTGTGATCTTCAGGAAGACAACATCATCCTGGGACTCCACCTGATGGCCAATAGAGCTAGGACTGACATCCACCCCCACCACCCACTCCATGAACCGCAGGATCTTCATCAACAGCAAACTGAACATAACTTCCTAAGTAAACATCATCACAACCTCATGCTTCTAAACCCTGAAGATGCTGGGAAAGATTTTCAAACGGTGCCCCATCAGCACCTGGAAAACTGTCACGTATGCCCTGATCAAAAACAAGCTGGACCATGGGAACACTCTCTATGACGGGATCAACAAAAAGGGTGTAGACCATTCATAACTCAGTGAAAAGAATCACTCTCAACCTCCCATGCCGCACTCATATTACACCACACCTGAAGGAGCTCCACTGCTTCCTCATACACAAGCGAGCATCATTCAAACTTCTCACTCACACTTTGAAGGCACTACAGAACCCAGATCCAGCATTCCTCAACAAACTAATCCACTTTCAAAAACCTTCCAGACACCTCCACTCATCTGGACTCCTACTTGCACGAATCCCATGCATACTGAAAACCAGATCCGGCAGTTGAGACTTCTCCTAAATCTCACAAAACCATGGAAAGACTTGTCACTATACATAAGATTCTCCCCCTTCTTGAATTCTGCAAGAAGCGGAACACCTGACTTTTTTAGCAGTTCCACTAGACCCCAGATTTGGCTAGGCTCACACCTGCTCATGCCAAGAAAACCTATAGGGTGATACTGTGCTCTACAAATCAACATACCATAATATACCATAACATACAATGGGAAGTCCTTGACTGTATAAATTAACTTGACCTTGCTCCTCCATATGGTCACAGAACTCCTCAATGGCTTCCAATAGCCCTATAATGCATGGCAGAGAGTACTTTATCTCATTAAAAATTATGTGCACCTTTTCTGGGTGTTTGCTTCTGCTATTTTTGGTAGGGGAATCCTTGCGCAAATCTCAAGCATTATTAGTGCATAGTGTCGCTTGGACATGTAGCAAAAGGCTATAACATGCGCTATTTATGTGTTATTCCCCATTACTGCATCCTTGAGCTAAATGCGTGCATCCCCAAATTTGCAATCCCGCACTATCTCAAATTTGTAAGTATGCTATTTGCATCCAAAAATAGCAACACGATCGTAAGAGTGATAGATGGGTAGCATTTCACTCACACCGTGAGAGTGCAGTAGCACCTCACTTTCTTACACCTCTCTGAGCTCCACTAAGCAAATCTGGCAGACACAGATACTGTGTACACTGGCAGAATGCTGTTTTAGTTTATGTTATACGTTCCAAAACTTCTGCGTTTCTGTGTTGTCCGCTATTACACAACACGTTTCAACTTATCTAATTAGAACTTGCCCGTGTTTAATTCTTTATATTCATGGATGTGCACTGTGACCATTACACCCAGTATAATGTGCCATAATATTCAGTCTCCAGCAGCCCGGCGATGGAAATAATGTATTTATTTAGATAGGTTTAGAACACACATTCACCAAAATATCTTGGCTGATAGGTCATATAAAAAACAGAACAGGCAATTTCAGGTAAAGTTGAGTATGTTATCAACATTTAATGATTACTAAATTCAGTGCTTAATTTGTAAAAGAATGAGGACCTTATTTATTAAAACTGTTGCATCGCTGCATGCAAACAGCGATGAAACAGTTTACACTGTGCCCTCCATGCGGCAGGATTGATGCGTCATATTTACTGGATGACTCATAATGTCGCAAGGAATGACTGTATTATTGACATTTCTCTCGGTGCAAAACTGACGCATTGCTGGAGTTGTGTCAGAAACATGACTCAACTTCACCAATGCAGGGGGGAGGGCCATGAATATAGCACTGCGTCAGTCTCACGCCTGCTGTGAGGCAGGCATAAGATATTGAGGCTGAGGTGTCCTAGAAGTGGCACACTGAAATCTCATAGATTTCAATGTGCTACTTGTACAAGGCTTTTTGCATGGGAACGCCCACCCTACATACATTATACCTGGTACAGGGGTTTACAAAGTGACATATCTGCCTATATGCGTAATTTTGTTAATAGGGCGCAACATGGCTCATTTTTTAAGCCATCCGTGTGTAAAAAAAAGTGACGCACCGGCGGCACAAAAGTGTTGCAAGGGCTCATAAATAAGCCCTTGAGTGCGGGTGCCCAATAGTTTTCTCGAAAAGCTGCAGCCGTTGCAATTTAATTTAAATCCTAGGCTGTGTTGCCTCGACTCCACCTCATGCCTGTTTAATCCACTACCAGACACTCGATTTCGCTCTTGCAGGTTCATGCTTTCTCCGTTTGTGCCGTATTTCAGTCTTTCTCTTGCTCGTCTCCGCTTTGTTTCTTTTCCCTCTCTTGCGCTCGGTAAATGTCTGATGCAGACAAAATATTTGTCGGTCCGCAAAATGAGTGCTGGTACCGGCTCATATTAAGCACGGACTATATTTCAGTGTAAACCTCTAGGTCCTCAAAATCATGGAAGAAGTGGGAATACGCTGTTTAAAATATCTATACCAATATGGACGCCGTGTAGTGTATTTTCTCTAAGAGTCACCTGAGACTAATTGCTATTCCGGCCTTGTACTTGTTCCACAGTGTTCGATAATTAAGAATACGATTTCCTCGCACAGTCTTCAAAGGAAGAACCGAATTCTGAGAACTGAGATAGAATTCGCTGCTCTTTCTGCAGCTTAGCTTATCTCTCAAATTGTGTTTGCGTTTATCGTACTCACAGAGAACTCATTGTAACTTTGCCATTAGGAATTACAGTATCAGCGTCTTTGACTTACGCCTCGTATAAATCTCCATGACCCACAGGAGCCCACAATCTATCCTCATTTGGCTACTTAAAGAGGAAGAAAATGAGGTGGCAAATTATCCATAGCAGGGAAAGTCAGCAGCAGACCGTGAATCTCAACCTTCCACCAATTAGTTTTGGGAGCAAGGGACAGAAGGAATGGCAGTAATGTGAACAGTGGAGCACTTTCAAAAGTTTCTTAAAGCTACAGCACTAACTAAAGGTGGATTTCAAATTAACTTTTAAAATATTGAATACAAAGGGGCAGATTTACAAGCTCCTTGCGCCACTTTTGCGTCATTTTAACTTGGGAAAAGTGACACAAAAGTGGCACAAGTTGCTTGTAAATCTGCCCCAAAATGTTTTTAAAGGCCGCCCCGCTATGTTCTTCTCTAGGTGACGCCTCAGCTTTCGTTTATTTATGTATTGACTTGTTTGTGTAGTTTTAGATTATTTATGTATGTTTTTACATATTTAGCTAATTTTCTATTTATTGTGATTTTGGTATACCGCATACAAGACCATGAAGTATCAGAACTCTTTCCACCTCAGACTGTACAGGTGTACAACATCCTGAAAAACAGTGTACATACAGATAGGAATTGTCGCATGATATGTGTCTTTCGAAAGGGATAGTTGTTGTAATTTACTAAATGTGAAGATGAAATCAACAGATCTCCGTGAAATACAATTTTTTTAAGTATAGACATTTAAGCAAAATATGCTATTCCTTTGATGACTTTTTTAAGTGCAAATCTCGGCATACTGGAAAAGATTACAATTACAGAATTATGACTAATTTTCAGATGTGAAGAAGGGCAAGTACTATGAGCAGACTGGATCAACTAGTGCTGTATCAGGAAAGAAACTTTGCCAACTACACGCATGCTCCCAGATTCCAAGGGCGTTTGCATAACCAATTTATGCGTTCGAATACCTCTGTGTATTAGGGCAACTTGCCACCTGTAACATTTGGAACCATGTGCATCTCACAGGCTTCCTTATCATCTGAGCCAATGACAGTACCAAGTGAGTAGTCTGATAAGCAATAAAAATTCAGTGGTGTCTGCACTTGTAACAACCCTCACTTCCTCCTCCCTCCTTTGAGTGTGTCACTTGCAGCACCTGGCAAATCCCCTGCCCACTGAGTATAGGTGCTAGGCCTCCTCACAGATCAAAGGGTGGAGTGCTGGTGGCTGCAGATCCCCATCTCCTGAATTCTTGGAAGGCCTACTAACATACTGCTTGGCTGCCGGAGCATGTTGCTACCTCTGCATTTATTTAATGCGTTTTTATATAGGCAAACTTTACCCGAAGGTGTCAGCGCGCTTTACAAAAGTACCATGCTATCTGGATTAGACAATACAGAGCCAGGAATAATTTCAGATCTAAGAACTGGGATCACCTCTTCCTCCCACTGGGAAATAAGTAGAGGAGAGGGGTAAGGGGTAAGAGATGCTATCCAAATGTGAATGAGCGCATGTGGACCAAGGTTTCTGTCAAATAAAAGCTGTATATTCACAAGAATGTGTGCTAAACATCACCAAAAAATGGCAACGCAACTTTACACATCGCAGCCTATCGCGGAAAAATAACCCTGTGTCAACGTGGAATTCACAACAAGGCGGTACCATGTGATAGTCTGCCTAAACTGCGGACAATGTCCGCAATACAACCACCTCGATGGAGATAAAAACACAAACCACAACACCAAAAAACCAGCGATGGGCCAAAGCGCGATGAGGAAATCAGCGAGAAGCAGCGCCAGACCTGCAACACACACTTGGACGGCGGGAAAAATCACAGTAAAAGTAGAAAAAACACCCAAACACAAACTACCAACACCCAAGCACTATGGAGGCAGCCGGAGCAGGAGCAGAGGACGAGCGCAACCCCACAAGCACCCCGGATGACCAGCCTGGGACCTCGGGGACAGGAAAGGGGAAGGACAAGAAGAAGAGGAAGATGAAGTTCAGTCCGTGGGCGAACAGGATCATAGTCACGGAGGTGATGGAACACCATCAACAACTGTTTATCACCTCCAACGTGTCATTGGGCACCAAAACTGGAATATGGCGGGACATCGTGGAAAAGGTGAATGCCGTCGGAGAGCACATGAGGACAATGAACGAGGTCAAGAGGCGATGGAATGATATCAATCGGAAGACCAAGGAGAAACTCGCAGCCAACCAGAAGGCAGCAATGCAGACTGGAGGTGGGGGCCCAGCGCCACAGCTTGTGCTGGATGACATGGAGGAGCTGGTGTCGACAGTCATCAGTGTGGATACTGTGGCCGGAGTCGGGGGACCGGACACTGTTCGACAGGACACAACACAACCACAACAGGGTGAGTGACCACCTGGTACTGGGGGGACGGGTGGAGATGGCCACGATGGCACACATGCACAATCGAGCATAGCACAGTGCACACCCTCAATGACTCTGGGTCATCGCCCAGATCCATAGACTGTCACAATGTACAATGCCATTCTGACTGAATGTCAACATGTCCCAATGCGGCTACATACATGTGGACACATTGCAATACAGCATCTCCGCCTCACATTTCAGGGCCAGCGTCAACACCCCAATGCAGAGCTGATGAATACAGGCCCCAGCTAGGCCCGCAAAGCACAAGGGTTCGCTCTCCTGTAACGGAATCTATAAGGAAGTTGGCACGGAAACTGCAAAGTACAAAAACAACGTTTATTAACCCTTAAGGGTGGTCCTACAATCCACACGACACTCTTCAGTATTGCATGGAGTAGCACAAAGAACATTCGTACACAGTCCCCTTTTATACACAACAGAGGGGCTCATAAGTGGGTGGATACAACATGAGGCCGAAGAACATTACCATTTATGGTCATTCTCGATACTGAATCAATACATGGGCGGAGCCAACACACTCCTTGAGCCCGCGAAACACATGGTCAAGCAAGGCTAATTATAACAGATGTGGTCAAGTCTGGGCATGCGCCAGATGGACAGAAGGGAGCTATTTATAACTGTTACTAGGCAGATTACAAGAGCAACTAACACAGAGGTCGGACTCTCCTCGTGGTGAACACATGGCAGCATGTCAATACAAAATGGAGTTCGGACTTCGGTCAACATAACGAAGAAAACATGATCTAAAGGGAAAGCATTAATGTTTTCAGTAAATGCTTAATCACATTCTGCCTTAATTTACAACAGACGACCCTTTCAGCATTTACTGAAGACATCCGGTTTCCAAGAATAATCATCATATATATCAATTATCATCATTCCCTTAACCTCTTTAGCTAGACCCTTCTGTCGAGCAACATCGGCAATAGCTTTCTTATCTGGAATGCAGAATGAAATGCATACGGAACAGCACAATGGTCCATATTGAATACACATACAGAAAAGGAACAGAACTGCTATAATAATGCAGAGACCAGTTAAGACCTTCCATCCCCAGGCAGTAACCAATGCCCAAAACCATCCAGAAAAGGACCAAGTGCCGTTGTCTGTGTGGATTTCGGCTGCTATTTTATGCAGCTTGTTAATGGCGTTATAAACGGATGGCGTATGATCAGGGATGAACACACAACAGCTACTTCCAATAATTTTACAGGCTCCACCTCGATCAGCTAACATTACATCTAGTACCATACGATTCTGCAATGCAACAATCCTAGTTATTTGTAATTCTTCCGTAAGATTCCCAAGAGCGGCTGCAGTCTGATTTGTCACAGCTTCTACCACTCTTGTCAATCTTCGGATCTTCCTACTGTTCAAAGCAGCTCCAACAAAGAAGAACAGTCCTAAGTTAAAATCAATATATTGTTGCAAGCTGGTATCGGTCTGATCCACATCATCAATTGATAGAGTACGTTTATATCTATTTACAGTCACATTATTCAACAGTTTCAAATCCTTATGATATGACGCAGGTGCTAAGAATACAGGAGGTAATAGGAATGATACATAGCATACCCCAGACCACCCAGCGGGCAAACGGTAATAACCTTTATTTCCACACACAAAGTAGGTATTATGGGACGCTAGGAAGGTACTGTTGTTCAGCCCGTCGATGTTCAGTACAGTTATACAATCACTGACACCAACAGGGATAAAACCCACACTCTGGACACACAAATCCGCTTGAGCTTGTGCTACTTGGATTACGAATTTGTCCTTCCCCACAGTGTCTCTGGTGTTCGTGAAGATATAGGGGATGGATTCATTGTCCGGTCGGTACTCTTCCCATTCCCAAATTGTCCCATTCGCTTGTGGATACCCCTTCTTGTCTTGATGGCATTCTCTGTTAAGTCTAAAAAGCAATCGTCCCACTGTCGGTTTCCGAGTGGCAAACAGCAAAGTGTACCATGCTCTACAAGAGCCATTGTGAGAGAAAGGAAGTGGTATGAATGGCGTACCTCCTTTCTTCTGATGGGCTGGCATCATCCCACATATCCAACAGTTCGTAGCATTCGTAGCAACGTGGGTGTGATGCAGCATCTGAATGAAAGTGTTATTCAAATAGGATTGTCGATGCTTCAACTCTTGATATGGCAGTGTATAAAAGTAGTGCTCCGCAGGCACTGGAGTCGTCAACACAAGTGTCTTTCGAGCAGGAGTTGCCTCTTCCACAAACCATGTGGTTATCCCAACAATAGCTACTGTTAGCATGAACCCCAACGCACAAAGGATTTTCTTCTTCTCCATGTCAAAAGAAACAATACCCTGATATCTTCCTGAAACTAAAAAGTCTGTCAGAACTCTTCCCCTTGGGCAGCGGTTGATTTCTTCACCAGCGGGCCAAGACGGGTGTCGCTACACTAATGCAGGGCTGATCCCCCCCCTTGCCTCATCGGCTCTCCGTTTCACTAACCCAAGGGCCGTTCTGACAGTATGTCCCGGTACTGGAGACCTTACTTCCTTGGTCGAAGATGATATCGCCTTCCTCCAGAAGTCGTGTGGTCCGGAAAGAGCTCCTCAGTGTCTCGTGGCTCAGCAGCACGGCCTGTCTCTGCTGCTAGGATTTCTCGTTGATCGGTCAGCACGGCAGACTCCACCAATCCGAGCGGTACCTTTCGACAGTGTAAGGAATGGATCCAATTCTTCCTGTTCGAGACTCGCACTGCCGTCCTTGTTGCAAGGAGAACTTGCTCAGGTCCGACCCATCTCGGCTCCAAACTGTTCGTTCTGTCGAAGACCTTCACCATGACATGATCCCCAGGCCGGAGACCATGTCCTTCGCCGGTAGACCGATCAGGGAGCGCTTCTCGGACCTGTTGATGAATAGAAACCAAATTATCCGTTAACTGTGCCAGATAATCGCTCATCATTACACAAGGTACATCATACACAGCCTTAGGCCTTGGTGGACCCCAAATATTCATTGGGCGTCCAAATACGATTTCGTATGGCGTAAGGCCGGTTCGAGAATGTGGCACTGACCTAATTGACAATAACGCCAGCGGCAGGGCGTCTGGCCAAGTCAAAGACGTTGAAGCTTGAATTTTGGCGATCTTAAGCTTCAGTGTACCATTATATTTCTCGACTAGTCCTGCAGACTGGGGGTGGAATACGGCGTGGAACTTCTGGGTGATGCCTAGGCCCTTCAAGACATACTTTATAACATCCGCTACAAAGTGAGGGCCATTATCACTCCACAGAAGTCTACAGACGCCGTATCGAGGGAAAAACTCTTTTAGCAGTAGTTTCGCCGTGGTCATTGCAGTATTGTCTTTCGTAGGGTACGCCTCAACCCATTTGCTGAAAGCGCAAACCACTACTAGAACATACTTCAAATTGTTACAGCGCTCAAGCTGGATGTAGTCCATCTGCAGAACCTCAAAGGGGGCAGTGGGCGTCGCAAATCCTCCTGCTGGAGTTCGAGTGCCTTTCCCTGGGTTATACCTCAGACAAATCATACAGGTCTGCACCACCCTCTTTGCTGTGCTAGCAATCTCTGGATGCTCCCAGACTTGGGTAAGCAATTTCACAATTGCGGAAGCTCCAACATGTGCTAGCCCATGTGCCATCTGAACCATAGGTTGTACAAAAGCCGTGGGTAACTTCCATCTATCCATCTGTTTATTTCTCCAACAGCCCTCATCATCCAACTCTCCCTCGCTAGCCCATTGCTCCCGCTCTTTATCAGAAGCGGTCCTTTGCATTTCTCGCACTTCCTCCTTCGCATCACGCCATCTTTCCACCTGTGACTTTACTACATACATGGCAGTAGCGCCGGGCTGCATCGCAGTCTCCCGTGCTACTCGGTCTGCTAACGCATTCCCTTCTCCAATTTTATCAACTACTTTCCTATGGGCACTACACTTAACAATGGCAATTTTCTTTGGGTATGTCAATGCAGTTAAAAGATTATGAACTAATTCTCCATGCATTATCTGTACTCCGTGTGACGTTAGAAACCCTCTCTCCTTCCAGAGTAGGCCGAAATCGTGCGCTACTCCGAAAGCATAGCGGCTATCTGTGTAAACATTCACACACAATCCTGTACTGAGCTCACATGCTCGTGTTAAGGCTATCAGTTCCGCTGCTTGAGCCGATTTCTGTGGTATGCGTGCTGTCTCCACTATCGTGTGTAATGTGGTAATTGCATACGCTGCTGAAGTCGTACCATCTGGTAGCTTCAGGCATGATCCGTCTACCCACAATTCTCCGTCTACCTCTGAAAAGGGCGTATCCTGGAGATCAATACGACCCTTTGTTTGTTCCTCAGTCACAAGAATACAATCATGCGTTTTCTGCGCCTCAGGCTGGGTCTCGGGGTATGGCAACAATGTGGCCGGGTTTAATGTCACGCACCTCTTTAACGTAATATGAGGAGCCAAAAGCGTCAGCTCATATCCCGTTAAACGGGCACTGGTCAAGTGCTGCGTCTTTGTTTGATTAAGCAGGGCATCCACAGCATGGGAAACTAACACCAACAATTTATGGGACAACACAATTCCTTCACTTTGGCGTATTGACACAGCTGTCGCCGCTACCGAGCGAAAACACCCTGGTAATGCTCGGGCGACAGGATCAAGCACAGCCGAAAAGTATGCACAAGGGCGCTGCTTGTCGCCGTGCATCTGTACTAAGACTGACAATGCACATCCATCTTTCTCATGCACATACAACGAAAAGGGTTTTGCATAATCAGGGGTCCCTAACACTGGTGCTGAACAAAGGGCCTGTCTCAATTGCTGAAACGCAGCATCACACTCATCTGACCAGGGGATCGGAATGGGCGTGTCTTTCGTCAAGAGAGCTAGTAATGGCTTGGCTATGTGTGAAAACCCCAATATCCACTGTCTACAAAAAGAAACAAGACCCAAAAATGCACGCACATCCTTCTGCGTGGATGGTCTCGGTGTGTCCAAAATTACTTGGATACGATCTGGTGTGAGTGCACGCCCCTCCTTAGACAAAAGGTGACCTAAATAAGTCACCTTTGGTCTACAGAATTGCAATTTCTTCCTAGATACTTTATGATTGTGGGAGGCTAAAAAGGAAAGGAGGGATAACGTGCTCTTTTCACACAACTCCAGGGTGTCAGCCGCCAACAAGATGTCGTCGACATATTGAATGAGGGCGACCCCCTCGAGTAGAACAAAGGAATCCAACTGTCGTTTCAAAGCCTGACTGTAAATACTAGGACTTTCTGTATAGCCTTGGGGAATTCTACAAAAACGATAAGATCTATTGTTTAATGTGAACCCAAAAAGAAATCGGCTATCAGGGTGAATGGGAATAGAAAAGAAGGCATTTTTCAAATCAATCACTGAGAACATGGTCGCCGTAGGCGGGACCAAGGTAAGCAACGTCGTGATATCAGAAACCACCGGGTACTGAGGTATCACGATCTTGTTTACCTCCCTCAAATCAATTATGACCCGATAGACCTTTGCATCCGTGTCCTTTTTCAAAATTGGGAGAATCGGACTGTTACAGATATTATAGGGAACTTCTTCCACTACTCCTACTGCGATCAAATCCTGCACAATCTGTATGAGAGCTTCCTCGCCCTCCTGGGAAATACGATACTGCGGGAGGCGTGGTAGCACCGCCCCCTCCTGGACGCTAATGTGGACCGGAGGAATCACCATTTGTCCCACATCTGTGTCCGAAGTCGCCCATAAAGCTCGGGGGAGGGTAGCCAACAATGCATCCTCTGATATCGTACACATCCGCCCAGACCTGGGATAGTTGTCATTTAAGATCACCCTCACACCCTCAGGGGAGCAGCGGATTGTAGCCCTAAAGTACTTTAACATATCAAGGCCCATAATGTTATCCGGTGTATATGGAGCAAGCAGAAACGGACAGGGCGCAGAAAAACAATCAACTTTAAATGCAAGGGGCTGTGAAAGAGGGCTTCGGGAGAGTGTACCGTCAAACCCTACCGATGTAACTATTGAGCCGGATGGGGGAGCCCCCGGAACCAAGTACCTAGACAATGCACTACGTGTCGCTCCTGTATCCACTAGGAACTGATCAGTAGAACCTAAAACCTCAGCCGATACATAAGGACCCGTCTGATCGACCGGCACCTCAACTGATTCGGACCCCCATCCAACGCATTCCTATGCATGCTGAGAATCACGATATCCCGATCGATCGATGTCTGATACATGATACTGGTGCTGGCGATAGAAAACATTTGAGCTATCTCGGTGCTGTCCGGCAGTATCGAAACGGGCATTATCGTTAGAATTCCCTCTAAAGTTCGAGAAGCCCCCTCTACCTCTCAGGCCACCCGGAGTGTGCCCCTGACGCGAAGCACGCAACGCTGGGCAATCCCTGGCCCAATGGCCCAACTGCTTGCAGTACGCACACTGGTTCCTATTCAAATCAGATCGGCCCGAAGGGGGACCAAAAGATCCGCCCCTTCCTCTATTATTACCCCGTCGGGGCGGGCCATATACTTGTGCTAACATCACCTTGGTTTTGAGATCTTTCGATTTCTTCTCCTCCTGGCCCTTCGCCTCGTGCTCCTGACGCTCATAATACTGAGCGATAGTCAGAAGGGCCGTCGGTGTCGCGGAGGACCAGGAACTCTCGCTCGCTTTCAACCGGGCTGCAACTGCCGGTAACAGATTAGCCACATATTTGTCCACAAAAAGGTGGCGGCCCGTGTCGTCAGTAAGCGACTGGCCACTAAAATCATGAAACGTCTCCTCAAAGCGCGTAAAGAAGTCCGCAACTGACTCGTCAACTTTCTGTTTACATGCAGCTAACATATTCCAGTCAATCTTTTTAGGGGGGATAATCGTCTTCAACTTAGCCACAATAGCCGCAGGGAGATCTAAAATATTCTGGGGTGGTTTCTGTGCAGGCTTCCGTTCCCTATCCTCATCCTCAAGGTCGGACCACCGGGCCTTGAAGGCAACCGCATCATCTACCTTTCGGACAGAGCGCCACGTATCCGGCGGTAGGATAAGGCCAAAGAACAGGTCTATATCCGCTAAGGTCATAATGCAAGAATTCAAGGCCCCCTCGACTTCTTCATAGAAGGCCGCTGGATTCTTGCGGGGGTCAGGCAACGCATTCTTTAGTGCCATAACATCGGCCCTATGCCATGGAGTGTAAACCCAGTTATATACAAAATATCCCCTTGCATCGGCGGAGTTAATATCCGAGCTAGTCCCTGCTCCCTTAGGAGGAACATACAAAGGCGCCGCCTCTCGCATTGGTTTAGCATGCACTATGTCATCCTTATCTGACTGGGAGGCGGATGGGTGGCCCCCTGCTGCAGACGAATCCAACTGCTTCCCCTCCTCCGTTTGTTGGCGTGCTTTCTCTCTAAGGGCCAGCACCTCGTCCCGTAAAGCGAACAGCCGCCGAGCCGCCTCAGGAGCCTTAGGGGGAGAAAAAACACCATTACGTAATGCTCCGGCATCTGAAGACACTTCGTCAGGCTCAAGGACACTGGAATATTTTCGGAAAGCAGCAATTACTTCGTCTGCGAAATGAGACAGGAAGTACACCCTCTCTCTATCTTGCCATGACCCCCAAGTATGGAACAACTCCTCCTTAGACATCTTGCCCTTAAGTGCACGGAGGGAAAGTTTCCGAAGCTCAGCCATATGCTCGGCCGATAACATGGACCGTGTGTCTACCTTACCCGGAGCCGGGCCAGAATCTTGCGGCCGCGGAGCAGATGCGCCAACATAAGGGGGCGGAGAGCGATCTAGTAAATAAAAATCATCATCAGGATTATTAAGGACAGGATAAAGCGGCTGGCGAACAACATATTGACCCGAAACCTGTAGCCTACGCTCTTTCTCTTGTCTGTCCGTTTGCTCTTTGTCCTCCCGACGCTTCGCTTCCTGCGCTCGCACATGATCATTCTTCCGTTGTTCTTTATCAAACAGCGCTTTCTCACGCTTCTCTCGCTCACGCACTTCCTTCACCCATAATCGCACACACTCAAACATATCCTGACGAGCACGTCGCTTACACATACACTGTTCCACATACTCAATCTTACGTATATCAAACGATCCATACAAAGGCCATCGCAACTCAGGATCCTTCCTCGTGTATTTCCTCCATAGCGTGCTGTACATTATGGAAGAAAGACCATGCTTCACATACATATCCCTACTAGGAGTCCCCTCTGGGGGAGCTGGAGCAGATTCCTCGAGGTTCAACCGGTTACCAAAACAGCAGCACCACTTACGGAGTGCGCTGAAAGCAGGCATGCTCAGAAATAGTGCAAAATATGCAATATTATAAGGAAAAATGGCACTTAATCGTTGCGCCGTTCAAAGTTTACACAGCTCCTGGAGAAATTTCTCCACATTACCTGCCTATATGTGTTGCAACGCATATATTTTCACAAAGACAAATTCAAAATATGACTAGTCATCATCAATCAAACTCAAATAGCCGACCCAGGCTTCAAAAACTCGGAGCAAGTACCGTACAACGGTTCTTACCAATCAAGAGTCCAGGTTCCAACTGCCAAGCTCCACAATCGCCCAAACGGCTCTCACGGCAAGACCGGCAGAAGAGGTCTCAGTCGATGACCGGCGCCACCCAGACGGTCAGCTCGGAAGGGAAGGAAGAAAAACCTCGGGATGCCAGGGCTAAGACGCCGCTGGCAGTGATCACGTCCCCGGCCAAACTCCTCACCTTCGTCGCGACCAGTCCTTCGAGCATCCGAGTCGCCGATGAGCCCCACGTGACGGGCGCCAATTGATGAATACAGGCCCCAGCTAGGCCCGCAAAGCACAAGGGTTCGCTCTCCTGTAACGGAATCTATAAGGAAGTTGGCACGGAAACTGCAAAGTACAAAAACAACGTTTATTAACCCTTAAGGGTGGTCCTACAATCCACACGACACTCTTCAGTATTGCATGGAGTAGCACAAAGAACATTCGTACACAGTCCCCTTTTATACACAACAGAGGGGCTCATAAGTGGGTGGATACAACATGAGGCCGAAGAACATTACCATTTATGGTCATTCTCGATACTGAATCAATACATGGGCGGAGCCAACACACTCCTTGAGCCCGCGAAACACATGGTCAAGCAAGGCTAATTATAACAGATGTGGTCAAGTCTGGGCATGCGCCAGATGGACAGAAGGGAGCTATTTATAACTGTTACTAGGCAGATTACAAGAGCAACTAACACAGAGGTCGGACTCTCCTCGTGGTGAACACATGGCAGCATGTCAATACAAAATGGAGTTCGGACTTCGGTCAACATAACGAAGAAAACATGATCTAAAGGGAAAGCATTAATGTTTTCAGTAAATGCTTAATCACATTCTGCCTTAATTTACAACAGAGCAGTCCCAGCCACTCTTCACTGAAGACGAGGAGGACAACCCCAGCATCGACACCCAAGCCCTCCTAGACATCATTGAAATCATTTGCGACTCACCTCCAGGATCAGGGCTGACCAGCTGCATCGAGGAGACCCCACCCACCACCCAAACCACCCAGCAGGAGGCACCCACGGCCCGCCAGTCTCCCAAGACCCCTAGGAACAACACACGGCCTTCCAACGCCGTGTGCTGGAGGCCCAGAGGGAGACAGCTGAGCAGGTGCGGGTGGGGTTCGACCTCATGGCTACCAAAATGGACGCCATCCATGGGTGTCTAGACCCGCTCCATGGTCTCCAACGAGCCCTGACTGACATCGCTGGAGTTCTGACGCAGAGAGAAGAACACTTGTCCGCTCATAGGGGCACCAGCGATACCAGCCGTGATCTGGCACACATGCGGAGGCTCATGGAGGACATGGTGCAGATGGAGGTGGAAAGGATGGCAGTCACCGCTGTACATCAATATAGCTGGGATCTACCATGCCCTGCAGATCATCATCATGGCATTGCTGCCACAAGGCGTGGCACAGATGAATGCTGCTCACCCCATACCATTGACATCTCCGCCCCCTGGTGTGTCAGTGCCCGACAGTGTGACAGGCGTATCCACTCCGGCACCTGATGTGTCACTGCCACACAGTGTGGCCGACAACCCTCCTCCAGCCCCTGATGTGTCAGTGGCACACAGTGCCTCAGCTGGTACTGTAACATCCACAGATGGGGCAGAGCACACATCCGGGGACAAGGACGTGGATGGGTTTGTGATCAGGAGGCATTAGCATTGATTTCCACCACCTGGCCTGTTCCTGCTTGGTGCCGCACATTACCCCATGACCTTCTACTGACCCCCGATACACACTGATGCACTCACCTTGGACAGCGACATGGACTGCCATATCCTGTTTGATGACCAATGACACACCGACCTGACTGTGGACTGTACCCACCCTCTTCCGCAATACTTGATATCCCCGTATGGACTCTGTTTGGCCCTCCATGGGCCCGTATTGTGTAGCGTGCTCGGCATTGCCCTGTACCGCTCCAGCTGCAGAACTGCACTGGATGTGCAATAAACATCCAGTGATGCACTGCTGTGTTATGTCTTTCATCATTCATGTATGAATGTGTGGGTGAATGTAGGGACAGTGATGTCCCTTGCGTCAATGATGCTCGTCCTGTGGGATGCCAGTCAGAGGGTGCTACATTGCATATTGTGCACCGGGTCCCGTGAACACTACAACAGGGACACATGCATCAGTCACTTGCATGTCTGTACATGGACTGAACCACGCCCAGATCCCACGAGTCATTGTTGCAAGCCCTGCACTGGTCCGGCGTACGGCAGGCCAGACCACTCTGCTTACGCTCCGAGGGGGGAGTCCTCATTGCTACCCGTCGCAGGCGTACTCGCTGGTGGTGTGCAGGTCACTGGTCTAGTTGTCAGCATGTCACAGTCACTCCCTGAGGCAGGTTTGCACGCACACCACACCCATCCGGCACAGGCCATGTGACTGCCAACATAAGGGGCCGATGATGTCACATTCCCCTCTGCCGGTGGTGACTGGATGAAGGACACTCCACGGTTCTCAATCATAAAGGGCCCATGAGATGTTGTGCACAGGGTTAGTGGCACCTGAGGCCGCGTGGCCGTCACCGGCCTACCATCGCGTGGCGCTGACTGGGGTTGCACAGGGTTAGTGGCACCTGGAGCACTGTGGCCAGCACAGGCACCCCGCCATGGGACGGTGACTTTGGGTACACTGAGTTAGGGGCACCTTGGTCCGGATAGTGTGCCCTGCTGGATGGCAGTGTAGGCCAGAGCCAGCGGGCAGTGCGGACCTACCGCCACGTGGCGTGACCTCACAGGTCACAGAGTTAGTGGCACCTATTGGGCTGAGCGGGTGCGCAGCCTGCGATGATGCCCTGAGAACTGGTGGCCTGTGGAGCGGAGTAGCATGGTGTGGGGTATGTCATGTCCGCTGACCCGTGCTTGTGGCTATCAGCGGCATGTGGTGGGACCTCCTGGCAGAAGGTGAGCAGTGCGGCCTAGGTGTGCATGGGCAGGCATGCTCCGATGGGCGGCAGGAGGGGCTGGGGTGCCTCTGTCTGGGTGTGCATGGGCGGGCAGGCGATGTTGTCTTGTGCAATTTTGTGTACTGTGCCAATCATGTATCTGGACTATGTTTCAGATGACAGGTTTGTCTCAGATGTGTGACCTAATGAACTGCACTACATACCGGCAAGTGGTTGGAGACACACCGGTGGCAGCAGGTCAGCAGTGTGGCCTGGATGCTCAGGCGCGGCACTCTCTCTCCTCACTTCTTTCACCTCTCTCTCTCTCTCTTCTTCTCTCTCTCTCTCCCCCTCTCTTCTTCCACCTCTCTCTCTCTTACCCTCTCTTCTTCCACCTCTCTCTATCTCTCCCCCTCTCTTCTTCCACCTCTCTCTACCCCTCTTTTCTTCTCTCTCTCTCCCTCTCTTCCTCTCTCTCCCCTTCACTCTCTCTCTGTCCTTTGATGTGCGCAGGACACACCTTCTCATCATGATTTTCCTCTTGCAGGCTGTGACCTACGGATTGGCCCGAGGGGAGCTGCCATGTGTCTGCATTTCATTTCAGTGTTCATTTTAATAAAGTTTGATTTGTTGCTTCGGAAATGAATGTGTGATGCTCATTTTTGTGACGACACATGCATGTCACCAGTTGTGATTCTGCAACATCGGGCAGAATATTTTGTACGTGTTTGGGTCTAGCTGATGTGGCAAGTCTTTGGTTGGGGGGTGCCGGGGTGGGGGGGGTCCTGGGGGTGGTTGCGGCGGGTGTTGTTTCCCTTTCGGCCCTTCGGGCTGCATGTTCAGTTGCCCAGGTGTAGCTCTGGGCTGGTCTCCCTTTTGTGTTGCAGGCTGTAGCCCGACTTAGCACCAGGTCGGAGCAGGTGTTATTTTCCTGGTACTAACGTGCCTTATCGCCTGTTTTGTGTTCTTATCACAGTTCTGGCTGTTCGTTGTGAATGTTGTGGAGTGGTGCTGTCGCGGCTTTTGGCACGGGAACGCCTACTCTGCATCTCATTAGCGATAGTTGCGGGGATCATCTGTTGCGATGTTTTTTGCGGCTGCCATCGCGGGTAAACTGGTGCTGTGGGATTATAACACCAGCTTGTGATTGGGGCAATAACTTTATCGCAACTTTGGCTGCGATAAAGTGCAGTTAAGTGGGCTATAGATCCTTGTGACTATGGCCCAAAGTCTTTGATTTGCACCATTAGACACATATTTGTCTTCGGAACCCAATAGAAAGATTCAGAATCCACCTCCCTTACCCTGCAGCCAGGGTTTGTGTTTGCTGCTTGACCTATTAATGAAGATGGACGAGGTAGTGTTTTTTGCTATGAACAGCCACGTTTCTTTCTAATTTTTACACAGCATCAAAATTGTGCTAAGAAGAGAATTCTAGTTCTAAACATTTCTGTAAGAAACCAATATTGAGTAGTCAGGAATGATGAATCAACGACCATCTATTTATCAAGGAACACAGGTGTAGAAGAGCCATTCCCCTTTGGCATATTGACTGACACTTTGATTAATATGAGGAAAAAGCATGTACTTATTTCTCAAAAATGGATGTAACAGTTGATTAGGAGACACAGTAGAGTCTACAGTGTACTGAGAAGATAGAGATACCAATGTGAGATCAAGCAATAAGTGATGGCTCCTCCGCTAAGGCAGAGGAGCGTTGCCCCACTGCTTTGAGAGCAGTGTACAGGTAAAATAAAATGAAAACTAAAGGTTATCAACATTTTATTTTTCCCTTCCTAGGTGCAGGGAGGGACGGCGCTGGCCAGAGCAGGAGCTAGGGGGAGGTGTGGTTTTCACTTTCTATGTGGGCATTAACTGGTTGGCCGGCCCTCTTGGGCTGACCAAACAGTTCATGCACACTTTGTATCTTCCCCACCAGGTTGTACTGCACAGCCTGGTGAGGAACATGCACAGGCTCCCTGTCCCCATCTTAGCGCCGAACTACGTTGGTCAGACCAATCACAATGCTACATTGCAGCGTTGTGATTGGCTTAGGGGAGCCCGGGTGATTCCTGAGATGGAGGAGAGGTGGCGGCTGCAACGCAAATGTAGGTACATTTTCTTTTTTTGTACATTTTCTACCCACCTCACCTCCACCCGCCCCATTACCTATCAGCCGCCACTGCAAGCAATGTGGATTTTTGTGCAGAACATTTCTCAGCAAATGTATTTCGCTATCAAACAAGGGGGTTCAATCCTAACTGTAGTGTCAAGAGTGTAGGCATTCAAACATAAAGCAGTGAATGAGTTAGGAAAAGAAAAAGGGTCATTCAACTACATTTGCCCACCTACTCCATCACAGAGATAATCAAAGATCTCAATTCGGACATTAGTCATGGGCGTCAAGCCACCAAAATACATGGGGTAGTGGAAGCTGCATCACTCACCCTTTGACCTACATTCCACTTACATGCACATCCTTACACATACACACAAGTTCAAACATATACACTCCCGCACATAAACACATTCACCCACAAGCATGCACAGAACATACATTTGCAAGCATTTTTTAACTTACGTCAACTGCCATGGAAGGGCATATTCCAGCTTATTGTACTCCATTTCTATAACACTATTAGTAAATAATATATTGTATTTATTTACTACTGGTGTAATACTATTTTAAAGAATATAAAGAGAGTGGAGCCCCAGCTTCCGCTGTGTCCCTGGCACTGAATTTGCCACCTCTGAGGCCATGGTCACAAAGGCAGTGCTAGGGGTAGCTAAGGGCAAGCCAGGGTTCACAGCCTTTAGTCCTTTTTTCCATATAACTGCTTCTCACATTAGCTCACAGGCTGCTGTGAATGCAGAATTTGGATGACCAGGAATTAGATCACCACCTACTACAGCTTGAGCTTTCTTATCTACAACTAATCAGAGGTTTTAATATTCTAGAAATTGGTCTACATCTAAGGCTTATGCTTGGATGAGTTCTAGTTGTCCTAGGCAGTCATATAAGGGGTCTGTGAGGTTCAAGTGAAGAGGTTAAATTGTATGAACTTAAAAATTGCATTATGGGCAACTGCTAATTAACAGCTCACAATTATTCCCTAGTCTTCATATCAAGAGCCTCGTACATACTTCAGTTGCCCAGACAGTCCTGATGTTAAGTAACAAGGGACTGCATAGTTCAGAAACGCCTCTATACATGACCTTTATTGTCTTCCTGCCTGATCTTTGCGTCAACACAGCTGGAAGCTCATCATATGTCTCAGGTTCATCTGATACATAGTTTCAGGACATTCTAGCGGCTCCGGTCAGTAGCCAATATGTCAAAAACTGTTCACAATGAATAAAAATAACATAAGCCTCTGTAACATTACCAATTGCCTTAAGGAATCCATTTTCAAACTGATCAACAACTGTAATGAACAACCGCAGCCCATATCTGTGAGAAAGTCATCTTTTTTGCCCTGATCACCCCTATTTTTTGCTTGGCATTGGTGGTATCTGACTCTGACTGCGCCCTGGGTTCTGCTTATCAGTCCCAGGGCCAGTGATCTGATTATAAGGGTATGCAAATTAGGTGCAATTATAATTGGTACTGACAGGTGTAAGTCCCTAGTATATAATAGGGTATGTAGGTTTCGAGGGCGAATGCACTGCGGTGGTGCCTGCTGTCATTTTTAAAGGCAGCACTGCCTTTATGGCTTCCTTTACCTTAAATATATATGTAAATTCAACTTTGGAGTTAAAAGTACTTCCAAAGTCTGCAACTAACTTATTTGCACATAGAGGTCACCCCTAAGGTCTACCCAAGGTGCACCAGGGGTAGGGTGCCTTCTAACTATAGGGGGGGACATTATAAAAGAGGTTTGTAAGCCCTAGTGAGGGAAAAATTGCCAATTCCATTTTTCCCCAAGGTAGTGTATGGCTCCATAGGATAACATTCAGACAATTGTATTCAAGTATAAATATTCAGAGGAGCCACCTAAAAATATACTTCAATGTATATAATTAAAAGTTAAGATAAATCCAACAACTAGCCACTGTTAAATTTATAGTAAGTATGATTGAAAATAAGTTATTAAAACTTTTTTTTCAGTGAGCCAACATCCAGCCTTTCAGCTACACTCTCCTGATTTGCTAGCCTCTGCCCAGTCTTAAAAGCTTGCTTTAATGAGGTATGAAAAGCCCTGCTAGAGAGACAATAGGTTTCCTGTGGACGGAGAAGTACAAGCTGCAGATCAGATGGCAGGAAGGGGTGAGGGGTAGCAAAACAGGGCTTTAAAGCGAGAATGAGACTTTAGGACAGCACAGGCGGATCCCCACATCCTGCAACCCCAGCCACAGAGAAGCCCATTAATTAGATTAGGAAGAAGGTTGGGAGGGGATTGTTTAGGAAAATTAGCAACACCAGAAGGTTGGGTTAGCCTGATCTGGCTTCCCTGGAGTGACTTTCTCCATTTTGGATTTTGAGAGAATAGTGCTTTCTGGGACAAGAATATGCCACACTTTGTGGGAAGTGGTCATACACTTGGTTGGCAGCCTGCATCACAGTAGTCAGGTGTGACCCCTTGCTTGATGCTCAGGACCCCTGGATAAATAATGAAGAGCTACATAGCTCCTCAGATCTGCTGCCTGAAACTACAAGGAGAAGAAGGACTGCCCTACTGGAACCTGGATCTGCACCCAAAGGACAGCACTCTGAAAAACTGCATCTGCTGCACAATCTGGTACTTCAGCCCTATGGACTTGGCCTTGCTTTAAACAGGATTAACGAGTGGACTCCCTGTTACAAGTAAACAGAGCCCACCTGCACTATCGTCACCAGGAGTATCCATCCTGTAGTGTCCAGTGGACGTTTATGGATTTGGACAGGTGCATTGTGGGAATTGTAGTCCAGACATACCAGGGATCATCTAGGATATTCCAGACCCTTGGATTTGTGTTTTGAACTCTTTGAACCCTCAAGAGGAACTTCAGGAAGAAGTTCCAGAAGTTTAGAGAAGTTTTGAACAACTTTTGGAAAAATCACCATAAGGTGACGTACTCGACATCAAGAGTCAAGCCGGCTACCCTCAACCGTGACCTGGTCTGGATTTCAGGTTCATCCTGCTGAAAGCTCTGGATCTCCAGACTTCCAGAATTTCACAGTGGCCTCACAGAGAAGCAATCCAACTATGTCTCATTGAAATCGGCCTGCTGAAGGGGACCGCTTGATGTCGATAGAAAATTCTCCAGAAAAGTTTCTAAGTCCAAAGGTCAAATTTTGACCAAGGTCTACCGCTTAATGTATCCAACCAGGGCTTCATTGCAGTCAGGCTAAAACTTTGACTCTGTCACGGTCAAGTGCCACCAGATGCCCCAAAGTAGTGCTATATGTTTTTGAGCACTAGAAAGTGTTTATTCTATATAAATTCATGCCTCTTGTTCCTTACATTGGCAATTTGTTGTTTTGGTGTTTATTTATTTATAAAAATATCATCTATTTTTGTAAATTGGATTTTTATTGTATGTTGTGTCTTACTTATTTAATGCATTGGAGTTTTTAAATGCTTCACACACCTGTCTCATAAGTTACTGCTGCCTGCTTATTGCCAGCTACCAAGGGTTAAGCAAGGGAATCATTTATTGAGACCTTGTATTGGGTTTGTGGCCTTGTTACTAGTGGTAAGTCACTACTTATCACTAATAATAATCCACTTAAAAAATTTACACTTCTCTCTTTGTAACAATCTCTGCAAATTTTAAAGAGACTCCAGTGCAAGATCCTTGGGGCATGCGGTAAGCCATCTGGCTGTTTTATTCAGTCTCCAGCAATATCTGACAATTGTTAACAGTTTCAGCAATCTCTATACCCTTTGGAAAGATTTACCAGGAATGCATAAGACATTGACCTACGGCCAAGTTCATGTCTAAAGAGGTTGACTTCTACTGAAAGTACCTCAGCCAACAATGTACCTATATAAGGAAGATTGACAGCAAGACAGTGCACTTTCAGATCAGGGTCAGTTAGGGGCATATTATCAAGCTCCTATCACCACCACAACATCACTTTTTGTGACGTTGTGGTGGTGATAGGGTCAGCTCCCTATTATCAAGGCAGTGTTAAGCCACTTAACGTGGCTTAACGCTGCCTTGATAATAGTGCCCCTTTCACACTAAATTTAGCGTGAAAGGGGCGTGCAGTGGGCACCCATTGAATTCGACGCTGCCACCTATTATCAAGGGTGGCGATAATAGGTGGCAGCGCCGAACTTTGACCAGTAAAATACTGGTCTTAAGATGGTGAAGAGGAGAAATGCTTTATTTCTCCTCTTTTTTGCTTTTTCCATGTGTGCTGCCTTGTGCAGCACACATGGAAAACACAAAATGCCATGGTTTGTTTATGTACAGGAAGGTGTCCCTTCCTGTACATAAACAAACCTTTTTTTTTAAATGTCATTTTGTAACTTGCATGTGTACTGCATAAAGAAGCACACAAGTAAGTTACAAACTGGCATTTTAGGTTTGGTTATGTGCAGGAAGGGACACCTTCCTGTACATAAACAAATCTCCCTGTTCGCAGACACCCTTGCACTCTGGTGCAAGGGTGCCTGCATTGGCACTAAGTTGTAAAACTTAGCGCCATCGCAGGGGGAAACATGAGGCTCCACCATATCCTTGATAATATGGTGCAGCCTCGCGTTTCCAAAGTGGCGGAGAGAGGCGTTAAGCCAAGAAGGCTAACGCCTCTCTCCGTCACTTCCTTGCTAATATGTCCTTCAGTCTCTTCCCCTTCAGAAAGCTGACCTGTAGTTAATCCAGAACCACCCTCCTTCAGTCGCCATTCAAATTTAGTGTAGCCATAAGAAAATGTAACTCTCTGAAAATGGTTGTGTGAGAACGACTGGGAGATAAGCAAAATAGTAGGCAAGTCAACAATAACATTTTTAACAAAGCATCCCTACAGTTTGGCAGTTCCACACTCCCTCTGTTCGGATGCCCAGAGAGCCATGTCTTCATGATAAATACAAATACCAAGGTATTTGTCGAAAAGTGGAGTCTGGTTAGGCTTTTCTATGCAATATTTTCACAATACCCCAGATAGGTTCTTTATATTCACACTATAAAATCGCTAGCTCAGTCCTGGTAGTGTGGCACAAAGCAGCAAAGCTTTACTAAAGGAGAATGTGTTAAGCATTTCAGAGTACAAATATGGATGATAAGTAATTGACATGACTCGAAAAAAATCAGACACCAATTTAAACATTTAAAGCAGATTTATATATAAATTTAGACACCATAACGAAGACAATCAGATGAGTATAACCAGAGTTATGGATTTTTTAATTTAAAAAAATCAGTGCATTTCAGTACTACAAAACCTCATTGTTGTGGTCATGAGGAAAAACATGAGTGACAATCAGTCACTTGTAGGTCGAGTCTATTAGAAACCACTAGGCTTTAAGGAGATGTGGTCCCCAGAACCAGGACACGAGAATCTGTTTAATTTTACCTGTCTCGTAGGGCCCGGGTTCAGAGCTGTCCTGGCTGTCTCTGGTGCTCAGTCTGGAGCCACTGGTATGCTGGTTTTGCCTCTTAGACAGTGCTGGTGAGGAAATGGGTGAAAAATCAGGCCACTGAGGAATCAGGTTGAAGGTGCTGCGGAGTTCCCTCAAGGCACAGTGTCAAAAATATTACGGTTAGCCGGAGTCGTCACCAACAGGCCTGGCAGCAGCAAGCTCAGCCTTGGGTTACTTCAACGCCTGGGGGGAGAACAGTAGCCGTATGAATCTTGCTGGAGGTCAGGACTATGTTTCCCTCAATGCAATAGATCATGTACTTTTGGGTGATCCCTTGGCGGGCCATTTGGCCAGTAATTCTTTGGTTCCGGGAGTGTGCTTTACCTGTGGACTGCAGGGGCTAGTACCTCTAGCCCAAAGGAGTTCTGGAGCTCCCTTTGGCTCTCAGAGGGATTTCTCTTTTCTTTGGAACTGGTCTCTGGTCCTGGACAAATCACAGTCATGCAGTTACTTGGTGGTTTCCACAGGTGCAGGCTATAGTGCTTTTGCTTTTTGCAGGTCCTGTAGTCACAGACTCAGATCTCTTCTTTGTACTTGGTTGCAGGTCAATTCAGAACCGAGGTTCTGGTGCCAGGGGTGCCCCTTAAATCCTAGATTTAGGGGTTTTAGGGGCGTGGGTGCAGGTAGCCAATGGGCTTCAAGCTCCAGTGGCTAAATGGCCTTTGAGGTGAGCACATCTAGGGGTGTGTGCCACCTTTTCTACACCGAACCCCCTATTCTGCCACTGTTAAAAATGGCAGGAAGCTTCCTTGGCTGTACAGACCAGATAGCCCTCCCTAGGGTGTGGCTAGACTTCTGGGGCTCTACACCTCCTGACTACCTAATTTTCCCACCTGCCAGAGGGGCAAATGTGCCTCCGGCATGGGGTAGGCTGTTTCCTCCTTTGAAAGGCAGCCTGGTTGCATATCAGAGGTAGTGGAAGCTTTGAAGCTCACCGCTTTGATGTACCACTTTACAAGCCATCCTGTCAAGGGTGACACCTCCTTCCCAGGCGGGCCTTAGTTTCTGACTCCTGGGAATATTCACACCTCCTGGCAGGGGGTCAGATTCCTGTTTACTTTGGCAGTAGCTGCAGGATATCGGCCAGGGCACAGGAAAGGCTGGAGCAGCCAGGTGGGCAATCTCTAAGGTACAACAACATCATCAAGAAACCAAGGGTCAAAAACGGTGAGCTTTACAATTTGTAAATAAGCATCCTGAAAAACTGAGGAAGAAAAAGAGAGTGAACACTATCATTTATAGTGAATCCCATCAGCCACTAAAAGTAGCATACATCATCATTTGAGATTCATTCATTCATACAACTACCTCCAAGTCATGAGGGCTGCATGATATATGAACATAAACATAGACAAGAATTCAATTGAAATGTTCATATCTTCTGTCAAGAATCCATGTGATGTTGCTAACATATGTTTAAATGGGGTTGATGGTGTAAGCAGTGCGAGTGAACCAAAAACGTGAGTGCATATGTTAAAATCATCTAACTGGTCAGAACAAACATTTTATTAATAACTGACCAAGTGATGAAATTAAAAACAGTGCAAGAGCAGTTTGACAAAATAACTGCTAATGTACTAAACAGGGTCTACATGTTTCAGCCTATAGATTGAGAGACAATCAGGCTTTCATCAGGACTAGGCCTGGGCGAAGCACTACGCTACGCTCGCGTAGTTTGCGAAGTTCGCGCTACTTCGCGCTACGCGAACTGCACGTAGCACAGTGCGAACACGCGTAGCGTAGTGTTGCGTAGTGCTGCGGTCATTTTTTGCTTGCTCGCGGTCCTCAACGTCAAGTTGGCGACCGCGAGCAAGCAAAATGACATCCTGGCGAGACTTTTTCCTTGTTCGCGATCGCGAGCATGGAAAATAAACCTCCCGGCGAGATTCCCAACGCGAGAAGGTCAGGTTTCTCATTGCGAGGGGTCGCGTATGCTCGCGACCGCTCGCGATGAGAAACTACCAGTTCGCGTTGAGAAAGCTGCAGCTCGAGTAAAAATCTACTCGAGCAGCAGAAAACTACAGCTCGCACTGTGCAAGATGCCATTTTCAATGATTGCACAGTGCCGGTTGCTTGTCCGCACTGTGCAATCATTGAAAACAACATCTTGCACAGTGCGAACATGTTACTTCGCAGTTCGCGAAGTGCTACGCGTAGCTCGCGTAGTGCGAACTTCACTTTGCGTAGCTTCGCGAAGTGCTACTTCGCGAACTACGCCCACCCTTAATCAGGACCAGAATAACCTTTTGCTACTGCTATACTAGGCATGTAGTCCAAAAGTGAAAACACCAAGAATGAAAATGTACAAAACCTATTTGAATGCTGGTTTTCATAAACTCCCAAATAATCGTGGAGTTGTTCCCAAATCCTGAAAACAATAATATTAAAAATTATAATAATTATAATAATGTTCACAAACATTTTCCGCAAAAAACTTATTTGTAGATGCTTAGACAGCTCTTGTGAGTCAGTATTTTATCAGCATTTATTCAACTGTTGTAGGCCAATGCGAAATATTTAGCACATTGCGCCAAAACCAATTAAAAATTTGAAACGCTTACCCGTCAAAATACGGGGACTCCCCTCACCTCACCTGGCATCCGCTCAGATAAATGAGGCCCCGCTCTGTGTCAAGACAAACGGGTATAGCGTATAATTTGCAATACATTATCTGCATTAAGCACTAGAAGCTCTACGCGCTTACTTCCATCTCAAGATCATGATAAACACAACATATAATCAGTCTAGAGACATAACATGCAGTTTGTCCATGATGATAAAGACTGAGTAAGACTTAACTCTTTGAACATCTACCATGTTAGGTGTATCAATATAGAAAGAAGCATTCTTTTCATGAAAGAGTTTTATTATCTGTAGTCAACTATTCTCTCGTGCCGAGCAGGCAACTGCTCACTACAGTATTTATCGTCCTGCGAGTTAAATACACAATGTGTTCGAACCCATCTTTTTATTGGGCGACCGCTGTTGCCTTATCGGACTGTCTTATGGTAAACAGAGGGCTATACTAATCGAAACCGTGACAATTATTAGCTAATTCCTTAACGGTTTTCTCAGGCACAAACCGCAATGCAAGACTATTAAAACATGGCCATGGTAAACCTCTTTAGAAGACCGATATAACACCGGTCCGATACCTCAATATCCAAGTTACACTCGGCACACAAACAATTTGGTTATAGGCTACATGTAAGGAGCATCAAGTGTGGAGAGCACTAACCTGTCCGTCGGTACCTCCGGCTGTGTAGAGCTGGACAGGGAGGTACCGGCGCATGATAGTGACGCGTATAAATGTGTGCGCGCCAGCATGAAATGCGTCAATAAGGGCTCATGGGAATTGTAGTTTCATAGTATTCTTCGTATTCTATGTCTTAAACAAACCCATCCGGATGTCACAGACACCGTTCTGAGATTACAGAAGGAGTATGGTGTCATGCAGCTGTAATTGACATTAGTTATGTATAAATTCCAAATCAACTAAGATCAGAAGTGCGCTTAGCTCAACACCTTAGAATAGTCATAGCGCAATCTTTATGTCGATCTAGATGGCCACTGAGATTATAAGGAAATGCGTAATGAGAGCTTAAACAGCAAGACCTTAATGTATCTGTACCCTGCATAAATAACACTATATATGCTGAATATTGACAATAAATGATAGCATAACCCTCAGATAAAAACACCGGGATGTACGCTGTCATCAAAGTCAGGGCCACATTCAGACTTATACGAGAGTCGTGATATTGTTGACAATCGTCAGCAAATGTTGCACCATCAATTTAAAGACTAGTCCACGGGATATCATCGTTCAGACCCAGCATATCACTACGGAGTTTATAAATCCATTGTTGTTCCTTTTTAAACAAGAATCGAGTGATATCGCTGACATGTGTGGGAAGAAAGGGCTGTTCTAATACCGTTCACTTCAATTCATCTGCCTTATGTTGATATGCAAGAAAGTGCTGTGTGAGTTTCATCGCCTGCTTCCTGCACCGAATGGTGCTTTTATGTTCATTGATACGCAGCTTCACTTTGCGTTTTGTCATTCTGACATACCTCAATGAACACGGGCATGTAATCAGATATATGACTCTTTCAGAGTTACAATTTGTATGTTTCTTAATTATCCATGGTTTCTGTGTACCAATATCCACTTGTTTAGTCGGTTTAGTCTGTGGGCATGCTGTACAAGAACCACAAGGGAAATGTCCTTGTACCATTGGTAAATCCCACAACGTATTGATTCTTGTCGGTGTAGAGGTCTTAGGTATAGTATGTACAAGACTGTCTCGTAAGTTAGCTCCTCTTTTGTATGAGAAAAGGGGCATGGGTAGAGTATCTGGCCCAATATTTAAAATCCGCCAATGTTTGCATATACTCTTTTGTACCCTATTTGTTAGAGTGCAAAAAGTATGTACAAATGTGAGTGTAGTAAGTCGAGGTTTAATGACCGATGGTTCAAGAAGGGCTTCTCGGTTGTTGTTCAAAGCCCTTTTCAAAGCCTTTTTCACTAGATGTGGAGAATATTGACGCTCTTGCAAATGAACAGAGAGATTCTGAGCATGTTTCCGAAAGTTATCAGTGTCTGAACAGTTT
This sequence comes from Triturus cristatus, assembly GCF_964204655.1. Lineage (NCBI taxonomy): Eukaryota > Metazoa > Chordata > Amphibia > Caudata > Salamandridae > Triturus > Triturus cristatus. The sequence goes on from NC_140589.1 coordinate 847,316,219, forward strand.
CTACAAACACGCAGAAACTGGCCCACCGGCAGCTTTTCCTGCAATGCTCTGGGATGGTGACTTTGAAAAGTGAGAAGAGAATTTCTGGCCATAGGCTTTTTATATAATTCACTGCCTAGAAACCCTTCTACAGGATAAACACAGATATCCAGAAAAGGTAACTTCTCTTTACTGTGTTCAATTGTGAATTTTAAAAAGGGATTTTGATGATTCAACCAGTCATGAAATTCAGTGACAGCTGGAACGGTACCTCTAAAGATGACAAAAATGTAATCTATATAGCGTTTCCACACCATTATTTGATCACGGAAAGGATTGTCAGAAGTAAGTGCGTGATTTTGTTCAAAACCATGAACATACAGATTGGCTAACGAAGGGGCAAAAATACTGCCCATCGAAGTACCTGAGACATGAAGATACAAATTATCTTCATATCTAAAAAAAATGTCCGTCATTGCCAATCTGGCACATTCCAGAATGAACGGAATGGGTGTGATCATCTCTGGATCTTGAGGAGTAGTTTCCAAAAGCTCACGTATCACATCTAGAGTTTCCAGTTGTGGAATCGCTGTATATAATGATTCGATATCAAAAGACACAAGAAGATCTAGATCTACGTCAAACGATGTTACTGTCAACAGTCTCAAGACATCCTTCGTGTCTTGCAGATAAGATGGCATTTCTTTCACTGATGGTTTTAAGAAAAAATCTACAAAAGTAGACAACGGTTCCAACAAAGAACCAATCCCTGATATGATAGGGCGGCCTGGTGGAGGTCTTTGCACCTTATGAATTTTAGGCAAGGTGTAAAAATACGGCATGACTGGATGTTTAGTAATCAAAAAGTCAGCTTCATTAGATGTAATCCATCCTTCTGCTTTGGCTTCTTCCACTAGAAGTTGGATTTCGTTAGTTACTCTAGGAGTTGGATCAAGTGGAAGGAGACGATAAGCAGAGGTATTGCTCAGTTGGCGAAGACACTCATCTCGATAAACCACTGTATCCTGAATGCTCCCCCCTTATCGGCAGGTTTTATTGTAATGTTCATGTCGTTTGATAACCCTGTGAGGGCTTTTTTCTCTCTCTGGGGTAAATTTTGATAGTGTTTTGGCGGAGAGACACAAAGATTCGTAATGTCTTCTAAAACAGCCTTCTCAAACGTCAGGACTTGGTCAGGTATCTGATGATGAAGAGGGTTGAAACTCGAAGGTTGTTTTAAACCTGTATTCGTAGATGGTGATTCAATAGGGTCAACAACTTTATTTTAAAAGAAAAAATGTAATCGTATTTTCCTAAAGAAACGTGCCAATTCACATCTAATTAAAAATGGATCGCCTGTGTTCGTAGGTACAAAACCGAGCCCTCGATTGAGAACCGAGAGCTCATCTTGGTTGAAAGATCGTGTACTCAAATTAACCACTAGGTCATCGGGTTTGTGCTGGTGCTTGGTTGTGGTTGACCTTTTCTGCTCCTGGTGTTCAGAGGAGGAGGGTCTTGTTCCCAGTGTACCCGTGGTAGTCCTTTCCTCCTGCCTCTGTTTCTTCCACGACTTTGTCCTAAAAAAGTCTGGTCAAAGAACTGATGCTGAGATGGGAATGTGCCATAGGATGTAAATATTAAGGAAAGGGGTAATGCCATGGGGCTGGTGGCCACCAAGGACCTTGTTGTTGAAAAGGTCCATGTCTACCTCATCTGCGATTAGTCCTGTAATATGATGGCGTACCACGACTTTGTTGGGCATCAGGTAATGATGATTCTGAGTCGCTTGAATACACTTCTGAACCTGACGAGGAAAAATTGGACCCTGTCCGTTTTCCTCTTCTATTGAATTCAGGAACCGAATAACCTTCATTGGTATAAGGATATACTTTTTCAAGTGAGAATCGTGCAAGATCTTTTTTAAATTTCTCTATCTTGGTCAGAATAATAGAATCTTTGTATTCCTTGTTGGATTTATTAGTCTCCTCCATGTTCTTCTTATAGAGAGTTTTAGTGATAGTGGTTTTAATTTGACCTTCTAATACTTGAATCTCTATTTGATTCGCATCTGCTATTCTTTTAGCTGTGCTTGTAATCAATATCAACCAATCGCGTGTGCATCGCCACGCGATTAGTGACCAATATTTCTTAAAGGTTTTATCAGAAAGAAACAAACGAGGTGCATTGGTTACCAACTATCCGGTTGGAGCACAATTCTCTCGGAGATACTCCGTCATTATTGCACCATGAATGAACGTGCGTAAGTGTGTTCTTTTTAGATTTAGAAGAGTTTGCCAATCATACTGAGTCCTAGGTGTCGTGTCTTGTATGGTATCTAATATACTAGGATTATCAGCTAGGATAGATTGTAAAACACTATCGTCAAAGGACAGACCTGTGTTTTCGGCCATGATCGAAAAATGAGACAAAGAATAAGCGCGATATGTTAAGTTTTGGAAAATCAATCTTACATTGAAGAGATTTACAAAAAATTAACCCGCAGCCGTAGCTGCTCAACACAACACACAACAACATTTTTTTATCAAAAGAAGGGAGGGTCCAAGGGAAATATATTTACCGACCCTTCGGTTTCCAATCCCTTTCTACCTTCTATACAACAACATCATCAAGAAACCAAGGGTCAAAAAAGGTGAGCTTTACAATTTGTACATAAGCATCCTGAAAAATTGAGGAAGAAAAAGAGAGGATGCTTATTTACAAATTGTAAAGCTCACCGTTTTAGACCCTTGGTTTCTTGATGATGTTGTTGTATACAAGGTAGAAAGGGATTGGATACCGAAGTGTCGGTAAATATATTTCCGTTGGACCCCCCCTTCTTTTGATAATTTTTTGTTGTTGTTTGTAATCTCTAAGATAGCCACCTGGATGCATGTCACATTAAATTTGACTCTGGGAAGAATTTGGATTTGATGAGACAAGGTGCTTGATACCAAACTTGACACTTTTCAGTGGGACCATAATGGAGCTGGCAACCTCGGGGTGCCTGGGTGCCAGACCATGTTATCCTATGATCCCCTGAACACTTATTGTAGCTCTTTATCGGAAGACGCTCGTATAGGGACATAAATGGCTAGCACTTATATGTCCACACCTTTAATATAATGTGCCTTGCCTCCTGGACTCAGGAGGCCGACCTTAGGGGTGACGACTGTCACATATCAAACATAGTGCTGTGACCATGTCACTCATGATGAAGGCAAGGTCGAGGTTGAGCAGTTTACATTGCTCATGCAGTCTGAAATGGCATACCTGCTGCCATCTGGTTACATGGGTCACTCAGGATTGAACAATCAGTTCCCATGGATAGCAGGGTCAAGACTGTTTGCATATTGGTTGGTCCACACTGGAATGGTGTATCGAGCAAAAAAATGATGGATTTAACCCAGATCTGTGACAGGTGGGGAAGGTTTGATTTGTTCAGCATTCTGTCAATCATCTGTTCTTTTTGCATTTGTTGCCCTAAGTGGGAAGGGTATGCCCAGACATGTGTCCTGTGCTTGCTATTTCAACAGATTCAAACTAGCCTGACTAATGAGCGGTAATACTAACCCCGGATGGATACCTCCCCTCGGCTGCAGAGTGTGCGGAGATTTGCTTCCTTCACATTCCGCGGAGTAGGCAAATCTACAAACACTCTGCAGCGGAGCAGAGTTGGCCAGCCCCCGCCTCCACCTCCCCTACATTATCAAGTAAATCTACATTTCTTACTTGTAAATCTAAACCACTTACCTGGTATGTGGCGTCCCCGGGCTACCCTCCTCCTCTTCCTCGCAGTATCGATAATCCATGAGAAAACTGCGCATGTGCGCGCGTCCGCGCATGTGCTTTTCTTGCAAGAAATGCGTATGCTGGGGCACATTTCTCAGAAGAAATGAACATGCGCAGGCACGGGCATTTGTGCAGTTTTCTATAGGATTACCGATCCTGCGAGGAAGAGGAGAAGGGCAGCCCAGGGATGCCACATGCCTGGTAAGTGGTTTAAATTTACTAGTATGTAAAGTAGATTTAATTGATAATATAGGGGGGGGTGGAGGCGGGTGGCGTAGCGTAGCGGAGTTCCACGGAGTTTGTTTGCAACTCTGTGGACCTCAGCGTAGCCTCGATGCGCCCACTATGACCGGGGTTAGGTAATACCCCAAAACTGGTCCCAGGATGCTTGTTTCTGCTCCCAGGAGGACCTGGCAGTTCGGGCTGGACTGTTCTCATGGGGAGCAGGGTCAAGACTGATTTGCATGTGGCTAGGATCAAACTGAAATGGTGTGGCAAGCAAAAAAACTATGGATTTAACCCAGATCTATGACTAGGGGTGAATGTTTGATGTGTTCTGCATTCTGACCATCATTTTTTTCTTTGTGGTTGCACATCAGAGGCAATAGAAGCTTTGAAGGTCACCATCTTGATGTGCCACTTTACTAACTATCCTGTCAGGGAGGGAAGTGACACCTCCTTCCCAGATGGGCCTTTGTTTCTGATCCCTGTGAGTGTTTACACCTCCCAGCAAGGGGTCAGATTCCTTTCTTGATGGAAGCAGCTGCAGGCTGTCAGCCATGGCATAGGAAATGCTGGGGCAGCCTGGGGCTGTATTACGTATTGGCATTGTTTGTGCCCGGTGCACCTTTGAAAAGGTGCGCTGGGTGAAAACAATGCCAATGTGTCCCATTATGGTTAATGCGTTGTCCCCAGGACAGCCGTGAACTCGAGCTGCCCTGGGGCAGTGCAGCCGCTCCTTGTTTTCACAGTGCAGGCGGCACCCACCTGCACTTTCAAAAGGGGTTTAGAGATCCCCTTTCAGGTGGGTGCAGTCAGTGACTGCGCCCGCCTGCAAGGGGATGTCTGGGGGGTCCATGGGTCCCCCTTTTCCCCCCTGCAGAGGGCTGCTGTCAGGAGGCGCACTGACAGTGCACCACCTTTTAAATGGCGCACTGTCAGTACGACTCCTGAGGGCTTCTTTGACTCTGCACATGTGTCTGTAATTTGCATAGGGCACGCCCCTATTCAAATGAGGGGCGCCCTCTGTTGATAGCACTAGTGTTTAGGTGCGCCAGCGATATGGGTATTATAGAAGGGGATGAACAAGCGTCTGCATCCCCTTCTATAATACCAAAGTGCCCCAGGGGCGTACAAAGCGGGTCCAAACACCTGTTGCATTCCCGGGGCACCTTATGTAAAATGACCCCATGTGAGCAACCTCTAAGGTAGCCACATGGGTGCATGTCACATTAAATCTGACTTTGGGAAGAAGTTGAATTTGATGAGACAAGTTGCTTGATGCCAAATATGACACTTTTCAAGTGAGACTATAAGGGAGCTGGCAGCCTTAGGTGACTGGTTGCCAGTCCATTTTATCCTATGGCCCCCTGAACACTTATAGCAGCCCTTAATGGAAAGAGGCTACTCTAGGGACATATATGCTTGCACTTATATGTCCACATCTTTACTAAAATGCAACTTGCCTCCTTTGCTCAGGAGGTCTAACTTATGAGTGACTGACATTTATTAAAAGTAGTGCTGTGACATAGCCACTCATGCTGGGGGCAAAGTCGAGTTTGAGCAGTTTGCCCTGTTCCTGCAGTCTGTAATGGCAGACCTGCAGGCATCTGATTAATTTGGTCCCCTTTAACTCCTATGGCTTGAGTACTGATGCAGCTGAGTTTACCAGCTCTACACATTCATACACACAACACTCATTTGGGCCCATATACATTCATACGCGCAATGAGCTGGCAAATATCCACTGGTCATCAATTTTATTTTACTCTAGGAAACCCTTTACCAGTATTCTCACCAGTCCTGTCTCCTAAGTAAATGAACATTCGAATAGATCTAGTAGTAGATTAGAATAGGGAGGAAAGACAATAATGCATTTAACTTTTATTTTAAAGAACCACAGACTCAGAAGGAGTTTAAAAAGTTTATCTGAATTAATAAGTTTGTGGTTCAATTCAAGTACACCTGAATATACCAGAAATCTACATCAGGACATAGCCACTCATTCTGGGGGCAAAGTCGAGTTTGAGCAGTTTGCACTGTTCCTACAGTCTGTAATGGCAGACCTGCAGGCATCTGATTAATTCGGTCCCCTTTAACTCCTATGGCTTGAGTACTGATGCAGCTGAGTTTACCAGCTCTACACATTCATACACACAACACTCATTTGGGCCCATATACATTCATACGCGCAATGAGCTGGCAAATATCCACTGGTCATCAATTTTATTTTACTCTAGGAAACCCTTTACCAGTATTCTCACCAGTCCTGTCTCCTAAGTAAATGAACATTCGATAAGATCTAGTAGTAGATTAGAATAGGGAGGAAAGACAATAATGCATTTAACTTTTATTTTAAAGATCCACAGACTCAGAAGGAGTTTAAAAAGTTTATCTGAATTAATAAGTTTGTGGTTCAATTCAAGTACACATGAATATACCAGAAATCTACATCAGGAAAATAGTACAATTAGCTTATGATCAGTTTGCATTAATAAGTTCTTGCAATGACAGCACCTGAGGAGAGAACGGATAGAGTGCAAGCACAAAGCATTTACCCTACAGATATATTTACCTAGAATGGTGTGAGGACCCCGACATCAGAGAGTCAAGAATTCACGACAGGTTCGGGACAGGGAAAGGTGACCTCTTCTAGTGCAATGCCAGCGTTACACCCCTCTCTGGTGCTACTCTCTCCGGCTCGGGCACGTCCGGACCCCTTCCTAGATGTGCCTCCTCTGTTTCTTACACGATTCTTCCCTAGTGTTGGATTCTTCAATCAGATTGCAGCAAAATCGGGAAGCATCTCAGCATAGCAGCAGCATCTCAGCATCAAGTGTGTCAAGTGTGTCTAACTATCTATAACTTACCTCTGTTTTACCAAATTCAAGTGTATGATCCACCCCCAAATGTTTCAATTCCATATTTACCCGAAATTTAATTGGGCCAAGCAGTGGGGTGAGGACATCACACCATACCAAGTGCAATAATTTTCACTTAGTATATTGTCTAGTTCCCCACCCCTTAATTTTAATACCCACAAGCTTTATTCCCACAAGCATTTCATATTATGATCGATAAATTTATGGTACAATGTTGCTGTGTCTTCCTCTCGAAGGGTCAGGAGTTTACTTTCTCATGTCCTTGCTAGGCTTAGGGTTTGGCAGTCTGTCAAATTAGTTCACTTGTTCAGGGCAAGTAGACATTCTGCGCATGTGTAGAAGTCACATGGAAACAGAGACGCGGTCACCCTCCAAGGCCCAAATGGGAACTATTAATAAAGTCAAAGAAGAACACGTTAGAATACAACTTAAATGAATTCACTGTATACCACTTACTTCCACTCTAACCCCAATTACTTAATACATCTTTTGTATTAATAGCTTAGTAGTACATGCATAGGTTAGTTTCAGCTCAACATGTGCATTAGTGCTTTACTTTAAAGCGGCCATATTAGAAGCTATTGCGCAGCTTCAAAGATTTCCCCCCAAGAGACAGAAAACGTCATACCATGTGATATGGAAGACGCATGCGCAGAAGGTTTCCCGCGTTTTGTCGGCCATATTAAGACACTCGGGGTATTCATTAGGAAAAGCACATAGGAAAGCGTCCCCTAGATACAATATGTAAAAATGTGGTGACATTTTAGTACTCACGGACAGGCTGGTTACAGTATTACAGGTTATTTGAGAGGATTGCATACGAGCAAGTTTCTTTTCATGCGAAACCTTGCTCCATCAGTACCACTAGTACCACTTATCAGGGACATTTAATGGGGTTAATGGCCTTTCCAATTTAGGTTAGCAAATCACTTATGTCATAATTAGAGAGAGGGCACTAGCGCTGGGGCCTGGTTAGCAGTCATAATCATCCACATTGGGGAAAGAAGTGTGGGTTGACCATACAAAGATTGCACTTTAGTACAGTATTTAAATGTATATGGGGCCCACTGCAGTTGTTATAAAGGTATACTTCAAGTTCCTTGTGCATGTACATTACTTAGTGCTAGCAAACATGTAAGTCAGAATAAAGGCCAAAGGTATCAATCTATTTCATTACAGTTACAAAGTCGATTGTGGGGTTTCTCATATAAAGCTAATATCACCAGCATACAACAAGATTGAGTGCAATTTGTTTCCTCATAGGATCCAAGAGGATAAAGGGCCTCACTGTTTCACACATTGCTCGTCATTTAGATAAGGTGACATCAATTGACTCATTCAAACCCTGGAATTACAGCTTGTGTGCAAACGGGTAATTCAGACTATTTTTGTCAGTCCAAAAATAAACATTTGAAGGACGGCTTTAAGGATGGGCAACTTTAACTACCAAATACCTTTTCTATGTCATTGGATACCACAGCTGATGAATACAAACTATTTGGCATGCTCAGTAGCAGGTGGATCAAATTGCTGCTAGGTATGTATCCATTTACATCTGGATGAATCAGAGAGGCACAGAGAGTCGAAGTCTATTGACCAACAATTCCCCAGGGATTTTAAAGTCTGATTTAAGTATTACAAAGGGACAGTATGATGTTTTTGTTCAATAGATCCCTTACAGATTTGCTGTCTACCACCATAATCCACCATCTAGTGGAAGGAGGGAGGCAGCCAGATACTTTTCCCTATTCCTACAGCTGTTCAATATAGGTAGTGTAAAATTTGGCTATCCACCCTTCTGACATTGATATCTTTCCTCTGTGTACCATACCCAAGATCTCTTTTACTTCATTCTAAAGATATAGAGCCATACTTTTTACCCCAGTTGCATTGTGCTTGCACCACATAAAGTAGTACATGCACATTTGTTTTAACCTCATTATTCTCTTTCTTTCCAGGGGAGGTTGTGCTTGCTTCAGTTAGGATTTGCCTCTTAACTCGCTATTATTTCAATACTTGATTTTGAATTTGACGCCCTAATTTTCTTTTCATATTAGAAGTTCTTCAAAGTAAGGACATATTAATGTACCTTTTTAAATGAACTAATTTGGAAGTAAAATAATATAATTACCCTTCTGCAGGAAACTGGCCTAGGTGAGAAAAGTACTTATGGCTACTCTCGCCACCTTCCAGTTAACCAAGTGCCCTCTGCACTAAAATGGCAGCCTTCATTTGAACAAGCATTGGTTTTGTAGAACGACGGATGTCCGAATTATGTGCTCGGAAGCCCAGGACCATAATTATATGCTTCTCCCTCATCAGCATGGGCACTAATTAAACCTAAGGAACTGCAGATGAGTAGGCCAGAGTGATACAAAATTACTCGTTTTTTCAATATTAAATCTTGAAATTGTATGGTGTACATTGTAAGTAAATAATGTCCCTTCCCTTTTGCGATCTGCTCTCACATTTTAAAATTCATGTTATTGATTCTTTGGCTCCAAACAGGATACCAGCTAATTGCAATGTAATTAAGCTGACTCATTGGCTTGAAATGTAGAAATAATTATCTTTGGAAAGATTTCTAGGGAAAGTCATTATCCTCTGTATGATGGATGTCAGAACCGCATGGCCTGGGAGATAATATAAGCACAGAATAATGACGTAAATATTTTGTACGATTAAGTGTAATATGTTGTGATAATATCATGCTGTATGTGATTTTAGAAATAGATTTATGGCGTTGAATAAATTTTAGGATTTTATGAATGCCATTTTTTGGGGGAAGGTTCAAGTGCACAACTAACGTTCTAAAATATATTAGGATGAATATTGATATTATTATTGTTGTTGTTATTAATTATTAGCATTATAATCGTTTTTTATTTTTCGTGATTATTTTCTGCATATTAATATTGTTATTATAATTACAACCTACTCCTACTTCCACTCCTACTATTACCTCTACTTACTCCTTGTCCTACTTACTCCACATCTTACACCTGTGAACTCCCAATCTTACTCCTGCACTTACTTCAACACTTACGCTTGCTTTCTCCTACTCTTAGTTACACATGACTAATCATATTTCTTCGTAATCCCCATACTCCTACTTCCATGTACTCATTTTTTTGGTTTATGGGCAATGTCCACTGTTAGATATACCTTACATGATTAAAAAATACTACACAAAGAGGGTTTTGTGTCAGCTCCCTTTACCAATTTGTTTATCACCTCTTCAGTAATTTTTTTAAGTAAAGTTTAACATTTTAGAGAAAACCACATAAATATTCTCTTGTTAATGTAATTCTACTGGTTCTTAGGCATTTTGGCCCACCTAATATGTGCTTCCATTCCATTTGATGGACACTAACTTCCGGTCACAGTTGGCTGATCTACTATTAAGGTACAAGCAGACAACAAGCTACAAGAAGGCCTTTTCCTGAACAGTCCACTGAACAGTTCCAACTAGATCTGCCCTGGACCCAGCTGGAGGCTTCCGCTAGAGGAAGTCTTAATCTCAAGTGCTAGTAGTTAAGTCCTGGGTCTCTTCACTGTGCCAAAGGGCCCTCCTCCTAACTTCCTAAAAAATCGGGGGTTTAAAAATGTTTTGGTTTCAAAGACATCTGGAGGACTGGCACCATCCTGCCAAGTCAATCTGACAATTGTGTATTTCACTGGGTCAAAGACTCAGGTTGCTCCCACTCAGAGCTCTTCTGCAGCAGCAAATTTGTTCAAACTGGACATTGTGAAATGTGTATCTAGCCGCATGTAGACCTGTTTAGCCACAGCTTGCAGCCTTGTCTCGCTGGAATAATCCAAGCTCCCACAATGTGATTAAGTCCAAACATAGAAATCTTTACTAGGCAAAGGAGCCAAAAGTATACGGCAGGTGAGGGACCTTCCTTGGGTACAAATCTTGAATTTCTCTAACTCAGAGCTTTCCCACCAAATGTCATTGGCTGCACCGGGACCTCCTATGATGGGTATCTGGCCTCATGGAACCCTTCTGGGCCACAACCTGCTGCCTTGAACTGCTGAGGATTTTTGTCTTCCATTTCAGAGAATAAGTCAAAAGGGAAAAGTAAAACGTTTGACCTGGATGACCTGGTTTAAGTATGCAACCCATGCTCCTTCAGGGTCAGCCGCAAATCACGCCGAGATCACAGTCGAGGGCAATTAGATGACTTCCGTTGACACTCAATGCTTTTTGGTGCTAGTTTGAAATTTAAACTTTCAAAATTCATATTTACGCTTCCTCCTATTGGATTTTTGTTGGTATGGTGTTATTTTTTCATCAAATTATTATCTATTTTTTTATAATTGGAGTGGGATTTTCATTGTTTTGTGTATTTGACTTTTTAATGTTTTGGTTCCTTTAAATGCTTTACACATTTTCACACATTAATCCTCTCTGTTCTAGGTTTGAGCTCAGGTTTAAATGATTGAAACCTTTACTTTACTTTGCCAAACAACAACAGTGCCATTATTACTTCTGTTGGAGCAATATGCACCCACCCCCACTAATAATCCACTTGTCACGCCAGACTTTTGTGCTATAACAGAAGAGTCAATTTCTTGGTTCAGAGAAGGAGCTTGACCTGATCTTAAAATATACTTGAAGTAGGGAGTTTAGTCAATCCCCTGAAAGTTGCAAATCTTTTTCTGTAGATTTCCAACTTCAAGAATGATTGTGTATGAATCAGCTGCAGAATAGTTTAAGGAATTGGGAACTTTCCTCCAATTTAGTTTACCCTTTCAGCAACTATATAAAATTGGGACTCTTTCTCCCAATTACAGTCCTTTCTCAGCCATTCTGTCTTTGATGCTTTGCTGCAGACTTTCAGCGGATTCACACCAATTGCCATTATTCACTGGGTTGTTGCCTGGGTTACATGGCATCAGCTTTTTGAGTGATAATCATTTGGTTGAATGTAGTACAATGCCTTGATTTAATCAAATGATGGTTGTTCAGAAACCAGATGGCAGGTTTATTCCATTTACTGCTGAATATTACGATGTTTCTTTTTTCAAAATGTATCGTCTTTCCGTTTAAACTGCTGTGATTATGTGTTTATCAATGTTTGTAGCCCTGTCATGGCATGCGGCGGACAACCAAATCCAGTGCTGTTACTAGATCGCAGATAAATAGATTAAAGAGGGCCATGTCTAATAGGCACGCTTGTTTGACGCCTTGTCCAATCATTATCTTGCTTGAAATTGTTGTTTTATTTCCCAGTTTTACATTGGCCACATATTGGACTAGAGTAATTGAATGCCACGAAGAAATGCATCTGGAATTTGCCAGACTTTTAGTTTGGCCCATAGCAATTGGCGATTAACATGATCAAAGGCCTTGCTATTATCTATGAAGCAATAGTAAAGCAGCTCAATTTTCCTTAATAATTTTGCAATGAGCATCTTAATGGCTACTAGATTATCAGAAGTACCTGAAAAAAGTCTACAGCTGGTTTGGTTGAAGGGTATCCGGTTCCTTAAATTTGACAGTGCCTCTAGATCCTAAAAGAGAAGCAAGGCAAAATATTTGACCTCAACATCCAAAAGAGCAAATAGGCAATCGGGGGCCGCCACTAACCCGTTCTTGTAGATTGGGGGCAGAACCAAGCCTTGTTAGGATGGTGGGATGGATTTAGTTATCATACATGTTTTAAAAAGCTTTTCCAAAGACATGGACCAAAACTCTGCTTCCCATTTGTAAACTGATGCAAGAATACCGTTTGGGGCCGGGAGCTCCGTCAGCTTTTATGAATCAATGTTGCCATTCTTGTGAATGGGGGGGTGAATGCATATTGCAGGATTTGCACTTTTGTGTCCTCAGGTCTTCTATGTGCAGATATTTGCTTGCTGTGGCTGAGTTGTGAATTAAGACATTCTTTGAAGTAGTTTACAGTTTACAGCTCTGTGTGATCCAGGCTTCAAGGGCGACGTTGTTCTCATTTACAATTGCTGTTTCCAACCCCTCCATAGGCAGCTAATGATTAGCCAGAACTCCTTTGGGGTTTCATTACAACAGGCCAAAAAGAGTTCAGTCTGAAGTGTTTCCTCTTGCTTTTGTTTTGCTTGCCAATTTTATACAGGCTGCGTAAGGTGTTTATATCCGCAAGCAGGGATAGAGTTGGTCCTGATGTAAGTTATCGAATCTTCTTGTTGAGACTTCTTTTTGGGTCCTAAGATCTTTTGTGAACCAAGGTTGTGCAGGGGTAAACCTGGCAGATCTAATTATTGTAGTTGGGCATGAGCTACTGTCCAAGTGAAAGAATAGCCCTTGCAAAGAAAAGCTCCCAGTTGTTCATTGTGTGAAACAAGGGGTTGCTGCGAATGAGTAGCGTTGCTTTACAGGTGTTTATTATATGGCTACCTCCGAACTTCATTTGACCCATTTCTAGATTTTAAATTGGTATGAGCTGTGATGGAAATTTTTAGAAGCATTCTCTGGGGCATATGGTCACTTTTGCAGCGTAGATTGATGGAAAATGAGTTCATGATACTAAACAATGAAGTTGAGCTAAACACGTAGTCTTAAACCGTGAATATTTTCAGCAAAAAGTGTGTGAGCTGGGATGGTTGGTCTTCCAAGAAATGCCAGTTCAGAGCCCGTATGGACATAGCATCTAGAGCAGCTGGAGTCTTGTGGTGTTAATGGCTGCAAGGTGATCAGCCACCTCGAGTCCACTGCTTTTTCTGAAAATCTGTGGAAGGGATTATAGAGCAGGTTTAAGTAAAAGTCACCGGTCAAAAGGAAGTGAGCATTAGGATGTTTGAGCTTGATGTCTGAAATTAGCTGCACTAGCTCATTAATCTTTTGCTTTTTGCCTGTGAATGCTGGGTGGATATATCCATTTCACAAAAATAATTTGAGCTTCATCCAGATGTGCGTACAGTTTTGGATCACAACATATAAAAAGCCATTATGACCAGTGAAATACTCATAGACTGCAAAATTCCAGTAGATGGAAAGACCATTACATTAGAGATTTGTTTAAATGTTTCTTGGGGGCATGTCCACATCCCCACCTATGTATTACTGGTTGCGTTATTTATTGTGGCGGCAGTTGTGTTTGTACTGGTGGTGATGGTTGTGGTAGCTGAGAAGGAGGTTGTGGATTTGTGTGTGGTGCATAGGGATTCATATTAGGGTGTGTGGGTGGTCCTGGACTTATAGGCATTGGTACCTTAGTTGAGTCATGTGCATGCTGTGGCCCTGCAGGTTGACAATGGGACTGTTTTGTTTTTGCCTTGATCATCTGCATGGTCAAGGCATGTTGACTTGTACACTATACCCATAAAATATGAAAATGTTCATGGTGCATCCTTGCCATGCCATGGTAAATTCTAATAATATTGCCCAAGGCACAGGTCTGCCTGTAAAACATTTGAGGAAGTCATTTAAAGTGCCAACAATCTTACAAAGAGTGCCACCATTTCATGAATACCAAGGCACACAGGGGGATGTTGTTTGAAAAATTGATCATCCCAGAGGAAGAATTTCACTGCCCCAACCCAACCCTTTACATACGTGGCTGTCTGACATGGTCGGAAGGTCATGCATCAAAGAGAAGGTTCCCATCTGGGAGGCTGTGTGGCCATGCTGATGAAGGGGTGTCCTTTCCTCAGATGATTGAGAGAAGACCAGAGAAGCATCTGCATGGAAGTAGCTTGTAGGGGAATCATCTGCAGTCTGTAGGTTGTGGGCTAAGAGGAGGCAACTCCAGCATAGCCAAAGTGAGCATCCATGGCTGATTAGCTGTTGGCTTGGGTCTAGCAATCCCAATGAAAGACTTCAAGGAAGAATGCTGACTGGCTATGGGATGGTTTTGGCTGGGAACTACAATCTCTGTTTCCTCCTCCTTTTTTTCCTCTCTTCCAACACTTACTCTGCTCCTCTTCTCCTACCACAGTGGTGGACACTGAGATAGTAATCTCAGTGTCCACCACTTGAGCTTAGATGAGCTGGATTTGCTAATTAGATTGCTTGCCTTTCTCTGGATATGGTTGGTGCAGTATCATTTACGGTAGCTACAAAAGAAAGTTAAAACATGAAATAAAGTTTGTGTTTATTCTTTCATTAGATTTAATTCACAATGGGTTCCTGAGAGAATCCACACTTTAACTTAGCCACATAAAAGCTTATTTAATTATATGAAGGTAAGTGTTGATCCTTGGATTGAATTACTGAATACATACAAGGGAAACACATCTGATCTAGAACAGATACTTGCTTTGTTGATGAACGAGTTGATGGCAGCTGCTGCGCTATTGTAAATTATTCTCTTAACACCTTTTTTTGTGAAAGTAGGTCAAATGTTTGTAATGCCAGACCTGTAACAGTTATACTATTTTAACACGTTTTAATGGCAAATGCAAATTGTTTAGGATGCACAAAATGTTAATGTATCTTTTGAAATCTTTTTTATAATACATTACATAATTCAGTTACAAAGCACTTTACAATAATGATATTCTCAGAAATAGAAAGGCATAAAAATAAAACATTTGTTATTGTTTACAGTAATTACTATTCATTTTTATGCAGAAGTATTTTCAAACATTATATATTTAATTTTGATTATACATGCTTTTATATATTTAGAAAAAAGTCCATTTTTTTGTATTGCTCATTTAAAATTCGCAAATTTTTATATTATTTGAAAAAATGAAAAATCTTTTGTTTAGTTTAAAATTTTATTCCATGCATACTCACTCCTTTTTTATAGCATATTACCTACTGGCGGTCGCCAGTAGGTAGTTATAGTTAGGACCACGTTTCCATAGGAAATCCGCAACATTCTATTTTGAATAACTTTGGCGCCGGTCGACGAATCCTCGTGAATTTTTCAAAATAGGTGGGGCGCTACGCTCCGCTCCTACCCTGAAAGTCTCGGGGGGATTCGTCAAGCGGGGGCTGAGATAAAAGGGGGGTCCCAAAACGCGTTTTTCCCATGCATTTTTCCATAGGACCTTTAGACAGGGCTACAGCCCGAACGGCTGAACAGAATTACTTGAAATTTGGCAGAGAGGTAGTCCTCAGGTCAAGGAAGTGCCTTTTGTAGGTTTGGTGTAAATCTGTTCAGTAGATTCTGAGAAAATAGCCTTTAAATCAATATATATATCTGAGCCAGCTTACGGTGCGCTTACGGTACGCTTACCGTACGCGTACGGTGGCGTGCGCGAGCGCGATTCTGATTGGCTCTTAGATCTTAGTAAACATTCGAATCGGCCGAAACCAGGAAGCGGCGGCCGCCATTTTCTCTCTCGCACTGAGAGTGATGATGAAAATACAAAGCACAAAAACATGTAAAGGGGCTGTTTAGACAGCTCCCACACACATAGCCATGTTGAGGGTGTCCCCAAAGATCCCCCAAGGATTTCGCTAATTTTGCCGATTACGCTTACCGTACGCGTACGGTAAAAAATTATATAAAAAAAAAAATTATCCACACTCTGTCCACCCCGTGTGCAAATGGTGCCCGAAGTGCACCATTTGTGCATGGCTTATAAAAATTACGAAAAATTAAAATATTACCTTTCAAAACGAAGTGCATCATAAGTCCTCCATGTGCGCACGGTGCGCGAAGCGCATCGTGCGTACATGGCCCATCTAGCGTAACGTGGGCACGCGGTGCGCGTAGCGCACCGCGTGCCCACCGTGCGTGCACGGCACTAACTGCATAAAGTGGGCGCGCGGTGCGCGAAGCGCACCGCGTGCTTACTGTGCGCGCACGGTGCGCAAAGCGCACCGCGCGCGCACGGAACGAACTGCGTTAAGTGGGCGCGCACGCCACGAATGGCGTAAAGTAACTTAGCATTTAAAAAACCGTACAAATTCACAGAAAAAACCATAGGTTTCACACACGTTATAGTTAGGAATTAGCATTTAAAAAACCTTGCAAATTCACTGAAAAAACCATAGGTTTCACACATGTTATAGTTAGCGGAAATTTTACTGATAAAAAACCAATGAAATTCCCCCGTTATAGTTAGTGCAGGCAACTATAACTCACGCGACCGCAATCTTCTGCTGATGACATATGTGTCTTTATGAAAAAAAAATATTTGTAATATATGTATAGCTAAAAATGTATGGAAGAAGACATGGGCAAATAAGTGTCTAAATACAGTATTAGCATCAGCAGAGGATTGCGGTCGCGTGAGTTATAGTTGCCTGCACTAACTATAACGGGGGAATTTCATTGGTTTTTTATCAGTAAAATTTCCGCTAACTATAACATGTGTGAAACCTATGGTTTTTTCAGTGAATATATATATATATAGATATATATATATATATTTGTTATAAAAAGACCAAGATCATATTTAGATTGAAGTCAATCAATCAATTAAATCTTTATTCGGATACAAAAATATCCATAAAAGTACAAGATAAAACCAGCACAATAAATACATAATTAATTATTAAAAATTAATAAGTGCAGTAGACATGTTATCATATGTACACGGAATTATATACATAGTACAAGAATAAATTCAGCAAAGTAGACTTAAGCCTGCAATTAATTGTTAGTTCAGAGGTAATATAAAATATAATATTTAAAATGTAACAACATAAAATATTAAAATGCGGACACTTTGACACATAAAAAACAATAAAATTAATAAGATATGTGGCCCACATATTAATTGAGTCAAATGCCTGGCGTACAGCAAAAACTGTCTATACTGTGTTCATAGAAGCACAAGAACGAACAGCCAGTTTCAAGAACGTAGTAACACGAAAAATTAAGTTTTCCCCATTGAGCATAACAATCTCCCTATATGCTTCCCTAAAATCAGGAATATCATGAGCCTTAAAAAAGGGGGATCAACAGCTGCTTACTATATATTTTATAAAAATCACAGAAGAATAAAAAGTGTAACATAGATTGGCTGCCACGATTTCCACAAGGGCAATGCATTTGCTCGAGTTTGATATTAAAACCTAGGGGAAAACAAAGTAAATATTTTAAAGTACCTGCCCTAAGACGAAAGAGCAGGCTTCGTTCTCAGCGATTTGTCGCCTTTAAGAGATAACTAGCTGGGAATTTTGTGGGGGGGCCAGCTGCATCTACCATAGTTATATACCGGGCAACTGAGGGTTTCAAAATATCTTGCTCATATCTCAGGTTGGCGTAGTAAGCGTACAGGGCCCCTTGGATAATCTTTTTGTTAGTGCCTGCCATATTTCTTGGGTCTGTAAAAATGTGTGGCAGATTTTCAATGCTCAGGCTAGCCTTAACGGCCGCCAACCAAGGTATATCTCCGCCCTTATTACACTTTAGACAGTCAACTATAATGTCTCTAGTCAATGTGGCTGCTGGATTTTGCCACACTTTTATCCAGAAGATCACTGGGCGAGTCTTAATGTAATCCTCAATAAATGGTAATTTTAACTCACGATGGCAAACAAAAGAGGAAGAACTGATCGGTGCCCCCAAAACTCTCCAACAAAATCTGTTTTCTTCTACCTGGATGTTATTACAATTTGCATAGCCCCAAATTTCCGCTCTATATGTTGCGGTCGGTAGGCACAGAGTTTTATATATTCTCAAAAGGTGTTGCACTATCTCAGTTCTTCTTGGTTGAGGGAGAGACAGAATCGAGTTGACGGCTTTTATAAATTTGCTCATTCTGTGTGCTAAAATTGCAACCCAGGAACCATTATCTGTGTATACCACGCCCACGTATGGAAAAGTGCATGTGCATAATAGTTTTTCATTGCCAGAATTAATTACATTTACAGAATATTTTTTGGGGCCGCAACTCATTAAAAATGATTTTTTTTAAATTTGTGCAAAGGTCCAGCTTATTAATAAAATCCACAAAACCCCCAACTAAAGTGCGCAGTGCATTGGGAGTGCGGCCCATTAGAACCGCATTGTCTGCGTACAGTAAGGTGAGAAGCATTTTACCATTAATCATAGGGACATCATTGGTCTATTTGGACAGATCGTTATTCAGCTCGTTGATGTATAAGATGAAAAGCAGAGGGGCCAGCACACATCCCTGCCTGAACCCTCTGGCAATCACGATATTCCCAATAGTGCTCCGTCCCTGCTAATCTTCACCCTAGCTCCCAAGTCCTTATGTAAATAGGCCAAAAAATGTACTAAAGCCTCGTCCAGCCCATAATTTAAGAGAACATTGCCAAAGACGCGATCTATTTACCAAAATCGAATGCTGAGGTAAGATCCATAAAGGCCAGGTAGATTGGGGACTGATTACCGATTAACAGATTTAAATTAAGGCATTGCTCTACAGTACCCAATCTACTTCTGAAACCCAACTGACATTTATCTAAAATGCATTCATCTTCAGCCCAACTCCTGATTTTATTAAATAAAACCCGCCCAAGTATCTTCAGTGTTTTGTCGATCAAAGAGATCGGTCTGTAGCAACTAGGGTTAGACCTATCTCCCTTTTTAAAAATTGGAACTATAGTGCTCGTTGACCATGTGCTGGGGATATGAGAATATGTTAGATTGTTAAAAACATTAAGCAGAAGCGGTGCCCAGAATTCTGGTTTGTGCTTAATAAGATCAATGTATAGCTCATCCGGGCCAGGGGCCTTGTTTACTGAGCTTTGATCAATGGCCTCCTCAACTTCTGTTATAGATATCTGGACTCGTGTGGCAGCTTGGAGATCTATGTGAAACTCATTCTGAGCAGGGTTGTGTATATTTTAGAAAAGTGTACTACCCAGGCTTTACTTGTTATGTTACAGCTCAGAGGTGTTAAATTGTGACCCATAGATCTCATGTTTTTAACAGATTGCCAAAACCCATTTGTATTATTTAAATTAGCAGCCCTGGCAAAGTTATTCCAATGATCTTTTAATAGCTCATCTTTCCTCTGTTTAACCACTTTATTATATTGTTTCCTCAGTGATCTAACAAGGCTTGCATCCCTTGGTGTTGATAACAAGGCAACGCAAAGCTCTCTATTGGCCCTTGAGCAATCACTGTTAAACCACTTGATGTTGTAATTATTGGACATCATGGGTTTTGAGATAATTTGTTTAACACCTGTGCATAGGTGGGCAAAAGCTGTTACTACCTAGGGGTTAATGCCCATAGGCGACAGACAGGTATCGACAAGTGACCGATAAGTTGTTATCATGTTCTGAAACACAATACTATTGTCGGTACCTTTCCAAATGAGTCTTAGATTATCGGCCGAGAGTGTTAAATTGCTTGCTCCTGGTTCTTAAAACGGACTGGCTCTAGGAGTGACCCTAAACAAAACCAAAGTTGGGTTGCGGTCCCCAAAATACGGTCGGTATGACCTGCTCTGCTCTGCTCTGACTAAAATATCTTCCAATGTGGCTGATATGAAAACGTAATCAATTATGGAGGCGCAGCCAATGGCCTCTGAACGTTGGTATTAAGTGGCTATCGCCATGGTTTACAGCTGCAGTGTCCATTGCGTTTACTAACTCATAATTTAACAAATAATCAAGTAATTCTGTCCCCCTTTTACACAGATTTACACATGGTGCGTAAAGAGTGTCTGATATATTCACCCCTGAAATCTTAATGTTAAAATCACCTCCCAAACAAATTCCAGCTAGATTGGGGGTCCCTGATGTGATTTGTATGTTTGACACAAAATTAAACAGGTTGGCAACAATTGTGTTTGGCACATTTAAGAAATCATTATTATAAAAGTTAATAAAACAAACGGCACCCCCCCCCGCCCCCCATGTGTATATCAAAGCATGGAAGTTGGAACTATTTGCAGAGATAATTTTTATACTTCCACCAGACTGAATATTGACCCAAATAGAAAGGCCGCCTGAGGGACGCCCATATGTAGGAACTGGTGCACAGACATTAAAGCCTTGAAAGCCCTCAATGTATAGATCCCCTGTGGCCCAGGTCTCCTGGAACATTAAAATGTCAAATTTGTTTTCCAGATTAATCCAATCCACGTTGTTTACTTTGGAGGCTAAGCCGGCAACATTCCAGCTTAGCACCTGCAAGTTGTAGTTGGGGGGCTCAAAAGCATCGCTTACCAAGGGGGACGATACTGATCTAAAGGGGGACAATTCGATGGGCGAAAGTATGGGAGGCAGTCAATCTAATGTATCCAGATCAGAGAGGGGGGTAAACCTGTTTTGTGACAAAACTGAAGAAATGACTGGTGTGTTGGTGGAGTTATTGGGTTTGTAAAAATGGGCAAGAGACAGAGACTAGATATCAGTAGATGAGGACTTATTATACTCTCTTTGGCTCAGTATAGATTTAACCAAAGCTGGCCAACGGAAATTAACAACAATACAATCTCCTTCTAAGGTCTTGACAGAAAGACCAACCCAGCCCACCCTGAGCACCATCAAAATATCATTGATGTTGTGCATGCTAAACTCCTTATGTTTTACCAGCCAATTAACACTCTTGTTACGTAGTTGATCCCAGGACTCTGTTTTTTACTTTATAGAGGGCACCCCTGCTAAGACCAGAACATAAGGGCAGGCCTCAGGTGGTAAGTTTAAAACATCTTTTCTTGATTCAACGGGCCAGTCGTTATTTTTACTGGGTGCAATGTTCACGATATGGGATTTTTGTACTTGACTGGTATTATTCACAGGGACTGTGCTAGGAATAGGGGCGGCTCATCTACTAGGTGGCTGTGGAGTGTTAAGAGTACCTGGGTGTGGGTTGTTCCACAGATTGACGGCAGACTAAGGGAGAATGCATTCTTTGACTTTACGACAAATATCGCAAGACCCGGTTAACATAGGCTGCACAGCAGTAGGAATTCGTTGGGATTCACTGGGAATACTAGGAATACTAGAAGTGAGTCCCTTCTGAGCCTGTAATTTGTCGGACAAGTTGGGTGCATTAGTAGACAAACTAGATTTGTTAACAAGGGATTCTAAGCGATCCAAGCGCTTCCAAAGTAAGGCAAAATTCCTGTTGACAAGTTCCTTAACTCGTTCAGACACAGTGTCTACAATAATGTCAATAGCAGTATCTCCCAGTGTAAAATTGTTGGAAAGTGCTGGCGTGAACTCCGTCTGAGTTTGGGTATGAGTTAGGTAGTTGGACGTAGTGGTTGACTTTAGAACAACAGGGGCGCCAACAGTTACTGCATCATTCACTATTTCAGCTGTAGCCGCAGGGCCTTCAATCCATGGACTTAGAGAGGTGCACTGTGACTTTAGACTGGTTGGTTGTTTCCTCTTAGGGCAACCAGGTTTAATTGTTTTTCTTTTTGCCCCTGAAACTTCTGGATTTTGGGAAACAGTCACGTTTTCATCTGTGTCCTTATGACTTTTGACTAACGGGCTGTTAGTAGTAGTTGCAGTCGCCCTGTGGTCCCCGGTTAATTTGGTTTCCTTGCGGCTCGGACAGCTTGCCAGGTCTGGTGAATGCGAGAGCATATTATTCATAATTTGGTTCTTAGGTGAATTTAAATTCAACGTCATAGGGGAACTAATATGATCATCATCGTCCACAGATATGGGGGTAAGCTGAGGGATTGTAGAACCCAAGGACATACACCTCTCAGTTAGTTCTATTTCAGTGCTAACAATATTGACAACCCTCTCCAACATGCTGTCTGTAGAGACTGAGGCAGAAGCGCGCATGCTAGATATAGCTTTAGCCATTACAATAGGTCTGCAGGGGCAAGCCTTGCTTCACTCACCAAAGGTTGTCACAGGTGACGGCAGATGTCAGAGGGGTAGCCCAGCCCAGTCTACTCCGGTCTATGACGGGTGCAGACGGGCCCACCCTTGGCCCGGGTTTTGCCCGGGCTGCGCCCGCACAAGTCCCGCGCTGCTTTACAGGGCCTCCTGGCGCCCTGCAATGACGCCCTCAACTGGCGCCACGCAAGTCCTGCTGGGACCTGTAGTTCTGGCTTGGCCGTTCCCCTCACGGCGGTACCAGGGCTGCGGAATGGCGAAGAGGCAGGCCAATGCGCCGTTTCCCTCACGGCTGTGGTCAAAGGAGGTGAGTGTTGGCAGCCGTTCCCCTCACGGTGTTGCTGCTTGCAGTTTGCGTGTCCCCACAATACATATCTCGTTCCCTGTTCACAAAGGTAAGTTTACACGTCGAGAGCTCTACCTTTGGACGATCCTAAACTGCAGTCTTCTCATGATTGAAAGTCACCGATTTCAAGCAGAAATATCTGCCTATATTTAGATTTACAAGTCCCCAAACCAAATTAATGAATGTGAATTAGTGACTTTTAACTGTTTTTGGAGATCTTTGCTACATGCAGATGTCTTCGCATAGAAAATAGTAGTGAACAATAAATCATTTTATTAACAATTAAAACAATGTATTTATTAATGTAATTAAAATTAAAAAATACCCTTCTCTAACTCCTCGTCATCTTACAATGACAAGATACAACACACCTGTGTGAAAACTTGCATCAAATGTTATTATATTTTAAGTAATTTTTTTTACAAATTTAAAGTGATTACAATGGTAATTCCCTCTTCCTTGTAGTATCATCAGTATTGGATGTATTATAAGCTTGGTTGCAAGGTATATGTTTTGATTATTTATTTTAAGTTATTTTTTTATTCAATTAACATGATTTAATGGTTAAAAAATGTAGAAATTTTAAATTATAGTAAACTACACAAAAATGTATTTTATTTTTTCACCATATACCATACCAATGTATATCGAGAGTAGTGAAAACAACAATAAACTTTTGAAAACTATACAAAGAAAACAAGTGAATTTACCATATTTATAATATTCACACAAAATCTAATAACTAAAACAGCCCACAGTAATGTTGTTTAACACTTAAAGTTTGGCAATAATTATCTCAACAACCTGAGGTCTAGAAATGCTAATCAGAACAAAGAAAACAAAAAATAGATTATCGTATCCCTTTCCAAGATGAGCAAAGCAGACCATGAATAGAATTCTACCAAATAATAAATTCACATCTGTTCTTTAACAAAACATTAAGGGCCACATGTATAAAACAATTTTGCAATCGCAAACAGGCCGATTCGCGCGATTGGCCTGTTTGCGGATGCAGAAAATGCGTTTCCCATGTACCTAACCCTATTTTGACATTCGGTAACCTGTTACCGAATCGCAAAATGGATTTGAATTTGGTATTTGGAAGGGGCGTGTTTAGGGCATCCCTTCCAAATACTGAATCGCAGCGGAATGGATGAATGTTTTGTGACCGTGAATGCGGTCGCAAAACATTCGCAATTATCACCAACTTTAAGTTGGTGGTGACCCATTCACAAATGGGAAGAGGCCCCTAAAGGACCCCTTCCCCTTTGTGAATGTATGTAAAAACGTTTTAAGAGCCATCAGTGGTCCCATGGACCACTGCCTGCCCTTAAAAAATGAAAGGAGAAATGTTAATTTTTCTTTTTGTAAAGCATCCCATTTTCCTTTAAGGAAATGGACTGCTTTACAAAAATAAATTTTGATTTGCTTAAAAACAATCACCGACATGGTGGTCTGCTGACCTCAACAGGCCACCGTCCCTGTGATTTTAGTGATTCCTAATGGGGTACGCAAATTGCGACCTACTTCAATAATATTCATGAAGTATGTCATTTGTGACCCACTGGGAATCGCAGAGAGTGTTCAACACACTTTCATACACGTCATTTTGTGAATTGCAAGAATTCGCAATTAGGGAATCACAAAACGGTTTCTTAATACATCTGTACCTAAAGCTTCAGCATTGGTTTTTATGTCAAACATCTTAAATAAGGGTAAAGGCCATTTCTAGTTCGTAGCCTGTGTCTTTGTGCAAATATAGTATTGCTTCCTCAAAAATTACAGTTGCAGACTTCACTTCTTGAAAAAGACCTATCCCACTCTGCCTGGTAGACTCTAGCTAGAAAGATGCTAAGTCTGAATTTTACATATAAAGTTTGCTGTGCGTCTGGTTATATTTAGTCAAGTTGTGGCTCAGACCCAATAGTTCTTTTAATAACAGATGTTAATAAGCTAACCAGGGACACATTATTAGTATATTTGAGCTTCTGGACTATTCCACTCTGACTTTTTAAATTGTATTGTCTGATTAAAGCGGGATTACCCCATAAATTTCAAAATCGCAGCTCTAGAAGGGATTTGTTTCTCATCCTTTGCCCTCCAATTAGAAGTAACTCCATCGACAAAATAACCTCCAGCATTAAATGTAATTAAAAATGCGGTATGATGAGTCCTATTTTTTCAGATCCAAAACAATATGTGACAAAAAGTAATAACACAAGAGATTGATCTGTTGCCTAGCTCCAAATACAAGGTTACTAAAAGGATGCCAGCTCCTAATTTATGGAAAGAGCTTAAAAATATATTTGAGTTATTTGCGACTCAATTCAATTCCTTATTTATGTTTTGGACTCAAAAAAGGTCTACTTAAAACCAGACAGGACGATGAATGTAATACACACTAAAACCACTTATTAGAATAATATATATATATATATATATATATATATATATATATTCACTGAAGAAACCATAGGTATCAGGGGCGTTATAGTTAGCTGGACTTTCCACTCGTACAAAACCATTGAAATTCCCCCGTTATAGTTAGTTCAGCTAACTATAACACGCGCGCCTGCAATGCACTGTTGATGACGTCACATATTACATCACTCATGACATGGTCAGTGACATCACTCATGACATCACTGATGACATCTCAAATGACATCACTGATGACATCATCCAGTGAATGTGTGTTTTTCTGAAAATTACATATGTATATCTCAAGGTCGATGGAAGAATACATGGGTATATAAGTGTCTAAATGAATGATTTGTTTTTGAAAAATTGATTGTATAACTGACTGATTAAGTGTATCTTAGTGAATACATGGCTTGGTGAGTAATGTTTAAATATGTAAATATCTGTATCAGTCTCTCACTTTGTGTATAAGTGGCTGCATGTGTTGGTGAGTAGCTACATGAGTGTCTATATAGGTTATTAGTTGGTTTTTGGAGTATCAGTATGAGTGTCTGAGTGTCTGTATGGTTCGGTGGGGGTATTGCGTAGTGCATAGGTGCATGAATGAGTGACTCACTGTTTGTATGTGTTGAAGACAGCATGTGTGCCGGACTGTATGGGTGGATGAGTGTGTGCATGGGTGTGTTAGTGAGTGAATGACGGTCTCAATAGTGTCTTTATGAGTAACTACATATGTTTTAAACTAGTATATGTGACTATTGGTGTATATAAGTGAGTATATGTGAGACTGAGAGATTGGAAGAGTTCCTGTATGAATAAGTATGTGTTTCTATAAGTGATTGTTTAAAAGACTAAGTATGTGTAAGTTTCTGTAGAAGTAAGTGTGGTGGTGTGTGTATAACTGTATATGCAAGTAAATGGATATTTGATTCTTTATTAGCATGAGTGACTATGTGTGTGAGTAACTCTATGGGTGAGTGGCGTTGTGTAACAGGATGTATAGGTGTATGAGTACATATGATGAGTGAGTACATGTATGAGTGACTGTACAGGACTGTTGGTGAATAAGTTGATGTGTATGTGGCTCTTAGAATTACTGAATAGGTTGTTGTAACTGGTATTGGTATGTCCATTGTTTTGAACATTTTAGTTACTATTTTTGAATGTGTGTATCAAAGGTTATATTAGGGGAGAGGAGGTCTGCCACTCTATCACAAGGATGATGTCATCAGTGATGTCATCAGTGATGTAATTTGAGATGTCATCAGTGATGTCATGAGTGATGTCACTGACCATGTCATGAGTGATGTAATATGTGACGTCATCAGCAGTGCATTGCGGGCGCACGAGTTATAGTTAGCTGAACTAAGTATAACGGGGGAATTTTAATGGTTTTGTACGAGTGAAAAGTCCAGCTAACTATAACACCCCTGAAACCTATGGTTTCTTCAGTGAATTTCTAAGGTTTTTAAATGCTAATTCCTAACTATAACGTGCCTGAAACCTATGTTTTTTTCAGTGAATTTCAAAGGTTTTTTAAATACTAATTTCTAACTATGCCTACAGAGATAGGACATGTGAAGAAAGAAGAAAAAACGCACAGAAAGAAAAAAAAGAAATGCAGAAAGAAGCAACAGAAGCCCTCAAAGACGAATAAAAGTGCAGGAAGAAGGATAACGTGCAGAAAGAACAAACAGAAGAGCAGAAAGAAGCCTTGTTGCAAAATCATCCTGTAACCTCAACTTTTTCAGACGGATACTGGTGGTAACTGAGTTTGACTAACCAGTCCTAGAGCCAGTGCTATGTTAAAAGACACTCAGAACACAGTGAAAACACCTACATACAATAGGGAACACTATGCGTTGGGGTCCCCCTGTGATTAGCATGACCTCCTTTGTAAGCCCCTAGTATATAATAGGGCAGGGGATTAAAACTACCTCTTAAAATGCGCCACAGGGCGTGTTTGCACACGTCACCTCAGGCCCTGTCACCTACCTTCCCCACTGTGTAAACACGCCCTGTGGCCGTTTTAAGTTGGGAGCTTAAGTTCATTTGAATACTGAGGGTCCTTAGGGTCCAACTAGCCCACTAGGTACCTCCAGTAAGCGCCACAGAGCTGCGTTGCAGAGAGATGTAAAAAGGGGCACAGCCTAGACCACCTCTCTGCAACACAGCGCAGTGGCGCTTACTGGAAGCACCTGGTGGGCTAGTTGTCCCCCAGGGTCCCTCAGGATTGAAGGGGAATTATTTCCCCAACTTAAAATGCGCCACAGGGCGTGTTTGCACACGTTAACTCAGGCCCCGTCCCCTCCCTTCACCACTGTGTAAACACGCCCTGTGGCCGTTTTTAGTTGGGAGCTTAAGTTCATTTGAATCCTGAGGGTCCTTAGGGTCCAACTAGCCCACTAGGTACCTCCAGTAAGCGCCACAGAGCTGCGTTGCAGAGAGGTGTAAAAAGTGGCACGGCCTGGGCCACCTCTCTGCAACGCAGCTCAGTGGTGCTTACTGGAAGCACCTGGTGGGCTAGTTAGCCCCCAGGGGCCCACAGGATTGAAGGGGAATTATTTCCACAACTTTAAACGCGCCATAGGGCGTGTTTGCACATGTCACCTCAGACCCCATCCCCTCCCTTCCCCACTGTGTAAACACGCCCTGTGGCCGTTTTAAGTTGGGAAATTAAGTCCCCTTGAATCCTGAGCGTCCCTAGGGGCAAAATAGCCCACTGGGTATGTCCAGTAAGCGCCATTGCAGAGAGGTGTAAAAAGGGGCACGACTTGCACCACCGCTCTGCAATGCAGAGCAGTGACGCTTACTGGAAGCACCTGGTGGGCTAGTTGGCCCCCAGGGTCCCTCAGGATTGAAAGGGAATTATTTCCCCAACTTAAAACGCGCCACAGGGCGTGTTTGCACACGTCACCTCAGGTCCCGTCCCTCCCTTCACCACTGTGTAAACGCGCCCTGTGGTCGTTCTAAGTTGAGAGATTAAGTCCCCTTGAATCCTAAGGGTCCCTAGGGTCAAACTAGCCCACTAGGTACCTCCAGTAAGCGCCACAGAGCTGCGTTGTATAGAGGTGTAAAAAGGGGCGTGGCCTCAGAAAACCTGTCTGCAACGCAGCTCCCTGACGCATACTGGAGATACCTGTTGGGCTAGTTGGCCCTCAGGGACCCTCAGTATTGAAGGGGAATTAATTCGCCAACTTACAACTGGCCAGGGGGCGCGTTTGCAGAGTGCTGCAAGGAGGGGGCGTGGCCTCCGGCGCGATGCCAGTCTTTTATTTATTTTATGTTTTTAAGAAGGAGGGCTGTGTGGCCCCTCTTCTTTTTCTAATTTATTGGCCCTGGGGACCCCATTCCGCAGGGCCTGCACCCTAATTTTTTTGTTGAAAAAAATTAATTTGGAAGGGGGGATCTTGGCCCCCCTCCCAAGGCCTTAATCGGCCCCGGGGAACCCAACCCCCGGGTCATGGCCTTTTTTTTTTTTTAATTCTTTAGGAGGGGAGCTGCATTGCCCCCCTCCTCAGGCCACTTATGGCCCCAGGGACCCCATCCCCCGGGGCAGCCTTTGTTTTTTTTATTTTATTTTTTAAATATATTTATAGAAACACCTAGGAAATGCTGGACAAACCGTATATACCTATCACCATGACGATTTGCGTGATATTAATTAAAAGGCGACTATGCATACAATGAATCCACGTGGAATGTATTTACACCGCTAGTGAAGCTCTGACGTGTCTGACGCCCTACCGTGCCTAATCCCGGCACCCCCGCCAGTGGGTACTCTCCAAGTAGACACCCTTGTCGTTTATTCATACAAACATGGGTAGCTGTTGACGGGCACATTTAATACACATGCACACCAAGCCATTTAAAGGGGATTCGACAAAAATTCGACCAAACTATGCAAGAAACCCCCCTCACGGTTAATAAAACACACATCCACCTCCGGATGTGTAATACTTTTTATTTTACTCTCTGGAAAGGAGACGAACCTCACTTGAGAGTCACAGAGTGCTCCTGGCTGAGCCCAATGCTGTGCTACACCCACCAGTGCCCGCCGAGTGCCACACACCTCTGTGTTGTATTCCACCAGCTAGTGCATATGCTATGCCACTCTCTAGCCCATGTGCACTGTAACATCACCCCATGAATATGTCATGCCACACTTGCCTTCGCACGGGTTATATTGCCCCATCTAAAATGCCTTCCTTGATGCCTATGTTATAACGTACAGCTCTATGCCATACATATTACAATCTGAGATCCATATCTTTGTCACAGTGCATATGCAATGTTACACTCCCCAGCAAATATTTTATATTACAACTTTAGAGACTAGTTAGGTTACACAACACTGCCCTGTGCATATTACACTCCAAGGCGCATATCGCATAGTACGCGCTAGTGCCTGTGCTATCTCGCGCTCTCCAATGAATCTGTCATTGCGCACAATGTATTGCATATTATATTTCACGCCCCGGTTCATCTTATATCACACTTTTTGGTGCATAGTTTATACCATATACTATATCTAGTTTTCATTTTCAATCGTGCTCTCAGGACTATGTTCTATATAACACTGTGTCCACCTACCCTTTTCACAGGCATTACATTTTGCGATGGGGGTGGAGGGTCAGGAGGTGTTTCTGCCAAGTTAGTCCGGAGTCACAGTCACAAACATCCTCTTCTTCCTGAATAAAAGTGTGATTATGCTGCATAATTGTTCATATTTTAAGTAGTTCGCACAGACACACATTTTAAAAACAATAACGTTCCTAATACCCACCTTCTCTGAACAGTTAGCTTGCTGCCCCATCCAACTCCTCCCTATCCTCTGTTGTCTGAATCCATGGACTAGCCTCCTCCCTCCTGCCATGCATGGTCTGATGTGCTGCCACTGCTCTCCATTTAGCATGATGTACCAGTCCACTCCTCCTGCCCTCCATTGCCCAATTCTATGGCCCATCATTGACCTCCTGCTTAGTCTCTGTGCTTAGCTTGCTGCCCCTATTCTCCTTCCCCCTGCCCTCCGATGTCATTGTGCATGCCCCTGCTCCATCTTTTTTGCCCACCAAGTTCCATGGGCCTACCACTCCTATCTACTCTGAGTGTTCTGTTGAGCTACCACTCCCCTCCCACCTGCCTAGCATTGTCAGATGACTGTAACCCGTCCCTGCCACCTCCATCCTGCCTGTCCACATGCCCTGTCCCTATCCCCTTCCTCCTGTCCTCCATGGTCCAATTTACTGCCACACCCTTCTGCCCTCCCTGGTCTGTTGTGCTGCAACTGCTCCTCCTGCCTGCCCCGCGCAGTCTGTTGTGAGGCCCCTTCCCCTGAACTCTCTCGCCTGTGCCCAGGTCCTGACCCTCCCTTCTATCCTCCATGGTCCTTTGTGCATACCCCTGCACCCTCCTTCTTGCCCATCATAGCCATTGTGCTGCCACTAACCTTCCCGCTTGCCATGCATGGCCTTCTGTGCTGCCATGGCCCCTCCCACCTTCCCTGTGTGGTCAGCTAGCTGCCCCTGACCCCCTCCCACCTTCCCTCCATGGTCTGTGTGTATGCCATCATAGTCTCACTGTTGCTCTCCATGGCGTGTCTTGTTTCTAGTGCCCATCCTGCCTGACCTCCATGGTCATCTTGCTGCTCCTGCCCGACCCCTAGCCCCCAGACCTCTGTTTCCATGTGCAGACCCCTATTCCCTCCCTCCTGGCTTGTCTGTTCCATTGTAATGCCCCTGATCCGTCCCTTCTGCCCTTTATGGTCTGTTATGCTGCAGCTTTCTCTCCTGTCTGTCCATTATGGTCAGCCAGCTACCATTGCCTCTTTCCCCTCTGTTCTCTGTTGTCCATGTGCATGGTACTGTCCCCTCCCTATTGCTTTCTATGGATTGTTGTGCTGCACTCCCGTCCTGCATGCGCTGTGTGGTGTATTGTGCTGCTGCAAACCCTGATGCCTGCCCTGTAGGGTCTGTTTGGTGCACCTCTCCATGTCCCTCCTGTCCTTTGTTATCCGAGTCCATGTCCCTACCCCAATTCCTCCTGCCTACCATGATCCAATGTACCATACTTGCGAACATTTTGAACTTGGTAAGAGGGAGATTTAAAAAAAAAAAATGGGGTATTGATTTTCCCCTTTGAGTTACATTGAAAAAGAGTAGATTGTAGACAGCAGACAGATCAAATAAAGCCCATTTGAGCTTAAAAACATTGGATGTTTCCTGGCTGAAGTGGGTCTGGGGTCATGTATGGTTGTACTACCACTGCCTCTTCCTTCTGCCCAAAATGGTCTATTATATTGCCACAGCCCCTCTTGCCAGTCCTGTATTGTTGGTTTGCTGCCCCTGCCCCCCTTTACACTGCCCTCCATAGTCTGTTATGCTGCCGCTACCCTTCCTGCCTGCCCAGTGTGGTCAAATTGTTGCCTCTGCACTCTCCTACCTGCCTTCAATTTTCAGAGTCCATGCCCCTGGCCTCTGCTTCTCAACAGTATCCCAATGAACAACTAGATTGCTAACATTCTATATTTATTACAAAAGTGTGGCACGCCTGACGTCATCTTGATGTAATCAAAACTGTAATATCTAGAGCATTTCCTTTAGATATTACATATATGAGAGGGTCTTATTTGCATCAAAATATGGTTAGTGCTCTAAAAAACTAAAATGAGGACATATTTTCTCAGTTTTCAAATAGTGACAAAGAACTTTTAAATTATTTGTAATCTTTATGTTTTTTTATCCAGTTGACCACATGATTAAATGTTGCACTTAGGGGAGAGGAAGTGGTGTTACTTCCAGAACTGCAGACTTTGCAACTGGGGAACCAGGTTGGAGTTTCTGCTACAGCTCAACATTCTGGGATTCTGGTCACATCACTTAATTTCCCCATGTCTACAACCAAAATGAATTTGATCTTGTGTGATGTAACCAATGCTCATGTAAAGCACTCCAATACCTGACAAGTCTGCACTATATAAAACTGCAAATACACAAAAAATAAGTGTTTTGCACACTTCTGTCATTGGGCTACATGTGAGCTACATCTGGGTGATATTTGTGCTGCATTTGGGCTCTTTTGTCTCTGGTGGCCATCTTGGGAGATTTATTTGTTATGAAGTTTTCTAATTTCCTCATTTACTGCAGTCTCCTTAGTAGGAAATGCTTTCAGTTTTTTACCTTGATTCCATCAAGAAGGTATTCAGATATATCACACATTTGCCTTAAATTGTGAATGTTAGCACTCTAGTTGCTCATTAGATCACTGTAGTAAAGCTACTGCTCACCAAGGAAGTCTGCTGCTGGTATTAAAAGTTCATGTTTCAGTCTGCATATCTTAATGTTTTAATGAAATAGAAGAGGATTTGAGAAGTCACTCAAAATGTGCCCTAATTTTTCTTTCTTCAGCACCAATTATAATTTCTATGGCAAAATGAACCCCCTCATTGTGTTTCTTTTTAAATTAAATGTTTTAAGTGTTACCAGTTATTTCCAATCAAGATGGCTTCGGGTGTACCATACTTTTGTCATAAGTAAGACAGTAAGTGCTCTAGTTGTTCTTAAGAACACTCTGGGACATTCGGTCATTGGGCTATACTTGGGCTACATCTGGGTGATATTTGGGCTACATTTGGGCTCTTTTGTCTCTGGTGGCCATTTTGGGAGACTTATTTGTTATGAAGTTTCCTAAATTCCTCATTTACTACAGTCTCCTCAGTAGGAAATACTTTCAGTTTTTTACTTTGATTCCATTAAAAAAAAGGCATTCAGATGTGTCGCACATTTGCCATAAATTCTGAATGTTAGCACTCTAGCTGCTCATTAGATCACTTTAGTAAAGCTACTGCTCACCAGTGAAGTCTGCTGTTGGTATTCAAAGTGCATGTTTCAGTCTGCATGTCAGAATTTTTTGATGAAATAGAAGACGATTTGAGAAGTCAAAATGTGCCCTAATTTTTCTTTCTGAAGCACTAATCATAATTTCTATGGCAAAATGAACTCCCTCATTTTGTTCCTTTGTAAATTAAATGTTTTAAGTGTTACCACTTTATTCCAATCAAGATGGCTTCAGGTGTGCCATACTTTTGTCATAATTAAGACTGTTAGCGCTCTAGTTGTTTGTTAGAACACTCTGGGACATTCTGTCATTGGGCTATATTTGGGCTACATCTGGGTGATATTTGGGCTACATTTGGGCTCTTTTGTCTCTGGTGGCCATTTTGGGAGACTTATTTGTTATGAAGTTTCCTAATTTCCTCATTTACTACAGTCTCCTCAGTAGGAAATACTTTCAGTTTTTTACTTTGATTCCATCAAGAAGGCATTCAGGTATGTCACACATTTGCCATAAATTCAGAATGTTAGCACTCTAGTTGCTCATTAGATCACTGTAGTAAAGTTACTGCTCACCAGGGAAGTCTGCTGCTGGTATTGAAAGTGCTTGTTTCAGTCTGCATGTCAGAATCTTTTAATGAAATAGAAGAGGATTTGAGAAGTCACTCAAAATGTGCCCTAATTTTTCTTTCTGCAGCACTAATCATACTTTCTATGGCAAAATGAACCCCCTCATTTTGTTCCTTTGTAAATTAAATGTTTTAAGTGTTACCACTTTATTCCAATCAAGATGGCTTCAGGTGTGACATACGTTTGTCATAAGTAGGACTGTTAGCGCTCTAGTTGTTCTTTGGAACACTCTGGGAAGCTGCAGTAGGACACAAAGGAATCAACTGACAGTCTCTGCCCTTGTTGGATGTACATGTTTTACTGAGAATGTCAGACTTCATTCTCACATGACTGAGAAAGATAATGTGAATTTACAGAAAATATGCTCTCAGTTTAGCTTATAGATCACCTTCCAAACCTCTGTGGGAAAAGCATGAGAACATTGTTTTCTCTCAAACATGATTCATGATATCACAGCAGAAGGCTTTTTCACATGGTAAAATCACCTTAGAACACACCACAATTCATAAAATTAGTATGGCACCATCAACACATGATTTATAATGTAACTAAAGTCTTAAAACCTTCTATTAACTGCAATGCTTTTTAATGAGGTGCAATCATGTATATTGGTCCCAAGATGGCTGCCAACACTTCTTGGATGAAGTACTGACAGCTAATCAGATCTCACGATGAGATGTGTGGTTAGGCTCCGCCCAGATATATCTATCTTTTTAACTCTAATTTTCTCAGGAACTACTGAACGAATTTACACCATTTAAGCAAAAGGCACGAGTCTGAACTGAGGACTACCTCTTTGCCAAATTTGGTGTAATTCCGTTAAGCAGTTCGGGCTGTAGCTGCGTCAACAGGTCCTATGGGAAAATGCATGGGGAAAATGCGTTTTGGAACCCCCTTTTTTCTCAGCCCGCACTTCACGAATCACCGTGAAATTTTCAGGGTAGGAGCGGATCATAGCTGGCCAAAAGTTTGGAAAATTTCACGAAGATTCGTCAATCGGCGCCAACGTTATTCCAAATAGAATGTAGAGGATTTCCTATAGAAAATAGGTCCTAACTATAACTACCTACTGGCGACTGCCATGAGGTAATTATATATATATATATATATATATATATCAATAATAACTTTCAAATTGACATGAATTATTAAAACCCTAAAATATTTAAAATTTTGTTCAAATTTCTCTAATTTATGAACAGTTAAAAATTCTCTCACTGCCAGAGCAATCTTGAATTAGAGTTAATATAAATTTATGAAGCCTTTGAAAAATCTAAAAATGTTTGTTCAAATTACTTCATTTTTAGGATGAAGAAGATACTCATGTGCCATCTCTGCTGTTTTAATATTATTCTTTAAAAACTTTGGCCTGAAGAGGTGACGGTGCTGAAGAGACAATGTGGGACAAACAAAGAGCACATGATTAAGATCCTGGATCCTCGAGATGCACAAGTCACACTCTTTCCCTGTTTTTCCTGAAAAGGACCAGTTTGCCATTTGTGAATTTACTTAGCAGAAGCAAGTTCATTCGATATAAGAGTCAAAAAATGACAGAGACCATGGTCCAAATTCCAGGTTAAGTACTCCTGAGCCATCTTGGGAGGCAGCAGGATGAAGTAACCAGCTCTTGCCTTTTCTTTGACATACAGTCCATAAAGTCTATCTGATAGCTAGTATAGAGAGAGGCATCCTGTAAGTAGCTTTTAAATTGTGTGAGAGAGGGAAGCCAGAGGCTCTTCCTGCAGTTCAAGATAGCTTAGCGCCAAGGCAAAATCCTAGGTAAGTGTGTATTTAGCCAGCTCTGAGCCAAAAAGTTCACAATTCACAAAACCACTCAGAGTCCTTTTCACTGTTCTTGAGCTGAATGCCCCACCGAATCACACTGGCCAACCTTTGCACATAGAAGCTTATCTGACTAAATTCCAGCCTCATTTCTGAGGTCAAAATGGATGAGTTAAAGTTACATGGTTTACTTAAACTTTGCCCTTCCATTTCCTCTACAAAGTCCAACTTTCTCACATTCATAGACTCTATGGGATATAGTAAAGTTGGAGGGAGTTTCACAACAAACAGATAGCAAATCAAAAACATATCTTCATCCCATCGCGTTATAAAATGCATGTAACCCATTGGCATGTGAAGAGACCTTAGAGGAACAATGTTAAATATGTTCATTTTCCAGCATGATACCTGCTACAACTTTCCCTAGATAATGATGTGTTTACAGTCTCCAACTTCAATGGACCTAAATCCCAGACAAATGTATTGGTCCCTGCAGCCTTTCTGCTTTTTAAATGTAATACCTTGCTCTTTCGACATTGATCTGCAAGTAATGTAGGGTGGTACACTGTTGTAAAGACACCAGCCTATCACTCATACCCTTGAGAGCTATGTTCAGAATTGCAATATCATCTACATACATCAAACAAGGAAAAGGAGGACAACCTATCTTAGGATCATCTCCATTGTTAGGTGCAAGGCAGTCAGAAAGGTCCGAGAACAACCATGAGAAAAGTAGCACGGCCAAAAGACATCCCTGTTTCAGGCCATTTTTTGTTAGAATTATCGAGGATAATCCTAGATCCTTCCCAGTAGCAGCTGACACCATGTGGATGAGTGGAGGGAGATTATTAATGAAAGGAGAATATCAAGCAAACCTAGCTTCTGGAGTTTTTTCAATAATGTTGGGCAATCCAACCTGTCGAAAGCCGAAGAAAAATCTATGAATGCCACATATACATTAAAGCGATACCAAAGGGGGATGATGGACGAAGCGCTTGAGCAAATCAATCACTCACCCCCAGTCAACTGATCTGGGTTTAATCCATCATCATTCTTTAGATCACTCCACCACCCCAGTTCAGACATGGCCTTATGCAAATCAGTCTGACCCTGTGCCTCATGGGAACAGGCCAGCCCGAACATGCCAAGCCATGTCTTCCCTGGACCGGAAACAAGCATCCTGGGACCGGTTTCGGGTTCATAACCCTCATCAGCCAGGCTATCTTGAATTCAGTGGCAAAGTCAGCAAGGGACCCACGTCTGAGCATACCCTGCCAACTTAGGGCAAACAAAGCGATACCAAAGGGGATGATGGACGAAGCGCTTGAGCAAATCAAACACTCACCCCCAGTCAACTGATCTGGGTTTAATCCATCATCATTCTTTAGCTCACTCCACCACCCCAGTTCAGACATGGCCATATGCAAATCAGTCTGACCCTGTGCCTCATGGGAACAATCCAGCCCGAACATGCCAAGCCATGTCTTCCCTGGACCAAAAACAAGCATCCTGGGACCGGTTTCGGGTTCATAATCCTCATCAGCCAGGCGATCTAGAATTCAGTGGCAAAGGGAGCAAGGGACCCACGTCTGGGCATACCCTGCCAACTTAGGGCGAACAAAGCGATACCAAATGGGATGATGGACGAAGCGCTTGAGCAAATCAAACACTCACCCCCAGTCAACTGATCTGGGTTTAATCCATCATCATTCTTTAGCTCACTCCACCACCCCAGTTCAGACATGGCCATATGCAAATCAGTCTAACCCTGTGCCTCATAGGAACAGTCCAGCCCAAAATGCCAAGCTATGTCTTCCCTGGACCGGAAACAAGCATCCTGGGACCAGTTTCGGGTTCATAACCCTCTTCAGCCAGGCTATCTTGAATCCAGTGGCAAATTGAGCAAAAAAATGATGGATTTAGGCCCAGATCTCTGTACTGGGCTGAATGTATGACATAGTTCTGCATTCTGACCATCAACTGTTGTTTTTGCATTTGTCAGGTATGACGGGTATGCTTAGACGTGGGTCCCATGCTCTCCATGCCACTGGAATCAAGCTATCCTGGCTGAAGAGGGGTGAAACCCCGAAACCGGTCGTAGGATGCTTGTTTCCAGTCCAGGAGGGACCTGGCTTGTTAGTTCGGACTGGACTGTTCCCATGAGGCACAGGGTCAAGACTGATTTGCATATGGCTGGGTTCAAACTGGAATGGCATGGTGAGCAAACAAACAATGGATTTAGGCCCAGATCTCTGTACTGGACTGAATGTATGACATTGTTCTGCATTCTGTCCATCAACTGTTGTTTTTGCACATATACATTAAGCCCTTGGATTGAGGTATACTTTTCCACTTTACATTTCAGCATACATATGTTTTCAATAGTACAATATTTCTTTCTGAAACCGGCTTGTTTAATAGGGAGTATTACTTCCTCTGTGACCCACTCTGTGAGGTGTTCCAAGATACTCTAAGCAATTATTTTCCCTACCATGTCCAGCAATGCATTCTGCAATAGTTGCCAGGGAGATGGTTTGGGCCCGTTTTAAGAAGCAGAATTAAAATTCTTCCAAACCACGAAGGGGTGGTAACATCATACTGATAACAGTGAGCAAAGAGGTAAATAAGGTAAGAGGTCTACAATAAGGGCTCCTTTCTAGTAGCGTAATGGGCACTTGCCCCTGAAGAATCATTCCCTTAATAATACCCACAATCTCTTTAGTAGATGGGGCACAACTCAATAAGGGGAGTATGAAGCCACACTGAAGCAGTGTGATCTGAATAAACTTCTCCCAGCTAGGCTTTCCAAACTACTTCCTTTATTGGAACTGGGAAGTACTTTACTCTGGTGCCATGGCTGTCAGAAATAATTTCCCAATATCTTTTGGCATCTTTACAAGAGGCTGCTTCTTTTAACTATATCCAATTGTAATCATTCTTTCCTTTCTTTAGAGAACATATTTTCTGTTATAGCTTCTCCTTTTCAGAAGAATAAGTAATTTACTTCTTTCAATGGAAAAGGCCAGGTATTGTATCCTCACTATTCTGTTTATCTCCCTGTTTAAACCAATAACCAGGTTAGGATCTAGTATCCGGCAGGAGGGTAACTTGGTTATTGTACAATAGGAAACCAAGGTTTTTAGACAGATTCCATGCTTAATTAATGGATCATGGAGAAAAAGCTGAGGATATCCTAATAATGCTGACAGTGATTTTAGGTTTACTGATGCAATGGAGTCCAATGATTTTACCATTAGATCTCTTGAACCCCACAGGTAAATAGTAAAAATTCCAGGTTCCTACTTTCATTAAGGTCACATCAATCACACAAGAGACCAACATATGATTACTATAAGGATTATCAAGGACTTCGATATGTGAAATTATGTTAAATGTGGAAAATTGAACTATTACATATTTGAGAATGGAACAACTAAAGAGAGATTTATGAGTAACATTCACTGGGGTATCATTGTCTATTCTTCCATTTACTATTAGAAATTCAATATTCCTTAGACCTTCTAGCAGAAACAATCCTCTTTCATCAGCTCTACAGTTGGATGGGAAGATTGTTGGAGGATTTTTAATGCTGACTTTTCAGTCATTTGCAAATGAATTTAAAGCGAGATTAGAGACTTTAGCATTCAGGTAGACTACTAATCCTCAATGTTCACATTCCTCTCTCACCATAATAGTAGAGATAAAATGAAACATATCCTTTAGCAGGTGGACATGGGAAGACCCATGTGGAATATATGCATTTATGACCAATAATGACTCAATAATTTCTTGTTTCCCATTGAAGGGTATATTTTGCTTCCGGAATAATTTTGAGTAATGGGTAAAATTGTTGTATGTCCAACTCTAATTGGTACTAAGCAACACAACTATACCTCCTTTTGCATGGCTGCTCTTGGCGGGGATTGTTGGGCAGCTTTACTCAAGATATCCGTCAGAAAACAAATTGTTTGTAATCCAGGTTTCTTGGATGCACACTACACTAGACTCCAATCTAATCAACAATAGTATTTTGTTACTATCGGTTAATAATCCAGCTGCTTTCCACGAAAATAGTTTAAGGTCATCAGGAGCAATTTTTATAGTTTACCCAAGTGGAACTTTTGGAATTAAGTACACTCACCACCCAACTCTATCTCCCTACTTCCTCATTTCGGCCCTGGACCTGGTTCTCCTCTTTCTCAGAGAGCACAGAGAGCAGTAAGACTCTTCTACCCCCTTTTTCCAACTAGATCCGCAAATTACTTTCCCTCTCAATTGGGAAGGTGTCTGGTAGAAGAGAATCTAGGAGGTAGTTTGCCTCACCCAGTATTTTATGTGAGGAAGTTTTAGTAAGGTTCTCCTCCTACAGGGGGAATACATCAATACCACTATAGCGCAGCTTATCACTATTTAGTATTACTAGGTTAGATACTACTTTGTAGTTAAAAGTCACTCTAGCCCCGCAATGTACCCAGAACTTGGTGAATTGGGCCAATAAGTAATCACGACTTTGTACCA
This sequence comes from Triturus cristatus, assembly GCF_964204655.1. Classification (NCBI taxonomy): domain Eukaryota; kingdom Metazoa; phylum Chordata; class Amphibia; order Caudata; family Salamandridae; genus Triturus; species Triturus cristatus. The sequence goes on from NC_140589.1 coordinate 847,356,281, forward strand.
TATGTAAAACCAGTATGTCTGAAAAGCACCCCAATATAAATGACTTATTAAAATACATTTCCTGGTAAAAGATGGCAATAAGTTCTACAGTCAAAGTCACAATCAGTGGATTACAAACGATATTATCCTTAACAAGCCCCATCACATTAGAAAGAAACGTTATCCCCCACTTTAGAGGTTAACATCTTGGCAAGGGGGTTTAGTGAACAACAAGGGGCCACCATTGGGGGAGGCAGGAATGGTGCGCACAATGCATTATCTCATTATTAATTTAGCGGTAACTCAAAGTAGGTCCCTGATGCCAGTTGAGAGAGGGATAATTCTACTCTTTCTTCAATGGAAACATCCTCCACCTTTTCCACTGTTAAAGTCGGGGCAGAATTTGGGTCCAAACTGATTTTCCTTGATCTCTTTTTACAGAATGTATGATGTTTCCTCCCCCTTGTGGTCTTTTTCCAGTTCTCTCCCTTATTTTCTTTTGTTTTCCTCCTCCAAGGTTAGCAATAATACTGTGGCCTCTTGACTTTAAAATATTGGGAAAAGTGTTTTTTTCTTTTTTCTCACTTAAAGGAAAAGAGATCGCAGGCAAAGTTAGTCCTTCCTTTGGCTCAAAGAGATTTTTCAGGGGGTAGATCTGGTAGATCTTGGCAGAGCTCTGGCTTTCCTTCTTTCTTGTCCTACATTGTAGTGGACCAGCCTGTGTGTTCGAATCCTTACAACAGTTTTTTGGTACGGTGTCCGCCCTGTAGGGTTTATTTGAAGAGGCAATGAGTTGGAGAGCCCCAAACCGGGATTGACTCTTAGACTCATGAGATATAGCCAAAGTAGAAGTGGCCTTTTCCACTAGGGTTCTCTTATCCATGATCTAAAATGAGTCCAGAATATGATCAGAGTTATTCACTGATTTCTCCATCAGAGCCAGAATCGAAGACAATACTCTTTCTAAGCAGACCAAAGAATCAGCCAGCTGTAATTAGTTTCCCAGGAGTTTATAATAGGTGTGTGGGTTCAAACACAATTCTGGAGAACCAGAAACTCTTAGGTTAGTTAGAAAATACTCGCTAGCTGCACCACTGAAGAGCTGCATCCTGGGTAGGGAACTCAGGGGATGGGGTACCATATTTTACACTAGTCATCGGGGTCAGGAAATACTCTCTGGGGATGGTGTTGATTTGGAATAATATCTATATGAGGGAAAGTAAAATCCTCATTGAAAGATAATTTTTCCCTAGTTGATGAAATTGCCTGGACCATATGCCCTTCCAAGTTATTGGCAGCTGAAAATGTGTGAAATGTAGAGGAGGATTCAGCTTCTACCAATGTTTATTGGGCCCAATTCACAGAAATATTCTGAGACGAAAGTCTAACTTTACGACTTTCGGTATTCATAAAGGGCATTTACGAGTAGTAAAGTTAGACTTTTGGTCTAAGTTTAGACCAACAGTCTAACTTAGACCAAAAGTCTAAGATTACTAGTACTAAAGTTTGACTTTTGGTCTAAACTTAGACCAAAAATCTAACTTTAGTAGTAGTAAAGTTAGAATTTTGGTCTAACCTTGGACCAAAAGTCTAACTTTTCTACTCGTAAATGCCCTTTGTGAATACCGAAAGTCGTAAAGTTGAACTTTCGTCTCAGATTACTTCTGTGAATCAAGGTCCCTAGTTTTGTTTCTGGATTTGTCTCAACTAAAGCCAACTTATTAGATCCAGCCTCCGTTTTGGAAAAAAAAGGTATAAATTGCATTAAAGACTTTTAGGGCAGTGACTTGCAGTGACTTATTTCTCAATGGCTTTAGTGTTTTTTACAAGTTTCTTGGCTGTCATGGCTTAGCCTTCTACCGATGAGGGCTTTCTGTCGAGAACATTTTGAGTAGAGGTTTTCAAATTCTGGGAAGGCAGCAGTGAATAGCTATTGCCTTGACACCATATCACACTCCCTTTCCCTACCGCTTGTCCCATGTGTGACCTGTCACCAGCCTAACTCCCTCTGCCTTTACCGGGGTACACTGGAAGCATCTGCTTCATATGAAGGGAAGCAATGTCACTTCTGAAGATGAAGAGCCAAACTGTACCTTCTGGGAGTTAGACACAAACACTAGGGCAGTGCACTGAGATGTGGGCCGCTTCCGTAGACACAGTAAAAACCATTGCTCATGTGAGGCTTGTCTGCATGCTTCCTCTCAAAGAACTGCTGTATATGAGGAGAAGCAAGCTCTTGAGTACTATAACTCACACCACTTTGCACTCCTGCTTTTTTAGTTATTTTCACGTGGCTGCCCAGACAACCAGGGATCTTTTAATTCTAAAGGCCGCTCTCCCCACTTGCTCCCGAAGGGGCCACTGCTTGCCTCTGATTGCTTCTGGTTGCCACTGTGAAAATTCCTGTGTCCACAGTGTATACTATAGATAAACAAAGAAAGAGTGTGTCCGTCAGAATAGGGCCAGTGCTAAGATATTTCAAAAGGCACGGGGGTGAATCACTATGTTTTTAGAAGAATATTGCACCTTCTCTAGGACGTAGCTGGTCAACTTATTACCAGAGTTCTCACGTCCACCACACTATATATTTTTTTTAAACTGTGTCCAGTTGACCACTATTAAAGTCGTTTATTGGTTTAAATTGTGACACATTTTAACCAGCACCATCACTGACTGCACTGTCTTCACTCACAAAGAATCCAGCTCCGCTGTAAATCCGCTGTAAATCAGGCGTTGCAGCACACCGGGGAGACATTCGGTCTCTCCGGTGGGAACCCAATGATGAAGCATGTCACCAGCTAGGCTGGTGAGTGAGGGTTCTTCTAAAAACATAGTGATTCACCCCCGTGCCTTTTGAAATATCTTAGCACTGGCCCTATTCTGACGGACACACTCTTTCTTTGTTTATCTATACCAGCCCTGGGGGACTAAGAGTGGCTCCAAATAAAATTCCCTCTCTCTCTTGTTGTTAAATTATATTTTTACACAGTGTATACTATACAGTGAGCAGACAGTACCTCCTTAGCTGTCTTAACTGTTTCAGCATCATGTAGTTGGGCAACTCCAGCCACCCTGCGTCTCTGACCACAGCTCCACCCAGTTTCCAACAGCTGGAGAGGCAGGAGCACACTGCTTCACTTACTTCAACCTGCTAGCAGCTACAGGCACATGGCTACTGGCACACTGCTCCCCCCAGTTGATCCACAAGCCATTAAGAGAAAAGGCAGAGGGGATGGCAGGGGTAAGGCAGGAATGGCACGATACTCATGCATGCGTGTGCACTTTGCTCACTGTGGCACCCAGTAATCCATGAAAACAAATGTGTGACTCCTTAATCTTGGTACAGTCCCCAATGTTTAGTATCATATAATGCTACAACTGCCTTGTGTTTGTATCTCAAAACTTCATTGCTCGTTTGCTTGATTATTATTCTATCCTACTAAATATGTTCATGCAATTCAATTCTCTGATTAAAATGAATGTAATGCTACACATGCATTCAAGATGTTGTCCGATAACCAAAAATTGTTTTCTAGAGAAAGCAAACTTCATTAATTAGCATTTTGTTTTCAAGACATTTATAACCAATTCATTCCCTGTGCAGCAGTTAATATATATTTTTCAATTCAACGTATGTAACACATTTTCAGTCAGGGATAACAAAACTAAACTTGATCACCTTGCAGGATCTCTGCAACAGTCTCTCCCAATTCTTCAGCTACAAAATCAGTGCTATTTGCAGCAACTTCAAACAGACTTGACATACCTAGCCAAACACCTTCTGACCTTAACCAAAAAATGTATGCTAACCACATTGCCTGTCATTACCCCGGGATAAACTGCTGACACAATTAGGTCCATCCACTCAGGTGACCCATTAGACCCCTACCCCCACCACGCTTACCATAGAGAACTGCAACCCCATCATCACCATGCTCACACAGATTCTGCATGCCTGTGCCTCTTTCACAACCTTCCCAGATGCATGGAAACATGCAACTGCCCTTCCGTTGCTGCAGAGAAAACCTCTGTGGGCCCTTAAACATTCACCAGCTGCAGACTGATCTCCCTGCCATCATTCTGGGTCAAGGTCTTAGAGAATATCATTAACAGATGCTTCACCAAATACCTCAATGACCACCACCTGCTTGACACTACTCAGTCTGTTTTCAGACCAAACCACATTTCAGGAACTGCCCTCATCACTGCCATGGATGACATCTGCATGACTCTGGGTCGATGGATGGCATCTACATGACTTTGGACAGAAAGGACACGGCGATCCTCATCCTCTTGGACCTCTCCACAGTGTTTGACACAGTCTCCAATGCCATCCGCATCCAATGCCTATATGGCATCAAAATCCAAGTTCATATCCTTTTACAGATCTGCTTCTTCATAATTAGAAGAACTAAGTAAATAAGCCTGGCACCCCACACCTCGATTGTGACTTCATCTGCGGAGTTCTGAGAAGATCTTCCATGAGTTCAACCATCTTCTACTTGTATATGATCGGTATATGATAAGTCTAGCCAGCATTAAAACATAAGCTTCCTCTCCTATGCTGAAGAAACACAGTTTATTCTCTCCCTCATGGAAAAGACACCCAGGGCCCAGATCAAGTTGAATGCCTGCATGACTGAAATCACTCATTGGATAAAGATCAACTGTATGAAGCTGAACAAAGAAAACACTGAAATTGTGATCTCCACCTGATGGCAAATAGAGTGAAGATCGGCAATCACTCCCATTAGCCACGCCAAGAACCTCAGGATAGTCAGCGACAGCAAACTTAACAGGACCACCCAAATCAGCGCTACCATGCCTCATGCTTCCATACCCTAAAGATGCTAAGAATGATTTACAAATTGCTCCCAATCAGCACATGGAAACCGTCACACACACCCTTATCACAAGCAAGCTGCACTAATTGAACACCTTCTATTCTGGGATAAAAAAACTTACCAGAAGGCTGCATACCATTCAGAACTTGGCAGCCAGAATCACTCTCAATCTCCCATGCTGCACTCACATTATACCACACCTAAAGGAGCTTAACTGGCTCCTCATACACAGACAAGCACAATTCAAGCTCCTCATCCACACTTCCAAGGCGCTACAACACATTGTCTCATCATACGTCAACAATCACATCTGCTTTCACAAACCTTCCAGACACCTACGCTCTTCCAGACTCCAACTTGCACATATCCCAATCATACAGATAACCAGTTCTGGTGGTTAAGCCTTCACCTACATCACTCCTATAGTGTGGAATGAGCCCCTGCCTCACTTCTTGAATTCAACATAAGGATACCATCCTAGCTGATAGTGTGTTCACCAAATCTGCATAACATAACATAACATAACAAACGCCATAATCAGCAAAAAGTGATAATATGTATTTTCATATTAAATAATTTTAATATGAACAATAGATTCAGCCAAATAGGCCACAACATCATTTAAAACAGGTTAAACAATTACAGGGTTAAATGCAACTGTAACAAAAGCCTTTTTATATGGCACACCTGTCACTGCATTCTCCAGATGGCCTACACTGGACGTTTGTGTTTGCTTCAAGATGTAGGGCCTTCACTGCTGTTAATAGGGATTGACCAATTTCTTGCTGATGTAATCTGTTGATCAGGTCAAATGGTTACTTTAAATCTATAAATGTCAGGAAGCGTTATGTGTATGTATTTTGCCAGATCAGGAAAAACCAAGTTGTTTAGTCAACAGATCCTCTTCCCTACCTAAAACCAGCTTGAACATCAGCTAGGGAGCTATCCAAATTAGTGCAGCCCTGAAATTGATTAGGAAGGACCTGACCACCTATTTTGCCTCATTAGTTAGCAGGGAAATCAGCCTGTAATGGCATTTTTTACGCAATTAAAAACTGAAAGCTGCTCACCAAGATGGAGGTATGGAATTAGATGCCAGCACTGGTGTCCCTTGTTAAAACCTGCACCTATGCATTGGGTTCTGAGTGATACATGTCCACAGGGACAAAACATAGGCCTGGGTATTTATTCACTTTCTGTAAATTGTAGCCATATCCACCTAAAAAAATAATAGACAGGTAAATATTAGAGTTAGAATTCCCATCCTGGCACACTATATTAATGGAGTCATCAAGCTGACCTACTATATGAACTCCAACATGAAGCTTTTTACAAAGACAAACACACTGTAGGAGATCCACCTTTTCTGCTTGTTCACCCCAGACTTTTCATCTTTAGTGGACCCCATATGTTTGCTGGCTTTAGACCTCTGTGCACTTCACCCCTACTAACCAATAGTAGAGTGGCTCTGCTTCCCCTTTAGACGTGGTCAAATTGGAATACATCAACTGATATATTTAACTTACTTATAAGTCACTAGTATTTGGTACAAGGTGTATTTAGGGCCTGGAAGTTAAATGCCACTAGTAGACAGCAGCACTTATTGGGTCATCCACTACAGTGGTAGTGCAAACATGGCTTCATCCCTACCCTGTGTAGCCTGACTGTAGCAATGTAAAAACCTATCAAAATAAACCCAATTGACACAAATAAAATCTCCCTTTTAAATATTAATAAGTCACCCCTAAATAGGCATTGTAGCCTATAAGGCATGCTGCATAGTATTTAAGAATAGGGCATGTAGAAATGTTATGTCCTTACAGTGAATAGCCCCAAAACCTATTTTTCACTATGGCAGGCTTAGCAGCTCTAGGTAGAAAACCAGAGTACATATTCAAAATTCTGATACTGTAGCCAACGAATGAGACTACCCACAAAAATAATGAAACAACAATATGCAATATGCAATTTCTATTAATGTTTCAGATTCCCTTGCCTGTACTTGGCCTGAAGAAGTTGTGAATGAGGTGTGAAAATCCTCCCAGGAGGTACACAGTTGGTCACTATGATTGACAAGTCAACCTGAATTGACTGGGATGAATTTTTTAAGCTCAGCACAAAGGTTTGGGCTGTGAGTATCCTTTTTGACATTACAGTATCAAATCCTGCTTGACAGGTCTGCTGGAGTCACACATAACTATTTGGGAGCACTTGGAAGGAGAGAAACAGGAGACCGGAACAATTCTTGTGGATCCTTTTTATGGTTGATCAAGAATCCTTCTTTTGTCCTACTAGACGTCTGTCTCTGGATTTTACATATACCTGTTACTGTACTTGAAAGGAAGGGATGGAACTTCTAAGGCTATTCTTGTGTATCCACTGTCTGTTTGCTGAAGAATCCTGCTTTTGTCCAAACAGGCTTCTGGCTCTCGGTTTATTGTATTTATAGTGGAAGCCCCAAACAGGATTTTCGTGTTAGATCCCAAACTGGATTTTAGTGTTAGATGTTTGAGGACACTAGAATTACCACTTTACACCCCTCCCTTATACCCCCAGCCCATAGAGCCCAAGGTCAGTGCGTATGAAGAATTCCACCATCTTGAAAATGCCCAAAGTAGGCTGGGGTGGCCTGGGGACTTTTACCTCATTTTTAGGGTGTGCACAGAAACCATTCTACCCACAAGCTAGTGCTAGACATGAAAGTGGCACTTACAGTTGGCCACTTCAGAATATTGCTGGACCTAACAATGAACAACAGAGGACCGGACCTGATGTCTATGAACTGAGAGGAGCCTAGAAGGTCTGGGCATGCCCCCTCTTATGTCTAGGGCAAAGAAGTGGACTGCAAGGTAGATAAAAATTACCTTCTGTTCAAGCTACATGGAAACATGTGCACAAGTGACATGTGCACTGACAAGTTTATGGTACTCGGGGATCTCAATCTTCATCTTGATAACCCCTCAGATCACGCCAGTAAGAATTTTGGCCAGGCACTGAAAGCCCTCCAACTCACCCAAATTGTTAGAGGCCATACCCATCAACAGGGTCATCTGCTGGACCCCATATTTGTCAACTGGGGGGAAGCGGAAGCTATGACCCCAATTCCCGTCCCATGGTCGGACCACTATTTGGTCCCTTTTTCAATTCGAATCCCGGGAAGCAGACCCCCACAGCCACCAGTTATGTACCACCTCAAACGGAAATGGGCTACATTCTCTCAGTCCAAATTTTGTGCAGAATTAACAAAAGGAGGAAGCCCAGGAGGGAAGGATGCTGACACAGCCAATGCTAACCTCTGCACACGCATTAATCAGGCACTAGACTGCACAGCCCCTTTGCTAAAAACCAAATCTGGGGATTCGGATTCCGCCCCCGTCACTCTACAGAGTCCGCACTGCTTACTGCAGTTGAGACCCTACGTCAGGGGGTAGATGAGGGACACACCATGGCCCTCATCCTATTGGACCTGAGTGCAGCGTTCGACACTGTGGCGCACGACAACTTGCTACAGTGTCTGAACAACGGAGGTATATCCAAAGCTGCACTCCGATGGTTACAATCCTTCCTGACAGGGAGAAGCTTCCAGGTTCGCCAGGGCGACCACTACTCGAGAGACATAGGTTTGGGTCAGGGCGTCCCCCAGGGTTCGTCCTTGAGCCCGACCTTGTTTAATCTCTATGTCTCTCCAGTGGCTTCAATTGCCGTGAGTCACGGATTGAGCATCGTGTCTTACGCCGACGACACACAGCTGGCTATCTCCCTATCGCGTTCACCCGGTCTTGCGATGGACAGTTTCAGGAACTGCATGCAAGAACTTGCAGCCTGGATGTCCACCAACTGCCTCAAGTTAAACGGCAACAAGACCGAGGTGCTCATTGTGGGGGGGAACCCATCTGTCTGGTCGTCGGCGTGGTGGCCTCCATGTCTGGATGAAGCTCCCATACCCCGCCAGGGAGTAAAAAACCTAGGCGTATGGCTCGATGCTGACCTATCTTTTGGACCCCAAATAGACCGAGTTGCAGGCGTCTGTTTTGGTGTCCTAAAAACCATAAGGAAGGTTCTTGACCTCCTTCCTATGTCAGCACGGAAAACACTGGTACACGCCCTTGTGACTTCACGCCTAGACTATGGCAACCTACTTTACCTAGGTACCACCTGCAAAGCCATGAATCGCCTCCAGGTAATTCAGAACGCGGCAGCCCGTCTCATCCTAAAAATCCCTAAACGATCAGATACTAAAGCCGCTCTCAAAACCCTCCACTGGTTGCCAGTAAAAAGCAGAGTGGAATTCAAAGCCCTCTGTACATGCCACCGCATCCTGGCTAAGAAATCTCCTATTCCACTCCAGAACTTAGTGACAAGGTATACACCTGCACGCGAGCTGCGCTCCTCATATGAGGGCCTACTTAAGGTTCCTAGGGTTAAAAGAGCCCGTATGGGCGGACGTTCCTTCCGCTATCTGGCAGCGAAAAGCTGGAATTCCCTCCCTCTCCATCTCCGTCTGGATCCATCCGAATCCAGCTTCCGCAAGAACCTAAAAACACACCTGTTCTCCAGATAACGGATCACTAGTCTCCACCTCGCTCAGAGTTCTTCAGTTGCAGCGCGGGGACACGCTTTGGCGTAACCAAGCGCTTTATAAGCTTCCCTTAATAATAATAAACAACAAGCTACAAAATGCCTTTCATACAACTTCCCGGCTGACCAGTGGCAACTGGTTGTAAACTTCACCCTGCTGTTGGCCTCTGCCTGATCTACTGTGAGTCTATAATTGTCTCTTCCGATGTCCTGAGGGGCTTTAGAAATGTACTCCTGCGGTGGATTGGGACTTAAAGGACTACATTTGAAGGTTAAATCTTTAACCAGGAAGAACATTGTTGGTGTATCAGAACTGTGCACCATCACATCCAGCCTCAAATTGCATCTAGATCTCATTCGACCTCAACCATTAATTATCATTGGCACTTTGTGCTTTGTGCTTCTTGGCTACTGAAAAGTTCAAATAGATTTTTGATAATTTTGGTGTAATTTGGTTGTTTGAATGTACTTTATTGTTCTAATTTAGTTTGGGATTTTTATTGATTTGCACTTTGATTTTATTATTGCTTTGATATACACAATGCAGTAAGCCAGTCTGCTCTCTGTCATAGATACCTTGGAGATAATCTCCAGTTAATATGGTGACTTTGAGGATGTGTCCTGAGAGGGGTTGTAATTATTACTTGAGATGGGTAGTTATCCCCCCTTATGCAATAATCCAATTTCTTACACCACTACATTTATCTCCCACAGTAACTACACAATACAAGCTCCTTATAAGCTTTGTTGAACTACAAGCTTTTTTCTGTTTGACAGATTCTTATAATTTGTCCTAGTTCCTTGAAAATACAATTTGTTGCTAGTAGGTAATGGCCCCTTATCAGGGCAAGTGAAACCTTGTGTTTCTTTTCCCAACTTCCTTTATGAAGCCATTCATGACTATTGCTAGTTTTTTTTCCTTATTCAACCAAAATACTGAGATGCCTGCATTCACTTTCCCAGATAGATCTAGAACTGTCCCAACTGCACCTTCATTTACTTAAAGGATAGAATTTAGGGGGTCAGCTAAATTATCCATTGAAAGTCGAAACTGCCTATAAAGCTTATACAATTTCCATTTCAACACTATTCTGTTGCTTGTTGGAAGAATTTCTAGGGGACAGCGATTTACATCTGAAAATGAATAATGTGGAGCCAAAGAAGACATCAGTGGATATTGAACAATTTCTATATATAATATCACCTGCATGAAAGAGACTTGCTACCAAGCCTCAGTGTTAACATATATCAATTAGGCTCCTCCTATGCCCAGACCTGAAAAATTGCCAAGTGAGGCTATTTGAAGTGGAATCATTTTTAAGTTCAGTAACAAAGATGTGATTCTTTCCCACTGTTAAAACCTTTTCCTCATTGCGAAATCATACTGGAATATCCTATCCCATATTGTCTTCAATGGCCACGTTTTCCAAAGACCCTTTAGGTGGTTGAGTTTTAAAATCACCACACATCAATAATCTTTTATCTTCAAGAATATTTGCAGTGATGGGGTAAGGGAGGATGCCGGAGATCATGGCAAAATCGGGCTAGAGCTCCCGTGGGAACTTCAGGTCTGCAGATCTGATAACCAGAGGGTGGACAGGTACCAAGAGGCCCCCACACACCCTGTAAGGCCATGGGGTGGAATGGGACAACACCCTTGGCACCTCTGATTGTTGGCAGCTACAGTACTGGTCTTTGCCCCAAATTAGACACTGTCTACACACCCTTGGTGCTACAGGACCTTTGCTCAATCTGTTCACTCTTGTCTAGAACGACTTGACATGGGATGACTGTGTCCCCACCGGGTTCCATGAAACAGACTTCCACATGTCACGGTGACCCAAAACCTGTAGACAATTGCCCTTCTCTGAGGTAGTGGCTGGAAAGGCAAAATGTTGCATGATGAAATCACCTAAGGGGGATTTGGCGGCGACTTCGGAATTGATGCGAGCGGTGTCAGACTCTACCCTGGTAACACTACTAAACGAACTGGTGGATATTTAGATGACAGGAATATTTGGAGGACTGTACAAATTTCCGAGTTTTCCAGAAGGGAAGGATAATGTGAAAATTGATCCATTCTTGACCCAATTTCCTTCTCAGTACATTACTACTCATGGCAAAGATGAAGCATGAGGGTGGGTGTCTCTGCATGGTGGGGGTTATGGTGGCATCTTGAAGATTGAATTTAAATGTTAGGCTTTGGGCATTCTCACGTGCTGATATGGGGACTGGAGGGAAGAATTATCCAGTTGGGAACCTGCAGGGGGTTGGACTATCCTCAGAGAGGCTCTATGAAGCAAATTAGACTTTGTCTGGACTCTTGGCATATATATTTGCACTGCCTCCATATTTCCTGCAACAGGGGTGATTGTTGTTGTGGGGGGTAGGGAGGAGATAGGATAGTGTGAAGATTTATATTACTGTTAATATTGCTTGTTTTTCACAGAGGGAAGGGCAACAAGCAGGTCTCGGGGAGATGGGTGACTCTCTTGGGATCCTGTTCTTTTGTGAGTTCCCATACACTTTGCAGTTCAGTGTTTGAATGCCAAGCATTGAAGTGGCCGAGGGCTGATACGCCATTGGTAGGGATGCCAGCGTCATTACCAACACTAAAGTTGGTTAGTTTAGCATTGGGGGGTGCAGTTGACTAACTGGGACCCTAACTGCCCTTTCTTTGTTGTGGGGTTTGGCAACCTTGGTAAGGGGAGTTTCCCCAAAGGGAGGCACTCCTTCAGAGCCGCCTGCCCCTCTTTGGCCTTGAAATGCCGGTCTCACTGTTGGAATTTAGCAATTTATGTACTTTCATAGACTTGTTCTGCGTTATGTTAGGTTAGCATTTATAAGGCTGTGTTAGTAGCAGCCGCAACACCTAATGTACCCCACTGAGTTATATTGCTTATAATACAAGCTTAAGCTAGCGTTTGCGGCTCCATTTTGTAGTTTGTAGGCTATGTTACACTGTGACTGGATTAAGCTCCAATTAGCTGTTCAAGGTTGGATTCCGACTTACTAATGAATAGGCCATTCTTCCTCTGCATGCCTATCCTACTCTGTAGCCCTGCTCCCACGTTAGGAGGAACCGAGTCCTAGGAAGGCAATCTTGAGATAGTGATAGCGTGTACTCATCTCGCAGGTGGTAGCCCATCCTTCTGTGCCTTCTTTGTTCATGTGCGGCTCAAGCTGGTACCTGTCCACTGGGGGCATGGTTGGGATCGTCAGAATAATGATTATGCGTTACCAAGTGTTGGGGAGCCAGCCCCCTCGACAGCCATCTCTGGGTGCTGGTCAGATTGGACTCCGCTGCAGTGTATTTTTCTAATAAACGATTGTTTGTATTCTCTACTGTCTGACCGACTATTCACTTGTTTGGAAGGCTATGAGGTGGTCATAAGAGACCCGTATGCCCCTAATCGGTTGATTTCCTTCATCACCTCATCTCACTGCTCCTCCCTAATGATACCTTCTCAGCTGCCTACCATTACAGTGCAACACTGAGATGCTAGGCCTCACAAAACCACTCACGCTGTTAACCCTTAATTTAAACTGCCTCATGCAATTCATAAATAGGAGAATATTACTCTCCTTCCTAGCTCATGGCAACCAGAAACTATATTGATTCATGAAACTCACCTGACTTTGCATGAGTGTGACAATCAGAGGAGGGATTGGATCAGGGCCGAACTTGGAACCAACACCGGCCCTGGCAAAGTGCTCAGACACCCTCCAGGGGGTTGGGGGTGTGGCCGAGGCTGTAACAAAATCGGCCCCCCAGGGGCCCAAAGCCAGCCCCCAACCCTGATGGTCCACCGGGGAAATGCCCGGTGCCCGCTATGGCAAGTCCGGCCCTGGATTGGGTGTGCTCAGTATTCTATGCCTACCCAGTTGCTCTAAACCCCATATCTAAGACTACACCACTGAGTCATAGAACCGAAGGAGTGGTGTTACTCAATTATAAATGCCCCCATACAGATTACATAACAAATGCATAGATGAAGAGGCACAATATGTCTTTGTAAAGCTTCAGATTCAGGATACGTAATTGATTATGGGTTTTTTTCTAATTAACTAGACTGCTATTATCTTTTGGCAAGACAAAAGTGGTGATTGAAGGTGGATGTAACACAGTGATGGATCCAGTTCTTGACAGTGCTTGTGAACCAGATGTTAAACATGACAGTGAGGGCCAATGACACTTGATCTTGGATTTTGCTCTGGTCATTTTGTGGTGATTGTTGTATTTGAGGGACCATGTTTACACTTTCACCTCCTGCATCAATTGGACATTTACCGCACTGATGATTTAATTGCATCAGTGAAAGTACTCCGTTTGATGGAAGCGGCGTGTATTGCGTATGGTGGCACTTAAGATCAATCTCGATACAGCCTGTCCCCCTTTGGGGCTAAGGTGTATGAACACAGCCATGTAAAAGGAGCCGAGGGACAAATGGTTACAGGGGGGCAAGCATTAGGAGAGATCTGATGCTTGAATCTTAATCAGCGATAGCTAAGAAGTGGGTGAACCATGACAGATGCTCCTTGGAAAGGTAGGTCAAAACCCTTATGTCAAAAAATACATGTTATCCCAAGCCAGGCTATCTTAAAGTACTCACAATGGCTAAATATGGCTTAGATGGGTTGTATACTAGACAGGCTGAAAAGGCTCTCTTCCTACAATGAAACAGTCATCACAAAAGGGGGAAAAGGAGGAATGCCTTTTGAATTTGAAGATGAAGTGAATGGAAGCAAATTGCCCTATCCGTGAAATCCGCAACCACAATGCAGATCTACTGACACACCCTTGTGAGATCCTGCAAGAAATGAAATACTTCTATTCTGTGCTCTACAGGTAGGAACCTCCTGCAAATATGACTGCAGAAGATGGATTTTTCAATGTACTGCCCCTTTCAAGACTTATGGCAGAACAAACTACCCTCTTAGGTGCCAACATCATAGAGAACAAAGTGCCCCATGCCATAGATTACATGAAAACAGGGAACAAGCTCAGGGAAAATAGCTATTGGGCTGAATATTTCAAGATAGCCAAACATCTAGTTGCTCCCATTCTATGTGGGGTCTTCCAAGAAGCGGTTGCCTCAAGTATACTTTGTGACGAGTTTACAAGGACATAGCCAGTCCAAATTCCTAAACCAGATAGAGACCTCCTGGATAGTGCCAACTACAGGTCATCTCCTTGATTAATGCAGACTCAAACATTTGGACCGGATGGCTGAAAAGATGTATTACCACCTTAGTTCACCCTAATCAATTGGGATTTGTCCGGAGTGAGCCTCGAACAATCATCTCAGGCTCATGTGACATATTCACTGGCAGGTGCAGACAATGGTGATAAGAAGGTATGTGTTGGACCTAGCCCTCTCTACAGGGTCACTGCCAAACATTTTTCCTTTGTCCCCCCACTTTTTGCTGAATTTGTTTTTGTTGGCTTTAGGACACTGTGCAATTTACCATTGCTAACTAGTGTGACGGTGCTTGTGCTCACTCCTCTAAAACATGGTTACATTGGCTCATGCCCAATTCACATATTTAATTTACTTATAAGTCCCTTCTAGAGTGCTATACCATATACTCAGTCTTTAAATTAAATGTGACCAGTGGGCCTGCAGGACTTATTGTGGCACCCACTTGAGTATCACATTAAAACATTTTCTAGGCCTGCCACTGCAGCGTGAATGCAGTTTTAAACTAAGGCAGAGGGTAAGTGCTGACCGGGCCTAATCCACATCTTGCATCCGAACTGCCCTCCTTTGCAGTTGGCCATATTATCCGTCTTTTACCTGGTCTCTGCCATTGGTTCTTTGATGTTTTAGGGGCTTGTTTTTACTTAAAGCTTTCCAAATTCATTACTCTGTTTATACTGATTGGATCTTTGTCGTTTTGGTGTCAAATAATTTATAGAAATGTACCTTATTTTTCTAAACTGGATTGGGATTTTGTTTGTTTTGTGTTTTCACTTTATTGCTCTTTGTGTGCTGCATAAATACTTTACACATTGCCTCTAAGTTAAGTCTGATTGCTTTTTGTGCCAAGCTACCCAGGGGAAGCACAGATTAATTTAGTGAATTTTGTGGTTCACCCTGCAAGGGACAGTGGCTGTCGCTTGACCAGGGCTCATAGCCTAGTCAACCAACTACCCAATTTCTCACATTCGTGGTTAGCTGTGAGATCACAGCTTGTGCAGAACCATGCAATGATTTGTGTAACACAAATTCCAGGTAAATAATTTGACACCGGAGCTGATTTTCTTTACAATTGTCCTTGATTGGTCATATTTTTTCCTTTTTCCAAATTTGATTCCTGCTTCACATTTTTTGTGCCTGTGACTCATGCCTTCCAAGATGGAATTGGATATCAATTTTGTTGAGAGCTTTAGCATGGCTGAGATGAGGTAGTCGTGCAGGGAGAAGAGACTGGAACTCCCTAAAGATTATCCGAAGTTTGAGTACCAGATAGCTCCTACAGCCTGGGGGGAGGTCCACATAATGCAAGATACAGCACAGGAAGATGATGATGAGTAGTATGCCCTGGATGAGTAGGAGGAAATAGAGACTGAGGAGGACTGCTTTGCAATTGCTCCAGGGCTGGAGAGAGAGGAACTTCTGCGTACATTGGTCCCAGAACCAGAGGAGAGTGAGAGAACCCACAGGAGTGAGGTCTCCTACTGGGCCTAGCACAGAAAGCAGTGTGTGTGCCCCAGTCCTGCCATAGGGACCAAGTGGACAGGAGAGCTGAAGGGGATTATAATCTGCAGCTGGCCCAGCTGGAACTGGCTGCCAAAGCAGCAGGCGTGAAAGCAGACAGTCCTTAGCCTGAAGGAGAATCAACTACCTCTGAAAGAAAATAAACATTTGTGGGCTCATAAACTGAGACTAAGAGAGCTGGACCTAAGGCTGAAATAAACCTCAGAATACAGAAAACCTCAGAAAACAGAAATTGTTACAGCATTACCCCAGTGTTCACTGGAGAGCTGGGGGTCACATACACCAGAGCTGATGACAAATTACGTGGCAGGAGATTACATACTCAATGGTTTTCTGCATATGAGGTAGACCTGAGGATACACAATGTCTCTGAGGAGTACTGAGGGTGGCTTATGAAAACACATGTCCACAGTGATGAGGGACACACTCCTCACACTGAAGGTGGGTGACCAGACAAAGTATGCTCCCATGAAGCATAGATGTGTGGCACCGCGGCCAGGGCGACTGACTCCGGAATCTGGGGATCACGGTTCGATCCCCAGCGCTGGCGGCAGATTAGCCCAGCACCATGTGACTCTGGGCAATAGCTTGCTTAATCTTCCCAACGGCCCCCAGCGCCTACAGACCCTTACGGGTGAGTGTTTGCGCTTTACAAAATGCGGATCATTATGAAAGCCCTACCTGTAAATTTTGACTGACCCCTGAGAGTTATTGTCAGAGGTTCAAGGACAGTCAAAAATCCCCAAGCCAGTACTGGGGGGATTTCGCGGACTACATTTCCAGGACACTGGAGGCTTGGGAGAAGGGTAGTGAGGTAAATACTTTTGAAGGGTAGTGCAAATTAGTGTCAAAGAGCATATGCTCAATCATTGTTTTCCAGAGCTATGCCAACACCTACTTGACTGCAAGCTTACTGTCCCTCAGGAGCTTGAAAAGGAAGCAGACTTCTGGGTGAATTCCAGAGTGTCTGAGAAGGTACCTGGGAGTGATCCTAAGGAGGGTGGTTTGGGTCCCCCAACCGAGTGAGGGGGTGCTTTGATTGCTCCCAGTTGGGGCACAAGCAAGGGGACCTGGTCTGTACCAAAAACCCATCCATTGGTGGGAGCCTCACAGGAGAGGCACATGTGGCCTTAGGGGGAGGTAGTCCACAGAGGCAGGTAGCAGAAAATGCTCTAGTCTCCCTTAATTGGGAGATAGACTCAGAGAGTAGGTTGGTGATATCTGAATGTGAGGGTCCTCATCTCCATCAGGTCAAAATGAAAATGGCCCCAGTCACTGCTCTGAGGGACCCTGGGGCCAGTCGGATCATAGCTGTGGAAAGGCTGTTTTGCCCAGAGCAGTACACCGGTCAGGTGTGCACGATAGGCCAGGCCCGGGAAAGGTCCTTGTCTGCCTGATGACCATGGTATCCCTGGAGTAGGGTGGTTAGGTGACCCAGTGGAGGGTCATGGTTAGTCTCTGGATGCCCATAGACTGCCTTCTAGTGACTGAGTTGCCACCAGTGTCAGGGGAGCTGATCGGGGCCGCTACTCAGGGTGCTCTGAAAGCTCAGACATCTGGATGTACCACTCCCAAATTGAGGATTCAGAAGTCAAGATGGAGGAGCAGAGGGAGGAAGGACTTACCCCTGACTCCTGTTCAGCCTCAGGATACAGATCCTGGGCTGAGTGACCAGTCTCAGTCCACCACCCCTGGACTGGGAGTAAGAGATTGAAAAAAGTGTGCCTAACACTTGGGGCTGTTACCCCCTATTCTGAGAAACCACTGATGAGAGAGGCCTCCGAATGGCCTGGGGCCTTCTTGGTGACACTGACAGCTGTCTGTGCCCTCTGTTGGTTGTTGTCCTTATGGGCAGAATTTACCTTGGGGCAGAAGTCTTATCCAAGGGGTGGAATGGGTGAGATCACTTTGTTGGCCATTGTGGTACTGTCTGCCTTCTGGGATAAATCTGTTTTCAAGTAGAGGTTAGGTGCTGCACAGATTGGGTCGACAGGTAAGAAAAAGGGTTCTCCATGTGTCAGTTCAGTGGCTTTGGAGAATGTAGACAGAGGGATCCAACCGAATTCAGGAGCATGTAGAACTAACAAGGGCCTCTGCAGTAGAGGGTCATTGTCTACATTCTGTCACCTAAGTAGGGAAGTCCATCCAGGTATTGATTAGTCTCCCATAGCTTTAGGCTACAGGGGTGTCATGATAAACCTGGCTTACTCTGAAGTCACCCCCAAACATTTTTATTTTTTCCCTTCACTTTTTGCTGAATTCATTTTTGTTAGATTTAGAACTCTGTGTACTTTACCACTGCTAACCAGTGCTTGTGCTCTCTCCCCTAAAACATGCTCAAATTGACTTATACTTAATTGACATTTATAATTTACTTATAAGTACCTTGTAGAGTGGTATACCATATACCCAGAGACTGTAAGTTAAATGCTACCAGTGGGCCTGTAACACCAGTTGTGCCACCCACTTAAGTAGCACTTTAAATCATGCCCCAAGCCTGTCGCTGCAACCTGAATGCCATTTTAAAGTGCTGTATCAACTTGACATTAAACCCACTTGCCAAGCCTTAAAAGTCCCATCTATGCCATATATGTAGCCCCCAAGGTAGGCCCTAGGTAGCCTTTAGAAAAGGGTGCTGTGTAATTAAAAGGTTGGACATGTACTGTTAAGAAATTACATGTCCTGGTAGTGAAATCCACCTGAATTCATGTATCACTAGTACCAGGCCTATCCCTCCCTTAGGATAACATTGGCATTCCTTATTACATTTAATAAGTGGTAATTTCCAATTGGGATCAGGTAGCTATTAATGTTTGGTGTCTATTTAAGTGTGATTATAAATCCTCTTTTAAGGTAAAGTTTGGATGTTTCAATTACAATTTTAGAAAGCTAGCATTTTACCCTCTCTTAGCCTTTTGTGCTTGGAGCCTGGCCTGTGGTATAAAAAGGGGACTTCAGATACCAACTCTGCAATATACTTCTGGACCTGTGGATACTCTGCCAGGAAGAAGGTCTGCTGTGCTGCTGGGAGGACTACCACTCTACTGGATTGCTGTTCTGAAGGACTACTGCCCTGCTGTGTTGCCGATCCCGGATGTCCGGGTTCTTTGCTGCCTTCTTCCTCGTACTAGACCTTTAACTGTCCCGGGACCGCCAGAGTGATTCAGAAGGGATGGTTTACTGGACTTCTGTCCCAAAGACACAAAAGGCTTCATCCATCTTGAACCCTCACTTGGATCTAGCTTGAGTAAGTCCTGACCCTCCAAATAGTGTCCCTCCAGTCCTGGACCCTTGGAAGCATTGCTAAAGTTGCACAGATTGCCAAAATCCCAAAATGGTGTCCTACAAAATATTTGACTAAAAACTGCTATGAGAATCAGGAGGAGACCGAGACCAGCCTGCTTACCCATCCCACTGATGTGCATTGCTGGTTGGATTGACTTTGCACCTTCTCCCGCTACATTTCTTTCCGCAGCAAAAATTCCTTTTCAGTCGTCCTTTGCCAAAAGGGTATTTGGCCTTGTGGAACTGTTGTTGGCTGCAACCCTCTGCCTCGTCCTGCTCGAGATTTTTTACTTCCATTTCAGAGACTAAGTCCGAACATAGAAATCTTCACCACAGCCTCAACCTGCTGGAGATTTTTGACTTCCATTTCAGAGACTAGGTCTGAACACTGAAATCTTCACCACGGCTTCAGCCCAAGGCTATCCAAAATGACACTCCCCTCGTGGGCATTTCCTGCAGCCTTGCCGTGCTGAACATTACCTTCTCAGAACATTTGTCTAATACATTTTACGAGCTCTGAAAGTAATCCTCTTCTTGTGTCCAAACTGTGCTCCATCACAGTTAGCCATATTTTTATAAATTAACCTGGTCTCGTGGGACTAGATGTGCACTGTTGGTGCATGATCTTTTAGGTGCTAGTTTTTACTATATACTTTAAAGATGCATAACCATGGTTCTACTTATTGTCAAATAATGTATTGAAATTTACTTTATATTTCTAAAATTGGTTTGGGGTTTTTCTTCTTTTGTTTTTTCACTTTATTACGGTTTGTGTGCTGCATACATACTTTACACATTGCTTCTAAGTTAAGTCTGATTGCTTTTCGTGCCAAGCTTTCCAGGGATAACCACAGGTTAATTTTGTGACTTTTTGTAATTCACCCTGCAAGGGATTGTGTCTGTTGCTTGACCAGGACTCACATCCCAGTCAACCAACATTCCAATTTCTAACAGAACCCCCTTCTTTGGATGTTGAAAAGGCGCTTGAAGAGAAGAGTTGGGGTACCTTCTCTGCAGCATGGTATGGATGAGATTTAGCCAAACGTTCTTGACATGAGAGCGGAGTCTGTACCGGACCATGGAAATGGTGATTACCTCGGAGGGCTTTACTTTGTCCAAATTTTCGGTGGAGTGTGGACCACACATAGATGCCTGCTATTCACCCTTCTGTTCCTTTTTGCCTTGAACTGTTGAATGTGGCTATAAAAGAAGGTAAAGGAATGAATTTATATGTACCTCAGTGTGTGACCATAAGGCCTTCATCTCTGGTAATGGCATTCTTGTATTACTGTCCCAAACTCAATATACAGAGAGGCTAATGATGCTAATAGAACATTTCCTAAGTATATCAGGGTATCACATTAAATGGACTAAATGTAAAGTCCCCCACATGAACTACAGTACCTAATTCCCGTGGGAATCTCCCCTTTAAGTGTAAACATCAACACTTTAAAGATCTGGGCGTTTTGTTCAAAAGAGGTGTAGAACATATGATTCAGGAAAATCTCACCCATCTACAGGACAAAACGACGGTTAACTTTAAAAAATGGGGATGTTTCAATCTGTCCTTTTGAATGAAGGGGCTGGTAGTGAAAATAGCTGTTGCCACAAGTTTTAAATATATTTTTGTAATACTGCCTTTACTGGCCCCAAGAACTCTTTTAAGTCAAATAGACAAACATTCTACAAACTTTATGCCAATTTCAAAGTGGGGTGACATAAATGCCAAATGTGGAGAGTTATTGACTTGTGCATCAGTTGGCTCACTCTGTCTATATGATTAAAAAGTTCAGGGAATCACCTCTATGGATTCCACTGGAACACTATTGCTAAGGGCAGAGGCAGAATTGGTGATGTATCACACTGGATCACAGAAGGGGACAAACGTTGGATACACAGGGGCGATCCCTTGAGGCATAATTGAGCTGAAAGGTGGGTCAACTTGGAAAATATAAAGTGCCTGGCAGATGTTATTAAAGAGGGAGCGATCAAAACTTTTAGTGATCCGCAAAGTGAAGTTGGTCTTCCAAGCATACACAACTGAGGAGCACCTTGCATGCAGTACTGAGGACTCCATATGCAATTTCACCCTCTGAGATAAAAAAAAACATACACCTGGAAAAACTTTGGGTATACCATTTTGGGGCTTTTTACCCTCCTTATTGACTGTCCTTATTCCTCTGGATTGGCGAGGGGGGTAAGATGGTGGTGGGAAAACCGACTTACGACCACAGCTGTGGTTTGAATGAAGCATGGCTGAAGTACAGAAACTTTAAGATTCTACATGGATTGCACTGGACCCCAGTGAAGCTACATTGGGTCAAAATGAGATTGCAATCTTGCTGTTCAAGCTGTGGGAGGGAGGGGACATCTTACATGTCCTTTGGGGATATGAAAATATATCTATTAGAGGGAAATATGGACCATTAATAAAGCCAACATGAGGGAACCCCTGGTGTTTCAAGTGTAAGCAGTACTTTTGCATGATTTCTGAGTGCTTCCCACTCTGACATCCCAATTAAAGTGCTGGCTATCAACAATGTTGGTAATGTTGGTAATGGCAAAAGTGGAAATACTAAGGCTTTGGAAGACTACAAAAGTATCACCGGCAATGGATTGATGGTATGTATGAAGTTGAATGCTATGAAAAGATAATTTATAGACTCAATGGGGCACCAGAGAGCCGGCAAGCAATATGGCTGCACTACAGTGTGGTTCCTGTGGTCCGGGGGCAAAATCCAGAAATATCCTGCCTCATCAAGGGTCATCACAACATTATCCTGCACTCTTATAATGTGGATACCTATGGGGGACTGCTACAGCCAGTTTGGCGAACAATCGTAGTAAAATCTGTGCAAAAACTGACATCTTTCTGCATAGACTGGCACCTTGTAAATGACGATCATTTGAATAACTGAGGTGCGTTGTGCCATGGCTCAATTGCAGTATATGCAGAGGAACAGAATGAAGTGGGGATCTATGCAATTGTGGGGGATGCGGAAAGAAACACCCCCATCAGCCGGTAAGACAAGGTGTCCGAGCGGAATGGTTTGAGATTGTGATTAATTAAGTAAATCTTGCCATGCAAGGGGCTGGGGCACACTGCTCCTAATGGCCGGATAGTGGCTAGAAATTGGAGGCCTATGTGGCTACGGGGGTGTGAACCATTATCCCTGGGGACAGAAGTAGTGGCACCTGCCGTGGATAGACAGACCCAGATTGCAAGAGTGGCAAGCTCAATTGCAGGCTGGGAGGAGCCTTGCACTTCTGGCCGAGCAGGAGTGGCATGGGGGTCTGTAATCTGTGCCTGGCGCCTGACGAACACCAATTAGGCCCAGCAAATTACCAAAGAGGACATGGAAGTCCACATATTAGGTCACGACTGCCCAGTGCTTCTTGCTGGAGTGGAGGTGCTGAGTGAAACTCCCCACAACAGCTGTGGCTCCTATGCTCATTTGCCCATGAAAAAACTTACCTCTGGTGGGATGTATCTCAGCCCGCCCTGAGTGGCCCGAGTCCTTTATGTAGAGAATGGTTATTTTTTACATGCTGAGGAGTGTGACTGTGCACATATGTAAATTGCCAATACTGTAATGGCAGTCACCTTGTGTCAAAACCATCATATTGCAGCCTCATGGTAGAAAACCTAATGTTATGGTCTACTGCTGGAGTGAGGGGCACCATACACATCCCGCTCATTATCCTAGTGATGTTGTATGGTGCGTTCCCAAGAAAATATTTCTCAAGTGTGTCACATCCTGTTGCCCTTAGGAGGCGGTCCATAGTTTGGTGCATGGACACTCTGCCACAACTTGGCACCATGGTAATGATGGTTGGCAAGCAGACTAGTTTGCAATTTGAGGTGCTTAAATACTCGCACAATCCAAGTGGCCACAATGATCAATCTAATGAGGAGGATTCAGCAGTAGAAGGCTCAATTGGTGTCGGGTTCACTACTCCTCGAAGTCGGACCGATGCTAAAAAATGGTCTACCTCTTGATAGCACCGAGTCAGCTTGATATATTAGCACAGATCATTGAAGCAATCAAGCGAGGGAAGGAAAGGGTGGGGATAGCGGGGAAGGAGACCTGGAAGACAGACAAAAAGCGCAATAAGAGAACCATTCAATACAAAATAAATAAAACTAACTCTCTAATGATAATAGGTATTTTAACTACCTATGAAGGAAAATAACATCACAGAACACTGGGTTTCATCTGTAACGATGTGTTCTGACACTTGTGCTCGTAGGTGTTGCTTGATGATAAGAAGTGCTGTAGGGACAAAAACAGACAACAAGAAGGAAGCTGATAATCATCGATATTCTTATAGGTACTACTGGCCCATGTACTGTGCAGTATGAGGCACTAAATGGTATGGCTACCTACCCCATGAAATCCTGAGCCTTGCTTCACAGGGAATGACTTAACTGCTCTAATACAGTTTCCTGTTAGAAGAAATGGAAAAACAAACACAAATCCATGTTATCTGAATGTTCTGATTAGAAGAGTGATATTACCACATAACACTGACTCCTAATGTATCACGGAGAAACACCAGGCATGCTCCTTTATAGATTTTTGTAGCTTTATATTGCGACATGTATATTCCTACAATCCGAAAGGTATTCGGATTTTTTTTTTAGAACAGTTTCAGAAAACGTTTTCTGGAATATCGTAACATAGTTTTTTATCAACCAGAATTCTCAAAATATTGATGCCAAGAATAACATCCTTTTCCCGCATGAGTTTACACACAACTCGTCAACCAAAAAGAATCAAACAAGAGCAATCTCCAAAATGGTGCTTGTGTCCCTTCTACCTGCAAGAGACTACAAACGTGCGTCTCACAAACAGGGAGGAAAAC
This sequence comes from Triturus cristatus, assembly GCF_964204655.1. Classification (NCBI taxonomy): domain Eukaryota; kingdom Metazoa; phylum Chordata; class Amphibia; order Caudata; family Salamandridae; genus Triturus; species Triturus cristatus. The sequence continues at coordinate 847,380,555 of NC_140589.1, forward strand.
GGCACTACAACCATATGCAAAAATGATTTCCCTGAACGGAAATGCCTTCAGGGCGCCTTGCCGAAGGACTCTCCTCCCCCAAGGAGAGAGGGGGAATGCCCAAATGGACTCCGGACTACCAAGAGTCTAAGCACAGCTTAAATAGAATTGTCTGAACTATCTGTGCAACTGCACCTTACCAGCCCCATGCAGCGCGGCTCGGCAGAATCCACACCTCTGGTGCTCTGCTGCAAAATAATCGGCTAGATCGGGGAAGAGGAAGTTCTTTTATCCCATCTTCCGCTCTCCCGCGGCATCAATGTGCCTCTGCTAAGATCCCTGGGACGTGTAGTCTTTTGATCCCATTTCGTGACTGGCGCCCTAACGAAGACATGGCAGTGTTTAACAGTGGACCAGGTAACTGTTCTGACAATTGGTACAGAGAACAGGAAGACCTTATGGGTGGCCAGGCAGCAAAGTTTAACATCAATAGAAAATATAATAGATGGAATGTGCAGCAGAATAGACTACATTACTCATCACTTGGAAAAACAGGATGGTAGACAAAAGGAGGCAGGTGGAAGACACAGTGTCCACTCGTAGTGGTCAACTACTCAATCTGAAAAAGGTGCTCAAACTCATCTCAGCATAAAATGAAGATGTGGAGGCGAGATCTTGTAGGAATAACCTGGCCATATTTCCAGATTTTACAATCGCAGTACACAAAGCTCGTAGAATATATGGGCCCATCCAAAAAAATGCTTGCTGCCATCCTCTATGCAATGTTGCTTCCAGCGCGCTTCCTCTCTTCTTCATGACTGCAACAGGCCACACACTTCACACGCCATAACTCCATCCACAATTCCCTAAAGGGGTCTCCTCCTGCATCCTCCGGACGCTAATCCCCAATTTCTGGGCCGGGCTAAATGCGGTTTGTGTCACCATGCTGTTGACACACAATGATGGCAGCAGCTAGGCACTATCTGTTAGAAGTGATTGTTGCCAATATCAGTTATCTGAGAGGTCTATTGGTCACAACATTCTTTGCATGGGCCAGACAGTTGCATGCTCCTGATAGTTTGTTGACTCCATGCCTAACTATTTGTGTGAAACTGCCTGAGACACTTATTGCTTCCCCCCAGACACCCACATATACATGAGGATGAACCAGCATGTTTCACTGCAAGACCCCTCAAAATACCCCTCAGCCAACACATTGTCATTTGTCTTGCTTTTCTCCTTTCCATCCCTCTTGGCTTACTAAGGGGAATTTTACTTCTTGAAGCTTTATTTTCATTCTGTTCTCTCTCTTCTTGTCACTCATACCCATTTGATCTTTTTTCCTCCTTGCTTACAACAATACCTCTTCCACGCTCCTCTGAGCAGCACTTTGAAATTGGTTTCACGAACACATTAATATGGCTGCTCTTATGTTTCTAAAAGTTATTAAGATTGTTGAAGTGGGACATGTATTCCAGGCATTATTGGTCCACCAGTGTTTGCGGAGGGGCGCAATGGAATTGTTAAAAAGTTAAACTGCGCACGCTGGTGCTTTTCCATAGTTTTACACTGCTACCACCTCACAATTTTCAGCTCTCTCACATGTCCATTCCTGCATACGATTGTGCTTCACTCTGGTGGTGGCTAAAATTACAGTAACCCCAACCAATAACACACATACCTTATGCAATTGCTTAACGTGGAATGTCAGAGGGCTAGGCAACCCAGGAAAGCATAGAAATATATTATCCTACTTATATAGGTACAAAAACAAATTTGCCCTGCTTAACCTTATAAATTCTACAGTTAGAACATTTGCTACTCTTTGCGTCTCCCGCAAGCAATTCATCAATTACTCCACATATGCCAGAGCCACAACTATCTAAATTAGAAAAGGAGTACCTTACATTCCACAGGGTGCATTAAGGGGGGGAGGCTGGCCTTGTCAGTTATCCTACTGATAAATCATTACAGCCCAAATAATGAAGACCCTACATTTTTCTGACAGGTTGTGGGGACATATCACTGACATAGGTTTAACCCCCATAGTATGAGCGGGAGTCTTGAACGCACAGCTTGATTGATCATACTCCCGAGCCCACTATAATTGTGCAGCCGCACACCATGTATGGGACATTGTGGATGAGCATAACTGGACAGCAGTGCACCCCTTGGGGAAAGAGGGTACCTTCCACTCAGGGGTACATAACAGATGGTCCAGATTAGACTATTGGGTTATCTCTAGCGGAATGAGATCCTGGCTGCATGAAGTTACACACTTATCACATACATACTCTGATCATTCACCTGTTCTAATGGTATTGCGACCTCCAGTCCCTGCCTCGGCATATGCAGCCTGGCAGCTTTCCCCCATATTCCTCCTTGATACTTAATTTCACAAGGAGTTGCATCAGGAGATAATTGACTTCTTTGCCAGGAACCTGGACTCGGGTCTAGCTGTGGACACAGTATGGCAGGTTTTTAAGGTCACAATTCGAGGTCAGTGTCTGACCAAAAGCTAGGGAGTGTTGCATTCTTTTAGGAATCAATTAAACAAACTGGAGAGGGACCTGAGAGAAGTTGAGGCCTGTTTGGGAAATCCGGATGACCCTTACTCATCTTAACAGATTAGGAATGTCCTGAATGAATTCCAGTTGATGGCAGAAAGGGAATGCCTCTACCCAGGTAAATAGCCCAGAGCATATGGAGAGAACGAGCGCTCAGGATGCACCCTGGTCACTATGACAAGAAAACTGCACTCCATCAATGACATTCTTGAAGTGTGTGGAGATGATGGCATGCGCTATAGATTGCAAAAAGAGAATGCTTCTTGGACCATAGATCGCTTATACTTTTGATTACGAAGGTCTATGCTCTTTACCTTCGTGTCTGTTCTAAATATGAACTGGAGTTATTTCAATACCCACCTAACCTGAGGTTGGCCATGCAAAATCTTTTTTAACACATGCAAGGAAATTCATGCACAAAATATTTTGTGTATTCATTAATACGAAGTTTACTTCATTTTTTCGTTAGATATTTTTTAGAAATTGCATAAACATAATAACATGATCATATCATCTTATAGAAACTAAATCTTAGTTGTGATACTTAGAAACTTTATGTACAGTGCAAAAATTCTAAAACCAAGAAATACCAAATCGTGAAATCCGCCATTGATGACCAATATTTACATGTACAACCTTATTACAAGTTTATTAGGTCCTACTTCTTTGGATGCATGTACCAGGATAGTTGAAACCTAGCTATCCTCAATTCGAAATGTTTTCTTGCTCAATTAAAATTCTGTTTCTTTTTCATCTTCCCTTTTTGTTTTGTCATACATACTCTCCTTCCATTCTTCCAATTCTATTTCATTAAAATCTCTTTCTTGTTTCTTTTCCTTCTTTTTGATAATTTCTCGTCTAATTTTCTTTTTATTTCTTCTATGTCTACAACACATACATCCTAATCTAAGTATTAATAATATGAAAATCACACACGTTAATGGAAATAATATTTTCCCTAATATAGTACTACCTAATTTACCTAAGAAAGCTTTAATAGCAGCCATCTTATTACTAATTGTAGTCCAGATACTTTCAACCTCCAGTGGTTTTATTTCGTCATGCAATTCTGTAATATTTTTAATATATACTTTTAGATCTTTGCTTTAATCAGGAATGTAAGTGCAACAATGTTGAACTTTCAGCATTCCACAGACTCCACCCTCTTTTGCCAATAAGAAGTCAAGGGCAAGTCGATTTTGCATAATCATAGCACGCATGGCAACCATTTCAGTATTTACCAAAATAAATCCTCCAGCGGTGCTTGTTGACAAGCGATCCACTATGGTTGACAATATCCGGATATTATTTGCATTCAAAGATATTCCCACTGCTGGTATCAAGGCTCCAAAAATATCACCTACAATTTCTAGCCAAGTTTCTCTTCTACTACGCATTAGTAGGTTATGTGGTCCACTATTTTCTACTCTATCCATGTGAAAAATATTTGGAAAGACCAGGCCAACATAACATGTGCCATACCAATGGTCGGGCAACCTGTAATAAGCCTTGTTCCCACAAATATAGTACAGTCCAGGAAAAACTGGATCTTCTCCGCCTCTAAATCCCCATCCAGATGCAATAAAATATGTATCATGACACTCACTTGTCCCTATATAATAATAATCATATTGGGATCTTTCCCTCATAATGCATAATTTGCCTTTCTGTGGTGAATCTATAGCTATTGTTGGTCTAGCATCACCCTTTGTCTCCTTTTTCCCATCTATTTCCCAAATATTTTCCCCCTCTTTATGTCCTTCTGCATTTTTATGTATTTTCAATCTCCTTTCTTCGACCATATCTAGAAAGGTTTTCTCTTCTGTCTTCAAACTGCAAGTTAAATTGTTTCTAAAAATATATTCTAAAGTTAGTTCTTTAGTCTCTATAAAAATCTCACCTAGTACGTTAGCAGTTTTAGCTGGATTCAATTCATTATTCATGGGCTATTGTCCAAGAATGTTATCTATATTAGACAGATTATACTCTAATCTCCCTACTTGATAAAATATACTAGTTAAAACGCTACATGTTATTCCATAAGTTGCTGGAAGGTGATGATAAGTCACCCCTTCTGAAACAGAGGCAGGTAATTGCATACATACGTAGCAATCCCTTACGTCCATTGTTCTTACATATTCATACAATAATTTTGAAAAAAACATTGCTAGAAAAATCAGTTATAGACCTATCCTTGTGCATATGCTCAGTGCTTGTTTTAAATAGAACCACCTTTTGTGGACTCTTCACTATGTTAGTCATATTCTCTGTATGCCCTTCTAGTGTATCTAAAGTTACTTTGAAAGAGATCAAAAGAGCGAGTACGCTCCAAAGAAGCATTAATAGTCCTGTACAACAACAACATGTCTTGCACCATCTTCTCATAAAGGTACATCTACTCTTAAGTAAGTAATTAGTAAGTAAGTAATTAATTTATTTATGATTTTGAAACTCAAATGAGATCCACATAAAAGGATAACACATGGAAAATACATTTTCATGCATTTAAAATCAAAAAAATAAAGACAACAAAAAAAAAAACTTTTTGAGAACCTCTAGTATATATCTAGAAAGCTTTTAAAAAAGTTGAAAATTTTATAACAAAACATTTCATTGGGGGGATTATAAATGGCGTCTAAGAATGTGGTGGCAGACAAAATATTTAATTTTAAACAAATTGGTCTCAACCACTTACGCCGATGTAAAAGCAGAGCTGGGCAGACAAAGAGTACATGAGTGATATCCTGAGAAGCATTATTACAAAGATTACACATTGCTGAAGAACCATACCATCTAGACAATAAATAATTCAAAGGAAGACGATCCTGCCTCAATAGAAACAAAAAGCGGCGTACCCCATGAGGAAGGTTCCAGGTAACATAGGGTTGTATTTTCCTTATTAGGCAGGAATCAATGGCCGGGGAAACTCCTTTCTTTAGGATGAGTGCTTCCCTATCCATCCCAAAACTTAATTTCCATGTAGCTAGTTTCAAGGTGGACTTCAGCTGATATGCAGATAGTGTAAAAAGTGCTGATTCATCCAATTGTAAAAGATCAACTACAATTCTGAAATTCTTTACAATTAGGGAGTGATCTTTAGGGATCCCAGTAGTTCTTTTTGAATAAGATATCTTAGAGTACCGGGTTCTCCCTTTACAATATTAAAGACCCATCGCACTAACCCAGCGAGGCCCTGTTATCATCTATGTTAGCCATCTTGTTAAAATTGACCGTGTCTTTTGACTTAGCCTCTTCTACTCCGCTTCTCGTAGTTTTCCTGCAAGAGCTAGGCCCTTATCAGGTGATTCAAATACTTCAATTTCTTATTCAATCCTTTATATTTTCTACAAGGACCTGCTTGAAATCACTCAGCTTGGCCTCTCGTCGTTTTTCGCTTCCTTCTCGTCATCCACATACAGAATTTCCTGATCTTCCACTTCTTCTCCGATATCGGATAGGATAACTCTCAGGATTTGAACTGTTTCTTCTTCCTTCAATACTTTCAGTAAAGCCTCCTCTGGATTTCCTTGACTATCTACCTCTTCTCCTTGTTCAGGCAGTGCCATGTACGTCCATTCAGGTGGCTTATACTTCTGGTTTGGTTTTCTCGATCGTTTGTTTGCTTCAGACACTTCTGTCTCTCCCTCTTTTTCTCTGTGCTGACTTGTTACTTCATTCACTTGTTCAGCTTCTGAGGGTTTGACTCGTGTCAATCGATATCTCAATCTCTTTATTTTGTTTGGCCAAAGGTCTCCTTTAGCATTCCTTCTTGTTTTGCCGCCTTTACTGTTTCTTTCCTCAATCCAAGTTCTCTTCCTTAGAACTTGACCCTCTGGTATTTCGGTTTTACTGTCTTCAGATTCTGTCTCGTTTGGTTTTTCCTTTTCAATAGTCTCTTTTTCCACCTCTTGTGTTTGCCCTACTTCTTTCCCTCCTTGGGTCTCCGGCACGCAATTTTCCTGCTGACTACTTGTCCCTTCACCTAGCTGTGTGTTGCAGTTCCCTACAACTCCTCGTGGGTCTTCGCAATCTGTCCCTCTCTTTCTGTGACTGTCCCTTCTTCTCCTTCCAGAATTTCCTCAGGTGGAACTTCTTCTACTCTCTTATCTGGTGTAAATGTTACTTCTGACGAGACATTCTTTTCTTTCCTCTTCTTTTTTCTGTGCTCGCCACTGACGTTTTGCCCGTCTCCAGAATCTGAACCATCTGAAATCTGTAATCTCTTTCTCAGAATTTCTTCTCTTGGAGTCTGAGCTAGTCTTGGCTCCTTTTCCCCCCTTTCAGGATTTTCTTTTGACTTTGCATTCTCATCGCCTGAATCATCACTTGATCCTGATTCATCGAAATATTCCTTTCCAATGCTATCTGCTGGATTTGGAACTCTCAAAGTGTGACTCGCATGTATCCAATTTTTCCGTCCAGCACACTTCACAGCTGTTTTTGTAGTCAATATCACTTGCCTTGGCCTTCCCCACCTTGGAACCAAGCAATTCCTTCTTCTGTGGACTTTTATTCTCACCCAGTCACCTGGGCTTAGGTCATGGGCTGGTTTTCTCTCAAGGGTGGTGGCGTCCGCTCCAACCTGGTGAAACACAGAATGGACTGCGTCAGCCAGGCCTTTACAGTAATCCAAAATCATGTCATCAGTTATTGTCATCAACTTGTTGACTGGAACAAATACGTGTCTCATGGCTCGTCCCATGATAATTTTGTGAGGACTCAAACCTGTAGTTCTGTCTGGAGTAGATCTAATTGGCAAGACATCAGGCCATTTCATTCCTGTGGCTAAACACATTTTTCTTATTCTGTTTTTGATCGTACCATTTATTTGCTCAACCACACCAGAAGCCTCTGGTCGATATGCACAGTGTAGTTTTTGTTGTACACCCAATGCTTCACAAATCAATTTCAGGATCTCATTGTAAAAGTGTCCTCCTCTGTCTGATTCTATGGTTTTTGGGAACCCGTATCTTGGGATGAATTCCCTCAACAAGAGCTTGGCCACTGTGATTCCATCATTTCTTCTTGTTGGGTATGCCTCCACCCACCTGGAGAACAGACAAACTACCACCAGAACATACCTCAACTTGTTATAAGGGGGCATTTCAATGAAATCTATTTGCATTCTGGTGAAGGGTCCTCCCTGTCGGTCTATTGTGCCTAGGCTCACCACTGTTTTCCTTCCAGGATTGTACTGCTGACATATCAGGCATCTTTGACAGAGACTCTCGGCTATCAACCTGAATTTTGCATTGTACCAGGTCTGCTTAAAAGCCCTTATCATGGCATCCCTTCCCAGATGTCCTTGGCCATGATCCATCCGTGCCATGGTTGACATCATGCTATCAGGCATTACTGGTCTTCCATCCCGATAGACCCACACATGATCTTTCTCCCTTGGTGCACAACCTGCTTTTACCCACTGCTTCATTTGTCCATCTCCTGCTTCATCCTGTAACTGCCTTACTTCTTCCCATGTTCCCACAACGTTAGTAAACATTATGGAGCAAGAAAACATTTCCTTTTCCTTGGCCCTATTGACCGAATATAGATTTCGGGCACAGTACTGAGCCATGTCATTGGCATAGCGATTCCCAGTAGTGATATATTCACTACCCTGACTATGAGCAGCACATTTTACCACTGACAGTTCCTTTGGCAACTGTATTGCCTCCAGCAATTTTCCCACCACTTATGCATTCTTTATAGGAGTTCCACTTGAGGTCAGGAAACCTCTCTGCAGCCAAAGTTGGCCAAAATCGTGGACAACTCCAAAGCCGTACTGGCTGTCTGTTATCACAGTCACTCTCACATTCTTCCCAATTTTGCATGCCCTTGTCAATGCCACTAGTTCTGCTACTTGAGCGGATTTAACTCCTTTCAAGTGTGATGCTACTATGACTGCAGCAACTGTGCATATAGCATAGGCTGCACTCAACAATACTTCATCTGTTCTCAAGCATGACCCATCCACAAACAACACATAATCACTTTCTGGCAAGGGTAAATCTTTTATGTAAGGTCGAGGTTTCGTGCAATAGTCAAGCACATCCAGACAATCATGATCAACATCATCTCTTACCTCCACTCTCTCTGCATCAGGCAAAAGTGTAGCTGGATTCACATTCACACATCTTTCCAGACTCACATTGGTTGCACCTAGAATGACCTTCTCATACTTAGTCAGCCGACTATGTGACATGAACTGTGTTCGACTCCTTGTTAAAAGGATCGCCACATTATGAGGTACGAACACTCTTACTGGATACCCCATCACGATTCCCTCACTCTGCTCTAGGCTTCGGCATGTAGCAGCTACTGCTTTCAGACATCCTGGCAGTCCTACCGCCACTGGATCTAACATTGACGAAAAATATGCCACTGGTCTCCTTTGCCTTCCATGTTTCTGTATTAACACTGAGAGTGCACATCCGTTTCTCTCACAGCAGTATAACTCAAATTCTTTCTCATAGTCTGGCATTCCCAGAGCTGGGGCTTCACAAAGACTGTTCTTTAGTTGTCTGGATGCTGCCAATTTTTCTTTGTTCAGTTCAAGGGGGTCTTTAACCTCACTTTTTGTTAATTTTACCAATGGTTTGGCAAACAGGGAAAAATTACTTATCCACTGACGACAGTAACCAACCATCCCTAGGAACATTCTCACCTCACTTTGGGTCAGTGGAGCTCTCATTCCTCTAATAATTGTGATCCTGTCTATGGTTACTTTTCTCAGCCCTTTTTCAATGGTATGACCCAAATATTGTACTTCTTTTTCACAGTATTGTAATTTTGTCGGAGATACCTTTAGTCCTCCATCTGCCAAATGATTCAGCAAAGCTATTGTGTCCATTTCACAAGCCTCGCGTGTTTTTGACGCCACCAATAGGTCGTCAATGTATTGAACCAAAACTGAATTTTCAGGCATGGTAAGACTTTCCAGAGATTTCTTTAACAACTGATTGAAAATTGAGGGGCTCTCTGTGTACCCCTGTGGGATTCGGCACCATGCCAAAATACGTTCTCCAAACCGAAATGCAAAAATCAGCTGGCTGTCATGATGCAACAGAATGGAAAAGAAAGCATGACACAAATCAATTACTGTATACCATTCTGCATCATGAGGAATCTGATACAAAATCACTGATGGATTTGGAACAATGGGACAACATTACACAACAATCTTGTTAATCTTTCTCAAATCCTGCACAATCCTGAACTTCCCATTGGGCTTTTTCAGTCCCATTATAGGTGAGTTACATGGACTGCTCATTATTTCTCTCAACACTCCCTGATGAATCATTTTCTCAATTAAAGGTGTCACCCCTTCAATTATTTCCGGTGTCAGTCTATATTGGGGAATGTTTGGATAAACTACTCCTTCTTTTAGTGCAATCTTTAATGAATCTATATTTCTCATAAGGCCTACATCTTCTCCAGTAAAATCCCAGACTCCTGCCTTCACTGACTGCTTCAATTCTTTGGGTAACTCATCTGTGTTAAATACTGCATAAGTTCCTGTAATTTCATTTTCTTGATTAGCTATTGTCATCCTCTACAGTACATCCTCATCTGGTGTCTCAAATGCTATTCCATCTGGAGTACAGAATATGGTGCAATTCATTTTGCACAGTAGGTCCCTTCCTAACAGATTCACAGGACTAGTATCGCACACCACAAATCGGTGCATGTCTGTGAATTTCCCTATTGTAACCTTTACCGGTTCGGTAAGGTAGGTCCTAATCTGGGTGTTTGACACACCAACTACTTGGATTGTTTCATCCGAGAGAGGAAGATTTTTCACATCTGCTGACCTGACAGTAGATCGCGTAGCTCCAGTGTCTACTAGAAAAGTAATGTTTTCATCATTAACTTTCCCATCCGCAAATGGTCCTGTCTGATCTATTTCTAGAGTTGCGCCAAGTACGCACCCTTCTTCCTCTCTTCGGCACCGTCAATAAATCTCCTCTGACTCACTCTCGTCATTTCGCAGCCAATATTGTGACACAGCGCTCGCGCGTTGCGGTTTGTTTACCTGTTCTTCATTGTAGAATTCCGTTTCTTTGCTATATCTTTGGGTGTTCCTGCTTGCGGTAATGGTGGTTTTGGCATCTGATTCTGTTGATTAACAGCCTTCTGCTGATGCGGCGGTGGGCCACTCCCTTCACACTGCACCTGTGGATTCAATTATGGATTTTCATTATTAGTACTTGGTGGATATTTACACTCAGATTTCCAGTGCCCTAACCTTCCGCAATTGTGGCATGGAAACTTTTTTTTAGCTTCTTCTATATTATCCTTTCCTTTTCCTGGGCCAAATCTCGGTTTAATACCTGGATTATTAGCTTGTTCAACCAGCTGAGCTTCCTGTCTCTCTGCGACTTTCACTTGAGCCCACATTGCCTTTTCTTTCAGTTTTCACTGCTTTGCCTCAATCTCATCACTAAAGTATTTAGCATGCCTTAGGATCTCATCTATTTTCTTGCTCTGCCAGTCTACGGTATGCTGCTTTATCATTTCCCCAATTTCGGGACGAAGACCATACACAAATCTGTACACAATATGACTTAGGTCCTTTTCTCCCAGATTGTCATCTCCACTGAACTGTTTGAAAGCTAATATTAGCCTTTCATAGTAAGCGTGAACTGATTCTTTCGCTTCCTGATGTGTTCGATCTATTTTAACCCAGTCTGTTTCTTTGGGAGGCACTTTGTTTTTCAAAAACACCATAACTTGTTCATATTTCTTCATTACCTCAGGGTCTGGTGCTCCTGTTTTGGGATCTCTCGGGTATTCTTTAGTTGGCCAATCTATGACTATCTTGCATTCTGCCCATAAGTCTGCTGGCACTATTATATCAAATAGGCTATTCAGATCAATCCACAGCACTTTCGACAATTTAACAAATCTGTCTACCTGTCTGTACCACTCGACCGGCTTTTCTCGTAATCGAGGGAAGTCATTTGTAAATGACAAAATGTCCTGTCTTGTCCATGGGACATGCACATATCCCCCTCCTGGAATCTCTCTCATGGGGAACTCTGTCACTACCTTTTCCTTTTCTCTCACAGGAAACGCTGGAAAAGTTCTGTCTGAGGTATCATCTCGCTTCCTATACCACCTGCTTTTCCATTTGTCCACATCTCCCCATTTCCTCAACACTGTGATTATGTCCCTAATCTGCCCTATTCGTCCTGCAGTGTTCAGATTCTCAATATCCTTTTCCGTGAAATCCACTCGGTAAGGCTTCTGTAAAGCTTTTACCTTGTCCATGTCAATTCCCATTTCACTTGCTATTTCTGCTAGTCTGTCATGTAAATTCTTTGCTCTCCAAGTGATGCTTTTACACAAAAACAACAATTCCTCATCTTGGTAATTTTTCAGCTTTTCTGTGGGGATGGTCCCTACTATTAATTCTTCTAACACCATCCGTAATTTTGCCACATCAATGGTATGGGATTCTTTCACTTTACCTTGCAAGCCCTTCAGCCATTCGCTCAATTCATCTGTAGTTATACCCAATGATTTTTCTACACTCCCTGGTTCCGTCAGTCTTTGTAGTTCTAATATTGGTCCCCCTATCATTCTGCTTTTCTCTACAGTATCAGGATAATAAAATGGGTTATTTGACACATGTAGTTCACCTTCACTCATGGTGTGTCTCCAAGGATTCTCTTTTGCTCTCATCAGGGGCTGTTCTGTCTGTCTATTGTTCACATACGGAACTGTTAGACCATGCTCACTTTCTTTCTGCTTCTCAAAAATGGGCATAACTGGACCTATGGTCACAGGGACTGTAACTGCTTCTAGATTTTTAGTCAATTCTCATATTTTCTCTGTCAGTTCTAACGTGGTTTTTGCTAGTTCCCTTGAAATTTCACTCTCTACCTTATTTTCCATCTCTCGTTCCCTAAGAGAATTCCTTCTCTTTACCTCTGGAGTCATAACTTCTGTTTTAATGATTCGCAGAGTTTCCCTCACTGGTGTACCTGTGGTTGGCGTTTCTGATTCCTGCCTGTATGGAGGTGGACTTTTGTAAAACATGTCATGTAGTACATCATCTTCGATTTCATTTGCTCCGTACCTCTTGGGTTCTACGTTATGCTTCTTCTCTATGCATTTCCTTCCTTCACTTTCCCCTGCAGTTCTTACGGGAAACAGTCCTTCAGTCATACTGGCGTCTCACCACCTTCTCATTCGATCACAGTGAGTTTCACGATCGTTTGGCCGTCCGAACATATATCTATATCTACTGCCATTTCTCTTTTTTTCTCGCTCATGCATCTCGTCTTCCCACTCTGTTAACTCCTCAAACTGCGTAGGCCTAGGTCGCGGATCTAAGCTCATCATCCTCTCCCGTAAGTTCCTTAAAATTGCCAAATTAAAGGAACCATTTTCTGGAAACGCTAAAACTCCGTCTTCCTTTGTATATTTTGCCCAATTATCTAACCAGATGCAAGTATGGTACCCATATTTCGCAACCATGAAGGATGCGGGTGTTTTCGCTGGAGGAAGTAACTGTCCTTCCCTAGTCACAATCTCTTTGTCTTTCACAAACCATCCTTTTATTTTACTAAACAAGGATTTCTTCTTTTTCTCAGGTGAATGATAATACATCTTCCTTTCTCACGTCAACCCTTTAGTCTTGTCTTTGACTGTACGATCTTTAGTCCAATAGCAACGCGACCCTTACTCACACACCAATCCTGGCGCGTCTACGTCACTGTCACAATCTCCAATCCCTGCGCGACTCACACTAACACACCAATCCTGGAGTGTCTACGTCACTGTCACAATCTCCAATCCTAACACGGGTTTACACTGACGTACCAATCCAGAGCGTTTTACCCCTCTAACTAGCCGTCCAATCCCAGCACGGTCTTCCTGACGTCAGCAGTCGCTGCAGCAGCTCCTGCTCCTGACTCCTGTCTCCAGTCTACCCCTCTTTTACAAAACTACTCTGCAGACTTTGTTTCAATTTTACTATGCGTGTTTGTTACAACATACAAACATCTCCATTGTCTGTTTTGCTAACCACAGAATAGCAAAAGACCTTTCCCACGAGAATCCTGTTTTCCCGAGAGCAGCGCTTACCTCTGCCCTACTACAGAATCGTTACGTCCGTTGGCAAAGTAGCACATCCCTCTACTTTACCCTTCTACCAAGCATCAATTAACTATTTTCTCCGGAATTAAGACACATAGTTGGAAACGCAATGCTCCTGAGAAATAAATCCAGAGTTTCGCAATTAACCCGAATGCTATTTCATTCACGCACTTTCACACAAGAAAATATAGTTCATTCACACAGAATCCTGTCTTTTCCGAGAACAGCGAACAGTCTGTCCTACTACAGAATTTTGACATACGTTAACAAAGCAGCGCTTACCTCTACTTTGTCCTTCTAACAAGCTCAGAGAACACCTGCTACCTTTTCAGTGATAAGCGTTATCAGTATGCCAATTGGTTTCCTGGTACCTAAGACCAAAATTTCACAGGTAACCCTTTGCTATCATTCACACCTTTCTCACACAGAAACTATCACTAATGGTAACACTCGGCGATGCTACCGAATCGAACCCAGACAATGCGACATGCAACTTCAATTGTCACACGTTTCTCCCGTGTACCTACGGGCAGCCACAATCCCGTCTTTCCCGAGAGCAGCACTTACCTCTGCTCTACTACGGTATTGTTATCAATTCCAGACTTCCTACCTCCCAGAAGCCGTACAGACTCAATACGACTTCAACATATAGTGTTAGTACATATATCAATACCAATCAATAATCGATAAGCTATATACATGCCAAAATCATTAAACCAAAACAATAAAAACCATCTCTAGCTACCAGAAATACTGGTGCAGTTAGGTTTACTCAATTACCCCCTACTTCCGCGGACAGAATGATTTCTCAGTCACACGCACATACACACATCATACGCTGGTGGGGACCATAACACCAACATTCATTCTCTCAAACTATCCGTGCCTACAAAGGGATATCAAATCCTAACCACAACTGTTCTTTTTGATAGAGGAAACCACTTCTCCTGAAACACACTAAAATTCCTCCATCAAGAGGTCGGTCGAATCATTTAGTTGTTATTTAGTTTAATGACACTTTTAACTCTCAAACCAGATCAAATAACATTTCAATGAAATAATCACCCGACACAGTAATTCAAATAATGATTTTCTTTATCTAATTAAAATGCAGGTTAAATCTTAATAATGCAATATTATCTTTTGTCATATTTACCTATTCTGGCGAAATGTCGTTCTCTAAGTCAGAACTGGTCCTCAGTAAATTCATCAGAGTTATAAAGTCTCCGTTCTCTCCGTCAGCATAAAGATCTCTGATCATCGATACTCCGTCAATAGCTTCTGCATAAAGTGGTGTCTAGCGTAGAGTAGCCCCTTCCCTCTCTAGTCTGCTAATATTTATACTAAAATTTACATATTAAAGTTACATTTTCTCATTTCCCAAGCCAATGATTGGCTGAATTCAAATACATCTCACTACATTAGGAAACATTTTCAAATTTTCCCATGTGGAAGAAGTCTCACAGCAAATGTATGGGAAAGACTAATCCTTAGTCCTAAATGTATCAGTTCGTTGGAAACAGGTTGGGTTCGACAGTTCATATTTCCAAATAGCAACATTTGCTTCACGTTCAGGGGCATTGGCACCTCGCCCAGGGTAGTCTTCATCGGCATGGTCTGACAGGTCACACAAGGGACAGTGACGAAGTCAGTGCAGGCGCCTTTCTCCATTGTTCAAATGATGAAGTAATGTACTTTAGTTAGGTTTCAGTCGGCGGCCATCTTTTGGTAGGCCAGAATGGTCAACTTTAAGCAAAGAAACACAAAATCGTAATTAATACATAGAAATGATTAATACAGTGTTATTCCCTTGCTAATACCCTTATGTGTATGCATTTATCTAGCCATATGCAACATTCAAAGCTGTTAATGCTGGTTTATTTAAGCGCAAATCACAATAACAATACTCAAGCAACATTTACCGTTTTAATATGCATACAAACTTAGTTCACTCATTCATTTTAGCCATGCATTTGCATTCCCACGTGTATTCTTTCGGTTAATAAGGTTGGTTTAGTCCATACACATCAACTATTAGGTATTAAAATTATTCATTAATCGTTTTAATATAACATATGTAAATGGATTGGGTATATAAAAGAAAAATATTGTACCCGCTCCATCAACTAGACCTGGTCTTGGTTCAATTCCATCACCAGACACCACATGTCCAAGATATTTTACACAGGACCTAGCAAATGTGCTTTCCTCCAATTCAATGCCACATCTCTATCTTGTGATATCACTATTACCTTGTCTAGAGTACTGTCAGGTTTCTCTCTAATTTTGGAAAAGAGCAACACATCATCCTGTAATGTAACCACCCCTTTTACATATTTTAACAGCTGAAACATGATTCTCTGGAAGACAGATGATATGATATGATATGATTGGTATTTATAAAGCGCACAGCTACTCATGAAGAGTGTCCTGGCACTAACAAACCTACAAACTAGGCTGCTGCTGTCCCCAGGGAGGGGTGGCACTTTAGGTAGGTGTTGGAAGAGCCAGGTTTTTAGCTACTTCCTAAAAGTAGTTAAGTCACCTGTCTGAGTGTCACTGGCAGGAGGTTCCAGGCTGGGGAAAACTGTACTTGGAAGAAGAGACCTATACGGGTGTGGGAAAACTTAGGGACAACCACCAGATGCAATGAGGATGACCTCAAGGTTCTGCGGGGGACATAGTGTGTGATTCTCCTTCTGAGATAGTGTGCACCCGTACCCTGAAGTGCCTTAAAGGCCAACACCAAGGCTTTAAAGCAAATTATTTTCCTCAAGGGAAGCCAGTGCAAAGCTTTCAGGTGAGGAGAGGTCTGAGTGCTTGGTTTAAGCAGGAGGACCACCCTTGCGGCGCATTCTGGAGCACCTGTCATCTATTCAGTAAGTACTCTGGGAGGCCTGGATAGAGGACGTTAAGATAGACCAACCTTGAGACAATGAGAGCTTGGACAACAGTCTTTCTGCGGACTAAAGGCAGGAGGGGAAGAAACTTCTTGAGCATCTACAGAAGCTCAAAGCAAGATCCTGCAACAGACTGGATTTGGGCTTTCATGGACAGGGTATCATCCAGCTTGACACCCAGGCTCTTAGCCGTGCTAACCAAGGCAAGGGGAGATGACAAATGGCATCCGCTGGTACTGAATGGTTCCAATAGGTGAAACAACACCATGAAATGTCTTGATTCAGGCTCTTAATATCACCAGATGGTAAGCAGAGGCTAGATACAGTTTAGAAAACCAAATAGATCCAGCAACCATGCTCAACAAGTTAGTAATTCTGCACAAGGGATGGGAATCTACCCAATTGGCCTTGTTCAGACTATGCAAATCCACACATACCCTCAGCTCACTATTTTTCTGTCAAGCGACAACCAGAGGTACAAAGAGATACTATATTGGTTCAATATTCCCACTATAAACACTCTCTCCAAGTCATCCCTGGCGGAGAACAAAACACTCTGGGCCAGATGTACTACACTTTTTTGCGGCCGCAAACAAAAGATCCCCCCGTTTCTGACCGCAAAAAGGGTGATGGCATGTCTAAATGCTATTTTGCGCAACACTGACTCACTGACTCGCAAAATAGCATTTGTGACTCTTCCTAGTAGCGAGTCACCATGCCATGTACTTTTGTTTTGTGACCGCATTTGTGGTTGCAAAACACTAAGGGGCAGATCTACAATAACTGGCGCATCCCTGCATTTCAGCAGGGATGCGCCAGTTATTGTGCGTCACTGCTCCGCCATCATGGATGCGCCGCATTTACAATGCGGCGCACCATGGGGCAAAAATGGATAGATGCATGACGCATCTGCTGCCGTAAAGGTGGCGCATTGCTGGAGTTGTGTCGCAAGCGTGACGCAGCTCCAGCAAGGCTCGGGGGTGCCCTATCTTTAAAATGCTGCGTCAATACTTACGCCTGCTTCAAGCAGGCACAGGGTTTTGACGCAGCATGGCCTTAAAAGTGGCTGAGTGAGATCTTGTAGATTTCACTCAGCCACTTTTACAAGGTGTTCCTGCGCCGGAACGCCCCCCCCCCCTGCGGCGGAACGCCTACATGTGGCGCAGGGCTTTACAACGTGAAGCATCTCCCAGATGCGTCACGTTGTAAGTACCCCGCACCATGGCGCTGGCTTTGCGCCGCTGCTGCGTCACAAAAGTGACGCAACGGCAGCGTAAAAGAGGCGCAAGGGGCTTGTAAATCTGCCCCTAGCAGTTTACCACCTCCTTCTAGGAGGTGGCAAACCACTTGCAAACAGGAAGGGGTCCCTGAAGGACCCCTTCCCCTTTGTGAGTGTGCGAGAAAATATTTTTTAAGAGCAGGCAGTGGTCCCAGGGACCACTGCCTGCCCTTAAAAAAATTAAACTGAAAAGTAATTTCTCAATTTTAAATGCACCCCGTTTTCCTTTAAGGAAAACGGGCTGCATTTAAAAAAAGAAAAACTGCTTTATTAAAAAAGCAGTCACAGACATGGTGGTCTGTTGACCCCAGCAGGCCACCATCCCTGTGAGTGCTAGCCATCTCCAATGGGGTCGCAAATTGCGAGTGCCTCATGAATATTAATGAGACATGCAATTTGCGACCCCATTAGGAATCGCAAACAGTGTCTGAGACACCGTTGTACATCTCAATTTGCGAGTTGCAAATACGATGCAATTTGCGAGTCGTAAATTGGTGGGTCGTACATCTGACCCCTTATGTTTCATGGGAATTGTGAATTTTTTCATTTTAGTCTTCTGTTGAAACCCCTTCATAGTACTCAAATCACCTGAAAACGTTTAGGAAATTTGTACAAAATTTCATTCACCAAGTCTTCTGCAACCACGCTTTTTCCGTAGTGCCAGGTCTATGTATAATCTGGAACAACCCCTGGTGAAACAGCCCCAGAATACATCATCCCTTTTCTGCTATATACACTTTCCCAAAAATGTACGGTCCTTAAAAACCAACACGTCTTCAAAGAAACCTGACAAATCTATATTTTTACCCTTCATATGAAACTGGAGCACAGTCCAGAGGTTCCAACTTCCTTCCTGGCCACAAGTCATTGAAAATGTCATGAGAAATTATTGTGGTTCTAGAACCTGCATCAACTAACAGTTTGACTGTGCTATCGCTCCCAACACCTAAGCATATTGGTCAATGCAATCAGTCAAATCTCCTGTGCAAATATCTTTTTCCACCCGCAGAACCAAATCCTGGAGATCATTCTGAATGTTCCCCAAGTATGGGTCATAGACATCTTCTGCCAAATTTGCCACCACATTCATGCATCTCTCAGCACAACTCTACTGCCCTTGGAAAACCTTGGCAAAGTGTCCCAATATACCACATTTTCTACAGACAATATTTCTAGCTGGACACGGTTTGCCTGACTTAAAATGTAGTAAATCCCAACTTGCTGGCACAAAGGCAGGAGACATAAGTCTAAAATTAACATAGCACCCTAAACTGAGGGAGCATCTTAGTTAGTCTACACCTTTCCATACATGCTTGCCAAGATGTGCTGAGAAATGACATAATGTGTGAACGGTTTGCACTGCAACGTGAACTTGTTTGCATGTATATGATTCTTACGTTATCATGAATTGTGCCAGCAAGGTATAAGTTGTGCCAGCAAGGTATAAGATGACGTGATGCCGGGCAGGGCCGGCTTTAGCACTGGAGGCTCCCAGTGCGACAATGTTTTTTGGTGCCCCCAACGACCACCTCAGTCCCGGATACCCTCACTACCACCCTTTAACAGTCTCCATAACCTCTCTCTCAGATGCATTTTATTAATTTTATAGAGTCACCCATAAAAGTGAAGGGTGTCAAAGCATTTTAGATAACACACGCATTACACAGAGACAATAAATCGTAGGTCTGTAAATCAGTGTATAGTAAATGTTGCAGAGTACTTGGTCTGGAGAAGCACAAACTCTGAAATTAAAATGTAACACACTAGATTGGGGCTCTCTTCAATAGCAAGAACTGTTTGAACCCAAAATGAACCCTTTTTGCAACATTACAATAATGAAAGTCTGGGGAAAAAATCCATAGCTCTAATTTATACCTTGAAGTCTGCACGCAGTTCTTTGATGACAGTTAATAGCTAACTGTAAACTGAAACTAACAAAAGGAAGTCTCTGACAAAAGCAGTAACCCACTAACCTGTTTACATTATATTCACTTTGTTATCTGCATGGTACATGTTATTTGCAGCAGGCATATTAACCCTCTGCGCTACCTTCAAAACTTCCACGAGTCAAAACTTCTACTAAGACAAAAAACTCCGATCTTGCCTGGAAGAACATTAATCACTGGAGTTTTCTTGACGTTTTAATTGTTGACTGAAAATTGCGTGAGGCCAGGAACGCAGCAGCAGGTGCTTTTAAGCAAACAGGCGCCCCCATGTGAAGTCAGCACGCGGTGCGGTGGCAACGGTCGCACCGCCCTAAAGCCGGCCGTGATGTCGGGCCGTTCAGACCTGGCTCTGCTTTCCTTTTTGTCACATACATGCGTCGAGGAAGTGGCCTGCTGACGTAAGTTGTGGGAATTCGTATGTGAGAATGTAATATTACATACAATGATGCACACTGTTCTCTTTGTTATTCTTGACAGTACTTGATTTTGTACGAAAACTTCGATAAAGAAATTTTAAAAAGTATAATAACTATAGACACAATGACAATATACAAAAAATTGTTGAACTTTGGGGCACCCTTCTGAATAGGTGAACAAGAGCAGGGAGTGAGAGAACTGAAATGGGTGGGTTATAAAAAAGAATACTAGAAGCCCTTCATATTTGCCAACGACACCTTTTAATATTTAAGAATAATCTGCCTATTTCAGTTGCAACCTGATTGAATACAATATTTAAAATGTCTACAATCTCCAAGAGAGTTCGTGGCTCGGGCATTCAAGGGAGACAGATGCTGAGATTTGCAGTGCAATTTGTTGGAGATTTAACCTACTAGTCTCCCAGACAAACGTTTTTGATATGTTTGCTGGAAGATGATGTTCTATTAAGCCATCTTGGGCAAGTTTTGATACAACATATATTGATTGGCTTGATGAGAGAATTGCTTTTCAAAATTATAAAATTCTAGGGCCTCATTTATGAGACCCTACTGGCAGTATTGTGCCACCGGAACATCACTTTTGAAGTTCCCATGGTGCAATGTGCCACTGGTATATTTATAAGGCCACGTAAAGCCACATTACGGGGTTTTCTTTTCATGGTCCTATAAATATGTGCCCCTTTTATGCAGAAAACTGCGTGAAAGGAGTGTTCCATGGGTGTCGCTGGGGGCGTTCCCAGCAACATCCATGGCTTTTTGACACTGCCCCAGATTTACAAGAAATCGTAAGTCTGAGGAAGCACCAAAAATGTATGCTTCCCCAGGGGAGGCATAAGGTAGGCACAAAGAGGAGAAATATCTTTATTTCCCGTCGTTATTCCTCTGTCTATGTCTGCTGCATTGTGCAGCAGACATAAAAAGAGGAAAAAGCCTCTTGTGATTGTTTTTGTGCAGGAAGGTTTCCCTTCCTGCACAAATATAATCATCCCCGTAACGCAGGCACCCTTGCACCATGGTGCAAAGGTGCCTGCGTTGGCGCACGACAGTCCATTGTGCGCCTGCGCAGGGGAACAGGATAGACATGCGCCATATGTAATAGATACGGTGCATTCCTGCCTTTTTCTTTTGCCATTGGGCAGCGCAGCAGCAGGGCCTGTTGCACTGCCCTACAGCAAAAAAACATAAATGAGGCCCCTAGTACTTAGTCCTACAGTTTTCAAAGAGAGGACTGACGGGTTAGTTGCAACCTCCTCTCTCCATATGGGTCAATGACCTTGTGTTACATATTAGGAGACAGGGCTACCAGAGTGTTAAAAAGAGGATGGCAATGTTTTCAACACCTATTTTCCCTGCAATGTCCAGATCTTTTGGGAGCCATGTCCATTGTGGCTCCACCGAATAATATTCATTTACAGGATCTCTACTATTCCTCAGAAGCCACATTCCACCATTCTCATATTCATCTTAATTAGGATCAGTTTTCTGGCTTCATCTCTTATTTCCTGGGAGTCTAAAAGACTCAGAAGGATGATGTGCAATAAGTTTGACTATTTTTATTAACATTTCCATGATCCAAATGCCATGGTGTATTTGTTCTTTTTGTTCAATTCTTGGTGCAGTGAGAAGAAGGAGAAGTAAGCACATCTATATTAATAATGTGTTATTAATCCACATAATCAACAATTAGTCTACAGATGTTTGAAAAAGAAAATTCTGCCTCACTTATCTGCAGTTTAATTACATGTCTATTATTTGGCATCCGAAGTACTTGCTTTTTATTATTAAACATTATTGTTTTCACTTCCGTAGAGAAACGGAATAAAATATGCTTAGTAATAAGAAAATAAAGGTGTCTCTCATGTAGATGCATTTATCAAATTGTATTCCTGCAAAAAGTCCCAATTTAAAAAAACTCTTACATTCTTTTCAATAAAAGGAGATGCTAATCAGTTTAGGAGTTGATCTATATTTGCCACATGGGCCAATAATGCTTGTTCCTAGGTATAGAAAACAAATGGGAGGTGGATCCAATGGCTCTATACCAGAAACTGGCGCATCATACATTTTTATAAATGGTGACAGTCTGTGACAACATTTTAGGTCTATAGATTCTCTTGCTTTTTATCTCACTCTTCTTACCCTATTCCGCCTTTCTACAGGGACTGTATTTTATGACCGTTCAATTTGCATTTCAGCAAAACCAACAACAACAAAAAGCAATAGACAGACTGTGCAACTGAGTATGGTCCATGACAAATGCAGGCACCAGTACTCCTTAAGTACAACTGTCTATGCCAGGTACATCAGGCTCTGTCTGTTGTGGAGTTTGGGAAGCACTCAAGAAATAATGGACTGCCTACACAAGAACAGCCAATATAAGTCCACTTGGAAACAGAGTGGAAATTCCTGAGAAATTAGGAATATCAGTCACAATTAAGACCCTTCAGAATTCATGTAACAAGCTGAAGAATGGGACAGAGATTGCCTCCAGAATTCCAGGAGCCATTCCCTGTTAAAAAGTAATACCGTTTTAGATGTAAGGACAACATACTACAGTTGCCAAACAACTATGGCCACAACATGAGTGCATGGTGAGCATCAGGATAGAGCAGGTGGCAAAGGTAGCACGGCAGCAATGATCTGCGATAATGGTTTGCATAACTGATGAATTTCATTGGTTGTTAGGTTTTGTTTTGTAAACATAACCTCACTTTAACTGTTTTTAAGTGGATTTCTGAGTGAGTGTTTAACCATATGTACATATGTGAAGGTATGAAAACCAATCCTAACAATAACTTCTCCTTAACTGAGCAGAGGATCGGCTGCTGGGCCTGGGTTTCAGAAGTGTAAGTAGCGTACACTATGATATAGTGGCATTATCATTCATGATCACACCTCCAATACACCAGCAACATATATCCATAGCACCACCAGAAAACACTTTTATGTATACATCTCAAGAAGACACAGTTTATATAAATGTATGAGTTGCTTAGGTCATAACACTTAATGATGTTGAAAAAACTCAGAAATTCATTTAAAAAGGTTAAAGTGCCTCTATATGGTCAGTGGCTTTCAAAGTAATATATTCCACCAAAATATTTCAGATCAGATCTCAGTTTATTAGAACACTTTTAATAAAGCCCAAATACTGGTGGAACCTTAAGTATGTCTCATTTAGCTTAGAGAATAATTCTCCCTTTTTTTCTGTCACTCTCCATGTTTATGCTTTATGATGGATCATTATTTTAAATTAGAATTTTCTTGACTAAGCAGAAGTTCTTTAAATTTTATAAGTGACCTTCAGAGGTGTTAATAAAATATCTAATGACACTGTAATATATTAATAAGTCTTGATCCACTTTATGGCTGCTTACTGCATGAAAACACATCTGTCACCATGTTGCGGAAATCATGATGAATATGGATTGCAAATATTAACATATAAGGGCTAACAATGAGGACTGGTTACTAAATCATTGATGATGCTGAACATCTGTGACTGTCTTTGGATAAACTTAGATCAAATACACAGTCTCTTTTCCTTACCAGCAGTACTGTTATAAAGTGAGCAATGTGAAGAGAGCAAGTTAATGGCCCGTATATCATCCTTGCCATGGGTTCTGCTTTAAAATGATATTCTAGATATTTTCTTCTTGCATACTTTGTTTTCCAGAATGTTAATGTTTGCTTAGACACATTAGTATGAATAAAAAAAACACACAAAGCTAACATAGGTTATATAGAACTTCATAAATGTTTTTCTGATAAAAAATTGTTTTACATTGCTTAAAGTAGATCTGCATTGTTAATGAACGTGAATTCTTACTGATTTCCAAATAGGAGTTAATGAACATATACTATCAATAGTAAATTTACACTAATATGAATGTCACATCAAAGGGACATGGGCTTGGCTCGCTCTCTCACAGGATCCAAGCTATACTTCATTGAGGAGGCTTCACAAGGCTGAAACCAATGTCAGGTTGTGGGAGGGGCCTTCTGTGCCCGACTGAAATGGACTTTTCACATGCGAAACAGGCTAATTACTGATTTGAATATGGTGGGGTTCTGTCTAGAGTGGCACAGTCGTCAAACCATTATAAGTCGGAATTCTAACTAAAGTTATTGCCAGTGGTTTAGATGTTTTGCAAGCTTTCTTTACATCGCCTTTTATGTTTTTGTTGTAATGCTGTAAGCAGACAAGAATATTCCCAGATGTGAGTCACTTGGATGCTGTGCTACAGAATTCAGGCTACACCACTATGGCGATGCCTAGATTTGCTGAAACCTGTCTGGTGTTGCTTGAGTTCACTTCTTGATGGGCCTTGCCTAATGGTCCAGGACAGACCATTGCCGTGATGAGTAGAGTCAGTACTGACTTACATAGTGCATTGGTCTAGAGTGACATTGTGGGCAAAAAAAGATGAGCTGGAATTCTAATCTTTTTACAAGCATTCCTCACAACATCTTTTGTGTCTCTGATAACATTAGCCAACATTCCACAAGGTAGTAATTTTGGTCTGAAATCCAGATATTGATAGTGATGTGTAAATAAGATTTTGTGTGATTGAAGTAAAAGTCATAGAAAAAAAATAATTAAAAAAGAGAAAATCAGCAACATTAGTTGTACCCCGCAAGTTTAAGGAACTTAAAAATAAATAACAATTTGTGAGGTGGACTGAAATTTAAATATCTCCATATGGCATTAAAATGCTACCTTACAAGCCAAGTAAAAATACTGTTCCAGATTAGGAAACCTGGAATTTTGCGTGTGCAGGGCCTGGAGTCTAGTACTGCAGAAGGTGACACTCTACTGATTGTGTGTGTTGGGTATGAACACCTGAGCATTAGTTTAAGGCATTCCCTAATTTGCAGATGAGCTTATTGTACAGAAATCACAAACTCCTTTTCAACTCAGTATATGCTGCTATTAATGAGCTTGGATGAAGCTGTGCTGCCACCCAATAGAGCTTGCCAATGTATATTGTTGCCACTTCTAACGGCCTTTGAGGGAGAGCAAGGACAATCACAGACTACAAACCTAAGATATTTGAGTGAACAAAAGCACAGATCTGGATAGAACGATTGTGGTCATTCAGAAAAAAGAGTGCATTTGTAAGACAAGCCCATCATTTGAGAAAAGGCCTCAGGGGTTCAAACATTTGACTAAAAACACATACATTCTGTGTAGTGGTTGAAACTTCCACTTTGTGACAGTTTGCAAAGTGTGATACAAGTGAAAGTGGTAACTAAAACTGAATGACTATCAGCCCTCTACTGGAAGCTTTTTATATGTTAATGAAATGGGCTGAGCTTACACATACGCCAACTAGTGCCATATGCCACAGTTACACAACAGTGCCCACAGTAACTTAAACTTGTCTGTAGTGATCTAACAACAGAATGGATTTTTTCTATGTTTTTCTATTGTTAGGAAACTTTAGTTATTGTGTAGTATTTTTCATAGGCAGAGATCCTACAAGGTGAAAAAAACAACACAATTAAGGTTTTGTCATTTTATAAATATTATTCCATATTGGAAAGGGATTTTAAAAGACAAGACAATGTACAGATCACTGTCTCGGAAGGCACCTGCCCAAACCTGTCAATTGAGACCTAATTTGGGGGCATATTATCAAGCTCATTATCGCCACTTTAGCGGCTGTTTTCGGCTGAAATGCGGCGATAATGGCACCGCACTATTAGCAAGGACACGCTAGCGCGTGTTTCCTTGCCTTAACGCCCGGTTCCCTATCGCCTCACCTCGCATGGGTAATGAGATGCAAGGTAGGCGTGCCCCTCACAACCATATCATAAAATATCAGTAACGGTGCTTCGCTGTATTTACAACGAAGCCCTGTCCGGTTTAGCCCTGATTTTTTTGCGCTAACTTAGCTGTAATGCTGGAATTTAACGTCTGTTAAGTTCCAGACTAAGACATACTTTACATGGGGGGTGGATTGTGTGGCTAAGACCACAGGCCCTATCACCAAGGATATCGCCATTTTCCATGGAACATCGCTGGAAAACCAGCGTTGTTACATGGAAAACGGCGATATCCCCGCTATCGCTGGAATTTTTATCGCCTCGGTGATATGTGTTGTTAATAACACGCTAACCGGGCAAAAAATTCCAATGATAGACGGCGATAAATAAAAAAGCGCTAAACATGCTTTGTGATATTTATAGCCGTCAATTGCTAATATGCCCCCAAGTAAGAAATAATTATTGGGCTGTGGCGTGAAGATGGCAACTCAGTTAACCTTCTATTCTTCTTTACAACTATTTGCCTTTAACAAAAAGTAACTGGCCTCCCGTTCATTAACTGTAAATAACTTCATCATAGCAGATTCGAAGGTCAGGTGAATCCACATTTATCCAATTTTTGCAAATCTGATTCATTAAATAGAACAGAGAATTCAAATGGCAGTTCTATTTCTAAATGATTACATTTATATGGGTCACTCAAAAAAAACTTACTCACATACATTTGTCTTTACATTTTCTGTAATGTTATATTTCTTATTGATTGTAGGAACTCCAAGTTAGAGTAGGCCACACAAATATTGACACTCCCATCAATATGCAGGTTGCACTGGACGTCACCCTACCTCTTTAATAACTTTTTTCCCAACTTCCATGGTCTCTATAACAACCTGGTCATGGTATGGAATAGAGCTCTATTTAGTTTTGCGCACACCACGGGCGATATGAACGTGTTGGCTTGTTCTCAGAAGAGTTGACCAACTGCTCTTATGTAAGTACACTGTCTGAATTGAACATTAATTTAAAATGTCTCTGTATATGTGCATGAGATGCATACAGTACAACTCAGAAATAGTAAGAAGAGGTTGCCTTCCCCTGCTAGGTGAACACCTCTGCTGTGCCCCGATATACACACTCATGATACTGGCCAGTGTGTGTCTAACAAGGAGCCCAACTGTGAAACTTCACTGCAAGTTGTCAGTTCTTTTTCTCAAAGGGATTGGAATAACAAGTTTTGTGGTAACTACCACTGCTCCTGAAATTTCCAACATAGAATTTGGGAGGTGAAAACTGTTGCATTTTACCAGGGGGAAATTCCTGATATATACCAACGCTTTCTTATTTTGATGTGCTAAAGCATCAAAATCCACATATTATGCCCCATTTTAAAGGGCACAACTTGTAAACAGCAACAACCACACCATTATATTTCGATCTCCGTTGTAGATTTCCAAATTTGAGATAGTTATTGCATTCCTGGCAGAACAGTACTAATGAGTTCTGAAGTGTATTGTACCTAACTGGAGTTTTAGTAATAAATTAATTATCATTGCAAGACTATTGCCCTTTGCAGTTGATGTGCTTGTTAAGTTGCTGAATAGCAGCTGTACTGTTTTCACAATAAAACACTTTCTCTATAATTAGGTGCTAGACTTGACATCCTTGGTGTGGCATTTCCCCAGGCTGATAGTCTTCGTCCCTTGATTTTTGTTGAACTGGTTTATGTTGACAATATTTCTCTGTGCACTCTTCACTCGCTCACCAGTGGTTGGGATGAAACAGCCTTTACAATGAAATTGGAACCCCGCATGCCTTTACCACGCAGGCTTTACCCTGCTTATGACACAACCGCGCAAGTCTTTACCACACAAACGTTTACAACAAATATGCCTTTTCGCACATGGGATTACATTATTATAAAGAAATGAATGGTAAAGGCATATTCATTATTACATTTTCAAATGTAAGTATATGTAAGTATTAAGGGCCTTATTACGAGTTTGGTGGTCCTGTGGACCCCCGTATCGGTGGTGACAGTGAAAAGTTGAAAAGCATGAAATGTTCGGTGGTCCGACAGTCATATTGTGAGTTAGTCAGATTGGCTTTGAGAAGACCCCTTCTGGACTGCCGAGACCACCATCAGACCACCAACCTCAGGGTTCACTATCAGGGAAATGCATCCACCACAGGGAGCCAAAGGGGAGCCACAGGGGAGCTGCATCCCCGTGCATATTGTGAGTTGCCTGATCCACAAACGGATCATGGCTGACCGACCCACTAAATCTTCCATAGAGCCAATCACAAACCCACTCACTCACTCATACAGTCATTCACACAACCATTCAGTCACCCATACAACTAGTCATACAGCCAGTCACTCACCTGTACAGTCAGTCACATAGCCACACACTCACCCATACAGCTACTCACACACCCACTTATTTACCTACAGTCACTCACACACCCACTCACTCACCAATACAGCCTCTCAACCCCACACAACCATTTACATACTCATTCAGACATCCATACAAGCACTCACACATCTGCTCACTCGCCCTTACAGCCATTCACACAGACACTCACTCTCCAATACAGCCGCTCACACACCAACTCACTTAATCAAACACCCACTCAAGCATGCACTCACACACCCATGCAACTACTTATCCAGTCACTCATTCATGCAGCCATTCAGATACCAGCTCATTCACCCATACAGTCACTACACACCCACTTATCCACCCATAGAGCCATTCACAAACCAACTCACTCACCCACAAATCTACTCTCACAACCACTTATGCACCCATACAGCCCCTCACACACCCATATAAACAAGGATACATACAGCCATCTGCTGAATTTTATGTTTTTGTACAAGTAAAATCTGAGCCTAACTGTAACTCCCCGTAACCTTTAGTTTTATACAAAAAACAAGCAGAGAACTCTAGGTACTTACCAAGTTTAAGTGGAGAGAAGCTCCTATATAGATCACTCTACACCCCCAGCGACACTCTGCCATGTCCTGCCTATGACCTAACATTATATCATTCATCACTCATCACATATTGTATCTTCAATACAACATGTGAAATGCCATCATTGACACCATCACTGTGCTTGAGGTTTTTATGAGGTCATCAGTGATGTCATTAGTGATGACCATGTCATGAGTGATGTAATATGTGAGGTCATAAGCAGTACATTGGCGGGGCATAAGTTATAGTTAGCGCAGGTAACTATAACTGCTGAATTTCTATGGTTTGTACAAATGAAATCTGAGCCTCCAGGTCCACTACTGGTTGAGGGATGAAGTCCCCTTGGCTGCTGAGGGCCCTTGATGGACAAGAACCTTGCACAGTACAATATTTGTATTTCAATTAGTAAAAACCATAGGGCCAGATGTCCCCTTTGCGACAAGTTGGCCATGTACTATTCCCATTTTGTGAGTCGCAAAATAATTACGACTCGCAAAATAGGAATAGCGAGTCACTATTAGGAAGGGGCATTCCGAGGGCATCCCTTCCTAATAGTGAGTCCTCCAGGTATGTATGACTCTTTTGCGACCGCTATTGCAGTCGCAAAACAGTCACAGTTGGTGGTAAAGCACTCGCAAACGGAAAGGGGTCCGCAGGGGACCCCTTCCCCTTTGGGAATGCAGGCGAAAATATTTTTTAAGTGCAGGCAGTGGTCCCAGGCACACATTTTTTTTTTTAAACTGCTTTAGTAAAAAGCAGTCACAGACATGGTGGTCTGCTGACCCTAGAAGGTCACCATCCCTGTGAGGCTAGCCATTCCCAATGTGGTTGCATATTGCGAGTGGCTAATGAATATTGATAATCCTCGCATTTTGCGACCCCATTGGGAATCGCTAACAGTGTCACTGACACTGTTGTACATTGGATTTAGCGCCTCGCAATTTGTGTAAAAATTGCGAGGTGCTAAATCCAATGGTCATACATCTGGCCCTCAATGTTTTACACTGATGAATCAGTAGAAATTGCAAATTCATTAACTATGAACAAGCACTTCTTTCTAGCATTACAAGTATATTTTTGAACAATTTCTTTAAAAAACAGAGGCTAAAATTATATAAAAATACTGATACTAGCATATTGGGATAGTCATCGCCATCATGTCCAATGAAATAGCTTTATTAAGTTGTTTGAAAACCAATCTTTTTCCTGCCTTTGACTATAATAAAGTGTGAGCGTATTCATGCAAAGTCACCTTGAGTCAAAAAAGTTATTAATTTATTGAAATGATACGATACCCCTCCTGTTCCTCCTTTTTCCAAAGATGTGATTGTGTAAGTTCTCTTAAAGTGCATGAGGATTTTTAATTAAGTCTCTCATTGTTAATGCAAACTTGCCAGGTTAGCTTTTCCCACCGCCTGTTGTAAGCTATAATGTTCTAGTAGCATTACACTAGGATATGTTAATTGATTGGCAAACTAGCTAGTATTCATCAGGCCCTTTGCTTTCAATACTCATCCCTTAGTGTTCTAGTTGTTCATTAGAACTCTTTCTTGACCACTAGGGAGTTAGCTGACAGAATGCTGCTATGTATGACTCTATATGTCAGAATGATTTCCTGAAATGGAGGAGGATGACATTTGAGAATTCAGAGATATTGTTACCTCAGTTTAGTTTTATAAAACACTATAAATATTTTAATGTAAAAAAACCACATTTTTTTCATTTACCGCAGTATCCTCTTCAGGAAATGCTTTCAGTTTTACAGCTTTGAGTCCATCAAGATGGTGTTTAAGTGTGCCACACTTTTGGTATTTGTGGTAAAGCTTCAGTTGATCACCAGGGAGTTAATTGACAGGCTGCTTCTGGTGTTAGAAGAAAATGTTTCACTCTGCATCTCAGAATGTTTTACTGATTTGAATGAAGAAGGTATTTTAAAACTCGTGAAAAATGAAGCATCATTTTAGCTTTGTACAGCACTATCCATAACTTCTATAAAAAAAAGCAACCCCCTTCATAATTTTGTTGATTTCTAAACAAAATACTGTAAGTTTTACAGCTTTGACTCCATTGAAAATGGCCATCTTGTTAAGTGTACAGACTGGTAGAGCTCTTGTTGATCATTAGAACACTCTGAGAAGCTGCAAGAGAATGCTCTATAATCAACTGAGAGGCTGCTGCAGTTATTGGAAGTACATAGTTTACTTAGAATATCAGACTTTGGGTCTGATTTAATTCATGGCAGGAGGCCTATCATTCCGTCATGCGGACAGAGTAAGTTACTCACCTGATTTATAAATGACGGCTAAGCAGGCCGTTATTTATAAAAGCATTGCCAGGGGCTGCTGTGATGCCATTTGCTGGCAATGCATAATATTCTGTGCTATGGGACTTCAGCAGCTGGACACAGCCCTGAAGCACAGAGAAATCCTTTTCTCTTTTCAAAAACAAAAGTCCTGAAACGGGGGGAATATAATGCTCCACTCCCCACAAGAGTCTTCTTCCATGGCTGGGGAAGCATTATAATTATTTTACTGTTTCTTATCACCAGATATGTCTACCCATCCAAATTGAGCAATTGGACATCTAGCCATTTCTCTGATGGCCCTGACTCCCCCGGGCCGTTGGAGAAGTTTAGCTACAGCGGAGACAGAGTAGTCTCAACCGTGGCCAAACTGAAGGTCCATCTGCATTTAAATAAGGAGGGTGGACCTTCGTATTGCTGATGTGGTTACTCAGTTACTGTTGCAACAGAGTATACATACCACCAATATGTAAATCTGGCTCTTTATTCTCATATTGCTGAGAAAGGTAATATGAACCTCTGCAATATCTGCTCGCATTTTAACTTTTGGAGCATCTTACATATCCTCTTTGAGGAAATCAAGAGAGAAAACAGGTTTTTTTAACATGGTTGATCAAATTCCAGCAGAGGGTCAGCATTCTTCA
Organism: Triturus cristatus; assembly: GCF_964204655.1. Classification (NCBI taxonomy): domain Eukaryota; kingdom Metazoa; phylum Chordata; class Amphibia; order Caudata; family Salamandridae; genus Triturus; species Triturus cristatus. The sequence continues at coordinate 847,412,462 of NC_140589.1, forward strand.
CAGGATAAAATCCCCTGAGAACACAAAAACGTTTCTCCTGGATCTTGTAATGCTGACACAACATGTTGCGTCCATCCAATGTAGCGGGAGTCCTTTATGGACCTCTCACAACATGCACCTCAGGGTCACGGAGTGTTCACCTTTCCCCAATGTGTTTTTTATTAATTTTCAGGAGGCAGGGGCCCTTTGACCATGTGCAACAGGCAACAGGAATTAGGTGCAGGGCCTAGCCTCTGACCAGTCCTTGCAAGGAAACCCCCTATGGGAAGCCCCCTATGGGAAGTTGGTCCCCACAGGACCAACTGTCCAGAAATACCTATGGTTTAATCCAATTAATCTTACCTTGTGTATCTCTTTTAACATTAATTTCTCAATAAACTAATAATGAAAAGCATCCTTTCTGAGTAAAGTTTTAAAGCTTTTGACCAAATGTGGTATAATTCCGTTCAGCCTTTTTTTCTGTATCACTTCCCACTCTGAATTTAAAGTTAGGCTAGAGTTTTCCTTGAACGAGCTATTATTGTTTCACTAATAACTTTGGCTCCTTTTGACAAATCGTCACAAACCTTTTGGAAAAAAATGGTTCATCAACCTCAGCTCCTTACTGGAAGGTTTTGGGGTCATCCATCATGCGGGGTTTATCCAAATGAGATCACAAAGCATCCATTTCCATAGGAAATTTTGGGAAGCATTCTGGATGGTTGGAAATTCCAAACAACAGAGCAATCTCATTGTACAAGGGAGCTTTTTTCTATTGGTCATCTCAGCACCAGTCCCTTAGGATGGAGCGATTTGATTGACTGGCTGCAACTTGACAGAAGTTTCAGTCATCGTTACAGGATTTGGGGATTCGAGGAGGTGGGGGAAGAAGAAGTTCCCTGTAAGCGAGCTGGCTAAATTTCTTCCTTATGGACAGACTGGAGCCCATTGCTATCTCACCTCTCCATGAGAAAGAAGTCCACGCAACCATGCACCCCTAGCTGCTACAGACTGCCACTTCAAGAGACCACTAATGTTGTATCAGGTAGGATCATAACATCCCATTCCTTTACTCTCCATAGCTGGCACGTTTCCAAGGTCCATACATAACAAGGTAAGGCAGTTCCATTTTTCCTTTGAGACTTGTAAATTAGAATAAAAATGCTACTGGCCTATATAGACACACTTGGACTTGAAAAATGTGGATTCAATAACTCTATCTGGGGCATATCAGCAAGGGCCGGCGATAATTATCGCTAAGCGCACTTAATGCTAGGATAATTATTGCTGGCTATCGTGGAATTTTATCGCTGAGATAGCGTGCTATCAGCAACGCTTATCTCAAAAGCGATAAAATTCCTCGCGCTAACAGCCAAAAGTGAGATTATCGCTGGAAATCCAGCGATAATCTCACACATTTTGACGTTAGCTTGCTGATAAGGCAGGGCATACTTAGCCATTATATCCACCTTACATTGGAAATAATGGCTAAGTCAGGGTGAAAGCAGGCCTAAGGAAAGTAGCGTTAACTGTGATTAGCGCTACTTTTCTTATCGCTATGCCTGTTAGCGGTTCCCTTGATAATTGGAGAAATGTCGGTTAGCTGCCTTCACCTATGCAGCACTCACCTCACATTACAGGTTTCTCTGTACAATCTCCTATGCACTGCTTCCATGTAAGGGAGAGCGCAACCTGGTGAGGTGCAGCTATCCCCCATTCATGATTCTCATCCCCACAACCTCCCATGTGCCATTCCTTTGCATGGTGATCAACCTGAGGGCCATATGAGATGGCCCTGTTTGCAGCTGGGGGATGGCATTGATTAATGTCAGCTACAAAGAGGATCAGTTTTATCAGCAACAAAGTGATATGCACCAGGATTGTCCTGCAATAGAGGATACTCGGTGTGAGATTACAGGCTTACTTAAATGACTCTCACACATGATTGGCGGGCAGATCCTTGCCTTGAATTATGTTGCAAATTGTGAGCAAGCAAAGAAGCAACAGAACAATCTAAAAATGCTTAAGGAAGAGAGTGAATGCCACTAAATCCTAGGCCATGAAGGTGGTAAAGGCAATCAGAAAAAATGCCAATGTCAATCCTCATAGTCAGGGCATGAAGGAGATTATACTACACTGGCACCATCTGCGCCATAAGCACTACCTGCATCATCAACACCACCTGTACCATCTGTACAACCACTTGAACAACCACCCAGAAAACAAGCAGTCTCAAATACTCTCTCAACCTACATTGCATAGGCCGAGTAATGGGAGAAAACTTCTATAAGAAGGATTTTCATTTATTATTCTCACCATTTTTAATAAATTTACCTATGTGCACTTTGCACAAAACAAAGCTGCATCAACCTTTCATCTGTGTTAAATATTTCCTGTAGCATATACAACATAGGATAGTGGTATGCATGTTTTCTTATTTGCTCATTTTCGTAGCGTAAGACATTGAAAGCATTTTCTAATCAAAAATTTCCTTTGGTTAACAATCATGACATCATACGGTATGGTTTATGAATGCAAAAAAGAGATTGTTGTTAGAGCTCAAAAGATTTATATCGATCCAATAATATTTTTATACATAAATATATAATGTGGGGCAATGAAGAACTGTCCTAGAAAAGTGACCAAAAGGAAATAAATGCAATCATAATTCAGAAGGTAAATGCTAACTTGGAGTGGGTTGGGCAAATAATAAAAACATTTCAGGAAGTGTCATGGGAACCAGTCTATATGCAAAAGAGGATAGAAAAGCCTAAACTCCATAAAAAACAATAGTCCACTGTCAAAAAATAATATAAAGTCATATCCCCAAGCCAGAAGGTACATCCAACTCAAATTCCTAGCTTGGGGTAAAAGTCACTGGCCATCCTCACTTTCACTATTCATGATGATAGCGAGATTCTTCTCCATTGGCGACATACATTGTCTTGCAGTGACAGGACCAGACTCCCAAAGGAATAAAAACAAAATGAGGGGTACCAGGGGAAACAGTGAGGAAAGAGGCCCTGGGAGCCAGGACTACAGGATGGGAGGTATGTTAGAGAGTAAAATTGGAATCCAATTGGAACGTGGATGCTTCGCACTCCGTGAGTGTATGCTTGTGATCCGGTTTATTCAGAGTTCTTCAGAGTGGTGGGTGCAGAGTTGGTAGACCCTTCTGAGCACAAAGGTAAATAAATAATAAGACAAGCGTTATTTCCCTTAAGAGTAACATCCCCAACTTCGCACTCCTTAGGTATATTTCAATAAAGTTCTGTACAATTGTTGTCAATAATTTCTTTACTTTATTTCATTACGTTAATTTCTTTGCTTAATTGCGTTCATTTAGGTTAGTTTCATACTATTGCATTCATAGTATGGATATCACATTTGTTCCGCCCAATGCATTTCGGGCTAAGCCCTTCTTCAGGGGACTTACATTCTTGAAAGTACAAGAATGATGTATATAGTAATATTAAAAATAACAATGTTAAAAAAACAATTGAAAATGTCATTAAACGAGGTATCTGAAGGTATAAAAGTGCATGAACTGACGTCCGTTTGAAATTGAAATCTTGGTGGTGAATAACAGGCTTATCTTATGCTTTACCGTGTGGAAATAAGTGAGGTGCTCCGAACGATAATCGTGTAAAAGAACGTGCTTCCATAGCAAACACCGGTCCACACTGTGTAATCTGCGTGTGGCTTCATTTAAGAATTCCAATTATACATACTATCGTGACGGGTGACCACCAGAATGGTGTATTATGAGCGTGTTATTTTTCGCGAATAATATTGGTTAATACCATTGTGAATAAAAATAGAGGAAGTGAAAGTGCCCGTAATGTTGCATTATGTAGATAACATCATGCCTAATGGAAACACAGAAAATATGAATATTTAACCTTAGTTTAATGGTCAAGACTCAATAGACCACAATTTTCAGGAATCACTAAGATAAGATATGTAAAATCACCTTTAAATAAAACAAAGTTTTAGGTATTGTCTCTGATGCCCGCTGAAAATCCGATAATGAAAAAAAATGGTAAAATGCATTTTCGCTTACCGTCTGTTACTGGTTACAAGCTTATGTCGGAGACTGTGATCCGTGCGTTTGTTCCTGGTTTACGCAAGAACAATTCAAAACGCTGACTATCAAGTCAGGAGTTAACCAGTAGTGAAGAAATACTACGAGTAAGAAGCAGCGTGTATGAAGAAAACAGACTGTTTTTATGTACGTTTATACGTACATTGTACAAATAAAGTATGTTGTACTACTTAATTTGTTTGTATATTTCACCCGAATTTGCAATGATGAAAATATTTATTATAGAAGAAAATCTAAACGACTGGATAAGTTTGTGTTAACGCGAATAATTTGAAATGTTAACGCTCTGGTTATGTGTTAATGAAAGGTGAAGAAATACTATGAAAAAGAGAAGACGACAAATTACCTTAGTGTGTGATTTGATTCATAACGTGCAAAATGAAATACCTTTTTTTTGTGTATAAACTTCACAATTTTAAATAATACACTGAGTAACATGATAATAAACAATTCAGTCGACCATACTTATGATTGTTTAATCCCTCAAAAACGTAAGCATAAAGATAACTGTAAATTCCAAGAAGTAGGTTTAACACTGATTCCGATGTATTCATGTTACAAAATGTACATGCGTCAACACTTGTTTGAACTAGTTAACAATTATAAAGGATTATAAAAAGCACCCAAATTCTAAACGTTCGTTCATGCCTTCGGGCTGTAATGTCGATAAATGATTTATCCAGAAAATTTCCCTCCTTAATAGGTATTGCTGATTGTCCCTGCCAGGTAATAATGGCACTTTTTCTAGAATGCAGAAACGTAACTGGCTAAGATTGTGGTTGAACTGGTTGAAATGAACAGCAACTGTGGATTTTACATTTTTTAGTCGTTTGTTGCTTTTGTGTTCAATTATTCGTGTTTTGATTTTTCTTTGCGTTGTCCCTACATAAGCTAATCCACAAGGACATTTCAACATATAAATTAAGTTGCTGCTGTCACAAGTTCCTGTTACTTTGAGTTTTATGGGGGTGCCCCTTGTTGGGTGGGATATTTCGTTTCCTTTAATTATGGCGTTGCAGTTTCCACAATTTTGACATGGGAGGGTACCACGGTGTGGTGTTGAAGATGTTGCAGTTTTTTCTTTTAATAATTCTTTGATGTTATTTGTACGTGAATATGCAAATCTGGGATTTGATGTAAAAATGCCCTTAAAATCTTCCTCCAGTGCAAGTAGTGGCCAGTGTTTCAAAATAGATTTTTTGATTTTGGAGCTTCGCCTGGAATACTTAGAAACAAAAACGGACCTTTGTTCGTCACTTTTGAGTTTAGACGTTAGTAGTTGTTTCCTTTCCAGCTTTTGAACTCTTTCCATAGCGTCATTTAATATGGGTTCAGGATATCCTCTCTGTTTGAATTTGTTGAAAGTGATCACTTTGTGTTCGTTGTAAATTTACTCTGTGGAAGCAATTCTTTTGATTCGAAGCAATTGTGAGAATGGTAAATGCTTTTTGAGTGATGGTTGATGGAAGCTGTTGTAGTGTAATAGATTATTTCTGTCTGTGGATTTATTGAAGATACTGGTTTGTAATGTGCCATTGACGTTAGTAATCAATACATCCAAAAAATATATTTGATGTTTACTGATGTTGGATGTGAATGCGATTCTGTCGTTAACCTTATTCAAGTTTTGAATTGCGGTGATTTCTTCACCTTTCATTAACACATAACCAGAGCGTTAACATTTCAAATTATTCGCGTTAACACGAACTTATCCAGTCGTTTAGATTTTCTTCTATAATAAATATTTTCATCATTGTAAATCCGGGTGAAATATACAAACAAATTAAGTAGGAAAACATACTTTATTTGTACAATGTACGTATAAACGTACATAAAAACAATCTGTTTTCTTCATACACACTGCTTCTTACTCGTAGTATTTCTTCACTACTGGTTAACACCTGACTTGATAGTCAGCGTTTTGAATTGTTCTTGCGTAAACCAGGAACTAACGCACGGATCACAGTCTCCAACATAAGCTTGTAACCAGTAACAGACGGTAAGCGAAAATGCATTTTACCGTTTTTTTTCATTATCGGATTTTCAGCGGGCATCAGAGCCAATACCTAAAACTTTCTTTTATGTACAGGTGATTTTACATATCGGATCTTAGTGATTCCTGAAAATTGTGGTCTATTGAGTCTTGACCATTAAACTAAGGTTAGATATTCATATTTTCTGCGCAGTTTCCATTAGGCATGATGTTATCTACATCATGCAACCTTACGGTCACTTTCACTTGCACTATTTTTATTCACAACGGTATTAACCAATATTATTCGCGAAAAATAACATGCTCATAATACACCATTCGGGTGGTCACCCGTCACAATAGTATGCATAATTGGAATTCTCAAATGAAGCCACACGCAGATTACACAGTGTGGACTGGTGTTTGCTATGGAAGCACGTTCTTTTACACGATTATCGTTCGGAGCACCTCACTTATTTCCACACGGTAAAGCATAAGATAAGCCTGTTATTCACCACCAAGATTTCAATTTCAAACGGACGTCAGTTCATGCACTTTTATACCTTCAGATACCTTGTTTAATGACATTTTCAATTGTTTTTTTAACATTGTTATTTTCAATGTTACTATATACATCATTCTTGTACTTTCAGAATGTAAGTTCCCTGAAGAAGGGCTTAGCCCAAAATGCATTGGGTGGAACAAATGTGATATCCATACTATGAATGCAATAGTATGAAACTAACCTAAATGAACGCAATTAAGCAAATAAATTAACGTAATGAAATAAAGTAAAGAAATTATTGACAACAATTGTACGGAACTTTATTGAAATATACCTAAGGAGTGCACAATTCAAAACTTGAATAAGGTTAACGACAGAATGCATTCACATCCAACATCAGTAAACATCAAATATCTTTTTTGGATGTATTGATTACTAACGTCAATGGCACATTACAAACCAGTATCTTCAATAAACCCACAGAAAGAAATAATCTATTACACTACAACAGCTTCCATCAACCATCACTTAAAAAGCATTTACCATTCTCAAAATTGCTCCGAATCAAAAGAATTGCTTCCACAGAGGAAATTTACAACGAAAACAAAGTGATCACTTTCAACAATTTTAAACAGAGAGGATATCCTGAACCCATATTAAATGACGCTATGGAAAGAGTTCAAAAGCTGGATAGGAAACAACTACTAACATCTAAACTCAAAAGTGACGAACAAAGGTACGTTGTTGTTTCTAAGTATTCCAGCAGAAGCTACAAAATCAAAAAATCTATTTTGAAACACTGGCCACTACTTGCACTGGAGGAAGATTTTAAGGGCATTTTTACATCAAATCCCAGATTTGCATATTCACGTACAAAGAACTTCAAAGAATTATTAAAAGAAAAAACTGCAACATCTTCAACACCACATCGTGGTACCCTCCCATGTCACAATTGTGGAAACTGCAACGTCATAATTAAAGGAAACGAAATATCCCACCCAACAAGGGGCCCCCCCATAAAACTCAAAGTAACAGGAACTTGTGACAGCTGCACCTTAATTTATATGTTGAAATGTCCTTGTGGATTAGCTTATGTCGGGAAAACACAAAGAAAAATCAAAACAGGAATAATTGAACACAAGAGCAACATCCGACTAAAAAATGTAAAATCCAGAGTTGCTGTTCATTTCAACCAGTTCAACCACAATCTTAGCCAGTTACGTTTCTGCATTCTAGAAAAAGTGCCAATATTACCTGGCAGGGACAATCAGCAATACCTATTAAGGAGGGACATTTTCTGGATAAATCATTTATCAACATTACAGCCCAAAGGCATGAACGAACGTTTAGAATTTGGGTGCTTTTTATAATCCTTTATAATTGTTAACTAGTGCAAACAAGTGTTGACGCATGTACATTTTGTAATATGAATACATCGGAATCAGTGTTAAACTTACTTCTTGGAATTTACAGTTATCTTTATGCTAATGTTTTTGAGGGTTTAAACAATCGTAAGTATGGTCGACTAAATTGTTTATTATCATGTTGCACAGTGTATTATTTAAGATTGTGAAGGGTATACACAAAAAAAAGGTATTTCATTTTGCACGTTATGAATCAAATCACACACTAAGGTAATTCGTCGTCTTTTCTTTTTCATAGTATTTCTTCACCTTTCATTAACACATAACCAGAGCGTTAACATTTCAAATTATTCGCGTTAACACAAACTTATCCAGTCGTTTAGATTTTCTTCTATAATAAATATTTTCATCATTGTAAATCCGGGTGAAATATACAAACAAATTAAGTAGGACAACATACTTTATTTGTACAATGTACGTATAAACATACATAAAAACAATCTGTTTTCTTCATACACACTGCTTCTTACTCGTAGTATTTCTTCACTACTGGTTAACACCTGACTTGATAGTCAGCGTTTTGAATTGTTCTTGCGTAAACCAGGAACTAACGCACGGATCACAGTCTCCAACATAAGCTTGTAACCAGTAACAGACGGTAAGCGAAAATGCATTTTACCGTTTTTTTTCATTATCGGATTTTCAGCGGGCATCAGAGCCAATACCTAAAACTTTCTTTTATGTACAGGTGATTTTACATATCGGATCTTAGTGATTCCTGAAAATTGTGGTCTATTGAGTCTTGACCATTAAACTAAGGTTAGATATTCATATTTTCTGCGCAGTTTCCATTAGGCATGATGTTATCTACATCATGCAAAATTACGGTCACTTTCACTTGCACTATTTTTATTCACAACGGTATTAACCAATATTATTCGTGAAAAATAACACGCTCATAATACACCATTCGGGTGGTCACCCGTCACAATAGTATGTATAATTGGAATTCTCAAATGAAGCCACACGCAGATTACACAGTGTGGACTGGTGTTTGCTATGGAAGCACTTTCTTTTACACGATTATCGTTTGGAGCACCTCACTTATTTCCACACGGTAAAGCATAAGATAAGCCTGTTATTCACCACCAAGATTTCAATTTCAAACGGACGTCAGTTCATGCACTTTTATACCTTCAGATACCTTGTTTAATGACATTTTCAATTGTTTTTTTAACATTGTTATTTTCAATGTTACTATATACATCATTCTTGTACTTTCAGAATGTAAGTTCCCTGAAGAAGGGCTTAGCCCAAAATGCATTGGGCGGAACAAATGTGATATCCATACTATGAATGCAATAGCATGAAACTAACCTAAATGAACGCAATTTAGCAAAGAAATTAACGTAATGAAATAAAGTAAAGAAATTATTGACAACAATTGTACGGAACTTTATTGAAATATACCTAAGGAGTGCAAAGTTGGGGACGTTACTCCTAAGGGAAATAACGATTGTCTTATTAGGTATGTTAGAGAGGCAGACAAGAATAAGGGCCTGATTTAGATCTTTGCACAACAGTGAAGGATATCCCGTCCGCTGAAATATTATTCCTATAGGATATAGTGGGATTTATATTTTGGAGGGTGGGATATCTGTCACCGTTGTGACAGAGTAACCCACCGTTAAGATCTAAATTAGGCCTATATTCTCTGCAGGCAAGCCCAGAGACCTTTTCTTGCAGCAGTAGGACCTCTCCAGGTAAGACCTTCAAGGCCAAAGAGTGTGCTCCCTGAGCATCCACAATTGGAGTCATGACCTCCTTGAATGCAGTCACTGACACAGAACCTGGAGGAAGAAATTGGACAGCACAAGAGGGGGGTGGGTTGTTGGGAAGAAGTACCCATCAACTGTAGTTCTTCTGGGCTGGCACTGAGAGGGTTAGGTGATGCAGGGCATGCAGCTGGAGGGCCAACTGTAATGGGAGTCTCAGAAGTTAAGGAGGGGCTAGGAGTAGGCCCATATGGTGTTGGGTCTTGTTCTTGGGACTCTACTCTTTGTTTTTGCTTAAGACAACAAGAAGAACCAACAAACTCCTTCCTCTTGAGGTACCCACATCCACCGTACCCCTCGCAGGTGGCATTTCAGACTCAGCCCAGATTCGCTTGGAGGCAGAGCTAATAACTCTCTAGGCGGGTGCAGCGGCTGCACTACCCCTGCTGTTAATGAATTCCTCCATCTCACTGGTTGTATCAAGAGGTCATGTGCTCCTATGATCCAAGGATGTTTATTCTTACCCCAGACCAATTCTGGTCTTTGTAGGCCAGGCCTATCAGCTGAAATCAATATAAAAAAGAGACTTTGTTAAATCATCAAGTCAATAATGCATATCTAAATACATTTCTCACCATCCAGTGTTTTCATACTAAAATATTGGGAATTTGACCACCTTACAGTTGCTAATTCACAATATAGCAGTCGTATCAGTCATTAAAAGTAGATGAACGTTTTGGTAATAGTTGAATTACAAATTCTTTTTACCTACTGAAAACTAAGGTTCACAACATTTTCCACACATTGGTTACCTTTGAGGAAACATTTTTCCTACTAGCCTACAAAGTATTTTAAGGGACTTTGAACTGCTCTATATTTTTGAACACCTAAAGTTCAATACATTATTCAGTGTTTGTGTGAACTTAGATAATAAAACATTGCAACTGTATGGTGGATATGAAGCAAGTTAATGGTACACAATGTCAACATTTCCATAATGTCAAAAACAAATTAGTAGGGAAGGCAACAAAAAAAATAATGAACATACATGCTATTAAATGTAAATTTAAACAACTTTCATACAACAACAAAATATGTTAAATATTAAAGTTATTACAAAGTTCGCTGCAAAACCAGTACAGCACTCTCAAAATGTATGTGCACCTATATGCCAAATCTTAATATTCCTCAACCTACCATCTTTGAGGAGCCCCCAGTACATCATTCATGTGGGGATGCCATGTATGTGGCTGGAGGACCAGCCCATTGCATCCTGGTGCCTCTCTGCACTGCAGCAATTGGCAATGTTCCCCTTTCTTGTTATTTGTTATTGTTGTTCCTAATTCTGTTACAGAAAAAGGGGAACATTTCTTTAAGTTCCTCAGCCATGCTACTATCAAGATTGTGACTAGGAGAAGCTTGATGGAGAAGGATGCTTATTAGAGGAGAGGATGGTTCATAATGAAAACAACATGGCTGGATTCCACTTCCTGTATGCCATTGCCTGTTTATTTGCAGTAGGTAGAGTCACCCGCCCCAAGTGCAGAGTCTCTGTATTGCATGCAGAGAAGAACCTTTGAACATTGTCCAAAGATGTCTCATGCTGGAGGGGGACATAATTCATGTAAGCCAGGTCTCACAAATGTGAAAGAGTTATAAAATGCATGCAGGGATAGTTTCTGGACTTAATCTGTGTTCTTAATGATGATTTTATATTTGCCCTAAGCCATGAGTAATGTATATAAGATATTGTGATGTAATGTTGGTCTGGATAAGTGTTACGGGCCGATTCACAGAACTAATCTGAGGTAAAATTCGAAACATACTACTTTTGGTATTCACAGAATGCATTTGATAATAGTAAAGTTAGGACTCCTAACTTTACTACTACTAAACTGAGATAAAATCCTAAACTTACTACTTTTGGTATTCACAGAAGGCATTTAGTAGTAGTAGTAAAGTTAGGTCTCCTAACTTTACTATAACTAAATGCCTTTTGTGGATACCAAAAGTCGTAAACTTATGATTTTGTCTCAGTTTAGTAGTGGTAAAGGTAGGAGTCCTAACTTTACTACTGCTAAATGCCTTCTGTGAATACCAAAAGTAGTACGTTTAGGATTTTATCTCAGATTAGTTCTGTGAAGCAGCCCCACAGTGTTTGAAAACATGGAAATACAACTTTTCATCTCACTTGAGCACTGCATGTTAATTGGAGATATTATGCATCTAAACAGAGTTGTCTCAGGGTGGTGTGTATGCAAAGTGTGAACATAAAGGCATTAGCCAAACTAGCTGCTGAAGAAAAAAATTAGTTGACCAGCCAATAACACACCTCCTTACTCCGACCTCTGACTTGGGCCCCACCCTAGGTCCCGGTATATCGCAGTAGGGCAGGGTTAACATCTATATATGAGCTCCATCGTATTGTGATGTTATGCAAAACATAACTGGCTGCAAAAATCTTGCACAAAACATCTGAGGATGTCACCAGCACCCTTCCTGTTATGGTCAAGACATCAGAATCAAAACTTAAGAGCCCGCAACATGTGCTGAAAATGTTTTTATGTACATATGAGTTCTTTACTGTGTTTGGATGTCTGCAGGGTGCGAGAAGATGATACATGTCCTGTGTGAGACGTTGTTACTACCAATAAGTGACCTGTGACCAAAATCACCAGCAACCAAATGATGTGCAAGAGGAGACTGTCAGAAGATCTTGTGTATGCTTTTATGTTTACATTTGTTTTACTGTTGTTGTCTGAATTTAAGGCAGTCGTCAAAGCAGCTGTAAGAGCATCAACATTCAGCCCTTTCCAGCCAAACCTTTTTATAAGCACAAGGACAGAATAGAACAGAAAACAAGCAAGGTGAACTAGGAATAGAAACCCCCCCTCCCTTTCCCACCCAAACCCTTTCCGAGGGTGCCAGTGCTAACAAAAGGAGTAATCCGATAAGGTCCAGTTGTTTGTATCTCACGTGTGCTAAGAGGCAGTGTTGTGCTGGGTCAGTGTGGTTAGTCTTAAGAGTCTTAGGGGCATATTATAAAGGACGGCATTAAAAATTATCGCCGGTTTAGCGGCAGAAAACTGCAGCTAAAGCGGCGATAATGGGCTTGATAATATGTCAGTGAGAATTCCAATAGAAGCCCATGTTCTGGTGTGAACATGGGCTTCTATTGGAATTCTCCAGGGCATATTATCAAGCCCATTATCGCCGCTTTAGCTGCAGTTTTCTGCCGCTAAACCGGTGATAATTTTAACGCCGTCCTTGATAATATGCCCCTTAGATATTTCAAACAGGTTATTTCTGTGAACTCTTGTGACAAGAGTGCAATGAATGGCTTCCAGGTTTCACTGTAAGAGCCTCCTTGTGGTATAAGTGTGAGGGACAGCCTTTCCATACCCAAAAGATGCCATAAGCGATGCAACCAGTTCGGTCTTGTAGGGTCTTTGTCCATATCACAGTGTGCCAATATGGATTGATGCACTGCTCATAAAGCTATTGCTATGTGTCGTCCTCTTCTAGATTTAAGCAGAAAGGTTTGTGGATTAAGAAGGCCCAATATAACATAAATAGGGAACCTGAGCAGCTGGATGTCAAAATGAGTATCTATGTCTGTCAGGGTATCTGACCGAAACTGTGCTAGTTTAGGGCAGTCCCAAAGAATGTGAAGCAATGTCTCAGGGTTGTTGCAACTTCTCCAGCAGCTCTCCGCTTTCTCGAGGTCCTCTCTATGACGGCGCACGGGCATCAAATACCAGTATGTCGCAATTTCTTTTGCTGTTTCCATGCTGGCCACGTTAGTAGCTGTTTTCCATGCTCGATGGTATATATCTTCAACTCCTTAGTAGTGAGGTGCCTTCCTATCTCCCTCTCCCATCTCTTTTGCACCGGGTTATCTTGGTCAGGCGGGGTTTGAGAGTGCATGATATATAGTTCTGAGACAAGGCGCCTGTCGGTCTCTTTAGTTATGAGCCACCTCTTGCACTTGGTGAGGTGTTGCTGTGCTGCCTCCCTCGTTGTAGGTTTCATCACCCAGTGTCATAACTGTGTCTACCTAAATCGTTCTGTCTCTGGAACTCCTTTCTCTGTGCATCATGTGTCAAATGGAATGGGGCGATGCCCGTCAAAGAAGTGGCCTATTGATCGGTGACCAACCCTTTGCCACTCTTTATAGGCAGCAATATCTAAACCCAGTGTAAAATCCCAGTTCTCTACCACAGTGAGTGGAGAGGGGAAAGTACAAAAGCCCTTCAGACTCACCACTGTATCCCGAACCCTCAGAATGGGTGACATGACCGCCGATAGTTAGAGGTTAGCGGGGCTTTGGGGTTTATCAAGGAAGGGAATCTTCCACAAGGGCTTTTTGGCAAGGGCCCTGTCCATGAACAGCCAACCCCTTTTCGGACTAGGGCGACTCCAATACACAGTATATCAGAGTTGAGTGGCTTGCAAGTACCGGAGAATGCATGGGACACCCAAGCCATCCTCTGCTGGCGATAGCCAACTTCTGCCTCTTTTCATTCAAAGGTCTCGGCCTGCCCAGAGGAAGCTCTGAAATAAGCTCTGAAGAGTCTGCAGTGCCCCAGTGGGGGGCCACAAGGGTAATGTCTGGAAGATATAAAATATACAGGGGAGGGCCATCATCAGCTATTCAACCCATCAATGAGAGTGGGTACTGTTGCCATCGCAAAAGGTCTGCTTTGACTCATGTGACGAGGCTGTGGCAGTTGAGGAGACCACCTCTTCGATGGTCAGTGCTAATTGAATACCCAAATATGGGTCCATGTCTTTGGCCCACAGCATGGCGAGTAGACAAGTTAGAAAGATTTGTGTGTCCTGGGAAACTGTAAGGCTTAGCGCCTGTGATTTAGAAAGATTAATCTGGAACCCTGACCCAAACAGTCCCACCTCCACTAAGGGAGGGTATCTTTCAGATTATCAAGCGATGCAATAATGTCACCCCCATACAGCATTATTAGGTGTTCTTCGCCCACAAATTGAATCCCCTTAATAACGGGATCATCCCGAATCCTATGAGCAAATGGCTCGATATAAAGCGCAATTATCAGGGGCGACAAAGGACATCCCTGTCGAGTGCCACATCTGATGTGACAATGGGGAGATGTTGTGCGGTTGATATGAACCGATGCACTCGGTCTGCCATAGCTGATTAGAACCCAAGAGCAGAACCGTTCTCCTAAGCTGAAATGTTGAAGGACTGCAGATAAATAAGGTCCAATGGACATGGTCAAATGCTTTCTCCGCATCTATAAAAAAAAACGTAGATTTACGTGGAGAACAAGCAGCCTTATCCACAAGATGAAGTATCGTTCTGGTGTTATCTGTTTTTGGGGATAAAGCGAGATTGATCTTGGTCTACTAAGCTGGATATGTGTGGGGCTAGTCTCACTGCAAGAATCCCAGTAAAAAGCTTAGCGTCTATGTTTAAAAGTGATATAGGTCCATAAGACCCACACTGTCTCTTATCTTTACCTGGTTTGGGTATAACGTAACCACAACAGATGCCTCCTTCATGGAAAAAAGGAAGTGTTGAGAGGTTAGAAATTGAGTTGAACAGTCGCATGAGGAATGGCGCTAATGTAGTGCAGAACGTTTTATAAAAAGATGCATTGTAACCGTCGGGCCTGGAGATTTGTAGGCTTTCAGTCTGACTATCAAGGAAATTACCTCATCTATCCTAAAGGGTGCATCCAGGGTCGTTGCTAGATTATCTGTTAGGTGGTGACCCTCGCCCCTTGCAAATATGCCTGGAGTCCAAGAGAGGGGAGTCTTTGAGCGGCATAAAGCCTACCATAGTACGCTGCGAAGTGAGATGCTATTGCCTCATCCCCCTGAATCAAATTTCCCTTGTTAGACAAGAAAATCTCTACAGTATTAGCTTGGCGCTGACTCTTGAGTTTGTTAGCAAGCATGCTCCCTCATTTATTGCTACTAGCATCGAAGGCATGTTTGAGTCGGTGTAATGAATATTCTGCATTATCCAAATCGAATCCAGTTTATTCTTTTCTAGCAGTTTCCAATTGTAGCACGACTCTGGGGGCCCCTCTGCAGTGGTGTATTTGTTCAAGTTCTCAAATTTGTTGCTGGAGTTGAGAACACTTATCCCTCCTCAACGTATTATCTGCCACTGAGTAAGCCAGAAACTGTCCCCTTATCACTGTCTTCAAGGCATCCCAGATTATAGATATGGGTGTCTCAGCGTTATCATAAGTTTCTAGATAATTTCTGATCAACTTATCTATCTGTAAGATGACTGCTGGCCTAGAAGCAAATACTCTCTTAGTCGCCACGAGCGGGGCACCTGGACCCAGGATGGAGTGTCGAGGTCTAATCGGACTGCCACATGATCCGAAAGAGAACGGGGCTCTATCTCTACGGGCTTAGTTGCAACTTTGATGTCCTGAGAACCTAAAAAGTAATTAAGCCTCACGTAGGACTTGTGGACATGAGAGTAAAAGGCATATACCCTAGCTGTGGGATGAGAAGAACGCCATATGTCCTTTAAGCCCAACTCTTCTAACCAGTGAGTCCCCTCTGGCCCAAGTGCTCCCGCTGCCCCATGTCTATGCGTCAATCTATCTAGATCATTGTGGAATACTAGATTGAGATTTCCACCCATGACTACCCATTGGTCCTGAGTGGACATAATTTCCGCCACCGCTCCCCTTAGAAAATGTTCCTGGGAATCATGAGGTGCATATACTGACCCTACAATTAAAGAGAGATGACCTATGTGAAGAACGGTAACCTAAGAGGCGGCCCTTGATCTCGGCTACCTTAGGCTCTACTTTCCCTTGAAATGTGTGTGAGAATAAGAGTGCCACCCCTGCGGATTTGTGTGAAGAAAATGAGTGAAATTGCTGTGGAAAGGCTTGTGAGTGCATTCTGGGCAAGCCCTTCCGAAGTAGGTGTGTCTCTTGCAATAAGCATATGTCGGCCTGAGATTGTTCTAAGTAGAACAAGATTGCCTTCCTCTTTACAGGACTATTCAAGCCGTTTACATTAAGGGTTATCACTCTCAGCGTCGTCATTTTAGTCGCTATGTCTCCCCTTCCACCCCCTCATGCTGCCCTCTGTCCCGTAGGTCCCCAAAGCATAGTGATGGACATTTTATCTGTGTAGAAGAACACTATTTGTTGACAGACATAGATGTTGCTGAAATTGCTGGCACCCCCCAAACAAATCCTATAATGTAACTGTTTAACATCAAAAGTCCCTGGAGTGGGAAAAAGAGCAGAGTCTTATCCCTCACCAGTGGTGAAATCTTTGACCAGGGTAGTGGACAACCTTTGAAGATTTGTCTCTCCGCTTACCCGGCTCCCCGGACCCACCGCAAACCCAAAGCAATTCTGTCATCTCTCATGAAGGCTCATTAGATGCGGTAGTCTCCACCAGCGTATCCAGAAGTGTGTTCCTCTCTGAAGCTATTGTGGCTGGGTCAGGGCCGGTGGAGCTCAGTCCCCTCCGACCTGCGTGTATGACGTTGTGATGATGCTTTGTCCTCATCTTGTGGCTATATTTGTAGTAGGCCACTGGTTTCCTTTAGCGAATGTATTTGATAAAGTCGTTATTGCCATCGGAAAATTAGCCTGAAGGGGTGGGCCCAAGAGTATGTGATTTTCCTGTTTTTAAGATGATTTTTGACTGGGTGGAGTTCCTGCCTTTTCTGTAGGGTAGAGACAGCCAGATCCTAATATAGGTGGAGTGTGTGCCCTCGGACGACCACTGAAGCTCAGGAATGGGCTGCCTTTTAAATCTTTTCTTTGAGAGGGAACCTGTTGAGACAGGCCAAAATGTCTAAAGAGCGGGGAGCTCAGGAGGACCATCTGCCAACTCTGTGTGTGCATTCTAGGCGAATGTCCGCCGCTGGGGTATCTGGGGTATATTTGTGCAAAATGTTCCTGGACATAAGCCTCCATGTCCGTTCCCTCTGCTCCCGGGGGCCCCCTCAAATTCTAATATTGTTACGCCTAGAGCGATTTTCAAGGTCTTCAGCATGCGCCTGGAAGTCCAGGTGCTGCTCTGAAAGGCAGATAATCTTTTGTTGCCTCTGATCTATTTCCTCATCTCTTGAAGACTCTCCGCGTTCCAATTCATCTACTTTGTCTCTAATGTCAGTTACTTCTTTACTGACTGATTAGAGCTCGGATGTGAGGTCTTTTTTCACTGACATGAGGTCATCTCTCAAGGTGAAGAAAAGGGCTTCTAAGTAAGGGCATGTGACTGGGGCCTCAGTGTCTTCTTCCGATGGTGACATGTGGCGGCTTGTGGCCCTTTTACTATCCCCTTCAGGGAGACGTCTTAGCATGTCTTTAATTTAACCCTCTCTCTTAGTTCCTCCAGACGCCATTGTGCTAGCCTTCGGGCGTATAAGGAGCAGGAAAGGGGGTGGCTTTGTGTGAGTCTCTGCGGCTATGCCGGTTATCTTTGCCTATGCACTAATGAGCTACATGGATCCCAGTGCAGGCCATCTCTTTCAGGTGTATGTGGTTGCGAAGGCCTATAATTCTCATGTCCTTCAGGAATAGCTGTGTGCACCACTGCATCACTCAGTGCAGGAGGTAATGAATAGTCTGTATGCCTGGCCCTGAGAGGTATCCATAAGATGCAAACTATGATTCAGCATCCAGAAGTAGGTGTAGAGGGCAGCTTGACAAACCCAGGACAGCAATTATCTTGTGGGCCTTGATAGATGCAACTTTAAAGAGGGTTCCAGCCTCTGAACCAGCGTGCCCTGGGGATTGCAAGGTTGCAGGAGAGACGAATCACACCAAGGCCACTATTTATAGTTAAAGTGTTGCAGGAGGGAAGCCTCTCTGTTAGGGAGTTATAAGTCCCCCTGACACACGATGCTCCGTCAGCCGGGCCCTCCCTCTCTGGCTGTTGCGGGCGAGGCGGTAGCCCTTGCTAGCTCTAGCACCTCTGGGCCTTCAACAAAGTTGAGGAAACTGTAGACCAGCCGGTCCAGCCAAGTAAAACTCAGCCCTTAGGAGAGGCATCTCCCAGAATGGCAGCCTCCCTTCACCTTCCAGCCTGTGATGTGAGCTCGGCCTGTCCTCCACAGCTGCGATGTTCCGGGGTCCCCAGCGCCTCCAGCACCCTCGCTTTTTCATTCTGGGGCCAAGAGCTTCCGAACCCGGTCCTTCTGCTCCTCCCCGCCCCCGACTCCATGGATGGTGCTCAGATCGGGAGCTCACCGGTGCGGGGGGTCTGGGGCCTCGAGCCGCTCTTACAGTCGCTAGGTTCAGGGTCTCCAGTGCCTCCAGCAGCCTCGCTTTTTCATTCTGGGTCCAGGCGATGCCTATCCCTGTCCCTCTGCTCCTCCCTGCCACCGATGCTGTGGATGGCGCACAGATCGAGAACTCACCGGTGCATGGGTCTGGGGCCTCAAGCCATTGTCGCAGTCGCTAGGTACACCTCCTCACTAACATGCAGCTCCGGAGTGTCCCACTGATCAGTGAGGTATCACTGGACGATGGGTGAGGCTGGTAGTTGAAATTGCCCTCAGGGCCGATTAGGCCTCCGGAGCCTAAGCAATCAGACAGTCCCTCTCAATGGTAGAAGTTGCTGAGGGGGAGACATCCCTGCCAGTGACAGCCTCTCGCAGTCCCTTTGCAGACACTCCCTCACTCGGCCTCCAGCTACAGCGCGGCACCGGGGCTCCTCCTATGCAGGCTGCTGTGCTGGGCGATGCTCGGCTAGAGTGGAAGGCCAACATCCACGACCTCAGGAGCGAGATGCCGCAGATCACCGTAAACTGGTGACAATTTCCAGCAATGTGCAGACTCTCTCGGTCACCCTCGCTCAGTGAGGCTGCCAAGGAGGCTATTGGCTGCTTTGTGGGGGTCCGCGGGAGTACCCAGGTCACCGGGGCAGGAGGGACATAAACATATGTATCATACCACTATGTTGGCCACGCCCCTTGTGTATGCTTTTAGTAAAGGCAGAGTAAAAATCAATGAAGCAGCCCCTGGTCTCACTAACAGCCGCATGTTCATTGAGTGTCAGGGATGCCTGTTACAATAAAATATGTGCTGTGTGATGAGGTGGATGCACACACAGGTGCAGTTAATGCAACCTAGCATGTGATGGAAGTGGGCAAAGGCATAACATTGACTTGCTACTCTTTGTCTTTCTGTGACTGTGTGCAACATAGCAAGACGCTGATGTAATCTTCTGATGCAACAGTAGGGAAGGTGTTGGAATATAAATTATAGTATTCCTTAGGTTGGAGCGCCATCTAGAGCAAGTCGATCTAATGACTTGCGATGTAAAGTCATTGAGTTGTAACAATACGGTCATTGTAACGACCCCGGTGTAAAGGTAACACAATGTAACAACCGCATTGTAAAGGCTGTTTCTCACTACATACTCCAACTTTTTCCGCGCTCTATAAATTTCCTTGATTGATTGATTGATTGAGGAGAAGGTAAAAACTCCGTATGTAGGTTGGCCAATTGCATTTTGTAACATGCTTTTAAATATTACAAAAAGTGCTACAAAATGCAGGTTGTGAAAAGTCTGCAGCATATTTATGAAACATGCATTTTGATCGTTTCCTGATTATATATGTGTTTGTTTAATAATTTCTTTACATACCTGCTTGTTTCCCAAACAAAATAATTGGATGATTATGTTAGCCCAAAATACATGCAAATGCATTCACCATACTAAACAAAACAAATTATGAACGAACAATAATAATGTAACACATAATATTATGTTTTGAATTAGGACAATAACACAATTTTGTTTGCAAATACCATGAAATAAACATGCACTAAATCTGGAAGTACCCACAACTGACCGACACAGAGATATTCATTGGTGGAAAAACAGTTTAAGGAATCCAGGGCAAATGTGTTTTCATCCATCAAGCTCAGCAGGACGTCCCATGAATGTCTGAGCTTCTCAGAGTTCTTTTATATTGAAATGACAATTTAAGTGGCTGACGCTGAGTGTCAGAGTGAAATGTAGGTAAAATTAAACTGCATAGAAGTTTATTTTTCTCATTTTCTACATGGGGCCACGAGTCATCTTTGAAGCATTTGTGCTGCTGTGAGCACCCAACGGAGCTTCTGTTCAACTAACCTCAATGTCCCTCTACAATCATGGGTCGTGTTTTTTCTTTAATATGAACATTATGTGCCTCAAAGGTTTTTGTGAACTCATACAGCAGGCTAATTGCATCGCAAATGTGGATATAATTAAAATCAGTATCTCGCTAACTCATAAAAAGTCCCTCTGTCATTAAATGAAGAATCCAAAATGTAGTCCATTAACTGATGGAAAAACCCAATTCCAGAGTAAAAAAGACAAAACTATGGGGCATATCAACAACAACTGGCGATAATTATCTCTAAGCGCACTTAGCGCTAGGATAATTATCGCCGGCTAACGTGAATTTTTATCGCTGAGATAGCGTGCTATTAGCAACGCTTATCTCAATAACGATAAAAATTCTCATGCTAACAGGCTAACGTGAGATTATCGCTGGAAACCCAGCGATAATCTCACGTTACCTTGTTGATAGGGACAGGCAAACTTAGCCATGATATCCTCCTTCCATAGGATATCATGGCTAAGTCAGAAAAATACCAGACGTAAAAAAGCAGCGTTAACCGCGGTTAGCGCTGCTTTTTTTGTCTCTAACAGGGTTAGCGACATTCTTGATAATAGGAGAAATGTCGCTTAGCGACATTTCTCCTATTATTTTACTCTGGAACGCCCCCTTTGCATCTCATTGGAGATGCAAGGGGAAGCGTAGAGTAAAAGGGTGCTAACATGCAAATTTGCATGTTAGCACCCTGTTGTTGATAGGGCGCTAGTTTTATCTCTCCTTTTTTGGCTTTTAAAGCCAAAAAAGCAGAGATAAAGCCCTTGTTGACATGCCCCTTAATTAGCCACACAGAATCAGCATAGGACATGTGCTTATCCGCAAACATTGTTCTTATGTCCTTTTAGCAAAAGGGCAATTATAACCCTAAGCATCTCACAAGAGATATGACTCCGAGGAGCCTGTTCAAAAAGGAGAGGGGCATATCAACAACAACCGGCGATAATAATCGCTAAGCGCACTTAGCGCTAGGATAATTATCGCCGGCTAGCGTTGATTTTTATCGCTGAGATAGCGTGCTATTAGCAACGCTTATCTCAATAGCGATAAAAATCCTCACGCTAAGTGGCTAACTTGAGATTATCGCTGAAAACCCAGCGATAATCTCACGTTAGCTTGTTGATAGCGACAGACAAACTTAGCCATGATATCCTCCTTCCATAGGATATCATGGCTAAGTCATAAAAATACCAGACGTAAAAAAGCAGCGTTAACCGCGGTTAGCACTGCTTTTTTTGTCTCTAACAGGGTTAGCGATATTCTTGATAATAGGAGAAATGTCGCTTAGCGACATTTCTCCTATTATTTTACTCTGGATCCCCCCCTTTGCATCTCATTAGAGATGCAAGGGGAAGCGTAGAGTAAAAGGGTGCTAACATGCAAATTTGCATGTTAGCACCCTGTTGTTGATAGGGTGCTAGTTTTATCTCTGCTTTTTTGGCTTTTAAAGCCAAAAAAGCAGAGATAAAGCCCTTGTTGATATGCCCCTAAGGGGCATATCAACAACAACCGGCGATAATTATCGCTCAGCGCTCTTAGCGTGAGGCTAATTATCGCCGGCTAGCGTGAATTTTTATCGCTGAGAGAGCGTGCTATTAGCAACGCTTATCTCAATAGCGATAAAAATCTACACGCTAACAGGCTAACGTGAGATTATCGCTGGAATCCCAGCGATAATCACACGTTACCTTGTTGATAGGGACAGGCAAACTTAGCCATGATATCCTCCTTCCATAGGATATCATGGCTAAGTCTGAAAATTAGAAGACGTAAAAAAGCAGCGTTAACCGCGGTTAGCGCTGCTTTTTTTGTCTCTAACAGGGTTAGCGACATTCTTGATAATAGGAGAAATGTCGCTTAGCGACATTTCTCCTATCATTTTACTCTGGAACGCCCCCTTTGCATCTCATTAGAGATGCAAGGGGAAGCGTAGAGTAAAAGGGTGCTAACATGCAAATTTGCGTGTTAGCACCCTGTTGTTGATAGGGTGCTAGTTTTATCTCTGCTTTTTTGGCTTTTAAAGCCAAAATAGCTGAGATAAAGCCCTTGTTGATATGCCCCTAAGTTCGTCTATAAACGTAAGATTACAACAGAATTTACCTTCAGTCACACCTGTCAGGAATTCATAAAAGGTTCTTCATCATGGAAAAATAAACTCTGCAGTGGGTAGGTTTAGCCAAAGCTTTTGTTATGGCAGTGTAATCTAGTTAATTTATTGCAGTTCGTGGTATGCTCCTTACACAAAATTACGGAAGTTACATCATTTCCCCATGTCATGTAATTTCAAGTGCGTTCCAGTAAAATTCTATTTAGGTAGCGCAGAACACAAATGGCTGTTGTTTGCAGCATTTGTTTTTTTCCTCTATTTTTGTTTTAGCATGAAATATGTCCCGCCCTCACATTAAAATATAGTGCTAAATGTCAGATTTGCATTTCAAGTAATTTTACAGTTTTTCTGAGATTTTGCATAATTACACAGAAGAAAATTATGGGAATTTCGCACACCCCTAGATGGTATGCTTTCCTAACATGAAAATCCAGCGATTTTGCAAGGAATCTGCATGGAAACCTATGCCAGATACTGCTTCCCATGCAGATTCTTTGAGGAGTTTATGAATTCCTAAAAGTAGTAAATCAAGACTTGGACCCTTGTAGGGCCAGCAAGACTTGGACCCTTGTAGGGCCAGTCGGGGAAGAGTTGGGTGGAGCTGACAGTGGCAAAAGCGCAATTGCCACCATGATGAAATGCACACCTGAGTCCCTGTGATAGTTCTGAAACATCCAGATCAGCATTTAACATAAAGAGATTTTAAGGGTTGTATTCATTATTGTGGCCTAGTCCTATGGAATGTGTTCCTCCCTTTGCTCTTACCTGTTCCCAGTTACACGCTATATAAGATGGGTGGGAAGACTGCTCAGTGTGTCAGAACGTCACTTGGCCTCAGGGTTGTACAGTTAAGAAATTTAACCCATGCACCAAAATAAAAGTGGCCCCCATTAGTGAATTCGAAAGCTAAAATAGTGGCCTATGTTTTTAAAATGGGTGAGTTGTAAACTTATAAAGACATGCTGCATATGTGTTTTGCAAGATATGTGAGAGTGCATGGATTTGAGCTTACCGCTGGCAATGCTTGTTTCAAAATCAAAGAAATCAACAGTAAAAACCGTCCCAACGCACCATATTAAACAGGCCCACAAACAGCCGAAAAAAGCCCAAATGATGACCTGTCAGACCAGCTCCTTGGGCACTGCTGGATCGCCCTTTATGTCAGTCTGACCCCACTTGCAGCTGCATTTTACTCGTGCTGGCTGTTGCCTAATCTTTATAATCTTCTTCTCATTGATTCTTCTTGTCCTGCTATTCCTGTCACTTGCCTACTCGTGTGCTTTGTTAAAGTTTTTTTTGTGAACTCAGGGGCAGATCTATGTTGGAGTTGCGCCACTTTCACGCCGCCGTTGCGTCACTTTTGTGACGCAGCCGCGGTGTAAACCCTGCGCCACGTTGCACCCTATTTACATCGTGACGCATCTATGGAGATGCGTCACGGTGTAAAGCCCTGCGCCACATGAAACCTGCGTCAGATTTCATGTGGGCGTTTCCACGCAGGGGGGGCGTTCCGTCGCAGGAACGCCCCTGAAACGTGACTCAGTGAAATCTATAAGATTTCACTGAGTCACTTTCCCAACGCTGATGCGTCAAGCTTGTATCAGGCGAAAGGCTTGACGCACCATGTTAGGTATGGGGTAGGTTGGAACAGTGCTGAAGTTGCGTTGCGCTTTCGACACAACTTCAGCACTGCGCCAACCTTACGCCGGCAGATACGTTACGCATCTGCTTGTCCTTGCGCCACGATGCACCGCATTGTAAATGCGGCGCATCTGCGGTGGCGCAAGGGCAAACTTGCGTGACGCATCTTCACTGGCGCATCCATGCTGATTTGCAGGGATGCGCCAGGGAACATTAATCTGCCCCTCAGTTTTCTCCAGTCTTCTTCTTAGGACACTCCTGGCCTATATTCACATGGTTGTCTGAAGTGGCAAAAATTCGTAGCCCCTTGCTATACCGTGGTACTGACTGTGCTTCCTCGAAGACCTGCTCTTGTCATAGGGCCACATTTTTTCAAAAGGTATTCATGTCCCGATTTTCCCTTTGTGAAATCAGGCTCACTTTATTTCATCATTCTCTTGGTTAAATTTGACAGCCTATTTTCAGCGGCAGCCATAGTGCTTCTCTCATTGTAACATTGCTACCTAAACTTAACAGAGTGCAATGAAAGGAGCCGATGTAAAAATATATTTTAATTTTTAAAGTCAGTTCAGAGCTAAGGGCCATATGGACAAACCATTTTTGTGCTCATAAACAAAGTCCCACTGCCCACTCTTAAAAAATGACATTTCAAAGTTTCATATTTTCTTTTTAAGACATTTCCTGTAAGGAAAATGGGCTGCATTCTTCAAAAACGATTGCAGAACTAGGCTGAGATTCCCAATGGGTCACAAATTAATAACTGCCTCATTCTTATGCATATGGTAGGTCTATTAGAAATTGCTAATGAAACTCAAAAGAGTTTCATTTATTAGGAATACCGATTTCCTAATTGCGATTCTAAGAGAATTACAATTAGGAAATCTTAATTCCTAATGTTTGTCCACCTGGCCCAAAATCCTGACTTTGTGTGCTATTGACTAATGATTTTAAGATTTTCAGTATATCCATGGCGAATCCTTATAAATTGAAGCAAAGGTAGATTGTAATGGCTGTATCAAGGTATTTTATTCACAGCAGAGGTCACAAATATCAAAGGGCATCAATAAGCAATTGCAGACATTTTGCAAGGAGGGACCTGTTTATGAGTACAGTTTCACAGCTGCTGACATCAGGGTGGTATCAACAATGTGGTATATTTTTCTGAGCACTTGCAAGTATCTTAAAACTCAGGGAGGCTCAAAAAGTGTTTCACGTAATATACAAGTGGGAATATTTTAAGGAGATGCTGCCAGCACTTGCATTTCTAAATATAATATTACCTGAGCCCTCTGAGTATCTGCTATGTTCTTGGCTAATATTAAATCAAAATGGATCATGGAACAAAAAAACAGCAAATTAGCACTCTCATCCTGAAAGGATATACATATTTTTCTTTGACAATTGCCAGCATGCGTATAATGCACATAAGAAAATTACCAATACCTCCTGAGGAGTGTTTGACATCAATGATTAATCGAAATATAGTGGCATATTTTACAATAAAAGTGTGGCCAAACCTGCTCTCCACCCTTAGCGGTATCTCACTAGCAATATTAAACACTACAGCTGCCAGCATGATTGGAGAAGATAACACATGGTTCAAATTAAGACAAGTATCAAAATGTTGGGTAGTGTGCCACAAGAACCTGAAATATCAGATTACTTCTGCCTCTTGTAGCACCTATAGTTATATATACTTAATGCTTCTGTTATTTCAAAGGCACATGAGAATAAATACATCCATGCATATACCATTGCAATTTTACAATAATTAGTTCTCAAAAGATTCCTTTATACAGGTGACTCAATCACATCAACATTAGTCTCTTATGTAAGACATTGGTGTATTAGTTGAGGGTATTGAGAACCCACCTCAAATACTAATCACATCCTTTCTGGGTGAATCACAACAATCACTAAATAAACCTGTGCTGAATCCCCTGGAAGCTAAGGCACAGAGCAGCTAGAGTTAACTTAGAGGCAATGTGTATAGTATTTATGAAGTATTCAACTATAAAACACTTTGAAAACTGTAAAAACACAACACAAGAAAGATCCCAAACTTATCTGGAAAGTTAGAGAATATTTGAAAGAAATACAATGCCACCAAAATGACAAAAATCCAAACTTGCATTTTTCTGGTCCCACCGGTGCCGAAACAAGGGTAAGATATAAGACTGACCACAATGGAATGTAGGCCAGATACAAGACCCTGGTTCATCATGGTCACGTAGTTACCCTCTCATTTAGAAACTGTTATAGGTAAAATGGCTTCAGAAAGGACAGTCAGTTGATTCATAAGGCTTGACTCATCAGAGACATTGTATTCTCCAACACTCCTTTTTGTTGGATGCATTCAAGAAAGTCGTATGGTCTGACCATTATGTTTTATATTTCTCTGGGTCTTTTTTAAGACACAAAGAGGCATATTCTGAAGAACGTGTGATAAACATCGCAAATTTAGCTTAACGCAACTTTGCATATCGCAGTCCATTGCGAGAAAATAACACCGTCTTAAAGTCCAATTCCCAACCCGTCGGCACTATGCAATAGCAGCCGGATGAAGCACCAAATGTCCGCGTAAAAACCAACGCGACAAACAAAAATTGCAAAACACGAATGTCCAAAAAGTTGCGATGGTGCACAAATCGACATGGAGGTGGCCCAGTGCGGATCACATCCATAAAGGAGCAGGTCACACTCTGACACATCCACGTGCACCCACAAACCATGCCACCCAATACACGCAGCAAACGAACAATGCACAAGGCCACAAAATCTGTTCAAGAGCACATATGACCCAAGTCACAAACATTTCAGCCCCCAAAAAGAACACAATTCAAAGGCACACTGCCTCAAAGGGATAAGGGTACACGAAATCAGAGCTGCAGGGGCAACTCCCCCACAATGCAGCACACACACATAGCAATCACAGAACATCAGCAATGACGGCAATGTGGTTTAAAGTGCAACACCTACACCACAGGACACAACAGGTTCTGCTTGTGCTTAGTAACTGGCCACTCACATCTGGCATTGACTGACACTGTGTGATGATAATGTATGGGTACTACCACACATCCGTCATGAAGTCGAAAATCCTACTGTCTGCCATCAAATAGCCAGCTCCACCAAAACAGTAACAATGTGCATTGTCATGCAGTCTGTATGTAAACATCTGTAAAGCGTCAACATACAGGGGAAACTCTGTTAACCTACATCTCCCCTTAACATTGCAGAGGGACAATCAACACTCACTGCAGAGCAGACCACAAACCCCATCAGTGATGATGAAGAGGACAACCTGCACATATGTCAAGAGACCATCCAACGGATAATGGACAGCCTCCGCACCCCACCCCCAGGACAGGGCAGGCCAGCTACCTCGAGGTGACCCCACCACCTGCACAGAACACACAGCAGGAAACACAGAACCACAGCTGTCTCCCAGGACCCCCACGAGCAACACCTGGAATTTCAATGCTGTGTGTTGGGTTGCCAGGTGGAGTTGGCGAATCAGCTGTGGGTGGGTTTTGAGCTTGTGGCAGCCAAACTCGAGGCCATACGTGGGTGTCTGAATCCCATCAGGGTCCACGTACAGTCCCTTACGGACACCCCCTGTCTGTACCATGCTCACGACAATCCTTGGCCGACCTCGCTGGGGTCATTACTCAGATACAGGAACTGTCCAGTCAGAAAGGCACCAGCGATGACAGCACAGAGTTGGCACAGATACGGAGAACAATGGAGACCATGGAGCAGATGCAGGCAGGCAGTAGGGCTGCCATGGCTGAACACCAGTGAGATGTAGCTGGGCTCTTCCATGCCCTGCATTTCATCTTGCCATTGCTGCCACTCATCCAGCCCCAGATAACTGCAGCAAGGAACTTCAACACACACATCTCCGACCCCTGATGTGTCAGTGGCACACAGTGATGCAGCCATTACACCACCACACACACCGGACACACCGGACACAGAAGAACTATCAGAGTAGTAAGATGTGGATGGTAATTACTGTGTGAGGAAGGAGGTAGTAGCATTCATCACCACCAGATGGCCTCTTCCTGCCATGATCAGCCCTATGCATCATGCCCTGGGACAACACCTCCCACTGTCCCCCGGAATACTCTGCGACATCCACCAGGGCCCCTACATTGACTGCCACATCTTCACTGCTTGACAATTACACAGCAGTCCTGCTGTGGACTGCACTCTCCCTCTTCCCAATCACTTTTCAATCCCCAAAAGACAGTGGTTGGCCCACCACTGGGCTTCCATGTTATGTGGGTTGGGATGGCCATGTACAGCTCCAGCTCCGTCATTCACCAGAATGTGAAAAAAACATTTGAAATCACACAGATGAGTCATGAATATGTTCACTCATGTATGAAAGTATGGCTAGATATAGGGACAATGATTGAACAAGAAGGTACACCCTGGTGAATTACATCAATGCGCATGTTTATCCCTGAGACACATGGCCAATTGGATGACTGTTAATGGTGAGTACTAGCTGTGTCCCCATTGCACATTAGCAGCAATCTCACAAGCACCCAACGTAGGCACACGTTCATGTATTGAACAGGGCTGTGTGTAGGAATGACCAAATCGGTAGCAGACCAGGAGTGGTGTCCTACATACATGTTGACAACAGAACTTCAAGTCGCATACCTACTCACACACATCTGTGTGGACACATTCTGTTCTGATTTATGACATTGCTCCACATGGTCAGAGGTTGGACACCATACTCACATTGCTGAAGACACGTAAGTGCACTGGTCTGCCAGCAACTATCCCAAAACAATGTCTGTCTCACAGAGGTGAAGCTGTCAAAAGGGACCCACCCCCATTGTACATGCGTCAGTCAGACCCTCCCTGTGTAGGGACGATGCTCATTGTGACACACGAGTGGTCAATCTAATCAACACTCATCACAGTTAGACACCAGTGAAGTTACATAGACTTTATTGGCATGTGCCTTTCAGTACGGACAAAGCAAAGGGCTACAACAGGCAGGTACATGCTTAAGATACTTGCACGCAGCATGGGAACCTTTCGAGGTTCAGGAAATTGGGAGGCAGAGATGAACACCAATCATTACGGATGGCAACGGTCTCAGCCCAACATGCCTTCCGGGATGAGTCATGTGTTGTTTGGCATCTGCCCATTGCCCCGTGTGAGGGGGGCACGACTTACAGCCCATGGGGTCTGCATAGTGCTCTGCCACCGGACGGTGCCGACTGTCTGCTCTGCTGACATTGATCAGGTGAAAGGGTTCGACTAGGTCACATGTCGTGCTACATTGCCATGTGTGTGCTCTCCCACCAGTAGTGTGTCCGAATTGGTAACGTTGCCAAACGACGCTGTGCTGCTCTGACCATGGAACAGCATCACCTTGCACAGGTGTGTGTACACAGGCATAGTTCCACGCACATGCATTCAGATTCCAGGCGAAGGCAGGCCTATCCTCTGTTGTGGTCGGATATGTGAGCATTCCCCATGATGCAACAAGTTGTTGGGACCTGTGCTGTGGGTGACAATCCAATGTGGCTGCAAGAACGTAGTTACTCGTCCATGAATGCCAGCGCAGCCTCATGTGCAATGTGTTCCAATAGTACGTCGTTTTTGGGTTCAAGGAACACCTGTGTGAGCCAATCCATTAACTAGTCCGGGCAGATGTGCTCAGTCCACGCTGTTTCACCAATCCACAACACTGCCCAATAGGGGAGCGCCTCGATGTAGTCATTGCACATGAGGAGTTGTACAATCTCCCATGCGCAACTGCCAGCACAAACGCCAAAGATCAGTGCATCTCATGCACAGCTATCCCGTTGACACTCCTATTCATGGGCCAACAGGGGGTGCACTGTCACGTCATAATCCATTTCAGCTACCATTGCATTGGATAGGCAGACCTCCATGGGCCACTCGAATGTGCATGATCGACATTGGAACCTGGGCTGGACGCAGGTGACATAGGCAAGACGGAAACTCAGACGGTAACTGATTTGCAACACTGCCATTGGCAGGGATCCCAACAGATGCAGCATTCGTGCACAGTTCCACATGACAGGGGTTGTGCATGTGCCCGGGAATGCCTACCATTGCGTTTGTTGGGCTCATGGCACCGGCACTCCTCAGACTGGTGGAAGTTCGGTGGATGATATGCCACAGCTCTGGACAATGAGTCGTATGTGTGTGCGACGTTTGAACGTATGGGTAGTTTTTGACTTATGTGTTAAGGGCATCCCTTGCAGGTGTAGGTCGTGCAGGGACAAGTGTGTGTGGGGTGTGGGCACATTGGTGTTCCATTAGTGCAGATCTTGGTGTGGAAGTCATCGGAGGCTGGTATAGTATCTCGCACAGGGTGTGCCAGCCGCATTCAGAACCAAGGTCAGGATTTGGGTTGGCCTTCAACCTTGTGTGTTGAGACAAAGGGGCTTTCATTTCTGATATCAATCTGACTACTGCTTGCATTTCTTGAATGTGATGTGGAGTTCCCGCTGACTTTGATGCCATGCCTGTAATTTTGGGTGCACAGATTTCGAGACACACGCAGCTGTTGGCATGTTTGCATGAGTCAAGGGCCCGATTGGCCTTGTGCTCCTTGTTCAGTGTCTCTCTTGCTCTCTCTTTCTTTCTCTCTCTCTCTCTCTTTCTCTCTTTCCCTGTCCTTTGATGAGTGCCCGACACACCTTCTTATCTTGGATATTGTCTTGCAGACTGTGAGTCACAGATTGTCCAGGGATGCCCCGCCATGACTCTTCAGAATAGTTGTTTGGTGACAAATTAGGATGTGACATTTTGTTTGGTCTTTCAATGGCGAATGTATGAATCAGGATTTCAGTACTCACATGTATGTTGATTGTTGCAATTGTGTGACATCAGGCGGTTTCTTTTCTTCATGTTTTCATGCCGTTGATGTGCAGTGTCTTGGTCTGGGGGAGGTTGGGTGTTTCCCCGGGGTGGCGCCGGGGGGGTGCGGTGTGATCCTGGGGGTGGTGGCAGTGGGTGTTGTGGCCCTCTTGGGCGTCTGGCACGCATGTTCAGTGGCTCTATGGCATTTGTTGCTCTTCAGGTGTGGCTCTGGGCTGGGCTCCCTTTTGTGGTGCAGGTTGTAGTCCGACTTGGCACCAGGTCAGAGCAGGTGTTAGTTTCCTGGTGCTAACGTGCCTTATCGCATGTTTTGTGATCTTATCGCCGATGTTGCTGGTCGTTGAGAATGTTGTGGAGTGGTGTTGTCGTGGCTTTTTGCTCGGGAACACCTACTTTGCATCTCATTAGCGATAGTTGCCGGGGTCATCTATGGCGATGTTTTTTGCGGATGCTTTCGCAAGAAAACTGGTGGTATCGGCTGTTAACACCAGCTTGTGAATGGGGAGATAAATTTATCGCAACTTTGGCTGAGATGAAGTGCTGTTAACTCGGCAATACCTCCTTGAGAATATGGCTCAAAATGGGTAACATAAAGTCATTACATGGACCATTTATCACCTCAAATAAAGTAGAGTTTCCAGTCCAACAGGAAGCCTTTGTCTCTGCAAGGCCCATCCTAACAGGAGAGGTTCAGGAAGATAATGTTAAGGTAGAAAAGTGGTCCCTGAAAAGTTGCAAATCAAAAAGAAACATTCCCCTTCAGCTGCTTGACTGTCCTCTGAGTTGGCCTCAGAAACTAAATCTTGTAAAAGATTAGAGCGAACACGGAGTTGTCATTATTTGGTGGAAGACAAAGGGGGAGATTTAACAAAACTCCCCGCAACACAATGCAGCCTCCCGCAAAGCTGCCCTGCATTGCGCGATAGGGAGGGAGCAGGAGAGTGCCACATCTTCAAAGATATGGGTCTCTGCTCTCCTTTCCCTTGCGCCAGCACTGATTACAGCTGCCGTGCGCCACGCACACACCTTAGCGCCATAGCGCTAGGGTGTGTGTGTGAGAGTAGCATAGGTTTTGTACAGGAAGGATACCCTTCCTGTACAAAATGCTATGCTACACACGAGGAAAAACGTTTCCTACTTTATATGCGTGCTGCACAGTGCAGCACACATGCAAAGTCGGAAAAGAAAGGAGAAATGAAAGCATTTCTCCTTCCTTGCGCCTGGTTTAAAAAGGCGCAGTTTTGTCATGCTAAACCTAATCTACTGTTTTTAGTAAATTGGGTTTGGCTCGAGAAACCTTGGGTGGTTGCATGGGAATGCCCATGCTCCACCCTTGGTATGCCCCCATGATGCAAGGTAAAGTGAAGCAGCGCAATGCGCCGCTTCACATTACTTTTACGTGTTTTCCAGCACAAAACAGGTTTAGCGCTGGAAAGTAAATTGCAAAAAAAAGATTTTGTGTTATTTTGGCTCAGTTTTGTGATGCAGACACGGCACAAAAGCTTAGTGTAAGAAGTTGGCCTGGTATATGCTGTCCACTTATTAAGGTGGGCACCTTGTACCAGTCTAAACGACCCTTATGATATATGAGGTCAAAGATAACCTTTAGAAAGCTATCCTAGTGGTAGCTGTGGTGAGCAGCCTTCAGGCTTAATCTTGAAGAAATGTAAAGCAGCTTGTTTTACCAGAATATCATCTCCTGAATGACCAAATGAAGGAGAACCACACAGTAGTTATATAAAAATACGTATTTATTAATATAACACTCTCTACTATCCTCTACACTGGGATAGAACACAAAGCACACAATATGTAATCAATAGAACAGTTGTAAGTAGCACAATACACAGTGTGCTCCAGGGGAGACCAAACCATATACTAAAATAGTGGTATAACAATCACAACTTGGATCAAGACACAGGCTAGAACACGTAGAATTGCTGGGACCCCAAGGAACCACCCAAGGAGAGTAGATAGGGACCCCACTAAGGACAGGTGCAGTGTGGGAAGACGACCATGAGCTCCGTACAATTCTATGGGAAAGTCACGGTTGCAGTTTCAAAGTTTAACGACCCTTCTAGGAGGACTTTGAGCAAACCCTTTGGAACTTAAGAGTTTGAAGAGCCACCCCACCCGTGGATACCATAGTACCAGAGTTATCTATCCCATGGGAGCCTGGTGCATAGGTCTGAAGTGGCGTTGGAAACTCTTGTCGTTCTGATGTACCATAAAAATAAACTAAAGGACTATACCTACCAATAGTCCCAATACCATTACCAAATAATCAGTCAGTTGGCAGTGAAGAAGATTCAATTGTTTATTAAACAAAATACTCTATAGAGGAGCCTCTCTGAACCTCCCCCATCAGGTGCGCTGAGAAGACTGTTGGCTCGTATTCAAAGTCAAACATGAGGTTATATACTTTTTCGGTTTAACACATACAATCACTGTAAAAGGAAAACACCAGTTGGCCCTCGGGCTCCAGGAAAGGACCATATATGGCACACATCAGACCAGAACAAAGGCTTGACTATCTATTACTGATGAGGTTGGGAGGGGTGACTCCCTTTCGTCTTGGTGCCTGGGAGTGTAGACACGGCGCCTCCAGGAATGCACTTATCACCCCCAAAGCCAGATGCGGCCTTGAGTCTTAGAACAGTCAAGTAAACAGCCTACCTCCAGCTGCTACCAGTAACTCAGATGAACTGGGGCCTGACAATTGCACGTGATCAACACGTGATCACGGCCCGTGCTCGAGCATATAATCAGAAGATGGCGTCTGTATGGTTCTCGGCCTACCCTTTTAGCAATTAATATACAGGGAGGAAATAGACGAGTTTCCTCCAAGCAAAAATATAGATATATCAAACAGGGAGTGTACGTATAGATGCATCATGCTAACATAATATAGGTCCGATACTCCTTATATACGGGAAAT
Organism: Triturus cristatus; assembly: GCF_964204655.1. NCBI lineage: Eukaryota > Metazoa > Chordata > Amphibia > Caudata > Salamandridae > Triturus > Triturus cristatus. Next base: position 847,446,870 of record NC_140589.1, read on the forward strand.
CTACTTTTTTATCCCTCAGAACGGCCCTTTTAGCATGATGTAGCTAACTAAAACAGTTCAATCTTCAAATATTCCCTCATCAATCTTCATTAGGTCCTTTAGTTCCTGCTGAACTAGCTGAGCTTTTACCGCTGTTGGGGATGGACCAGACACATAGGAAGTGAGTTTTTCGCGCAATAAGAGCAACATGCAGGTCCACATTGTGCACAAACACAACACGTGAATATGATACCGTCTATACATGCCAGCACCATCAACATTTTCCATCCCCAAGTAGACAGCAAACCCCAGAACCAACCAGAGAGAGACCACGTACCAGTTTCTACATGTATCTCGGAACTTAAACGATGTAGCTTCTGTATAGCCAAATGAACAGAGGGGGCGGAGTCAGGAATATAAACACAGCAAGAGCTGCCGATCCCACAGCATGCTCCTCCTCGATCTGCCAAGATAGCGTCCAAAACCATACGGTTTTGAAGTGAAACAAGTCTGGTCGCCTGTAGCTCTACTTTTATATTGGTCAGTATTCCTACAGTAGTGTTAATTACCCCTTCAACTACTCTAGACAGACCTCGTACTTCTTGGCTAGTAATAATAGGCCCCCAAAAAGGGGAACACTCCCTTCATAATGTCGGTGAAATGCTGCAGTGGAGTATCGGTCTGATCTATATCGGTGGTATCTATCACCCTTTTAGTTCTAATAAGCATGCTACGTTTATCTAGTCGGTGATCCTTGTGATAATTAGAAGGGGCAATATAGACTGGAGGGTACAGGAAGGACAGGTAGCAACGTCCAGTCCAACCTTGTGGAAGCCAAGTATAGGCACTTTCTCCCTTTCTCCACAGACAAAATATACATTAGGAGGGGTTAACAACGGAGGGCTGCTAAAGGTACGCAACCGATAAGTGTAATTACATTGGCTTTCTCCTACTGATATGTACCCTACTCCTTGAACACAAAACATAGAGGTACTGTTTAATACAGGCACTGGAATAGCACTATCTTCAGTAACAATACGGTCATGAAAGTGTCCAAAATTTAATTCTTCAACCAAGGAGTATTTTCATGCATGATATACATATTCATACAGGCATTCGGATCTAAAGTTCCCTCTCCATTATTCCCATCGGGGTTGAATTCTTGATGAACCTCAATATAGGCTAAAATCATTTCATAATCTCTCTCTGAAAACCTTTGAGCGTCCACAGTGTATTGCATATACATCATAGAAAGCAATTTGAACCAAGCCTCGCAACTTTCCAGATGAGACAAAGGTAGGGATATAAATAAGTCGTGCTTGTGCATAACAGATGGTAAAAGACCACAAACCCAACAATGTGTAGTATTAGTGGCACTGTGTGCTTGATGAAGCATTTCAATGAATGCGTTTTTCACATAGGTCTGACGATGCCTTTCCTTATGAGGGGGTAAAGTATGAAACACATGTTCCGGAGGTGGGGTAGTTGTTCCTAAAACAGTATGCGTAGGGTGGCGAAATTCTAAATATATGAATACTCTCAGTAATATAATTAGCAATATTGCTATAGGAGCTATAAATGCAATTTTAACATGATTGGTCCAACTAGAAAAACAGGCATATATGTACGAAAATAGCGTGGTACAAAAGGACGTTCCTCTTCAGGAACAAAACGAGCAAAGGGATACATGCTAACTAAAAGTCGAACAATAAACTAGGGCAATGCAGTCCAACCTGCCAGAGGGTGCTTCTTTCCTGTGTCTGTTTAGAGCCTCACAGGCAGGCTCCTATCGTTCATCACAGATAATACCAAAACAAACTTCTCACGCTGGAGTTATGTTCTCACACAACCCTTGAAGAAAACACAACCTGGGCCCCTTTGAACATGAAATTCAGTCTTTCTTTCTGAACAGAGCAAACAAATGTTCAAGGCTCTCAGCGCGTTCAGTCCAGTGTCTCGCTCAGTACACCAGAAGCGTATCTAACAGACATTCATAGCACAGGTCTGTACCCTATCACTCAAGTCTCTCTCTATCTCCCACCATGTTCACCTGGTGTACCGTGTTGTTTTCTGGGCCACAGGTTGTATCGAGTTTGGCCAGGCACTTCTTGATCAGAGAACAAAACAGAGGATGACGAATCCGGAGAAACAGGGGTACTGCGAGCCTCGGGGTGAGCTGTAGGAACAACAGAATCTGGGGCGATCAATTGTGCTGATGACAGAGCCCCTTCCGAGCCCGTGGCACCTTCTCCTTGCCCTTCTCCAATTACCTGTGCATCAGAAAAAGGGATGAATCGAGGAGCTCGCTCACTTTCCTGAGTCAGAACCCAGTCCTGGATTCGCTGATCATATGGAAGCGGGAGGGGTAGTTTTTTCAGATGTGACACATGAATCCAGTGTCGCTTGCCGTTATCTTTTACCGCTGTCCACGTGGCCAACAAGACTTGAAACGGTTCAGGCCAACAAGGGTCCAAGCTGGATTTTCGCTGATAGTTACAGACCAGAACCTACTGCCCTGGTTCCAAGCGATGTCCAGGACCCTCCGGCAGGGGCTGCAAAACTGCTGAGACCTGTTGATGAATGGAACAAAGATCTTTAGTCAAAGCATACAAATAGTCTGTCAGCATAGGATATTCTATATCACGAAACGTTCTGGGTCTCGGGACGCCCCAAACATTAGCAGGGTGCCCAAAAATGACCTCATACGGAGACAAACCAAAACGAGAATGTGGGGTAACTCGTATGGACATCAATGCCAGCGGCAGAGCATCTGGCCACCTCAATCCAGTACTTTCTTGAATTTTTGCTAATTTAAGCTTTAATATCCCATTATACTTCTCAACCAACCCAGTGGACTGGGGTTGTCGAGCCGCATGGAATTTCTGTTTAATCTGTAGTCCATTACACATATGTGTGATAACGGAAGACATTTTAATGCAGAACTTGTCACTCCAGATCACACAAGGCAATCTGTAGCAAGGGAAATACTCCTTTACCAACGCTTTTGCCGTTGCCAAAGCAGTGTTTTCTTTTGACGGGTAGGCTTCCACCCATTTACTGTAAGGGCATACCACGACCAGGAGATACTTCAAATTGTTAACACGCTCCAGCTGGATATAATCCATTTGAAGCACCTCAAAAGGCAAAGATTGTCGTGTAAAGTTTCCACTCAAAACAGGCTTCCTGCCCCCTGGATTATGTCTTAAGCAAACCATGCAATATTGTACCAAATGAGCAGCGGTCCTAGAAATATTGGGATTGTACCATACAGGATCTAATAATGCACAAATACCTTTCACCCCAAAATGAGCTGAACCATGTGCCATTGTCACCACCTCATTCACTAATGCATTAGGCAACAACCACCGCTGCTTTTCTGTCAAATCAATCCAACAACCATCTGCATCTAATCTCCCAATTCGCTCTTTCCAGTGAGCCAGTTCAATAGGGGTAGCTTCTTTCTGTATTTCTCAGACACTCTCCATGGTATTATCAAACATCTCTGTTTCAGCCACCCACCTAGCAGAGCTAGTCACAAACATTGAAGTCAATTTAGTTTTTGCAGTTTCTTTAGCTACTTGATCGGCAAAGGCATTACCCTCCCCCACGGAATCAACCACTGCCTTATGTGCACTACATTTGACTACAGCCACTATTTCTGGTAACATCAATGCTGTCAGTATTCGCAAAATCAAAGGGCCATGCTGTACTCGCTGACCGTGAGAAGTAAGAAAACCTCTCTCTGCCCACAGTCGGCCAAAACTATGAGCCACGCCACAGGCGTACTGGCTGTCGGTGTAAATATTTACTCTCAGTCCTTCACTTAGCTCACAGGCCCGAAACAATACCACTAATTCAGCTGCCTGTGCTGACTGATAGGGTACTCGAGAAGCCTCAACTATAGTGTGAAGAGTAGTTATCGCATATGCAGCAGTTGTCGTGCCATCTGGTAACTTGAAACAAGAGCCATCGACGTACAACTCCCCTTGAGGGTCAGATAGAGGAGTGTCAGTCAGGTCTACTCGTCCCTTCGTTTCTTCCTCAGTCCGAAATATACAATCATGAACATCATTGTTCTTTTCATTCGAAGGGAGGGGTAGTAACGTAGCAGGGTTCAGAGTGGCACATCGTTTAATTGTAATGTGTGGAGCAAACAAAGTCAATTCGTATCCGGTAAGACGCGCACTCGTAAGGTGCTGGGTCTTTATTTTGTTCAATAATGTATCCACAGCGTGCGGTACCATCACTGTGAGGTCAGTGTTCAGAACGAGCCCTTCCGACTGTCGAATAGCCACCGCAACCGCAGCAGTAGCTCTTAAACAGCTAGGGAGTGCTCTGGCGACATTATCCAACACCGACGAGAAATAGGCACAAGGTCTCTGCTTACCACCAAATCCTTGTGTTAACACAGAAAGCGAGCAACCGTCAACCTCGTGTACGTAAAGCACAAAAGTTTTTCGGTAGTCAGGAGTACCAAGAACAGGTGCAGAACAAAGCGCAGATTTCAAAGAGTAAAAAGCATCTTGACAAGCTTCAGTCCGAAGTAAAGGTTCATGCACATCTTTAGTGGTTAAATACAGAAGAGGTTTAGTAAGAAGGGAAAAATTAGGGATCCATTGGCGACAGTAAGAAGTTATGCCGAGAAATACACGAACATCACGCTGAGTACGAGGTACAGACATATTAAAAATGGTAGTCACACGCTCAGGGGTTAGTCTCCTCCCCTCCTTCGACAGTAGATGACCGAGATAGGTCACCTCCCGTCGACAATATTGGAATTTAGAAAGGGATACTTTATTGCCATTAGCAGCCAAATGAGACAATAATCGTACAGTGGCCTTCTTACAACCTTCCTCGGTATCAGAGGCCACTAACAAATCATCTACGTATTGCAAAAGCACATTACCAGGGGGCAAGACCAAATCATCCAACAATGTTTTCAAAGCTTGACTATAAATATTAGGACTCTCAGTGTACCCCTGGGGAGCGCGACAGAACCGGAAGCTGCGACCAGATAATGAGAAGCCAAAAATATGGCGGCTTTCAGGATGAATCGGAATGCTAAAGAAAGCATTTTTTAAATCAATCATCAATCACAGAAAAATATTTAGCAGTAGGAGGAATCATAGTGAGAATAGTAGTGATGTCTGAAACCACAGGGTATTGGGGCACCACTATTTTATTAATTTCACACAAATCAATCACAAAACGATAGGTATCAGCATAGTCAGGATCGCTTCCAATAGGGGCTCTTTTTAAGATAGGCAAAATGAGGCTGTTTCACAAATTAGCAGCTGTCTCGTCCACCACACCCCTTTTTACCAAATCTTTTATGATGGAGAGCAAAGCCTTCTCGTCTGTTGGAGAAATTTTGTACTGTGGTATACGAGGAAGCCGAGCATTTTGCTTCAAAGTAATAGAAACAGGCAGAATCTTTAATAATCCTACATCTGTGTCATCAGTGGCCCACAATGTTGCTGGAATAGCAGCAAACTCAGGAGGGAGGGGTTCATTTTTAGTGAAACACTGCAAAGTATGCTTCCCAAGGGAATTAATAGTCAAGTAAACACCATCAGGTGAACAATGAATCTTAGCATGTAATTTCTTCAACAAATCCAAGCCCAACAAATTCTCGCCACAATGGGAAGTCAAAAGAAGCGGGAAATCTATCGTAACAGAACCAATTGTAAAAGGAATAGGTTTAAAGATGGGGCTCACCACCGGAATCCCCGAGAATCCTACCGAAACATTATTGTGCCCGGACAGAGCAGCCCCTGGGACCAGGGAAAGAGAAATAGAACTATTCATTGTACCCGTATCAACTAAAAACATGGCAGATGTCCCCATCAAATGCTCCTCCACATAAGGACCTTGCTGATCAACGGGTACTGACACCTGGCCCTCACTCTGTCTATGGCTATCCTATGTATAAGCATACCCTTCGGTCGCGTCCATTGCACACTTCTCATTATAATACTGCCTACCTCTTGGATTATCAAAATAATTATTTTCTTGTCCAAATTGCGTCGCCTCTTCTCGTCGCATATCACTGCGATCCACACTTCCCCGACCTCTTCCTCTACTTCTCATAGCCCCGTTCTGGGCCAGCAACAACGGACACTAAAATCGCCAATGCCCTTCCTCCTTACAATAAGCACACTGATTTATTCCCAAAACGACAGCTGGCCCTCTGCCTCGTCCAGTTCCCGCCCCCCTTGGGACGAACCCTCTACCGCCTCTCTCTCTCTCCCTCATCCTTGAGCAACTTGTTGCAACAACACCCGTGTTTTAAGATCCTTCGTTCTCTTTTCCGTCTTATCCTTACTCTCATTTTCTCTATGTTCGTAATATTGTGCCATACTCAATATTACCGAGGGCGTGGAAGTGGTCCAGGTACTTTCAGCGGCTTGTAGCCGTGCAGAGACTTCTGGTAACAAATTGGTCACAAAACGATTTACAAAAAATCGTATACCGCCTTCCAACGATAAATCCTGTCCACTAAAATCAATGAATACGCCCTCAAATCTATGAAAAAATCAGAAACACTTTAATCTTTCTTCTGTTTACATGCAGTCAATTTGTCCCAATCCACCTTACGAGGCGGAATTAAGGAATGCATGTAAGTGATAATACGGCCAGGTAATGCCAATAATTCAGGTTTCGGCTTATCTCCAGGCTTACGATCCGTGTCCCAATCTTTTATATGCTCCCATGTTCCGCCTAATTCTTGAGCATGGTCCTGATCATTCACCTGACGCCATACATCAACGGGAACTAACAATGCAAAAAATAGCTCTATGTCAGCTAAGGTCATGACGGCCGAAGAGGCCGCTTCTGTGAGTTCTTTATAATTAGCCGTGGGATTCTTACGGGGGTCGGGTAATTGTGATTTTAGTGAAAGGACTTCACTCCTCTTCCAGGGGGTGTAAACCCATTGCTCCTGCACTCGGGCCTCTACATGAGGTCTAGTCACCACGCCCTGGTCATTCTTTAGTTCCGGTATTTCAGGATGAAAGATAGGATGAATTTCTCGCATAGGATGCTGAGTGTCCCACGAGGGACACTTTTGATGCATCCGTTCTCGATAATTTAATAAAACCTCCACATTTCTATACACTTCATCTGGGCTAAGTTCAGACTTATGAGCCCTGTCCCGGATGTCATACATCACTTGGGGGGCCATCCCTCCTGGAAAACACTGTTCCCAGAGAGTAACAATACGTGCAGCCAGGTGTTTCAAGGCATGTTGCTGCATAACAGGCTCATAGTCTCGAAGTGTGTTCCATATATCAGTTATATTGTAAATAGGCTGTCGCATCCACTGGGATGACTGATTCTCAATCATCTGTTTCTCATCCTGTCCTACAGCCGAACGGGTAAAGAACTTCCGTGCATCGAAATCCCCCAGAGCACGAAATGGAGTCAAAACAGCTGGAGATGGGGTTGTGCTCGCAGAAAGGAAAACAAAGACACAGGGGTGGGGGGAGACAAAACAGCTGTGGACAGAACGGAAGATGGCAGTGTAACAGGCCATAAAGTAGCCGTCTCAGACACTGAGGGAGACAAAACAGAGGACGTTCCCGGAGAGGCAAGGGAAGAGGAAACAACAGGGGCGGAAGCTGAAGGGGCCTGTACTAGAGTCGGGGGAACAACGGGATATATACGCTGCGGAGCATAAGGTGGAGGTGGACGAGTATCCAATAAATCCTTCATCTCATCTTCCGCTTCAGTCCTAGCCACATAGGTCTTATCCACTTGCAATCTAAATTGTCTGTCTGCACAATCAATCCCTTGTTCGGATTGTGCTTTATCATAAGCTATAGCTTTCTGTGTAATCGTCTGATTTCCTTTCATCGCACATACTTTCTCCTCCCACATACATCTACGCTTTGCTTCTTTCTGCCACAGGCTTAGGGAGTCAAACACTGACTGTCGACTACGATTAGAAAGTAATCGATCCTGCAGGAAATGTATCTTTTTCTCATCAAAAGACCCGGTTAAGGGCCATTGTAATTCCACATTATCTTTAGTATATTTATGCCATAGTGTATTAAACAAGAGAGGTGTAATACCATGCTTTACATACATATCATAACTTGTGCTGCCCTCAGGCGGGGCAGGTTGACTTTCAGCCAAACGCATATCATTAGGGCGGCAACAACATCCTAAACAATTCAATTTGCTAAAACACGGCATAGTTATTGTCGTTATGCGTTCCTCATTCGATCATAAAAATAAACTTTCAAACATGGCCATGTTCAAAACATTCGCAAAACATACAACCTCACACTCATTCAGACATACACAAGACAATAATATATATATATACATACAAAGATATTCAAATTGACGTCTTTTCATACAAAGAACAGAGCCCGTCGACTCCTGTTCATGGAGAATCAATCAAATTCAGATTCCAAGACCGACAGGTACCAAAATCAAGCAGTCCGAAGACTACCAAGAGACTGTCAGACAGGTATAACCACAGACCGACCTACAGACCATCCCGCAGCCTTGCTGGTTCACTCTCGGGACAATTCTGACTAAGTCCGCTTCATTAGTACCGCTTCAGATGTGTTCCCAAGGCTACCCAGGTACAGCCACAGGCTTTTCCGAGAGCAGTCCGGCCGGGTGAGCACCACACGTGCCAAACCGGGCGTCCGATTGGCATCTCTATTATTCACAAAAGGTCTGTGGAACATCTATATGTGCAGCCACCACAATGCTGCCCCGTCAGACCCCCAAGATTCTCCGTGGTACACTGACCACCAAATACTTACACAGTTAACTGCTTCAAAAGCACTGCTCAACAGTGCATGCCAAGAACATCAAAACAATTCCACTCACCTGGTGCACACAGGTATAATTGTGTGTTCTCCACTGCCAACTCCTGAAGACCAACACGGTCAGCTCCTGTGTTATGCCCGTAGGACTCCGGTGAAGGGTCACTAGCAGCTGGGGATACTCTGATCGTGAGAGTGGAGTAAGTTCATACCAAAAATGGCTAAATTTCAAAAGGATCCTTTTTCCGTCCACCCACTCGACCAGAATTACAACTTGTCCTTACCACCCGTTTACGGGGAGGACGACCCGTCACGGAGTCCCGGAGTCCCGGCAGAGTCGCCAACTGATGTACCATAAAAATAAACTAAAGGACTATACCTACCAATAGTCCCAATACCATTACCAAATAACCAGTCAGTTGGCAGTGAAGAAGATTCAATTGTTTATTAAACAAAATACTCTATAGAGGAGCCTCTCCGAACCTCACACATCAGGTGCGCCGAGAAGACTAATGGCTCGTATTCAAACATGAGGTTATATACTTTTTCGGTTTAACACATACAATCACTGTAAAAGGAAAACACCAGTTGGTCCTCGGGCTCCAGGAAAGGACCATATATGGCACACATCAGACCAGTACAAAGGCTTGACTATCTATTACTGATGAGGTCAGGAGGGGTGACTCCCTTTCGTCTTGGTGCCTGGGAGTGTAGACACGGCGCCTCCAGGAATGCGCTTATCACCCCCAAAGCCAGATGCGGCCTTAAGTCTTAGAACAGTCAAGTAAACAGCCTACCTTCAGCTGCCACCAGTAACTCAGATGAACTGGGGCCTGACAATTGCACGTGATCAACGCGTGATCACGGCCCGTGCTCGAGCATATAATCAGAAGATGGCGTCTGTATGGTTCTCGGTCTACCCTTTTTGCAATTAATATACAGGGAGGAAATAAACGAGTTTCCTCCAAGCAAAAGCATATATATATCAAACAGGGAGTGTACGTATAGATGCATCATGCTAACATAATATAGGTCCGATAGTCCTTATATACGGGAAATCTACTTTTTTATCCCTCAGTTCTCAGTGGAAGGCTGTGAAGAAGTACTGCTGCCTTGAAGGTGAAAAGGGGCCAGTAGATTCTAGAAGAAAGGAACCTGAAAGCAGAGGGAACAGCGTCTGGGTCACTTCAGTGTGACCAGGGACTAGGTAGACGAATGCCCACCGCTGTTGGGTGTATCAGGTGCGAAGAAGGGATGCTTGACTCTGCAGCCACGAGGACCAGGAGATGTCAAGGACAACCAGGAGCCAGAGGTGGGCTGTCTCACAAAGGATGTCGAGTGCTGAGGGGTCGGTGCCGGCTGCAGCACCAACATGCCTTGGCAAAAGCAACCCACACAGGAAGGGCAAGCAGGTTACGGTGTGGACCAGCAAGGTCCGGGAGACTCACCAAGCAATGGGGAGTCAGGAAATGTCTGGAGCAACCAGGGGAGCCCAACATAAATCAAGATGTCCATCAGGGGGACCCACAGGCCATAGGACCAGGAGTCGCAAGGGGACCTTGAGCAAGATTGCAAAGTACCAACCCACAGAGCACTTGGTGTGAGGAGGCCGGAGTTCTTTGGTGGAAATACTGCTCAGGGTCAGGACTACACGGAGTCAAATGCACAAGCTCGGGAATTGCCAACAAGCATATGCACTTGCAAATGGATGAGGTGCAAAGGAGTTTGTGTTACGCAGCCCCCACGAGGGATACTGGCCTCAAACTTGGTGAGAGGGCAGATCAACCTCAGGGACCTTTAGAAATCTACCTCATGTGTTGCTGAAATCTTTGGAGTCCGCAAGAGCTCAGGAGCAGCAGACCGGTCAGTTGTGGTTAGGTGCCTGCAAAGCAGGGGAGTGACTCCTTCACTCCAAGGGAGATTCTTCAGCTGTCTAAAGTGCACCACAGGTCCTGCACAGAGCCTGTATGGAGCAAAGGCACAAACTAAGCTTCAGACAGAAAGGGGGAAGAAGTCAAGCCCAGTCGAGGTCCAGCGAAGTCCAGAGCGTCCAGACGGTCGAAGGTCAGTGGTTTCTTCTTGTAGAATCTTGTCCACGTAAAATCTAAAGTCTTACAGCCAGGTAAGCCATTTTGTATCCACGGGAGAGGGTTGGACAGATTCAGGGGACCCTCCTAGGGGAAGGGCAGGACAGAGAGGTGGCTACACCGATATCCTTTGTCCAGTTTCGTGCCAGAGTAGGAGCCAATGGCTCCCAGAACTGGTTTGAACTGGACTATGCACAGGGACACCAAATGTGGCCCAATTGCATACTTTCAGGCATTCTCAGAGTGCACCCACCCAACCCCAATACAGTAAATCCTGTCTAGGAGGTGGTCACACCTCCCTGTGACAGGATGCCTATTGTGCTGCCTTCCTCTGCTCAAGCTTGGCTCAGCAGCAGGAGGGCAGGAATGTGTCTCTGGTCGTCAGCTTCCATTTTGTGCTGTTCTGGTCAAGAAGGCTGGCACCGGATAGACCAGTGACCCCACGAAGCTCGCTTCAGAAGGGTGGAATCATACCTCCCACACCAGTTACTGATGTGGAGGTATGATTCGAAGGTGTTTGATACCAAACACAATATGTTTCTCTGCAGCCATTTTCGAAATAGCATTTACAGTGAGGTTATAATGCACCTCTACCTATATGTCCGGCTGAGTCACAGACAACCCGGGAGAATGGTCTCCGAAGTCTGCAGAGAGGCTCTGCTCATGCAGGGGCATCCTCTCACATAAAATCCAGCATCCTGCCTTCAGGATTGTTAAGGCATGCTGTAAACGGTGACTTACAAGTTTTAAGCGTAGTGACTAATAGATATAGTGAACCTATATCTAACGTAAGTGGTGCAAGCACCATCTTACACAGGCTGCAGTAGCAGACCTAGAGTTCCATTTTGCATAGCCTCTCATGGGTGGCATAATACATGCTTCAGCCCATGGGAGGGCTCTGGGGTACCTATGACTTGGAAACCATATACTAGAGACTGATAAGGGTACCCCAGTATCCAATCTGGAGTGTACCAAAGTACATGCATGACAATTTAAGGGAGAAAGCAGATAGACTGGGGTCCTGATTAGCAGGATCCCAGTCAGACAAGTCAAAAACCAGAAAAACACCAGGCTAAAAGTGGGGGTAACCATGCAGTCAGATCCTACCTTCCCGCACTTAGTAAATCTCCCCCAAGATAGTCTATAAACAAGCTTAAAATTCATGCGATAACAACTTAATACTCGCTAGATGCAACTTTTACTCTAAAAGCATTAGTGACACAAAAAATAGACACTGATTCTGTTGGATCTCTCAGGAGCATTTGATACTGTCTCTCACAAGATATTGCTGCAATGCCTTGCATCTTATGGGGTGGAGGAATCAGCCCTGTTGTGTCTTAGCTTCTTTCTCTACCTCAGAGAGCTAGCAGTCTGGATGAAACCATGCTACTCGGATGTAAAAACATTAAATTATGGGCTACCTCAGGGATCAGCACCGAGCGCCACCCTGATTATTATATATATGACACTCCTTACTTTCTTTGTAGAGTCTTTTGGTACTAATACTTATTTCATATGCAGAAGACACAAAGTTGATGCTCTTTTACAAGGGTGATTCGGTTGAAGCCCAGAAGTCATTTTCACTCTGCACGAACGCAGTGATTGGATGGCTTAGAGACAATAATCTCCAATGCGACCCAGACAAGACAGAAATCCTGCTTTTCAGCTTGGACTCACTATCAGGATGGTCTGGATGTTGGCCAAGAGAATGTCCACCATGTTGGCCACAGTAGTCAAGAACTTGGGGGTGTTTTTGATGAATATCTTGCTCTGAAGGCACAGAGTTCATCAGTGATAAAATCATGTTTCTGTATTTTGAAAATCCTAAAAAAAATCTTTTTTGCCTTAGGATATGCAGAAGTAGTGGTTCAATCACTTATCTTGTCCTGATTGGACTACACTAGCCTCTTGTATTTGGGATATCCAGAATATCTTATACACCTAGTGGTGCATAATACCCCAGTATGCCTCTCATTCAAACTTACAAAACTGGCTTTGGTTTATAGCTTTCAAAAGCAGCTTCATGGGCTACCAGTAAACAAAAGAATTATCTTCAAAGCACTAACAATTGCTTATCGTGCTGTACATGTGACTGGACCCAAATATCTTAATCAGAGTACTCAAAAATACTGCCCCCCCCGAACTTTGCGCTCTAAGGGGGATTATTCTCAAGAACGTGTGATAACTATCGCAAAATTAGCTTAACGCAACTTTGCACATCGCAGTCCATCGTGGGAAAATAACACTGTGTTCACGTTGTATTCTCAACACGGCGGCAGCATGCGATAGTCCCAAGATAACACGCCAAATGACCGGCGAAAAAATGCGAAACGCCAACGCATTACAAAAATCAGTGATAAGCAGCGACAGGCCTGCAATCCCCACACATCATGAGGGAAAATGCACCATAAAAGCAAAAAAAATAGAGCAAAAAAAATGCGTAGTACCATGGATGTACCCGGACCGAGTGCAGAGGACAACGCAAACCCCACAAGCCCCACAGATGAGCAGCAAGGAACATCGGGGTTGGGTAAGGCCAAAAGGAAGACGCAGTTCAGTCTGCAGGAAAACAGGATCACCGTTAGGGAGGTGACAGAACACTACATACAACTGTTTGTCACCTCCAAGGTGTCAATGGCAACAAAGGCGCAAATATGGCAGACCATCTTGGACCCTGTGAATGCAGATGCAGCGTTGAGGAGGACAATGGAAGAGCTCAAGAGGTGCTGGAAGGATGTGAAGGCCAAGACCAAGAAGAAACTTGATTCCAACCATCAGGCAGAAATGCAGACTGGAGACGGCAGTCCAGCAGAACACCAGGAGCTGGATGAGATGGAGGAACTGGTCTCCACAGTCATCAGTGGGGAGACGGTGGCAGGATTCGGGGGTCCGGACACTGCTCGACATGACCGGAGACAGCAGCACCAGGGTGAGTACCGAACAGGGACTGGGGGAGATGGGCACAATGGCACACATGCACAATTAAGTACAGCACACCCACAATGACTCTGGACCAAGACCCCATTCCCCTAGGCACACTGCAGCACACACACATAGCAAACACAGCACATCAACATTGACGACAATGTGGTACAAAGTGCAACACTTTCACCACAGAACAGAGGAGACAACTGGTTCCGCCTGTGTGTAGAAACTGGCCAATCACATCTGGCATAGCAGGAAAACTGTGAAATGAAAATGTACGTGTACATCCTCACATCTGTTATGTAGAACAAATGTCCACTGTCCCTCATCAAACAGTCAGCCCCTCCCAAACAGTCACAATGTACATTGTCATGCAGTCCCGATGCAAACATGAACAATGCGTCAACATACATGTCAACACAATGTTAAAATGTATCAATTAACACCTCCTGCAGAGCAGAGCAGACAACTCATCAGTGATGATGAAGAAATCCTCCACACCTTTGGGACCGATGCCCTACAACAGCTCATGGACACCTTAGGCAACCCACCTCCAGGTGCAGGGCAGCCCAGCTGCATCCAGGACACCCCACCCCCTGCACAGACCACACTGCAGGAAGCACCCACCACCCGGCTTGCTCCCAGCACTTCACCGAAGCAGACATCGCATTCCACGGCCAGGTGTCAGACTGCCAGAAGGAGGTGGCTGAACAGGTGCGGGTGGTGTTTGAAATCATGGCAGCCGAATTCGATTACTTACGTGGCTGTCTAATTCCCATCAGGGACCACTTACACTCACCAATGGACATACACTGCGACAGAGACACACACATTTGCACATTTCCAGTAATGAACCATGCTCAGAGCCCTGGGACAATCACTCACACCCCTACGCTGGACTTGCGTACGCTGGGCCAGCCCACTCCTCATAATGTAATGTGGTAGGGTCCGAGCCATCATGCATACGTAATGAGCACACAGATACACTGCACGTGCGCCCGGTCACTCTTTGTTACCAGAGTCACCTGACCAGTGACGCCTGTGCTGGGTGGGTGTGGGGTGAGTGTGAGCCAGCCCTCAGGGAGTGGTTGGTGCGGGCAACAGCTTGAACAGTGATCACCATTAAAGCGGAAACAGGAAACACCAACATAACACCAACAACTGCGAAGTACAGAGGTCACCCAATATTCAATCTGAAGGGTCGGTGAGTCGCAGTGCACTGAGGTAGTGGCACCAGAGCTGACTGTGCGCATGTGAAGAAATTGTCCAAGATTGTGTCCCTTGGGGATAATCATGCTGCAGCTGCAGTAGGGTGTGTTACACCGGCCACATCTTCCACATCATTGTCCCAGGTCTTCCCCACTGCCTGAGGTGAATAGTTGCATACCCAGTCCACAGCACGTACCTCAATCATAGCTCCTGATGTGTAGCTGGACTACCACCACCAGTCTGCGTTGCTGCCTTCTGCTTGTTGCCTCTTGCCCTCCCATTGTCTGTGCCTTCACACCTCTGCACACCTGCCTCCTCTTCCTCATCATCTTCCCAGCTCTTCCCCACTGCCTGAGGGGACATTGTTGCGTGAGCTGTCCACAGCAAAACAATCTATTGGGAAGGGTCCATGAGTTGTGGTGCACTGAGTTGGTGGCACCTGAAGAGCTCAGCAGGGTACCAAGCTGATGGTGGCATCCAAGACATGTGCGATCAACTCTGATAGTCTGGCTATAAGACCATTTCAACTTTGGCAGTTGTTGGTCGTAGGTGGTCCTGGCGGTGGTGACGTGTGCATCCTGCGGTGATGCGTCGTCCGGTCAGCTCAGGACTCGATTTGATACATGAGCCCTGGTGGACCGCAGTTGAGGCTGGAGGCAGCGGTCAGCGCAAGGCCACAGACACATGGCATTGATGACCCCCAGGCCATTGACTCAGAGGCCATCCAATAGTCAGTCAGACAGGGTTCATGACTTGAGCTGCACAAATTTAGTGGCCCCGGAAGCACCACCGCCGGCACAGAAACACTGCCACGGGACGGTGACTTGCGGTGCACTGAGATAGGCCCACACGAGCTGAGCGGGTCCTCGTCCATGTCGAAGGTGAATGTCGCAGAGTGTTACGGGGGACAGTGGAAGGTGTCCTTCCAGGGGATGATGCAGAGGGCAGAAGCAATCGGAAACAGGCAAATGGAGGAGTAGAATGCTAAAGACTCCTGTTTACCACCAAGTCAGTATCAGCTACATGATGATGAAGACAAGCCCCAGGCCATATACTCAGATGCCACCAAAGTTCAACCAGAGAGTGTCCATGATTTGCGGAGCACAGATTCAGTGGCACCAGGGCTGAAAGGGGATGCAGTCTGCGATGAGGCCTGTGCAATGATGTAGACTCTGCCATGAATAATTCAAGACTCAGATCCAAATGTTTGGCCTACTTGAACACAGTGTAGGCTGGAGGCAGCGGTCCGCATGGGCTCTCAGCCACGTGTTGTTGGCTTGCGATGCACAGAGTTAGTGACACCAGAGCAGTTGTTGGTAGTGTTCGATCAACTCCGTAACGAGGATCCTTTTTTCCTCAGGACTGAACCACGTCTTCCTCTTACTCCTCTCCCTGCGTACAATGATATGAACTCTGCCATACAGAAATAAAGACTCAGTTCCAAATGTGTGACCTGCTCGAGTGCAGTGTAGGCCGAGGTCAGTAGTCAGCAAGGGACCACAGACGGGTGTCGTTCGGATGTTATGCACAGAGTTGGTGGAACCACATCGAAGGGAGTACAGTGTTATAAACACTGCCATAAAGTATGTACTCTGCCTTTGCATAATCAAGACTCAGTTCCAAATGTGTGACCTACTGGACCGCTGTGTAGGCCGGAGGCAACGGTCAGCGTGGGTGAAACCGCTGTTCAGCAAGCTCCTCCTGGAACTCCAAAACACGACGTTGAAATGACATGTGGAGATGACTTGTGGTTGATGGAGGTAGAAGCACCAGAGCTGAGCGGGTGTGCAGCCTGCGATGATGCCGTGTCCTGCCTGGTACGGACTGGTTTGGATTGGTGTGAGGCCTGCTGGACCACAGTGTTGTCCGAAGGCGTAGTCATCAAGGGCCAACAGACACATGTGGTTGGAATGCTATGCACAGACTTGGTGTCACCACATCGAAGAGAGTATAGAGATTTAAACACTGCATTAATATGTCTACTCTGCCATTGTATAATCAAGACTCAGTTCCAAATGTGTGACCTACTTGACCGCTGTGTAGGCCGCTGGAGTACGTCAACGAGAAAGGAGTGCTGCGGGCCTGTCTCAGGGAGGATGGCGATGGACTGAGGAGGCTGCCAAGGTCATGGGCCTCGGGCTTGGAGCTTGCACAGACACGTGGTGGGCCCTGTTTGACACACAACGGTGTTGGCAGGTGAGCGGTGTGGCCTGGTTACGCAGGGGCGGTCAAGACTGGTCTGGGGACCTGCAGCCTGGGGTGCAGGAGGCGCACATGGTCGCAGGCACCGCCGCTCACAGTGTCGGCCTTGAGGGGTGCTGGAGGCACCGCCCTGGCAGACACGTTGGCCATTCCGGAAGAGAATCACGCCGAGCCCCGGGTTTTTTATTCACACCCCTACACTGGCCTGGCGTACACCGGGCCAGCCCACTCTGCTCATGCTTACATGGGGGGACGTAATTAGCTACTTTCTGCGCTCTTCCCCGCTGCCTGGGTTTACATGGTTGCGTCCACTGTTCACTACACTCCAGACACCAGCAGTACATGTCGAAAAGGGCATGTCTGTGGTGTGCATACTGCAGTATGTCCAGCACGTCCACACCACACTTGTCATTGTTTACTTTCTCATTCGTGTGTCACTTGCCTCCTTCACACATGCCTGGTTCCCACCTCTCCACACACTCTGCTATTGTGTGGCTGAGGTGCCATGCCGTTGATGGCTCGTGTACATGGTTTGCCCAGGTCACCACAGTAAGTCATGCTGTCATGTCTGGTAGGTGGGCGTGTTGTTTGGCAAGTTGTGTGTGAGTTTGTAATGTGTGCATTCCCAGAGTTGAGAGTTGCATGATTGTGGAGTTGAGGTGTGTGGTGTGTTCATTTGGTACTTTCCAGCGAGCAATGCATTACCATTGGTGCCAGCCTAAAAGCGCTGGTTGATGATGGACTGTCGGAAGATGAAGGAATCATTCACACTGTCTCGGTAGTTGGCGATGACATTGGTGAAGAGTCCTCGGTGTTCCACTATTGCCTGCACATTGATTGAATGCGTGTGCTTCCTGTTGTGGTAATTGTGTGCAGTGGCAGCAGGGGGCACGAGGAGTACATGTGTGTAGTCGATTGCCCCCAACACGTGCGGGTAGGCAGCTATGGGGTGGAAGCCTTGCTTGCTTTCCAGCTGTTCCTGCGCAGTGTGTAGTACATGAAGGTACTGGGGTACCAAGCTGATGATGGCATCAGAGACAGGTGTGAGATACTTATATAGGGCTGGCTGTGAGACTCCTCCGACTCTGGAAGTTGTTGGTTGAAAGGTCCCAGAGGCCAACATGTGCAGCACAGCCAGCAGCTTTGTCTACAGAGGGATGTTGGTTGTCCGCTGTGTTGGAACCGTCAGCCTGTGGGCAATGATGGTCAGGATGCGTAGGATGGTTGTCCTTTTGTGCCTGTAGTGGGTAATGACATCCTATGGTGTTCAGTCTGTGAGGCTGGTGTGTTTTCTGGAGGTCCGCTGTCTTTGTCTGTGCTTCCTCTGTGGTGGCCTGTGGTGGGCGGGGGTGGTCCGGGGTGGGGTGGCGGTCCTGGGGGCGGTGGCAGTGGGTGTTGTTGCCCTCTTGGGGCTCTGAACTGCATGATGAGTGGCTCCATGGCATCTGTTGTTCCTTAGGTGTGGCTGTGGGCTGGACTCCCTTTATGGTGCAGGGTGTCGTCCGACTTAACACCAGGTCAGAGCAGGTGTTAAATCCCTGCTGCTAACGCGCCTTATCGCATGTTTTGTGTTCTTATCGCCGATCTGGTGGTCGTTGAGACTGTTGCGAAGTGTTTTTTTCGCTGCTTTTTGCACGGGAACGCCTACTCTGCATATCATTAGCGTTAGTTGCCGGTATCATCCGTGGCGATAAGTTTTGCGGCGGCTATTGCAGGCAAACTGGTGTTATTGGCTGTTAGCACTAGCTTGTGAATGGTGCGAAAAATTTATCACCACTTTGGCTGCGATAAAGTGCCGCTAACTTGGCGATACATCCTTGAGAATATCCCCCAAAGAATGCACAACTCCTAATGTTTCCATTCTTTAAGAAGAAAGATAGGGTGGCTTCTCTTTCTCACTACATGTAACGCTGATTTGAAACCTACTCCTTTTGCAGCTAAGAAATGCGTCAGATGAGATTGCCTTTAGCAAGTAACTAAAAACTCCCCTTTGTAGTGATTAACACTCCACTTCGATCTGAGTGCTGCCGTAGCGCTGGAACACTCTTGAGTAGCTGTGTGCTCTAAAAGTACTGTCATTTATTCATTCATTCATTCACTGGATCTGAGGAAGGGCGCAACAACAATGGGAAGCTGCTGCACAACAGATGCTGCTCAGCATTTGGACCAGTGAAGCCATCAACAAAGAATGTCAGAATTACTCAGATGCTGCTCGATCTCAATGTCAGTGAAACAGAAGGGGGATGGGAGCACACTGCTACCTCCCAGCACAGTTCGCCCCTTTGCATCCTGGTACATGCAGTTCAATTTAAATGCTTACTTGAAATTTTGCAGAGTGTCTCACCAAAGTTGGTGCAGGTTAGTGCTGTTAATCGCTAGACACATGTGTTTCTGGATTTCATCCTTCTTCAGTAGAGATAAAACAAAATTCTTCTGGGGTTTGCTGAGAAAGCTGCCACAATCCTCTCAGGTCTCTGTACCTCTCCCTGGCGCACAGGTGCCTCCCATGAGCTCGTCAGCCCAGTGGCTCAAGGGAGCCTTTTTGAAACAGAAGGGGGATGGGAGCACACTGCTACCTCCCAGCACAGTTCGCCCCTTTGCATCCTGGTACATGCAGTTCAATTTAAATGCTTACTTGAAATTTTGCAGAGTGTCTCACCAAAGTTGGTGCAGGTTAGTGCTGTTAATCTCTAGACACATGTGTTTCTGGATTTCATCCTTCTTCAGTAGAGATAAAACAAAAGTCTTCTGGGGTTTGCTGAGAAAGCTGCCACAATCCTCTCAGGTCTCTGTACCTCTCCCTGGCGCACAGGTGCCTCCCATGAGCTTGTCAGCCCAGTGGCTCAAGGGAGCCTTTTTGAAACAGAAGGGGGATGGGAGCACACTGCTACCTCCCAGCACAGTTCGCCCCTTTGCATCCTGGTACATGCAGTTCAATTTAAATGCTTACTTGAAATTTTGCAGAGTGTCTCACCAAAGTTGGTGCAGGTTAGTGCTGTTAATCTCTAGACACATGTGTTTCTGGATTTCATCCTTCTTCAGTAGAGATAAAACGAAATTCTTCAGGGGTTTGCTGAGCAAGCTGACACAATCCTCTCAGGTCTCTGTACCTCTCCCTGGCGCACAGGTGCCTCCCATGAGCTCGTCAGCCCAGTGGCTCAAGGGAGCCTTTTTGAAACAGAAGGGGGATGGGAGCACACTGCTACCTCCCAGCACAGTTCGCCCCTTTGCATCCTGGTACACGCAGTTCAATTTAAATGCTTACTTGAATGTTTGCAGAGTGTCTCACCAAAATTGGTGCAGATTAGTGCTGTTAATCTCTAGACACATGTGTTTCTGGATTTCATCCTTCTTCAGTAGAGATACATCGAAATTCTTCTGGGGTTTGCTGAGAAAGCTGCCACAATCCTCTCAGGTCTCTGTACCTCTCCCTGGCGCACAGGTGCCTCCCATGAGCTCGTCAGCCCAGTGGCTCAAGGGAGCCTTTATAAAACAGAAGGGGGATGGGAGCACACTGCTACCTCCCAGCACAGTTCGCCCCTTTGCATCCTGGTACATGCAGTTCAATTTAAATGCTTACTTGAAATTTTGCAGAGTGTCTCACCAAAGTTGGTGCAGGTTAGTGCTGTTAATCTCTAGACACATGTGTTTCTGGATTTCATCCTTCTTCAGTAGAGATAAAACAAAAGTTTTCTGGGGTTTGCTGAGAAAGCTGCCACAATCCTCTCAGGTCTCTGTACCTCTCCCTGGCGCACAGGTGCCTCCCATGGGCTCGTCAGCCCAGTGGCTCAAGGGAGTCTTTTTGAAACAGAAGGGGGATGGGAGCACACTGCTACCTCCCAGCACAGTTCGCCCCTTTGCATCCTGGTACCACATAAACACTACATTTGATGTTTTTGTTTTGGATGTGTGAATTCTTGATCACAGCTACCATTTTACATGTTATATGTGAAGTGTTGATCACAGTCAGATGGGGTCAAGTGTGCCTGTATAGTCGAGTGATCAAACTTGAACCCAGTGTTAACAATAAGTTGAGGAGAGGATGTAGCCTTACGGCTAGAGCGGTCGACCTCGAAGATGGGAAACCGGGTTCAAGTCTCTGCAACAACGCTCAACATCCTGTGATTCTGGGCAAATCACTTGATCTCCCTGTGCCTAACAAAAATGAATTTGTCCATCTGTAGGGAAACTAGTGCTCATGTAAAGCGCTCTGATACCCAATATCTCGGGTCTAGTTTGTGCTATATAGAACACTAAAAAATGTTTTTTTTAAACTAATAATATATTACAAACTCAAAATGTCTTCAAAATCATCATACTTCTGCACATGATTTATTGTTTATATTTAATATATTTTCTTCTTAGCTGTTCAGCTACGGCACCTTTTTTGCGAGATCCAAAGGGCACTCTTTAACCTAAGGTACTGAGTGGTTCATTTACAAGCCCCTTGAACCATCAGTGCATCACGTTGCGTGTTGCACCAGCATCGCAACCTGCTGCATGATATTTACAAGCACACGTAAAGCCACCCTGCATGGTTTTACATGTGCTTGTAAATAATGCCCCTTTTCATGCAACACTTTGCATGTTAGGGATGTGACATGGGTGTTGCTGTGGGTGTTCGCATGCAGCACCCATGTCCACTGAGGAATTTGCAGATTTTTGAGCAATCACAAATCTGGAAATGCGTCAGAAAGCTACGCCAGTCCATGGGTGATGTAGTGACGAGGAAAAATGTTTTCATTATGGTGCAAGCGTGCCTACACCGGCACATGGCAACAGTTTGTGTGCCAGTGCAGGGAAAAGCACAGAGATGCGCCATATTGTTGTAAATATGTCACATCCCTGTGCTTTGAATCTAACGCAGCGCGGCACAGCAAAATGACTTGCGGCATGGCGCTGCGTTCGTTTCTTGTAAACTTGGGCCCTAAATTTCCCATTTCACTTTTTTTAATCCGGTTTAGATTATTTCCAAATTGGTTTGTGTTAATCGTTCATTGATTTTGCACCTAAAAACGACCTGTAATCATTTGGAATTATTTTAAATTAAAATTGCATAACATCAGATCTCAGTCAACAATTTAATCTCAATATTTTTCATGATATCAATTCATTCAAATCCTTTCCTGTCATATACATTAAACGCCATCTATGGGGCGTTGATGATTAACTGCCTTCTGTACTGCCTAAAAACTGCAGAAAGGTTTCACAGTTCATTTTAACTGAAGACTAATACTCAACATATTTATAATTTTGTGTGCTACACACGTTGATGGCTATTTGTCATGCCCTTTTGCCTGGATCATTAAGAAAATTCAAACAATCCTTGAGAGTCCTGATAACAAGCGATAGGGTTCCAAAACACAATTAACTCTCTCCTTCTTTCCTTCACTCATCCACGTGAAATAATTTCCTGTCATATTATTCACCTAGATTAAACCGCTCCTCACAGTCATCGGTATTGCTTAATTTGTATAAAAGTAATTGCCAGATTTAAATATTTCTTACAAGGATCTACCCATTTTTCCCGCTGGCGCACTTCAATCACCGGTGCTGCTCTTCTCACTCCGTCTCGTTCTCGAACATAGGGGCAGATTTGCAAGCCCCTTGCGCCACTTTTGCGTCATTTTTAACATGGGAAAAATTACGCAAAAGTGGCGCAAGGGGGTTGTAAATCTGCCCCATAATTCCTAAAAAATGGCCTATTGCTTCACATGGCGCTCCAGTGATCCTTCACAAGGCGTGTGCAGCACAGCAGTAATACATCTACATCCATTACATGTTGACATTTGTTTCAAGGTCCGCATTTATGTATTCATGGGTTTGGTACTGAGTTGTTCCAAGCCTGGTGAGAATAGCTTCTTCCCATGATCTGTTTCCTTCTGCCATTGCAGGCCACCATTTATATTGAAAAATCAACTACAAGTACTAGATTTCCATGGAAAACTTACCTACAATCCAGCCCTTGGTCACCTTGTCAACTACTTTTGTTTTGTCTGGGGTTCTAAATATGACTACTCAATGCTGGCCCTGGCAACTGGGCCCACATTACTGAGAGGTTTATGCAGGAATTGCACTGGAATTGTTGTGATAGGTGGGCCACCCGTCTTCAAATCTACCAGTACTAGAGAAGTCAGTGACTTGTGTCATTTGGAGATGCTGCAGAGCCTGTGATAGGGATTGTCTGCTATTGGCACAACTGCCCCTTAGTCTTGGTTGCTGTGCCATTCTTGATGTATAATTATAAGCATGTCTCGCATGTAGAAATACTGCTAGGAAGCAACACTTCTTTCATGCAAAATGTAAAACTATAAACCCACTTTATAACAGTGCAGTCATGAAAGCAAACAAATCAATTAGGTCCTGGAGTTCTAAAATGTGTTTACGGGCTGACCCTGGCAATTACCTGCTCAAATTAAGCACTGGTCACCATTGCAGAATGGAACTGCCCGACTTTAAGTCGGCGGTTCCAAGCGCTGAATTTGGATGCGACCATCCTATGGGTGGTCAGTAAGATCAATTTTCCAATATCAGCTTGTGCAGTGGCAAGAAAAGAGAAACAAACATTTTCTGGTCACTTTTATCTCAAATGTTTGTCCATTTCCAAGCACTTCAAAGTTAACGCAATCCTCTCAGGTCTCTGTACCTCTCCCTGGCGCACAGGTGCCTCCCATGAGCTTGTCAGCCCAGTGGCTCAAGCGAGCCTTTTTGAAACAGAAGGGGGATGGGAGCACACTGCTACCTCCCAGCACAGTTTGCCCCTTTGCATCCTGGTACATGCAGTTCAATTTAAATGCTTACTTGAAAGTTTGCAGAGTGTCTCACCAAAGTTGGTGCAGGTTAGTGCTGTTAATCTCTAGACACATGTGTTTCTGGATTTCATCCTTCTTCAGTAGAGATAAAAGAAATTCTTCTGGGGTTTGCTGAGAAAGCTGCCACAATCCTCTCAGGTCTCTGTACCTCTCCCTGGCGCACAGGTGCCTCCCATGAGCTCGTCAGCCCAGTGGCTCAAGGGAGCCTTTTTGAAACAGAAGGGGGATGGGAGCACACTGCTACCTCCCAGCACAGTTCGCCCCTTTGCATCCTGGTACATGCAGTTCAATTTAAATGCTTACTTGAAATTTTGCAGAGTGTCTCACCAAAGTTGGTGCAGGTTAGTGCTGTTAATCTCTAGACACATGTGTTTCTGGATTTCATCCTTCTTCAGTAGAGATAAAACAAAAGTTTTCTGGGGTTTGCTGAGAAAGCTGCCACAATCCTCTCAGGTCTCTGTACCTCTCCCTGGCGCACAGGTGCCTCCCATGGGCTCGTCAGCCCAGTGGCTGAAGGGAGTCTTTTTGAAACAGAAGGGGGATGGGAGCACACTGCTACCTCCCAGCACAGTTTGCCCCTTTGCATCCTGGTACCACATAACCACTACATTTGATGTTTTTGTTTTGGATGTGTGAATTCTTGATCACAGCTACCATTTTACATGTTATATGTGAAGTGTTGATCACAGTCAGATGGGGTTAAGTGTGCCTGTATAGTCGAGTGATCAAACTTGAACCCAGTGTTAACAATAAGTTGAGGAGAGGATGTAGCCTTACGGCTAGAGTGGTCGACCTCAAAGATGGGGAACCGGGTTCAAGTCTCTGCAACAACGCTCAACATCCTGTGATTCTGGGCAAATCACTTGATCTCCCTGTGCCTAACAAAAATGAATTTGTCCATCTGTAAGGAAACTAGTGCTCATGTAAAGCGCTCTGATACCCAATATCTCGGGTCTAGTTTGTGCTATATAGAACACTAAAAAATGTTTTTTTTAAACTAATAATATATTACAAACTCAAAATGTCTTCAAAATCATCATACTTCTGCACATGATTTATTGTTTATATTTAATATATTTTCTTCTTAGCTGTTCAGCTACGGCACCTTTTTTGCGAGATCCAAAGGGCACTCTTTAACCTAAGGTACTGAGTGGTTCATTTACAAGCCCCTTGAACCATCAGTGCATCACGTTGCGTGTTGCACCAGCATCGCAACCTGCTGCATGATATTTACAGCGTTACAACAAACAAATGATGGACGGAATGCTGACAATGCAGACATTCTCCCCCAGTCAAGAGATCTGGGTTAAATCCATCGTTCTTTTGCCCACTACGCCACCCCAGTTCAGACATGGCCATATGCAAATCAGTCTTGACCCTGTGCCTCATAGGAACAGTCCAGCCCGAACTGCCAAGCCATGTCTTTCCTGGACTGGAATCAAGCATCCTAGGACCGGTTTCTGGCTATCAGCCGTCATCAGCGAGGATAGCTTGACTCCAGTGGCGTAGTGAGCACGGGACCCACGTCTGGGCATACCCATCCCACTTAGGGCAAAAAGCGTTACAACAAACAAATGATGGACGGAATGCTGACAATGCAGACATTCTCCCCCAGTCAAGAGATCTGGGTTAAATCCATCGTTCTTTTGCCCACTACGCCACCCCAGTTCAGACATGGCCATATGCAAATCAGTCTTGACCCTGTGCCTCATAGGAACAGTCCAGCCCGAACTGCCAAGCCATGTCTTTCCTGGACTGGAATCAAGCATCCTAGGACCGGTTTCTGGCTATCAGCCGTCATCAGCGAGGATAGCTTGACTCCAGTGGCGTAGTGAGCACGGGACCCACGTCTGGGCATACCCATCCCACTTAGGGCAAAAAGCGTTACAACAAACAAATGATGGACGGAATGCTGACAATGCAGACATTCTCCCCCAGTCAAGAGATCTGGGTTAAATCCATCGTTCTTTTGCCCACTACGCCACCCCAGTTCAGACATGGCCATATGCAAATCAGTCTTGACCCTGTGCCTCATAGGAACAGTCCAGCCCGAACTGCCAAGCCATGTCTTTCCTGGACTGGAATCAAGCATCCTAGGACCGGTTTCTGGCTATCAGCCGTCATCAGCGAGGATAGCTTGACTCCAGTGGCGTAGTGAGCACGGGACCCACGTCTGGGCATACCCATCCCACTTAGGGCAAAAAGCGTTACAACAAACAAATGATGGACGGAATGCTGACAATGCAGACATTCTCCCCCAGTCAAGAGATCTGGGTTAAATCCATCGTTCTTTTGCCCACTACGCCACCCCAGTTCAGACATGGCCATATGCAAATCAGTCTTGACCCTGTGCCTCATAGGAACAGTCCAGCCCGAACTGCCAAGCCATGTCTTTCCTGGACTGGAATCAAGCATCCTAGGACCGGTTTCTGGCTATCAGCCGTCATCAGCGAGGATAGCTTGACTCCAGTGGCGTAGTGAGCACGGGACCCACGTCTGGGCATACCCATCCCACTTAGGGCAAAAAGCGTTACAACAAACAAATGATGGACGGAATGCTGACAATGCAGACATTCTCCCCCAGTCAAGAGATCTGGCTTCAAATCTACCAGTACTAGAGAAGTCAGTGACTTTTGTCATTTGGAGATGCTGCAGAGCCTGTGATAGGGATTGTCTGCTTTTGGCACAACTGCCCCTTAGTCTTGGTTGCTGTGCCATTCTTGATGTATAATTATAAGCATGTCTCGCATGTAGAAATACTGCTAGGAAGCAACACTTCTTTCATGCAAAATGTAAAACTATAAACCCACTTTATAACAGTGCAGTCATGAAAGCAAACAAATCAATTAGGTCCTGGAGTTCTAAAATGTGTTTACGGGCTGACCCTGGCAATTACCTGCTCAAATTAAGCACTGGTCACCATTGCAGAATGGAACTACCCGACTTTAAGTCAGCGGTTCCAAGCGCTGAATTTGGATGCGACCATCCTATGGGTGGTCAGTAAGATCAATTTTCCAATAGCAGCTTGTGCAGTGGCAAGAAAAGAGAAACAAACATTTTCTGGTCACTTTTATCTCAAATGTTTGTCCATTTCCAAGCACTTCAAAGTTAACGCAATCCTCTCAGGTCTCTGTACCTCTCCCTGGCGCACAGGTGCCTCCCATGAGCTCGTCAGCCCAGTGGCTCAAGGGAGCCTTTTTGAAACAGAAGGGGGATGGGAGCACACTGCTACCTCCCAGCACAGTTAGCCCCTTTGCATCCTGGTACACGCAGTTCAATTTAAATGCTTACTTGAAATTTTGCAGAGTGTCTCACCAAAGTTGGTGCAGGTTAGTGCTGTTAAACTCTAGACACATGTGTTTCTGGATTTCATTTTCAAGCCCCTTGCGCCACTTTTGCGTCATTTTTAACATGGGACAAATTACGCAAAAGTGGCGCAAGGGGGTTGTAAATCTGCCCCATAATTCCTAAAAAATGGCCTATTGCTTCACATGGCGCTCCAGTGTGCCTTCACAAGGCGTGTGCAGCACAGCAGTAGTACATCTACATCCATTACATGTTGACATTTGTTTCAAGTTCCGCATTTATGTATTCATGGGTTTGGTACTGAGTTGTTCCAAGCCTGGTGAGAATAGCTTCTTCCCATGATCTGTTTCCTTCTGCCATTGCAGGCCACCATTTATATTGAAAAATCAACTACAAGTACTAGATTTCCATGGAAAACTTACCTACAATCCAGCCCTTGGTCACCTTGTCAACTACTTTTGTTTTGTCTGGGGTTCTAAATATGACTACTCAATGCTGGCCCTGGCAACTGGGCCCACATTACTGAGAGGTTTATGCAGGAATTGCACTGGAATTGTTGTGATAGGTGGGCCACCCGTCTTCAAATTTACCAGTACTAGAGAAGTCAGTGACTTGTGTCATTTGGAGATGCTGCAGAGCCTGTGATAGGGATTGTCTGCTTTTGGCACAACTGCCCCTTAGTCTTGGTTGCTGTGCCATTCTTGATGTATAATTATAAGCATGTCTCGCATGTAGAAATACTGCTAGGAAGCAACACTTCTTTCATGCAAAATGTAAAACTATAAACCCACTTTATAACAGTGCAGTCATGAAAGCAAACAAATCAATTAGGTCCTGGAGTTCTAAAATGTGTTTACGGGCTGACCCTGGCAATTACCTGCTCAAATTAAGCACTGCTCACCATTGCAGAATGGAACTGCCCGACTTTAAGTCGGCGGTTCCAAGCGCTGAATTTGGATGCGACCATCCTATGGGTGGTCAGTAAGATCAATTTTCCAATAGCAGCTTGTGCAGTGGCAAGAAAAGAGAAACAAACATTTTCTGGTCACTTTTATCTCAAATGTTTGTCCATTTCCAAGCACTTCAAAGTTAACGCAATCCTCTCAGGTCTCTGTACCTCTCCCTGGCGCACAGGTGCCTCCCATGAGCTCGTCAGCCCAGTGGCTCAAGGGAGCCTTTTTGAAACAGAAGGGGGATGGGAGCACACTGCTACCTCCCAGCACAGTTCGCCCCTTTGCATCCTGGTACACGCAGTTCAATTTAAATGCTTACTTGAAATTTTGCAGAGTGTCTCACCAAAGTTGGTGCAGGTTAGTGCTGTTAAACTCTAGACACATGTGTTTCTGGATTTCATCCTTCTTCAGTAGAGATAAAACTAAATTCTTCTGGGGTTTGTGAGAAAGCTGCCACAATCCTCTAGGGTCTCTGTACCTCTCCCTGGCGCACAGGTGCCTCCCATGAGCTTGTCAGCCCAGTGGCTCAAGGGAGCCTTTTTGAAACAGAAGGGGGATGGGAGCACACTGCTACCTCCCAGCACAGTTCGCCCCTTTGCATCCTGGTACATGCAGTTCAATTTAAATGCTTACTTGAAAGTTTGCAGAGTGTCTCACCAAAGTTGGTGCAGGTTAGTGCTGTTAATCTCTAGACACATGTGTTTCTGGATTTCATCCTTCTTCAGTAGAGATAAAAGAAATTCTTCTGGGGTTTGCTGAGAAAGCTGCCACAATCCTCTCAGGTCTCTGTACCTCTCCCTGGCGCACAGGTGCCTCCCAACAGCTCGTCAGCCCAGTGGCTCAAGGGAGCCTTTTTGAAACAGAAGGGGGATGGGAGCACACTGCTACCTCCCAGCACAGTTCGCCCCTTTGCATCCTGGTACATGCAGTTCAATTTAAATGCTTACTTGAAATTTTGCAGAGTGTCTCACCAAAGTTGGTGCAGGTTAGTGCTGTTAATCTCTAGACACATGTGTTTCTGGATTTCATCCTTCTTCAGTAGAGATAAAACAAAAGTTTTCTGGGGTTTGCTGAGAAAGCTGCCACAATCCTCTCAGGTCTCCGTACCTCTCCCTGGCGCACAGGTGCCTCCCATGGGCTCGTCAGCCCAGTGGCTCAAGGGAGCCTTTTTGAAACAGAAGGGGGATGGGAGCACACTGCTACCTCCCAGCACAGTTCGCCCCTTTGCATCCTGGTACCACATAACCACTACATTTGATGTTTTTGTTTTGGATGTGTGAATTCTTGATCACAGCTACCATTTTACATGTTATATGTGAAGTGTTGATCACAGTCAGATGGGGTCAAGTGTGCCTGTATAGTCGAGTGATCAAACTTGAACCCAGTGTTAACAATAAGTTGAGGAGAGGATGTAGCCTTACGGCTAGAGCGGTCGACCTCGAAGATGGGGAACCGGGTTCAAGTCTCTGCAACAACGCTCAACATCCTGTGATTCTGGGCAAATCACTTGATCTCCCTGTGCCTAACAAAAATGAATTTGTCCATCTGTAGGGAAACTAGTGCTCATGTAAAGCGCTCTGATACCCAATATCTCGGGTCTAGTTTGTGCTATATAGAACACTAAAAAATGTTTTTTTTAAACTAATAATATATTACAAACTCAAAATGTCTTCAAAATCATCATACTTCTGCACATGATTTATTGTTTATATTTAATATATTTTCTTCTTAGCTGTTCAGCTACGGCACCTTTTTTGCGAGATCCAAAGGGCACTCTTTAACCTAAGGTACTGAGTGGTTCATTTACAAGCCCCTTGAACCATCAGTGCATCACGTTGCGTGTTGCACCAGCATCGCAACCTGCTGCATGATATTTACAAGCACACGTAAAGCCACCCTGCATGGTTTTACATGTGCTTGTAAATAATGCCCCTTTTCATGCAACACTTTGCATGTTAGGGATGTGACATGGGTGTTGCTGTGGGTGTTCGCATGCAGCACCCATGTCCACTGAGGAATTTGCAGATTTTTGAGCAATCACAAATCTGGAAATGCGTCAGAAAGCTACGCCAGTCCATGGGTGATGTAGTGACGAGTAGAAATGTTTTCATTATGGTGCAAGGGTGCCTACACCGGCACATGGCAACAGTTTGTGCGCCAGTGCAGGAAAAAGCACAGAGATGCGCCATATTGTTGTAAATATGTCACATTCCTGTGCTTTGAATCTAAACTTGTAAACTTGGGCCCTAAATTTCCCATTTCACTTTTTTTAATCCGGTTTAGATTATTTCCAAATTGGTTTGGGTTAATCGTTCATTGATTTTGCACCTAAAAACGACCTGTAATCATTTGGAATTATTTTAAATTAAAATTGCATAACATCAGATCTCAGTCAACAATTTAATCTCAATATTTTTCATGATATCAATTCATTCAAATCCTTTCCTGTCATATACATTAAACGCCATCTATGGGGCGTTGATGATTAACTGCCTTCTGTACTGCCTAAAAACTACAGAAAGGTTTCACAGTTCATTTTAACTGAAGACTAATACTCAACATATTTATAATTTTGTGTGCTACACACGTTGATGGCTATTTGTCATGCCCTTTTGCCTGGATCATTAAGAAAATTCAAACAATCCTTGAGAGTCCTGATAACAAGCGATAGGGTTCCAAAACACAATTAACTCTCTTCTTCTTTCCTTCACTCATCCACGTGAAATAATTTCCTGTCATATTATTCACCTAGATTAAACCGCTCTTCACAGCCATCGGTATTGCTTAATTTGTATAAAAGTAATTGCCAGGTTTAAATATTTCTTACAAGGATCTACCCATTTTTCCCACTGGCGCACTTCAATCGCCGGTGCTGCTCTTCTCACTCCGTCTCGTTCTCGAACATAGGGGCAGATTTGCAAGCCCCTTGCGCCACTTTTGCGTCATTTTAAACATGGGAAAAATTACGCAAAAGTGGCGCAAGGGGGTTGTAAATCTGCCCCATAATTCCTAAAAAATGGCCTATTGCTTCACATGGCGCTCCAGTGATCCTTCACAAGGTGTGTGCAGCACAGCAGTAATACATCTACATCCATTACATGTTGCCATTTGTTTCAAGTTCTGCATTTATGTATTCATGGGTTTGGTACTGAGTTGTTCCAAGCCTGGTGAGAGTAGCTTCTTCCCATGATGTGTTTCCTTCTGCCATTTGCAGGCCACCATTTATATTGAAAAATCAACTACAAGTACTAGATTTCCATGGAAAACTTACCTACAATCCAGCCCTTGGTCACCTTGTCAACTACTTTTGTTTTGTCTGGGGTTCTAAATATGACTACTCAATGCTGGCCCTGGCAACTGGGCCCACATTACTGAGAGGTTTATGCAGGAATTGCACTGGAATTGTTGTGATAGGTGGGCCACCCGTCTTCAAATCTACCAGTACTAGAGAAGTCAGTGACTTGTGTCATTTGGAGATGCTGCAGAGCCTGTGATAGGGATTGTCTGCTATTGGCACAACTGCCCCTTAGTCTTGGTTGCTGTGCCATTCTTGATGTATAGTTATAAGCATGTCTCACATGTAGAAATACTGTTAGGAAGCAACACTTCTTTCATGCAAAATGTAAAACTATAAACCCACTTTATAACAGTGCAGTCATGAAAGCAAACAAATCAATTAGGTCCAGGAGTTCTAAAATGTGTTTACGGGCTGACCCTGGCAATTACCTGCTCAAATTAAGCACTGGTCACCATTGCAGAATGGAACTGCCCAACTTTAAGTCGGCGGTTCCAAGCGCTGAATTTGGATGCGACCGTCCTATGGGTGGTCAGTAAGATCAATTTTCCAATAGCAGCTTGTGCAGTGGCAAGAAAAGAGAAACAAACATTTTCTGGTCACTTTTATCTCAAATGTTTGTACATTTCCAAGCACTTCAAAGTTAACGCAATGAATATTTTTTCATTTACTCTGAATTCTCCCTAGTTTCAGAAGGTTGATTGTTGATTTGCGAGCTAAATTTATGTTTTGTCTCTCTCTATTATACTTTGCCATATTTTTAGCAATATTATATAGACTACAAAACCTTGTAATCACATAAATGCAACAAGAACTGTTACATGTGGAGCAGTGTAATTTAGAGTTCCACCTCTTTATGTGCAAAATATATATTTCAATGTGTGTTAAACAGTAATAATCTGTGTGCTTTATGTTAACTAAGTGTAGCAGACGGCTCTAATTGCTTTAATGAAAAGCTGTCTATATATCTAGTAAATCAATATATCCAAAGTATATAGAACAATGTATGCCTTCTTTCAATACAATCAATGTATTTGTTCATGCTAACAGTATTTTCTTTGAAACAGTTTCGATTTTAACACTGGCCTAACTTGTAACCAAGCCAGAGTAACACGAATGTAATTTTATTAAAATGTTTTGTCAGTGTCTCGTTTTCATCACCTCTGCAACCGTCTTATCGTTGTGCTTGTTAAGTTAGAACAGGCATAGTGTTTTTTGGACCATGGAAACTACAAAGATGGGAGAGATCCTCCTGTAACAGAAAGACTGGACTGATGTTACATCCAAGGTCTACAAATGGTTGTTTCTTTGTTTGGCATTGGGAAACTGGGGAGTCTACCTGCTCCCAGAGAATACTGTTTCCTGATTGACCCATCTGGAGGGAACTGATATTGGAGAGTTTTCTACAAGTTTCTTTCCTGCCTTAATTATGCGTTTGGTAGTATAGTCTAATAGATGCTGTGCTGATTTTGCTGAGAGAAGAATCTTTCTCAACCCAGCTGCTTTCCCCAGCTCAGTGCTGAGCATCATGGTTGAGCACTCATTCTTTGTCCCCTTGAACCTTAAACTTGGTTCATCTGATGCTGACACCGTCCTCATTGAATTTGCCCTTGCCACTTTCAATGCTTTATTTAGAATAGGGAAGTTTCTTTACGGAACCTGCTTGGTTGATATTTTGCTTGTTATATGGGATTCTATTTTGCATCTTTTTCCAAATGACCCACAATGGATTCCCTTTGATGATTTTGCTATGAGAATGAGAGTCAAGGATCCCCGCTCCATCACGTCTCATCACTATTATATTTTAGTTTAATGTTTTCATCATTGTTTGGATGACAAGCAACATTATCTATATTCATATTTGTGGACTTGGAACATTTTAAGCATGGGAATCACTCTTATTTTATGGTGGTCAATATATATATATTTATTTTTTTAAGTTGATCAATGCTCTTTGGACATCAGCATGGATTTTACATTTGTATTTCATTGCTAGTAAGTGAATTGTTTATTTGCATCTATTCAAATTCAAAACATTTTTCAGCTGTTTGAGCCATTAACACTTAAAAAAATTAAAAACATAAAAAATGTAATTATAGCTAAGAACAATAAAACAATGTAAATTTATAAACTTAGATTAGGTATAAAACTAGTGTTCTTTTAAAAACTAAATGAGCGGCAGACTTCATTCAAGTGGCATCATTTGGTCGCTGTGCATTTCTGTTGGAAAGAAGTTCATAGAATGGTGCAAAGTGCACAGTGGGAGATGTAAAGTGCAGACTTGTGCATCCTGGAACCTCAATAGACAACAGCTATACAACAGTAACAGCACAACTAATAAGGCAAGTTATTTTAATACAGAGTGGTTCATACGGTGAAGCAAAGTGCAAAATACAGAGTATATGTTTGATGATGTAGCATACTGAATCCACTGATAACCAATACTTGGACAGTAATCTCAGCAAAACTAATAGAGTAACAACATGGTGCAGGATTTGCAGTAATAAATAATACCTATGGCATCAACCTTGTACCCTGGGTTTGTCAACCTACCAGGGGACAAAATAGGAAGCAGACTGGGGACAAACAGTTTTCCAACACTACAAAAACCTCCTTGGGGTCTGCTATGAGCGTTGAGGATTATCCTCAGGATTTTAAGAGCTTTGGCATGTCTCACTATGCCCATCCAGGAACAGACTGGTCTAAACCAAGACCACCTTGGTCATGTGTACAGAGGGCAGGGGAAGTAGAATTGGGCAATGCGTGCCCTCGAGATCTTGCAAAATGGGTCGGTAGAGGGTAGCATGGTGGAAGTTGACCATTTTGCTGTAAATGTAGTGAAGGGGGGAGTTCCAAACCTTAACTGAATATAGAGCATTCTATCAATAGGATCAGTAATAAGGTCTAGATAAGGTTTGTAAAGGCTGGAAGACTTGAACATAGTGAAATTGAGGGTCAATGAGTCCCTGGTTAAGTTATTATCTGCATTCTGGGTAACCCAGTGCCAATAGAGATCTATGATTTTCTCCTCATAGGGGAGACTAGTGGTAGGAAGTGAATCCCATAGGTCAGGTAACCCCGTGGAAATCTCACCTATTTTATGGCAGTTAATAATTTTTACTTTTTTTAAGTTAATCAAAGCTCTGTGGATATCATCATGGACTTTTGGACTTTACATTTTGTATTTATATTTAAGTTTACCTCTTCACCATTCTTTATTTTTCGCTTGTATTTGTATTATTCTTTTACTTCGTTGATTTTGTACTGAAAATTTTGAAACAAAAAACATTGCTTTCTTCTCTGTTTGTTGCAGTTTAAATATACCACTACACATCCTGCTCCCAGTTGCAATAACTCAAACGGCTGTTTATGTACATCTGTGTAAATATTAGTGTTTAGCCTTTCTTGAGACAAACTGTGGAAATAACGAGCCTTTGACGTTCTTTTTGTTTTTTGTTTGATTTTTTTAGGCACACGAAAAGGAAGTTGATGTTCACACTTGAAGCAGGGTGCTTTTTAATGATCCCAAAATGGGCCAAGTAGAATCATACAGAACATTGGGATTGAAGTGCAGTTCACTGATATCTTATGTTGGTGAATATGAAACAATTAAAAAGTGAAGAGAAGTAATTCTGGATTTATAAAAATAATGACAATAAAATATATGAAATATTAATTAATTAATGTGTCTACAAAAGAAATTGTGAGGCTAGGTACCTTTCCCTGGGAAAACCATCGCAGGTTACAATAGTAGTTTTAAAAACAATTTCACTGGCCAGTGCATTGCCCAGGAGAAATTTGAATCAACAGTAATAAAAAGCAAATATTAACTTCTAAAAATAAAACAACATTTTAAATACACAGGGTTCAGCACTCTATGATCAATATAAAACTACTGTGATGCATATGTATAACACACTAGAGACATCTAAGCTCTGAAATGGTTCACAATTTAATTGAAAGCAATGGTTTGAAATTTAGGAAAAACTATTTTATGTAAAAGGCTTTGTGCTACTGTTTATGCAGTCTCAGCATAAACTTAAAAAGAGTGCTCTGAGGTATGCTATTTAAATTTGCCACACTCCAGTAAACACCAGCTGACAATATGTATGGTGTCTGTATTAAAAGTCATTGCATTCCTCATTAGCAGGTTGGTGGTAATTTAGCTACCATCAATAATTGGCATATGCACTATTCACCAGCCTCTATGTTGCCCTCCCTTATTTAGAGGTAGATATGCCCCATGCTTTCCACAGTAGAGCAGCTGGTGTCTCTGACATTGTAAATATCCTAACAGTCCCTCACTTGCTAGCAAAATGGGGCACAATCATATCGGAAGCCCCGTCCAACTAGTGTGGGTCTTCTGATGCCTCTTTTCCTATGTTTTTCTTAAGTTTTTTTCGCTCAGGACCTCCATGCACAGTATAAGAGCCCTGGACAGAAAACACCTATTGATATTTGTTAAAACTTAGAGATACACTTACTGGTGAGTCGTATAAGGGCAGAATTATTAATTACTAAATAATGTTAATTTTTTTGCGCTTAAGTTGACATAACTGGACCCCCAAAACTATCTTTTTTAGACCAACAGCTAGAGAAATGTGGCTTTTGAAAATGAACCCTGCCTTCATGATTTCTTGCTAGTTCTGTGTTGTCCTTTTTAATAAAATATACAAATATGTGATATTTTCCATTGTGTTGTTTATTTGTACTGTACAAAATAATGTGCTCGAAGAAAACCTGCCGGAGACGTGCATGAACTGTCATTCAAATGTCATTCTATTACTTTTTAAATGGTTTATTGTTCAGTCACACAATGTGATTTCCCTTGTATGTAGTTTGAAGGAGGGACTAAAATATTAATATCTGGTGGTCTCTAGAGTGAGCCTGATTTATGTAGAACATTCCTTGCAGCTCTTCTAAAGAGGCATATACAGCCTTGTGGAGCCCTCAGCGGCTACAGCCTGCAGCTTCATCTTGCTGTAGATTTTTGACTTCCAAAATGGGAGAATAAGGTCAAGGACAGGATCTTCAACTGTCTAGGACCTCTAGAGTGGTTCAGAACCACGGAAACACAACCTCATCTTGAACACGAACCTGGACCCAGCCTGGGAGAGTCCTGATCCTCCAAGAGGTGCCCCTCCAGTCCTGGACCATTGGAAGTGGAGCTAAAGGTATCCAGGTAGCCAAAATCCATAAGTGGTGTCCTAGAATGTTTTCTGCTAAAAACTACACTGAGAACTAGAAGGAAACCAGGACCAACCTGCTCGCCTGTCGGACAGACGCGCATTGCCAATTGGATTGACTTTGTGGCTTCTCCCATTACGTTCTTTTCAGAGAATTATTTTCAGTGGTCCTTCGCCAATGGGGTATCTGGCCTTTTATAACTGTCATCGGCTTCAACCTTCTCTGCCCCATCTCACTTGAGATTTTCCACTTACATTCGAGAGACAATCAAGTCAGAATGTTGAAACCTTCACCGCAACTTTGATATAAGGCTATCCAACAATGACTCTCTCCTCTCGGACACCTCCTGCAACCTTGCCCCGCTGAACTTTACTTTCTCAGAACATTTTTCTCAAGAACTTTTCAAAGTCCGAAGCCAAGCAGAGACCAGTCTGAATCCTCTTTGTGTATGTGAACCGTGCTACATTGTGGTCAGCCATAACTATCAACTTTGCCATGACTTCACACGAGTAAATGTCCATGGGTGACATTTTGACCTTTTAGACAATATTTTTCTCTTTACACTTTAAAAGTGCACATGTCAGGTTCTACTGCTTGGATTTTTTTAATTTTAATGTGAAATTATTTATTACAATTTATTGTATGTGTATTTGTGTCTTCGCTTTAATACTGGTTAATTGCTACAAAAATATTTTACGCATTGCCTCCTAGTTTAGCCTGACTGCTTTTGGGCCAAGCTACCAGAGGGTTAAGCACAGGTTAATTTAGTGACTTTTTGTGGTTTAACCTGACAAGGATTGTGGCTGTTGCTTGAAAAGGGCTCACCCCCCACCCCAGCCACCAACCCAATTTCCCACACTTTGGACTTTGAGTCTTGTCTTGATTTTCTTATTTACCTGGGCACTTGTCCCTTGACACTCACAAACCCCTGATCCGTCTAATCGTCTCTTTGGCTAATTAGCAGTACAAGGTCTAACAGATTTTGGTAGCAGAGGATGATTACCGGTAAATCTGAATTATTTTAGGCAAATCTGTGAAAATTGAGAAGAAATCAGTGCAAAAGTTATTTGAAATTCTAAAATTTGTCCCAGTTAGCGGGTTCCGGAATGCTATAGATTAATACAGGTGCACCAGCAATAGTAAATCAGATGCACCTGACATTTTGACATTGTCTTTAGTTGCATTACAGGAGCATCAATTGGGTTTTTGAAGTGAGTTGTTTGTGAATTAGTTGTGCTGTGTGGATTGTGATGGTGCACTCATGTTGTAATGTGGCATATAGCTTGGAGTAAGTTCATTGTTCAGCAAAATGGTGTAAAGTCCGTAGTTGTGTTATGTTTTGTTTTATGTTTTTTGTTGCACCGAGACAAAATCTAGAATAAAATGTACTCTTGATCAAAAAATATTTTGATTTTATGTAATATATGTGCAAAGGTTGGTTTTCTGGGTTCATGTGTAAGATAAACATTAAGGTTGTCTGCTGAAATGTTGGAGTGTGGCATCACGTCAGGTTATAGGTTAAAGCCCCATAAGTTAACGTCCTTCTTGGTCTAACTGTGTATAAGGAAAACATGTTGGTGTTATTCATTTTTTTTTGCATGGTAAGTAGATGCACTGGCTCAAAGGAAGGTTACCACTAGTCGAGAACTTATCTTAGTGTGACTGAAAGCGCCAAAAGTGTTTCCTTATTCTGTGGTGAGTTTGAATTTCAGTCCCATATTCCAGTGGAGAGAAACAGAATTTATTTTGGTTTGAGTACTGCATTTCTAATTTGGTTCTGAAACCAAATTGAGAATGGTTAAATTAATTTTGTGTTATGAATTAGGTTGACATTACAATTGGTAGGTCTTTGGCTTAACCAGTGATTTCATCTAATTCGCTTCACCGCTAATTGGTACCCCCACAGGCAAAATCCTGCTGGACCTTGGCTTAAAGAATGGAATAGAATTACTGCTGACAATAAAATGCAACAGTTTCCTATTCATGGTTCATGTGAAGTGAAAAAGTGAAAATAATTGCGAATTTGACGTGTACCTTTTTGCGATGAAGCCGCAACCTAGACCTGAGCAGTTCAAAGCCTTGAATGAGTGTAAAAACGTGGCAAACGAGAGGGCGCAAGAAAACACTAAAAGGACAAATTGGTAGAGCTGTTAACCATTGGATGGATGTGAGATTGCGTCTACAGAAGAAAGTTTGGAGACAGGAAGGGCTCGAACTACAGATGCCTTCCCAGCAATTACTGAAGAGTCAAACAAAAATAAAGCATAATATGACAAAAACAAAGATAGGAAAGCAATGGTAAAGAATGAGACTGATTCTAAGGGAGAGGATGAGTTAATGGATAGATTATTGACCACCTCAGTGTAATGAAGTTTATGTGCTGGAACAAGTAGAAGGAGATAGGAGAAGGAGAGCCGTGTATCAGGAAAGATGAGCTGGTGTTCATCTTCACATAGTGAGATGAGAGTGGGAAAAATCAGAACTTTTAATCTTCAAAGAAATTTTGAGTTAATGCAGAAAGAGAAATTGATAAAGACAACATTTCCAAATAAATAAAGATGAATTGGCTTATTTGACATCCGAAGCAGGAGAACAAGCCTTTCAACCATGTGAGAAACCTCAGGAACTGGATAAAGATGTGAAAGTGGATTTACTAAAAAAGGAAGTTTGTGAGTCATATATGATAGAAATAGCGGTAAGTAGATTAATGAACCAGAATTGAGAACAATGCAAGATACTCTCATAGAATTGTTACTGAAAATTATCAAATAGGAGGGTATAAAGAAAATATCAACAGGAATGGATGGAACCACGTGATAAGCCTCAAATATATAAAAAAAGCAAAATTAAGAAAAATGTAAGTGATTCTGAGAGGGACGACATTTTTTATAAAAGGTTTCCACTGGGAGAAGTGCATGGAGGAGTGTATGTGCCATGGACGAGAAGTGATCTCTACACATTCACAACAAAGTTTCCCAGGCTTAGAGAAGAACCAGAAAAATGGTTTACAGAGGTGGAACTATTTTAAAGTTGCTTTGCACAGATTTAAATACATTATTTAAAACTATTGTCCCAAGAGATTTAAAGAATGAGTGTAACTCAGTTGTTAATTGGACAATTGCAAACCCCAGAGAGAAGCGCCTCAAAATAAACCATTTCCATTTGTTATGCAGAGGTGTAAAGAGGTGATTGAGTATTTGAAATAAAAAGTTCCCCAAAAATAAATAATTTGGTCAAAGATCATGAGAGCAACACAAGATTCAGGTGAAATGGTGCATGCAAATTATGAGAGGTTGATGGAGATTTACAGGATGTATAGTCCAGTTGAAGACCAGAAGAAAAACATTGTTTCTGGATTAATTTTGGCCTTTGTGTTGTGATTGCGACCAAAGATTAGCTTGCATATTTAGCAAAGTGTGATGTGTTGGTAGTCAAAATCTCTGGAGGAGATTCTAGCCTATGCTAGGTATTGTGGTGATTGTGGCAATGCTAAGAAGTAAACAACGAAGGAGAAATTGATGGTGACTCAAACAATGTTTTTCCAAAAAGGTTTTAATGGTCAACATGGTTTTCAGACATCAGGTTTTGATGCTGGTATTCAGGTTAGTGTCAATGTACAAGGCAATGTTGTGCAATTTGTATAAGGTGGTATTAGTGGTCCTCGTGGCAGAGGTAGAGGCTTTGTAAGCAATGAGCCTAATCAGAATATGAATATTAAACATATGAAAAATGGCCTGAGCCCCATTTGTGGAAAGACTGGCCATTGGAAGCAACAGTGTAGGTTCAATCTAAATAGGTCTCAGAATCTCTCACAAATATGAATCTGAAGTCATAGAATGGTATAGTACAGTCAGCTGCCCTAACCCTACTTGCTTGTATGCACGACATGCAGAATACAAGGCAGTTAAATGGTAACATTCCTTTAGCTCTATTTATCTCTATTTATGCTACAGAATAATATGTAGTGTTTTCAACACAGTTTCCAATTTTGTCAAAAACCTTCAGTGATTAATAGTGACGTGCCACAATTTCTAGGTACCTTCGTAGGTACTGCAGGACTGTGTAAGGCACATTGAAGGTGCCTGAGGGGAAGGAGGATTGCATGATTGGTGCGGTGCTAGAGGCAGAGTAGACCGAAATTCCTCTTTTGTGAAGGAAAAAGTGAATGACCATCAGGTATAAATTCTGATCGATACGGATGCTACTTCCTCCACGGTTAGACAGGTGGAGGTTCCCAACCTACCCTCTTTAAAAAAGAAGTCCAAGTTGTAGGGATTTCAAACAAACAAGTAACTAATAAGATGTCATCTAGCGTTCCAAGGAAAATTGGTACAATTACGAATAATCACAAATTTATAGTCAGTGAGACATGTTCAGTTAATTTGTTAGGAGATGACTTGCTCTGCAAGTTGAATTGCATAATTTACTGGACAAAGGATGGTATCACAATTCAGACAAAGGATGAAAACTCTGATTTTAGAATAAGATCACACAAGTTGAGAATTCAAATGTTCTCCGTTTTTACAAAAGAGCAGTTACATTCAGATTTCAAAACTACTGTGATAAAGGAGGTTTGGGACTTCTTAGGAAAAGCAATTGGATTGATCAAAGAGTAGAGCCAGTGTAGATCACTGTGAAGCTGAATGCTGTGCATCGGACACTTCTCAGTTTAAGTTTAGGTGTGAAGTAGTGGCTGGAGTTGCACCAGTTATTGATAACATGATTGAACAAGGCATTCTAAAAGAAGTGTTAGTGAATCCATGTATCTCTCCAAACATGGGAATACTGATGCCTGGTAGAAAATGGAGGATAGAACAAGACCAGGGCAAAATCAATGACATAATAATTCCTTGTTGTCCCGTGCCACAAAATCCTGTAATAATATTGTGCTAGATTGCTGTGGAAGTCTAGTGGTTAACACTCATATATTTGTGTCAAGCATTTTACTTAAATCTTCTTCATGAGGTTACTTAATATCTCTTTGCATACAGATTCTGCATTAGAATTTTGGTTTGGTATAGCATCTCACAGGGCTGTATAGAAAGGCATGCAACCTTCTTTCAATTACTGAAGAAGGATCTGGACAATGTAAATTTGACCTGTGACTTAGTGCTTGTACAATATATTGTCAATCTGTTAGTTGATTGCATTGCTATACTATCTGGCTTAAAATGGGGAAGAAGTGTTCTTTGCTGAATTGAAGTACTGTCATGAAGAAGTGGTTTATTTAAGACACCAGATTGAGAAGGGAGTGTGGAAGGTGTCCAAAGAATGCATTTCTGTGATTCTGAAAATGAACCTACCAACAACATAAGTGGGGATGTTTCTAGGTATGGTTGGGTACTGTTGTTAGTGAATTAAAAACTTGATTCCGATTGCAAAGCCTTTACAGAGGATGCCTTGCAGTGATGTAAGGAATGCATACTTTCAATCATCGTGCAGCACCATGAGTGGGTGATACAGCCCATTGCGAACTTTCTGCTACACTGGATGCCATGACCAAAACACTCCTAGGCTGCATGAAGAGAGCTGCAGCTGTTTATCTGCCAATTAAGTAAAGTGAGACAATTGTGACAAGCCATCCACTTGGGCTCAGATTTATTAACAATTCATGCAAGTTGCTGTGCTCTTTGCATTGAGGCGAGAGAACTGAGCCGCACCATATTTACAGAGATATGGTGCAGTTCATGCTTTTTCCTAGCGCTGGGGAACTTGTGGCAGCCTAGCACCAATACAGGCTCTCGTGCGCAACCTTGCCCATAATGCATGCACCCGTGTGCTATTGCGCACGAGAGCCTGTATTGGTGCTAGGCTGCCACAAGTCAATCAATAGAAGCATGTTTCTCTTTCTATGTGTGCTGCAGAAATCAGCACACTTGGAAAGAGGATGTAACAAGAAGAAATTAATATATTCCTCCTTGTTACACCTCATTTCAGTTAGTGTACCATTTTGATGCAAACCAATTTTTAGTGCTTTTAATAAATCTGGGTTTGCGTCAAAATACATGGGTAGATGCATCAGTAAACCCATGCTCCACCCACGTACTCCTACACAACACAGTCACTGCATTGCATTACTTTTTTTTTCCAAAGCCACGCAAGACGACGCAAATCAGACATTACATTGCTTTGTAGCTCTATCCTAGCATTTTGTATCATGGCTGCGCCTAAAAAGTGGCAAAACTACAATTATGCTGATTCCTTATTCATTTGACACATTGCTTGCTTGTACCCATACACTTCATTTTACAAATAATTGATTGACTAAATCTTAGCAGATTATACTGGCACCTGAAAAACTTCAATCAGATACTGCAATAATTTGAATCCTGTACCACTTATCCCATTGAATGGGGAGGAAGCTGACAACGAGATTGATGAAAGTGACCATAACTGCATTGATGATAGAATTTTGCACCAAACCTAGACCAGATAATCAAGATGTACCACTCAAATTGGCTGATTTAATTTTATTTATTGATGGTTCTTGTCTGAGAGGCCAATATGGAACCATATGAGCAGCACATGCAGACTGCAAAATTACGTTTATTGTTGAAGCATCATACTAGTGAAATGTAATTTTAGATCATGTTGCAAAATTAATTTCAATTAATGCTTCTTAGCTCACAAATTGAGTGTTCAAATCTACACAGACGCCAAGTATGGTTTTGACCTGGTCCATGATTTTGTATGGTTATTACCAGAAAGGAGATTCTAGACATCTGATGGCACCGCCACTAGAAATGGGCCACAATTTTGAGATTTTGTTACAGGCTTAGCAGTTTCCAGAGAAAGATGCTGTTGCTAAAAGTGGAGATGACATGGATCACTGAAAAAGTGGCTCAGTATTCTGCTTTTACATCTGGTACATTTAATATAAAAGAAACATCAGAATATGAAGCAGAAAGCGTAAATAATATTTTGTGTATGTCAGCTCAGTCACTCAAGGAGTTAAGGTTTACAAAATTGGGTTACTGGTTGAGAGGGGTGTAAGCCCCACTCAAGCAATAACCACAACCCTTGTCAGGATGAACCACAAAATTCACTAAATTAACCTATGCTTAACCGCCTGGTAACTTGCCACAGAGCAGTCAGGCGTTATTTAAAGGCACTGTGTAATGTATTTATGAAGCTCACAAACAGTAATAAAGTATAAAGAAAACACAAGAAAAATCCCAAACCAATTTTGAAAAATAGAGTGCATTTTCATAAATAAATTGATTACAGAACAAGAAAAATCCAATAAGAAAAATTGGAGATATTGATTTTGAAAGTTATAAGTGAAGATATCACAAAGAAGCAGAAAGTGCTAATTGTGGTTATCTGGTCTTGCTGGACCTGGACAAAGTTACAAGTTGAAGCTGACCACAATGGAGCACAGGCCTGGGTGCAGGACTGAGTTAGGCCCACTGGGATTTGTACCTTTGGATCCTTAGTATTGAGATGTGAGGTC
Source organism: Triturus cristatus (assembly GCF_964204655.1). NCBI lineage: Eukaryota > Metazoa > Chordata > Amphibia > Caudata > Salamandridae > Triturus > Triturus cristatus. The sequence continues at coordinate 847,491,061 of NC_140589.1, forward strand.
CTGCATTGGTCTGCACCGCACTGCATCAGGTATGGTATAGCCCCTCGTCAGGAGCTGCAAGGTGCTGCCATGCGAGGACCTGGGTTGGGTTGCATCATAGGATGTCTTTTCTGGTGAAACTTTCAGTTGGGTTAGGAAGAATATCCTCTGACTCCAGCCCAGGGCCCAGGACCTAGTAGGGGCACCTCTTTGGAAACAGGACTCTCTCCAGCAGAGGCCAGCAGCAGGGCTCAGGCAGTTCCAGTTGGTGCTGGTCAGCTGGGAGCTGCAGTGAGGCCTCTGGAAACTTTTTGTGTCCTTGTTGCTCAAACAGGGGGTCAGCCAACTGACCCATGGAGTCACTGCTGCGATCCTGGGACCAAGACAAGAAAGTTCAATCTCCCTTCTTCAGATAGCAAAGCAGGATCTCAAGCAACAGGGTAGTCCTTCCAGCAGTAGGGCAGTCCTTCTTCTGAATCTTCTACAGGTCCAGGAGTGTTCTGATGAGTAGTTCTGAAGGTACCTTTTTTATACCTTGTACCAGCCTTTATGTGGGGGGATTTCCTGACCTAACCCCAAAACTGGTTCTGGTCAGCTTTTCTCTTTACCACGGTCCTGGCTCCAAATTCTCTAGGTTAACAAAAGGCAGGACAGGCCTGGTGCCATGTTCCTCTGCGTGGGCTATGGGCAAGGTCATTTGAAATACAATTGTGCAGAGTACAGCTCTTCCCCAGCCATCCCAACAAGAAGACCCTCTCCCGACTGCTCACAGGCTTCATTGCTTACTGTCAGTTCCCAATTCACACACATGATTGTGGGACCTTAACAGGCTAAACAGCTGGAAACTCCTAGGAAGGACTCAGAAATGATTGGGCAGGAGAAAGCCAACTTTCTAAAAGTGTTATCAAGGGGGCAACAGTGGCGCCCACAACTGCTGCACTGCAGAAATGAGGAAACTTTCCTGGTAGAGCTAACCACATTTTTCATTATTAACCAAAGCAATCCATTGTAATCCTCAAGTTTAATAACTATCAAATAATCCATGTAATCCATATTTATAGAGTCACTCCAGAGACAGCTTAGTTGAACTGGAATACTTTATTCAGCATTTTCAAATGTCGTATGTTGCCCATCTAAGCTTAAACATAGACACGTGCTGTCAACCGTCCTTTGAGCCAACACAGTGAAACAACCCAATGCATTTCTAATTTATATAGGGGCATATTATCAAGAAACATCGTTAAAATTATCGCCGCTTTAGCAGCAGAAAACTTCCGCTAAAGCGGCGATAATGAGCTTGATAATATGCCCTTGAGAATTTCCATAGAAGCCCATTTTCTGGTGTCAACACGGGCTTCTATTGGAATTCTCTGCGGCATATTATCAAGCCCATTATCGCGCTTTAGCAGCAATTTTCTGCCTCAAAGCGGCGATAATTTTAACGCCGTGCTTGATCATATGCCCCTTAGTTCTTCGTCAGGGGCACTGCAATAAATCAGAAAAAACTACATGAACAACATGCTTAGTAGTTGTGGATAATAATAATAATAATATCACCGAAAACCATTACCATATTTACCCGTAACGTTCCTCCTAACCCCACTTCATGAGTGCTCGCTGTGACAAAAAAATATGCCTAAAAAGCGATACAAAGCCACGTTTTTCTTAATACCTTAAAATAATACTATCAACAACAACTACGATTCCCAGATTTTTCGTGTTCCCCTTCCTAAAACAACCACACAAATTCCTAACCAAACAAAATAAACTAAAGACAAAATAGCAATGAAATACTCACTTCAATCCTTGTCCCTGAAATACATCAAAATCAAAATATGTTATTTTACCTCGTAGAGCCACAACCGGCAGTTTGAAGTATGCATGCCTTCCTCCAAATTTCCCAAAAATACCACCCACCCTCCCACCCAAACCTTCTCTTAAAACCTACTCACCCACATTTCCCCAATTAGTCCCTAATTGAAACAAAACCTGTGACTCTATAAATATGGATTACATAGATTATTTGATAGTTATTAAATCAATGGAATACTTTGGTTAATAATGAAAAATTTGGTTCACTTGACGAGGAAAGTTTCCTGATTTCCGCAGGGCAGCAGTTGTGGGCACCACTGTCGCCCCCTTGATAACATTATCATTAACAAACTGTGTTGGGACACTCACAGCGCCTGTTTTGCATGCATTAACTGTCAGTCAAAGCAAATATCAAATTGCACATCAAGGGAAGGAGTGCACTCGCCATCTTTAGATTTGCTTCGCAACTTTCTAAAAGTGGCATTTTCAAAATTATAATCTAAGAGTAACTTTATCATTAAACAGAATTTTAAATGACTATTGATTTGAGGGTAACCATAATTTCTCGGTCTACTCCCAATCTGAACCTAGCACTTATTAATAGAAATCAGGTAACCCCGTTTAAGCAGATATGCCTTAAAACAGTGGAAAACAACTTTAGGAGTCGTTAATTGTCAGGACATGTAAAATGTCCTACTTTTTAAATAACATTCATCCTTGATTATGAGCCTTGATGGCATACCTTAGGGAAGACTTTTAAGTTTTAAAAATGAATGTTTAGTCCTGACAAAAGCGTATTTTGCCAGGTTGAAATGGCAACTTAAAACTGCACCGGGAATGAAGGTAAAAACATTTGGGTAATACCATGCCAAGGATGTCAGGTCTAACATTAGGGAGCTGCATAATGGTGTGTGAAAGGATGAAAAGAAAGAATGGCGAAAAAGCAGGTTCTTCGAACATTCACAAACAAACATTTGTTTTGCCTGACTCAATGTTATTGCATATGGTGAGGTATCTTCATGAATGTCCCATCGTCAAGATGGAGGATGAGATGTGATCTGCCTCAGCTCCGGAGCTCGGAATTGCTGGACGGTGTTTCCTCTGAGCGGGGGAGCTGAAAAACTATATGTGCCGCTTTGTGAGGGTGGCGTGAGGCAGAGGGTAGCATGGCAAGGACTTTTGTTGCGGCGCTCTGCCGTTTTTGCCGACTTGGTGTGGCGCGGGCTGAGGCATCGCATTGCTTCAGAAGCAAGATGGCACCATAGCCGCCCCTCTAGCGCAATACCGGCACGGCGGAGCCCTGCGATGGCAGCACAGGTGGTGGCGAGATCCGTGACAGCGTGTGGACCCCCACTGCGGTAATCGAAGTCGCTGCACCAGCCTCCGGCGCCTATACTGAGGGCCCCGGTGAGGGGAGAAAAGTGCAGTCATTGTATTTAGCACCGCAGCGTGGGACCGGCCCGACGCCTATGACGAGTTTAGAAGGAAAGCGAGGCATAGAGGCGTGCTTCGCCGGGTTGGCTGGGACACTCCAGGGGGCTACCTTTAATTCAGTGCTCTATACTGGGTGCATAGTGAGACCTACTAATTCAAGGAAAGGTCAGGCCCGGGTTTGCATGACTCTAAAGTGGCACCTAGAACAAATCTGCAATGTCGCCGTGGGGGTAGATAGATGACTAAAGTCTGATGCGGATCAGGCTTCTATGCACAACCCCTCTTCAGCTTCACTCCCGCCGAGAGGATTGAAGGCAAGAACGATCGGAATTCCCACAGTCTGCAGACTTTGGAATCTGTCCCTTCCACCTCTCCTCTCACCACTCTTGACCTGGGGACGAGCTGGAGGAGGAAGCAGACAGCGCTTCCCAGTAACACCAGGACCGGTGTTTTCGATGGAACTATGACGAGGCTGACTGAGCGGATACCATAACTGTTTTGTACTTACTGTAGAGCCTGAGCAACCTTGGCCGATGCCTGGTGGAGCTGTCCTATGCAGTTATAGAGGAGTTTGGCTCTGGTTCACCCCCTCAGCCGTCACCTACCCAGCCAGACATCTGACATTGTTTTCCTCATCTCCCCGTTGTGTTTCCTTCTCTCCCCCACCTCCTCCATCCATGATTCTTTGGCTGCCTCCCCTTTTCCAGCCCTGCGTGGAGCTGTGGAGTCAGCTACCTTGACTTGATTTTGTATATCCTGCTATTTTGGGATAATTGCTATCAGCGCCTGTGGGTCCTCCCTCTTGGCGGTTTTGACCTATCACCTGTTTGTCCTTTTCTTCTAGTCTACTGCCCCCCCTTTGGCCTCCCACACCCCTCCCCTCGTATACTGTCTTTCACTTTGACCTCCTTTACTGCTTTGTTCCCCCTGTTGTACTTTTCCCCCTTGCCGGTCTGCATGAGTCTATCTGCATTCCTTACCCGTTTACCATTCCCCCTTTACCTTACCTTCCTTTCCCCATAAGACGTGCGTCTTGGCTATTCTACGCGCTAATATCTCATATTATTGTGTAATCTCATGTTTTTAGTTTTCTCCCATGTCTATACTGGGCTCCTGTAATCCATGTAATTATGTAACCTATAACTCGCTGATCCTCATGTAAAGCAGTCTGATACCTCCGAGTCTAGCCAGCACTATATAAAACTTTGCAAATAAAATAAAATAAATAAATAAATAAAATGTGGGACGTGACAGTATGATGTCTAAAAAATTGTTTCAACACACCTTTCAGAAGAGTTTCAGAAACACTGTAACAGAGGTGTGTTATTTATCAAAAAATGATTGTTGGTAAGGCTACACAAGTTATCATGAACCATATAGGGAGCTGTAGAGAGCCATAGGAGGGGATCAGATTGACCTTTCATCAGATTACTAATAGCTTTTGTAGAAATGCCATCATGTAATAATTTGAGGTCCCCTTTGGTAGTTGTTTGTCAGTTTATCTAGTGGGTCAAAGCGAATCCAACCAGGTGGTGTTATGCACTCACTGTAACCAAGCGTTTGGTGAATTGATCCAAAGATGTAGTTTGTATTCTTCTTTAGAATCAGAGAGGAGAATTAATTTTGAGAATGGAATTATGAGTAAGGGTGGGCGTAGCAGGCGTATTTCCACAGAGTTTGAAAAAAAACTCTGTGGAAATATGCTACTCTCCCTCTCCCCTTCGAAATTAATAAACAAATAAAAAAGATGGCACTTACCTGCGTGGCTGCCTCCTCCTCTGCCTGGCCGCTCTCCTTCCTGCTCCTCGACATCCTTGTCGTCCTTCTCCAATGAAAAAACAGTACGTTGTGCGTTTGGTGACAAACACTCCTATGCAGTGTGGAGGTTTCACACAGTGGACCCACGCATCTTACACAATGTAAGCAAAGCTGCAGATGAAAAAGTGGTGGCATAAACCACTGATTCAAAGAGTCAAATTTAAGTTCGCTATGAGGATCCAGAGAGGAAGAATAGAGAGTAAAGATAGAACAGAATCAAGAATAAAAATCAAACCGCAAACAATCGAACTCTGAGCACCCCAATAGTAGTTCAAGGTGTTGCAGTTGCAATTAGTGCAAATCATGAGGCAGATGAAAATAAAACAAATCTGACTGCTGCAACTAAAACAGATCTGAACGATGAAGTCTCCGACATGCAACAAGAGTAAGGGTGCCAAATATAAAGAACACCATACCTAAATAGGTGTACTTAATGAAGATTGAAACAGATGAAAGAGGCATTGAGGAGAGAGACTTCTGATTTTTGTTAGAAGAACCTCCATATATAGTCTGGAATTGAGAATGGTGGTGATCTACATTGAATAATTTCCTAAGAAAGTAATGAAGCTGAATTTTGAATCTTGAGAAGACAAATGTTGATTTTTTACCTTTGATTTTTTTACAACAGTGCCTGCATGACTCTCTTAACTCCCTTTGATGCGGATGAGGATTTAACTTGCTCCCAGAGCTGCAACAAAGGGATTGGTTGTGGGCAGGTGTTCTGTATCACTGTTAGGCTGGCCATCTGAGGTGTTTCCAGGACCATAATTAACTTCAACGATGCCTAGCCTGTCACTGGCAGATGTAGCTAGTAGCTACCACCTGGGCCTGCCCCCTTTTGTTGTCTCTAAAAACTAAACAGGCACTGGGCCCAGCGGGAGAGGGGTTTATCCCAGAAAAGGTTTTAATTTATCACAGAGGAGGGGTTACTCATTTCCCTGGTTACAACTCTAGGGTGGGCACAGGAGCTCTACAAATGGGAAGAACTGTTCTACCATGCTGGTTTTAGACACTGTGGGAATGTTTACAGTCGAATACAAAGGGGAGAAAATGTGTAAAGTCACTGAAAACAATTTGTTGGCAGGGAGAATGGTCCTAATGAAAATGCTGGTGATTCTTCAGCTATTGTAGCTCTTCCAAAACATGCCCATACCACTAAATCAGCTAAAGTTACAAATGAATAATCTGTCCTGGGCAGCAAAACAATCAGCTGCGACATGCTGCAAAGACATATAATACTGAGACATTCAAGGCCCCAAACTACAAGGTGTACTACCCAGTGGTTAAGGCCCATTTCGTACACCACTGTTTTCATAATGTGAGAAATGTGTCCCGCTATAACACAGCACTGATGCGCAACCCATATACCCCCAAATAAAATGCAAATAGTGGGTTGCATAATCTGGGCATGGTCCAGGCTAGCTAAAATATGTGCTATGGAGACATTGTCCTGGCCCTAAGTACCTCTCGAGATGAACCCCGCTACTAAGCATGACATTCGAACCATTAGTGATTAGCCAATTCATTATAAAACAACTGCATAGCCTTGGGAATATAATTCCATCGAATGAATTTATAACAATGCAATTATGCATAGCTGCTTACCCCTCTACCTCTCTTGATATACTATTTTACTACAGCATTAGAGGGGAAATGAGAGATGCATACGGCACTCATTCGGCAGAACTGCAGGAGTGGAAATGGCTTAATTTAGTCCAAACCAACCCTTCTACCAAGAATTATTTACTTGAATGTGCAATGAGGGAATTAGTGGTATGGTGGAGGGGGCTGACTGGGCGAGAGGCATTCCAAAGGAAATATCTGACACAGTATAGTTTTACTCTTGTCAACGAGCCAAATAAATATTTGTATATTTATTTAAATTTAAACTAACTTTGTCTAAGTCTGACCAACACATTTCTCATTTTGACTTAATCTACCTGTATACTATGTAAAAACATCATGTGTTTTGATATTTTCTTATACAATATGACTGATAACTGAAAACTGTATTGTGCAATTAAATTTGTGTAAATTAGTTGGATGTTATAGGCCTGGTAATATAAGCAATATATGAAGATTAAATAAAGACAGTTTCCTTAATGTGAGTGCCTAACGTGAACTCTGCAGTGTACAGTACACGGTATTATGGGGTGTGATTCCAGAAAACCATGGAAAAAATATTGTAGTACAAAAAAATTATGGCAAAAATATTGGCTACCAGAATATAGTCAAGGTAAGTATAATTTAGTATACTGAACCATACACTTATCCTGACAATATTTTGGTACTCTGTGTTGTGGCTACAATAATTTTGCATCACAACAGAATATTCTGAGATACAACAAGATTATGTGAGGAGATGTTCTGTTTAATTATCTTGTTTTAGTTTACATTTCAACTAACTTGCTAAAGTCTATATTACAAGTGCAAGTGAAGCAGAAACCTTTACATGGGATGATCATTCTCCCCCTGTGCAGTCAGAGGCAGGGTTTGAGCTGGTCATAAGGCCTAGTCAGAACACCCACAAGAATCTAAATGACCACCTAACAGAATAGAAGAGTGGGCCCAGCTCAATAATAGCCTTAGTCCTGTCCAGTATGGGCTCAGGGAAGGCAGGGGTACAATACATCTTAAACTGATTATGGGGAAGTATGTGGTGGCTAAGCAAGGCACTATTTACTTAGCATTCATGGGCCTAAGTAGTGTCTTTGACCAGGTTAACCAGATGTGGACCCTATTGGGCGATCTTGGAATGCTGCTAACCTTTTTGGACTTTTACATTCCTTGCGCTATTATAGCTGCTGCTGTCATGTATGTACAAGATGGGGTTAATTCCACCTTTGTCCCGTATATGCTATATATCGATGTAGTGGTTTGTTATCTCGTACCACGAACGGCCTGGGGGGTTTGGTGGATCTGGTCATCAAATTTGTGAATGAGATTGATCTAGACACTAATATCACTAACACCCATATTATGGTATGTGGGAGACAGTCTTCCAGAACGAGACCCCTAACTATTAAAGGGAAGGTAATCTCAGGGGTTAGTTATTTCTCATATCTGGGTGTCACCTTTGACCATCTGAACAACTGGACTCCCTGTCTGACTTTTAGATGTCAGGCCCTTAACCAAGCATGTGGTGCCCTTTTTAAGTTTTCAGCATCAATCAATAGCAAATCCATTGCCCCTCTGCACCAAATCTACAGGATGAAATACCAGCCGGTTCTAACCTACGTAGTTGCTATATTGTGATATCAGAATTGTATGAAAGTGCAGCAAGAGGACAACTGGTTCTGCAGAAAATTGCTTGGTGTGGGTCCAGCCGGTCCAAGCTCCTTTGTTCATAATGCAAAAGACATAAAATTGATGGAAGGAATGCAGAACAAATCAAAACATTCACCCCCAGTCAAAAGATCTGAGTTAAATCCATCATTCTTTTGCTCACCATGCCACCCCAGTTTAGAACTGGCCATATGCAAATCAGTCTTGAGCCTGTGCCTCATGGGAACAGTCCAGCCCGAACTGCCAAGCCAGGTCCTCCCTGGACCGGAAACAAGCATCCTAGGACTGGTTTCGGGGTTTCACCCCTCTTCATCCAGGATAGGTTGATTCCAGTGGCACAGTGAGCCCAGGACCCACGTCTGGGCATACCTGGCACGCTTAGGGTGAGAAAGCAAAAGACACACAATTGATGGACGTAATGCAGAACAAATCAGAACATTCACCCCCAGTCAAGAGATCTGTGTTAAATCTATCATTCTTTTGCTCACCATTCCACCCCAGTTTAGAACTGGCCATGTACAAATCAGTCTTGACCCTGTGCATAGGTGAAACCCCGAAACCGGTCCTAGGATGCTTGTTTCCAGTCCAGGGAAGACCTGGCTTTGCAGTTCGGGCTGGACTGTTCCCATGAGGCACAGGATCAAGACTGATTTACATATGGCTGGGTTTAAACTGGAATCAGGGCCTGACTGGCCGTAGCGGGCATGGGGCAATCCCCCGGTGGGCCGCATGGGTGGGGGCTGGTTTTGGGCCCCTTGGGGCCATTTTTGTTACAGGGCCGTTTTCGCAGCATAGCTGCAAAATCGGCCCTGTAACAAAATCGGCCGAAAACCAGCCCTGGCAAAGAGCTCGGCGGCACCCCAACACCCGGAGGGTGGGGGGGTCCAGCCGGGCACTTTGCCAGTGCTGGTTTTGGTTCCCAGTCCGGCCCTGACTGGAATGGCATGGTGAGCAAAAAAAAAGATGGATTTAGGCCCAGATCTCTGTACTGGGGTGAATGTATGACATCGTTCTATATTCTGCCCATGAACTGTTGTTTTTTCCTTTGTTCATAATGAGCTGGGATTGGGGCATGCTAAGGACTATGTGAAATTAGCCCTGCTGCTCTTATGGGTATCAGTTTGGAGCGGGGAACATACATCTCTCAATAGGTAAGTCATACAGGACTGTATGAACTGCAACCATGGGTATAAAATCCCGTGTTTGGCTTACAATAAAAATCCAACTGCTATGTTGAGGCGCCCTGAACTGTACCATGCTCGCCAGCATATGGTTAAAAATGATGGGAGGAAGATCAAAGAGTTATTCTTAAAAAAGGCTGAGGAAAGAAGGGAAACCGTGGCCCTGGAGAAATCGATTATGAGAGCTAGTAAGATTATCAAACCAGAGATGTCTTTGATCCAGATCTTATTCAAGTTAGGAATCTGTGGTAGAGATCCTTGCTTGCTAACTTCCGGGTTAGGGCGATACGGTAAAGGCTCTGCTTCCCCTCTGGCCAATAAGACCCTAATTCCATACTAATGTGCCCTTGTGATGGCAACTCATTAAGGTCTCTGGAACATATAATTTTAGTTTGTAAAATGTATGACTTCTCCCGAAGAAGATATTTGCTGCCCATACATTAAGATCTAGGGGCTTTTATCAATATAGACCTGCATTTCTCCATCTTCAAATGCTGACCGATCCTGCTTTTGTAACTATGATTGTGTCTTTTATGAAGGGTGCTTTGCACTTGAATGCTGCACTAAATATATAACATTATGAATCAGATAGTGTGTTTTATAGATTTATGTATTGATTTTACAATGTGCGTTTTATAAGTGATTTATTTATGGTCATTAAGACTTAATGGTCCACAAAATGATCCTCTTTTATTTTATCAGTATTGTGATATCTCTGTTTTAACATGTGTTTCATCTGTGCTCTTAATCATTAATCGAATACAAATATTCATTAATTTGTCCGATGATCACCTACATGCTTGCAGAATGTGTGGATTTACAATGACTTAATCTGGTATCCAAAATGGTCACAAGAAGATGGATACCATGCAGAAATGGCCTCCTTTTTCATACATAAAAGAGTATAGGAAATTCATTTTCAACTGCTTTCACTCATAGACAGATCTTTATGATAGAGCAAGTGGGTGAAATGTTCACAAAGGCCTCATGTGAATTCTGATTATTCATGTAAACTTCCTTTCATGCTATCAGCAGAAGAATAAATGCTATGTCTCCAGTATTCCTATGTGTGTGGAACCAGACATGTATATCATAGTTGTCATTATTTTCTTCTGCTCAAGCAGTCTCAGGCACAGCATTTTATCAAACAATTTGCCATATTCACTGTGTGCGAATTACATCCTACTGTGATTGAAAAGAGCGTATTTCATAATCCAATGGAACTCCTAAATAAATCCTGAATACACATGCATAATACGTTTTTAGACGACTGGTAAAAGTGTTAGTCTTAATCCACTGATAAATAAACATTAAGATCACTGTTTACTTTGACACTAGGCCTCTGTTGTTCTAATTTCCTCAAAGTAAAATAGCCTGGTTCCTAAAGGTGTGCAAAGTGCCATCTTTTTTTTCCTGGCCAAGTGAGCATAGTGCTCTCTAAAACATTGAAAACCACGCAAAGAACGAGTAGCACCGCATGATACATGCCTTCTTGGGAAAATCATTACTTTTGCAAGCATTTGGTACTCTAAAGTAATTTGTTTTCTTTCAGCCCCTTATGAGAAAAATCTAAGCAAGGTGTGCAATAATATATACAGTTTTCATCAGTTGACATGCCTACATTCTCACAAGAAAAAGCTACGCAAAGCATGCTCTTTTGAGTTTTTCTGGCGCAGCATGGTTTCAGAGTACTTGCAAGAAAAAGACAGACAAGTAATGGACTCACATAAAAAAGTTGGGGCATATCAACAAGGGCTGGCGATATAATTATCGCCGCTTCAACGTCCGTCTGTGGGCGAAAAGCGTCGATAATTATATTGCATTATTTACAAGGACACGCTATTGCATGTTTCCTTGATTCAGCTCCCGTTTTGTTCACGCCTTGCTTTGCATCTCTAATGAGATGCAAAGTAAGCGTTCCCTGCAAAAACTAATGGAAAATGATCGCTAAATGTCCTTCTCTGTATTTACAATACGGCCCAGGACACCCATAGTGATATTAAAAACAGCGCTAACAGCTGTTATCGCCGGTATTGTACGTCTGCTTTTTTTATGACATCTCTATCATTGACATGGGAGGTGGATTCAGTGGCTGAATCCACAGCTCCCTATCATCAAGATTTCCCCTAATACTGCGGGAATATCGCTAGATTTCCAGCGATATTCCCACATAACTCTGCTTTTGCTGGATTATTTATCGCCCTGGAGAAACGTGTTGTTGATAACGCTTTATCCGGGCGATAAAGTCCAGAGATAGGCGTCAATAAATATAAAAGCGCTAAGCATGCTTTGAGATATTTATCGCCGTTTGTTGCTGATATGCCCCATCGGGAGGTACTGGTGCCAATTTACAGGGTCGGATTATAAGTTGCATGAAACAGAGGACACCAGAATAGCAGTTCAGTGTGGTATTCCGAGCCCTGTGCTATGCCTTTTAAGGTTCAGACTTCGAATGGGGAATACCGTGTGGGTCAAGCAATCAGTGTGCCCTTTCCTGCATGTGATTCACGGATTTCTGGTTAATTATTTCCACACACAAAGTCCACCAATGGAAACAGAAGTGATTACAGGACGCACATGTGCAACAGGGCAACAACCGACGATTTTGTGCAGGGTGAGGATACCACTTAGCACAAGTCGTATTTAAACCCTAACAGTCACAACAGTAAACTGTGCCAGTGTCTAGGCATCGGAAAGCAGGATCTTTGGGGCTTATTTACCAGCCCCTATCACCACCACAGCATCACTTTTACCAACGTGGTGGCGATAGGGGCTTGTACATAAGGCCCCCTTTCACGCTATGGTTAGCGTGAAAGGGGTGACCAGTGGGTGTTGCGGTGGGCATTCCACTGCAACATCCATTCATTTTGACGTTGCCCCCTATGTACAAGGGTGGCATACATAGGAGGCAGCGCCAATATTAAGACCAGGTAAATCCTGGTCTTAAGTTGGCGAGACGAGGAGAAATGCATTATTTCTCCTCGTTTTTGCTTTTTCCATGTGTGCTACCTTATGCAGCACACATGGAAAAAGCTAAATGCCATGGTTTGTTTATGTACAGAAGGTGTCCCTTCCTGTACATAAACAAACTTTTAAGAAAAATACAATTTTGTCACTTTCATGTTTGGTGCATGAAGCAGCACACATCAAAGTGACAGAATGGCATTTTAGGATGGTGTATGTGCAGGAAGGGACACCTTCCTACACATAAACAATCCTCCCCTGCACACAGACAACCTTGCACTATGTTGCAAGGGTGCCTGCATTGGTGCTAAGTTGCTAAACTTAGCGTCATCACAGGAGGAAAAACAGGGCTGCACCACATTCTTGTAAATATGGTGCAGCCTTGCGTTTCAGAAGTGGCAGAGCATGGCGTTAAACCAAGGAGGCTAATGCCAAGCTCGGCCACTACCTTGTACATATCACCCCTTGTTTTTTTTGGGGTCCAATAAATAGAAACTACAGAAGACTTGCTTAGCGATTAATTTGCATAGACCTATTGGTGACAGGATTGATGAGCCAGGTATCTTCAGTTATGCACATAAGTGCCTTGTTAGAGCTTTACATTAGTTTGAGTCACTCAAACACTAGAAAAAAACTTGACAGCTGTGATATTCCTTGAAGCTAACCATGTAGTAACAGAAACATTCTTTGTTGTGGTACATAAACTTCAGATAACATAATACATACAGGTGTAGCCACATTCTAACTGGGACGAAACAAAAAAAAACGCATCTGCTCTAAACTCTCTTTTCATGTTTTCTTTGAAAATGTAGGAAGTTGAGGTTCTCACACACCTAAGACTCCTTGTTGAAAATGTATGACACCTACAGGTGCACTTAAACACAAGTGAGGCTATTCACAGAGGTAAACAAACATGCGTGCAAATCTGCACGTGTAAGTATACTCTTATACTTTGCAGTAAAGTTCCCATTTTACCAAGTCATCATTAAATGTAAATTTAATACAAAGTGCATACTTACATGTCTTCGGCCCTGAACTAAGAGGTGCAGTCTAATTTACGAGTGTAAACTTACTACTTGTAACTTTTCACTCCAAGACTAAGATCTTCACCACTGGGGTTGAGATCTCCTGAATGTATAGTACAGGGGAAAAAAGTTACAAAAAGAATAATTTTATTTATATAAATGAAAATGTAGGACAAAATAAAGAATACTTTCACTTAATTTTGAACTGAAAATTTAATTTGTTTGAATGAATTGTATTTTTTTTCCTTAAGATTGAAATTTAAAAAAATTCTGATCTACAGTATAATATTTATATTTAATTAATGTGTAGTAAAACACACTAAAGGCCATCATCAGAAAACATTTACAAATATTCGATTATGTTATTTTGTTTATTCAAAAAGATATTAACGTATTTTATAATAAATTAATGCTTACTAAGGGGATCCATGAGGGGGGATAAGTGGTCACGGAGGGTAGGTGGGAGTAAGGAGGGATGGGGTCAAGTGGGCTGGGGGTGAAAAAATAAAATGTAGCTGATCTTTGGCAACAACGCAAGACATCAAAATAATTTATTTTCAATGGTGGCTTGGTTTAAGACCTCATAAGCTGAAATTATTTTCCTAAATCACTAACATTAAGGGATAAAACCCCCACTTTTGTCCAACATGAATTTTATGATTCCTCGAATACTGCTATTAGGGGGGTAGCCATATTAGTGAGTAAAAAAGTGTAGGGCAATGTCATAATGGTCCAAAGGGACAATAGCGCCAGGTGGCTCTGGATCCAAATGAGGATCTTCAGTCAACTATATAATTTTGTAAGTTTCTATGGCCCTATGGAAGACTCACCCAAGACGTTACCATCGTTATATCATTTTGCTATGGCTCAAACAGGGTCTATGGGGATTGGGGGGGGATTTTAATGTATTAATTGATCAAGCTATTGACTCCTCACAACCTCAGAAAATGCAGACAAAAAGTCGATCAGGGCCTGTCAGGGTCTAATTCGGGTTTTTAGGCTAGTAGATTGCTGGAGAGATGAATTTCCCCGTGAGAAGAGGATTACATGTAATTCAAAGAGATATCATTCTTCATCACAAATTGATTTTTTTTCTCATTTCCCATGCGCTTCTAAAATCGAAATCTGAGATAATAGAAAATCCCTTTTCTGACCATGCAAAAATTGAAACACAAGTGCAAATTGAGCTCAGATGGTCATTTGATAAGCCTCTCCTAGTCGATGAGAAGTGGGTGGCTACATGCCCTTGGCATTAGAGGAGTTCTTGAAACGTAATGTCAACACAGCTTCCCTATTTGCAGTATGGGGGGCTTTTAAGGCATTTTTTCGAGGGGAAGTAATAACTTATAAATCGTACAAGAGGAAAAAGGAGTACGAAGAAAGGTCTCAACTAGAAGAACAGCTCTCGTTAGCCACGACAAACTACTAAGCAGTACCTTCCTTGGAAAGTAAAAATAAGCTTAATCAAGCAAAATATGATCTACAAGAATTCTATACCTCTTAAGAGATTCTAACGCATGATGCGGTACTGCAAAAAAGATATGAAGAGATTTATCATATTGCTAGATACATTGCTTGGGCAGTAAAATGCAGGGCTAAGAAGAATAGTATTAAAAAATAAAAGACCCAATTACTGGGAGATCTACATCTCATCTCCAGGAAATTTCAGCTATTTTCCTTAAACACTGCAGGAAGCTTTATTCTGACCCCCATAATACCTCAACTGAGGAAGCTGCAAGCTGGCTTGACCGCATTAACTGCCCTTCACTTTCTCTGGAGCAAAGAGATCTATTGCTTATGGATATCACATCAGAGGAAGTTAATCGTGCATTGATGTTGTCACCGTCGGCAAAAGCAAGTGGGTTTGATGGGATCCCAATAGAGGTTTATAACCATCTTTTACCTCTACTTAGCACTTTTTTCACATTATTATTTAATGAAATTTTGAAAGGTGAAGTGGCTCCTGCTACTTTCACGCAAGCTACAGTAGTCAGCTTTGTCAAAAAAGGTAAATCAGGGGAGGAGGTCAACTCTTATCATCCGATAAGTTTACTAAACAACGATTACTAGATCTTCTCGAAGATTCTTGCTAATCGATTAGCTCAGGCGACCATATCCCTTATACATAGGGACCAGAATGGGTTTGTCCCAGGCAGACTTTTAGCCACTAATGCTCACTATTTGTGTCAATCAATCGACTATTTCAATACTAATAAAATAAAAGGAGTAGTTTTAATCTAAGACGCTGAAAAAGCGTTCAACAGAGTTCAGTGGAATGTATTATTCACTATTTTGAATACATTTGTGGTTCCGGCTAAATTCTGTCAAGTAATGAGAAATTTATATTCAGGTGCTCAGACGTCCATCATTATTAACGGGAACAAGGTCGGTAACATATCTATTAGCCGGGGGACGAGCAGGACGGCCCTCTATCTCCAACACTCTTCCCTTTTTTTCTTGAAAGGCTAGCTTGTGCAATAAGACAGGACTATACTATTTTACCCCCGGTCACTGGCTCCTCTAAATTAAAGCTGTTTGCAGATGATATGGCCCTGTATTTAGCCGCCAAGAAAGACAACATTTCGCATACCCTTACCAAAATAAGTGAATTTACAGCTATTGGGGGATATAAAATAAATCACGCTAAGTCAGAGGCCCTGCTTTTTAACTGTTCCTCAGATATATAACCTCTTTCAATGCAAGGGCATCAATATTTAACAACCCAACCTATAAGGTATTTAGGGACATTTCTTACTTCTAATTTGGAAGACTTATTCTCACTTAATTTTCCCTCTACATTTAATAAAATGCGTAACCTGCTTGATCAATGGAAGAAACTCGCTTTAAAAATCATGGGACGAGGTGTGCATATTAAAATGAAGGTACTACCTCTTTTTTTATTTTTATTTTCTAATTTGATGGTTCCGGTCCCCCAGTCCTTTTTTGACCAGATTAATTGCAAAATATGGCACTTGATATGACAGGATAAAAAACTTAGATTGAAACTTGAAGCATTACAACTAAGGGGCCGATTCCGATCTGGGTCGGAAGGGCACCGAACGGGATCTGGCCGGAAAAACTTCGAGCGGTACGCGTGTTTTCCGCCTGACTCGTACAGCTGTACGAGCGAGCAAGTACGATGCGATCTACGTGAAATTCACCGACTGAGTCGTTTCCGGGTACGAACCGCTCCATACATCTCAGTCGTAAGCTAACAGTGGTGTGCAATGGATGCGATTTACGACTGAGCCAGTTTGATGCACGTGTCGGGCAGCCGGTGCGAGCCGGAGTGTCCGGCTCGCAAAACATCCAGGTGGTTGCCTTTGTGGGTCCAAGGGTCCTCCCAACACAGGCATGTACGGTGCATATGGCACCGACACGTACCCACTGTAGGGGGCGCCCTTGTGCGAGACATACCCATTCAGTCAATGGAAGCCCATGTACGCGTCGTACGACCGGCTACCATTGACTTCTATGGGAGTCCGACCGAACCGAGTCTGGCAGCATACGGCCGCATCGTACTCGCTCGGTCAGACTGCAGGACTCCGGCTTGGTCGGAAAACACTCCGGATCCGGCTCGGTTGAAGTGCTTTCCGACCTGGATCGGAATCGGCACCTAAATGTGGAAGATGGAGGCCTTGCGTTACCTAATTTCCGACTATACTACCAAGTCTCACTTATCAACTGGCTGAAATGTTGGAGGAAATTGAGACTGCCCTCGATCCCTTTTTGCGAATTCCAAAACTCCCGAAACATCATGGTATAAAATTCCCAGTGTTATATCCTCTCAGCTCCAAAAGGTTTGGGAGGTCTTCAGAGTGCCTTGGCCACACCCTCAACTGAGATTAGTAGAATGCCTCCCTCTGGGGCTTCGCTTGTCTCTTGGAACTTGTGAACCATGGGCAAAATCTGGGTTTTCAAACCTTCAGGATTACTTTAAAAATGGAAATCTGCTAACCTGGCTGGAAAGTAGGGAGCGCTGTAGTAGCATAAAGATGCATCTTTTTGTAAACCTATTTCCAGATAAGGAAATTCTGCTCAGGGCTAATAAACTCAAATAGTGGTGAAGGCTTTCTATTGAGCAAAGCTCATTTTATACTTAGAATTAGAGGAACTGGGAATTGGTATAAATTGCTCAAGTCTACTCAAAAGAAACTAATGGTGGTAAGCCATCTAGGAAGAATTGCTGAATCAATTGACTGTCACCTTACTTTTCAGCAATGGCAAGGTTATAATAAATATTTGCAATAAAGCGCTAAGAGCAGCTAATTTATGGAGGATGGCACTCCTCAGCAAATGGATGATTTATTATACTCTGGCCAAACTCCATAAAATGTACCCCGCAGTAGACCCTTTCATGTTTTAGGTGTCAACAGGCAATAGGAGAGTGGCTACATGTGGTTTTTACATGCACGCATGTAATGAACTTCTGGAAAAATGTTTTTTCAGAAATTGAAAGAAGATTGGTAGTCGATCTTCCTCTCGAGATGAACTCACTTTGGCTCCACAGCATTTTATTTTTAACTCTACTTTGGTTGCAAGATCATTAATTCTTGCCAACTGTAAATCTGTAACAAGACCTACAATTTACCAATGGTTAAGTAAAATGCAAAGGAGTTTTGAACGTGAAACTACATACGCAAAAAGGGAGTGCTCTGTAATTAAATTGAATAGAATATGGAAGGAATCGAAATAATCAATTTTAGCGAGACAGCAGGGCATTTGATAAGGTATAATGAGATTAAATGTATGTTAATATTTTAATAGGTATGAGTAGTTTTGTACTGATGTATCATATTTGTGGATAGACTAACAGTATGAATTTCGATCTCTATCTGCACTTTATGTAAATATTTGAAAATGAAATGTGAAAAGTTTTTATGTGCTACATTGAAAATAAAAAATAAAAATATAAAACAATAAATACATTAATACTTATGTTTATATGTAAATACTTGTTATACGTCAAATTAAACATATGTAACTTCTCAAAATGTTAAAATAAGTTATTTTAATATAACATTGGATCCTATGGACGTTTGAATTAGATCCCTGCCTTCATTATTTTTTTTAAAAGGATGAGGCATTAACAGTCGGTCATGTGTGGTACTGGACTTTCTCCATTTTTTAGTTGGAGTATATTTACAACTATTTAGGCTCTTTTTTGTTTGCAGTGACAATAGAAGTGCAGTTAGTAAATATTAATCTTTTGAGGGTGAGAGCATGTTTCTCCCTAAAACCTTCCCGAACCCTCCCCTAGTCTCTTCATACTCCTTTATTAACCCCTCTCCTTTAATACTAAGTCTCCCCCATTTTCCAGCGACTCCGTGCATTGTCCCTTCCACATTTAGTGCTAGAACCTTGGTATACATTTGCATTGATTTCAGTTATCAGGGTGGAGATCGCTGCACATAAAAGATAGGAGACATGGTGGTGTAGACCTTCACACATAGGTATGTCAATAGCATTTTGTAGTATATTAGTAGTACTACTGAAGTTTGTGAATAGACATCAAAGGCTTGTATAATTTACAGAACAAAAAAAAATGTAACATGTCATTGACAACATAGTGTTAATGATTTGTCAGATAAGATGAGAAAGCTTCTTTTAAGCCCCCTGTGACCAGGTTTCTACAGACAAGAGCTTTTCCGCCAGCAGCTATACTGCACAAAATAAATGTGTCAAAGATGAAATCATTTTTAAACAAAAGGTCTGAACTTCCTCATCTGCTTGTGGTATACATGGTTCCAGTGGGTGAACATCAGCTTACTCTCTGAGCTTAATTAGACGAGACCAAAATATGCATTCTGCAAATGCCAGCATTTAATCTATTAGCAGACCAAATTTTCTGCACAAAACAAGATAAAACTGTTAACGTTACAAATCTTATTGCCTTAGTTTAATTGCTTGGAAGTTTACATTTTTCCACTTCTTTGCAACGTATTCACTTGGGGCCAGATTTACTAACCTTTCCTGCAGGGCTGTCGCATGAGGCAGCCTAGCCCCAATACAGGCACCCTTGCAGTGTGGCCTGCGCTACACGGAGAATTGTTACTGTGCAGGGAGGGAAACCTTCCGCCCAACACAAAAAAAGTCTGAAGGCATGTTCCTCTTTCGATGTGTGCTGCAGATTGGAACACACATAGAAAGAGGAAATAACGAGGAGAAAAACTAAATTCTCCTTGTTACGTCATCTTCTGGGTGGCATAGTGATTTCACACAATACCAGGTTTGCAAACCTTTGTAAATCTGGGATTGCATGAAATCCTTGGGTGGATGCATGGGAACGGCCATATTCAATCCATGGAATACCTCCCAGAATGCAATGTAATGCAATTCAGAGTAGGCTGCTGCATTGCGTCACATTTTTTTTTACAAAGCCACGCAAGGCTTCACAATCACTCCTTGCGTGGCCTTGCATGTATCTACTAGCATTTTGCATCATGGATGCACCACAAAAGTGGTATAACCATGACGCAAAACTTAAGTAAATCTTAAGTAAATCTGGCACACAGATAGTTCAACCTGCATATCTCAAGTTTATTTTGCAGTGAAATTCTTAGCCCCTTCTCTTGGCATTTTAAATATATATCTTGTGCAGACAAAGAAACTGGATGCAGAATATGTTTGACAGAAGATTGGAAGCACACTAAAAATCTCAAGCATGTTAACATGTCTAGTGATTAGAGCCTTGTTTGCCACGGGTGCCAACCATATGATCATCAGGTCTTAGATTTGGTTTTCCTTCTATAACAATAATACAGTCCAATGTCTCTGCCAAATTGATAGAAGATCTAGTTTCATTGAACTCATACGCTATTCTAAAAATTAACACTTGAGGCTACCTCCCCCATACGTAGTTTCTTCTTAGGTTGACAAACCATTGTCGATATTCCTGAAAATATAAAATGGATTATATTACTCTCAGTCAATGAATTATCACACACAATTACATTTCTATAAATATTGTGGTTATTTTAGGGAGGTAGTAAGAATACCTTTGGCAAAGTTTTGCAATGTTATAAAGTACCCAAACAACTTACACAAAAAATATCATCCCATTGACATTGACATTGAGGGCACAGGAGCTTATCAGCGCAAGGACACTCTTGTTTGAGTAGCCGTGCACTCTACAAATACGAGTTCATTCATTATATTTTCGCATTTTCATGGGTGATATTTTTGTGTGTTATATTTAGGACTTTATATTTAAGATAGTATGTATGAAATATTATGGTACCATACCTCACAGAGTCTAGCAAATGTGTAGTAAAATATGTTATGTCATTTGTTGTAACAGGAATCATACCCTTCCCACATGTTTTTAATGTCCTACCCTAAGTGCCAAGGATTTAACAAAACGTGGATCCTGTTCTCACAGTGCCACTGGAACCAAGCTACAACTGACTTACGAGTCCCAATCAGAGTGACTCCTGTCATGGGTTTTCTGTGTTTTGGTCAGAGAGGATCTGGCCTGGCAGTTTGGGCCCCACTAATGATCCCCGATCACGACAAAACCAGTCTTGGAATGCTGGTCTTTCTGGTCAGTTAGGAACTGCCGGGCAGTTCAGGCTGGACTGTTCCTATTGAGCAGGTCAAGACTGATGCGCATATTGACTGGGTCCAAACTGAGGTGGCAGAGTGGGCATATGCACAATGGGTTGGAATGCTGCCCAAAGCGATTGCTACTGGTTATAATTATTGCAAGCACTCCTTGTATCACCTTTTGTGTGTTTGATGTAATGACCTAAGTGGCAAGACTATGCCCAAAAGTGGGTTCATGCTAAATGTGCCAGTGGAACAAGCTCCTCCTGACTGAAAAGCCCCAATCAGCTCAAAAACAGTATTTGGTTTCTTGTGTTCCAGATCAGAGAGGAACTGGCCTGGCAGGTTGGGCTGAACTGTTCACTACTGATTTGCATTTGGCTGCATCCAAAGTAAGGTGGCAAAGAACCATAAGTTGGAATTGTATGCCAAGCGATTGCCGATGATTAGAGTTCTGGCAAGCATGTTTGAAGCTTAATAATGGTCATCCAAATTGTCAATGAATGTGACTATCTTGTTCTCCAACTAAGTGGACATGAGTGATCTTCTGCAAAAGTTGCTAAGAATGTCATGATTTTACTTCCATCACGAATGTTATGTCTGTGCTTAAAGCAAAGTTGGGAAAGGGACCCCTTGCATCGATTTGTAAACAAACAGAGAGTAAATGACTGGGCTGTTTAAAAAACAGAATTGTGTGGTAGTGTTAAATTGCAAACATTAGTAGCACCCACTGAAAAAAAATTCTCAGAAATTTGCCAAAATTCACTCTCTTGCCTTTACTGTGTTGGCAACTGGAAGTGAAGCATATTATCCACAAGGTATCTATTCATCGCTTTCCATTTGGGTTAAGCCTTATGTAAATCCATAAGCTTCATATTACTTACAGGATTTGAGTACATTCGGTGCAGCGATCATGCATTTAAATGATTTTCAGTGACCCATATGCTGCAGGTTCTTTTTGAGCTGAACGTCATGAATTATGAACTACATTTGTCGTACTTCTAGAGCAACCCCTCCGACTAGAAAGTTTGGGTCTTAGGACAAAATGGGGTTACATCACTTGAAATATGTTTACAAAACTAGTTTGAAACATGTGTCGTAGCACTTTGTTTGGGAGAACTATTTTGAAAACAATTGCTTTCTCGAACATGAGAAATTAAATTTAGATATGTCAGGGACTGTCCTGGACTATGTCTGGTGCAGAGTCAGGGACTTGGGCAAGGCCTGGTGACTGGGTTGAAAACGTACGCAGAAAGAGAAGTACAGTGCTGCACAGGATCATACAGGAAGTCAGAGGAGAAAAGGGATCGAAAAGGGAAATCTGCACGAATGAACAAGATGGCTAAGTGTCAGAAAGATGAATGTGTGAGGAGACGCACACCTATAAAAACCTGTTAGCTAACTATTCAACTTAAAGGCAAGAGGGCTGCAGTGTGGCACTTGCTGTCTGACCAAGTGTTTATATTAGAAACAAAAGAAACACACAACCAATGAGGTCATGAACACTGCGCACTGTTCCAATAAGTGTCAGAAGGACAGGCACTCATGAAGTGATTTAGCATTCAGAATAACTACGCCCAGGACGAATGTGCAAACATATATATGAAACAAAATTAACTATAAAGGGAGTGTGGGGTTAAACAGTCAGGAGCTCAATACGGTAAGTCTGAAGCTCAGTAAGTTCCTCACCCACAATTGCTGTTACAGATACTGAGTGCAACTACCCACATACAGGATATGCATGCAAAGGCAGGGTCTGTGGAGCTTATACCTATGGTGATGTTATAAATGTTACTCCAAGACAATACTCAGAGTAAACAAGAAACACCACGTAGGTTGTCAGCTGTGCCCATGGATCCTGGCGATCAAACAGGAACACGCAAGGCAGTAACAGCATGGGGGTAGAACTAAATACAAGCACAATAGACAAGGAGCTAGCAAGGAGGAGTGATTAACAGGAAAGGAAGGAAATCGCAGGGCAAACGTGGCAGAAAGCAAGTAACAAACATACAAGGTAATAGAAGCAAGCCAGCAGGAATAGAAAGACAGTAAACTAGGAACTGGAACTGAGGAAATGAGGAGAAAAGCAGGGACTGGAAAAGGATATACAGAAGGGGAGGCTACAAGGGTATACAAGAATAGTTCTGGGTCTGGAATCAAGAAAAAAAGTAGCACTGAAGGCAGTACTGGAGCAGAAACCAGAATTGAGCAAACGTTCAAGAGTCAAGGCAGCACTGTAGGCAGTGCTAGTTAAGGACCAAGGGGAACTGCTACAGGTTAGGAACAAGGAATGCTAAGGGTCAGGAATCAAGGTAGCAAAGCAGGCAGTGCTAATTCAGGAACAAGGGAAACCTGCTGCAGCTCAGGAACAAGGAATGATAAGGTTCAGGAGTCAAGGTAGCACTGCAGGCAGTGCTAATTCAGGAAGAATGAAAACAGCCGCAGGTCAGGAACAAGAAATAACTAAAGCTCAGGAAACACTGGAAGCAAGGATAGCAAAAGCTCTCAGGGAGCACAGGAAACAAGAGTCAGTCTCACTGGTACACTGCTACAATGACCAACCTTGGCCTGAAGGGAGATGGGGCTTAAAAGAGTTCACAGTAATCAAATGCATCAGGTGTGGGCAGTCTAGCAGCAGCCAGCTACAGGTGAGCTGAATTCCTCCACTCATCCTTGGCATGCAGAGGTAGAGATGAAGCAGGGAGTAGGGAATTCTAGGTAACATAGTGTCAAACATGAGTAGGCTGGCTTCAAGCATAAGCAGGCTGGCTTTCACAAAATCCGGCATGGATTGGGAATGGGTGGCAATTTGCAAGTAGAATCCATAAATTACTGGAACTCAGTATATGCATGAAAGGGAGGGTCTGAAAGCTTATTAGAACACTGAAGAGACCCACAATTTAGCTCCCTGGTGGTGGGTATGAGAATGCAGGGAGCGAGTCGTGACAAGAGATCAGATTCCACCTGGACATAGAGACAGGCATTGTGGAGTGTTTCTGTCAAACTCTTTCCCAACAATGTCAGTTTGTAAACCTTTTGATTTCCGGAGAATACATATTTTTTTCTTTTTATGTGCATGGTCCAAACGATTTTAAGGATATTTAAGGAAATAGTAGCTTGTTTTTGGAATACTAAAAATAGGTCTTTCATGGAGCTGTGAGGTTTGCGGTGAAATACTGAATAATCCTAAGTAATTTATTACTTGATCACATTTTGTTTACTGTAATTGGAGTTAAATATCATATTTGTATGATTTCATTGATTCTATGTAGATTGTTTTCCTGTGAGGATATCTGTTTTTTAGTATTTTACTGTGACAAATATTTTAAGAAGTATTTTGATTTATTTTTTATATGTGAGCTATAGCTGTTCAGAAAATTAACATAATGTGAACAGTAAACATGTTGCCTCAAAATCTGTTGGCCTGCATTAATGTTGGCAAAGTCATAGTGTGTGCTCTGGGTCTCAAATGACTTAGTGAAAGATATGCTCAGCAAAATGGGTTTGCCTTTCTACTTCATTGTCATCCACTAGTTATTCTTGGAAGATAAGCATAAATAGGAGAAGCTGTCTGATGCACATCCCCATGTTAATCAGGGATGTCTTACAAGATAGACTGATGTCAACCATTCATTTTAGTACAATGATTACCTGTGTGTTTTGGGGCTGAAAGGGAAGCACCTTGAATGGTCAAAACATATCAGACTACAGACCTAGGAGGTGGTGCATAGATACAGTAGAGCAGTTAATTACATACCCGGAAAGAACCTATGCCCATAGGGTAAGAGACCAGGATAGAGAAGAGAAGAGAACCGTAATGTGTACAAGAATAGAATGTAAACTACAAACACACTGGGCTACCACTTAGAATGTAAACAGGCAAGACTGAGAATTTCCAAAAGAAATAGAGATACTCAGTTTCTCACTGCAAATTAATTTTATAGACACTAATGTAATCCCCTTGAAAAGAGACAACCAGATGTCATTCCGTAAACTGACACCAATGAATAAACTTGGATTCACTTACATACAGAAGGCAAGCTCAAAAGAGTCCAGCATGAAACACAGTGGATAGTCCAGAAAAGATAACAATATCACACTGTAGTCTTAAGGCATTTAAGACTACAGTGTAACAGATGACATATGACAGGTCAATGATTGCCTTCTGAATTTCAGGAGATTATTTTTATACAAAATGAATTCCATTATACAAAAATAAGGGGAAACTAGTACATTCGTACGCCAAGGAAAACAAGGTGAGCAGTAGGGAGATGATTTTTTAAGTATATAATCAAATGTAACAATAAAGAAATATAAAGGCTAGTAGGAGCCAAGCAGGACAAAAGATCAAAGCTGAAGAATGAACTGGTTAAGGCATAATCAAGGAACCTGCCCATTCTGGTAAGCATGCAAAACCCAAGAAATTAAGGAAATAAGGAAAAAAAGAGAATGAATAAGCTGGGAAAAGCACAAGGACAGTTAAAACTGTAACAAGCAATGTAGAGCAAGGATTGGGACTGAATATTTCAGGACCCTACAAGGTGCCTAGAAACTGGAATAAGTTAAGAACATGGATGCCAAGGTGTAAGACATCAATACTCCCTGATAGGCCATCTCATGCTGAAGACCTGCCAAAACAGGAACATGCCAGTGAAAGGAGGTAAAGGGTAAAACAATGTCATATTAACATACCCAAATTATGTTGAGGACATAAGAAAGAGGTTCCAAACATTGAAATTCCACATACATGAGCTAGTCACTAAGCTCAAGCATGAAGTCATGGCAGCTGGGAATGTTTATCTACTGCAGATTTACTCAAGCTAAGGAGAAAAAGTTATGTCCATTCTCTACATGTCCAAAATAGACAGTATAAGGGTGGTCTTGACAGCAGAAGAAACGAAGATAAAATACAATATATTACATGACATTTTGCCAAAGCAAAAGTATATGTTATCACACAAAATACATATCCATTATTTAGTGCTACATTTTAGTGAAAAACGTGCCTTTCTGTCAATTTTGAATGCAAAAACACATGTAGCACTAAAAAAAGTCTAAAAACACAAAAGCACCATGAACCAAAATTACTCAAGTTCTGTTGTTCTTGTGCTTTCATAGTAATCATCTATTGTGAATGCCATGTTCGCAGTACATTTCTACAATCAATGGCACATAATTACGCAAAGTGGTGTATAGAATTTCGTGTAACAAGCATAACATGACATTTCTGAAATTACAAAAAATACATGTGCATGATGAAAATTTCACCCAGGCTTTATGGTATGTCACCCCTAGTGAATGAATCTACAGTAGGAAATGTTTGACACAAAATGCTAACCAAAATGTAAAATATTTTGATTGACATTCTAGCACTCACAAGACTTTTCTCGAATAGAGAGCAAATATCATTGTGTATAACAATGGAGAAGGGCATACTGACATAGAGAAACAATGTCATTGAGTAGCAGAGCATGAGTAGCTATATATCTTTACCTGTTGGTTGTAAAGAATGGGTCCCGTGAAAACCAGCATAGCTCGGCGTGTATGAAGGCATGCTAATTCATCTTGCCCAACAGTCGCATCGGTCTGAGGGACAGGACTGCCATCATCACATATCAGCATGATGCATGTGTTACCAGAATGCAGGGAAGAGGGAATATTCCTTTCATTCCTCTCCGCATGGTTTGCGTGTTAGACTACACCATATGGTATGCTCAAATTTACTTTAATCATCAATATATCAACAACCTACATAGGGAAAACATTGTCAGATCACAACCCAGTAGAGGTCGGCTCTAACTGGGGGAAACTTCCTACTCCTATCCCAACCTAGAAACTCCAACCACTATGATTAGAACAGCCTGTCATTAGAGAGGAACTAAGGGATGCAATAGTGAATTATTTACACAAGAATAAAACACTGCATCATCACACTTGTCAGAATGGGTGACTTTGAATGTGGTGCTGTGGGGGATGTGCATTCACACTATAGGCCCAATTCACAAAGGTAAAGTTAGAATTTTGGTGTTAAGTTTAGACCCACAAATCTAACTTCACTAACTTTCCATATTCACAAGGGTAAGTTATGAGTAGTATCTTTACCACTGCAGAGTTTTTGCACTTGGGGTGGAGTTTCCACACTCAGGCGGAATCTTCTCTCTCAGGGTGGAGTTTCTACACTTGTGCAGATCTCTGCAATTGGGTTGAAGGTCCTGAGTTTGGAAACTCTTCCCGAGTACAAAACTCCACAGTCGTAAAGATACTGCTGATAAATGTCCCCACAATCTTTCCAAGGGCAAGGGAAATGGAGAGATCCTGATTAACATGGTCACACATTGGATTAAGCAGGTAAGACATTGTTGTTTAATAGTAAGATTGGACATTTTAGCTGAAAGACGGTGCCACTTCAGTGACAAATTTGACTAGATTATCCTTGAATTGCCCAATGGAGCTCCTGGAGCAGATTTAGTGAATTTGTACCAACTCACTTCACCCCTCAACGGTTCAATGATTCTGTTTAACTTCAACTTACCAGCAAGGATGATAGCGCACAACACTGGGAGTGTTAGGCCTATGTCTAGCCTAGTTGAAACAGTACAAGGTCAACCCACATTGCAGAAAACTAATGTGGAAGGCAGGAGATGGAAGAGTATGATGGGCTGGGGGATTGCCACTCTGAGTCAGAAAGTCTAGTTTGGCCATTGCACCAATGTATTTGAAGACGCAGAACTGCTTATCTCTCTGAGAGAGGCCAGTGGGGTGGGGAGACAACCCCCTAGATTCTACTCAACCAAAACACCGCAGAGGTAAAAGTATGAAGATTCTATCTCAGAACTTACCTGGACTCAAGTCCAAACTTCACAGTGAGGAATGGAGGACTTTATTGACATGTTCTATATATGCCTAATACAGGAGACATGTGCCACTGATGTGGTCTACCGGGTGGGCTTTGCAAACTTTAGTATTGAGGAATCCTGTCCCCCTCAGGCTGGGCAGTAGGGGGTCTTGTTATCTGGACTAAAACACGCTTAAGCTACTGTTCTAATAAAAAACATGATACAAAATCTGAAGATCTTCTGGCTCTGAGACTAAGTGGAAGAGTCTATTTTTCTGGTTAATATGTATGTTAGCTTCATCTGACAGAACCAGGACTCTCATAATATTTTAGCCCTTGATGAGATCTTTGGAAAGAAAGGAGGACAATAGTTACTTGCTACTGGCAGGGGACCTGAGCACAATCTATGAACCCTTAGAAGTGATATCAAATCTCACTGTGGAAGAGGATGAGGAATGGGAAATACTTAGATTGAGCCATGTTGGCTTTACCAGAAACACTTAAGTATTATTTCAAAAAGCTTCCTTTGCTCTAAAACTAACTGATGAACTAGAATAGATTATTTTTTACTGGGAAAATGTTTTTGGCACTATTTGATTAATAAGTGGGTAACAGAAAGGTAAGCTAGTGACCACAATGCTCTGACACTACCACTGGATCAATCCCTTACCTCCTCCTAGGCTCAAATTGAGGGAAAATCCACAACCTAATTCTTCTTGGTAACAATAGAAGAAGGATTAAGTGGCCCATATTTGAAAGGCAAGGGACCTGAACACAACCTATGAACCCTTAGAAGTGATGTCACATCTCACTGAGGAAGAAGATGAGGAACAGGAAATCCCTAGATTGAGCCATGTTGGCTTTACCAGAAACACTAAAGTAGTATTTCAAAAAGCTTCCCTTGCTCTAAAACTAACTGATGAACCTGGATTAATAACGTACCTCCTCCTAGGCTCAAATTAAGGGAAAATCAACAACCCAATTCTTTTTGGTAACAATAGAAGCAGGATTGAGCAGGATTGAGTGGCTCATAATTGAAAAAAATATTTTTTCTTGTTCTGCAGACACTATCTGACTTCAGAAAGTATGAAGAGGAGGCCCAATAAATTATTGAGACATTCAGTAGCCTAACTGGGAACCGTTTTTTTAAAAGGAAGGAAGGTGCTCAATAATTAGCAATAACAAACCAGAATGGTACAAAGAGAACTGCAAGGCATCAAGGGCTGAGTTGATGGGTGCCATAAAATATGTTTGTAGGAGCACAGCGGCTGCAAAAAGGAGAAAAAAATCAGTTCAAACTAAGGCCAAAAGAATCTGGGAAGAGGCCCTATAGAAATATCTATCTAATGCACCAAAACCTAAGGATAGTAAACAGTTTGGGCATATACTTGAGAAATTAACTAAGAGCCAAGCAACAGAAGAAGTTTATTAAATCTAATATGGGTCCACCACTTTAGTTCACTCTACATGAATCAGTTAGATAATAAGATAGCGGAAAGTGTTAAAGACTGTGTAGAGACCAATTGAGAGATTTGTGATGTAGACCCATTGATTTTTATCCTGGAAGAAACTAGGATGCCCCTTACTACATTGAAAAAAGGATAAAGCACCAGGCCTTGACAAAATTCTGGTGACCTCTTTCTCTCAGAACCAGAAGTTTGGAGCGTTATTCTTAGTCAAATTTTCAACACAATTCTAAAGTGGGCAGAGATGCCTGATTCCTGACTGGGAGCTGAGGTAGTTCCTGTATTCAAGAAGGGTGACAAAGAGGACCCAGCAAATAACTGGCCCATAAGTCTAATTGACATTTCACAGAAATTATTTTGCAGGCATTTGCTAG
Source organism: Triturus cristatus (assembly GCF_964204655.1). Lineage (NCBI taxonomy): Eukaryota > Metazoa > Chordata > Amphibia > Caudata > Salamandridae > Triturus > Triturus cristatus. Next base: position 847,520,779 of record NC_140589.1, read on the forward strand.
AGAGGATCCAAGTCTGGATATGTGAGGAACATATTTTATCACATTACAAGCTGGGTTTAGAGAGAGCATGAGTACTATCAATCAAATATTAAGGTTCTTGATAATTTGATGGAAGTACATGGTAATCAAAAGAAAACATGTATATGCAGTATTCTTGGATTTTGTACTGCCTTTGATCTCGTTCCCAGAGGAAAAAGTCAGTTATTGAGCAGATGGGAGCCCATCAGAACCTACTGCATATAATAATAAGGCTCCACATGAACAACTACGCTCAAGTAAGATTGGGCAGAAAGGGTGAAATTACTGGGCGTACATGGATGAACAAAGGAGTGCGACAAGGCTGTGTACTAGCATCGACTTTGTGCACCCTATACATCAGTGGACTGATTGAGTCTTTGGTTGACTGTAATGGTGATCACAATTGCAGGACAGAGGGTCCCATCACTATTATTTGGCGATGACGCCTTATTAGTCTCAAACCCTACAAATTTTACTTAACCAGTTTTTATACTCCTGTGAGAAATTTGGGCTGGAAGTCAATATAGCCAAAACAAAATGTATGACTTTTAACAACACATAGGTTATTCAGTGGCAAGGTCAAATTGGGCAACACCTTCCTGTACCAAGTTAAGAAATTTAACTATCTGGGGGTCAGGTTTACAAATACACTATCATTGACACCACACAGCACCATGAGCCAGTTAGCACTCCGGCATGTAAGTTCTGCCATATCTAAAAAGTTGAAAACCTCTAATTCTAGACCAGTTGCACCTGCAATTTCAATTTACTGGGCAAAGGGCATTGGAGCAGCGTTGTATGGTGCTGAACTATGGAGTTTGAATAATGTAGGAGTCATTTAAAAAATGGAGAACACCTTTATGAGATCTGTTCTCACACTTCCTCGAAATTAGCCCTTAACCCCTATTCAGCTGGATCTTTGTCAAAAAACTTGGTACCTGTGACTGATTTCAACCTTTAGCTTTTTGGATTAGAGTATGGACTAACAATGTACTAGTCTCCTGAGACAGTCAGTCTTCGAGGTAATTGTACTTGACTCTAAAGGCAACATGCCCTGGTGTCATTATGTCAAGAAGTGGCTCACTAACTGGGGATGAATGAATTGTGGTTCAATCCTAAGTATATTCGAAAGAAACACTACTTTAGTTAAAATAGAGATATTGGAATCACATCAGTGGTCAGTGCCTATGTTGCAGTACTGTTGGGGAGTTAACTGGTAGGTTCTTGGATTTTAAAGATAATATGAAATGTTAGGATTTTCTAAATCAAGTTGAACCCCTCAGGCTAAATCTGTGTACCTGGAATCTAAGTATGGTGTTTTACCATTAATTTAATTTTGCAGTGAATGGACCAGCTGTAATATTTCTCCAAATTGTCCCTCATGTCTGGTTTGAAAATTTTCTGTTTTTCTGTCCCAAGTATACTGATATTAGGAGAACGTGGCTCTTCCCGATCTGCCGAATTCTAGCGACAAGACAATTGAAGGACACAATCAGACAATTGAAGGACACAATCAGAATCCTCAAAAGTATAGCACTGGATGTTTAGTATTTACTTTGTCTAGGTATCTGAATTTTACCATCCTGTTCATAGTGAACTGTTTTCTTCCTGCTTACTCAAGGGAGCAATAATGATTACATGAAATTCATCGTTTCTAGAGGCATTGCACCAAAATGTGATTGCTGCTAAAATCCAATGTATATGCACTCTACGGACCAAAATTAATAACACAGAGTGGACAGTTTTTACTTGTCTGGTTTCTGTTAATTCTTTGGTGGTTGAGTTGTAGTAACTGGAAATAAACTGCAAGGCTAGAAATGTGACCATTGTGTTTCCTAAGATGTGTATTACTCCTGTTCTACTTGAAGGCCAACTATGTTCCCATGAAATGTGTAAGTCACAGAGGGGTTGTTCCTAAAGTATGAATTATGTTTAATGCACATGTACTTTAAGGACCATAATATGAATGAAAGGCAGCTCTCACTACAGTTAGTGCTAGTATAAATTCTATACACCACTACTTTTAAGTAAATTAAAGTATTAAGATCACTTTACAGCTTTTTCCTTTAATGAAATGTAAAAGTATTTAGAATGTATTGATGTCATTGGCAATTTCCTTTAAGCCTAGAAGGTGCTGAAATCAAACTAAGAGACTTGCACATAAGAAACTTCCTACATAGGCTCTATAGGAGCAAGCACATACAATTATATCACCAACATAATATAAGTGATTTCCTCAGGTAAAATTTTAATGTATTAGCACTTTAGGAAATTCAATGTAAAGTCAGTATTTTTAGCAATTTTACTTATGATAAATGCAACAAGCAATTGACCATTATGTTCATAGCTATGCACAATCACATATTAAGTTATGGATTATTCAGTCACAGAGGTACATATCATTTGCCAGTGGGAGCTTTTATGTTTACTGAATTTATGTGATGTGCTTTTATGGTTCTTTTAAAAAAAATGAATAAAGAATACTACTCTCTCTACTACTCATCACTTCCCTCTGTGAATGCCGAAAAGTAGTAAAGCTAGAATTTTGGTCTAAACTTAGACAAAAGTCTAACTTTACCTTTGTGAATCAGGCCCAAAGTTGGAAGCATGAGAAAGATTAAACTCTGAATTAAAAAAGTTGAAGATTCTCTCTTAGTCTTAGGTGGCTATTTTAGGCTCTTCATGAATGGGTGCCCAACGTGATATTGAAGAGAAACATACTGCACTGTTTGAGCACTTTAGATGCTTGCATCTTGAGACATATGCTGCAGAGACACATTCAAAGGGTAATAGGGCAAGGAGACTCTGGATACGGCTTCCTAGACCACCAAATCCACAAGCACCTATACTATCCATCAGAACCCAAGAAAGGATGAAGGTTCATACACCAGCAGCCATCAACCAGTGCTTGAGCGACTACTATGTCACATTTTATTCTTGGCCCATCCAACCCTCAAATGCACCAATCAATAGCTTCCTAAATGATGTGGCTTTTCCCCAGGTGTCCAGGTATACAGTGGATAGCTTAGCATCTCCTATTTCTGAAAAGAAATATGGCAGGCAATCTGTTTGCTTGTGAGGGGCATAACCCTCAGCACCGATGGTCTGCCTATAAAGTTCTGTGCTATTTTTGAATCTCTCCCAGTACCAAGGCTACTAGGATGTGCCATACCACAAAAGACAGAGGATGTTTATCCACCACAATGAATGAGGCTCTGGTCACCTCTGTCCATCTCATTGTACAAGCTGAAATCCAGTTCCCTGATTAAATATCGATGTAAAGAATATAGTTTGCAAAAATATTGTGGTAAAAATATCGAATACAAAAATATCGACTCCCTATACTTAAACAGGCAAGTACAATAATATCAATACAAAAATATTGAAGTAAAAAATATCAACTTTAAAAAAAAGTATATAAATTAAATAAAATATATTAAATAATATTCATATTTTTAATAAAATAAATTACCTTTACTATATTTTTTAACTAAATATAACAAATAAACTTCAATAAAATATAAACACACAAAAATGTGTAAAAATACATATATTTACTTAAAAACATTTTATTAACTATTATCTTGCCTTAATTTATAAACTTTTTAAATTATATAAAAATAAAATATATACATATATGAAAAATGTAAAATAAAATAAAACATTCTATAATTAATTAACACATTCAACTATTAATAGAAATATTAAAAATACATTTCGAAACACAATAAATACAACAGTAGGGAAAATGTGGCTAGCGGAGTGGTAAAAATTGCTATTTCCACTCCAGTGAGAGCAACAGCAGGGAAAGTATTAGATAGCGGAGGGGTAAAAATTACTATTTCCACTCCAGTGAGTACAGCAGCAAGGAAAGTGTTGGATAGTGGAGGGGTAAAAATAACTATTCCCACTCCAGTGAGTGCAACAGTAGGGAAAGTGTTGGATAGCGGAAGGGAAAAAATTACTATTCCCACTCCAGTGAGTGCAACAGTAGGGAAAGTATTGGATAGTGGAGGGCTAAAAATTACTATTCCCACTCCAGTGAGTGCAACAGTAGGGAAAGTCCTCGGTCGGAGCCGGATCCGGAGTGTTTTCTGACCGAGCCGGAGTCCTGCAGTCTGACCGAGCGAGTACCATGCGGCTCTATGGGAGCCGGTCACACGACGCGTACATGGGCTCCCATTGACTGAATGGGTACGTCTCGCACAAGGGTGCCCCCTACAGTGGGTACGTTTTGGTGCCATCTGCATCGTACATGCCTGTGTTGGGGAGACCCTTGGGTCTCCCCCTGTGTCCGAGTCGTAGGGCTGCGGGTGACAGGGTGTCCGACGCGGAACCCCAAAGGCAACTTCCCGGACGTTTTGCGAGCCGGACAATCCGGCTCGCACCAGCTGTCCGACGTGTGCATCGTACTGGCTCAGGCGTAAATCGCATCCATTGCACGCCACGGTTAGCTTACGGCCGAGACGTACAGAACGGTTCGGACACGGAAACGACTCGGTCGGTGAATTTCACGCAGCTCGCATCATACTTGCTCACTCGTACAGCTGGAGGAGGCGGGCGGGAAACACGCGTACGGCTCATAGTTTTTCCGGCCGGATCGCGTTCGGTGCCTAAGTTTTGTATTGTATTGTTGTATGTAGTGAATGAATGTAAATCATAATGTTTGCACTGGAGAGTAATGTCAGTCATGTTTGTATATTTTTGCAGCCCTGAAGAAGCCCATAACTGGGTGAAACACGTTGGCTGCACAGAACTGTTCTTTTTAGTCTGAAGATTTTGAATAAAGAATCACAAAAATCAAGGAAAAGACCTCTTGATTCAACTGTTTTTGTCTATAATGTAGCATTTTGCTCTTAGGTATGTATTCATCGAAGTTGCCTCTCTACTATTTAAAAGAAATGGTTCAGAAAAACATTCAGATTGGTAATCTAAGTCAAATGATACACTCATTAAGATCGCAAGTGGCCTTTTGGACTACTTTGCCCTAAGTGGTACCTAGTTGTATTACAATAGAAAAAATGGTTATGCCTCCTTGGCTCTTATACCACTTTGTAAATTTACCACTGATCATACCAACACCTTATTTCCAACAGCTTGATAGCCTCTGGGTGAAATTGGTGTGATGAAATGGACAGAGTAGAAGTTAGTTTAGCTAAACTAAAAAACCTGCTAAGCAGTGATGGCATTGAAGCCCAGAATTCCAGAAATACTACTTTGCTGTGCAGGTACAGTGGCCTGCTTACTGGAAAATAGGCCATCATCTTGAGAGAGGTGATGTAGGTGAAGAGAAAATTCAAGACAGGGAATTATACAAACTTCTACTCCTGAACATTAAACCCAACAATGATCTATTGGTCCAAAAGACAGTAGTTATCCTGAGACAGTGTATTAGATACACTCGCCTAACACTACCATATACACCTGCTATCCCACTGCTGTGCCTCCCCACCTGAAATCGTACTATCAAGCCCTGAAATTTGACATGGTGGGAAGAGATTGAGATTCACACAATAGTGGATCTTTATGAGTAAGACCCAATCATTTGCACTCCAATCATTGTGGATAGGGACCCAGGCAGAATCTACTTCACACAATATCTTGCAATCACTACATTATATCGGTCATGAACATAAGCTTATTAAATGGCTCGATAGAACCATACTCAAACACCTTGGGAAATCCTTGCTGACACTACTAAGGGTCATTGGTATAGAGTACCTCTATAATGAGGAAGAATTGCAAAGGGGCACTAAAATAATCCCAGTGAGATTTCCAAAACATGCATTTTAAATTAATATAGTTTAACATCCTATATAGAGCCTACTTTGCCTCTTTTGAACTTAGCTAGAGCTATACCAGAGCCTCCGTCAACTTAGCCCGATGTAAGCACTCACTGGTGGACTTTTGGCATATGCTTTGGATGTGTGGTTACTTTCGTCATTTTTAAAAAAAAGTATTGACATATTATTCCAGCTGTAACAGCTAGATCAAAACTGGAACATATCAAGGTTTGCCTACTTTGGAGCAAATGTATTACGAATATACGCAATGCAGTGCAGAAAGGCAAGTTGCTGCACTGCATTGCGTGATTTGGGAGAGAGCTGAAGAGCATCATCTTAACTAAGATATGGCACTCTTTGGCTCTCTGCCTGGGCTGCGGCACTTGAGGCTGCCTGTGGTGCAAGGGGGCCTGCATTATGAGCATAATTGTTTTTCGGTAGCAAGAAATACCTTCTCCTTGTAAACCTATGTTGGGTAGGAGAACCATTTTGGTGCAATCCTGGGTTTACAAGTCTGCAAATCTGGATTTGTGTCAAAATACATGGGTGGATGCATGAGAATGCTCATGCTTCACCCATGTAATGCCTAGCTAAACAAAGTGAAGCAGGAGCAGCACTATGCGATTCACTGCTTTATTTTCTATTTACTGAACTTAGTAGAGCCATGTAAAAGTGGCTTTGCGTGAATTCGTAAATCCCAGTTAAGAACTTGCTTTGTTTTGTGAAGAACTACATCATGCAACAACAATACAAGTTCCTAGTAAATTTGTCCCTTGGTATTTACCCCAGACCCAGAAAAGCAAAGGTTGGAACAAAACTCACCGATAAGGCACTCATAATGGAGAAACAAGGCAGAACAATGAGATCGAAATCCTCATTACCTCTCACCAGCACATAAGTGGGTAGAAACAGTTGAATATTTGGCAGAAGCCGAGAGTTGTGCTCTTCATTGAGAGGAAAAGAGGGTGCTTGGCAAACAACTGATAGCAACACATTGGGTGGAACTCCTGCAAATGCTAAAAGAGTGTGGGAAAGATGATGAACGTCCGTCCTTGCCATCGATCTCATAATTATCTCTCTTCCTGTTCTATTGCACAGATATAGGTTTAAAATCCTGTGCTCAGGGGACCAATAGACTACTTCTTCCCTGACAACCACACTGACCTAATCTTGTAGATTGACTGAGCAACATGTAATTATAATAGGAACAATTGATGCTTGCCTCTATGGCACCATTGGAACCTAACAATGCAAGAGTCTATTCAATGTGAAAACACAATCCCCACAAAAATAACTAAACTGGCCTCTTGTTGTATAGGATAGTTGTCAGTCTTTGGTGTTGAGGGTTGTGACATGGCCTGAGCCAGTATGTTGCAGTTTAGAAATAAGGATAATGTATTCAATTAATTGGTTTAAACATGAAGTTCGATATTGTATAACACAACACATTATGCTATTTGGGTGTAAAAGTACCTAAAGTGCCAATTGTGCATTGTGTGTGTTAAACATTGGTTCTCTAGTTGACAGAGGTATGCACCCTGTCCAAGTAAGGACCACAATCCTAGTCAGGGTAAGTCAGATACACACCCTAACTTAACCTGTGCTTACCCTCTAGAAACTTGTCACAGAACAGTCAGGCTTAATTAAGAGGCAATGTGTAAAGTATGTGTGCAATACTTCAAATGGTGAAAACACCACAAAAAGACTCCACACCAGTTTTGAAAAATAAATTATGATTTTATAAATAAAATAAGACCAACATGACAAAAATCCAATAAGTAGAAGTCGAGTTCCTAGTTTTTAAAGATTACATATTTAAAAAGTGCTTATAAGCAATAAGCGCCTCTGGGGGTTATCTGGTCATGCTGGATCTGGGCACAGTCAAGAGTCCAGGCTGATGGCGATGGAGCATGGGCTGGATACAGGAGCTATGCAAGATCCGCTGAACAAAGTAGATTTTCTCCACACAATGATGGCAATGCAACTGTCCTGAAGATGAAGCACCGAAGCTGAGATGCATTGGTTCTGAAGCCAATGCTACGGGTTTCTGCAAACAGTTGAGTGGATGTGTCGATCTTCCCCCAATACAGTGGCAGCGATGTGGCTGTTCTGATGCATCAGTTCTTGAGACAATGAGCAGGTTCAGAGTGTGATGTGCCAGGTCTGTTCCCGCAACAGTGGTGATGCGTTATTTGTGCTTCACACAGCAGAAGATGCATCAGTTCCTCTGGAACAAGCACTTGGATCTACATCTAATGGATCAGGCACAGGAGCAGGAGGTAAGACTGTGATAGCCCTGAGTTTCCAAACCCGAGGCTTGCCAGCATTCCCTTGAAGATCACTCTGGGTTCAAGAAAGAGTCCAGTTCTTCCTCAGCCAGGGCAGAGGGTAGCAGGAAGCAGGGCTGCACAGCAGGAAAGCAGTTCTCCCAGAGCAGCAGTCCAGCAGCGTTTCAGTACTTGTAGCAGCTCCACAGTCCTTCTTCCTGCCAGAGTTTCCTTACAGGTCCACACGTGTCTGATATGGTGCTGTCAGAGACCCAGTACTTATACCTAGGTGAAGAGAAGGTGACTTCAAAGATTGGCTTTGAAGTGCACAGGGGTCCTGCCTTTCCAGCTCTGGCTTCAGGCTCACTACAGGGGATAATCAAACCTTTGTGTGGAGACAGGACACTGCCTATTCAGGAGCAAGTGTCAGTTGCTCCCTCCCATTCTATCCAGGATAAGCCATAAGGATGCAGATGGGTGCTCAGTCACACCTACCCCTCCTTTGTGTGTGACTGTCTTAAGGGAATGCACAAGGTCCATCTGACACCCATCCCAGAAGTGTATTGGAGACAGGCTGCAGGAACACAGAGCTTTAAGACCAATGAAATGCCATCTTTTTAAAAGTAAAACACTCTGTTTATGATTTTCTCCTATTCAGTGATGCCTGTCACTTGCATCTGAATCTAATTCAATATCAATGCAAGAAAAATATCGTATTCATAATCAAAAAAACAGATTATTAACATAGGTGTATCTATTGAAAAAAATATATTTAAGAGAATATCAAAACAACATTTTAATTCAACAGTCATAAAGATATTGTGCATGGGTAATCTATAAGCAAGTTTCAAATACATCAATACTGTAAAGTTTGTTACACCGGTTGGGTCAATGTTCTTAAACCGACGTTGATGTACTGGATGCCCACTTTCATGTATATCTTGAGGATGTATGACTAATGGACAATACAAACCAGTTCTAATGGATTTTAGCAAAAGAAAGATGGGAAATGCATTGACGTTTTGGTCTCAAAATGCTTTTCTCCTCGTGGCCATCCTCAGGACTACCTCGTTCTTATGAAAACAAAAAGCCCCTATGAATATATGAGAGCACAATTTCTGTAATGTAGGCAGATAACAGTTGTCCAGATAAGCAATGATTTGCATCAGTGTGCAATGGGCTTGGATTTGAATCCAGGCTCCTGCTTGAGATTAATGAAGAATGATCTTGGCGAGTTGCAAAATGTTGATGGCTCTGATGTAGCACGTCCTTGCGGCTTATCTAACCATTGTGATTTGCTCTGCAAGTGGTAAAAAATGCAGGTGATAAATAGCACATGGTATGAATAGTGAACATGGAATATGGACAAGCAGTATCTTGTGCATGTGATCAATATAGTTCTGGCCACGTTATATACCTCCGTAAAAAAAATGGTCCATCATGGCAAAAAAAACTCTGCTACACATAATGACTGCTCATGCAATCTATGACAGGTGCAAAAGTAGAGAGCTAATCACTTCAGTGAATGGGATTGGTGTATCAACAAGTTATAATTACATAGTACAGAGCAGAAACTTGTTAACAGCTCATGCTGCAAAATCTTGTGAATTGGAAAGCACAACACTTCCAAGTCATTCTACCAGGAAAGAATTTACAATTGCTTCTCTCAATACTTTAATTTTGAAGACATTTCTTCCTTGTCTGGAATGTCCAGCACTCTTGATACTGCCATGTTGCTTTTTCAAGACTGTACCAATGAAGTACCTGCTGGAAAACAAGTTGTGCTAGCTGTAAGCATAAACAACTGAAGCTGCAACCATATAACCCAACTGCTTTGCCAAAGTGTGCAAAATCGATACAAGTTATCAACATGTCCCAGTCTACCAGAAAGTTTCAAAGTGGCTGAGGACATGTATTCTCTTTTACCTGATGGTGGGGTCTGCAAAGATGATTTAACTGAATTTATCATATTGCTTATTCGGTGCAGACTAAAGGATGAAGAAAAGTCAGATCGTCTGTGGGCTGGAATTCATGCTCTGATCTCCGAGAATACTGTCCCACTGAAGAAGGTTGAATTTTACCAATAATGCAATTTCCAGTCGCAAACAACGCCACAGTCTACACAGCATTAAAAAAAATCTAAAATGTGCATGCTCAGCTTAATGACCAACCTATTCTGCCAATTTCCTGCAATGAAGGTATTTTCTGTATTGTAGCTGACATTTTTATGAGCAATCCAGTGGAATTTGATTATCTGTGTCCTATGATGGGTGTTTTCCACATGAGAAATGTTGTGTTGCAGTGAGCAGGAAGTTATCTCAGTAGATGTGGCATAGACAATGCACTTATTGAGGCTGAAATCTTTGGAAGCAAAATTGACCAGTCAGTATTGAGTGAAAGTCATTATGTTAGTTTGTTACAAGGTATGCTCATCATTTCTGAGGCTATAGAGACATGGCATTGGAATACTTCATGGAACAAGAATGACAAACTAGGTTTTGCATATCTTATCTCAGAAGTGAACAAGACACTGGTTGCACTTAATTCAAAAGACATAATGCAAAGCCAGGCAATGTTCAATACACTCAGTTCAAAATCAGAAAACCTGAAAGGACTAGAACTGCTTGGCTCAGGAACCCATTGTAGGCTGCGTACAATGACTGGCAGTAGGGGAACCCACAGTACCCACCAGACCAAACTGAGCAAATATATGCTACCAAAAGATTCTGCCACAGCATCTATGGTAAACAATCCTCAGGGTCCTGCCGCACCGGCCTCCCATTGGACGGGATGCTCACCCTCACTGGCATAATTGCAGCACTCCAGGGGGTTCGTAGCACCCTTGAGACTATAATAGACTCCATCTCAAATAAAGTCACATTGATGAGAGCTGATCTCCATAAAATGGGGGCCCAAGTTAAGGAGGTAGAAGTTACACAACAGCCATTCTTAAGATAGAAACCAAGACTTTGAAAAGTCAGGTCAGAGATTTGGTGAAACTACTACTGTTCTGGAGTCCAGACTGGAAGTTTTTGAGGAACGTTCAAGAAGGAACAATGGGGCATATGCATCAACATTAGCATTTGCGATTCCTTATTAGCGAAAAATAAGGAATCGCTAATAAGGAATAGCAAAAGGCTATGCATGTAGGAATCGCTATTCAAATAGCGATTCCTTAACATTCCTTATTACCGAATCGGTAATACCGAATCGGTAATAAGGAATACCTACCCATTCATTCCTATGGGCTTGGAGGCCCATAGGAATGAATGTAAAGCCATTCTGTATTAGCGATTCGGTATTACCGAATCGCTAATAGCGGGAGCACTTTCAAGGGTGCCAGGGTGTCAAAAGGACACCCTGTTGCACCCCTGAAAATGATATGTGCACATATGTTGCACACACACATGCTCTAAGGGCATGTGTGTGCGCAACATGAAACTTTGAAAAATGCACAAAAGTGCATTTTTCAAAGTTTTTGCAAATTACCATGCAGTTCATCTTCATGGTAATTTGCTCCCCTTATTAGCGAAATCGCTAATTTTTTAACTTTGATGCATTGCATTTAAGGAATCTCACTTTGGGATTCCTTAAATGCAATCGCTATTTAAGGAATCGGTATTTAAGGAATCCCTATTTAAAGAATCGCTATTTAAGGATTCCTTAAATACCGATTTCTGCTTTTGGGTTGATGCATTGGGATTGGGTATTTTTAACTTAATACCGGGAGCTAATAAGGAATCGGTATTTTACCGACTGGATTTTGGCTTGATGCATAAGGGTGAATGTTGCTGCACACTGGCTTAGCCCTACTGTTATTATGCTAGCTCTCTAGCACACTGTATTTCACAGTATGGGAGGAGGGACACAATCATGCAGCCCACCCCCTTGTGGGATACAGCAAAGTTAGGCACCTTGACAACACAAAGAGGGTTTGATAAATGGGACGTAATTGCCCTTTCAAAGGTGAGTGAGCTGCGGAGGGAGGGGGATGTGATTCCTTTCTCAGAGATACAAAGAGAGTAAAATCTGACTCCCACTGAGACCTTCCACTATTTACAGATCAGACATGCCCTATGGAAGGCAATTCCTAGGTGGACAGACCACTCTGAAACCTCTCTGCTTGGGGATCGGTTGCTAGATGAATACATAGCAAGACAGGTGAGCTCGCTCACCTATTGAGAATTATTTATTAACTCCCCTGATCATCTGGCCAAGTTCTTATGAGCTGGGATTGAGACATAGGGGATTTGGAGGAAGGAGTGTGGTCAAAAGCCCTGGCCTCCCCAAGGGGGGTGGCCATATGCTTCAGATTTTGATTGGTGCCACTGAAATATCTTCATTGCAGCTATTATGCATGTACTACCCTGGTTAAGATGAGACAAATTAGATCAAGCTTCGGATCCTAGGCGGTGTGGTCAGGAAGGCTCATTCTACCATAAGCTGTGGAGTTGCCCTGCGATCCAACATTATTGGGGGAGGGTACTTGCCTCAATGAGTTGATCTGGCACTGTTGGCAAAATGTTGCCTTCTCAGTGTTTGGGCTGAAACAGACCTCAATCATAAGGACCGACCCTGGCTCACATTAGGAGTGATGGTGGCCAAGGGAAACATAGCTCCCATGTGGTGATCTGAATTGAGCCCAAGTTTGGGGGACTGCAAGAATGACATTGACAGGTGCATGCTGGCTGAGAGGGTAGTATATGTGGAGAGGGGTTGTCCAAATATATGGACTAAGATATTGGGTATGTCGAATGGATATTGGTGGTACTCTGTAAGCCCCTGAGTGTTACTAATGATGATGGGTGGCAATATTGATGGAGTAGATCTTGCCACTAATATGTCTATTGTTGATGCAATGGTAATATGTCAACATGTAGCTGTCCTTATGGTACTTTATGAGTTGATACTGCTCTCCTTATCTTCTAACCTGGAATGTCTACTGTCACTGCAGTTTTCTTTTTTTAAATGTTCAATAAAAAGAACTTAAAAAAAAGAAGGAACAATGTTCACATAATAGGGATCCCTGAAAAGTTAGAGGGCCCTTCAGTTGACCTGTTTGTAGAGGACCTCATACTCAAAAAGTTACTATTTTTCTGCTGAACTTGCCCATCAACTTCCTGGCACCCCACCAAAGCCAAGCGCACCTCCACGTCCAATAATAACACCCATCTTCAATTACAGTGGCCATGATGTCATATTACAGGCCGCGCGGAGTACATAATGCAAACATCACCTTTTTTCCAGACTTCACACTGTGGGCCCGATTCACAAAGGTAAGTTTAGACGTTTGGTCTCAACTTAAACCAAATGTCTAAGTTTACAACTTTGGGAATTCACAAAGGGCATTTACGAGTACTCTTTTTATATCTGCACTTTGGGCGGATTTGGTCCTCATTTCATGTCCTGGATAGGGCTACTCTGGTCCAAGTGACGGTGAATGGAGGCACATCCCTATTGTTCTAGATTGAGGCACGAGACAGGGTTATCCCCTCTCCCCGTTAATTTTCATTCTTGTCTTGGAGACATTGGCTTTTTGGTTTAGAGGCGACCTCTGATCAGAGGCTGAGATGAACTGCAGACTGGGAGGACAGGATCTACATTTATGCAGATGACATCCTGCTCTATGTTTCTGACCCAACTTTTACTCTTGACAGAATAATGCACATTCTCACTTTGTTCAGTCGCTATTTTGGTTATATCATTAACTGGAATATGCCTCCGATCTAGCTCTTTCATTGAAACGCACCGTGCTTACCCAACGACTGTGCTGCTCATCTTGTTACAGATGGGTTCTGCTACTTAGAGATCTATATTACCAAAGAACCACACATCTTCTGTACTCATAACCTTGAGCCTCTGCTTGCCAGTCTGAAGAGCAATCAAAAGTGAAACCTGCAAGCCACTCTGAGATGGGGATTCCCCACAAATACCCCATAAGAAATTAACAAGAAGCTGGCACGATGGCGGGATTGCCCTGTCCGATGTTCTGAAATACTACTGGGTGACACGATTTGTCAGCATTTACTATTGGGTCCAACTTCTGGAGGCCAAACCAGCCTATTGGCTGGATAGGAGAAACATGTAACCTGGGGGCTACCTCAGAGCCACCTATGGGGAGCACACACCAGGTCCTTCCCTAGTCCTACCGCAGTCACACTTACCTTTTGGCAAAACACACAATGCTCTGGAGTGACGAGGCAAAATTACATGGGCTACTCCCTTGTGGGACACAGCTCAGTTATGTCCCCTCGCTACACAAAAGGGCTTCGATAAGCGGGATCTCATTGGCCTGTCTAATGTAGGAGACATGTGAACACAATACGGAATTATTTCATTTGCAGAATTACAAAAAGCATACCAATTTGTTCGACTGATAGCTATCAGTACTTACAAATAGGCCACACCTTGCAGAAGGTACTGCCAAAGGGCGAAGACCTCCCAGAACCATCCACTCTCAAAGACAGATTATTCAATGATTACATGCCCAAGAAGGAGGTCTCCCTTACCTACCACAAATTAATAAACATCTCCCCTGATAACTTGCTTTGTTTGTGAGAACACTGATAGCATGATCTTGTGATCTTGGAGGACGATGAGTAACCCAATGCTTAGGCATCCCCCAGGGATTTGGCCATAAGTCAACGCTCAGTTTAGTGCAACTAAAAATCCTACATAGATGCTATTATGCATGCCCTACCATGGTTCTGATGGGCAGCACAGAGACCACAATGTGCCCTAAGAAATGTGGCCAGGAGATGAATTTCTTTCACATGATATGGAGCTGTCTGGTACTTCAGCAATACTGGGAGTCCGTGGTTGTCAGTTTAAATAATATCTGTGGTAGCGACATGGAGATATCCACAAAGTGGAGCCTCCTAAATGTCTGGGATGAAACTGACCTCACCCGAATGGACCAGCTCTGCATGACACTGGGGTTGATGTTGGCTAAACTTAAGATAGCACAAATGTGAAAAGCGGAGCTAGCGCAACACCTGAAAAATTGAGAGAGACATGGATAGGTGCATGTTGGCAGAAAGAGTTGTCTATGAAAGTAGGGGCTGTCTGAATAAATGGAGCGAAATATGGGTGAAATGGAATGACTATATCTAGTGAAACTATGTGCCCCAATTGTAGGTACCAATCATGATGTGTTATGTCGGGGGTTCCCAGAGTTTGCAGCTGCCCCATGAATTTCGGGGAGGTGGACAAGGAGATAGTGGTTTATGGGGGTCGGATGGGAGATTTCTACTGGATGGATGTGACTTGATGCCACTATGCATAAAGTTTAATGTCATTGCTCTTTTGTTTGCAATAAAAAGATTTTTTTTTTAAAAGAACAATGGAAGCCAAAATCCTTCAGTGGGGCAAGGCAGCAGGTTGTCTCCGAGAAGTCTCCATGATGTCAGGTATATCCAGGACAAAGTCCAGGTGCAGCCGTTAATTTTGGCGGGAAAAACTCTGAGTGGGAAAAACGTGGACTTTGTGCCTCGAGAAGTCTTCTCACCAAGCAGATATTGATGCCACCTTCACCCAGCGAAGATTTCTTCCTTCAGAGTTAGTCTCTTTTTTGGAGCTCGGAATCCTCCAGCAGGGCTATGCTTTGTGTGGTGTCTGATGGGGGATCTACGAGGACAGATACCTTTTTGCTGTCATCCTGCTATAGTGGATTTGCTGCTGAGGAGAAGCTCCAAGGGGGGGGGGGGGGTTTCTTCAGCCCAGAAAGGTTGTGCCTTTGGTGGATTGACTTGCTGTGTTTTCCCATTCTTCTTGATGTCCCAAAAATGTTCAAGTTCCAGGTTTTCCGAGATGATAGGAGAAGTCAGGTTAGGCATAGTCATGGGTCTCAGGACTTTAGGAACAGTATTCAGGGGTCAAATCTCACTCTAGCAGAGGCCACCAGCATTGTCCTGGTCAGGTCCAATTGGTACTGGTCAACTGGACACGTCAAGGAAAAGCCCTCATGCTGCTTGTTGTGGTCCTGTAGTTTACATAGAAGGAAAGCAAACTGACCCTTAGAGTCCACTTCTTTGGCTTGGGTACATGTGGAAGCAGGTCAGTTCTTCAGGACTCCTCACAGGTCTCAAGTAGCATATGAAGTCCTTTTTCTGTTTAGCACAGGTCCACAGTGTTCTGAAGAAGGTGTCATGGGATGCCACATGTATGCGTGGCACTAGCTATGTCATGTTATGCTGGTTTGTATAGTGCACAATTCACCCAAGAGTATAACCATGCTCATTGGTTGATATGCAGGCATGTGGCCACCAAGGTGCTCATACAATGGTCTTCAACTTCTTGAGAAACTCAAGGAGTGTGGAGGAGGCTCTGATGTGTTAAGTGAGGTCATTCTATGTCTAGAAGAATGAGCGACTTCCAGGTTTGCTTTTGTGGATACGGGGAGTGTGTGCGAGTGAGAGTGAGGCATAGTGTAGGTGTCTAGTATATTGGTGAAAGTATATGCAGCTGCTCAGGTATTCTGATCCTGTGTTGTGTAGGGATTTGTATATGTGCATGAAAAGTTGGAATTGTCTGTGCTTGTGAATGTGGAGTCAGTGAAGCTTCCTGAGGTACGGTGTGATATGGGTATGGCGTGGGAATTTGAGTATGAGTCTTGCAGCAGTGTAACAGATGGGCTATAGTCTGTGTAGGAGTTTTTTGGGAATCCCAGAGTTCAGAGTATTGCTATAGTCCAGCCTGCTGATGATGAGGGTTTGGGTGACAGTTTGTCTGGTGTTCTAAGGCAACCATTTGAAGATGTTTCTCAGCATTATTAGAATGCTGTAGCAGGAGGTACACACTGTATTGACTTGAGCCTTCATGTTGAGCTTGTTGTCTATGATGATGCCTAGATTTCTTATGTGGTCTGTGGGTGTTAGTCCTAACTCCAAAGGCCACCTGGTGGATTCCAATGATGAGGTCATGTTGCTGAAGACCAGTACTTTCGTCTTGATGGAGCTGAGCTTCAGGCAGGTGTTCAAATCTAGCCTGCTACCATGTCATGCAGTTGGTGAAGTTGCTACTGGTGGTGGTTGTCTTGTTCATCAGGGAGAGATTGAGTTGGTTGTCATTAGCGTAGATGACAGTGATGTCTTGTGATTGGATGATATTGATGAGCAGTGTCATGTATATAATGAAAAGGGTGGGTCTGAGAGACAACCCCTGTGGGACTCTGTATATCATTTTCTTGGTCTTGGGAGACAGTGTCTAAGGCCACGGAAAGTCAAGCTGGAAGAGGGCTGCTGTTTCTCCTCAGTCCAGGATTATTTAAACGTCATTGGTGGCCACGATGAATGCTATTTTGGTGCTGTGGTTCTTTCTGAACCCTGATTAAGTATTTTCTAGAAGATGATGAAGACTGAGATAGGTAGTGAGTTGCTTGGTGATTGTCTTCCCAATCACTTTGACTGGCTAGAGGAGCAGGGAGATGGGTCAGAAGTTGTTCAGTTGATTCGGGCCTGGTTTGAGCCTTCCTGAAGACGGCGTTGATTTCTGCAAGTTTAAATTTATCCAGAAAAGTAGCTGACATGATGGAGGTGTTGATGATGTGGGTCAGGTTAGTACTGATTGGTGATGTTCCAAGGTTGTAGATGTGGTGGGACCATGGGTGAGTTTGGGCCCCTGAGTGGATTGCCCACATGTTTGAAGCTGTGTCATTTCTGATGAGGGTTCTCCATTGGTCAGCTGCCCGTTTTGGTTGGAGGTGGGTAGATTAGTAATCAGTTCTCTGGGGTTGGGTTTGTGTGCAAAGTTGCTGTAGATGTTTGCAATTTTGCTGTGCAAGAAGTTGGAAAGGTTATCGCATAGTTGTTGGAATGCAGCGATGTTGTTGATAGTGGCTGATGGAGAGATGAAATCCCTGACAATCAAGAAGATCTCCTTGCAGCTGTTGGAGCTTCCTTCAATGTGGTCAACTAGTACTTTTTTCTTGGTGTATCTTATTTGCTGCTGATAACATCTGAGTGCAATCTTCTAGGTAGTTGAGTTGGTGGTGTCATGGCTAACTCTCCATTCCTTTTCTAGTTATTTACGGTGTTGTTTGGTGTCTCAGAGGTCTTCTGTGTACCAGCTGGCATATTTAACTGATCGCTTATGCTTGTTGGGTTTGATGGGTGCAAGGGAGTCTGCGCAGTTCTTGATCCAGTTGTTGAAGTTGTTGATGTACTATTTGAGATTGTCTATGGGGCTAGCTTGATCCATGATGAGGGCAATGAGCCAGTTTGATTCTATGATCTGGCTCCAGCTGTGGCTTGAAATGTTGAACCTGGTATAGGTTGTTGAATTGAGGTTTGTTGATTTGGAAGTGGATGATGGAGTGGTCGGTCCATGTGAGTGGAGTGGTAGAGTTGCATTTGATGCTGTTGCTTATGGTTAAGATGGGATCCAGTGTGTGTCCTGTGGTGTGTGTTGTTTCTGAGATGAGCAGGGTGAGTCCAATGTTGCTGAAACTTTCAAGGAGGGTGGTGAAGCAGGGGTCATTTTGGTCTTTCAGGTGAAAGTTGAGGTCACTGAGAGGAATGTAGACTCTGGAGTCAATGGTGAGCGGAGAGATTGGTGATGAGGTTTGTAAAGGGGGGTTGTGGTCGTTCAGGGTGAAGTGTTTGGAGATTTTCAGCTTGAAGTGCAGGAGTTCCATGAATGGTGTTCTTTGTGGATGTGCATTTCAAGGATTCCTTTTGATGATGACGGGTCCTTCTCCTGGCTTGAAAAGACGGTCCTGCCAAGCAATCTTGTAGTTCACTGGCAATGTGAGGAGATGATGGGGGATTGAGCCAGGCCTCTGTGATGAAGAGGTTGTTGAGTGCTTTGTTGTTCAGCAAGTCCCATATTTCGGTTGTGTGTTTGCTGAGTGATCGTGTGTTGCATGTGAGTGAGAGTTGACGTGTGGGTTTGCTGTGGTGTAGGGAGGTGGTGTAGGCATTGTTTGTGCTAGTCGGAACTGTGTTGTGTGAGGATGTTGAGGGCATTATTAGCACTTGCATGGGGGTGTTGGTAGGAGGCTGCTAGAGAACTGGCAGTAAGTCCAGGAGAAAGCTCCTACCATGGTGTGAGGCATTGCAGCAGTTAGGGGAATGGCAGTTTGGTGATCTTGTGACCTGAGGAGTTATGCTTTACAGTAATCGTACCAAGGTTCCTGGTGCTGGGCATAGTCCAGACACATATAGGCATAGAAAGACTTGCCTTTGGCACACCCTAGGGGCACCAGGGACGTGCCTTTTGTGCATCTGTATTGCAGTAGCCATTAGGTAACCATAGCCACTTTTGCAGCAGTTCCTGTTTGTGGTACTGAAGACAAACATCCACTGCCCATTGCTCACTAGATCCAAATTAAAGATACCTTTCTTCCATTGCGCCGCACGTGTGAGCCCATCATGACTTGTGGTCATGAACAGCTGCTTCTCTGTGGTCACTCCAAACCACTTTTGGAAGCAGCTTCCCCGCACTGAGTTTGGTACCTGCCTGACTGGGAGGACAAAGGAAGGGGCCTGTTCAGGTGTCATTTGAATTCAACTAAGTTCCTGGGCACGGCCTAACTGGTCTTCCTGCCAGGGGTACAAAAACACCTCTCACACACAGGCCATTGTATCTGTTCTTGGAGCAGTTTTCCATCTCCTTGGGCTATTCTTTAGCTGTGTGACAGTTAGAGGGTTGATGCAATTAGCCTCCAGGAGATGAAGGCAGGAAAGGAAAACTTTCAAATGTTCCTTTTCCTTAATATTAATCAGAAATCTAACTTGACCATTAAGTTGGGCTTTTGGTAAGTATTAATAATAGTCATTGAATATTTTTTTTTCCCGGTCCCAAGCCAGACAGCAGATTTATTATTTGAAATGAACTCCTAAATTTCCTTCATGGGCCAGCCAGACATATACCGTGAAAATAGCAAAAACATATTAACTTTACATTTCTACCGGCCAGATGTACAACCTGCAAAATAGCGCCTCGCAAATTGCGACTCATTTGCGACTTGAAATTTGTGAGGCGCTATTTGGCATGTACAACAGTGTGTTTAATAATGTTTGCGATTCCCAATGGGGTCGCAAATTGCGACTGGATTAGCACCCTCTTAAAGACGGCGCAAATTTGCGAGTGTTTTGTGACCGCAATTGCAGTCACAAAACATTCATACATTGCTTTGCGGACGCTATTAGGAAGGAGACGCCCCTTCCTAATAGCAACTCGCAATTTCTAAACTGCGAGTCGCAAATAAATTGCGACTGGCTACTTAGGGATTGTATATGGCCCTGGGCCATTCTGCATTTGCAAACGGGTCACAAACCCGTTTGCGCATGCAATTTAGGGTTGTACATCTGACCCTACATGTCCTTCCTTTAAATTCTAAGCACCCTGACTTGTGGGCTACAAGGCATCCACACGGAAGCTCTCTACAACACTGACCCTGTCTACCTGAGAATCTGCATTTACTTTACCAACATTCCAGGCACCACTGCTCTGTCAGTATCTCACTAGCACGGACCCCATGCATACACAAAAGGAAAGCAGGGGTCCGCTGCTTCTCCTACCTGGTCCCTAAAACCTGGAATGATCCCCCACAATGCATTAGAGCCTCCTCCTCTCTTCTGCCTTTTGCAATCAGCTAAAGACCTTGCTTTTCAAGTAAGCCCACAGGGCTGGCCTCAACAACTGCCACAGAGTGCCTGCATACACTCTTGGGGGATTAGAGTGATATGAAAGCACAGATAACATATTATAACATAATATAACAGAACATAACAGAACAGAGCATAATAGAAGAGAACGTAACAGAACAAAACGGAAACATTATATATCAGTGTTGACTTATTAATATTTAAAACGGAGGCTTTCTGCTGTCAAAAAGAATAATGTTGACAGGTCGGGCTGCAGGTTTCAAAACTTCAGCAGCCAGGCTGCATTGGAATCCTGACGTCATGTTTGTCTTGTCACAGTAGTGGATGGCATTGTAGTGATGTAGTCCATAGGTGACTTTGAACTTTCCCTGCCATGGGTACATATTTTTGATACTGTGGCCGTTTGGAAAGTTAAATATGATAATCAGGAATTAGCCATTTTTTCCAACATGTTTTAGGGATCAGAGCACGTATACTGGGCAATGGACAGATGTGCTTCAGTGTGCAGATTGTAAAAATCAGCAATAAAATTTTGCAAAAACATTGGATTGACCATGCAAAAAGGGAAGTTTTCTCACAGTACATCCTATTCCACACTCAGTACTTACCAATCTTGCTATTTTTGTAATGCACATTAAAGTAGATAACAGACCCTTTGGGAAACAGTTGTTTATTTTTCATCTCCTTTGTGGAGTCTATTTTACCTAACCTTCGTTACAAAATATTGTCATCTTTCGGATCTGAATTTTCTGTTAGAATTGTTTAATTTCTTGCCTGAGAATAATCTTGTATTTCTCAAATTGTTGTCTGTGAAGTTAGCCATTCTTTCTTGTTTACTATCTAGGGGCCGATTCCGATCCGGGTCGGAAGGGCACCGAACGTGATCAGGCCAGAAAAACTACGCGCCATGCACGTGTTTTCCGCCCGACTCGTACAGGTGTATGAGCGAGCAAGTACGATGCGAGTTACATGACATTCACCGACCGACTCGTTTCCGGGTCCGAACCGCTCCGTACGTCTCGGTCGGAAGCTAACCGTGGCGTGCAATGGATGCGATTCACAACCGAGCCAGTATGATAAACGCGTCGGACAGCCTGTGCGAGTCAGAGTGTCCACCTCGCAAATCGTCCGGGTGGTTGCCTTTGCCCACAGCCCTACGACTCGGACCCAGGGGGAGACCCAAGGGTCTCCCCAACACAGGCATGTACGGTGTGGATGGCACCGACGCGCACTCACTGTAGGGGGCACATTTGTCAGCGACGTACCCATTCAGTCAATGGGAGCCCATGTACGCGTCATACAACCGGCTCCCATTGACTTCTATGGGAGTCCGAACTAAGTCTGACAGCATACGGCCGCATAGTACTCGCTCGGTCGGACTGCAGGACTCCGGCTCGGTCGGAAAACACTCCAGATCCGACTCAGTCGGAGAGCTTTCCGACCCGGATCGGAATCGACCCCCTAGTGGGAGAATTACAGATGTAAGAGCTTTTGCTATTTCTGCAAGCCAATGTTCTCCTACTGGAGAGGGTTTTATGTCTTTCTCATGGAATTAAAACAAAATTGCCAATTGTTGACTATCCTTTAATTCCAGATTGGCCACAGTGGGAAAGACCATGTTTGAAAATGTATGAGTTGAAAACCAAACATTTGAGAATGTTCTCACCCTCTCAAGTATTAATGTCCTTCAGGAAACAGCATACTATGGTATACTCCACAATTTTGCTCAGATTGTTCTTATAATAATATCTCTGTCTAACATTGATACTGAATCTTGTGGGCCAGAATGAATGTCCCTGTCCATGCCGTAACTTTTTTTTGCTATCATTTCATGCTCCCCCAGAGCAGTAAGTGCTCCATGCGTATAGCTCCAGTGTCTCCACTGTGCTGCTCATCTTCCTGGTCCACGCTGCCTGATCACATTGTGCAGCACCACCCGGGCTGCATCCGGCTGTGAGGCGCCCCTTTCTAAGGGTTACGCTTTACCAGCAGAGGCATTCACTATGCCGAGCATTACGCTAACAGTTTGACTGCCCACCTGCCTTTACGTTCAGGCTGAGTTTCTTGCTGTATCGTTTTTAAAGCCAGGGGTTCACGTCCACGTCACCATGAGCAGCACGCGCACACACACTTGTATATACAACTGTGCTCGTTCACAGCTACATGAAAGCTTTTCTGCTTTCATGTAGGGGACCTCCAAAGAGGGTTTCCATGTTCTTCTAAGATTGTTTCAACTTACAGTGGCTATTGCACCACCAGACGCTGTTCTGCTTGGGTTTTCGGATCAGATAGAACCCGCTCATCAGAGCCTCACTAACCCAGCCAGAACGTTACCCCCTCCCTCTCCCTAGGGCCTATCTACAATAGGTAACCACATATATCTTACCACCTAAGGACAGGGAATTCCTACTATACATACCAAGACCTCTTATAATCGGCGGCCTCGCGATCCCATACGGATCCAGACCTCTCTGCCCATACGACAGTATCACAAGTGGCGGCCTCGCGATCCCCTACGAATCCAGACCTCTCTACCCAGACGGCAGTCTCAGCACAATCGGCGGCCTCGCGATCCCATACGGATCCAGACCTCTCTGCCCATATGACAGTATCACAAGTGGCGGCCTCGCGATCCCTTACGAATCCAGACCTCTCTGCCCATACGACAGTATCACAAGTGGCGGCCTCGCGATCCCTTACGAATCCAGACCTCTCTGCCCATACGACAGTATCACAAGTGGCGGCCTCGCGATCCCATACGGATCCAGACCTCTCTGCCCATACGACAGTATCACAAGTGGCGGCCTCGCGATCCCTTACGAATCCAGACCTCTCTGCCCATACGACAGTATCACAAGTGGCGGCCTCGCGATCCCTTACGAATCCAGACCTCTCTACCTAGACGGCAGTCTCAGCACAATCGGCGGCCTCGCGATCCCCTACGAATCCAGACCTCTCTACCCAGACGGCAGTCTCAGCACAATCGGCGGCCTCGCGATCCCCTACGAATCCAACCTCTCTGCCCATACGACAGTATCACAAGTGGCGGCCTCGCGATCCTATACGAATCCAGACCTCTCTACCTAGACGGCAGTCTCATACGACAGTTCATCCTATGATCACCATAACATACAAAAAGGGAATCAGTCTCCCTATTCATCAGATCACACAAGGATTGCCAGTTCAAGCATAGCCTGTTCTCAGGTTCGAGGGGCTCCTCTTTCCCTTATTCAGTTACCACTTACCTGATCAGGGTTAACATCTGTTCATGTAGCCGCAGCTGACTAGAAGAATAGGCTACCCTCTCATACAAGAACACGCAGCACATGTTGGTTCACTACAAACTGGATACTTTATTACTCATTACATACACAATCACATAACATTACGATATAACACATAACCTGCAAAGAAAAGTGAAAGATTAAGTTGTACACTCTAATAAGAAAGGGTCGACATCACCTTAGTAGTGTGTAGCCTGCACTCAGTGGTCATCTAGGTTCCCTTCTCGTCTGTGCCTCGGCTCGCCTGGAATCACCCTTCTCCGAGTCACTGGGACCTCTTCCTTATCGGCTACTCTCTCCTCTCTGGCTATTCTGCTAGGAGAGCATCTGTCTCTCGGTTCTTCTCCGCCTTCAAGATGGCGTCTGTCTTCCCTGGAATAAGTAGTAGCTTTACTGCTAACGGCTAGATGCCGCCTACGGACTGAACATGTAACTGCCTCAGACTTTCACTAATATAGAGGTGCGTTTCCTCATGGAAAATTCCGGCCTGTAACCTGCCGCCCACCAAATTCTTGTACCTCCCCGTATCAAGGACACGTTCCCAGCCGGCCGGCCTGATGTAGTGTCTTCGGCATGAAGAAAAATACAATCCTTCGATAAGGGCCGGCCTGAACCGGTTCTCTCCAAGCGAATAACACCTCATAACTAAAACATTACATTTGACCTAGAAGCATCCCAAGCTGCCGGAGCAGAAAGAAAGATGGAGTCTCTCCCGTTTGAGGCCTACCAGGCCTGAATTCAGCACGGCTCCATGAAATACCCTCACTACAGGACAGGTTATCCCTAATACTAACGAATCTATCCCCTAGGCTATGTGTGCAAGCCCTGATCTATGGGGAAAGAGCACAGAATCATGTCGAAGTGCCTAGTAAATAGGCTCCATTCACTACTCTAACCCTTAGACTTGAATGATAAGAGACTGAAGTCACATTCCATCATTGTGCCTCACAAGAAGGCCGGGAAAATCGAGCAGAACATTTCACCCTTGACTTCAGTCTATTATACATTCATTAAACAGAACTAATATCTGTGGAAGAATAATATGAAACAAGACTAACTGATCTATGTCTAGTACCAGGTGTGCAGAATTGAAGTAGTGAAGGAATACACTGAATAAAGCAACAGATAGAAATCAAAATGCCGATAGTAATCAGAATACCTCCTAATATCTGACGTAACATATGCAAATCAGGTAACCAATTAAAGAGCCAGTCAAACCAGCCCTGGTCAATGTGTTTTCTAACTTCTTCTGTCAAGTCATGTAGTTTATCAATGTGAGCTTGAATGGATTTTGTATGATCCGACAAGTTAAAACAACAAAGACCCTCAAAATCAGAACAATCGTGTCCATGTTTAAGCAAAAGATAATCAATGGCCGCTCGATTTTGCAAGATAGCCCTACGTTCACCCTGGGCGTCTAATAGCATGTCAGACAGGACTGTAGAAGTATGATTGATGGATTTTACCATCCAGCAGGCCATTTTCCCAATAGATTTGGCATTATAAACTGCCAAAGCAGGAACACCAACAATTGAAATAGCCAGGCTAAGGTATTCAGACTTGGAATATAAATGCAAAGATGAGTCACAATCCTCCTGTAACCTCACTGTATCTCGAATCACACGAGAGTTGGCATTCGGATGTGATGAAAACATGAGCAAGCTCAGTCTAGTAATGGCACAAGGGCCTCCAGAAATATTTGCGGGGATATATGGCCAGGAAGTATTACCACATGAGAAAAGCCATCCGGCAGGTAGTAACATCGTGCGATAATGACTGGGGGTAACAACCAAACTCTTGCAAGTCATGTTATTCTGAACAGAAGTACATGTTTTCGGTGTCCTTTGAAGGCACAAAGTTCGTTCATGAGCGGTGAATGAAGTGGCACCTTTCAATTTTAAACGCATACATTCAGAAATCGCAATAGGATCACAAGTAAGGAAAAAACACAAATCACCATGTGTGATATTATAGGTAACTATTTGGGACTGGGTGGGGGGTATCGGGTCTGACAGTACAGTACACAAGGGGCAATACTCGTGGGTGGCAAAATCGCCCAGAAGAACATTGGGGCGAGCATTTGATAAATTGAAAATATGAGTCAAAGTCTCCAATGAAGCAGGGACAGCAACTAAACAAGTCGCTAGAATATCAGACACCGATCTCATCGGTGTCAAGCAGAAATGAGGGGCTTGAGTCACCCGTCTTGCTAACGTAGTCCAAAAGTTCGACGACGAATCCCACGCAGCGAAGGAACGCGACACTCGGGTTCTCAACTCAGCCCGGGTTGATGGGATCCCTCCTCTCTCGTCGTACCAGCCCAAAAGGAGTCCAACGCCGACACATCCTGCAGCAACAGTCCAAAGAATGATCTGAAAGAGAATCAAATACAGGCATTATTCATTCTCGTAAGTAACATTTGTCAGCCGGGACTGCTTCCCAGCTATCTTTCCCTGGTCTCATAACTAAAATGGTGTTGTCTTGACCGGTTGCAATGACTTCTGCTTGTTCAGGGGGATTCTTAGGCGACTGCACCCAAACTCTGGCCCCAGGATTATCTGTGGAGCCAAAACCTTTCTGGCCTCGTACAGTTAGCAACGTTGGGGCAGTGCCTTTTGTGATCTCACCACTGAAAACAGGCATTATTAGCAATTGAGCCACTCGGTCAGTTTGATGTATCAGTAAGTCAACCTCACTGCTATTCAGCAGGAGCACCTTAATCTCTCCCTGATAATCACTATCAATGATTCCTCCAAGCACCTGAATGCCTTTTACAGCCAGCCCCGATCTAGGGGCGATTAATCCAAAATTTCCAGTTGGTATATGAACACCAACACCAGTTTCAATGATGACTCGATCCTTACTTTTTATAACGGTGTCATCCATGGCATGCAAGTCTAAACCTGCCGACCCTGGGGTCGCTCTACATGGAGCCAGAGCTCCGGGAGTAATCTCCCAGTACATCACAGTCTCTCTGATTTCATTGGGCTTAGGCTCAACATTCGGAGGAAACAAACGCATAAGTGGGGATTCAGCATTTAGAAAAGGACGGTTATTCAAAATCAATAACGCTTGAGGCAAAAAGTCTCGCCAATTCTTATACTTGTCATCTGTTAATTTGCGTAATTGGTCTTTCAGCAGGCCATTCAACCTCTCCACAAGACCCGAGGCCTGTGGATAATATGGTATATGAAACACCCATTCAATATTGTTTTCCACACAGAATTCCTGTACCAATCTTCCACGAAAATGGGATGCATTATCAGATTGAATTTGGAATGGCACACCATAATACATCATAATCAATTCCAATGTTTTAATAGTATTCAATTGGGTAGCTTGCTTACAGGGAAGGGCCACCAACAGACCACTGTATGTATCAACAATAGTGCAAACATATTGACAATTCCTACTCATAGGAAGTGGACCAATGTAATCAATCTGCCAAATTTGAGCGGGTAATTTCCCGCGATGTAAATGACCTTTAACAATTTGGGGCACTTTGCGCTGCCTGATATGCTGACAAATGGGACAATGTAGAATAACATTTTTAATTAAATCTAGGGGAATATAAATTCCTCGATCAGCAGCCCACCTGCTAGTGGCTTTCTCTCCAAAGTGTCCTGCTTTCTGGTGGGCCCATTTCGCCAATCCCGCAATATCAGAATCTTGCCTGTCCACCACTGCCTCAGCAATTTTAGATTTCTCATCTGCAATGTTATGAAAGAATTTGTCAAGAGAGTCTATCGGGGTATGAGCATCCACATGGAAGATTGTAACAGTACTCTGTGGGAGCATTTCCCAAATCTCCTGCCATAATTCTTTTCCCCACAGTTCTTTTGAATGGATTTTCCAACTATGGGAATGCCAAGTAGGTAACCAAACTGCCAGTCCATTGGCAGTAGACCAAGAATCGGTAAAAATATGACATGTGCCAGGTAACTCTTGTTTCAGAACTTGATAAACAGCATAGAGTTCAGCAAATTGACTGCTCTTACCCTCACCAGTTGTACTCAGCAATTTTTGTGTGATCGGATTATAGGACACTGCCTTCCAATGCCGTTTCGTCCCTATGAACCTTGCTGAACCATCCGTAAACCAGACATGGTTTCTGTCCTCTGCGGACAAATCAT
The DNA here is from genome assembly GCF_964204655.1 of Triturus cristatus. Taxonomy (NCBI): domain Eukaryota; kingdom Metazoa; phylum Chordata; class Amphibia; order Caudata; family Salamandridae; genus Triturus; species Triturus cristatus. Next base: position 847,548,872 of record NC_140589.1, read on the forward strand.
CAAAAGGTTTACCCCACTTAACAGGAGACTCCTGTACTAAAGGTACGGAACATTCACTCTCAGTCTCAGTCGATGGCGCCCGCGCCACCTGCTCATGCAAAGATGCAACTCCTTTTTGTCCCACACGTGCCCTGTCTTGTATATACCATTTCCATTTAATCACACTCGCCTCTTGAGCGTGTCCAATTCGGTGAGTTTTCGGCGAACTCATAACCCACTGCATGATAGGAATTTCAGGTCGCAAAACTATATCATGTCCCAAAGTCAATTGCTCGGTATCCACCAGAGCCCAATAACATGCAAGTAACTGTTTCTCAAAAGGTGTATAACGCTCACCAGCATCAGGTAACTTTTTAGTCCAGAAACCTAACGGTACTCTACTCTTGCCTTGTTTCTGCCACAAACTCCAATTCGCATAAAGGCCTTGTACAGACACATTCAAATCCACATCACCATCACATACAGGCCATAAATCCAGAGCATGCTGAATTGCTTCTTTTGCCAGACTGAACGCATCTTGCTGTGGTTTACCCCATTCAAATGCATTCTTTTTACGAGTGACCTGGTACAAAGGGGCCAATATTTGACTCAAATGAGGAATATGCTGGCGCCAAAAGCCAAATAAACCAATGAAGCTTTGGGCTTCTTTCCTATTCCTCGGAACTGCAAAATCAAGAATTTTCTGTTTAACCTGAGGGATCACTTCTCGGTGCCCCTCATGCCAATTAATGCCCAAAAATTTCACAGCCTGGGACGGACCTTGTAATTTATCCGGGTTGATTTCCCAACCTTTCTCACGCAAGCACTCAATGACTCTATCCAATTGGGTCTGAATTTCCTCTTGTGTTTCGCCTTGGATCAAAATATCATCAATATAGTGACATATCTGAATTTGTGGATGAACCGGTACCTCAGCCAAATGCTCTGCCACCAGCCGGTGACATATCGTAGGACTATGCACATAGCCCTGGGGAAGACTTCTAAACGTCATTTGACGCCCGTTCCACGTAAAACTGAATTGTTCCTGGCACTCAGGGGCAATCGGAATCGAAAAGAAAGCATTAGCAATATCAATGGACGCATACCATGTACCTGGATGTTTTTGGATTCTTTCAATTAGGGTAATAACATCCGGTACTGCAACAGTCAAAGAGGGTGTGTGTCTATTCAATTCTCGATAATCAACAGTCATGCGCCAAGAATTATCACTCTTACGTACAGGCCAAACAGGATTATTCCAAGCAGAAGTAACTGGGGTTATAACTCCTGCATCCACCAACTCCTGAATAGTGGTACTAATCTCTTCATGACCACCTGGAATACGATACTGCTTCTGACGAACCACTTTTGTCGCCTGGGGAACTTTTATGGGGGGCATTCTTAAACGACCAACCCGTACAGGCCTGGACGATATATAATGTTTAGTTCCAAATTGGTAACATCCATCATCTAAGTGCAAAGTCATTCCTTTCAAAATATCAATTCCAATTATGAATTCTAAGAGTGGCACCACTAATACAGAGTATTCTTTTCTAGGAATTCTACCTATTCTCATTTCAAGTAAAGTTTGAACTGCGGGAGTTTCCTTTCCACCTAATCCGGTAATTGTAAAAGGCTGACCTTTAAACTTCTTTGATTTTCCATGAATAAGAGTGGCCTCCGCTCCTGTATCTACCAATGCTCGGGCCCTTTGGATATTACGATGTCTCCAATAAATATCAATATCTACATAGGGTCTATTATCTCTGTGAGCCCATCTGTGTACTGGAGCTTGACCTATTTCCTAGTCCTTTTTACTGTGTTCTGTGTACCAGGATAAATCAGGATAAAGACTCTCACGTTTCCCAGGTATCGATACCTCCTGTTCATATCCATCTCCATTACGAAATGGATTCCTGTTCTCTGCATTGTACTGCGGGTTTCGATCGGCCAATATGTGTCGATCCTCTCTCCTTCTCAACTCAGGGGATTGATCCCTATCATCTCTACGTCTGCTGTTAACATAATCATCTCTCCCCCTCTCTCTTTCCCCCTCTCTCTCCCTGTCTCTCTCACGACGGGGGGACAAATCACGCACATAACGTCGATCATCACGACGATCAGAGCGCCCACGGCGGTCGTCATCACCGCTACCGTCAGAAAAACCACGATCACACTCAGTCGTCCGAACACGCCGGGCACCCTCCTTTCGATCCAAGCCACGTTTGCGAAACATTTCCCACAAACGAGAAGTAGTCTCACCATCAATGTCCTCCTTCCGCACACCATCGGCCATAAGACCAAAAAACATATCACGTCTAGTAAGTTTATTGTCACCAGGAGTACGAGTGTCAGGCCGGGACTGCCGTTCAGGTTTAAACCAGTCACCCAACTCACCGAGTTGGTGTACCGATTCCAGCACCACAGATAACATGTTACCAGTCTGATTAATCAATAAAGTCATCATGACCTGCTTATAAGCAACAGGGGAAGAACGAATAATACGATTCCGCACAGAAGATGTCAAGAAACCATCAAGCAACCTGTCAGCAGTATTTAGAAAAATTGCCGTTTTCATCACCTCCTCTTTGAGACGTTGCGCAGCATCGCGCAAAGTATACCACGGTTTGTCATTCACAGGCCAGTCAGACTCAGTAGGATATTTTTGATTACAACCCTCAGTCGCCAATTGAAGCAAAGAAATTTGACCACCAACATTAAAGTTACAAAAATGATCCTGTACAGTAGAATCCGAACTCAAGGAACAAAACTTCAAACAATCGCCAGCATCCAACATAATGCCAGCAGCGCCCAGTTCATAAAGGCGCACCATCCATGTGAGTAAGGTCTCACCAGCTCGCTGCCGAAATCGCTGCAAAATATCACTAATTTCTTGTTGAGTAAAATCCTCCAAAGAGTCTAAAGCAATACCATTCGGAGCACCGGGAGCCTGCTGCAACTTCCGCCGAAAAACTGGATGCACCGAGACCGCGGGACGAGCATCACAAGGAGCTCGACCAGGACGCGTAGAGGAACAATCAGTGTAAGAAGCATCGACTCCGCTCGAAGGACGAGCGCAATCACGGGGTGCACCATCAGAGGCGCAAGAAGCAGACTTACAATCACGGCCGGAGCGAGAGGACTCGCGCTTGGCAGACTCCTCACCCGAGGAAGGAGAATCACTCGAGTTCCAGATATTACCATCCCATTCATCAGGATTCCAATCCAGTCCGGCTTTCGCCACGACCAGACGCACCTTTCGCGTCGAAACCCGTCCACGTCGATTCTTGTATTTATAATGAGCAATTCGCACAGCCGCCCTTTCGGCAATAGTTTGGTACGTCTCAAGTTTGTCAGCAAGCAACTTATTTTGACACCGCAACAAAGTATGAGCATTCTGAATCTCAACAAAGTTCGCTTCCAAATCCTTATGCAAGTTCTGTAACTTCAACAACCTCTCATGCAGAATTCTGTACGCAGACAGAACAATCCAACTTCTGCGTCCCAAAACGGGAAGCTCATCACCCTTAGACACCGGCGCCTTCTGTAAACAAGTAATCACATTAGCCGGCTCCGCCAGCTCCAAAAAAGAATTCCAATTCTCACTCAAACCAGTAGAATCAGCCCACTCACGGGCTAAGGCTTCATAAGGCGTTGAATCCCAGCCGGGAATATCAACGGGCAACTTAAAAGTAGATTTCGACTTTCTAGAAAACATCTCGGAAAAGAAAGAAAAAGAGAAAAAGAAAAAGAAGAAAGAGAAAAGAAAACAACAAACAATTATATACAAATAATATACAAACGAAACCACGCACGCGCCGAAAGCAAACACGATACAACCACAACGCACACAGGTTTCGTAAACGGTTCGTGACGCCAAATGTTCTGCTTGGGTTTTCGGATCAGATAGAACCCGCTCATCAGAGCCTCACTAACCCAGCCAGAACGTTACCCCCTCCCTCTCCCTAGGGCCTATCTACAATAGGTAACCACATATATCTTACCACCTAAGGACAGGGAATTCCTACTATACATACCAAGACCTCTTATAATCGGCGGCCTCGCGATCCCATACGGATCCAGACCTCTCTGCCCATACGACAGTATCACAAGTGGCGGCCTCGCGATCCCCTACGAATCCAGACCTCTCTACCCAGACGGCAGTCTCAGCACAATCGGCGGCCTCGCGATCCCATACGGATCCAGACCTCTCTGCCCATATGACAGTATCACAAGTGGCGGCCTCGCGATCCCTTACGAATCCAGACCTCTCTGCCCATACGACAGTATCACAAGTGGCGGCCTCGCGATCCCTTACGAATCCAGACCTCTCTGCCCATACGACAGTATCACAAGTGGCGGCCTCGCGATCCATACGGATCCAGACCTCTCTGCCCATACGACAGTATCACAAGTGGCGGCCTCGCGATCCCTTACGAATCCAGACCTCTCTGCCCATACGACAGTATCACAAGTGGCGGCCTCGCGATCCCTTACGAATCCAGACCTCTCTACCTAGACGGCAGTCTCAGCACAATCGGCGGCCTCGCGATCCCCTACGAATCCAGACCTCTCTACCCAGACGGCAGTCGCAGCACAATCGGCGGCCTCGCGATCCCCTACGAATCCAGACCTCTCTGCCCATACGACAGTATCACAAGTGGCGGCCTCGCGATCCTATACGAATCCAGACCTCTCTACCTAGACGGCAGTCTCATATGACAGTTCATCCTATGATCACCATAACATACAAAAAGGGAATCAGTCTCCCTATTCATCAGATCACACAAGGATTGCCAGTTCAAGCATAGCCTGTTCTCAGGTTCGAGGGGCTCCTCTTTCCCTTATTCAGTTACCACTTACCTGATCAGGGTTAACATCTGTTCATGTAGCCGCAGCTGACTAGAAGAATAGGCTACCCTCTCATACAAGAACACGCAGCACATGTTGGTTCACTACAAACTGGATACTTTATTACTCATTACATACACAATCACATAACATTACGATATAACACATAACCTGCAAAGAAAAGTGAAAGATTAAGTTGTACACTCTAATAAGAAAGGGTCGACATCACCTTAGTAGTGTGTAGCCTGCACTCAGTGGTCATCTAGGTTCCCTTCTCGTCTGTGCCTCGGCTCGCCTGGAATCACCCTTCTCCGAGTCACTGGGACCTCTTCCTTATCGGCTACTCTCTCCTCTCTGGCTATTCTGCTAGGAGAGCATCTGTCTCTCGGTTCTTCTCCGCCTTCAAGATGGCATCTGTCTTCCCTGGAATAAGTAGTAGCTTTACTGCTAACGGCTAGATGCCGCCTACGGACTGAACATGTAACTGCCTCAGACTTTCACTAATATAGAGGTGCGTTTCCTCATGGAAAATTCCAGCCTGTAACCTGCCACCCACCAAATTCTTGTACCTCCCCGTACCAAGGACACGTTCCCAGCCGGCCGGCCTTATGTAGTGTCTTCGGCATGAAGAAAAATACAATCCTTCGATAAGGGCCGGCCTGAACCGGTTCTCTCCAAGCGAATAACACCTCATAACTAAAACATTACATTTGACCTAGAAGCATCCCAAGCTACCGGAGCAGAAAGAAAGATGGAGTCTCTCCCGTTTGAGGCCTACCAGGCCTGAATTCAGCACGGCTCCATGAAATACCCTCACTACAGGACAGGTTATCCCTAATACTAACGAATCTATCCCCTAGGCTATGTGTGCAAGCCCTGATCTATGGGGAAAGAGCACAGAATCATGTCGAAGTGCCTAGTAAATAGGCTCCATTCACTACTCTAACCCTTAGACTTGAATGATAAGAGACTGAAGTCACATTCCATCATTGTGCCTCACAAGAAGGCCGGGAAAATCGAGCAGAACAGACGCGTATCTGCCTTTACACCTTGGCACAGCCATACACTAATACAGCTTTAGCAGCCCTAATCCTGCTGGTGTTAGGTATCTCCCAGTAGTTCCCTTCATATACTTTCCCCTTTAGGAGTACATAGACGGAGTTATCCTCCACTTACTTTCAGATTACTCGACCATCCGATGCGTGTTTTTTAACCCTTGATTCGCTAACGCCCCACCCTTCACCCAATAGGTTGGATAGGCGATTGTACCTCTTTGGCTACCTGCCAGGGACAGATGTGGTAATATACCTGACTTTAGCAGGTGAGTGACACAGAAACTAGGTTTAAACAAGCGAAACGCTACACCAGTTCTGTCACATAATGCACTATATCCCTGCATATTTTGCATGCATTGTCCTTTTGGACATACGAGTGTGTTCCTACTATGCTTTTTTTCCCCCAGAAACTGCTGTAATAGCGTGGTTTGTTGTTTATGTTTTCCATAGGTCTGACCGGTGAATCTGCAGAACTGCCGGATCACTGGTTTAAGTATCGCACGTATATTCATAATATTCATAATCACGTTTTAACTTTTTCTCACTTATGGCGCTATAGCTTTTCAAAGAGATCCTGACGAAAGCCGTGACACTTGTGTAGGTCAACGGGCTGAAACATGCTGATCACTTTCTAGTGCAGCAGCCTCTAATGTCGGCAGTTGCATTATCCACTTGCTGTTTTTAATCTTAGCACCCCTCATTCCAAAAAACATCCATGAGCTCCTCCCTCGCAGCGAGGGTGTTTTAGCCCCCGTCACGACTAGGCTCATGACGCAAGGAGGCATTCCGATGATGAAGCATGACACCTCTGGTGTGTGAGGGAAACCGCCCTTAAAAGGGATTCCCCCCTCCTCCCCTCCTCCGCTTTAGCATAGTCGGCTCCACATACACACCCACTCTGAGCGATTCCCGACCCGAGGGCTCTTTGTGTTTTTTATAACTTTTTTGCTGTTCCCATTGCAGGGCCTGTTTTCCAGGCACCGCCATGGGAATAGCAAAGAACCGCCGACTGTATAACGAGTTGCACATTTGCAACTTGTATTACAGTCGGCGGTGCTTGTGCGGCTTTGGCGCAGCAGAGGCGGCATTCCACCCTCGCCGCTGTCTCAAGAGTTCTACATATTTCTTTGGCCTTGTTAATTTTTTTGTTCATCTTGCTCATCTTGCCTTTGTGCTTTCATACTAGTCTAATTAATTTATCATACAAAGATGTTCGCACTCAAGAGTATTCTAATGACCTTTGTGTGTTGATTGGTGGATTATCCTGTGTTTCCATTGATTCTCCAGTACTGTTCTAGGGAAATGTAGATCTATATGGTTTTTCTTGGCTGTTATTTACTATAGCAAGAAACGAAAGGAATAATGTTTGCCTCCGTGTTTTTAATGAAATCAGCACTTCCTAGTTAGGACACACTGTATGATGTTCTGTGAACAACACTTCCCCGTCCATTTCAGCACTTCCTGCAGCCTCAAGAAGTGTGCTCTAGAGCCCAAATTTCTGAGTGCATCGCATTTATGTTGATTTTCTTACAGCTGCAGAAAATATACTAGTGAGTCCAGTGGAAACTGAATTATCGAAGTTTCTAGTCTATTTTACAATATTCGTAATTGGACTCATAAACTTGAAGCCACTTTATTGCTTTCCATGATTTTAGCTTTAGACTTTGTGCTTTTTAATATATTTGAATTTGGATGTTGCCATATGACTTGAATATATAACAACATTTTTCAGCTATTTTTTTTCATTTTATGACATTGATTAGTCAAGTTCATATTTCAAACCAAGAATGATCCAAATATGGAGATGCTTTTCTTCATGTTTGAGCGTTGCATTAATATCCTCGCCTGGGACAATCAACTGTCTAGGAATTAAATTGCATAATCTGAACAGGCCCTAAATCACATCATATCCAATAAAACATCAGTAAATTAAAGCAAGCATTTCCTTTTGAAAATTTTAATTTGAGCTGGAAGAGGAAATCTTGCTTTGCATTCTGAGATATTTTACTGTGATGTGCAACACAGCATACACATTGATGTCACAGTATGTCAAAGTGAAAGCCGTCAGACCCGTAAGGCTCTGAGTGCTTTCATAGTTATCAGTGCTTGGAGCATATCTCAGCCCCCTGAGCACCAATCATAAGGCGAGGCATACCCCTAGAAAAAAAAAGTTCACTTTACAATGGTACCCTATTGAATTCCTGCTTGGGTTAACATTGAGGGAAACTACAGTCTTTTTTTTGGCCCCCAAACCTGAGGGGGATTGAGTGTTAGCCTAAAATGTGCGGAGAATCCTCCACTTTCTACCAGAGGATTGCCGGAAATCTATAGTACACGCTACAGTCACGTCTAGGCTAGACTACGCCAACAATCTATATCTTGGTCTGCCCAAATATGCCATAGGACGTCTCCAGATGATCCAGAATGCGGCTGCGAGACTGGTGTTACGAATACCTTTCTAACACCACGTCTCTCCGTATCTTCAGAAGCTCCATTGGTTGAAGGTGGAGAAACAAATTCAATTTAAGGCCATGACTCTGGCTTATCGGGCCCTAAAGGGAAATTGTCCTAGCTATCTAAAGCAAAGACTGAGCTTATATAAACAAAATCGGGTGTAACGATCAAACTCTCAGATTCTGCTGCAAACCCCTCGCTTTGTGAAGGCTCGCCTGGGAATGAGGACTTTCACAGTTGGTGCAGCATCACTGTGGAATACCCTACCAGAGTCCTTTCGGCAGGCAAATACTGAAGCCGGCTTTAGAAAGGCCTTAAAAACTTGCGGGCAGATTTATGACTTCTGGCGCATCTCTGCTAATCAGCAGAGATGTGATATTATTCCTAAAGTCAGTTTCAAGCGTACATTTAAACAATGCATAGTTTCATTCACACTCATTTTTCGCTATTTGGATGTTATCTTATAAATTGATGTATGGGTGCTACAAAATGAATAATCAAATCGTTGAAGGCTCTAAGTATTGGAATAAACACTGTATTTCCTTGTGACTGGAAGAGTTTGCCAGACATAACCATATGATACGTTTGTAGATTAACCACTATGTCAAAAAAATAGAGTTGAAAACGTTATCAATTTCTGTTTTTCCATACCTCATTTCATGTTCTTTTTTATTTCAATCATTTTCTTAAGAAATCAATGAGTGATCTACACAAATGAGGATTTGCTGAATTCTAAACGCCCATGTACCACCCATATATTGCCCCCTTTCTCATTAGTATTGCAAAGCAGTTCCTCATTTCACTTTCTCTTCCTTTTAGGCAACTTCCTAACACAAAACAAGTTATGTGCTGGAAAGTAAATCCCAAAAAATCCATTTTGTGCTGGATTGAGCCATTTTGTGATGCAAAAGCAAACTAAATGTTTGTAAATCTGACCCTGTATACTTTACGACTGCCAACCAGTGCTAGAGTGCTTTTGCTCTCTCCCTAAAACATGGTATGATTGGCATACTCCTAAGTGGCACATTTAATTTACTTGTATGTCCTCAGAAAATAGTACTCCATGCAACCAGGCCCTGTAAATTAATTGCTACTGGTGGGCCTGCAACACTCATTGTGCCACCCACCAAAATAGTTTTTTAAAACATGCTTCAGGCCTGCCACTGCAGCCTGCAGTGCAGTTTTGAACTGCCATTTTGACCCGACAAAAAATACATTTTGCCTAACCTAAACCTTCGTTTTTATTACACATACCTCACCTCTAAGGGAGGCCCAGGCACTAAAAGCTCAAAGGGCAGGGTGCATAATATTTAAAAAGTAGGACATGTGGGTTTAAGTTTTATGTATCAAATTAGACCTCTTGAACCACTCATCAAATCACATCTGGACCTGTGGAAGATTGAGAAGGACTGCCCTGCGGCCTTGCTGCTGGAGGGACTTCTCTGCTGCTCTCCTGCCTGATGAAGGAAGTCTAGACCAGCTCATTGAACTCAGGATCTCCAGAGTAAAGTCAAGGGCTAACTGGCCGGCCTCCTTTCCTGAATTATCGGGATGCAACAAGCTCCAGAGACCAGTCCTGCATCTGGCAAGCTCACAAGACCTCCACTTGACATGCCTGAGCCTTGTTAGCCCCCGCTAGAGGGGGTCCCTGACCCTAAGCAGTGCCTCCCAAGGTCCAGGACCCTCAGCTGGCATCAGATGGCACACCTCTGCAAAAAAAGGTGAAGTCCTGAACTTTTAGGCTTTTTACAACCATGAACATTCAACAGGCCCATTCATGCCAAGACTCAATCATTCATCTCGAACGCCTGCCTGAAGCTCCGGTGAGCCCAACCTTTCAAGCTACAGCAACGGCTATTCACGACTGGTAACACGCGATCTGCACTTCATCCTACAACAATAACACCCCATCAATGCTAAACTCCACCAATGACCGTCTATGATGCCAGACTGAATATTGCAGTACAGCAACGATCTTCCATATCATCAGGACTGCTCTTCGTGCTACAGCGTCGATCATCCATGCCGCTCTCTCTGCTCCTTGGTGCTTTCCCCAGCCCAATCTGGCTTTTCACAGCAGACTTTCCGGACTTTAAGAAGGTAACTTTTTAAGCAGGACTAAGCTGGTCCCCGTGTCTGGCCTGCAATCTATCGTATTCAGCCTGACGCTGTGATTTTCTCCCAGTCAGGCATGTCCAGATGATGGAGTGTTGGCGCTTTGTTTACCTAAAATGTTGAAATTACATAGCTCCACTACTACGGCTTGAATATTTGTGATTTGGTATCATTTTATTTATTGAAATTTGCCTTGCTGTGTAGTTTCCACTATTCAGTTGGAACTGCACATTTGTGGATGATATACATTTAGGATGGCACCCTACTGATTCTATGCACAACGCAGGATATGTTGTCCCTTAGACCAGCTAGTGCCACCATAAGTCCCCCTAACCTTGACAGGGAGCGAACAGTTCTGGCAACTACTTAACATGACTACCCTGTTCCCTCAGGAACCGAGGTGACAGAACTAGAACCTTTTGCTCAGGTACTCATGCTCACATTCACTCAGAGAAATATGCAAGGAATACACTAAGGGACATTTTCAATATTTATTGAACTGAAGTGAGTCTTGTGTAGAAAATATGTGCTGCAACGATCAATAAACTAAACAGATGAAAGTTATACTAAGTGTCAGGACAGTGAACAAGATGAAGAGTTCCACCATCTTGCTGAGACAATGTATATATGCAAGCATATATAAAAGTATAGCAGTCTAGTGCACTCCTACCATGCAAACCCTAACCGATGTGCCAAGGGTGTAAATGTATCTTCTGCCAAGAAATCCCCTACTGGATGATCCAACCCCATTTCCTGGTGGGTAAGAGTGTAGGAACTCGTCTTGGTCACGCACTGAACACCCCTCATGGAGATGTCAGTCAGCTGCTGGGCAACAGCTTCAGCATGCAGGGACCCCTTCGAAGTCAGAGAAAGTGTTTTCTCTGATTATACTTGGAAACAAAAGATTATGGTGCCGATTACGATCCTGGAAAAAATTTCCCCGTACGACTCGTATCCGGTCTTTTTACCGTACGAATCGTACAAGTGCTGTACAAACTGCCAAGTACGATTCGCATGGGAAAAAGTCCATACGAATCGCATTGGGAATAATTCCCCACACGTCCTCGGGTCGGAAAATGTGTCCGACACGTCCCCGGACGATTTACCATACAAATGTGAAAAGTGAAGTCCGACCAAGTACGATCCATCCCGTGCAACCATATGGAAAAAACACCGTCCGCACCGAACTCCCATAGCAACCATGGAGACATGTGCCCGCATACGCGCCGAACACCCCCCCCAGCCCCCGTATGTACGCGCCGAACCCCCACCTGTGCATGTACACCCCCGTACGTACGGACCATACACCCACCCGCGTATATACACCTGTGTACGTACGGACCGTACCCTCACCCGCGTATGTACGGACCGTACCCCCACCCATGTATGTACACCAGTGTAGGTACGCACCGTACCCCCACCAGTGTAGGTACGGACCATACCCCCACCCGTGTATGTACACCAGTGTAGGTACGTACCGTACCCCCACCAGTGTAGGTACGGACCGTACCCCCACCCGTTTATGTACACCAGTGTAGGTACGCACCGTACCCCCACCAGTGTAGGTACGCACCGTACCCCCACCCGTGTATGTACGGCGCGAACCCCCAGCGCTACGCGCTGGGGGTTCGCGCCGTACATACATGGGTGGGGGTACGGTGCGTACCTACACTGGTGTACATACACGGGTGGGGGTACGGTCCGTACCTACACTGGTGTACATACACGGGTGGGGGTACGGTGCGTACGTACATGGGTGGGGGTTCGGCGTGTACATGCGGGGGCTGGGGGGGTTCGGGGCTTACATGCGGGGGCTGGGGGGGTGTTCGGGGCGTACATGCGGGGGCTGGGGGGTGTTCGGGCGTACATGCAGGGGCTGGGGGGGTTCGGCGCGTACATGCGGGGGCTGGGGGGGTGTTCGGGGCGTACATTCGGGGGCTGGGGGGGTGTTCGGGGTGTACATTCGGGGGCAGGGGGGGGTACGGCGCGTACCGGGCCCCCTTTTCGCCATGCATCGCGGCATACTAAGCTTTTCCGGCACTTTTTGGGTGCTGTAAAAATATTGCCGTCCGGACTGCTGTCGGTTCGAATCGTACTTCCTGGTTCGTGGAACGCAGGCTGCATACGTCCCGACGTCACGTCGCCGCTTTTCCGGATGTCATTTGTATGTTTATTTTCCTCGGTTGGTGTTTTGTACGAATCGTACGGAAATAGTGTTTCTGTGCGAATCGTACTTGCAAGTTTGTATAGTTTTACAACCGGGTACGAGTCGGACGGAGAAAAGCCTCCGTCCGACAGTTCGTACCCGGTTTCTCCAGGATCCTAATCGGCACCTATATATAGAAAACCGCATCCTTGCCTTGGGCTGAGATTGTCATCAGACTGCCATTGGTTGTATTCCACAGATAGCTGTGCCACCATTTGGACATAAATATCAAAAACATTTGCACAACACATGTGAGGGCCTTTTACCCAGTGCCAAGGCAATGTGATAGTATTCTTGCAAAGTTTATTCGTGTGAGCAAGGTCAGTGTTTCCAAGAAACTTACCCGAGTGTCACAAATGCAAAAGTGTGTCAAAAGTCGATGTAGCAAAGTGACAGCAACTTTAGGAAAAAGCTGTGTACATATAAAATGGTAATGGGTCCTACTAGGCTTAACTGGGACACAGGACAGTTTTATTTTTCTAAACTGGTTTGGGATTTTTCTTATGTACTTTTTCACTTTATTACTATTTGTGTGCTGCATATATACTTTACGCATTGGTTCTAAAGTAAGTCTGACCTTTTTGGGCCAAGATACCCTAGGGTTAAGCACAGGTTAATTTAGTGACTTTTGTGGTTTACCCTGACTGGGATTGTGGTTGTTGCTTGAGAAGAGTTTCTGCCCCGTCAAAAACTAACCTAATTTCCTTCATCTAGTTACCTTTAGGATTCACGCTATGCATAAAAAAAAAGTAAATACATTTGGCCAGGATACCGTTTATGGAAAAATGTTATGAAAGCTTAAGGATGCCCCAACCAGCAAATAAGGTGCTCAGCAATTTTGAAAAAGTATCAGCGCTTAAGGGAATCAATTCAATGTTGAGCATCACACGCCAGTATTTATATATTTCACTCTTCTAAGCAAAACATGCAAATCAATTAAGAAGAAAACAGGACGCTTAAGTTTTTATAGACTAAAACACGTTATTACAAGTCACTAATCCATTTATTGCGGTTATTCTTTTCATTTTGAATCTGCAAAAGCAATGTTACCTGTCTACATGAAACCTGTGAAATGTGGGAAATCATTGAGTTATAAACTGTATCTACATATTAGCAAATTCTGTTACTTAATGCGTTTTTGCCGTTATCATCTTATGGGAGGTATTTTATTGTGAAGTTCGCGGGCATTTGTGATGAAAACAAGTAGAAACTCACATTTGTTCCCCATTAGAGTTTGTCATAATGTAGCGCTTTAAGGCTGGTGAGTTATCTAAGTTCCTTTTCATCAATCAGATTTGGGAAAGTAATCAGTATCAAAACAGCAATGTTCCAGCAATTTTCTGAATGTTACTATATGTTTTTGGTTCCATACCTCTTTTCCAGGTGTGTAGAGCAATGCGTGAGAACATTTTCTCTCCCACAGATCTTCTGAGGTATGGAGGGGAATGAATTGTATGTTTTCCGAGTAACGTAAGATAAAGTGATAGACATGTGGACTCATCCTTCCTTTTTTAAAATTTTATTTACGATTTGTGTTGGTGCGTCAGGGATCCCCTGGGCTGTTTCAAAGCTCAGAGCTGATCCAGGTCATATTACTACATAAAGATGGCAGGACCAAAACTCTGCGCCTCGTGCCAAATGTGGTCTCCTACAAAGTTTTAGGTTTCAGCTGAAACTTAGATGATGCTGCAGAAGTTACACTTCTTCTGTAAAAATGTTTTCCACACCTTTGCTCCCAGAGAAGCCAGCGTTGTACCTACTGCTCAAATAGTGACCCCAATCACGTTGTATGGCCCTGAGCAGCTTTTACTTGAGTGAAATTTCACATCCGCCTAAAGCAACCAGTTGTGTGGCAGCTTCACTTAGCAAATAAATACAAATAGGGCTTTTTCTTAAAAGAATTCACAAGTCCCTGAAAGTGAAGTGTGGATTGATATTTGTATTATCAATATATAACAAATCAACTCCATGCTGCTGCAGCTCCTCACGCCTGGACAGGCAGACCAACAATGTCAAAAATATGCAAGGTCTGAGCAAAGAAAAGACTGTAAAAAACAAGAAAGAAACTGTAGAAACTAGTTTGTCTTCTTATTGCAATTATTGCCCAAAATTTCATAACCAACCAAATCTATTTGGTTGGGAAACCATACACATGGCTGAAAGAGCAAGGCATTAACTAGAAAAAATGTTATGAAGCTGTTAGCTTCTTCTGCAGATTGTTTTACATAACAAAGAACAAAGGGAAATGTCTCTCAAATGGTGAGTTGTCCCCAGCTGATCCAGCACCCCATTGAGCACATGTCACATTTTTGATGTACGACTCGGAAAAGACAGACTTCTATCCTTACAGGACTATTTGACATACTAAAGCAGCTCAATGACGAGCACCCCATGCTTCCCTCAGCAGGCCTTAGTAATAATGTGAATGTAGAAGTTTCATTAGAACATTGGAATGTTGGAAGCTCCATTGAAGACCATGGTTTGGCTCCAGGCTTATAATGGCTGGTATAAGCCTTCTGCTCCAACATTCCAATGTTTGTCTTTCTGTTCCTTCCTTTTCAATTTAGAACATTCTAGACTTAGTGGGTGGAATGTTCTAATATCCTCATAGCCCTTCTGCTTTGGGCTATACCTCTTGTTAAAGGCCCTTCAACCTCATTATAGGACCGTGTCTGTGCCTTGGGATTATAGCTCGGAGTCGGGGCCTTTAACAACTGGTATTGCCCTCGGAAGCATGCTAAAAGGCTATAACATAAACCTCTGGTGAAGTTCATACCATGGTACCACTGTAGCTGGAACTCTCAAAACTGTCTTGATAGTATTTTCACTCTAAAGTCAGATAGTCCAAAACAACAGGCACTGACATAAATGTTGTGGCACACTTATGTTTAACATGTGTACATAAACTTTCCAGGATTAAAGCCAAAGCAGTGATTCATTATTAACTGAGGGATTTCCCTAGAAATTCACTGCTATGCCATGGAAGCACCAGAGTCAGCTTTCAGTCAATGACAGTCATACATCGACTCTATTAATATTGTGTAAAAATCTCAGAACGGTGTGGCACTACTGCAAGCACTGCTGACTTTGGACCTTTTGCAAATTTGAGTTTCAGCATTGACTCACCATCTTGTTATTGTGGGAAAATCACTAAGGCCTTAATTACGATGCTACATCGTTTTAGTGTGGGAACCACCGACTATAGGTTGGCGGTTCTGAACACCATATTATGATGTGAACCCACATAGTGTGGTCGCAAACTCCCATTTCTCTATGGGAGCTTGTGCTGCTGGCAGTTTCCGCCTGCCGCACAAGCTGCCATAGAGAAATGGGAGTTTGTGTAAATCCCTGCGCCGTGTGACAGGCACCCATGCCCGATCTGGAGGACACTGAGGTGTGGGGGGACCCTGCTAGGAAGTCACTTTCTGACAGGCTTTTCATGACAGATAGCCCGACATGGAAAGCCTGTCTGAAACCGACATCATAATCCCGACAGTAGAAACACCATCCGTACAGGATTATGGTGGATTTCCTTGGGCCTGTCAGAAGCCTGCCGAAATGACCGGCCAGTTTGAATTCTGACCGCCGTAATTCTAATATGGCTGTCGAATTTCAAAACTACGATGTTGGTCGGAAAGCCTCCAACCTGCGATCAGAGACTTCCCGACCGACATCCTAATGAGGCCCTTAATCTCTCTGTGCTTACAAAAATATGACCTTGTGTAATATAACTGGGGGTCATGTAAAGTGCTCCAATACCTATGGGTCGAATTTGCACTCTATAAAACAGCAAAAAATGGCAGGAGGCATGTGTATTAAAATGAAAGCAATAGGAGAGAGAGTAGGGTAATTGCATTCAAACAAAGTTGACTGATAAGACACAGATTCTCAGATTTACACACAATTCTACAAGCATATTGTTTATTAATGTACAGATAAACAAGAGGTGCAGAGCTCAAAGACATCTTATTAAGCAGACAGGCTGACTCTGCATTTCCTGGGATCCTAGCACTCACACCTGCTCTTCCTTCAATGTATGTGTAGGGTCACAACAATGTCTTTCAGAATATGTGTTTTCACTCCCCTGCTCTCCTTTGAGCTTGCATGTACAAATTGTTAACATGAAAGTGTTATTGATCTGGTTTTAGCGTAAGCAAAGATGTTCTCCTTATATATTTCCCTCTTTAGTACTTTTACAAGGACAAGCAGTCAACATGAAAGCTTAGATCTCTTCCACTTTCAGTCTGTCATTTCTTCCAACGTCTTCTGGCCCTTTTGACATATTTTGGTCCTCCATAACATGTACCCTGTTATGACACATAATGTCTGTGTGATGCTAAACATCATTAAATATATGTTGCAAATGACCAATCTTTGCATCATATTCCTCCAGATTTCTGCCTGAATTGCATGTGTTGACTTCAGAACTCTGCACACTCCTGCTAACCCATAGTAAAGTGCAGTGCTCTCACTTAGAACACACTGATATTGGAATTCACCTGATTGGCACTTTAAATGTACTTATACATTCATTGTGTACGGTACCACGAGTACCCAGGCTTGTAAATTGCATGCTACTATAGGGATGCAGCACTCATTATACCAATCACTACAGTAGCACTGTATAGCAAGTCTGCAATCATTCTATTGTTGCCTTCCTGTGCAGTTTTTTTATCTGCCAATTCGATCTGTCAAACTCACCCTTTTGGCAGGCCTAAACCTTCCTTTTAAATATTTTTGTCACCATTAAGGTAGGCCTTATTGCCCAATAAGGAATGTTGCATGGTAGTTAAAAGTAGATGATGGAAAAAATAATGTTACACATGTCCTGACAGTAAAAAGACTGTAAAAGCCCTCTTCACTGTGGCTAGGTGAACGGCACAAGGAATGCTTACAAAAGAATCTTACTTGTATAGGTGGAGTACCAGTGACTCACCACAATAGAAAAGTAGAACAAAATGTCCCATCTTCACTTTAGAGAATCAGTCAAAATGGTAATCTGCATGAGAAAATTTGAGGAGGGGGAACTTCAAAATTATGTACATCCTGAGGAAGAAGTCCTTTGTCATCTTCTACATCCTGTACATAGTCCAGTGACTAATTGTCGTTATGAGCGAGGTCACTTTTTTACAGGACAGTTGTACTCTCTGTGGTCATCTTTATAAAGGCTTGTAAATAAAAGCCGAGACATCAAATGGCTCCTTGCTTGAGCGTGAACTCACTTTTCAATGTCTATGAGGTTTGTTGATCATGTTGGATTTCATATTTTATCGAGTCTTCCATTAAGCCTAGTCATTGAAATGTCTAACAGAAAAGTTATTTGAACATCAGAAACTAACTTGAATCTGTTTTAAGAAGAAATGTAGCTTTTTCATTATTAATAATTGGTAAACGTGCAAGAGTCCTGGAACAGCTTAAAACAACTGAGTTAGCAATTGATTTTTAACTAACACTCTCTTAGTAGTGCACAAAGTAAAAGTGAAAGGAAGCACTTTGAACTAAATTGATAATTTTGTGGGAACAATTAATTCTTAGAAAAGTAGAGCTGTTTAGTTTTATTTGTATCACATTCAGCTCTGGAAGGAAGAGCGTGGGTAAGAAAGAAAATATAAAAATGTATTAGTGTAAAGTATCTGAATGGCTAAATGTTTGTGAATTTCCTTTCTAATGTTCATTTTTGGTAATATGTGTTTTTTACATTGCAGAGAATGAGAGAACTCTTGTACAAATTGACGAGGAGCAGGAAAAGAGAATGTGTAATGAAGAAAATTAAGGCGCTGGTGCATAACAACCGTATGTAGTGAGCACAAGTGTTTTTCTGAGTTCGTAAATTTATATTTTATTTAGCCCAGCCAGGGATTTTGATGCAAAGCCCTACCTACTAACAACAGTAGACAGGCTTTGTGTCACAAATAATGCATCATTGAGGCAGGCATTAAAAAAGAGAACGTTTTCTGACTTTGCATGTGTACTGAACTATGCTGCACACATTCAAAATAGGAAATGTTTTAAAGTAGTTTAGGTATACTGGCAGGGAATCCTCCCAATACAAAAACTATGCTAAACTCGAGATACTGTTGCATAATGATGTAAAGGTGTGTGCGTGGTACTAGACAGCATGATTGAGTAGCAGAAATAGAAAAAAAACAATATTAGCAGCATATCTTATCTAAGGAATAGCCATCCTCTTTTTCTGGGAAACAGTCGCAGATTGCTGTGGAGAAGTTAGTAGGTGTAACTTTAACTCTGTATTATATGCAGCAAATTCAAGAAAGAAGTCCGACATGGAAATTTGGTCCACCTTTCCCAACGTTACTACGGTCAGCCACAATATCCCCTCCCTAAAAGTGATTGAGTCTTCAATCCTTGCTATGCGATCTTCTGCTGCAATAGACCCGGAGGAAAAGTTGATTTCTGTAGTAAAAAATGAAGCTAAACTCTGGGTCAAATTGTTATTCCCGGTCTTTAAATTCTGTTCTGTCAATAGGACATTCCCCTCTTCCGGGTCTGGAAGTATTATGGTTGCATTTCACAAAAAGGAAGATCGTAACGCATCCGCTAACTATCAGCAAATTGCTCTGCTAGACATGGTAGGCAAGATCTTTGCTAGATGTTTGCTGGCACAGTTTAATTCCAGGGTGGACGATAATACAATCATCCTGTAAGAGCATACAGTCTTCAGGAAAAACCATGGAATACTAGATTTTAATACAGCACTACAATTAATCAATGAAAAATAAATATCAGAGACTCTCTAGTACATGCTGTGTTCATTGAATTCTCCATGGCTCTTGATATGGTGAACCACATTATGTTGTGGAAGAACTTGTTCGACCACTGCTTTCCTTGAACCCTATTGCACTTAATCGCAGTCGTTCACTCTACTACCTGATGTCAAGTTCTGTTAGGTTGCAACCAAGGGTATCTAAACATATCCTGATGAAAAATGATTTAAAGCAAGGATGCTGACTCTCCCCATTGCTTTTCTCCCTGTATATTTCTGCACTGGCAATCCACCTAGTATTGGGGATCGGTCCATATCATGACTTCCATATGTAGATGATATAGTAATCATGGCTCTTACCGCTAAATATCTTAATTGCGGGTTAGGGGTGTTGCAGCAGTATGCTGACTCACATTTTTAGAAATTCAACTCATTTAAAAATCCTTTACTTCAATGGGAAAAAGCTCAGTAACTATGCATATCATCCATGGGATTTAGGCTCTCAAAAATTGGAAGTTTTCAAATCTTACACTTTTCTGGGGAAAATTATGTGTAGCAATTTAAGCAACAACGACCATATCTCAAATAATGTGTGTCAAGCACAATCCCAGGCCAAGGGAATGGGAGATTTTTTCTACTGCTGAAGGCAGGAGATAATTCTTCTCATCTTCTATCTGTCTATCAGGTCAAAGTTCCAGCCACCTTACTGTATGACAGCGGGGGTGATTTTGAGAAGACTAATATCTTGCAACAGCTTAGTGTCCCCATAAGCCTTAAAATTGGAATTTGGGATCTAAAGCTCCTTTACACAGGGTCTGGCAGGAATTGTTCAGTGGGCCTCCTGCCTAGAGAAAGGTGAAGGGAAAACTTTAAGACACCTAATAGGGAAGGAAATTTTTGAAGAGACAAAAGAAAAATCTTCATTCTTTAGAAATTTCAAATTTGCCTTAGACAAGCTCGAGCTAGATCAAAGTTTAGTGTTCTCACCTCCTTTAACACGATTTAAGGCCTGTTACAGCCCTAGGTATTTGCTTAGACAGCTGTACTTATAGTAAAAAAGTTAGCTATCAAATGATAAAGGATCCCATTACAATGAAAAAAGTCCAACTGTACGTGAAATGGAATATGTGCCATGTAGGAAGACTCTTCTGGACCCTCTTACGATTAAATATTCTGCCCTTAAATTTCTTAACTTTTAAATCGTATGGTTTATCAGCAACATGTAATCTGTGTCTAAATGGTTTTCACGATTTTAAACATGTTTTATTTATTTGCCCTGCTCTGCTACTGCACTGTAAGATGCTAAGACCTTTATTATTGAAGTTGTAGGTGGGATATTCCTCTGAGATCTTGCAACTAATGTTAAATCCCCACAATGAAGTGTTGTGCTGTGAAATTTCTGATTTGTTTAAATATTTTCAAAACTTTTATTGACTTTTTAGTATGAACTATGTTTTAAGATGTTAATGTTTTGTATGGCTCCTATGACCCAATTAATGTATGACTCTTTTAAATATGCTGATGTTTTATGGCTTTTACAATATATGAAATTGTTCTTTGTATTTTGTTTTCTTATGCAGACCTCTATAGAGATCGAAATCATGAAAATAAACTTGACTTGACTAAAAGAGTAAGGAAGAGTTCAGAAAAAATATTTTCTGAGAAGCTCAGTTGTGAATCTTCAAACACAATCCTGGAAAGGGTGGCAACATTTTGTTTACAAATAAATGAGGACTGGCCCAGAAGAAATTCAGAGATAGCCTTTCTGCTTAAAAAAACATCTGTAAAAGCCATGCCTCTGTTCTACTAAAACATTACCCAGTTAGAAAATAATTTATACATAGAATTCCATATAAATAAATCATGAAAATATATTATCAGTTGATTTTTACAAAGAATGATACACTGTCCAGCTGAGGAATGAGTAATCTCACTGCACATGCGTGTATTCTAATAAACAGGTTTCCTGTAAAATCCTGCTGAGTGCCGGAATTTTGACCTAGAAATTTCTCTTCGCCTTTTCAATATAATCCTAATCCAAGTGGTAGCTGAACATAATAAAGGCGTATGATGATACCCAAAGCTAAGAGGGCAGACCAAACTTCACTCAGGATGTGTGACCACAGCCTAACCAGGTGTACAGTGGATAGAAGGAAGTCCTTAGGGTCCGATTATAGTTTAGTGAGCAACCTGTACTCTCGCTGTGTCAGTGTCAGTCTTGACCTTCACTCCCCTGGCCATGATAATCCACCATGTTTAGAGGTCCATGCCAGTTGAGTAATTGGGATTGATCGAATGCCAATTGAGTAATATTTATTGGCATATAGAAAGGAAATTGAGGACCCAGGTGAATATGTGAGATAAGATCTATGTGTCTCATAGTATACTAATTTACTGTAATAGCTGTATTTGATCCTTATCACAACTTTCTATGCTCCAGACCAGTAAACACCCCACACTGCTTATTACTGGCTCCTTACCAGAACAGGATGCAATGATGTGTTGGGGCATTACCTCATGTGAGTACCAGTTGGAAGCACAGTAGATACATATCAATGTACAAGACATGTGATTAGAGCATTCCACTGATGGATAAGGTGAAAGAGACACACAAAGGGTTATCATCCAAACATCTCCTACCTACACCCATTACTGACCCTAAAAATAATCTAAGGTGAAGGTGAAAATGGTGTGCTTTTAAGTAGATTGTTTTTTTCCTTCCATTCCACAGCTGGTATTTTACTAAAAATATTGATTTGGAAATATCGTCTTACCTTAATATTGTTTTTTATTGTCATAATCAAAATATCATCATTTAGAAAATTGCATGCAAGTATATTGTTTGTTTGTTTTATATTTAATATTGCTTTAAAAAATATTGTTGTATAAAATATAGATGTATGTAATATAGGATGTTTCTGTATTATAGTAAAAGTTTAAATTATATATTTATCATATGTATTTTTGTTTAACAAGTGTAAATATTTTGGGAGATGAATGCTATTTTTATAGTGGTATAGGTCAGTAGTTTTTTAAATTATGTTTTAAACATGTTTAATGCATGTTTATAAATGTTAAATTTAAATAGTTACATTTATTACAATGTGTGCATTATTTTAGTTATTTTGTGTACTTTTGTGTGTAAATGTAGTATTGATTAAGTAATGTTTGTTTTTTAAATGCATTATGTAGGGGTTAATGAGGAAAAGGGTGGGGAGTGTTTCATGGTTTAAAGTTTCATTATTTGTTTAAAATATTTAGAAAAGTATGTTTATATAATGACATTTGCAATGTCATTACATTAAATATAATTTTTCAATGTATTCACATAATTGTTTATTCTATTTATTTATAGTTTAACGAAGGTAGTGGTTTTACATTTAAACTAGTTTGTATTTTATTTATAAAATTATAGATATTTCTTTAAAATGTAATTATTTGAATTACAGTTTTTTGTTTATTAAAATTTTGGTATATTTTTCCAGTTTGAGGATTTAAACATTTTATTTAATTTTTTACATAAATAATGTTTATGTGTCATGATATTGTCATTTTGATTTTTGAACTTTATAATTTCTAATGACATTTTTTGTATATATTGTACTCCATCATTTTTAAAATATTGAATGATATATTTATCAATTATAACCTGATTTAGTTACATTAATTATACTTTAGTTTATTTGGGACTTTGTAGATAATGTTTATTTTTACCTATGTATAATAAATATTTCTGGTCTAATATTCTTCAAAGTTAAAGGTTTTGTTAATTATACCTTAAATTGTTGTGTAAATAGTACAGCTACTCCCCCTACCTCAAAACCCATTGATTTCACCAATGTAGTTTAGATTGGAATGTGACTAGTAAATCTACCCTCCTCAAAATCCAAAACATTCCCCAGTGAAGTTTAGATTGGACTGGGAATAGTAAAGCTAATCCCCTTAAAATACAAACCTTTCCCTAGTATATTTTAGATTTGAGTGGAAATAGTAAATTTGTTATTGCATTTTGTTTTACATCATGAGACATTTGTTTAGTAGTGTCAGTTTTTTTGTAGTAAAAGCATTTTATTACACAACATTTATTGTTGTTGAGTTTTGAGCATGTATGTGTTGTAAATTAAAAAATGTTACATTTGTTTTAACATTTTTATGGCATGTTCATATGTGTTATTTTTAACAATTGTTGTCCGTGCATGTTTTCACTTTTCACATATTGTAAAAGTTTTGTTATATTTTTCTTAATTATTTTTGATTAACAGAAGACACATTTTTCGCTAACTCATGAGTATAGTGTTATTCATTAATAAGTACCGTAAATGAATATATCTATTTATTTCAAAACTTTTAATACATTTTCTCTTCTTCGTTGTATAAATTGTTATTAATTTGTACATCTTTTATGAATATTCTTATTAATTGTTATACAAAAGTATTTATAAAACAATGTTTTATTATTCTCCATTGGTTTCTATGGGTTATGATTTTCATTTAGTTCATTTAGTAGCCATTTTCATACCATTACCTTTTCTTTATTCTATGTACTTCATTACGTGTCATCGGAGCTTCTGTGTCGTTTTGATTCCCTGTTCCTACTTTCTGCCCCAGGAAAGAATAATTATATGTTACTGTTCAGGGATTTAGTTGTTGGGTTGATGTGTTTAGGATTATTATGGTTAGTATAGTTTTTTTTTTGTAGCTGTTTGGTGGTTAAATGTTAGGTTGTAGCTTTAATTTTGGTCATGTGGTGCTCAGGCCATTACTGCAATACGTATGTTTTAATGCAGTGTTTATTGTAGTGTATTATATGTATATATTTTTACAATAATTGTTATTTGTTCTGTTAAATTTATGGTGTTATTTGTGTTGTGTGGGTGGGTATCGTGATTTTTACTGGACTCAAGGTTTTTTCCTTGTTTTCAGGTGAGTTGTGTTTTTTTATATAAAGCAAATACAAAGCGCTGAAAAAAACACTTCAACACACCATCAGGGGTATCAAGCACTATATCAATGCAAAACTTTTTCCCTCTTCTATCCCTCTTCTATCCTTCTCAATTCAAATAACTGACTAGCATATCCACCATTCACACTAATTCCATATTTTACTATACTAATTCACCACTAATCCTTTATGGGTTCCAGAGTAGTGTGCTACTCTCCAAAAAAGCATTTTGATGCCTCATCAGGGGTAGTAAGCGCTACATAAATGCCATTACAATACAATAAAATAAAATAAGACTGATAATATAATATTTTTCATTGCCTTTATTTTTTGTCTTCATGGAACATTTTTTGCAATTTTATTTTTCAGATCATCCTGTGTCCCCAGGTTCCGGATATACAAATCCCATATCCTACCACCACCCTGCCTGTGACCTTCTACTAGGGCATACGCTTTCGCATTGGCATATTTAAGAAGCCCGTGGAGCAACCATCGTATTTAGAGGAAGGATTTCGATTTCCAGGACATAGATATTGAGAGTTTAAACAATACAAATGCCAAATCAACAAACCTATGAAGATATTTATCCCCTTTGCCCTTGTGCATATTCCCAGTAGGCATGACTCAGGTGAGAGCGGGAGCGCTGTGTTGACCACTGCAAATGTTACTGCCACTTTCTCTGATCATGTACATGGCAACACCAGACTCTACCACATGAGGTGAATAATACCTGTATCATTGTCCATCATCTTTGGAAAGCCAAAAAAGCAGCTAGAAACACATGTATGCTATCCATCGCGGCATGAGGTATGTCTGGTGCACATAATTGAACTGTACAAAGTGAATGCATGGATTGAATGGTGCGTAACAGACACAGGTCACGGATCAATCCCAATGTTTATCCGATAACGGCGTATGTGTATTGCGGGACCGGTGTTCCTACGCCCTAATGTCTGGTCATCAGCTGTGGGTCAGGAAGGCCATATAAATAGTCTTTATAAGTCTACACGCACCCACGTGTGTAAGGGCTTTGTGAAGTGAGGGAGCCACAGGGGGCTCCTTCTGGCCCCCTTCTTGTGTGCTGCTACATCTCCATAAATTGCATGATATATCAGGAAGTTGCCACCTGCAATGTCCTGTGATTCTCTAAGGTCCCAGAAGGTTATAAATGAGCCTCCACATAAAAGTCTCCAATTCATATCATCCCCACTGAGTTTCAGCTCTGGATCCCACGGTTACGGTTGACCTCCTGCAGTGCCACCATCTGCCACAAAGATATTAGTGGGGAATATACTGGTGCTAATGCCTTGCCAATGATATACCTCAACCAACAATGGTGTGCTACCCTGAACTGGAGCAGCATTTTGAGAGGTTGCTGTCCCGTGAAGAAGAGCCAGGTATAAAGAAGTGTTACATCTAGCATTCTTCCTACCTCTGCCCGTTCTGAGCAAGGGGATGTTCCCATCCAGTGGACCATCCACTGCAGCTGCGCTGCATCACAGTAAAGCTCATAGTTTGGGGCACCAAGTTCCCCTTCATGTACTTGTCTGAAAACAGTTATAGCGCCACCTGGCGCCTGCCCGATGCCCATATCAGCTCCACAAGGAGTTTATGTGGATGCGCAAAAAAGCATGTGGGTGGCTTGAGTGACAATGCTACAAAGAGTACAGTAGGTGAGGAAGGATGAGTATCTTAGAGATCACCACCCTCCCCACCGGGGATAAGGTAGCATTGTCCAGAACAGCAGGCACCCCTGTACATTGTCATTGTAGTACACCCGTATTCCCAGATATTTCATTGTGGTATACTGTCACACCAATCTTGAGTGAGGGTGTCCTCTCTTTTCTTGATCAGAGATCGGATGTGGAGGGAACAAAAAAGATTTGGGCCTGTTCACTTTAAGGCCCAATACTGCTCCAAGGTCCTCCAGGATATCCATGAGACCCAGGAGCGAAGCCACCAAATAGTTTCAGTGTACAAGGGTATCATCTGCATAAAGGTAAGCCAAATGCGAAACACCATGTGACTCCATGCCCCATGTGCACTCTTGCAGGCATAGCATGCAGGCCAATGGCTCCATGGATAGAGCAAACATCATTAGCGATAGAGGGCATCCCTGGCTGGTGCCCCTCTGTCCACCAAATATTTGTTGCCTCGCCTTAAACCATGCTCATGGGTGATCGTGCAGCACGCATAGTCACCGCAGATACCCTTGGCTGAAGTGCATCACCTCTGGTGTTGCAAATTAGTATCCCCAAAGCAGGGTGTCAAAGGCCTACTCAATGTCCAGTGATTATGACACTGAGACACAGGGTCTGCTGAGCCTTGTCCATACGACCGAGGAGGTGAGGGAAACTAAGGAAAGTATTATGGCCCAGAATAAACCCATTTTGATCTGTGCGTACAAGTTGCCCAACGATGGGCAGGAGCCGGTTCACAAAAACTTTACCCAGTATTTTGTATTCAAGGTTCAGGAGTGATAGGGGTTGGTAGGATCGCACATCCAGAAGGTACGCCCGGCTCCTGGAAGGAATGACTGATACCTTCCCTCAGGGTTTTCATAAATCTACCTCTGTCCCATGCCTCAGTAAACAACTATTCTCATTGAGGTACCAATATGGCAGAGAAGGCTCCATAGTACTCTTTGGGATGCCCGTCCATTTCAAGGTTTTAGCTGAGGCATTTTGTGTATGGCCAGCTTTATGTCCTCCATCTGTAAAGGGGCTTTGAAATCTGCTCTTTGAAGTGGATCTAATCAGGGTAGCGGAAGCCCACAAAAAAGTCCTCAAAGCAGTACAAAGTGCTATAGTAAGAAACAAAGGCCTCATTGACTTCAATCTGGGTATTAACAACCCATCCTGCATCTGATCTGAAGGCCCTAATTGGAGAGAGCGACTAGCCACTTCAAGAGCCAGCCAGCCCTGTCACCCTCAGGATGCAACCAGTTCAAGTGATGTTTGCAGTCGAAACTTCTGAAGTCGTGCCTTGGTTTCCCTGTGCTCCACCGGTAACTGGCACAACCTCTTGGTCTCGGCCGTAACCTGCAACTGTTGCACCTCCAGCAGGCGTAATCCTCTTCCTGCAATGCAAGCTCTATGTGGAGCGTTTGCCTAACCCTTCATGTCACAACACTGCAGTAAGCCTGAACAACTGCTTTTTGAGCATCCCACTCCTGGGTCCGGGGCGAGGTAGACCCCACTTTCATCATGAATTATTCATTAACTTGTGTCACCAGCACATTATGAAGGGGGTAATGCAAAGCTTCCGGCTGCAGCCACACAAGGGAATACAGAGCCAAGCCTTTCCCCATTGTAGCACCAATAGAAGCAGACAATGATCAGGAAGCATCCCCTCCATGTATTTAGAGCATAAATCCAGGGGGCATAGTGCCGTGGTACAAAGGAAGACGTCTATTCATGTGTGTAATCTGTAAACCAGGAAGTAAAATGAGTACTCGTCGTCATCAGGTGGAAGCATGCACCATATATTATGCAATCTACGATTAGTGAACCAGTTGCAGAAGCAATGAGACACTACCTGGCAGCCTGTAACATCACTGGTGTTGTGAATCCACCCCAAGCAATGTCTTGGACACAATCAAAGCCCACTCCTTAAACAGCAAGGAACATGAGGATCTCAAAGGAGAGCCAAGGTGAGGCTGTCCAGAAATGTTGTGTGGCCAGCGTTCAGGGCATAAACGGCAAGTAGCGCAAGTAGTGCAAGGGGCATGCCTTCCACGTGGACTACTACCACTGCTACAGATTAACCTTATTTGTCAACAGCTCAAACAGGGCCCCTGGAGCAATCCAGATCAGGACCCCCTGTGAATACATTAATGTCGTTGTCTCATATACCTGACCTACCCACCGACCGTGCAAATTATGTAATACCGACACTGTCATGTGGGTTTCCTGTAAATACACTATATAGGCTTGACAGCGTTTAAGATAGGAGTGAACCCGGTGCTTCTTAGCAGGAGTAACCAATCCCATAATGTTTCATATTATCAGATTATATGTTGACGACATAAGCCTATGCGGGTGTACCACCGTGACAAATAAGAATATGGGGCAATCCTTTGCCTACTGCGCTGGGGGAGAACGCACTACAATGTCAAATGTAACCAGGGCGGTGTCTGTGTGTAGTTTCTAATACTAGTAATCCCCCAACACAAACCCCTACCTCCCCATCTCCCTGATCAGGCTCCAACTGTTGTCTGGCCAATAAGAACAGAACATATGAGTAACCAACCAATTAAAAAACATTTTTGCAGCAATTCCAGTACAGCACTCTGGGGAGCGTGGCAAGCAAAGTGCCTCAAAAGTTGAATAGCCCTGAGAGGTCCCCTGAGTGGCCCACCCCTTCCACTATCCAGTGTCTCCTCCCCTTGAACCTCCTGCTTCTACAAACCCCAAAACCCTCCCTGCCCATTACAAGCGCATGGGCATTACCAATCCAAGAGTACACAAATATCAGAGTGTAAGGTCAGCTCCAGGATGCTTCCAAGGAGAATCCTCTGTGTCATTTGTGTCTGATCTTGCAGAGGAAGTGTGCTCTACCTGCAGCACTTTGAAGAGGTTATGACTCTGTTGCAAAATCTCCACTACCATTTGTGCCCGCTCCCTGGCAGCCTGGTCAGTGGAAGGGTGAGTCTGTTGCTTCCCAGAGTGATGGTGGCTTGACCTTGGGGTCAACCATTCCTCCAACAGGGGGGCCTCTGCTCCAAGAGACGCTATACCCTTTGCATGCAGCCATGTCCAGGCATTTTCAGGTGAAGAAATTAATTGGATGTCCTCACCCTAAATGACCTTGAGCCGTGACAGAAAAAGAAGGGAATATTTAAATCTAAGGTTACGGAGCTTGCTATTAACCGTTGCACAAGTGTTCCAGCTTCACTGTACCTCCTTTTTTTTTTTTTTTTATGTTTTTTTTTCATCATCATAATTGAGACATAGATATAGATACAATAAAGCAAACAGCATACAGAAATATACCTCAATCATATAAGAAAAGGAAAAAAAGAAAAAAAGGAATTAGAAAAAAAAGAATCAGAAGAAATAATAGCAAGGAGAAGGAAAATAATGATCGTACAATAATACAGTAAACATGAGAGAACATATAAACACAAGTAAATATAAACACATGATGATATAAAATTGTATAATCAGAAGGCCATAGGTCGCCATAACGCTTCTAATTTAACTAAGGAACGAGTTCCCCTATCCTTTGCCAGAGCGGCCTCTAAGCCATAAGTTTCTTTGATAATAACCCAACATTCATCAACCAACGGAGGTGTGGGAGAAATCCAAGACCTGGCAATAGCCAGTCTTGCAGAGGCCATCAGAACTGAAAAAAGACGTGCTGTATCTGAATGATTCTCCTTGTATCCCAACATGATTTCAAGATCAGTCAGTGGTTGATCTAACCCAAGTTTGACCTGGAGAAACTGTTCTATTTTCTGCCAAAAGACCGTAAGTGCTGGGCATGAAATAAACATGTGTAACAGATTAGCAGCGTATAAATCACACTTAGGACAATATTTTTTATCTCCTACAATATTTCCTTGAGCCCATTTAGCTATTCTAGACGGCGTATAATATAACATAGAAGTAGTACGAAATTGCTGAAGTTGCAGATTCACGGAGTGCACCGACTCCTTCACATTACCTAACACTTGTTTAATCATATCGGGTGAGACCGCTACACCCAGGGTTTGACTCCAGCGTTCGGCTAATTTTTCACTACCATCTACTTTGAAACTATGTAAATGTGTGTACATCATACCTATTAAAGATTTGGTCTTTCCTCCATATATACAGTCCCAGACATTTGACTGAATGAACTCAATTGCCCCAAAGCTTGTAGTCAAGTAGTCTCTTACTTGCAAATATATATTTTTTTTAAATTATCGGTAGCTTATACGTTACACGCAAGTTTTCAAATGATTTGATTCCTTTCACATTATAGATTTCGCCCAAGTATGAAATTCCATACTTAGCCCAGGATTTGCCAGCCTGATCCTGAAAAATCTCAGGAAGCAATGGATTCCCCCACAGTGGGAGTTTATTGTGAATTATTGGTAGTTTACACTTAGAAGACATATCTCTCCAAATATACACAATATCCCTCAAGGTCTTAAACTTAACTCTCTTAAAGAAATTTGGATCGTTTATTCCATACAAAAACATGTCCCTCTGATTACCTAAAGTAAGCTTAAATAATGAATCATTCTGGTCTAGACCCAGCAAACAACGAAAACGACCAGTAAATGAAGCACAGAAATACATTTTGAAATCCGGGAAGCCTAGTCCTCCTTGTTCATACGAAGATTTAAGTAACTCAATCGCCCTCTTAGGTTTTTTATAGCCCCATATAAAGCTACTACATATACCCTCTAGTTTTTAAAAAAAAATGTTAGGGATTTTCAAAGGAATTGAACGGAACAAATATAGAAATTTGGGAAGTATTTTCATTTTAATTAGGTTGCATCTTCCAAGCAAACCCAGAGGGAGCCTATGCCAGATTTTAAGCTCCTTAGTAGTCGCCTGTAAAAGTGGTACATAATTAATATCTATAATCTGATTAACTTTGCCTGCTATTTTTACCCCCAAGTAAGTCATGATTGTACATGCCCCAAGAGTAGCTTTTTGAATCCCGGGTGTAGTTAGCACTTGAGTTTTATTAACATTCAATTTATACCCTGAGACATTGCCATATTTCTCTGCTTCGTCGTTAATCCTAGCCACGGCCACACCTGGATTGATAGCATAGACCGCTATATCGTCAGCGTATGCCGTGAGTTTAAATTTGAAAGAACCAGATTCCAACGGATTAATATGTACACATGATTGTAGAGTCCGTAAAAATGGCTCTATATACAAAGCAAAAAGCAATGGAGACAGAGGGCTTCCCTGTCTAGTCCCGCATAAAATCATGAATGGTGCTGATCTAGATCCCATATAAGAAAGATTGGCTTGTGGATTGCGATAGAAAGCCTTTACACATGACTGAAACTGCATACCTATACCTATCTTAGATAACAAAGCCCATAAGAATTCCCACCTTACACGATCGAATGCTTTTTCAGCATCTAAAAGGATCATACCAAAGTCTATTTTCTTTTGCTAATAGCAATATTCACATGAGCAGTAGTATCCCTCCCTAAAATAAACCTGTGTTGACTTTCAGAGACTAAATCCGACATAAGCGGAGCTAAGCGGACTGCCAAGATCTTTGAGAATATCTTTGCGTCTGCATTAATAAGGGAAATTGGCCGGTATGATCCACATTCAGTTGGTGATTTGCCCTTTTTTAAAAAGAATACAATCTGTGTCCTATTCCATGATGCTGGGACCTCTCCGCTAATAGCCACAGATTGTATTACTCTAGTAAGTGGTAAAAGTAAAATCTTTTTGAAGGATTTGTAAAACTCCAATGGTATTGAATCAATACCAGTAGCCTTCCCAGTAGGCAATAATGATAATGCCAACTCGACCTCCTCTAGCAACACCGTTTCTTCCAGAGTAGCAATTTTCTCAGAATCTGCAGCTTGGAGATCACTATTATTAATATACCTTAATACCTCGTCTTGGTTAGAGGCCCATGTCAAAGAGTATAGCTGTTGATAAAAGTGCAAGAATTGTTCTAAGATATCTGAGGGTTCCGTAGACGTTATCCCATTTGCTCCAATGATAGTATTAATCTTAGTTTTAGCTTTTGTCTCTGCGGTCTGATAAGCCAGTACATGTCCTATATGCTCCCCATATTCGTATTTTTCTAAACGATGCTTACAGTAATTTACAGCCATTTTTTCTCTTAGGAACTTTTTTACTGCAATTCTTGCATCGATTAATAGTAAGAGCATGCTGTCCTGGGCCACTAGATCCTTATTCTTAACTACCTTCACATGTTGTCTCTCAATATTACGCAGATTAAGTACTAGAGTCTCCATTTCATTTTACTTCAAAAGGCCTTTCCTGATCTCTCTGACTGGGATTGGGACTCCCAACTTCAAAGGGTCCACAGATTACCATCAACTCAGAAGAATAAGGGCGGGCAATACTCTCGTCTGTTCTTGATTTACTTGGGGAACTTCTTACTGAGACAGGCAGTGGCAACAAAAGCACGACCCAACGCCCCGGTATCAGTAGATTAATTTACCTTTTTTGTTAGATCAGATCTAAGCAAGGCTACAATGGACAGACGTTGGAGACTACGTCAATTTATTGACCCTATAAAAGCTCTAGGCGCCCAAGCCTTCTTACAAGAACCTGCACGTCTGAAAGTTCTTAAGGGCAGTCATACTTATATTTTCTTGGAGGAAAAGGAAACTAGTCTGGCAGTGGCTAAATAGCGGGCAGAAGCTGCCGAACAGGGATAGACTGGGGTTTTTTTGTGATATTTATGGATGTATGTATAGGGTTAATACTATACTATGATACCCTTGGTTCCTCTTTTTTCTCTCTCTCTCTCTCACGCTTTCTTTTTTTTTCTTTTTTTTTTTTCTCTAAACCAAAATTGCAGAAATTGTGATGAGATACGAAAGGGGGGTGGGTTGACCAACATTGCTGCTGTGTCACTCTCAGATCTCAGATCTTAATGATATCTGGAAAGGGTGAGGGTGGGAGTATGGGGTTGAATGGGAGGAGAAAATCATCATCATCAGGACATTGTGGGTCTAAAGAAAGGGGAAGATTTTTTTATAGCTTTTCCTGTCTTGATTAATAAGCGAAATAAACAAAACAGTAGATTAAAAACAGTATATACTTTAATTCATTTTATTTTGACAATAACAGAAGGAGGAGGATTAATCCAAAAGATAGCAAATAAGTATGAGTTGGGTCAAGTGTCTGGTCTGTAATGTGGCCGGTCTTAATAGCAAAACCAAACGAAGGTTAGTCCGAGAAGAGCTACGAATGTATCAACCTCAATTGGTCGTTCTAACAGAAACGCATCTGTCTTTTAAAGATCGAAATTTATTGATGGATCTAGGGTTGGATATAATCATTTGTACTACTCAAACAGTATCTATAAAGGGGGTGGCTATTTTAAAAGATAAAAGGTTCAATTGCAAAGTAATGAAAAAGCAAGCCGATCAATGGGGGCGGTGGGCATTAGTCCAGCTGGAGATAGGGGTTAAAAAATATGTGATTTGTGCTTTATATGGTCCCAATGTGGATGACCCTGTTATTTTTGAATTTCTCAACGTGGAATTGTTAAATTGGGAGGGGGATAAATTAATTATGGGGGACTTTAATTGTGTTATAGATTATCATATAGATTCTACGGGGAAAAGGCTCAATCTAAGAATGCGTAGAACTCGGGGAGCAATTTTACAAATGATAAGGCTTCAGTCTGTTAAGGATGCTTGGAGACATATATATCCTTTAATACCAGGGTATAGGTATTATTCGGCCCCTCATAAACCATATTCTAGGATTGATATGGCCCTTGTGTCTGACAGTTTACTTACAACATCAAAAATGGAGATATGTCCCCGAGTGACTTCTGACCATAAACTCATGCCACAACATGGTCCTGACCCTTACACAAAACTCTAGCACCTCCTCCCATACGCAATACTCAGAGTGAGCATCAGTGTGTATGGGACGTGCAAATTCTGGCTTAAACTATTGATGAACCTTTTTCATCACAGCACCTCCTGACTGCTGTATGTATGGGAGTGATCGCTTCTGTGTATGACCATTTCTATGGACCCAGGAGTCATGCTTGCCACCTCTGACCCTGGATGAAGTATAGTCATCACTTAATTACGTGGTATACAATCTGCTTCGCATTTGCCCAGCATGAGGCCCTCACAATGATCATCACATTCCCAGCACAGAGCTACCTCCACTCCGACTCTACCTTCAGGAGGATCGCGCCACCACTACATGAGAAATTATCCTTTGTACGTTCCCATGCCAACGAATTCTATGGCTACATCGCGTCTTTCCATTCGGCCACGCCCCCCGCCTTAGCTCCTCCAATCAGAGCGGGCCTTAGAATTCCCTTTACAGTACAACCTATGAGAGCACTTCTCCATCGGCGCACCAACGCCCTCACAATCCTCTCGTCGCCAACTATTGGCCGGCAGGACCCAGCCCCCTCCTCGAATCACGTGCGTCTCTTGAGGCCTTCACACGCCCCATTCCGACATTCACGTTCCAGGCAGCGGCTGCCGGGGACACCGGGAATCACCCACGCGTAGTCAATTCATGATAATTGTTCCAATTAGGCACTGGGATGTCAGCCGTTATATACCCCGCCCGCTCCCTGACATTCTCACATCCGGGAGAACCGTGAGCGGACGCATAGGTTGCAGGATGCGCTGATCGCGAGTAACAGTAAGAGTATGCCTGAAGTGTTTGGTGGTAGCGTGAGTAAGACAGCATGGGTATGT
This sequence comes from Triturus cristatus, assembly GCF_964204655.1. Taxonomy (NCBI): domain Eukaryota; kingdom Metazoa; phylum Chordata; class Amphibia; order Caudata; family Salamandridae; genus Triturus; species Triturus cristatus. The sequence goes on from NC_140589.1 coordinate 847,583,600, forward strand.
GTAAAAGTGGAAGTAACCTTACTCGCCTCTTGAGTCTGGCTATACATGACGACAAATCCCCTTTTAACATAACGCTTTTTCTGAAGAATTGTTCTGTCATGTTTTCTCTTACAGAGGAAACACAGTTGTGGTTTTCTTCTCCGCCTCTTCTCCCATGAGGCTACTTGTCCATATCATTAGGGTAAGCCTGGTGGCAGCATTGTCTACCACCACATTTTCGCACTAGTGTCCACAAATAGAGTGCCACTGAGTCACGCACACACTTGTGTCACGCACGACACCCAATGCATGCATTGTTTTGTCTTTTTTTCCTTTTTTACAGGTACAACTGACCCAGCGAGTTACATTGTCTCTTATTAAAACTCTGTTTCAGGCTTCACTATTGGAAGCAGCCCTTAGACCGTGAAGTGTGACCTATACCACACTCCCGCAGTGGTGACACATTACCATATTGTGGTAAGAACGGAGCCCATTATTATTCTTTCTAGGTCCTGATGAATGCCGCGGACCCTTCGGGGCCACCCAGGCAGAAACATGTCGACCATCCACGAGATCATTCACTAGACGGTTGGGAACAATAAATATCCCAATCACCGTCGCACTTATTTTAATATCATATAGTTTTCACTTCACATTAAAGAATTGCTACTGACTACTATAATGATTTTTAATTTTAATTTCACTCACATAGTCACGGGCCCCCACTCCATCACTTAGAAGTGCATCCTTGTCGTCAAGTGTATGCCCGTCCTCCATCAAACGAAGGTTTTGGAGGGCGAGGACTGGTCAATGATGAAGCATGACACCAGGTGGTGTGTGAGACCAGTCCGTATCTTTTTGAGAGATGCCCACACTCACGACGTTCTTGTAGCTCGTTTGGGTTATCACACTAGGAGCAGCTCTTTTGTGATGAACATTTAATATTGGAGGCTGCTGCTCCTAGAACCCCACGCCTCTAGTTCCCCCCTCCACACATCTTGTGGAGTTCTCTTGTGATTGAACAAAGAGAGTTTCTCATGCAGGCCCAACAACTCAGGACCTGCCCAGAGGTTCCCCAGTGCACCACAGTTCTAGTTATAACCTTGCCACTCACCACAGAACCACAGTGGGGCACAGGATGAGGGTGCCTGGACAGGAACTCACTGCAGCCAGCAGGAGCAGGCAGGGGGAGTCTCGGGACCCCACCGCAGGGGGGTTTGCAGCCCCACAGAAAGCACAGGCTCCAAAGACGCCCTCAACATGCAGCCCCAGCACGTCACACACTCCATTGCCAGTCAGCTGAGCTGCAGAAGCGAGCCATTAATCGAAGACCCATCCCTCCTCACATGGCCTTGGGTACCGCAGCCTGATGGGCCACTAAAGTCCCCACACAGCCAAGCTTTGCACTGCCAGGCTCCAGCAGTATTTACCACTCCTTGGCTATCGCAAGGGAGGGAGGGGTGATGCCTTACCCCCCACCTCTTCAGAGGCCTCTCTAGCCAATCACCTCCAGGGCCACGGGGCTCACTTAATGTACCACAGCCCCACCATTTTTAGCGGGCCGGCAGCCACAGTGGTCCACATTCGAGCCCACAGTGCCTTCCCGGTCCTCTGGATATGTGGGGGTGCAAGAGGGGTTCGGTACACCCCCGACTGTGAGCGCTGGGCCCCACTGCAGTCAGGATGATGTAGAATTTGCTGTGGGCCAGGGAGGAGCTCTCATTTATGGGACTGATCCGGTCATCATCTTGGACATGCCCCATATATATTTTAACTTTGTTTTTGTTATATTTTTTTGTAATGTGTTAGGCATTGCACTTACCTTCTACAAATGTTATTAGATGTGATTTGAAGAGGTGTTAATTCTGTGGTTTTCTATTTATTAATTTATTTATTAATATTTATTTTAGCAAATTCTCCTTTTAAATCTGACTTGATTTTGCTCAAAGTAAGATATATGTGTTTAAAAGATTGTGAAAAAGATGTTAATAATATTTATACATCAATCAGCTTGAAACTTTTTTTTGTTTGAAGTTTCAATTTATATTTATTTTGCATACTTGGATTTTTTAGAGTAACATGGTACTTAGGTTGGTGTCTGTGTCCGGAACAGTACAATCTGACAATTGGAATGTCTTTAAAGTAGTTGTTTAGAAGACTAAGGGCCTTCTTACGATGGCGGTCAGACAAACATCCAACTACCATAGTTGCAGGATGGTAACTGTCCGAGTAGTAGTATGATGCATCCGCCCTGAAAGCATTCAGAAACATGCCATTTTTGATTACAGCTTGTGCTGTGGCCTGTAAAAGGGCTGCAGCACAATACACAATAGAAAAGGGTATGTTTTCAAACAGCCATGCATTGTGTGCCAGGCACCATGTGGTGCCTGGCACACATCGCATGGATGTTTAGGGGGGCACTACATAACCCCATAGTGGAGGCCCATGGGGTCGGGGTTCCTGATAGGGGTCCCTTAAGTTCCTTTTAGTCTGCCTGTTCATGGCGGTGGGACCGCCCTGAACAGAAAGTTGGAAAGGAATATCATAATCCCTATAGCACTGCCTGTGCAGGCATTGCCCTATTGTAGGGATTAGGAATCCAACCATGGTCCCGACGGATTCCTTGAGCCTTTTGGAGGCAGGTATCTCCCCCCTGCCAACTCGCTCCGACTGACGGAATTGTAACCTGATATTCTGATCAATGACATAGATGTCTGTGGGACCGCTACTGCGGACTGTTGGTGGCAGTCTCACTGACATTGTAATAAGTCCCTTAGTTTGTCTTTTTGTGTTTGGTAGTAGTGTGATCCTTTTAGCAGATTGTTGAGTTTTGCTAATCAGATAGTGGGATATATGCTAGACAACTAATGTTTTGAATTTCATGGGAGAATTCACAGTTTGTAGAGTATTCAACATTGATTTTTGGAGGTGTCTCCATAAACTTTGGCTAAAACAACCCAGCATCGCTTTATGTGGATATATTTTGTTAATGGTTCTAGTCATTGCTAGCTCAAGGATAATACATATTTTTAGAGACACCAAGAAAAAGTAAATTGCCCCTAGGGATTGTTTCTGTGCAGGAAGAAATTCATTTCTGCACAAAAATATCCAGCCCATGAAGTAGGCACCCTTGCTCTATAGGGCAAGGGTGTCTACGTTGGCACACAGTGCACCAGCGCAAGTAGAGAGCAGGCATACTCCATATCTTTATAAATCTGGAGCATTTCTGCTCTCTCCCTTTCACCCAAGGCAGCTCAGCAAGTTCCTGATGTGATACAATAGTAAATGTGCCCCAAGCTAGCTAAAGCAAACATATGAATAATGCTACAGGTGTAGATGACATCTTTGTTTAAGGTTTTCTTTGTGAGCCCTGCGTTGTATCGTTGGTCCAATCCATTTTAGACACAATTATTTCTCTTCTTGTACACTAATATTTACCAAAAATGGATCAAAGAATGTATTGTGCGCGTTTAATGTAATGTGAGAGTTAAATTATCGTTATTGTTTAATTCGACTTTATGGGGCAGTCTCCTACCACTAGTTAACAAGAACATTCTGAGACAAGTAAATGCCCGTGGTTTATTTTGTGAATGAGCAATTTAATTGTTAAGGGAAATCATATCGCTGAGGACTTCTCTTTTAATAACAATGGCAGTATCAAGCTATCACGATTTTTTATATCGAAGTAATGTAGCCACCGGAATGACAAACAGAAACAGAGGGTCTACAGCTGTTTACATATTCTCCTGCGAATATCATTTTACCAGAAATTGATACTGCGCTAGCACACCATATGGCATAGGAAAATGCTGAAGCTAAGCAAAATTTAGAAAAAATGTTGAGATTCAATTTAAGGGGAACACAATGCGCTGTTTTTGCTGATGCTAAGTCTCTTGATGCTTAAATCGCTGGAATATACAACCCTAAAGTCAATAACGGAGCATTATCAGCTTCCTTAATAACAAAAATTGCACTTTTCCGAGAAAATCAATACAAAAGCTGGGACATAAACCACATTCTGCAATTCTTTTCTGTAAAAAAAAATGCACAGGCCAAAGAGTAAGTCTAAAATGTAGAATTAACTGAAAGCTTTAAACTGTCTACTTGTGGTAGCACTCCGCCTTATTGCAATAAAACATAAGTGCATGTAATCCACAATAATGTGTTCACGATTTCTATATTCTTTGAAGTTTTAGGTACTACACAGATGTGTACCTATTTCTTATCTTCTTTGGAGGGTTCACAATATGAATCAGTTTAGGTGAGGTTCGAATATGTTCTTGGTAGAGGTAGACACTTAACCGTCTCACTTTTAAACAAAGTTTTGCCTTCTGTGTACAGTTATTATAATTAAACAATATCTGAACTCTCCTTTCCCTCTGATGTTCATTTTGTGCAGCAATGCTTAACTGTCACTCCTATTACTTTTATCTATAAGAGCATTCTTCCTTGCCGGTTCTCTTCGTCTGATTTGATCTATTCATTTACTTTTTATTTTGTCTTCCAAACTCCCTCAATTGCCTCAGGGCCTGCTTTATGGTTTGCCAGATGATACTTTGGGACAGATTTACAAACCCTTATCACCACCGGAGCGTCACTTATTTTGACGCTCCAGTGGCGTAGCGCCATTTTCCATATTAGCAAGATGGACCTACGCAACTTAGCGTGGTTTAACGCCTCCTTGTAAATATGCCCCTTTCTGCCTCATCCTCTGCGGCAAAGGGAAGTGAAATGGGTGTTTCTGTGAGCGTTCCACCGCAATGCTCATTGTTTTTGATGCAGCCGCAGATTTACAGGGCTGAGGCAGTGCCAAAAACTAACCCCATGGAATACCAGGCGTTAGAATGGTGATTTTCTCCTTCCATGTGTGCTGCGTTCTACAGCACACGTAGAGAATAGCTATTATTGATTGTTTATGTGCAGGAAGGTGTCCCTTTCTGCACATAAACAATTATCCCTGCAACTCAGGCACCCTTGCAACATCACGGCAGGGTGCCTGCACTGGCACTAGGTAGCTTTTTCTGTGCCAGCGCTACGGTAAACATAGAGGAGCACCGTATTCTTGTGAATACAGTTCATCCCTGCATATTCAAAATGTCAGAGTGCGGCACTGCCAAATTTGGTGCAGGTCTACGATCTGCCATTTTGTAAATATGCCCCCTTGGCCTCCAGGATGGCAGAGTACATAACCTTTGCCAACCTGATGAAATACCGTCTGTGAAACTTAGAGATGACTACCGGCTCGGCGTTTCTCTCTGTACACTGGAAGGAACTGTTGTCACTGCTGTTCTTTTCAATGTACAATGTTTTTCAGTGTAGAAAATGTTCGGTGGATGGCTGCCATCATTTTAATGGCGATTCACCAAACTTTTCCAGGATTTAGATTGGAAGTTTGGTAGACAGAGTACTCTGTTGCTTTTTCATTTGAATAACCTGGCCACCAAACTGTACATCAGGTCCTTAATTACTATGGCTCATCATTACTTTCCTTTGTTCTCATCTTGGCTTAGATTTCTCATAGAACAACCAAAACCATATATTTCAGCCGGATCTAGGGTGTAAGAAGGATTTACTTCATATTCATATCAAATAACACTTAACTCTGGTCAGAAGACTTCAGTAGTCCTAAATCAGTCTCACAATTCTGTAAAATTCAATGGAAATAGAAATATAGGGGATCATTTAAAGTTTGGCGTATTGGCCATGAACCAATCCAGGCAGTGCCTCTCTCAGGATGCTTGAGGACTGGATGGGCGCACGTGTAGGATGGCGATGAGGAAGGCGGTCCTGTTGAGATGGGTGACATTGTGGTCATTGTGGGCCCCCATGGGAAGTCAACCTGGGAAGGTGGTTGAGTATCATTGTTAATGCTCCACACTTATTGCAGCAGAGGCCGCTCTGACCCTCAGAAGAAAATTACTGAGCACTCTGTTTTCCAGGCATGGTGGGTTGAAGCACGCTATTGAAGGGAAGGCAGAGTCAACACAGCGCCTCTTCTATCAAAGGCATATTTCATTTGGTAAGGCATCTTTGCAGCTCCCTCATTCATATGGAATTCTTTCTGAGACTTTCAATTCCTGTTTTGGTATGTATTCTCCACCATTTTTCTTGGCTTGGAGGCTTTCTTCACAATTTTACTATGGACTATGCACAGAGAATAGATTTACTATTTTAAGGATACTGACTCATGGGGCGTGGCCTAGCTGAACTGCGAAATGGCTGCTCCCTAGAGCGGCTCTGCTGGTCGAATGCTAAATCCGGCAGGAAGCCGCAACAAGATGGGCTGCTCACCACAATGGCAGATAGCCCACACAAAGGGCCCGATTCACAGAACTAAATTAAGACAAAATCCTAAACTAACTACCATTTTGGTATTCACAGAAGGCACTTACTCATTTCGGTATTCACAGAAGTTAGGAGTCCTAACTTTAGGACTCCTAAATGCCTTCTGTGAATACCGAAACTCTTAAAGTTAGGGTTACACTGTTACAGCACTCTACCTATCCCCCCTTGCATGTGAGCGCATCTGGGAGGAAGCAGCCTTGTTCCGCATTGTATATACCCTGACTGGTGAGGCAGCCCACTGGGTCTCGCACTGGGGTGCCTACTCTTCTGCGTTGCACACTGCTGAGAGCACATTGTTTGCTGCTGCTGGAGTGGCTGTTACTGTGACGCTTCTCAAGCCGGGCAATCCCGCTGAGCAGTAAGGCTCTTAAAGGCCCCTCTCACTAATGAATGTCAACAATAAAATATATGTGAAAGTGCTCGCTTACTGCCCTTTACCTCTTCTTCCATTGATAGTAAGACCAGATCAGTCAGGCATCATCCCCAGCCACTCCACATCCCACAATCTCTGCATGATCTTTGCAGCAATGCACCATCTTGACCCCCAAATCTCAGCCTTTGCCACCCTCTTGGATGCTACGAAGGCATTAGACTCCTTAGAATAGGACGACTTCTTCCCACTCCGTGCTAGCCTAGGTCTCAGCCCACAATTCATTAAACAGATATTGTTATTTTATTCCTCCCCCACCACTCACATATGTCTCAATGGGCAACTGTCCGATCCAGTTTCAATCACCAAATGAATGTGACAGGGCTGCACACTATCACTGCTCCTTTTTGACATTGAAATGGGCTCGCAGCCAAAATGGAGCCTTTTGCAGCGAGGCTAAGGCAATGCCATGCACATCGAAGCATTGGATTTGTTACATGAGGCCTGGCATTTTAAATTTATGCAGACAAAGTCACCTTATACTCATACGACCCACAAGAAAACTTGACTACCCTGACTCTCGAGGTGGTACAGTTAGGGGACTACTCAGGAATCCAAATAAATTGGTCTAAGTCTATTATTTCCCCCTCACAGATGGCATGCAATCTCTCACAACTGAGAACCTATTAACGTGGGCCACAGAACCAATAAAATACCTAGGTATATGGTTCAGTAGAGACCTGGAGCAGTTTTGGAGAGCCAGCTACGGCCACGCTGTCGACTGGCTGGAGGATAGAATACCGATTTGTCCAAATTGCCTTTGTCAATTTATTTATTTTATTTATTTATTTATTTGTGAGTTTGTACCGCGCTGGAATCGACTCCCAAAGGAGTATCTCCGCGCCTTTGGTCGGCCCTAATGCAAAAGGAAAAGAGGATCCAAAGCAGTATATCGTGTTAATTTTGAAATAGGAAAGTTTGTAATTGTTTCCTGAACGGGAGGTGATCATCACAGAGCCTCAAAGATATTGGGAGGCTATTCCATAGAATTGGACCAGCAACTGATAGGGCTCTGTCTCCCTGTCTTGCTTTTTTTACTCTGGGTACACACAACAGAGCCTGCTCACTGGATCTCAGAGAGCGCATGGGTACATAGGGGGAGAATTTGTTGGACAAATATACAGGGCCTCTCCCATGCAAGCATTTGTGTATAACACAACAGATTTTAAACTTCACCCTCTGTTTGATAGATAGCCAATGAAGCTTGTTAAGAAGAGGTTTGGAGGGAGTACGAGGGGGCTGATTTAGGACAAGGCGAGCAGCAGTGTTCTGGACCACCTGGAGTCTAGAAATTACTCCTTCATTTGCCGCCAATAATAGTCCATTACAATAGTCTAAACGACTTAGTACTAGAGCCTGTACCAAGGTTTTTCTAGTAGAGTCTGGCAGCAAAGGGAATACTTTCCGCAGCAAGCCAATAATGCGGAAACAAGAGCCCACCACTTGATTGCCGTGATGTTTTAGGGAAAGCTCCTGGTCCAGTCGGACCCCTAGATTTTTCACTACCTGCCTGGGCTCAGGAACTGGGCCAAGGTCTTGAGGCCACCAGTCGGGAGTCCACAGGAGTTTGGCCTCCCCGAACAGCATCACTTCTGTCTTTGCGACATTACAATTCAATTTTTTTTTCAATTTAAAATAGCTTTATTCGAGAATAAACTCATAAAAGCTTTACAAACAACATTAAAAAACTGTTATAAAACATTTAAATCGGTTAAAAAAAAAGTTAGAAAAAGTGTAATAAAAAATGTATCACATACATTGTCACATAAAATGTACAGATAAAATATGTACACTCTGATTAATGACCTCCAGTTCATTCATTTATCTAAAAACTTTTGTCTAATGGACCATGACCAGCCAAGAAATTTAAAAGTGGCTATTAGTATAAACAATGACGAACTAGTACAAATAATTATTAGTGCCACTACACTGCTGGTCGAACCTAAGTTCTTACACATGGGAGTAAGCCAGATGCGTCTGGGCTCTACATAGGATTTGCATGCAAATAAAAAGTGACCGATTGTTTCGTCATGTGCTCCACAGGATGGGCAAGAACTGTTTGAGGGGCCTCCCCACCTGCCTGTTAGGGATTTAAGAGGGAGAGAACCTGCTCTAATCTGGAAAAGCAACTTCCTATCCCTTGGGCTAGTGATAGTGTCCCAGTATGGTTCTAGGCTTGGGAGGAACTTTGCTTGCAGAAATTTTCCAGCCATAGTCTCTTGGTTGATTTCATTCCAAGTCTGTTCTGCCACCTTCTCCCAATAGATCTCTTTAAGTTTAGTCTTTGTTGGAAAAGTGACCACCTCCGGATTTTCCCATAACATGTAGAGGCCTAGTTTGCCCAGCATTTTCCTTAGTTCATTTAGCCATCCCATTTTGTGGTACTCATCTGCATTGATTATATCCTTAAATCCTTCCCCATAGTGTAAGAGTTCCGGTGTAGTCCAAAGTCTACGCCAATACATAATAGGTCTTAATCTTGCTAAGTCAATTAATGCCTTTCTGCCTAGATCATACCTTAATGGCAGCAGGGGGGTGCTCTTGGGAAGACTTGTAATAAGTCGAAAAAACTTATATTCCGAAGTTTGTAGTTTCCCTAGGTTCTCATAGCCCCATAACTCTGCACCATAAAGTGATGATCCTAAAGCTTTGGCCTCATATACCTGGAGCACAGGTTTTACTGGTTTTGTTAGGGATTTTCTGTGCTCAGAGCCAAGTGCACCAACTATTTGCCTATGCTTTATACTTGCAGTATCTATATGTTTGGTCCAACTTAAATCGTTTGATATGTGGATTCCCAAATATGTAAAAGCATTGACAATCTCTAATGGGCAGTCATTCATAACAATATGAGGTTTACGGCCACGAGGAGGGTTAAAAACCATTGACTTAGTCTTAGACACATTAATTTCTAGTCCGTGGTCCTTACAAAATTGATCAAAGATTATTAAAGCGTGTTGTAGACCACTTGGGGTCTTGGATAAAATCAGAGTGTCGTCGGCGAACATTAAAATCTGTATCTTGGTACCAGCCAGTAACGGGGCATCAACATTCTCAGCCAACATGCGGGAAACAACTCCATTAATATACAGTGTAAACAAAGTGGGGGCCATAGAACATCCTTGTCGTACCCCACGCTTCACTGGAAAGTCAGAGGTTACCTTACCATGCCCTCCCCACTGAATCTTCGCGTAATTTGCCTCATGGAGCCTCATTAACATCGTTAAAAGTTCTTCAGGGATGCCCAGGTTCTTCAACACTTGCCACAGTTTGGGCCTTGGAACGAGGTCGAAGGCGGCCCGTAAATCTACAAAGACTGCGTACAGGCTTCCCTTCCTTAGTAGCACGGTTTTCCATTGTAGAAGGGAAAAACGAAAGACCTGATCCATTGTGCTTACAGATTTACGAAAGCCTGCTTGAAATGGTGATAAGGCGTTATTTTCCTCGGCCCAGTCCAAAAGTCTGTTGACAACCACCCTACCTATCACCTTTTGGATGGTGTTAATTAGGCTTATGGGCCTATAATTTCCTGGTTGTGATTTGTCTCCTTTCTTATAGATAGGAATTATAATTGCACATTGCCATGACGCCGGTATATTAGCGCCCTGAGCAACCGCATTCAATAGGAGAAGGATGTATTTACACCAGCGCTCCTTGTCGTTGAGGAAAAGGTCCGCCGGCACCCCATCTAGACCCGGGGCTCTACCATTTGAAACTGTACTCAAGGCCATCATAACCTCATTACTGCAGAATAAATTGTCTTTATAAAAAGAAGGTCTATGTTCAGTCATCAAGTTATTGGACTGGGTGTCTGCATACTGCGGCTTGAAGTAGTTGATCCAGTCCTCCTGGGATACATTATTATCAGGGGGCTCTGGTGAACCCCCCTTGCCCCATTTGACAATGTTCCAGAATAGTCTAGAGTCATTTTTGTCGCTTGCTTCCTTTAGCTCTCGCCAATGCTGCTCATCCCACAGTTTCTTCGCATTGGCTATGCTTTTTCTGTACGCAGTTCTGGCAAGACGAATAGACACCATATCCCTCTCCCTGATCGCAACTCCTAAGGCTACTCTAGTCTGCCTACACTCAGCATTATACCACTTCACTGGTTTGGCATTTCTTATGTCACCTTTCTTTGCTGGTTTCTGGAAATTACATTGCAGGAAGTTAGATGCCATCCAGTGAGCCACTGCTTTCATCCCCTGGGCAAAGGCATTCCTAACCTCAACAGTGAGGATTTTAAAAGGAAAGAGGAGTTGGGAGTCATCCGCATATGACACTGGAATAAAACCATGGGATCTCATGATGTCAGCTAGGGGGGCCACGTAGATGTTAAAGAGAGTTGGGCTCAGACAGGAGCCCTGTGGCACCCCCTTAGAGATCCCCCTCTCCTCTGACCGATATATCCCCAATGTGACCCTTTGGGTGCGGTCTGTTAGGAAACTCCTCAGCAAGGCTAAAGCCTTGTCTTCCAGGCCGATGTTAGCTAGCCTGGTGGCCATGATGTTGTGTGACACTGTGTCAAACGCCGCTGACAGATCCAACAGAACCAGGATAACAGAATAACCTTTATCCTGGAACATGTGTAGATCGTCCGCGACTGACAACAAGGTGGTCTCGGTACTGTATCTTGGCCTAAAACCTGACTGGGAGGAGTCTAGCACACCTGTCATTTCGATGTAATTTGACAGGTGCCGATTTACAAATGTCTCAATTATTTTACCCAAAAAGGGGAGAAGCGAAATAGGCCTTAGATTAGACAGTTCCGTCCAGGGGATGGCAGTGTTTTTCCTCAGTGGTCTTACCAACGCCCTTTTCCAATCTAAGGGAACCTTCCCTGTACTAAGGGAGATGTTGACCAAGTTCTGAATTTCTGGTCCTAAGACATCTGCCAACATAGGCATAATACGTGCAGGGATGGAGTCTAAGGGGCTGCCACTCTTAATTTGAGTAATCAATGAGATTACCTCTTCTAAGGAAATAGGGGGAAAACGTGTAAGGCACTGAGTAGGTTGTGCTTGCCGTATAATATTCTGAGGGATATTATTTTCTCCTGTAGCAATTGTATTTGAAACCATAATCCTGTCATAGATCCCATCTATCTTCTTCATCAAAAATAGAGAGATCTCATCACAAAGATCCTGGGATGTAACCTCTGCAGTCTCACAAGCTACTGGCTTGGTAAAAGTTTGTAAAATATTATACAATACTCTAGAGTCTTTCCCAGCCGCTGTTAGTTGTACTGCAATATAATTTTTACGGGCCGTTCTGATGGCCTTATGATAGATCTTAAGAGAAGTTCTATGCTGTTCTTTATCTTCAGGTCTCTGGGACTGCCTCCATAACTTTTCCAGTTTTCTGGTTTTTTGTTTCAAAGATCTTCTTGCCTATTTGCCGGGCGAGGTTTATATACTTTCTGCGGGATAATGGCGTTAATTACTACTCTAACCGTCTCCTCAAACCTGTTAAGAGCAGTTACTACGTCCTCTGTAGAATTCTCAGACAGGGAGGTTTTATACTTCTCTCTAAAGGTTTCCATGGTAAGTTTATGCCAAGGTCTCCTCTTACTAGCCAAGGCGATCTGTGTTCGTGGCTTATACGTGGAGGCAGTATGAAATTTTAAAATAAAATGATCTGTCCACTCTACCTGTGTAGGTGTCATGCATTTGATGGAGGATGAGTTAGACAGAATTAAGTCCAAAGTATGACCTGCCTCATGAGTGGGCCCATAATTAATCTTTTTAAGTCCCAGAGAGTCCAGATCCATTAGGAGAGTTTTTGCCTCTATACATTTCTCTGACTCACTATGGACATTAAAATCCCCCACCAAGAGGAAGTCCTGGTTTTCTTGTACATACGGTGCTAAGGCCTCTATGAGTGCAACAGAGAAATTCCCACTCGGGCCTGGTGGACGATATACCTATGCTCCCTTCCTTTGTTCCCTGGGTATTGAATTAATTTTAAAAATTAATAATTCCATCTCGGGTGTACATATTTCCTCGAGGATAATGATGTTCAATTCCTCCTTATGAACAATCGCCACTCCCCCTCCTATTTTATTGAGACGGTCTAGCCTGCTATTTTATATCCCAACGGAATACCCAATGTAACGGCTGGGACTGAGTGAGGCTTAAGCCATGTTTCTGTTAAGAAACAAAGGTCGGGTTTCTCAGTAGATATGAGATCCCATACCTGGATGGCATGCTTCGCTAGTGAGCGAATATTGCAGAGCAGGTTTTTACTCCCCAGGGGAAAACTATGCCTTGTGTGAATCATCGGGACAGTTTTTTGCACTTTAGAGTGCAAACCAGCTGGGTCACTCAATTGGTTTCTTTCCTCCCCAAAGAGATGAAATTGTGTATGACATACCTGACAGGTAAACGGGCCTTCTAAAGTAATTCCCCTAGTTTCATTACATATTATCGGGAGGTGGTTACGCAGTTCCATCAATACCTGTGAGGTATATGTTCTCCGGTTACCGGACGGGGTTTCTGTGGTGTATATACGTTTCTCCATAGCCCTCTGGCCCTGGCCCCGTCCAGACGCGGACGGGCGCAGACGGGCTGGTCTTTGGCTCGTCTTATGCGCAGGAATAGGCGCCACACTGCGCGCAAACGCTGCGCGCTAGAGGCGAGGAGTGGCTAAATAGCCCTCAAGTAAATGGAAGCTAGAGCGCTAACCGCTCGCCTTCCTGTGTGGGCCTGTCACTGTCCCGCCCTCCGCACCCGTGATTGGCTGCTGGGTCGGACCGGGCGAGTAAGCACTGTTTGAACTTTAGAGCGGCATCTAATCCCTTTGTGCGTGCGTGAATGTAATTTTTAACAGTGTGATACTAAATATCTGGCATCAGGAGGTCCCTACAACAAATTCACCATTACAATTACAAGGTAAAAAAGATTTTTAAAAACGTTTCCTCTTATTGAATATACAAAATACACAGCAAGATAGTTATTTCCTCTGCAGTGATGGCGCCAAGCGGAGTCGGGACTAGCTGCCACCGTTGTCCTTACCGCAAAATTTGAAGCCTCCTCGCTGCCTAAATAGCCCTCGAGTAAATGGAAGCTAGAGCGCTAACCGCTCGCCTTCCTGTGTGGGCCTGTCACTGTCCCGCCCTCCGCACCCGTGATTGGCTGCTGGGTCGGACCGGGCGAGTAAGCACTGTTTGAACTTTAGAGCGGCATCTAATCCCTTTGTGCGTGCGTGAATGTAATTTTTAAAAGTGTGATACTAAATATCTGGCATCGGGAGGTCCCTACAACAAATTCACCATTACAATTACAAGGTAAAAAAGATTTTTGAAAACGTTTCCTCTTATTGAATATACAAAATACACAGCAAGATAGTTATTTCCTCTGCAGTGATGGCGCCAAGCGGAGTCCGGACTAGCTGCCACCGTCGTCCTTACCGCAAAATTTGGAGCCTCCTTGCTGCCTAAATAGCCCTCGAGTAAATGGAAGCTAGAGCGCTAACCGCTCGCCTTCCTGTGTGGGCCTGTCACTGTCCCGCCCTCCACACCCGTGATTGGCTGCTGGGTCGGACCGGGCGAGTAAGCACTGTTTGAACTTTAGAGCGGCATCTAATCCCTTTGTGCGTGCGTGAATGTAATTTTTAACAGTGTGATACTAAATATCTGGCATCAGGAGGTCCCCACAACAAATTCACCATTACAATTACAAGGTAAAAAAGATTTTTTTAAACGTTTCCTCTTATTGAATATACAAAATACACAGCAAGATAGTTATTTCCTCTGCAGTGATGGCGCCAAGCGGAGTCGGGACTAGCTGCCACCGTCGTCCTTACCGCAAAATTTGGAGCCTCCTCGCTGCCTAAATAGCCCTCGAGTAAATGGAAGCTAGAGAGCTAACCGCTCGCCTTCCTGTGTGGGCCTGTCACTGTCCCGCCCTCCGCACCCGTGATTGGCTGCTGGGTCGGACCGGGCGAGTAAGCACTGTTTGAACTTTAGAGCGGCATCTAATCCCTTTGTGCGGGCGTGAATGTAATTTTTAACAGTGTGATACTAAATATCTGGCATCAGGAGGTCCCTACAACAAATTCACCATTACAATTACAAGCTAAAAAAGATTTTTAAAAACGTTTCCTCTTATTGAATATACAAAATACACAGCAAGATAGTTATTTCCTCTGCAGAGATGGCGCCAAGCGGAGTCGGGACTAGCTGGATGCATTGCAATAATTAAAATGGTCATCCTTCCCAAGTTCCTTTATGCCTTTCTTAAATCCTCAAAATACTTACTAATCAGAATAAAGTACTTTATCTCCAAGAAATATATTCTAATTGAAATATGTACACACATATCTCATTCATAAAAAAAGAGCAAAGATAAAAACATACAAATTTAGTAAACTAAAACAACAATTCATGGTTTTATCCTTCCGCCACCACTATTTGTAGATCATACAATTTCAACTATATAAACATTACATATGTTTAGAACATTTCACAATAACTATAAAATTGATCAATAGAAGAATAGTTCATTCAGCCCCAATAGCATTTTAGAGTGCAAGGCACGTTTAACCAATAGCAAACAGTACATTTCACCCCAATCAGGTTTGCAAAGTACATAATGAATAGCAGCTTTTCAGAACTATCCTATTAGGGTATCCACTAATTTACTTGATGTCACTTTACTGAGTATAATTGCACCCATACAGATCTGGATCTTAAACCCTAAGGGGAAGATAGTGCCAGATGAGTCTTTATGATTTTACACAAATATTGACCAATGGCCATAGCTACATCTCGGTATTTAAGACTATGGGATTGATTACGATGGCGGATGGACTTCTAGCTGCAGCACCTGCCGCAATGTTAAAGATGCACTGTGTACATTTCCCTGCACTATGTGGCAGGCACCATGTGGTGCATGCCATTTAGTGCAGGGACATGTACCCCCTCACCCCCCACTCCAGTGGGGCCTGCAACAGGCCCCCAAAAACAATCCCCACCAGCCTGTGAATGGTAGTTCCACCACCATACACCGGCTGGCATGGATGGAGCATTGTAATTTGGCGGAAGGTGCCAGCTAGGCACCACCACCATTTTACAGATGCTGACCACTCCCCCAGGCAATCGTACCGATTGCCTGTGGCGGAACTGTGGCAGGCGGTCTTCGCGCCCGCCACATTCGAGGTCGGATTCCCCCGCCATCCTTATTTGGTAGAGGGAAAATTAAAATCCGATGGCGGAAGGCCCGCCACCACACGTCTGGCAGTGGCAGGCCTTCCGCCATCATAATCAGCCCCTATGAATCAGATCTAGCCCTATTTCCCTAGTTTGAATCCTGTACTTTTTAAGAACAGGTTGAAGTATCTTTTTCCTAGCTTTAGTGAAGAATATACAATCCAGCAATAAATGGCTCACTGAATATTTCCTACCTCTCTTAAAGGGTCACTAGCTATTGTTCTTAACAACTTCAGTTTTTAATCCCTTAATACTTACTAATCAAATTTTCAAGTAATTGAGGTCAAACCTGGTGTCGCTAATCTGGGCGTGTAAGCAACCACGGGCCTCCTATGAGCTTTTCACACAAGATGGGCTGGGAGGACCATATATGCGGCTATACACATTATGCGCCCAAGCTCAATTCCTGCATTACTGGAAATACCCGGCACCATTGCAGCCTCATGTGGCAATAGAGGCAGACCGGGCATCCCCTAGTCCTTATGAACTGCACTTTATTTACCTGGCAGGCTTTCCAGGACGGTGATCACCATGGTTGACTGTTTGAGGTGGGTCTAGGAGGGTCTGAGGAATTGTTAAGAAACTGATACTCAATGGATGATGTCATCAGTGATGTCATTTGAGATGTCATCAGTGATGTCATGAGTGATGTCACTGACCATGTCATGAGTGATGTAATATGTGACGTCATCAGCAGTGGATTGCGGGCGCGCGAGTTATAGTTAGCTGAACTAACTATAACGGGGGAATTTCATTGTTTTTTTACGAGTAAAATGTCCAGCTAACTATAACATGTGTGAAACCTATGGTTTTTTCAGTGAATTTGTAAGGTTTTTTAAATGCTATTTCCTAACTATAACGTGTGTTAAACCTATGGTTTTTTCAGTGAATTTGCAAGGTTTTTTAAATGCTAATTCCTAACTATAACGTGTGTGAAACCTATGGTTTTTTCAGTGAATTTCAAATGCTAATTTTAGAATTATTTAATATATTTTTTATATATTTCTTTTACAAAAATTTCCCTATGTATACATTTATAAATTATCTGTATCCTTTAATTTGGTGTGGCTCATTTTTTTTTTACTTTGAATTTGGATAAAGTTGAACAGCATAGTTAATATCTTCTATTAACTTAAGACCACTATATTTCTTTCTTTTTTTTTCTATACATTTTTAGGGTGCGCGCACAGAGCGCGCACCTAGTACGTTTGCGTACATTTTTCATGTACGCATGCGTACGTTATCTATGTACGCATACATACGTTTTAGTGTGTGCGCGCAGCGCGCACCTAGTACACATGCGTACGTTTTTTGTGTACGCATGCGTATGTTATATTCGTACGCAAACGTACGTTTTAGTACGCGCTCGCAGCGCGCACCCAGTACGCATGCGTACATACGTTTGCGTGCGTCGTACGTGCTCCGCGTGCTACACTCGCGCATACGCGCAGAGTACGCGTGCTGACGTTCGCGCATGCGCGCGTGCTGCGTATGCGTGTTACGTACGCGCATAATACTTATGCGCATGTGCGGGTACGCATTTGCGCATGCGTAATTGCACCATGCGCGCTCTGAGCTTGCTCCATGCGTGCACCTCGGGTTATGTGATTAATAAAACAACACTTTTAATTGGTTTTCATTACTTTCAGTTTCAGATTGTTTCAACACCACACCCAATCCCCTCATGGCAAGTCATGTGATCAAGAAACATTACTTTTCATTGGTTCAAAGTACTTTCAGTTCCAGATTCTTCCAAAACTACACCCACTCCCCTCATTATTAGTTCTGATTCCCTTGGAGAAGGAGCTACTCTGTTTTTGTGAGACAATGGCAGAGCACCAGCCACCTTCTGAGAGTGAGCAGGACACTCTTGAGAGACAGAGGCAGAGGAAGCAGAAAGACTCCTTTATATGGCAATTTTTCACTTTTCCCGAGGGACAAAAGAAGGTGAATGCACCAAAGGTCACCTACATACTTTGTCACCGCATCTTGTCACGTGGGAATGCTAATAAGAAGTACTCTTTTAGTATTCACACAATGATGAGGCATGTTGAGAAAATGCATCCTGTGACTTTTCGTCAAGCTTCTGGAGCAAACCCTCCACCTGCTCAGCCGATGACATCTGCAGTAGCTCAGCCAAGCACATCTTTGGCAGCTCAGCCGAGCACTTCTTCTGCGATGGTGCCTTCACCTTCTTACACACCTCTGGATATTCGTCCTTGTTTTGGGAGGATGAGTACACGTCGCATGGATTGTGCTACTCTTATTACTATGGGTGAGAGCAGTGTTGATCTCATTCCGAGAAAATTAGAGGAGCACCCTTGCACTAGGCCATAGTTTTGTTATATTTTTTTTTCGTTTTTCTCTTCCCCTGTCCCTACATTAACTCAAGGGCTCTTTTTAGAGCCACCTAAAATCTAAACACAAAAACTTGTTTTTTTAATCTATTTGTCAATTTTTTTTTTGGGGTGCGCGCACTTCGCGCACCCAATAACGTTTTTTTTTAAAAAAAAAATCATTTTTTTCTACTTTAGTAAACCTTCAGGGACTCCCTGACAAAGAGAGGGGAGTGGCAAAGTAATTAAAAAAGAGATGGTGTACATTTCACAGATGAAGGGAAGAGAGTCTTCCTATTAAACTTTAAACTCTGCATCAGTACTTACGTATAGGTACCCTAAACCTATCAAAAAAGATAATAGCTCATTTTAGTGCTGCGTTTGAATTGGCTGTATTTACAAGGAGAGGAAAAGACACACAGAGTGGCTTATCCTCTCCTTGTAAATATGGAGGAGCACCCTGTGCCACTAGTACGTCAAGAAAAGTGACGTAGTGGTGGCGCAGGTGGCTTGTAAATCTGCCCCAGAGATGGTAAGGAAGTTAAGGGTAAAACAGACAAACAGAGAGTGACAGATACAGAGACAGAAAGCAAACAACTGAGAAGGAGTAAGGCAGTTAAAAAGACTAAGACATATGGATACAGAGAAAGAAACATGGATGAAAAATTAGTGATGGAGGTAGTAAAGGTAGGGGAGTAGTAGAAAAGGAGTGAGGGAGTTACAAAAGAGTTGTAAAGCAGGAAGAGAGAGTGAGAAGAGAAATGAGAAAAGCAGAGTAAGGATAGCTGAAGAAAAGGAAGCATGAAACGAAAGCAGTGACACATACAGATATGTTAAACTTACCTGTTCATCAAAGTAACTTATTTAGAAATAAATGGGTTTTTTTATTTGCAAGGAAACTGAATTACATTTTCTAAATTTTCTTTCTAGTTCTGAAAAAAAGGAAAAAAGTATTAATATTCAACAATACATTTTATTAAACAGTACATGTTTTTTCATATTTAGCAAAGCAATTTTTTGCCCTTTTTTTGCTGTTTTCAGAATGTTTTGATTTTCACTGAAAATAGTGAAATCAATTGTATTCATCATTTAACAGCGGGCAAAAAAAAGAACAATCTGAAAGATTGTTTAAAAAAGCCCCAAATGTATCCTCACTAAAACATACCTTAATAGAAATGTCAAAAATACCTTTTAAGTACAATAACAATTTTCAAGAAATAACGTCTGTAAACCTTGTTGCAAAAGAACATATGCCAAAATAATATCTGTCAAAGAAGTCCACAATTGTTTGTTTTACCTTTCCTTGAGGCCAAATGGTAAGTTTAAAATCCTTTTTGAGTGAAATATTCCATTTTAATCCCTTAAAATTTAAATAATGCTTTGTTCAGATGCTGAATTCAGTATTTAAAATTTGGGTTTCAGAAAAATTAAGTAACAATTGGGTAAATCATAAGGCAAACGTTGCTTGAAAATCAATTGAGAATCATTACACAGTGTCCATCCTTTTTCACATTTAAGATAAACTGTGTAATGACCAGAAGTTATAGAAGGACCGTCATGAAAAATTATTGCAACTGCTACAAAAGTTTTTCCAGATATAGATAATTGATTACCAACAAACTTCTTTAGTAAAGTTTCCAATTTTGTTCCATCAGCTCTACAACGTTGTACCATTAAAATTACATACTGTCCATATTTCTTTAAAAATAACGTTGACAACATTTCAGATTTACATTCAGAACATTCCATGTTGTGATTAGCATCTTTAACTAATTTACTAAAAGTCACTGTTTTACTTTCTGGTAATGGTAAATATATGAACCTTTCAGAATCAACATTACTACTGCTTGTGTTCATACAGTTATCACAACAATGTTCCCATTTATAAGAGACACCAAATACATTTTCTACTTCTACTCCTTCATCTTCCAGTACCATCAGGATATACATCAAGAATTCCTGTGCATCTTGCTGGATATTTTGTGTAAATTGTGTACATCCAGAACATACATCTACAAGATTTCTAACATCAGAAGCACTTTCTATTTTATTTTTATCATTACTCAGCTTCTCATAAAGGAGACTCAGCAAAGAACTGATTTTTTTTTCATGATTTAGTATTATCTGCTCTTGCAAACTTTCAAGATAAAATACAACATTCAGCACTACATTTGCGTAGCAGTTGACACCAGAGCTATTTTCAAAATGACAACCAACAACCTCTTCCACACTATCCTTTTTCTTTTTGCTTGCAGTCACATCACTGTCTTTTTGTTTTCTCTTCTGTACATCCTCATTACAGATATTCTCAAATCTCCTTTTCCGACAAACAACACGTTTTTCAAACACAGGATACTGGCCTAAATGAGGAGCATAGCTTCTTCTTAATCAATAGATTAAGAAGAAGCTATGCTCCTCATTTAGGCCAGTATCCTGTAAGTAAGTGCTGATGCAAACTGTGTAAAGGAGTATAATATCCTTTACACAGTTTGCATCAGCACTTACTTTTGAGTCATCAAAGTCTATCATGAATAAACCAGATAATTTTTTCACGCGTGACAAAGCAACATATGCCATACCTTCTTTAAACACAGTAGATCCAATGTTTACAAAAGCACTATCAACAGTTAATCCTTGAGACTTGTGAATAGTTACAGCATATGCTAGAGAAATCGGAAACTGCTTCCTACGTACATATAAGTCTTTCACTAGTAAAAAACGAACTGAACAACGACTAATGACTTTAACCTCTTCAATCTGATCAAATTTTATTTTTAAGAATTCAATTCCATCTTTTTTCTGGTACTTTACAAAACCCACAACTTTACCCATAGCTCCATTCACTAAACATTTTTCTACATCCAAATTACGTCTTAAAATTACTCTACAGTACATACACACATAAAGATTCTTTTCCAAACCAGCTGTTTTTGAAATGTTTTTCTCCAGAGAATCCAATTTAGTAGCCAATTTGCCTGTCAATATAATAGTTATTCGTTCATGTTGAATTTTATCCACAGCTTCCAGTTTTATGATCTCTTCATTTTCCAATTTCAAAAGTTCTTGATTGAATACAGAGCATTCATGTAGTGTTGGCATTAAGCAGATTACAGTATTTTTTTCAGCAATTTTCTTGTATATTTTCTCTGGAACTATTTCTTCTGTTGTAAACAAATTACTCAGCAATCGACTCTGTAATACTTTTTTGCCATGTTCTGTGAGTAGTCCAATTCTTATATCTTTCAGAATACTTGCATAGTCCTCTTCATTGGCTTGCCTCATATTGGTAATGAGTTCCTTATACTCAAAATATGTCCAAATATTTACATTGCCTATACTTCCTAACGACTTTTTCGTGTCTTCATGTGTAAGTGTATGGAATACCGGTTGTCCTTTAACTGGAGTAAGTTGCAAAAGATCCCCAAAAACTATGACGTGTTTTCCTCCAAATAACACGTCATAGTCTGTCTTCAGAATTTGCTGCATTCTTAAATGCACAAAGGCAAGCATTAAGTTTGATACCATGCTTACCTCATCAATAATGAGTACTTTCATTTTCTTCAATACTCTTGAAACTTCCAAGCATGCTTCTCCTGCTAGTTTGTGGTACTGTATTTTGTTCTCGTGCTCTACTGGTAACATTAGCAAACGATGTAAGGTAACTCCTTTTATGTTATACGCTGCTAACCCAGTTGGAGCAGTAACAACACAAGACAAAATGGAATCCATTTTCTTCTGTAGGTAGCTTCTAATTACATTAATTAAGAAACTTTTTCCAGTTCCTGCTTGTCCACTCACATACATCCTGATTGGTTCAAATGATGCGCATGAGCACTCTTTCTTTTCATGTAGTAATCCGTGATCAATTTTTTTCCTGACTTCTTCATAAATTTGTTTTTGTTCTTCATTCAGTTGCTGCTCCAAATATGTTAAGTCTACTAAATCTTCCTGAGCTTGATTCATAGCTGTTTCCACTTCATTCATGGCTATTGCTGCTTCATTTTCTACGATTGGTTGTCCTAGAGGATCTTGACTGAATGTCCCAGAACTTTGACTGTCTTGAGAACTGTCTCTAGCTACTTCAGCTGCAATTGTTGCTTCTTGTTCAATTTCTTCATTTAACATTTAAACATAAGTTGTGAAAGTACTGCATTCTATGCTGTCTTTGCTAGCATTGAAGGAATCTTCATAACTCTGGAATTCTCCAAGTAGTTCGTCCTCTGAACGCCATGGTTTAAACAGCTGCAGAAGTGCCAAGTAGTAAAATTCCTTTTTGTCAGGAGTGTCGCAACTCAGCTTCCGGTGATTTATCAAACTTCCTTTTGTTTGCTTCACCAAACATCCTTCCTCACCACTGACTTTATATTTTCCATTGTTGATATCTTCTGTGGCATTCCGTTTAAAAATGAAGTTCTGCAGCACTTCATAGAGACACATGTTCTCAAGGTGATGACTTCTTTGTGGGTAATGTCCAACATGTTTGTTCTTAAAATGTCTGTACTTTCTGGTTCGAACTCTGCTAAATATTCAATTTCTCGAATAGATTTCAGTACCCGATTTCGCATTCCTGCAAGGCCTAAACTTACCCAAATTATTCTTCTGGATTTCGAGTACAGACTTGCAGATGATAACCTATCTGAGCATTCGTAGGATCCAATTTCTCGATGCGATAACATCTTTAAACTGAAACTGTATAGCTTCTTACTGACAGTCTTCTCGTGAGAAATCTCTTCCCACATTTCCTTCAATTCCGTTTTCTCAGATTTAGTGATGTAAGATGTGACATACCGAGCAACAGCAATAGTATTGTCAGCCACATACTGTATATCCATGTTAGCATTCCACATGGATAAAATGACTGGATTGTAGTCATTTATATATTTTGACTCTTCTTTTCTTCTTAGGTTGTAGGTATTCTTAGGCGATTTTCTTGTAATAGTATGTCGCACAGCTGACATAAAACTGTTTACTCTTCCTTTTGAAAGAACAGGTCGTGGAAATCCAAATCAACATTTTGTGTAGAATTTATCTTTACTCTTGTACTTTCGTCGACAGTATTTTCCACATCGATGACTTTGGAAACGTAAAACTTTCTCTTTTAAGTTTTTCTCTTCTGTGCTTTTAGGTATAGCACATGTTGCAAATCCTTCAAGGAAAGATAAAACTGCTTTATCAGTATCTGTTCCAAATTTTGGGGCATCCTTGATCCACAACAGCATATGAATGTGAGGAGCACCTCTTGCTTGGTACTCTTTTCTCCAAAAGAAATCCACAACTTCTCCAAGAGGTGGATTTTTTTTATTGCAGATGAAGGACATCATAGCCTCAAATGTATGATTAAAATATCTGCAAACATTAACCGGATCCAATGAGCACAATTCTCCTGCTGTCTTGTATTGTATGTTTTTAATGTTTGAATTTGCCTCTCGAAGAAAATCCAGAAGATCATCCCAAGCGTACTCAGCACAGCTTAGGGTAAGGAACCATGTAGGAGTTCCTAAATTCCGTAACATACACTTCAATTCTCCATGACGTCGGTACCAATATTCATTAGTCCCACGCTGACAAGCCATCAAATTGATCAATTGAGATTCCAAATGATCATCTCGCTGTTGCACTTTGTTCATAAAGTCCTTTGCTGACACATTATGTAGATGTACTCCAGTTTTCAAAATGTGATTTACTGCATAAGATAGTGCAGACAAGTCATTTTCAAATAAAAGATGAAACAAATAAGGAATACTTTGACGAAATCTGGGATCTTCTGCATATAATCTTGTAGTCCGATACTCCGAAGCAGGAATCTGTACTGGACATTCATCATATCGTCCACCTTCTCCTGTAGGAAACAGTTGGGGAAAACAACGAGCTTCCAAGCTCTCCTCCCATACACTCATAGGAGTTCCTTTTGCTTTCTTCATCTGAAACAGATCAATAGCGTTTCCCATAACTTCTTTAGAATGAAGAGGATGTATGCTGAAATGTTCATAAATTTCTTCTTCTTTTGACTTATCCACTTTTTCAATTTGCCCAGTTGGTATTCCTGTATCTTCTAGTATTTCTTCTTCATCTTCATCCATATAAATGGCTTCATACCATTTATTATTTTTTTTCAAATACAAATTTGCTCTTTGTACTATTTGTACATCCACCAGCTATTGCCAAATTTTCTTATTCTTTGTAGGTACACCATTAACCAGAATAAATAATGGTTCAGTTTCCAAAGTATCTGCATCAATTGTTTCCATATTTTTTCTCAAATCCAATGGCAAATAGACAGCTCTTCCTTTTAAACCTCTTTGTAAATCCGAAGGAGGTAATTTACCTGTTTTTGGCTCCATACACACTATGGTCTGAAACGGATGGACACATTGAATGAGTATAGACTCATACGTATTTAAATCAGAAAGTTCTGGAGGAATATCAACCAATTCTAATTTATTATGTACAGCTCTTGCTGGCATTCTATTTTCTTCTAACTTGTTATAACAGTATTTACAAATACGCTGATCTTCACCCAATTCAAAACAATTTTCCAGAAATATATATGTTGCAAAATCTTTCCACTTATAATTATCTTCATTTTCACTTTTTTTATACAGATCAACATTCCTTGTTTGAATTTTATAATGGCTTCTCCGGCAAAAAATACAAGTAATATTTGGTCTTTCATTAGAGATGATAGTAAATTTTGTCATTTCATCTTCAAAATTTTTACTAACAGTAAGTTCTACATTCTCTTCCACATTTTCATCAATAACTGTGTCATTTTCTGCACTTTCTTGTTCTGGACCAAAGTAACAAAACTGAATCTCATCAGTAACCTTCACTACATCTGATACAGATCCACGGAACAGAGCATTATTCAACTCATTTAACTTTACTGCTGGACTTTTAGCAAAATACAATGTTCTCACAAACTTTCTCATTTCAGTATGATGAACAGCCAGCATCCTAAAATGGTGAAAAACACTTTGACACACTTTCCTAGATAGACAAGCCAGAGAATGTCCTTGCAAACCAGTATTCTCTCTCACTCTGCATGGATCTAGTCTTTGAAGCACCTTAATTTTCTGTTTAACACTCTTTTTACTATATTCTCTTAGAAAGTCACGTAATTTATCAATAGATTCCTGACGCACAGTACAAATACTACTACAATTCCAAGTGTACACTGGAGCTTTAGGACGTCTCCCCATAACCTCATCAGCCATCACTTCTTCCTCATTTCTTGGAACCATTTTCTCCTTTTCCATTACACAACCATCCTTAACTTCATATGCTCTACCATTGGTGTCAACTGCATGCAACAAACTATTACTTTGAAGATAACTCTCTTCATGAAAAAATGGTTCAGTACTTGAACTATGCTTCCATTCTCCTAAGAACACTTTACAAAAGGTATTTTTTTCACTTCTCTTTTCCTTTTGCTTTGTGACTTCATTGCATTGACTAATTTATCTAATCTACGCATCCTGTTCAAAATTAAAATGAATAGTTTTTTTTTATTTTTAATGCCTTGGTAACAATACTTTCAATTAATTTCTTTTTCTTATAAAATTTGGTTTTCTTCTTATATTTTTTCACATCCTTTAGCAAATTTAACATCACTCTTCTCTGAAACATTTTTCGACGAACGTTTTTAAAATCTATTTTTCGTGTTAAGTCACTCTTTCTTACTTCTGAGTCTACATTAGCATTTTGTTTTTGCTGTCGACTTTGTTGTTGTTTTGTACTTGAAACACTGTTTGAATTTATCTTTCAATCATTTTTTTTTTTGAAGATATTTAAAAAAAATTCTTTAGTCTGCTTACCAGAAGACTTTTTCTGTTTTCCAACACGAGCTTCTCCTCCTATTTTTTTTTTTACCAGTTGTCTTCAAATATAGTTGTTGTTGCTTTTCTTTTCTCTTTCTTGACTTTATAGGCATCTTTAAATTTTTTCACTGTTGCTCAGCAATACCTGCAAGAAACTAAAAAAAAATACCTTTATGTAATTTTAATTCATTACAATTTTTTTTTGAGCTTTTCAAATCCTATCACATGAGCTGACCCTTTCCTACGAGTCCAAGTCTTACAAAACAGGAGAAACATGAATTAAATCTCTGACAACAATTCCTGTGTGCACACTAAGGGTGGGCGTAGTTCGCGAAGTAGCACTTCGCGAAGCTACGCAAAGTGAAGTTCGCACTACGCGAGCTACGCGTAGCACTTCGCGAACTGCGAAGTAACATGTTCGCACTGTGCAAGATGTTGTTTTCAATGATTGCACAGTGCGGACAAGCAACCGGCACTGTGCAATCATTGAAAATGGCATCTTGCACAGTGCGAGCTGTAGTTTTCTGCTGCTCGAGTAGATTTTTACTCGAGCTGCAGCTTTCTCAACGTGAACTGGTAGTTTCTCATCGCGAGCGGTCGCGAGCATACGCGACCCCTCGCAATGAGAAACCTGACCTTCTCGCGTTGGGAATCTCGCCGGGAGGTTTATTTTCCATGCTCGCGATCGCGAACAAGGAAAAAGTCTCGCCAGGATGTCATTTTGCTTGCTCGCGGTCGCCAACTTGACGTTGAGGACCGCGAGCAAGCAAAAAATGACCGCAGCACTACGCAACACTATGCTACGCGTGTTCGCACTGTGCTACGTGCAGTTCGCGTAGCGCGAAGTAGCGCGAACTTCGCAAACTACGCGAGCGTAGCGTAGTGCTTCGCCCAGGCCTAGTGCACACAGACTCATGGTGTGATTCTAGGCAGAAAACGATATTTGATTGGCAATTTCAAAGCACATTTACTAATGTGGAGGAGCAAGTGATAATTACTGTGACAGCCGAACACATTTTTCTTATATTTTAGAGAAGCAGAAAAGAGCACATGTCCTTACACCTATTTGAGACCATGACCATGTGTTACAGGGTGAGTGATTAGACTAGAACAAAAGAAATGAGCCTTGGTGACATTGAATCTGTTTGCGTTACACACTGCTATCTGAAACACCACATACAGCTGAGTAGTACGCACGGGAGTGTAGGAGAAGCTGCTGCGTGTGTGCAAAAAGTGTGTTTCTGGAGACTGTGTATTGTCAGTTGCAAGAGAGATCTGCATGGAGACTTGCACAACTGCATGAAGAGTGCAGACATGTGTATAAGAGTAGATGTGTGGTAAGGGTTAATTTGAGTTTTGAACATGTAGGAACTACCTCAGCCATTGCAAGATTTGATGGAAAATCTTGTTGATTTGAAATGTGTTAGCATTTGCCTCTCATTTTTGAGATAGTGATTTCTGCTGAGTGCTAACCAAAACATTTGAAGAAAACAAGCTGGCCCTTTCCTGAAAGTGCAAGTTTTACAGAACAACAGCAACACAAATTCAATCTCTAACAACAATTCCTGTGTGCACACAGACTCATGGTGTGATTCTAGGCAGAAAACGATATTTCCTTTGGCAATTTAAAAGCACATTTAGTACTGTGGATGGAGCAAGTGATAATTACTGTGACAGCCTGACACATTTCCCTTATATTTTAGACAAGCCAAAAAGAGCACATGTCCTAACAGCTCCTTGAGACCATGACCATGTGTTACAGGGTGAGTGATTAGACTACAGCAAAGGAAATGTGCCTTGATGACGTTGAATGTGTTTGCATTACACACTGCTATCTGAAACACAACACAGAGCTGAGTATTATGCATGGGAGTGTAGGAGAAGCTGCTGCACGTGTGCAAAGAGTATGTTTCTGGAGACTGTGAATTGTCAGCTGCAAGACAGATCTGCATGGAGACTTGCACAACTGCATGAACACTGCAGATATGTGTGTAAGAGTACATATGGGGTAAGGGTTAATTTGAGTTTTGAACATGTAGGAACTACCTCAGCCATTGCAAGATTTGATGGAAAATCTACCTTGTTGATTTGAAATGTGTTAGCATGTGCCTCTCATTTTTTAGATAGTGATTTCTGCTGAGTGCTAACCAACACATTTGAAAAAAACAAGCTGGCCCTTTCCTGAAAGTGCAAGTTTTACAGAACAACAGCAACACAAATTAAATCTCTGACAACAATTCCTGTGTGCACACAGACTCATGGTGTGATTCTAGGCAGAAAACGATATTTCCTTTGGCAATTTGAAAGCACATTTAGTACTGTGGATGGAGCAAGTGATAATTACTGTGACAGCCTGACACATTTCCCTTATATTTTAGACAAGCAAAAAAGAGCACATGTCCTAACAGGTCCTTGAGACCATGACCATATTTTACAGGGTGAGTGATTAGACTACAGCAAAGGAAATGTGCCTTGATGACGTTGAATGTGTTTGCAATTCCTGTGCACATAGACTCATGGTGTGATTCTAGGCAGAAAACGATATTTCCTTTGGCAATTTGAAAGCACATTTAGTACTGTGGATGAAGCAAGTGATAATTACTGTGACAGCCTGACACATTTCCCTTATATTTTAGACAAGCCAAAAAGAGCACATGTCCTAAGAGACCATGACCATGTGTTACAGGGTGAGTGATTAGACTACAGCAAAGGAAATGTGCCTTGATGACGTTGAATGTGTTTGCATTATACACTGCTATCTGAAACACAACACAGAGCTGAGTGTTATGCATGGGAGTGTAGGAGAAGCTGCTGCATGTGTGCAAAGAGTGTGTTTCTGGAGACTGTGTATTGTCAGTTGCAAGAGAGATCTGCATGGAGACTTTTACAACTGCATGAAGACTGCAGATATGTGTGTAAGAGTACATGTTTGGAAAAGGTTAATTTGAGTTTTGTACATGTAAGAACTACCTCACCCATTACAAGATTGGAAGGAAAATCTACCCTGTTGATTTCAAATGTGTTAGCATTTGCCTCTCATTTCTTAGATCATGATTTCTGCTGAGGACTAGCCATCACACTTTAAGAAAACAAGCTGCCCTTTTCCTGCAAGTGCAAGTTTTACAGAACAACAGCAACACAAATTAAATCTCTGACAACAATTCCTGTGTGTACACTGTCTCATGGTGTGATTCTAGGCAGAAAACAGTATTCCTGGATCATACCAGTACACCTTAACTTATTGTGAAGACATACTCCATAATATCTTTCAAGTTCAAGGCACTTAAATATCTTCCTTAACATGAAATGTAAAACACAACTTTTCAAGTGGTAGGAAAATGTACCATGCTATTTTCAAATGTGTTTGCATTTGCCTCTCACTTTTGAGATAGTAATTTCTGCTGAGTGCTAACCAACACAGTTGAAGAAAAGAAACTGCCCTTTCTTAAAAGTGCAAGTTTTACAAAACAACAGCAACACAAATTAAATCTCTGACAACAATTCCTGTGTGCACACAGACTCATGGTGTGATTCTAAGCACAAAGCGATATTTTCTTTGGCAATTTGAAAGCACATTTAGTACTGTGGTAGAGCAAGTGATAATTACTGTGACAGCCTGACACATGTGGTGCCTGCGAGTGCAAGGGTAATAGAGCAAGACCAACACAAATTAAATCTCTGATAACAATTCCTGTGTGCACACTGTCTCATGGTGTGATTCTAGGCAGAAAACAGTATTCCTGGGTGATACCAGTACACCTTAACTTATAGTGAAGACATACTCCATAATATCTAACATGTTCAAGGCACTTAAATATCTTCCTTAACATAAAATGTAAAACACAACTTTTAAAGTGGTAGGAAAATGTACCATGCTATTTTCAAATGTGTTTGCATTTGCCTCTCATTTGTGAGTAACTGATTTCTGCTGAATGCTATCCATCACACTTTAAGAAAACAAACTGCCCCTTTTCTGCGAGTGCAAGGCTAACAGAACAAGAGCAACACAAATTAAATCTCTGACAACAAATCCTGTGTGCAGACAGACTCATGATGTGATTCTAGGCACAAAACAGTAATCCTCAGTGATACCAGTACACCTTAACTTACAGTGAAGACATACTCCATAATATCTTACGAGTTCAAAACAGTTAAATATCTCCTAAAACACAAAATGTAAAACACAACTTTAAAAGAAGAATGACAATTCTAATATTTATATCAAAAATCACCACATACATCCCCTCTCAAACTCATAACTCACCTTTAAAATTAGTTAGTTGAGAAAGATATGTGGCACTCAAACAGCAGATTATCAGAGCCAGAATCTCAGAGCTGTACACCTCTCTCCTCTCACCACAACCAGTAAATGGCAATGTTTCCCTCTCTTTTTTCACACATATACATGTTAATGTAAAATCACAGTCCTTCCCACATTTTTTCAAATGGAATCACACATTTCTATTGGTTGCAACGTTCAACCCCTTTCCAAATCATCCCTTCCCCCAACATGACTTCTGCCTGCTACAATAGCAACAGGTCATGGAACACTGGTGTGAGCAGAGAGGTCAGATGTACAGCACACAATGTTTCAAATCCAAAGAGCAAGAGTGCTTGACCTTTCAAACCTAACAGCAAATCCAAAGTCATGTTCAGTGGGAACACATTTTTCTGTACCAATCCAAAACATGCTTTTAAAAATGTAAACATACAGCCTAGTTTTAACTGTAAAATGGTTTGAATCAGCCAATGAGTTCTTTTTATTAAAAAAAAGTATGTATGCCTCCATTTTTCAACTGTCTTTCTTTTCATATTGCCATTCTACTGAAAGACACCTCCTGAGTGCATCCTGTTCTCCTTGAAAGATGTTCACAGTGTAGATTGTAGGTCATATCTATGTCTTCTGGAGTGAAAAATTTGCAGAAAAAAGAGGTATTGTAAAAGACCTTGCTTTGCCAAATGTAGACATTAAATGGATTGGTCAGAGAGGATTAAAGTGGCACCAATTAATGCCTTTGGTGAAAACCTTTCTACATCTCCCACAGCCTAACCTTATTATTGTGCACTGTGGTGGAAATGACCTAGGCACTTTAACTGGGGTAGGTCTGGAAATGCTTATTAAGGACACCTTTGTGCAATTGATGTCACTTTTTCCACAAACTGCCTTTGTATATTCTAATATATGCCAAAGGCAAAAGTGGAACTGGTCGAACCAATTTTGTCCGCAGATTGACAAAGCAAGAAAGCACGTCAATAAGTCTGTTTCTGCTTTCCTCAGAGACTATGGTATGGGTTCTATATACCACAACAACTTGCGTTACAACATGCAAGACATTTATAGAGGAGATGGTGTACATTTCAGTGATGAAGGTAACAGAGTCTTCCTCTTGAACTTTAGACTCTGCATCGGTACTTACTTGTAGGTACCGAAAAACACTCAATAAACACAAGGGCTCTTTTTAGAGCCACCTAATATCTAAACACTTAAACTTGATTTTTAATTCTATTTTTTTTAATGTTTTTTTTTGGGTGCGCGCAGAGTGCGCGCACCTCGCGATGTTTTAAAAAAAAAAAAAATCTTTTTTTTGGCCCTTCGTGGTCCTACTGTGACCCCCTGACAATGGCTAGAGGGTCAAGAACTCCCTACTCTGCCCCCTATTCACGTTCTCCACCTTTCCTTTTCAGTGCGACAGACAAAATGGCGGCCGACAATTCCTGATTTTGACCGATTCGAATGTTTACTGACATCTAACAACCAATCAGAATTACGCTCGCGGACGGCAGGGTGCGCCCACAGGGCTTGCACAGTGCGCGCACCCTGCGCGCGTATAGATATTGATATGCTTTTAAATGCTATTTTCTCAAGAAATACTGAACAGATTTACACCAGACCTGCGAAAGGCACTTCCTTGACCTTATGGCTACCTCTCTGCCAAATTTCAAGTAATTCTGTTCAGCCGTTCGGGCTGTAGCTGCGACTAAAGGTCCTATGGAAAAATGCATGGGGAATACGCGTTTTGGGATCCCCTTTTTTCTCGGCCCCTGCTTGACGAATCACCCCGAGACTTTCAGGGCAGAAGCTGAACGGAGCACCCCATTAGTTTTGAAAATTTCGCGAGGATTCGTCAACCGGCGCCAAAGTTATTCAAAATAGAATTTTCAGATTTCCTATTGAAACTTGGTCCTAACTATAACTATCTACTGGCGACCGCCAGCATCCCATTTAGAAGAGCCAACTTACAGGTTGAAAATCTTCGTGTTTATTATGCAGGAAAAACAGCGCAGTGCAATGACAACAAAGTCCAAATGAAATAATATGCCCAAGTCCAAAAAGCATCCACATTGCACAGGAGCAGCTCACTGTAGCGTTATTTGGCACTACTGGGGCAGGTGTATATATATATTCACTAAAAAAACCATAGGTTTCAAAAACATTATAGTTAGGAATTAGCATTTAAAAAACCTTGCAAATTCACTGAAAAAACCTATAGGTTTCACACATGTTATAGTTAGCTGGACATTTCACTCGTAAAAAACCAATGAAATTCCCCCGTTATAGTTAGTTCAGCTAACTGTAACTCGCGCACCCGCAATCCACTGCTGATGACGTCACATATTACATCACTCATGACATGGTCAGTGACATCACTCATGACATCACTGATGACATCTCAAATGACATCACTTTAGACTTTGCATCGGTACTTACTTGTAGGTACCAAAAAACACTCAATAAACACAACGGCTCTTTTTAGAGCCACCTAATATCTAAACATTTAATCTTCTTTTCTTTTTTAAATCTTTTATTTTTTTTTTTGGCCGTGCGCACACCTTGCGAATTTAAAAAAAAAATTAAAATTTTTTTTTGGCCCTTCGGGGTCCCGCTGTGACCCCCTGACAAATGCTAGGGGGTCAGGAACGCCCTACTCTCCCCCTTTTCACGTTCTCCACCTTTCCTTTTCAGTGTGACAGACAAAATGGCGGTCGACACTTCCTGATTTCAACCGATTCGAATGTTTACAGACATGTAACAACCAATCAGAATTTCGCTCGCGCACGTTAGGGTGCGTGCACCGTGCGCTTACGGTGGGCGCACGGTACGCGCTTATAGATATTTATATGCTTTTAAATGCTATTTTCTCAGGAACTACTGAACAGATTTACACCAGACCTGCAAAAGGCACTTTCCTGACCTTAGGACTACCTTTCTGCCAAATTTCATGTAATTCTGTTCAGCCGTTCGGGCTGTACCTTCGACTAAAGGTCCTATGGAAAAATGCATGGGGAAAATGCGTTTTGGGACCCCCTCTTTTCTCGGCCCCCGCTTGACGAATCACCCCCAGACTTTCAGGATAGGAGCTGAGCGGAGCGCCCCATTAGTTTTGAAAATTTCGCTAGGATTCGTCAACCGTTATTCAAAATAGAATTTTGAGATTTCCTATGGAAACACGGTCCTAACTATAACTATCTACTGGTGACCGCCAGTGGATAATATATATATATATATATCTATATATCATGCTCCATTTTGCAAAGAACAGGGATGTACTCAGGGAACAGTGTACATCCTGCCATTCATCACTCTCGGGCTACTTGAAAGAGTCACAGGCATATTGCCTTCTGGGAAATGTAGTCCCTAATGGATGCAACGAACTCAGGGTTCCTTCTGCATGCCCTCCAATGGGCCCCAAGGCGTGGATGGTAACAATCCTCAGTGCTGTAGCCTCATGGATATGCTGGGCATGTCCTCAGCTCCATGCCCACTGTGATTGCGGTGGTGCATTCCCCCATGGCGTGGGCTGCCTTGTAACATCATGCTCCAGTTTGCCCAAAGAACAGGGATGCACTCAGGGAACAGTGTACATCCTTCCATCCATCACTCTCGGGCTGCCTCGCCTGGCGTGTTTCGGAAGTATATTCCTTTATCAAAGGCTTAATGGCACAAAGTTCACTGCTTGATTTACATCACGCTTTTATTGATTAAAATACCTTCTGATAGGCTGCTATGATGAGTCTCTCGCCTTCTGATAGGCTACTTGAAAGAGTCACAGATGACATAGTCAGTGACATCACTGATGAAATCACCGATGACATCTCAAATGACACCACTGATGACATCATCCACATGATAATCTGATGCACCTCCTCACACCCTAATTTAACTTTTGATACACCCACTCTAAAATACAGACTACCATTTCTGAAACCATAGACACACCAATACCAGTTACAACATACCCACTCACTGATTCCTAGGTCTACATACACATCTACTAATTCACCCATACAGTCACTCACACATGCAGTCACTCATCAATACAGCAGTATCATATGCACTCATACACCTATACAGACACTTACATACTACCACTCACCCATAAAATTAGTCACACAGGTAGTCAGTCTTCAGTGATTTCACTGACTATGTCATGTGTGATGTAATATGTGATGTCATCAGTAGTGCATTGAGGGGACATGAGTTATAGTTAACTCAACCATAACAGCCGAATTTCTCTGGTTTTGTACGAGTGAAATGTCCAACTAACTATAACGTCCCTGAAACCTCGGGTTTTTTTCAGAGTATTTCAAAGGTTTTTTAAATGCTAATTTCTAACTATAGCGTCCCTGAAACCTATGTTTTTTTCAGTGAATTTCAAAGGTTTTTTAAATGCAAATTTCTAACTATAAAATACCTGAAACCTATGGTTAATGCATTTAATTTCAAAGGTTTTTTAAATGCAAATTTCTAACTATAACGTCCCTCAAACCTATGGTTTTTTCAGTAAATACGAAAGTACTATTCTGCTATTCATCATTAAAACATTTTTAAAAGTTTACCACTACATACAATAAAATAAACCAAAAAACTAGTATGTAATGTATTAAACAAATTACACTGCTACTTTTTTAGACTTCAACCCTTTTTTGCTGTTCTCAGATGCCACTTAACTTTACTATACACTGTGATATCGATGTAGTATCTTCATGAAACAGCAGGAGAAAAAAACAATCAACTAGATTGTTGAAAAAAATACAATCAGCGTACAACATTATTTTCAATATCTGTGCCTATATGTGTTCCTCCTAACAATGTTTTCATTACATCCTTCTACTACAGGATGTCTTTCCAGTGCTCTATATTATCTGTTCACATCTTCCCAAAAGGCCGAATAATGTATTCAAAACTTTGGTTTGCAAAATATCCAATATGAATTCGTTAAAGCATGTTTACATCTTCCCAATAGGCCGAATGATGTATTCAAAACTTTGGCTTCAAAAATATCAAATATGAATTTGGTAATTTGTAAGGCAATCTGGGTTTTATTTCCAGGTATGCATCATTGCAATCCTTTATTATACTTTAAATACATAAGTGCCGATCACGATCCTGTAAAAACCGGGTACGAACCGTCGGACGGAGCAAATTCTCCGTCCGACGCGTACCCGGTCGTCAAAATGTACAAACATGGAATTACGATTCGCACGGAAACACCATTTCCGTACGAATCGTACAAAACCCCGAACGACGAAAATAAACATACAAATGCGATCCGGGAAAGCGCCGACGTGACGTCGGGACGCACGCAGCCTGCCATTCACGAACCAGGAATTACGATTCGCATCGACGTCATCCCGCACGGTGAATATTTTCCGGCTGCCAAAAACTGCCGGGAAATCAGGACGACGCGAACAAGGAGTACCTGTATGCGACGGACAGACATGGACCCGAACCTACTTGTCATCCCGGCCCTCATAGCAGTCGACCTCCTCTACAGGTTCCGACGCAGACGCCGCAGAAGGTCAGAACAACTAAGGGAGGGGGGAAAGGGGGGGAAAGGGGGGGGCAGGACCAGGGGCAGGCCACAAAACCACCACCAATTTCACACAGCAGACATGCCCTGGACATACCTGACCCCCATGCCCTGGTCACTACGAGGGGGTGGGGGCGTGTCCAGCAAAGCCAGCGTCCGCCACAAAGGAAGTGCCTGACGACGCGAACCGGCAACACAACTATACAGGTACGTCCCGTACCCACGCCTTAAGAGCGTGGGTACGAGTCGTACCACGCCCACACCTACGTCACCCCAACAATGGCGGGACGGCTGTACCCACGTGGCAAAGGCCTGGGTACGGGTCGCACAAGCATCACATAGTGAGGGGACGGATATGTACGGACCGTACCCCCACCACCGTATGCATGGAGCGTACCCCCAACCCCAACAGTGTAAGTACGACCCGTACCCTCACCAACGTACGTATACGTCCCACCCCAACAGTGTAAGTATGACCCGTACCCTCACCCGCGTACGTATGGAGCGTACCCCCATCCCAACAGTGTAAGTACGACCCGTACCCTCACCCACGGATGTATGGAGCGTACCCCCCACCCCAACAGTGTAAGTACGACCCGTACCCTCACCCGCGTATGCATGGAGCATACCCCAACAGTGTAAGTATGACCCGTACCCTCACCCGCGTACGTATGGAGCGTACCCCCACCCAAACAGTGTAAGTATGACCCGTACCCTCACCCGCGTACGTATGGAGCGTACCCCCACCCCAACAGTGTAAGTACGACCCGTACCCTCACCCGCGGACGTATGGAGCATACCCCCCACCCCAACAGTGTAAGTATGACCCATACCCCCACCCGCGTATGCATGGAGCATACCCCAACAGTGTAAGTACGACCCGTACCCCCACCTCGTATGCATAGAGCGTACCCCAACAGTGCATGAACGTACCGTACCACCACCCCAACAGTGTAAGTACGACCCGTACCCCACCCGCGTACGTATGGAGCGTACTCCCACCCCAACAGTGTAAGTACGGCCCATACCCCACCCGCGTACGTATGGAGCCTACTCCCACCCCAACAGTGTAAGTACGAACCTTACCCCATGGAGCGAACCCACACACGTGTATGTACTAAGCGTGCATATTGTTAAATAGGATGGGTGTGTGCCTATCACTCCCAGCAGTGCCCAGAGTCAGGAGGGGTGGGTGCAGAGTCCTCCCAGCAGTGCCCAGAGACAGGAGGGGTGTGTGCAAAATCCTCCCAGCAGTGCCCAGAGTCAGGAGGGGTGGGTGCAGAGTCCTCCCAGCA
The DNA here is from genome assembly GCF_964204655.1 of Triturus cristatus. Lineage (NCBI taxonomy): Eukaryota > Metazoa > Chordata > Amphibia > Caudata > Salamandridae > Triturus > Triturus cristatus. The sequence continues at coordinate 847,620,819 of NC_140589.1, forward strand.
GTGCCCAGAGTCAGGAGGGGTGTGTGCAGAGTCCTCCCAGCAGTGCCCAGAGGCAGGAGGGGTGGGTGCCTATCACTCCCAGCAGTGCCCAGAGTCAGGAGGGGTGTGTGCAGAGTCCTCCCAGCAGTGCCCAGAGGCAGGAGGGGTGGGTGCCTATCACTCCCAGCAGTGCCCAGAGTCAGGAGGGGTGGGTGCCTATCACTCCCAGCAGTGCCCAGACGCAGGAGGGGTGGGTGCAGAGTCCTCCCAGCAGTGCCCAGAGTCAGGAGGGGTGTGTGCAGAGTCCTCCCAGCAGTGCCCAGAGGCAGGAGGGGTGGGTGCCTATCACTCCCAGCAGTGCCCAGAGTCAGGAGGGGTGTGTGCAGAGTCCTCCCAGCAGTGCCCAGAGGCAGGAGGGGTGGGTGCCTATCACTCCCAGCAGTGCCCAGAGTCAGGAGGGGTGTGTGCAGAGTCCTCCCAGCAGTGCCCAGAGGCAGGAGGGGTGGGTGCCTATCACTCCCAGCAGTGCCCAGAGTCAGGAGGGGTGGGTGCCTATCACTCCCAGCAGTGCCCAGACGCAGGAGGGGTGGGTGCAGAGTCCTCCCAGCAGTGCCCAGAGTCAGGAGGGGTGTGTGCAGAGTCCTCCCAGCAGTGCCCAGAGGCAGGAGGGGTGGGTGCCTATCACTCCCAGCAGTGCCCAGAGTCAGGAGGGGTGTGTGCAGAGTCCTCCCAGCAGTGCCCAGAGGCAGGAGGGGTGGGTGCCTATCACTCCCAGCAGTGCCCAGAGTCAGGAGGGGTGTGTGCAGAGTCCTCCCAGCAGTGCCCAGAGGCAGGAGGGGTGTGTGCAGAGTCCTCCCAGCAGTGCCCAGAGTCAGGAGGGGTGTGTGCAGAGTCCTCCCAGCAGTGCCCAGAGGCAGGAGGGGTGGGTGCCTATCACTCCCAGCAGTGCCCAGAGTCAGGAGGGGTGTGTGCAGAGTCCTCCCAGCAGTGCCCAGAGGCAGGAGGGGTGGGTGCCTATCACTCCCAGCAGTGCCCAGACGCAGGAGGGGTGGGTGCAGAGTCCTCCCAGCAGTGCCCAGAGTCAGGAGGGGTGTGTGCAGAGTCCTCCCAGCAGTGCCCAGAGTCAGGAGGGGTGTGTGCAGAGTCCTCCCAGCAGTGCCCAGAGGCAGGAGGGGTGGGTGCCTATCACTCCCAGCAGTGCCCAGAGTCAGGAGGGGTGTGTGCAGAGTCCTCCCAGCAGTGCCCAGAGGCAGGAGGGGTGGGTGCCTATCACTCCCAGCAGTGCCCAGAGTCAGGAGGGGTGTGTGCAGAGTCCTCCCAGCAGTGCCCAGAGGCAGGAGGGGTGTGTGCAGAGTTCTCCCAGCAGTGCCCAGAGTCAGGAGGGGTGTGTGCAGAGTCCTCCCAGCAGTGCCCAGAGGCAGGACGGGTGTGTGCCTATCACTCCCAGCAGTGCCCAGAGTCAGGAGGGGTGTGTGCAGAGTCCTCCCAGCAGTGCCCAGAGGCAGGAGGGGTGGGTGCCTATCACTCCCAGCAGTGCCCAGATACAGGAGGGGTGGGTGCCTATCACTCCCAGCAGTGCCCAGACGCAGGAGGGGTGGGTGCAGAGTCCTCCCAGCAGTGCCCAGAGTCAGGAGGGGTGTGTGCAGAGTCCTCCCAGCAGTGCCCACAGTCAGGAGGGGTGTGTGCAGAGTCCTCCCAGCAGTGCCCAGAGTCAGGAGGGGTGGGTGCCTATCACTCCCAGCAGTGCCCAGAGTCAGGAGGGGTGGGTGCTATCACTCCCAGCAGTGCCCAGAGTCAGGAGGGTGTGTGCAGAGTCCTCCCAGCAGTGCCCAGAGGCAGGAGGGGTGGGTGCCTATCACTCCCAGCAGTGCCTAGAGTCAGGAGGGGTGAGTGCAGAGTCCTCCCAGCAGTGCCCAGAGGCAGGAGGGGTGGGTGCCTAACACTCACAGCAGTGCCCATGGAACGCAAAGGGTGGAGTAGCCACAGATACCATGGCCACAAATTCCAGTCAGGTGCACAAAGACCCTGCAGTACATGTACCACATGTGTGCGAGGCTGGGAGTATACACATGCATAGCGCAGAAAAGAAAACATTTCCACATGAAGTCATGTCAATAGTCCACATACACAAGTACAATGACTATCAAGAATGCCACGAATGATGCAGGTGGAGACATCGCTCAGCATGCATGTGCAAAGTAGAAGGAGTCCGTCACACACCCAGCTAATGTACAAACAGCTCAGCGCTAAATATTGGGAACACGCTGCAGGGAAGATGTCAGGGTACACAGAGGAAGGAATACACCTTTGGACAATTTCACCATGCAGCAACTGCTTACATGAACACAGAAACCTAGCTAACACCGTGTGATGGCACACAGATCCCAGGATCCCCCCTATGACCAGCACACTACTACATTTCCCACACACCCAACACATGAACACCACCCAAAACCATGTAGCAGCCCCACCAACAGCAATACCAGCAAAGCAGTAGTGTTCCAAGGGGAAAAAAATTAATTGCTTTATTCAGCATGAACCAACAAATCTTGTTTGTAGGAAGTTCAATATTTACAAAGCCCATAGGGCAGTCCAGAAGTCACAGCTGGATGGGGGACACAGTGGGATGCGTGTCCCCTAGCTTGCCTGCACAGTTACATTCCGTCGTCTTCCACAGGGGTGAGGGCATCATGTGGGGGGGAAGAAACAGGCACCGCAGGGACAGGAGGGTGAAGGGTAGGCATCGTGGGTGCAGGGATGGAGGACTCCACCACAGGGGGTGGGGCAGGGCCAAAGGCGGAGGCCAGGATCTCGCTGCACACCTTAGCAAGGTCCTCCAGGGAATCCCCTGCACCCGAAGGAACCACAGGCCCCAAGGAGGGGGGGGGTCAGAGGGATGGGTCGCAGCGCCACTGGGGGAGGGTGTAGACAGGGGGGGAATCAACCACCATGACCGAGGACTTCCTTGACCGCTTGCGTGGTGGTGTCACTGTGGGGCTCAGGGACAGAGCGGCCATGAAGGAGTCTTTGGGGGAGATGTGGCCAGGAGAGCTGAGGGGAGGGGATTTGGAGGGAGTGGATTGGTGGAATGCGGACTCCCACTCTGGCTGCGTGTCACACGTTTGCCCCCGACCCAGTGGGTGTGCCTACTTCACCCTGTGTGTGCGTGTCAGGAGGTGTGCGGTGGACCTTCCCTGCTGGTGTGGTGCCTGTGTGTGTTGTGGTGGGTGCATGCTGACGTCTGGGTGTACGTGGGACAGGCATGGGAGTGGGAAGTGTGGATGGGGCAGGGGTAGGGGGTGGGACGTAGCGCTGCAGGAGACCCACTGCTGCAGTCAGTGTCGAGTCTATCGACCTCAGCAAGCTGCGTTGGTCAGCCTGCGATGAATGAATGCCCTCCAAGTATGCCTCCATGTTGTGCAGCACTTGGCTGTGGCCATGGAGGACATTAAGGATCGCAGCCTGACCAACCTGCAACTGCCGCTGGATGTCCACAGACTCGGCATTGGCGGCAGCAGTGGAGACAGGGGCAGGGGGTGCGGTGCCTGGCAGGAAGGAGACATGTGGTGACCGGGCACGTTGGGAAGGGACACAAGCAAGTGGGAGGTGGCTGATGGCAATGGAGGGGGCGGGGCGAGATGTAGTGCCGCTGTCAGCTGCTGGTGCAGCCGCCGCCCACTCGGAGAGATCATCCTCGGACCCGTCAGCTTCATACTCTGTTGTGCCAGTCGACAGGTCCCCGGCTTCACTCTCCTCCGCCTCAGTCCCACTTGATGTGCCAGCCCCGATGTCACCGCTGGCACTGGTGCTCGGTCCCTCTGCTCCGTCTGTGCCCATGTCTCCCTCCGTGTCCCCCGACGATGCTGTGGGCAGGGTGAAGAGACAGAAATTAATCATACACCTGTATACATATGTCACATGAGTCCAATCTACATAGGTCACAGTGCATAGCCTGAAACAAAAGAAGAGTTACATCTACAAAACAAGGTACATATGTAGGGCATGCAAGACACAGTTGTTTGACCCACCATGCCACTGAAAAACTATGGAGAGCATGACACAATAGCAAATGAGATGGAATGGAATTTTGACTGAGGAGCAAGGCCCTGGGGACAATCCAGCACTGCATCTGCACCACACAGCGTGGCAGGAAATAGGGATGAGCAGGGACCATATCCAGGAACAAGAGGCACATGCAGCATAGGTTATACTGAAAACATGCCCACCATGACTGGCCCACTGCACCTTGAGTGCATGTCCAGACAAACATCACACACTGGCCAGTCCTAGCAAGGAGATATCAGGTTGTGACATTAAGGCCATGCCCGCACCACCCACCCCCTACATGAGACTATTGTTTGGAGACACAGGAAGCACTTACATCCCTTAGTCTGGGTGAAATACACATGGGATGCAACAAATCAAGGTTGCACACAAAATACCCAAGGTGCGCCTGTCCAAATAATCATGTACAAATGGGCATCATCAGATGATTGTAACAAGACACACAGGCAATGTCCACCGTGAGTATGAACAAGGAATATCAGGTCAGGCTGTACAGTGGACACTTGTACTACATTTCACGTCAATATACATTTGGCCAGGGGACAATGGCACAGAGCACAACCTATGCTGTAGACACAGAGATTGTCGACATATTCGGATTACACACATGATACCTAGGAAAATATGCCCATGGGGACAGTAGTGGCCACACAACTCCATGCTCCTGAATGGGAATGACTGCAACACACGCTACCATCCCCGCACTATGCGTACCGCACACTCATGCACATCATGTCACAGGCCACTACATAGGACATGCGTGCTGTAAGGCATAACACTTGAGAGACTAACTCCCATGTCTGGACTCAGCATTAGTGCCAACTGACATGGAACCCACAAGACCAGCACTGGACAGGGCACAGGCAAGGTCCCAAAACCTGTTACACACCACCCCCACACATGATGCTGCAGGCATTGTACACGTGGAGAAGGTGCCAGGCTACATAACCTTGTGACGGAGTGACTTCACACAGACCAGGGAACACATTGCAAGGAGGGGAAGGGAGGCAGGAGAGCACTGCAATACTGTGGGTAACAGGATCTGCACAGCACCATTAAACCCTGGCAGTGCATCCATGGAACAGTGCACTTACAAATGCTGGTGAAACACAACAAACACACATGTACCTACCCCCTTCCTGCTGCTGCATCTCCTGTAAGCGCCTGTCCAAGTCTGGAAATACCACCGCCAGCACACGCTTGTGGATGTGGGAGAGACGGCGGCGCCCGCGGTTCTTATGGCTCTCAGGTGAGTCCCCCAGCAGGACCCGTGCGATCCTCCGCGTCCAGCACCGGATATCCTGCCAGCGTTTCCTCACCTGGGACAGGCGCCGCTTCCGACCATCTGCACTCCTCACGGCACTGACGGCGGTCAGCCAGATCTGCTCCTTGGCAGAGGCGCCTACCTGTGAGGATGAACAAGTGACACTACATCAATACACCTGCAACATGTCACAGAGACACATATGAGAACAAATTAGCTGGTTACAACAAGGCATGTCATGCAGCCAACGCATTGCACCTTTGCCATAGGGACATACTCCTCTGGGGAAGGGCAAAAGCAGTACGTGCCAGTGAAAGTACACAGGTGGAATGAGGGCAAAGACACAATCAATTATAAAGGCTCACACTGTGCATCACACCCACCTCTCCTGTCTCTGGGCACTGCTGGGAGGCCTCTGCACCCACCCCTCCTATGTCTGGGCACTGCTGGGAGGACTCTGCACCCACCCCTCCTGACTCTGGACACTGCTGGGAGGACTCTGCACACACCCCTCCTGCCTCTGGGCACTGCACCCCTCCTGCCTCTGGGCACTGCTGGGAGGACTCTGCACACACCCCTCCTGACTCTGGGCACTGCTGGGAGGACTCTGCACCCACCCCTCCTGACTCTGGGCACTGCTGGGAGGACTCTGCACACACCCCTCCTGCCTCTGGGCACTGCTGGGAGGACTCTGCACCCACCCTTCCTGCCTCTGGGCACTGCTGGGAGTGATAGGCACCCACCCCTCCTATGTCTGGGCACTGCTGGGAGACATCAGGCATTCCCCCCCCGGGACCCCCCCCTACAGTACATAGCATGTGTGTCACACCTGGACACAATGGCAGAAGTCACAGTCACAAAAAAGGGACACAGTCTGTGCTAGTAGCCTCTGCACTCACCTGATACCCTGGTCGCCCATACAGCAGGGGGTACTGTGGGTGGATCACATCCAGCAATGCCAGGTTCTCCTCCAGGGTGAATGGCTGTGACCTCTCCACAGACCTTGACATGGTTCCAGGGAATCAGGAGCAGCAGCAGTGTGGTAGAATCGAAATATGTGCAGGCAAGTGATCCCTCATGGGACCTGGCTGCCTTATATCTGCCTTGCTGGCCTGTTTCATGCACAGGAGTACAGAGTGATTGGTCACTCACATTTGCATCCTATGTTTCCTCCAATCCCTTCAAACCTAGCACAGTCAGTGGGTTCTTATTGTGTTTTTTTTCTTCAGCATGATGTCAACCCCACAAACACATTGCAACAAAGTAGATTCATTCCAACTGACTTCTGCTGTGCACCTTCCAGAACAAATTCAAACTTAAAACTTGGTCTCCATGACAACCAGCATGCATGTAGGCCTTAATACTTGTCCCTCATGTGTCCCCTATGTAAAATTGAGCTTCACACACAGGTACGGTGCGTTCCGGTGCCCTACGGCACCCCAAATGCATAGCAACGGCCCGTACAGGCGTGTGTACGGGCCGTACCACTATGAGTACGCATACTCAAGAACACCCATAGTGGTACGGCCCGTACACGCGTGCGTACGTTCACTATCACTATGGGTGTCCTCGCGTATGCGTACTCGTAGTGGTACGGCCCGTACACACGCCTGTACGCTCACTATCACTACGAGTACGCATACGCGAGGACACCCATAGTGATAGTGAGCGTACAGGCGTGTGTACGGGCCGTACCACTACGAGTACGCATACGCGAGGACACCCATAGTGATAGTGAACATACGCACGCGTGTACGGGCCGTACCACTACGAGTACGCCTACGCGAGGACACCCATAGTGATAGTGAACGTACGCACGGGTGTACGGGCCGTACCACTACGAGTACGCATACGCGAGGACACCTATAGTGATAGTGAACATACGCACGCGTGTACGGGCCGTACCACTACGAGTACGCATACGCGAGGACACCCATAGTGATAGTGAACGTACGCACGCGTGTACGGGCCGTACCACTATGGGTGTTCTTGCGTATGCGTACTTACTGACCGTACACATGCCTGTACGCTCACCATCACTATGGGTACACATACGGCAGCACTTCCATAGTGATATGGGAACGTACACAGGCCCTCTTAGCAGCAGTAATGGTTTTCACACATCAAAGTGGTGACAGGCAGCACACAGGAAGGAATAGGGCTGACATACTTGTCCATGGATGGACATCAAGGCATTGTCTGGGCAGTACTACATGTGTGGGGCACAGGTGTGACAGGCTGTGATGTGTCACATTACTCCTGAGTCGAGAAGGCACCAGATGTATGATGAGATGTGTACACATGAAATGTGTGACGGTGCAATGTGTGCCAGGCATGCCATTGACTCCTTTGACATGTGTGCATGTCGTACTGCACACATGTGATGAGCGTCACTGGCATGGCATGGACACCAACACACGGAAGTGTCCCCTGATGTCCGGTACAGGGGTTACCACACCTGACATGTCACTACCCATGGTGCACGATGTGACTATGTCATGTATGTGTGGGGGGTTCCCATTAGTTGATGTTGGAGCTCTCTCAAAAGCTGCAGCTGTTGCAGCAACCAACATGTGTCTGTGTGTAGATTGACATTGCACACTGTTCCGCACACCATGCCACATGTGGTATGGGATGTGAGGTGCGTATGTATGCATGGGACACGGAGTAGCGTAACAAGGTCATGTCTGCATCCTCTCTGTGAATGTGTGGTGAGTCATGACATGTACACCTTCATGGCAAGGTGTGTGGGCTGTCCTAGTGTAATGTCATGTGACCTGTGGCTCTAGTGTTCCGCTACCAATCTCTGCAATCGACATCCTACTTCTGCTGATGTGTGGATGTATGTCACTCCCGTCTTGCGTCTGGCTGTTCACTTGCACTGGGACACAGCTTGTCCCATGCCATGGCATGTGGAGGTTCACAATCTCCGTGTGTAGCTGGGTCTTGGTAGGAGTGCCACCTGGCAGCCATACGTGTCCAGGGCATGTGGCACATACCTGACTCCGTATGTAGCATATGTGTATAGACAGATTAACATGTGCTAATACAAATTAATTGTTGTTGTGGTGCACTCACTCTTCCTTGTCACTTCCAAATTACTGCAGAGTGCCGCCTCTTCCCCGAGCAATTCCGGACTTGGCTGCCATGCGGGAGAATGACTGTATCCAGTGCTACCGCTTCCCCCAACGGTTGATTCTGGATTTGACGGCGAGACAGGCACCACACCTGCAACCGCTGCACAGGTATCCTACTGCACTGACACCCAAGCTGAAGGTAATGGCAGCCCTACATTTTCTAGCCACGGGTACCTTTCAAAATACCATAGCTCATGTTGGTGGCATGTCCCAGAGCGTGTTCTGCCGTGTGCTGCATGATTTCTTAGAGGCCATGTTGATTCACCTGGATGACTTCATCCATTTTCCTACCCCTGAAATGTTGACTGGGGTCAAGCGTGGATTCTATGCCCTGGGAGGGATGCCCCATGTCATTGGGTCCATAGATGGGACACATGTGGCTTTGGTACCACCACAGGCACAGGAGGTAGCGTACCGGAATCGCAAGCACTACCACTCCATCAATGCCCTTGTGGTGTCTCTGTCCAACATGGTGATTTCACATGTCTGTGCTCATTTTCCAGGATCAGCACACGATGCCTACATCATGAGGCGTAGCAGGGTGCCTGAAATGATGACGCAGCTGCGCAACGAACGAGCATGTGTTGTTGGTGGGTACAGTCTGTCTGTCCTGTATTTTGCGTAGACTTCCAGCACGACCGCTTCTCCTGTCCTGCTTATGTCCATGTGCTTTCCATGTAGGGGACGCTGGCTATCCCAACATGCCATGGCTGATCACACCTCTCCGCAACCCCATCACGCCGGCCCAGCTCCGCTACAACACCGCCCATGGCCGGACAAGGCGAGTGATAGAGAGGACGTTTGGCCTCCTGAAGAGCCGATTCAGGTGCCTACACAAGACCGGCGGCGCACTCCCATATGCCCCGGCGAAGGTCTGCAAAATCTTCATGGTCTGCTGCATGCTGCACAACATGGCAGTTGAGAAAGCTGTGCCACTCATCCTGGATCAAGATGACCAGGACCATCCACCCATGGAGGACGAAGGGCTTGGCAATGGGGCTAGTGATGTGGAGGATGTGGAGCCGCAAGAGGACATCCGGACTCGGCTCATACGCGACTTCTTTGCTTAGTGGTGAGTACCAGTGTCTGAGTGTGCACGCATTGGTCCCCGTATGGCATGTGTTGCGATGTGTGTCTCCACCTGCATGTATGGCACGTGAGTCAGAGGTGTGTGTGGGTGTGTCACTGGAGTGATGGTGCCAGTGATGGTTGTATTTCCCCAGTCATAATTGTGACCTAGCATGTTGTCAACCATACATGTGTCGAGTACATGCACATGCAAGTGGCTGTGCTTTTTGTGGCTGACTTCTTGTGTGTCTCTCTTCCCCAGGTACTTGCGCATGCCGTCTGCTGCTTGCATTGTTGTGGCACTGCTATTCCTCATGGACACGTCATCGTGTGCTGACTCACCTTTACAGGCACGGACACGTTTGGAAGTCTCCTTAGGGTAAGGGATGCATCAGGGGTGTATTGGGTGTGGCAGTTGTTCACGATGTATGCACACTGCCCCTGTCGATGTTTGGTTCCTCTGCAGACATGTTGCATCACCATGGTACACATTACATGCAGCTGGGTACACCTGAATAGATGGTCAGACTTGTTGACAGTCATCTGTGATGGGATAGTGGATTGTGATGATGGCATCAATGTGTGTAACACTGCCCTCGGACACATACGGTTTCCTTTGGCTTGACATGCTGTGGGACTTCCACATCAGCGGATCAATGGTGTATGGCAGGCTCTCCGTGAGCAGCTGGGGGTGTTTAGCTGTTAGCCGACACTTGTGTGCCAGTTCCATGGCTATCACGCATTTGTGCTGCAGAAGGGGGGTGTCAGTGTTGGACCCACATGTTACTCCACATGACCTGTGTATGTGTACTCCGAGTTGCCTCTGCAATCCCGAATACATGACTAATAAAGGTGTCCCTATGCCTCCAAGGTGCCTCTTCTCAGTCAATGCTGGTGTGTTGCCACGGTTCCTCCGGCATGTCTGGCATTGTTTTCCCTGATAGTGGCTATGTGTCTATGTGTAGAGTAGCAAGATGCAAGCTGTGTGTGTGGGATTAGACTGTGTATTGTGCATGATGTCCATGACTGTGTGGGTATTGTGACATGTGCCATCCCCATGCATCCAACGTTGGCCAGGCCCCCATTCTCTGCATCCACCGGACTCAAGCTTGCAGGACATGGTTCTGCCACCTGTCTACACATACCTGGGTGCCCCCCAGGACACTGGACATGATCCCTGACCTCTGCGCATGACTGTTGCTGTACTCAATATGTCACGGTTGTGCGGCCACCCCCTCAGCTGGTTGGGCCCATCATGGGTGTGTATGGTGCTCCATGTCTGTCTTGCCTAATACACTGTGACCCGTGTGTCCTGTGCCAGACTCAGGCCCCAGGGTGTGGATGGTTGAAGTCAAAAGAGAACTCGGGCATGTTTAGACTTTACAAGACACATGTAAGGTAATAATGCAACCAGCAGGCATCTTCTCTTAATGGTGTGACTTTTTATTTTAGTGGGGGGGTAGGGGGGGTATGACATGAGGGGCTTTCCGGCTGTTTGAAATCCAAAGTTCAGTAGGGGAATTGGTGTCTTTGCCATTGGAAATCCTCAGAGTCCATGCCACAGTCTTTGTCAACATTGGTCAGACAGTGACCAGCAAGGCCATGTGGCAGAGAATGTCTTTTGATGCTGTGATGCAGTTGCTCCAGTGGGACAGGTGCCAGGCCAGGTGTCCTGGGAGATGGTGCTGTAGCGCCGACCCTCACGGTCTTTTCCGTGGACGACCCGCCCTCCTGCAAGGACCCTCAGAAGCAGGCCGTGACGATGTTTGGGATGCTCCATCGGATGTTTCCTCCTCCTCCTCCTGATCCCTCCCTGTGGGTGGTGATGTTCTACGCCTTCTGGCACAGGGAGGGTTGCCCATGTTGTCGGCCATCCGACGGAGTGTACTGTGAATTCCCATGAACACCGTCACGAGCTCAGCCTGTCTGTCCTCCATCCTCCGTTGGTGTTGCAGTAGACAGGCATGTTGCTCCGCATGTTGCTGGGCCTGCTGGGTCTTGATCTCATTGAGGGTCCCCTTCATATCGTTGAGGGTGGACACAACCTGGGCCATGCCCGTGGTGTCCTGCCGGTATGTGTCCAGGATGTTTCGGACATGGGAATATACCAGTTCCCCAGCCAACTGGTCAGGCTGGCGCCTACGCCGTCCTCCACTCCCACCACCCCTGTCCACTTGCGCCTGGCCTGCCGTTGTGGGCACATCGGGTCTCCGGGACCCCTGAGGGATGGCATTTGCGGTGTTGCCTGCCTCCTCCTGGGTGCCCGGAGAACCTTGTCCCTCCTGGACAGACTGGCTGCTTTGTGGTGGTGGGGCAGGGATCCTGGGTGTCTCCTGGGATGTGGCAGGAGTGGGGGTGGTGGTTGGCCCCGTTGTACCTGACGCAGGTGCTGTAGGTCGTTGGACACCAGAGGGGCCTGGTTGGTCGGGGTCGTCCACAGAGTGGTGAGAGTCGTCGCTGCCGGTGGGATCGGCCTCCCACAGAGCCGGGTCCTGTGAGTCTTCCCCCCCAGTGTTGGGGGGTGAACCACGAGGTTGACCTGTGTGTGAGAGAGACAATGTTAATTTTGTTCCATGCAACATCCATGTTTCATTAGTTTCAAAGTTGGAACATTTCCTCTGGGAATTCGGATCTGTCTTGCATTCCACTCACAGTGCACTTGTGCATGGGTGTGTCCCTTGGGCACAGCTTTGGCGACTTTAACTATGTGTGGCACAGTCTTACTTGCTGCGTCAAGTGTGACTGCAGTCAGCAGTGGAGTGGGCAGGTGTGGTGACCCGTGCATTGGCGCCTTCCGTGTTGCACTGTACGTGGGCACATGAAGTTGTTCCACACACTTCAATGATGCAGGTAGCTGTCGTTGTGCTCGTGCACAGATTGTGACATGGCCCTGTGTTTTGCCACGGAGGAGAGGGGGGGTGCTGGCACTGGCCACCCTTGTCTACATGCACGCAGTCCACCTGCTCACGAGCAGACATTCCCACACACCACAAGGCTGATTTGCTCTCCCTGTGTCTCCCTCCCTCTCTGTCCCCCTCTCCCTCCCTCTCTGTCCCCCTCTCCCTCCCTCTGTGTGTCAGCCTCCTCCCTCTGTCCGTCTCCCTGTGTCTCCCTCCCTCTCTGTCCCCCTCTCCCTCCCTCTCTTTCCCCCTCTCCCTCCCTCTGTGTGTCAGCCTCCTCCCTCTGTCCGTCTCCCTGTGTCTCCCTCCATCTCTGTCCCCCTCTCCCTCCCTCTCTGTCCCCCTCTCCCTCCCTCTGTGTGTCAGCCTCCTCCCTCTGTCCGTCTTCCTGTGTCTCACTCCCTCTCTGTCCCCCTCTCCCTCCCTCTCTGTCCCCCTCTCCCTCCCTCTGTGTGTCAGCCTCCTCCCTCTGTCCGTCTTCCTGTGTCTCCCTCCCTCTCTGTCCCCCTCTCCCTCCCTCTGTGTGTCAGCCTCCTCCCTCTGTCCGTCTTCCTGTGTCTCCCTCCCTCTCTGTCCCCCTCTCCCTCCCTCTGTGTGTCTGCCTCCTCCCTCTGTCCGTCTCCCTGTGTCTCCCTCCCTCTCTGTCCCCCTCTCCCTCCCTCTGTGTGTCACCCTCTGTCACCTCAGCCCAGCTTCCTGGGAACACACTGTTAGCAGATCTTTGAATGGCCCTGGGCTTGTTGATGTGAGTTTGTTTCTGATCTCCAGGCACCCATTGGGTGTAGTGTCTGTGTCTGCGCTGCTGCTGTGGTGGTGTGTGCTGCCACTCTTTCACAGTGTTGGCTGTTCATTAGCTGCTGTCATGTGCAAAACAGTGCCTTCACCCCCATGTGTTAATGCAAGGCGTCCGCCATTTGCTGGCGAGTCTTTCCTGTGTGGGGACACACTGTTTGTCTGGCTGTGACCTAGGCCATATGGGCAGAGGGCATTGTTGTCTGCTTCTGAGTTGCACTATGTGATTTTTTGGGCACACCCTCCCGCCATCCGGGTTACCGTGTCATGTGTTGGTGTCTTCTGTGGCCTGTGACTTGACATTGTCCAGCTGGGTGCATGGGGCATGGTGACGCCAGTGGCATGTGCGTTTTCATGGAGTGTGGTTGAGTCATGCGATAGCTTGGGGTGGTTGCGTGCCTGTTTGTGAGTTTGGTTGTGGATGACGTTCCCCCCATGTGAGGTGCGTTGTTTGTGTACTCACCCGGGTCTCGGAGTCCTCCTAATCCTTCGACTGCCTCCACCGGCAGTATGGCCATCACCCTCTCCTCCCAGGGATGGTAGTGTACGGGTCTGCGGGACGGCCATCCTCCAGTGACGTTGGCCTGGTTGTGTTCATCCGTCATCTTGGCTCGGACCCTCCTCCGCAGATCGAACCACCTGGCTTGGCATTCCTGCTTGTTCCTTGTGGTATCCGCAACAGCATTCACAGCATCGACGATGGTCTGCCACATGGCTGTTTTAGCTGAAATGCTGGTCTGTCTGACCAATGTTCCAAAGAGGTGTGGCTCGACTCTGAGGATTTCATCGACAAGGACCTCCAACTCTCGGTTACTGAACTTTGGATTCTTGTTAGTGGGCATGGTGAGGTGTGTGGGTGTGGATGGTGGGGGGGGTGTGTGGATGGTTGTGGGTGTGTGGGTGTGGTTGTGCAGGTGTGTGTGTGAATGTGATGAGGGGGTGTTTGTGAAGGTGTGTGTGTGAAGGTGTGCAATTGTAAGGTGTAGTAAAGGTTCTAGTTTGGTGCTGTAGGTTGTCTGTGGGGTCTGGCAGCAGTGAGTCTGTTGCAAAGGCTCATGGTTTGTGTGTGTGGGCCCTTTTTATTGGTCCATTGGTGGGTGTGGCTGTGTTTGAAGTTAGGGTGGGTGTGTTATAAGGAGTGGTGGTGTTTTGGGCCTCTGTTTGTTTTTGGCAGTTGCAGGTCAGTGAATGTGTTGTTTTAGTGGTTGTTGGACATGTTTAGTGGCTTTGTGCCATTCGAATGGTGTATTCTTGTGTTGTTTTGGTTTGTCCTGGTTGTGTACGTGCGTTTTTAGCGTGTGTACGGTGTGTACATGGGCCATTTTGTTGTACAGTGCTGTCCTTGTGTGTGGCTTGGTACGACTCGTACATGCGGTTGTGATGTTGGGGCCTGGGGTGCGCTCCGTACTTAGAATGTTGTGGTGGGGGTACGACTCTAACGTACAGGGGTGTACATACACAGGGGGGTACGACACGTACAGGGGTGTACATACACGGGGGGTACGACACGTACAGGGGTGTACATACACGGGGGGTACGACACGTACAGGGGTGTACATACACGGGGGTACGACACGTACAGGGGTGTACATACAAGGGGGGGTACGACATGTACAGGGGTGTACATACACGGGGGTATGACACGTACACGGGTGTACATACACGGGTGGGGGTACGACTCTAATGTACACGGGTGTACATACACGGGGGGTACAATACGTACAGGGGTGTACATACACGGGGGTACGACACGTACACGGGTGTACATACACGGGTGGGGGTACGACTCTAATGTACAGGGGTGTACATACACGGGGGTACGACACGTACACGGGTGTACGTACACGGGGGTAATACACGTACAGGGGTGTACATACACGGAGGGGTACGACACGTACAGGGGTGTACATACATGGGGGTACGACACGTACACGGGTGTACATACACGGGGGGTACGACACGTACAGGGGTGTACATACACGGGGGGTACGACACGTACACGGGTGTACATACACGGGTGGGGGTACGACTCTAATGTACACGGGTGTACATACACGGGGGTACGACACGTACAGGGGTGTACATACACGGGGGTACGACACGTACAGGGGTGTACATACACGGGGGTACAACACGTACAGGGGTGTACATACACGGGGGATACGACACGTACACGGGTGTACATACACGGGTGGGGGTACGACTCTAATGTACAGGGGTGTACATACACGGGGGGTACGACACGTACAGGGGTGTACATACACGGGGGTACGACACGTACAGGGGTGTACATACACGGGGTACAACACGTACAGGGGTGTACATACACGGGGGGTACAACACGTACACGGGTGTACATACACGGGTGGGGGTACGACTCTAATGTACAGGGGTGTACATACACGGGGGGTATGACACGTACACGGGTGTACATACACGGGGGGTACGACACGTACATGGGTGTACATACACGGGGGTATGACACGTACAGGGGTGTACATACACGGGGGTACGACACATACAGGGGTGTACATACACGGGGGGTACGACACGTACACGGGTGTACATACACGGGGGGGTACGACACGTACACGGGTGTACATACACAGGGGGGTTCGACACGTACGTACGGGGGCTGGGGGGGGTCGGCACGTACGTACGGGGGCTGGGGGGGGTCGGCGCGTATGCGGGCACATGTCTCCATGGTTGTTATGGGTGTTCGGTGCGGACGGTGTTTTTTCCATACGGTTGTAACTTCTGACGCACGGGATGGATCGTGATTCCGCGGTCGGACTTCACTTTTCACATTTGTACGGAGATTCGTCCGAGGACGTGTCGGACACATTTTCCGACCCGAGGACGTGTGGGGAATTATTCCCAATGCGATTCGTATGGTCTTTTTCCCATGCGAATCGTAATTGGCAGTTTGTACGGCACTTGTACGATTCGTACGGTAAAAAGACCCGATACGAGTCGTACGGGGAAAATTTTTAACGGATCGTAATTGCCACCATTGTATTGTGTCCAGAGGTTGTAGTAGGTCCAACATGGAAAATAATAGCCACTGTTGTAAATGTTCTTCCAGAAATAGATATTTGACTGGCAACAACAATTTTAATTCTGGTTTCCAATTTTCTTCCATTTGCTCTACAACATTGTAGCATTAAAATCAGATATTTTCCATATCTGTCTATGTATAATGTAGATAACATCTCTGATTTGCAATGAGAACATTTCATCTCATGATTTGCTGCTTTTACTAATTTGTTAAAAGCTACAGATTTGCAGTCTTGTGTTGTTAAGTATATGAATCGTTCTGTGTCGACTTCAGTGCTTAAAGGTAATGAACACTGTCCACACTTATGATCCCATTTGTAACTCGGTCCAAATAAGTTTTCAATCTGTATTTTTTTCATAGTATAATACTCCAAGCATTAGCATTAGAAATTCTTGTGCATCTTGTTGTATTAAGACTGAAGGGCCAAGAACCAGTGCACATATCCAAGAGATGGCGTATACCACAAGCAGTATGGATTTTACTTCTGTCAGTTGTCAATTGTTGAAATACATAATGTAGCATAGAACATAGTCTTTTTTCTTGATTTCCCTTGATTTTAAGATGAATATCTTGTAGATAAAATACAACATTCAGTGCTACATTAGCGTAACAGTTGATACCTGCACTATTTTCCAGTTGGTATCCCACAAAGTCATCAACACTTTCCATTTTCTGTCTCTTTACATCTTTTCCTTTCTCTTCAATTTTTTTATTTTTTTCAACTACACTTGATTCTTTAACATGTTTTCATTTTGAACACACAACATGTTTCTCATAAATGGGATATTCACATAAATTTGGTGTATAAAGTCTTCTCAAACAATTATATTCTCTTACACAACTTACATCAGCACTAATCTTGTTGTCATTGAAATCAATCAAATACAAACAGACAATGGGGCATATTATCAAGCACAGCGTTAATATTATCGCCGCATTAGTGGCAGAAAACTGCCGCTAAAGCGGCGATAATGGGCTTGATAATATGCCTCAGAGAATTCCAATAGAAGCCAATATTGACACCAGTATATGGGCTTCTATGGGAATTCTCAAGGGCATATTATCAAGCCCATTATCGCCGCTTTAGCTGCAGTTTTCTGCCGCTAAAGCGGCGATCATTTTATCGCTGTTTCTTGATAATATGCCCCAATGTTCTTACTCAAGATAATGCAACATATGCCATTCCCTCTTTGAACACAGTACCTCCAATATTTACCAAAGCACTATCTATATTTAAACCTTGAGATTTATGAATAGTTACTGCATATGCTAAGGGCAAAGGAAACCACTTTCTGTGAACATAGAAGTCTTTTACAAGCAAGAAATGTACAGCACAACGCCCGATCTGTCTTACCTCTGTAATCTCATCAAATGTTATTCTCAAGAATTCTTTTCCATCTCTGTTCTGATACTTTACAAAATCAACAACTTTCCCAATTGCTCCATTTACTAAACCTTCTTCTACATTTAAATTATGCCGCAAAAGAACCCGACAGTTTATACATACATCTAAAGTTTTTTGCAAGCCAGCAGTTTTAGACACAGACTTTTCCAAAGAGTGCAATTTAGTCTGTAGTTTCTCTGAAAGAAGAATGGTCACTCCCTGGTGCTCTATTTTATCAATAGCTTTAATGTGAACTATTTCTTGTTTTTCTAATTTCAGAAGCTCTTGATTAAATGTACAACGCTCTTGCAGTGTAGGCATTAAGCACACTATGGACTACTTTTCTCCAATCTTCTTATACACTACTTCAGCTGCTGTGTTTTCAGTTGTAAACAAGTTCCTTAGTAGCCGATTTTCTGAAGCTTGTATACCATGTTTCGTTAGGACACCAATTTTTATATCTTTGAGAATATTTCCATAATCTTCATCAGTTGCTTGCCGCATATTCTTTATAAGTTCTTTATATTCAAAATGTATCCACATGTTCACATTTCCAATACTTCCCAAACATTTCCTACTGTCTTCATGCACAAGTGTTTTAAAAACACATTGTCCTTTTACAAGAGTTAGTTGTAGTAGATTTCCAAATACAATTACATGTTTTCCTCCAAACAGAA
Source organism: Triturus cristatus (assembly GCF_964204655.1). Lineage (NCBI taxonomy): Eukaryota > Metazoa > Chordata > Amphibia > Caudata > Salamandridae > Triturus > Triturus cristatus. Next base: position 847,639,143 of record NC_140589.1, read on the forward strand.
CATTGTAATCTGTTTTTATGATCTGTTGCATTCTCAAGTGTACAAAGGCAAGCATTAAGTTTGAGACCATGCTCACCTCATCAATGATTAAAAGTTTCATTTTCTTCAGCACTCTTGACACTTCATAAGAAGCATCTCCAGACAGATTCTGATATTCCAATGTATTATCATGTTCAACTGGTAGCATAAGTAATCTATGTAAAGTAATTCCTTTAATATTGTATGCTGCTAATCCAGTTGGAGCTGTTACAACACAAGGTAAATGTGTATCTGTAGTTTTTTGCAGATAAGTGGTCAAAACTTTAATTTAAAAACTTCTACCTGTTCCAGCTTGACCACTGATGGACATAAGAATAGGTTTAAATGATGAAGATACACATTCTTTTTTTTCATGTAACAAACCATGTTTTATCTGTTCTGTCACTTGTAGATATATTTCTTCCTGTTCAATATTTAGTTGTTCTTCTAAGTTTTTCAACATAGTATTCTCCTGTTGTGCTTGTTGCTTTGCAATTTCTACTTCATTCATGGCTATTGCTGCTTCATTTTCCATTATTGGTTGTCCCAGTGGATCTTGATTAGCTGGACCAGAACTTTGACTTTCTTGAGACCTGTTGTTAGATATTTCAGCTGCAATATTCTATTCTTATTAAAAAAAACTGAGTTTTTTTATCGTTAATAGAATTTCCTTTGGCATTTTTTACTAAACAACCGTCACATCCAATTACTGCATATTTTCCTTGTTTTATATTTCGTGTACCATTTTTTTAAAGCTGTAGTGTTGAAGTATTTCATGCAGACATAGCTCTTCCAGATGTTGACTTCTTTTGGGATAGTATGTATCCAAAATATTAGGTTTAAGAATTCTGTACTTTCTGGTTCATTCACTGATCAATTTCTTCTAATGTTTTCAACACTCTATTTTGGGTGCAGGCAAGACCTAAACTAACCCAAATGATTCCTCGTGACTTTGAATATAAACTGAAAGAGCACAAGCGATCCGAACATTCATAGGATCCAATTTCTCTGTGGGAAAGTATTTTCAAGTTAAAGCTGTAAAATCTTTTGCTAAGGCTCTTCTCTTGTGAAATATCTTCCCACCTTTATTTCATCTCTGTCTTTTCTGATTTTGTTGTATATGATGTAACATAGCATGCAACTGCATTTGAGTTATCTGCAACATATTGAATGTCATGTTTGCATTCCACATTTTCAAAATAACTGGATTGTAGTCATTAATATACTTTAACTGGTCTGTTCTTTTTAAGTTGTACGTATTCTTTGGAGATTTCTGTGTTATTTACTCTTCTTTTAGAAATTACTGGACGTGGGAATCCAAAGCGACAGTTAGTATAACATTTCCCTTAATCTTTTATTTTTTGACAGTACTTTCCACAACAGTGACTATGGAAATGTAAAACTTTTTGTCTCAAGCTTTGTTCTCCTCCTTCTCTTGGAATCTCACAGGTAACATACTGTTCGATAAAAGACAATACTGTTTCATCAGTATGCATTCCAAATTTCGGAGCATTCCTTATCCATAAAAAGCATGTGTATATGTGGAGCACCTCTCGCTTGATACTCTTTTCACCCCAAAAAATCAATACCTTCTCCAAGAGAAAAAATATTTTTATTGCAGATCATAGTTTGAAACCTATAATTAAAATACCTGCATACATTTACAGGATCCAATGAACACAGTTCTCCAGGTGTTGTCATTTCAATATTTTTTATAATAGAATTTGCTTCTCATAGAAATTCATGCAAATCTCCCCATGTATACTTAGCACAGATAAGTGTTACAAACCATGTTGGTGCACCTAAGTTTCTTAACATACACTTAAGTTCACCATGACAATGAAACCAATACTCATTGGTTCCACGTTGACATGCCATCAAATTAATTAACTGTGCTTTTAAATTTTCATCTGTTCAGTGAACTTTGTCCATAAATTCTTTGGCTGAAACAAGAGTAGATGATCTCCTGTTTTAAGTATGTGGTTCACTGCATACGAAAGAGAAGACAAATCCCTTTCAAACAAAAGGTGAAATATATGTGGAATGCACAGTCGAAATCTAGGATCTTCAGAGTATAATCTTGTTGAGCGATATTCTGAAGCTGGAATCCGTACAGGTCACTCATCAAAGCGACGATCATGTCCAGTGGGGACCAGCTGTGGAAAACAACAAGCTTCTAAGCATTTCTCTGATACACTCATTAGGGTTCCCTTTGCTTTTTTCATTTGAAATAATGCAATATTGTTTCCTATTACTTCTTTTGAATGTAGTGGACATATTGTGTAATGTTCATAAATCTCTTCACTCCTCGACTTGTCCACTTTCTCTATTTGACCACTTGAAATTTCTGATTCATCTTCTAAACATATTACCTGTTCATCAACATTTACACTTTTATAATAAATATTGTTCTCTACAAGATATAACGTAGCCTTTTGAAGTTTATTAACATCTACAAACTCGTGCCATATTGTCCGACTCTTTGCTGGTACACCGTTTACAAGAATGACTACTGGATAATTTTCCTCTCTGTCTCCACCAACAGTTTCTATATGTTTCTTAAAATCTAAAGGAAAGTACACAACTCCTCCTTTCAGACCTCCTTGTAAATCTGTTGGTGGTCTGTTTTAGGCTCCATAAGAATTATAGCTTGAAATGGGTGAACAGATTGAATAAGAACTGACTCATATATATTCAAATCTGCCAGTTCCTCTGAATAGCTTCTAATACTAAGGGGCCAATTCCGATCCGGGTCGGAAAGCACTCCGACCGAGTTGGATCCAGAGTGTTTTCCGACCGAGCCGGACCCCTACAGTCCGACCGAGCGAGTACGATGCGCACGTATGCTGTCAGACTCGGTTCGGTCGGACTCCCATAGAAGTCAATGGGAGCCGGTGGTACGACGCGTACATGGGCTCCCATTGACTGAATGGGTACGTCTCGAACAAGTGCGCCCCCTACAGTGGGTACGCGTCAGTGCCATCTGCACCATACATGCCTGTGTTGGGGAGACCCATAGGTATCCCCCTGTGTGCGAGTCGTACGTCTGCGGGTGTCGGGGGTCCAACGCGGACCCCTGAAGTCCGACTCCGGGACGCGTGCATCGTACTGACGCGGTTATGAATCGCATCCATTGCACGCCACGGTTAGCTTACGACCGAGATGTATGGAGCGGTTCGACCCGGAAATGACTCGGTTGGTGAATTTCATGTAGCTCGCATCGTACTGGCTCGCTCGTACAGCTGTACGAGTGGGCCGGACAACACGCATAGGCTTGTAGTTTTTCCGGCTGGATCGCGTTCGGTGCCCTTCAGACCCGGATCAGAATCGGCCCCTTTGTTGTTATGTACTCTTCTAGCTGGTATTTTGCTCTCTCCTAATTTGTTGTAACAATATTTACAAATACGTTGATCAGTACCCAACTCAAATCGACCTTTCACCAACAAGTAACCTCTAAATTGCTGCTACCTATCATTGTTCTCCTTTTTGTTTTTTAAATATAAATTAACATTCCTAGTTTGACTTTTTTAATGAGTACCTCGACAAAAAATACAAAAGAGTTTGGTTTTTCAGACCACACTGTCTTAAACTTTCTAATTTCTTCTACAAACTGATCAATACTAATCTCTTTCCCATACTCTTCAACATCTGCACTTGTCTTGCTTTCACTTTCTATACACTGCTGTTCTGAACCAAAAAAACGGAACTCAATTTTATCACACTTTTTTTTCTACAACTGATAAACAACTGTGTAAAAGAGCTCTGTCCAATTCATTTAAACATAATGCAGGAGTTTTTACATAGTACACTTTCCTTACAAACATCCGCATTCCTGAGTGGTGCACTGCTAACATTCTTATATGATGAAAATAATTTTTACACACTTTTCTTGAAAGACAAGCCAGAGAATGTCCGTGCTTCTTAGTATATTGTCTTACCTTACATGGATCTAGTCCTTGTAACATCCTAATCTTCAGTTTATCACTTTTGTTTGCATAGTGTCATAAAAAATGTCACATTATGTCAATAGATTCCTGTTGAATACTTCAAATACTTCTTCAATCCTACTTATATACAGGAGCTTGTGTGCAATGTCCTTCTACTTCTTCAGTTATTAATTATTCTGCACTCCTAATAGCTATTTCTTCTTTTGCAATAGGACAACCATTACGAAATTTGTAACAGCGACCTTGTGTATCAACTACATAGGCCAATGTAGTCAGTTGAAAGTAGCTTTCTTCAGTAAAGAAAGGCTCACTAGTAGAAGTGTGTTCACATTCACCACTGAAACTGTTACAAAAGTTACTCCTATTAACAAGTCTTTTTCTTTTTCTTTTGTCTCTCAGAAACTTCATTGTCTTGTCCAATGATTTCATTCTCTTCAATATTAAAATTAATATTTTTTTTGTTTCAAATTAAAAGCAGTACCCACTACAGGTTTAACCTGTTGTTTCTGCCGATATGCTAGTAATCTTCTTTTATACTTCTTACAATCTTTCAATAAATTCTGAATTACTCTACTTCAAAAGAATTGTTGTCGAATCGGGGAACAGCCATTACAAAGCGGGTTTTACCACGCGTTGCTATTACATCGCATGCGTTACAACGCATGCGATGTTACAACGCGTGGTAAAACCACGCATACCATTACATCGTATGCGCTTTTACAATGCATGCGATGTAATGTGGCGGCTATCCAAGTCGTTGTGAGGAAACTCAGGCTGTTTCCTCACAACGAAGAGAAGCAAGCAGGAAGGAGGAAGCAGGATCCGACTGCGACGCTGGAGAGGTGAGAGGAGGGGGTTTGCGCTTGGGGTGGGAGTTAATTGTTTGGGTTTAGGGTAGTGTAAAAGTAGTGTTCTGTGTGTTTTTTTTAACATTTTAGTGTGTTTTTGTAGTGTAATGTAGTGTATTAGGGTAGTGTTGTAGTGATTTAGGGTAGTGTTGTAGAGTTTGTGTAGTGTAGTGATTTAGTGTTTTAGGGTTTAGGGTAGTGTAGTAGTGTTTGTGTAGTGTAGTGTTTTTTTGGGTTTAGGCTATTGTCGTTTTTTAGGGTTTAGGGTAGAGTAGTAGTGTGTGCGTAGTGTAGTATTTTAGGGTTTAGGGTAGTATAGTGTTTGTGTAGTGTGGTGTTCTAAGGTTTAGGGTACTGTAGTGTTTTAGGGTTTAGGGTAGTGTAGTGTTTGTGTAGTATTTTAAGGGTAAAAGATAGTGTTGTTTTTTAGGGTTTAGGGTAGAGTATTAGTGCTTGTGTAGTGTTTTACGGTTTAGGGTAGTGTTTGTGTAGTGTTAGGGGGTCGTGTAGTGTAATGTAATTGTAGGGAGAGGACAGGGGCGGGGAAGGGTTGTGTAGGGGTAGGGTAGTCACTTACCTTCCAAACTAACCACGAATATAGCTTTACCACGCATGCCTTTGCGTTGTAATGGCATGCGTGGTAAAGGCATATTCGTGGTAATAGTTTGCGATGTAATGGTATGCGATGTCATTGACATTGCATAGTAATACCCGCGTTGTAATGGCATGCGTGGTATTACTATGCGATGTAATGACATACATTCTGTCGAATCTGTTGAAATTGTTTTTGTCTTCATGTAACATGTGTTGTTTTCCCCAAAACTACTTTTTTTACCATTGGAACTGTCATTCTCCTTCTCCTTAGTCGAAAAACTCTTCTTTTTCCTTTCATTTCTATTCTATTCACATAATTTCTCCACAACTCTTTTAAGAAAGTGTTTAGTGCTTTTACCTAAACAAACGTTATCCTTAGTAACATTCTCATTTGTTTGGAACACATTTTTTTAACTTTTTTTTAAATAGATCTCTTTTTTTGTTTCCTTCTCTTTTCATCTTTTCTTGGCATCTTGAATTTCTGATCCACACAGAAAAAAATCTGAAAAACAAAGAACATTTTCAATAGTTTCTTACATCTATTCAATATTTTAAAATAATTACATATGATTACTCATTTTAACTACCAAGCCTTTATTTACATTACTATTTTCTTGATTTCAAATATCAAAACATTACTCATTCCACTTAAATATATAGTGCGTACTATAACAATTCCTTCCTAGACACTCATGCAAAGAACCATAATCACTAATTCTTTTGCCACCATGCCTTTAACCTCATTCCCCTGTTCCATCTTCACTACTCAGCAACTACTAACAATGTTTGGCGTACCCAAATGCAAGCCAGAAACCCTTTACATGTTACAGTTGAAAGTCTCACCATATTAGTAAAGGATGCATGGATCTCCCTCTGCTTTTTCCTAGTGGCATCATACTTAAGATAAACATACAAATAGATCTATAATTGTGTTTTATAGGTATTGGATCTTCCGATACATAACTCTTGTGAAAATACATGTTGAATCATACGCATACCTCAGCAAAGCTAAACTGTTAAGACGAATTGTCGAGCAATGTAAATTTGGGTGATATGTTAGTTGCAACTGTGTGCGGCTTTTTTGTATAGCATAGAAGTAGATTACAACTTTCTCTGCACTCGTCAGATGCCCCCAGCACCCAGTGAGGGTCAACGCAGATGGGCCTCTGTTACCTTTCTTTTACAAACGAGGGAAGAGATACCGTTGGAGAGTGGGCGGAGGGAAGGGGAGGTCAAGGGACGTGTCATTTCCAGTCTCTCGATCTGCAACGCCAGTAATGTAGGCAGCTTCAGCACGAGCAGCTATGTTACGAGATGTAACATAGCATGCAACTGCATTTGAGTTATCTGCAACATATTGAATGTCCATGTTTGCATTCCACATTTTCAAAATAACTGGATTGTAGTCATTAATATACTTTAACTGGTCTGTTCTTTTTAAGTTGTACGTATTCTTTGGAGATTTCTGTGTAATTTACTCTTCTTTTAGAAATTACTGGACGTGGGAATCCAAAGCGACACTTAGTATAACATTTCCCTTAATCTTGTACTTTTTGACAGTACTTTCCACAACGGTGACTATGGAAATGTAAACCTTTTAGTCTCAAGCTTTGTTCTCCTCCTTCTCTTGGAATCTCACAGGTAACATACTGTTCGATAAAAGACAATACTGTTTCATCAGTATGCATTCCAAATTTCGGAGCATTCCTTATCCATAAAAAGCATGTGTATATGTGGAGCACCTCTCGCTTGATACTCTTTTCACCCCAAAAAAACAATACCTTCTCCAAGAGAAAAAATATTTTTATTGCAGATAAAAGACATCATAGTTTGAAACCTATAATTAAAATACCTGCATACATTTACAGGATCCAATGAACACAGTTCTCCAGGTGTTGTCATTTCAATATTTTTTATAATAGAATTTGCTTCTCATAGAAATTCATGCAAATCTCCCCATGTATACTTAGCACAGATAAGTGTTACAAACCATGTTGGTGCACCTAAGTTTCTTAACATACACTTAAGTTCACCATGACAATGAAACCAATGCTCATTGGTTCCACGTTGACATGCCATTAAATTAATTAACTGTGCTTTTAAATTTTCATCTGTTCAGTGAACTTTGTCCATAAATTCTTTGGCTGAAACAAGAGTAGATGATCTCCTGTTTTAAGTATGTGGTTCACTGCATACGAAAGAGAAGACAAATCCCTTTCAAACAAAAGGTGAAATATATGTGGAATGCACAGTCGAAATCTAGGATCTTCAGAGTATAATCTTGTTGAGCGATATTCTGAAGCTGGAATCCGTACAGGTCACTCATCAAAGCGACCATCATGTCCAGTGGGGACCAGCTGTGGAAAACAACAAGCTTCTAAGCATTTCTCTGATACACTCATTAGGGTTCCCTTTGCTTTTTTCATTTGAAATAATGCAATATTGTTTCCTATTACTTCTTTTGAATGTAGTGGACATATTGTGTAATGTTCATAAATCTCTTCACTCCTCGACTTGTCCACTTTCTCTATTTGACCACTTGAAATTTCTGATTCATCTTCTAAACATATTACCTGTTCATCAACATTTACACTTTTATAATAAATATTGTTCTCTACAAGATATAACGTAGCCTTTTGAAGTTTATTAACATCTACAAACTCGTGCCATATTTTCCGACTCTTTGCTGGTACACCGTTTACAAGAATAACTACTGGATAATTTTCCTCTCTGTCTCCACCAACAGTTTCTATATGTTTCTTAAAATCTAAAGGAAAGTACACAACTCCTCCTTTCAGACCTCCTTGTAAATCTGTTGGTGGTCTGTTTTAGGCTCCATAAGAATTATAGCTTGAAATGGGTGAACAGATTGAATAAGAACTGGCTCATATATATTCAAATCTGCCAGTTCCTCTGAATAGCTTCTAATACTAAGAAGCCAATTCCGATCCGGGTCGGAAAGCACTCCGACCGAGTTGGATCCGGAGTGTTTTCCGACCGAGCCGGACCCCTACAGTCCGACCGAGCGAGTACGATGCGCACGTATGCTGTCAGACTCGGTTCGGTCGGACTCCCATAGAAGTCAATGGGAGCCGGTCGTACGACCCGTACATGGGCTCCCATTGACTGAATGGGTACGTCTCGATCAAGTGCGCCCCCTACAGTGGGTACGCGTCAGTACCATCTGCACCGTACATGCCTGTGTTGGGGAGACCCATAGGTCTCCCCCTGTGTGCGAGTCGTACGGCTGCGGATGTCGGGGGTCCGACGCAGACCCCCCAAGTCCGACTCCGTGACGCGTGCATCGTACTGGCTCGGTCATGAATCACATCCATTGCATGCCACGGTTAGCTTACGACCGAGACGTACGGAGCAGTTCGGACCCGGAAACGACTCGGTTGGTGAATTTCATGTAGCTCGCATCGTACTGGCTCGCTCGTACAGCTGTACGAGTGGGCCGGACAACACGCATACGGCTCGTAGTTTTTCTGGCTGGATCGCGTTCCGTGCCCCTTTGTTGTTATGTACTCCTCTAGCTGGCATTTTGCTCTCTCCTAATTTGTTGTAACAATATTTACAAATACGTTGATCAGTACCCAACTCAAATCGACCTTCCACCAACAAGTAACCTCTAAATTCCTGCCACCTATCATTGTTCTCCTTTTCACTTTTTAAATATAAATTAACATTCCTAGTTTGACTTTTTTAATGAGTACCTCGATTAAAAATACAAAAGAGTTTGGTTTTTCAGACCACACTGTCTTAAACTTTCTAATTTCTTCTACAAACTGATCAATACTAATCTCTTTCCCATACTCTTCAACATCTGCACTTGTCTTGCTTTCACTTTCTATACACTGCTGTTCTGAACCAAAAAATGGAACTCAATTGTATCACACTTTTTTTTCTACAACTGATAAACAATTGTGTAAAAGAGCTCTGTCAAATTCATTTAAACATAATGCAGGAGTTTTTACATAGTACACTTTCTTTACAAACATCCGCATTCCTGAGTGGTGTACTGCTAACATTCTTAAGTGATGAAAATAATTTTTACACACTTTTCTTGAAAGACAAGCCAGAGAATGTCCGTCCTTCTTAGTATATTGTCTTACCTTACATGGATCTGGTCCTTGTAACATCCTAATCTTCAGTTTATCACTTTTGTTTACATATTGTCATAAAAAATGTCACATGATGTCAATAGATTCCTGTTGAATACTTCAAATACTTCTGCAATCCTACTTATATACAGGAGCTTGTGTGCAATGTCCTTCTACTTCTTCAGTTATTAATTATTCTGCACTCCTAATAGCTATTTCTTCTTTTGCAATAGGACAACCATTACAAAATTTGTAACAGCGACCTTGTGTATCAACTGCAAAGGCTAATGTAGTCTGTTGAAAGTAGCTTTCTTCAGTAAAGAAAGGCTCACTAGTAGAAGTGTGTTCACATTCACCACTGAAACTGTTACAAAAGTTACTCCTATTAACAAGTCTTTTTCTTTTTCTTTTGTCTCTCAGAAACTTCATTGTCTTGTCCAATGATTTCATTCTCTTCAATATTAAAATTAATATTTTTTTGTTTCAAATTAAAAGCAGTACCCACTACAGTTTTAACCTGTTGTTTCTGCCGATATGCTAGTAATCTTTTTTATACTTCTTTCAATCTTTCAATAAATTCTTAATTACTCTACTTCGAAAGAGTTGTTGTCAAATCGGGGAACAGCTATTACAACGCGGGTTTTACCACGCGTTGCTGTTACATCGCATGCGTTACAACGCATGCGATGTTACAACGCGTGGTAAAACCACGCATACCATTACATCATATGCGCTTTTACAACGCATGCGATGTAATGTGGCGGCTATCCAAGTCGTTGTGAGGAAACTCAGGCTGTTTCCTCACAACGAAGAGAAGCAAGCAGGAAGGAGGAAGCAGGATCCGACGGCAACGCTGGAGAGGAGAGAGGAGGGGGTTTGCGCTTGGGGTGGGAGTTAATTGTTTGGGTTTAGGGTAGTGTAAAAGTAGTGTTCTGTGTGGGGTTTTTTAACGTTTTAGTGTGTTTTTGTAGTGTAATGTAGTGTATTAGGGTTTAGGGTAGTGTTGTAGTGATTTAGGGTAGTGTTGTAGAGTTTGTGTAGTGTAGTGATTTAGTGTTTTAGGGTTTAGGGTAGTGTAGTAGTGTTTGTGTAGTGTAGTGTTTTTTTGGGTTTAGGCTATTGTCGTTTTTTAGGGTTTAGGGTAGAGTAGTAGTGTTTGCGTAGTGTAGTGTTTTAGGGTTTAGGGTAGTGTAGTGTTTGTGTAGTGTGGTGTTGTAAGGTTTAGGGTACTGTAGTGTTTTAGGGTTTAGGGTTGTGTAGTGTTTGTGTAGTATTTTAAGGGTAAAGGATAGTGTTGTTTTTTAGGGTTTAGGGTAGAGTAGTAGTGCTTGTGTAGTGTTTTTCGGTTTAGGGTAGTGTTTGTGTAGTGTTAGGGGGTCGTGTAGTGTAATGTAATTGTAGGGAGAGGACTGGGGCGGGGAAGGGTTGTATAGGGGTAGGGTAGTCACTTACCTTCCAAACTAACCACGAATATAGCTTTACCACGCATGCCTTTGCATTGTAATGGCATGCGTGGTAAAGGCATATTCGTGGTAATAGTTTGCGATGTAATGGCATGCGATGTCATTGACATCGCGTAGTAATACCCGCGTTGTAATGGCATGTGTGGTATTACTATGCGATGTAATGACATACATTCTGTCGAATCTGTTGAAATTGTTTTTGTCTTCATGTAACATGTGTTGTTTTCCCCAAAACTACTTTTTTTTACCATTGGAACTGTCATTCTCCTTCTCCTTAGTCGAAAAACTCTTCTTTTTCCTTTCATTCCTGTTCTATTCACATAATTTCTCCACAACTCTTTTAAGAAAGTGTTTAGTGCTTTTCCCTAAACAAACTTTATCCTTAGTAACATTCTCATTTGTTTGGAACACATTTTTTTAACTTTTCTTTAAGTAGATCTCTTTTTTTGTTTCCTTCTCTTTTCATCTTTTCTTGGCATCTTGAATTTCTGATCCACACAGAAAAAAATCTGAAAAACAAAGAACATTTTCAATAGTTTCTTACATCTATTCAATATTTTAAAATAATTACATATGATTACTCATTTTAACTACCAAGCCATTATTTACATTACTATTTTCTTGATTTCAAATATCAAAACATTACTCATTCCACTTAAATATATAGTGCGTACTTTAACAATTCCTTCCTAAACACTCATGCAAAGAACCATAATCACTAATTCTTTTGCCACCATGTCTTTAACCTCATTCGCCTGTTCCATCTTCACTACTCAGCAACTACTAACAATGTTTGGCCTACCCAAATGCAAGCCAGAAACCCTTTATATGTTACAGTTGAAAGTCTCACCATATTAGTAAAGGATGCATGGATCTCCCTCTGCTTTTTCCTAGTGGCATCATACTTAAGACAAACATACAAATAGATCTATACTTGTGCTTTAGAGGTATTGGATCTTCCGATACATAACTTTTGTGAAAATACATGTTGAATCATACACATACCTCAGCAAAGTTAAACTGTTAAGACGAATTGTCGAGCAATGTAAATTGGGGTGATATGTAAGTTGCAACTGTGTGCGGCTTTTTTGTATAGCATAGAAGTAGATTACGACTTTCTCTGCACTCGTCAGATGCCCCCAGCACCCAGTGAGGGTCAACGCAGATGGGCCTTTGTTACCTTTCTTTTACAAACGAGGGGAGAGATACCGTTGGAGAGTGGGCAGAAGGAAGGGGAGGTCAAGGGACGTGTCATTTCCAGTCTCTCGATCTGCAACCCCAGTAATGTAGGCAGCTTCAGCACGAGCAGAAAGCCTGACAAATACCTTAACTTACATTCACATGTGTTGCTCCAGTGTGAACAAACCCATGCACTAAGTGTGCGAGCAACATTTTTTTTGTATTCATCTCCGTGAAGTTAATAAAGCATGTCCCTCTTAAAGGCCCCCCCATTATTTTCCCACAAGGTTCAATCTGCAGATGGCCATTCCTTTTACATTTCCTTGGCCGATTTTGGACCCCAATTCATCCCTGTACCTTAGTCAACACACCATGTAGTCTTTGCAACATGACACGCTGCACTCGTGTAAAATTGAAACCAGTTAAGACTTTCTCTGTGCTCTACAGATACCACCAATAGGCCATTTAAGGTGTAAATTCTTTTTTTGAGGGTACATGGGCATCTATTACTTTCAATTTAGAAAGAGGAGAGGGAGGAACCATTGGAGGGAGAAAATTGGGGTGGAGGATGAGTCAAGGAACATGTCATTCCCAAACTCTTCATCTGGCGACCCTCTAATATACGCACATTCAGCACAGGGAGGGAGCCTCACAATTACCTTCACTTATATTCACATGTATTTCACCAGTGTGAAGAAATTCGTACACAAAATGTGCATGGATAATTTCCATTTCTTTTTTATCTCCCAGATATACATAAAACATATCTCTTGTAAAGAAACCACCCCACCCCTATATTTTCCGACAAGGCACAAACATGGCCATTTCTCTTATGTTGACCATGCCGATTTTGGATCGTAAATCAACCCTGTACCTATCTGAAATACCATGCAGTCTTTCCAACATCAGAAACTGCATACCTCATTTCACGAAGACATAAATAATACAGCCCACTTCAACTATATTTTCGCAAAAACTCATACAAACTACCATAATCACTAATCCCTTTCCCAGAATGTATTTGACCTCATTTCTTGTGTGTACCTTCACCTCTCAGTAACTACAATCAGTGTTGTGCCTACCCAGATACAAAGCAGAAACCTTTTCCATGTCACACTTGAAAATCTCACCATATTACTGAAAGCCTTTATCTCTCTGTGCCTTTTCCTAGTGGTATCATACTTAAAACAAACATACAAATAGATGTATACTTGCGTTTTATAAGTTTCGCATCTTCCAATGTGAAAATGCATGTAGAAGCATAGACATACCTCAGCAAAGTCAAAATGTCAAAACAAACACTAAAGCAATATACAATAGGCCACTATGTAACTTGCAACAGTGCGCAACTTTTATGAGTACCACTGAAAGCGATTGCAACTTTTCTCTGCTGGTCAGATGCCACCAGCAGCCCAGTGAGGGTCTAAGTGGTATCTTTCAATGCACATGGACCTGTGTTACCTTCCTTTTACAAACGGGAGGACTGAAAGCTTTAGGAAGGGGGAGGAGGGCAGGTACGGGGGGGTCAAGGGACGTATCATTCCCAGTCTCTCTATCTGCCGGCCCCGTAATATACGCAACAACTACCTTCACTTATATTCAAGTGTCCTACACGAGTGTGAGCAAACCCGTGCACCAAGAGTCCTGGCAACATTACATTTTTTTCTATCTCCCTGAAATAAATAAAACAGGTATCTTCTAAAAAAAAAACTACCCCCAAGTATTTCCCAACAAGGAAAGATCTGCAAACTTGGACCATTTCCTTTACCTTCCCCGAAAAGATTTTGGAACCCAATTCATCCCAGTATCTCAGACAAAAGACCATAGAGTTCTTTCAATGTGACACGCTACACTCATGTATCATTGAAACTTGTATTTTGTGAAATTTACAACTTAAAAACAAATTTAAGAAAAAATGTTCAACCTATTTTTTTACTATTATTTGATACATCCAACTGTGCATAATTACTTTTAAAAATATTAATGGCAGGTGAGGCGTTATTCAGCGATCGCATAAGCTCTTTTGTACTACTGTAAGGCATTCTCTTACTATAACTAAACTGTGTTGCAGATTACATAAATACATATATACTCCTGAAGTGAAAAAATGAATGTAACAAAAAGTAATCCATGATTGATTTAATTTGTGTGGTAGTAGTGCCTATTTGATTCTATGAGTCCATGGCTACCGCCTAAAAGACTATATCAGTAAAAAGATAATACCTACCTGTTTACAACACTGCATGGATACTGCCTGAGTAAAAAGATGACTTTGAGAGTAATTTCGGGGTCATTGTGGGAGTGCATGGGTAGTACCTGAGGGAATTGATGACTGCTTTCATACTGCCAGAGTCATTAATTAAGTGCAAGAATAGAAATGGGGAGTTTACATAATTGTGTTGGTAATCTCTGATTGATTAATGTCTGCATAGCCCAGCCTCCATGATTGCATAAAACATTACCTCATTCACACATTTAACTACCTTGAAACTAATTTTATTCATGTTTTGGATTCGTTGGTTTTGCATTTTGCTGTCTGAATGAAGATAAGTAAGTTTTCCTAACAGAGAACCACACAGTTTGTTCCGTTCAATATTAAATTAAATGGAAATTGTAACTTTCCGACCCTAATTTAAACTGTTTTTTAAACAATCTCCAGTAGCTGCTGTTATTCCCAATTATCTTATTCCAAATAACCACAAGTCCTATTGCCTACAAGCAGGCATCCCGTACATACTACCTGTTCAACAACAAATGGCTCACACATCAGCTCGTGAGACCTTCAAATAGCAAGTGGCTAAACCACCAAGTGACATTGACTCACTCCTCTATTACAATATCCCGCTAAAATTTTCACAATTTATATGCCAAATATTTAATCACTCTGAAACCGAAGGCCCAGCACATTTTTGTAAACTAGCCGACTCCTGCCTTGTTATCTCTTTTCAGACTATTTTTATAGTAAAAACAGATTTTAATTATTCTAATTTTGCAAGCGCGTTTGGTGGGTTCCCTTGCTGCTCTTGCTGGTTTGGTCAGTGCTCGTTCTTCAGGTCCTACTGCGAAATGGCTGCCCGTCCTGTGCTTCAACACCATCCACCTCAATTGCACCTGTACCATGAATGGATGCTACAACTTTTTGAATGCTTACCATTGGTGATATTCGGCATCAGATATAGGCTAAATTACCGCTATGTGTATTTCAGCTGCGTGCAATCTGTGTTCTACTGTCTCCGGTGCCCCTTTGAATGCAACCTGCATGTCTGCCTCTCTACTAATTCCCGCGATCCCCTGGACTGTGAACTGTTGCTGCGACCATTGCTGGCTCATGACCAGGACTGTTCCAGAGACACAAGCTTGATGGATACGTTTAATAATGCAGTAAGGGGGAGATGGAGTACTCGCGCTCATGCGCAGTGCCTCTTGCAGCAGACTATCATCGAATATGATGCAAGTTGCCCTGACATGCTCCTGTTCGCAGAAGATTACGATGACCATGTCCGTTCTTTCAACTTACTGAATTGGATGGCGAACCTCTTTGCTTGGAGAGGTGCAGATTACCTTTTGTAGCTGATTGCACATCACAATGCTTCTGAGTTCTTGAACTTCGATGGATCTCCATAAGTGCACATGGTAACCTGATTTGACGGCCTCTTATATCTACACTTCAAGAACACTGGTTTTTTTCCATTTTCTCATTTCACTTTTCCTTCATATTTGGCTTTTTAGATATTCACTTTCCGTCCAAACTCCCCTTTACAGACTTGGTTAAGCTATCTTTATGTTTGTTCTCTGTTTGCCTGGGTGTTCCATAACTAGCCGACAAAACGGGCGACTTGGCCGTTGGGGACATGACTATCTATATTAAAAGTTCTGCAGACAAACCTCTGAGATTTTCTATTTCAATAATAATACTTCTTTTTTTGCAGGGAGAGAAACGTTCCTCGAGATTTTATTTCTATACTCTCTTTTTCTGAGGACACCTCCTTTTATCATATCGATTCAGTACTATACTGATTATAATTCTATCATACAGTTTCTTTTTTGTTGTGACACATATACTACACATATACTGTACATTATGCCATGTTATTTGAAATACATTTTTCAAAATGTTTCATGTCTGTATCATATGTCATAAATACTATAGTGATAGTTAATTCCTTTCCCACTATGTCTTTAACCTCATTTGCTTGTTGCATCTTCACTACTCAGCAACTACTAACAATGTTGGGACTACCCAAATGCAAACCAGAAACCCTTTCTATATCCAGTTGAAAGTCTCACCATAATACTGAAAAGATGCATGCATCGCCCTGCCCCTTTTCCTAGTGGCATCATACTTAAAGCAAACATACAAATAGATATATACCTGTGTTTTATAGGTATCGGATCTTCCGATACATAACTGGTATGAAAATACATGTTGAAGCATAGACATACCTCAGCAAAGTTAAACTGTTAAGACAAACTGTTGAGCAATCTAAATTGGGGCAGTATGTAAGTTACAACTGTGTGCAGCTTTTTTCTATAGCATAAAAGTCGATTACAACTTTCTCTGTGTTCCTCACATGCCCCCGGCAGCCCAGTGACGGTCAATGCAGATGGGCCTCTATTACCTCTCTTTTACAAACGAGGTGAGAGAAACCATTAGAGAGTGGGAGGAAGGAGGAGGAGGTCAAGGGACATGTCATTTCCAGTCTGTCTATCTGCCACCCCTGTGATGTACACAGCTTCAGCACGAGCTGGAAGCCTGACAATTACCTTAACTTATATTCACGTGTGCTTCACCAGTGTGAGCAAACCCTTGCACTAAGTGTGCACACAACATTTCATTTTTTCATCTCCCTCAAGTTAATAAAGCATGACCACAATCATGGTGGCCGCTTAGCTGAGGAGCTCCGTCTTGGTCCCACATAAATCCTACTAAAAGC
The DNA here is from genome assembly GCF_964204655.1 of Triturus cristatus. Taxonomy (NCBI): domain Eukaryota; kingdom Metazoa; phylum Chordata; class Amphibia; order Caudata; family Salamandridae; genus Triturus; species Triturus cristatus. The sequence continues at coordinate 847,656,229 of NC_140589.1, forward strand.
AAGAGTGGACAACTCCCTATGTGAGTTCTTTGTTGCCACAAGGGACAGACAGACCTCTGACGCCGAACTATGTTGCAGACAGAGCGTGGGGCCCCAGTAGGATGATGGGAAGACTCCTGAGACGAGAGCCCGGAGAAACCAAAACTAGCCCTGCCACGGGGCTGTGTTCTGACTGGGAGCCCTGGAAGTATTTCTTCAAAGTGGCTGCCCTAGGTGCTGGCGAAGTGAAGTGGTGCGGACGACATGTGAGTCTGCGACTGAGACGACCATGGCAAAAGCAGCGGGTCGACTGGGGCCTGAAGTGATGGATCTCTAGCTTGGACCAACTGCCTGGGAGAGGCCTAGAGTGGAGATATGTTGTGACCGCACCAGCCCATGCTTGTTCGGGGCTGGGACACGATGCCGACGAAGAAGAAACGCCGTGGTGCATTTTCCCCTTCCGACCAAAGGAGAGGACGGGCACCCTGTCGGGACCTGAGGTATGTGCTGAGTGGAAGGTGGCAGCTGGGGTGGCTCTGATGCAGCGCTGGATGACCGTGCACCCACACAGGAGGTGCTGAGAGGCCTGTAGACCAGTGCCGATGCACAGGGAGCACACAGTGCACAGTGGCTGTGGTCAGAGTGGGACCCCGGATGAACGCGGTGCCTGAAAACTGAAGATCCACAATGGTGGTTACTGTGTAGTTGTGATCTGGCTGGGACGTGGCAGATCAGCAGAGGGGCATCCATTTTTGAGACAGAAGTGACAGACCAGGAGCAGTGAGTGGTGAAGCCAGTGGTTGGGGCTGAGAGGATCTTGCAGTGTGTTTATCAAAGTGCCGGGAGTCTGGTGCGGGAGACCACAGACCTGACCCGACTGGTTAGACGTGGCTTGAACAGCTGAACGGAGCCCAGGAAGGGAACACAGGTCATTTAGGCCTGAAGAGTGACACTAACAACGACACCCTTTTACGGTGCTCTGTAACAATTGGTGAGGCAGCAACTCATAATGGATAGGTCAAGTACCCGTTCCGGGTGTAGTACGGCATCAGTGAATGGGAGTATCATAAGGCTGGGAAATAATCTAAAAGATCTACGTGCTCCAGTACATAATTTCACATATACGCTCTATTGACACAACTCTCCCCGTGTGGCCTTGAGTAAAGATAGCTTGGCACCGTGGATGGCTTGCTAGCGTTGGCACATGCTAGCGGTGAGCGAGGTGTCTGTTGGGCCCTGCGACCCCCCTGCGGCAGAGAGCCGCCAGATGGATACTAGAGGGTGAAGAGGCTGTGGCGTCTTGGCAGGTTCAGTGACTAAATATCGAGGGACAAAATATCGACTATACAAAAAATCGACACTAAAATATCGAGGGACAGAATATCGACTCCCTATCTACAAACAGGTAAGTACTAAAATATCGATTCCAAAATATAGACTGTCAAAATATAGTTAGCCAAAATATCGAATTTTTTAAATGTATTAAAAATAATGTAAAATTAATTAAATATTAAAAACAATTAAATAAAACATACATACTATAATATAAAATAGCTTAAAATGTAAACATAATATAAGTAATTTAAAAAATGAGATTTTGTTGGATACTGAGAGCGTAAAAATTACTATTCCCACTCCAGTGAGTGCAACAGTAGGGAAAGCGTTGGATAGCGTAGAGGTAAAAATTACTATTCCCACTCCAGTGAGTGCAACAGTAGGGAAAACGTTGTATAGCGTAGGGGTAAAAATTACTATTCCAACTCCAAACAGTGCAACACTAGGGAAAGTGTTGGATAGCGTAGAGGTAAAAATTACAATTCCCACTCCAGAGAGTGCAACAGTAGTAAAAGCGTTGGATAGTGGGAGGGTAACAATTACTATTCCCACTCCAGAGAGTGCAACACTAGGGAAAGCGTTGGATAGCGCAGGGGTAAAAATTACTGTTCCCACTCCAGTGAGTGCAACAGTAGGGAAAGTGTTGGATAGCGTAGGGGTAAAAATTACTATTCCCACTCCAGTGAGTGCAACAGTAGGGAAAACGTTGGATAGCGTAGGGGTGAAAATTACTCTTCCAACTCCAAACAGTGCAACAGTAGGGAAAGCGTTGGATAGCGTAGAGGTAAACATTACTATTCCCACTCCAGAGAGTGCAAAAGTAGGGAAAGTAATGATTTAAATTAAATATAAGATGACATTAATTATCAATACTGATAAAAAGTTAATTAAAAATAATTACCAATTAATAACAATTAATTACCATTTAAAAATAATATTTATCAATTGATAAAAATGTATTACCAATTAATAATAATTAATTGCCAATTACAAATTAATTATCAATTATCAATACACATAAATACAAAAATTAATATTTACTTTATTACAATTAATTTACTTCCCACCCAATTCCCCTACAAACCCACAACCCACTCCTATTAATAACAAATACAATTAACATAATTATCAATTAATCAATTAATATAAATTAATTACCAATTAATAAAAATAAATTACCAATTAATAATTAATTATCAATTAATTAATTATCAAAACATATATAATTAACATTTAATTAACCATAATTAAATTACTTCCCACCCTATTCCCCTATAAACCCACAACCCGCTACGGAATTAAATTACGCAATAATTAAATTACATAACATTCATTTGTTTAAATAAATTAAACATGCATTACAACAATAATACATCATTTTAACACATATACTACCATACATAACACAAAAAAATAATTCAATATTATGGTAATCTATATTTTAAAATTCGATATTATGGTATTCGATATTTTTAAGGTCTATATTTTGGTAATCGATATTTTGTACCCCAATTTCGATATTCTGACCTATCTATATTTTGTAGAGTTGATATTCTGTCCACTCTATATTTTAACTTTGATATTCTGGGCAGTCGATATTTTGGAATCGATATTTTGGGTGTTTACCGTCTTGGTACCCCAGCCGGAAAAATCTGCGAGTGCCACAGAAGTTGCGCCGGCCCTTTTGCTGTCCAACAGGATGTCCTGGCAGGGTTCGACCGAGTTGAAGTGCCAGAAAACAAGGCAAGGGACTACATTCCAAAACACTCAGGATCCTTCCCCCCAGAACAGTGGTCAGGAGGTTGGGAAAATGGCAAACGAAGACCTTTCCTTGCACCATCATCTGGATAAGATACTAGAGGCGATCTCGGACACCAAGGCGCCACTGCAGCAGGATATTGGGGTGGTGTCAGTGTGACTGGGTCTCCTGCAGGCCGAACATCATAAGTTGGCGGACAGGGTTAAGGAGGCTGAGAACTTGCTAACCGAACTGGTGCTGTAACATTAGTAGGGGGCAGCCCGTCTGGAGGACCTAACTGCCAGAGTGACAAATGAGAGCGGAGGGCAGAAGACGCTGAAGGTCGAGACTGCTGCAATAATGTCAGATTTGTGGGGATTCCAGAATTAGCGGAAGGGCAGACATGCTGTCGTTCCTCGAGAAGTGGATTACTGAAGTAATGCCAGCTGATACACTATCCAAATTCTTTGCCTTGGAGAGGGCAGATAGAGGTCCCGATCACGATCCGGTAAAAAAATTCCCCGTACGACTCGTATCCGGTCTTTTTACCGTACGAATCGTACAAGTGCCGTACAAACTGGCAATCACGATTCGCATGGGAAAAAGTCCATACGAATCGCATTGGGAATCATTCCCCACACGTCCTCGGGTCGGAAAATGTGTCCGACACGTCCCCGGACGATTTACCGTACAAATGTGAAAAGTGAAGTCCGACCGCGGAATTACGATCCATCCCGTGCGTCCGATGTTACAACCGGATGGAAAAAACACCGTCCGCACTGAACTCCCATAGCAACCATGGAGACATGTGCCCGCATACGCGCCCAACACCCCCCCAGCCCTCCTATGTACGAGTCGTACCCCCCCAGCCCCCATGAGTACGCGCCGTACCTCCCCCCAGCCCTCGTGAGTACGCGCCGTACCCCCCCCAGCCCCCGTACGTTCGAGTCGTACCCCCCCGTGTATGGACACCCGTGTACGTGTCGAACCCCCCGTGTATGTACACCCGTGTACGTGTCGAACCCCCCCGTGTAGAGTCGTACCCCCCCGTGTATGGACACCCGTGTACGTGTCGAACCCCCGTGTATGTACACCCGTGTACGTGTCGAACCCCCCGTGTATGTACACCCGTGTACGTGTCGAACCCCCGTGTATGTACACCCGTGCTCAAGTCGTACCCCCCGTGTATGTACACCCGTGTACGTTCGAGTCGTACCCCCACCCGTGTATGTACGGTGAATACCCCCAGCGCATAGTGTGATGCTAGGACCAGGATACGCCACCTCAAGAAGCTGAAAGCTTTGCACAGGAGAACAGTTTCCCAGATGCAGCAGGAAAGGGAGGCCGCTTTGAAGGCAGTAGCACAGCATCTGTCACCCAGTATCCAAGATCAAGGTGGTGATTCCTTGTCTGATCCAGTAAATCCGTTGTCTAACTCGGAAGACCACTCAGGGAATAATGCGGAATTGCCGGAACTAACTTCACGCACCGCTGATGAAATTGCTTGACGGAAGGGCCCAGGGACACTCCAAACATAGATGCATGGGGACAATTCCTTGGTGAAGGAAAATGATGTTCACTACGAAGAATATGGGGGAACCCCAGCAGAATCAATGGGACCAGACAGTCAACACGCCATCTTTAAGTACTTTTGACTTTCCTTCCACCCCCCACCAAAGTGCACCGCCATTGAGCTGAGGGCGGCGTACTGCTTATATTGAAGTTGTCTTGCAGGTTTGGGCAGCTGATCATTGTCAGTCCGCTCGTGGGTTGGGGAGTTTTACTGTTGGGATTGCTGTTCCATATCAGGGGGACCACAACAGTCATGAGGGTTGGTGCTCTGGGGAGGTACTGGGGGGGGTTTGCGCTGAGAGATGGCCAGTGATTCCTAGCTTTGCCGAGTTTAAACTCCTGACCTGGAACATCCGGGGTATGGGCTCTCCCTCCAAACGCTACAGTATCCTGAATTAAATACAGAGTAGGGGAGCCCATGTAGTTTTTTTTGTAGTTTTGTAGTATAGTATTTGCAACTACTTACTCAGCTTTTGCGAGAGGGATCCTTGTGTGGATCAGGCCTGGGGACCCATTTCAGGTCTCCCGGAAAATAATAGATACAGAGGGAAGATTTGTTGTGGTCAGGGGCAAGTTGAAGGGAAGGGAAATAATGGTGGGGAGTGTTTATGCACCAAATCGTGATCAGATTTCCTTCCTCAAGTGGCTTTCTGGACCACGGCAGGGGTGGGGGGATGATTTGATTCTGAGAGGCAATTTTAATTGTGTGTGTGACTTAGGATGGGATAGATCTACTCCTCCACTGAGAGGTACTACAGCAGCCACTGTGGCTAAGGGATTTAGGAACTGGATTGCAGGGTGGGGGTTGATAGATGCTTGGAGATTGTGTAAGACACAAAAGAGAGACTATTCCTACTAATCCTCTCTGTATGGCCTACACACAAGATAAGTTATGTTCCTCTGTTCAGATAGGCTTGCCTCGATGTTAAATAAGGCTGAATACCTGGGGGGGATCCCTCTCTGATCACAGTCCCTTGCTAATGTGATTCACTCCCACCCCTGAGAGGGCCCCCATCCCACTGTGGTGCCTAGATCCAACATTTTTGGAAGTCGAAAGCTTTAAACAATGCCTCTCTGAATCTATGGCCACTTATTTTGAGAAAAACCAAGGGACTGCTAGCTCCCTCTTGGTAGAATGGGATGCAATTAAGGTGGTAATCCAAGGACAGTGTCTAGGGCAGGTGGTGGGGGCCAGACAGGAAAATGCCCCGGAAATTGAGGCCCTGGAAGCTAAGATACTGGCATTGGATAAAGAGATAGAAGGAGGGGCTGAAGTGCAGAGTTGACTAGCTGGCGTGAAGAGTCTTTATAACTCCATGTGGGACAGGTTAAGGACACTGGATTACCGAACATATCAAAAACGGCAACATGTAGAAGGGAGTAGAGTGGGGAGGCTATTGGCCTGGTTAATCAGACCGGAAACCAGGGGAGCTCAAATTCCCGGTATCCGTGCTATAGATGGGCACGTACTTTGCTCTCCAAGGGACATCAATGACTCAGGCTACTACAGGGATTAGACACAAACTCTCGAGAATTGCTGGCACTGTTGGTAAAAGCGAGGGATATCAGAGCAGCAATCAAAGACCTGGCGCGGAGGAAAACACCTGTTACTCATCCTTTGTAGATACACTTGCTCGAGGTTGGAGCGGGTATATGCGACTTCCGTAGGGGACAAACGTCTATCGCCATTGATTAGAGAGGCTCTAGAGATTCCTTTACCAAAGACGAAGAAAGAGGTAGCAGAGGTAACGGAATTTAGGCCATTTTCAATGTTAAACATTGACTTTAAAATCTTAAGCAAGGCGCTGGCAACTAGGCTTTTGCCACAGATGCAGAGATTGGTCCATACAGACCAAAACTGTTTTATTCCCTCCCGCTCCACATCCAACAACCTGAGGAGATTGTATAATGTTCTGTTTCATAGAGACTTGGGAGAGTACACCGAAGCCGTGGTAGTAGGTGTGGACCTGGAAAAGGCCTTTGATTCCCTGAGATGGAACTTTTTATTAGCAGTAATGGAAAAGATGAAGATGGGTGATGGCAGGCAACATGGTAACTGCCCAATATTCCATAAATAGATGAACCCGCCAGGAATGTCCCCTGGCACCACTGCTTTTTGATCTAGCCATGGAGCCACTGGCGGAGCGACTCAGGCAGCAGGGTGAGAGGCTGGGAGTGGCTCTAGATGAGACTTACCATATAGTATCACTATACGCAGACGACATACTGATCTAGCTAAGCAATGGATCACGCGAGATACAGACAGTGTTGCATGTATTAGAGGAGTTTGCTGAACTCTCGGGACTACGTATAAACAAAAAGAAAACATATGTGTTCTCATTGAATCCATCCCTTGCCCGACCACCGAAATTTACACTGGCCATGGAATGGGCATCAACATCTTTCAGGTACCTAGGAATACAGATTTACTATCGTCAGGTGGACCTGCTTGAAGGGAACCTTGGAGGTGCCCTGAGAACATTGCGGGCAAATGTGTCCTTCTGGCTTTCACTCAAATTGCTGGTAATGGCTAGGGTGGCATTGTCCAAGATGGTGGTACTACCACGGCTCTTATATTTCTTTGTCAACCTGCCTGCGGTGATCCTGAAAAGTTGGTTTAAGACCTTGGGCACATTACTGAGAGATCTGGTGTGGGATGGCGGCCATAACAGGGTATCCCTGCAGACGTTGCAACTTCCAATCACGGGGAGGACTGGGTGCACCCGATTTTGAAGCTTAATACTTGGCAGCACAGCTCCAGTGGTTGGCCAGGTGGCTCGATGGAAGGGGGCTTGATACATTATCACTGCTGGCTAGCACCGCTCCAGTGGCCCTTCTCCCTAGAATGCTCATCCGTCTCAAGAAGATTAAACACATGGGGACATTCCTCTCAGTGGCGGTAACGTGCTGGGATAGATGTATGGCAAGAGCTAATGATGCACTGATTTATGCACTAAATATTCAACTCACGGGATTACCGCAGGTCCACCTCTTTCTCAGCGGCAATTTCAGGGCTGGGAGGAAGCAGGAGTGTTGTCGGTTGGAGATTGCTACCGGGATGGTGAACTGCTTCTGTTAGCTGAGTTTCTGGGATATCATGACCTGCCACTGGGACAGTTTTTGAATTATCATAAGATACGGGAGCACTGACTGAGGTGTGGGGTGGTGACATGAAAGAACCTGTCACTCATGTGGCCCTTCAGGCGATGGTGACTTTGGGGTCAGCAGGACATATGGTAAAATGGCCCAACCTGGCAATAACGGAGATGAACCACCGGCCTTTGCCTCGAGTACAGGAAAGATGGGAGGGTACCCTGAATAGGCAACTGACTGAGAAGGAATGGAAGAAAGCTCTGGGAAGCCCAAAAAAGGTGTCCATGAATGCAGACTTTAAACTCATACAGTTTAACATACTCCATAGAACCTATCTCACCCCACACAGGTTGAATGTAGTGTATGGCAGCGATGACCAGGCCTGCGCCAGATGCTCACAAAAAGACACCGATTTTGACCATATGGTACGGTCCTGTCCTGGGCTCAACAAATACTGGACCAGGATCGTAGACACTGTAAACAGTATTTTGGCTCGTAATATGACACGCTCCTCAGACGTATGCCTTCTAGGCCTATTCCTGAAACCCAAATCCAAGAGAATGGGTCAAAGGTTTGTAGACCTGGCTTAACTCTTGGATAAGAGGAGAATAGCTCTCAGGTGGAAGGCAAAGATGAATCCTTTAATAGTAGACTGGGAAAAATATGTTTTCTGTTGGGCTAGAGCTGAGGAAAAGGCCTTGATCAGGGAAGTTAAGATTACGAAGAGGAGCAAACCCTTGGCAGAACCATTGGCGGACATATTAAGGGCATGGGACACATGAAATACACCTGTCCAGGAGTCACAGATGAGCATAGCTGACTCGGAGGGACTAGGGGAAACGCATACCCCCTAAACATCGGGTAACCATTGCAGAACTTTTATGTGACTCTGGGACCTCGGGCCATGTATTCACTATGATACACTTAATCAGTCAGTTACACAATCAATTTTTCAAAAACAAATCATCCATTTAGACACTTATATACCCATTTATTCTTCCATCGACCTTGAGATATACATATATAAAACATATTTAATTTTAAGAAAAACAGACATTCACTGGATGATGTCATCAGTGATGTCATCAGTGATGTCATTTGAGATGTCATCAGTGATGTCATGAGTGATGTCGCTGACCATGTCATGAGTGATGTAATATGTGATGTCATCAGCAGTGCATTGCGGGCGCGCGAGTTATAGTTAGCTGAACTAACTATAACGGGGGAATTTCAGTGGTTTTGTACAAGTGAAAAGTCCAGCTAAATATAACACCCCTGAAACCTATGGTTTTTTCAGTGAATTTCTGAGGTTTTTTAAATGCTAATTCCTAACTATAACGTGCCCGAAACCTATGGTTTTTTCTGTGAATTTCAAAGGTTTTTTAAATGCTAATTTCTAACTATGCCTACAGAGATAGGACATGTGAAGAAAGAAGAAAAAATGCACAGAAAGAAAAAAAAGAAGTGCAGAAAGAAGCAACAGAAGTCCTCAAAGACGAAGAAAAGTGCAGGAAGAAGGATAACATGCAGAAAGAACAAGAAGAAGAGCAGAAAGAATCCTTGTTGCAAAATCATCCTGTACCCTCAACTTTTTCAGACGGATACTGGTGGTAACTGAGTCTGACTAACCAGTCCTAGAGCCAGTGCTATGTTAAAAGACACTTAGAATACAGTGAAAACACCTACATACGATAGGGAACATTATGCGTTGGGGTCCCCCTGTGATTAGCATGACCTCCTCTGTAAGCCCCTAGTATATAATAGGGCAGGGGGATTAAAACTACCTCTTAAAACAGGCCACTGGGCGTTTTTGCAAACGTTAACTCAGGCCCCGTCCCCTCACTTCACCACTGTGTAAACACGCCCTGTGTCCGTTTTTAGTTGGGAGATTAAGTTCATTTGAATCCTGAGGGTCCCTAGGGTCCAACTAGCCCACTAGGTACCTCCAGTAAGTGCCACAGAGCTGCGTTGCAGAGAGGTGTAAAAAGGGGCTTGGCCTCAGAACACCTGTCTGCAGCGCAGCTCCCTGGCGCATACTGGAGATGCCTGTTGGGCTAGTTGACCCTCAGGGACCCTCAGTATTGAAGAGGAATTAATTCCCCAACTTACAACTCGCCAGGGGGCGCGTTTGCAGAGTGCTGCAAGGAGGGGGCGTGGCCTCCGGCACGATGCCAGTCTTTTATTTATTTTAAGAAGGGAGGCTGTGTGGTTCCCCTTCTTATTCTAATTTATTGGCCCTGATGACCCCATCCCCCAGGGCCTGTCTCCTAATTATATTTTTTTGACCCCAATCCCCAGGGCCGGCCACTGTTTTTTATTATTTTTTAAAAATATATATTTATAGACACACCTAGGACATGCTGGACAAACCGTACGTACCTATCACCATGACGATTTGAGTGATATTCATTAAAAGGCGACTATGCATACAATGAATCCACGTGGAATGTATTTACACCACTAGTGAAGCTCTGACATGTCTGATGCCCTACCGTGCCTAATCCCGGTAGACACCCTTGTCATTTATTTATACAAACATGGGTAGCTATTGACGGGCACATTTAATACACATGCACACCAAGCCATTCGAAGGGGATTCGACAAAAATTCGACCAAAACTATGTAAGAAACCCCCCCTCACGGTTAATAAAACACACATCCACTGCCGGATGTGTAATACTTTTTATTTTACTCTCTGGAAAGGGGACGAACATCACTTGAGAGTCACAGCGCGCTCCTGGCAGAGCCCAATGCTGTGTTACACCCACCATTGCCTGCCGAGTGCCACACACCTCTGTGTTGTATTCCACCAGCTAGTGCATATGCTATGACACTCTCTAGCCCATGTGCACTGTAACACCACCCCGTGAATATGTCATGCCACACTTGTCTTTGCATGGGTTATATTGCCCCATCTAACGTGCCTTCCTCGATGCCTATGTTATAACGCACAGCGCTATGCCATACATATTACAATCTGGGATCCATATCTTTGTCACAGTGCATATGCAACGTTACACTCCCCAGCACATATTTTATATTTCAACTTTAGAGACTAATTAGGTTACACAACACTGCCCTGTGCATATTACACTCCAAGGCGCACATCGCATAGCACGCGCTAGTGCCTGTGCTATCTCGCGCTCTCCAATGAATCTGTCATTGTGCACAATGTATTGCATATTATATTTCACGCCTGTTCATCTTATATCACACTTTTTGGTGCATAGTTTATACCATACACTATATCTAGTTTTCATTTTCAATCGTGCTCTCAGGACTATGTTCTATATAACACTGTGTTCACCTACCCTTTTCACGGGCATTACATTTTGCGATAGGGGGTGGAGGGTCAGGGGGTGTTTCTGCCAAGTGAGCCCGGAGTCACAGTCACAAACGTCCTCTTCTTCCTGAATAAAAGTGAGATTATGCTGAATACTTGTTCATATTTTAAGTAGTTCGCATAGACACACGTTTTAAAAACAATAAAGTTCCTAATACCCGCCTTCTCTGAACAGTTAGCTTGCTGCCCCATCCCCCTCCTCCCTATCCTCTTTTGTGTGAATCCATGGACTAGCCTCCTCCCTCCTGCCATGCATGGTCTGATGTGCTGCCACTGCTCTCAATTTAGTATGATGTACCAGTCCCCTCCTCCTGCCCTCCATTGCCCAATTCTATGCCCCATCATTGACCTCCTGCTTAAACTCTGTGCTTAGCTTGCTGCCCCTATTCTCCTTCCCCCTGCCCTCCGATGTCTTTGTACATGCCCCTGCTCCATCATTTTTGCCCACCATGTTCCATGGACCTGCCACTCCTATCTACTCTGAGTGTTCTGTTGAGCTGCCACTCCCCTCCCACCTGCCTAGCATTGTCAGATGACTGTAACCTGTCCCTGCCACCTCCGCCCTGCCTGTCCACATGCCATGCCCCTATCCTCTTCCTCCTGTCCTACATGGTCCATTGTACTGCCACACCCTTCTGCCCTACCTGGTCTGTTGTGCTGCAACTGCTCCTCCTGCCTGCCCCGTGCGGTCTGTTGTGAGGCCCCTTCCCCTGAACTTTCTTGTCTGTGCACAGGTCCTGACCCTCCCTTCTATCCTCCATCGTCCTTTGTGCATGCCCCTGCACCCTCCTTGCCCATCATAGCCATTGTGCTGCCACTAACCCTCCCACTTGCCATGCATGGTCTTCTGTGCTGCCATGGCCCCTCCCACCTTCCCTGTGTGGTCAGTTAGCTGCCCCTGACCCCCTCCCACCTTCCCTCCATGGTCTGTGTGTATGCCATCACAGTCTCACTGTTGCTCTTCATGGTGTGTCTTGCTTCTAGTGCCCATCCTGCCTGACCTCCATGGCTATCTTCCTGCTCCTGCCCTGCCCCCTTGCCCCCAGCCCTCTGTTTACATGTGCAGACCCTTACTCCCTCCCTCCTGGCTTGTCTGTTCCATTGTAATGCCCCTGATCCGTCCCTCCTGCCCTTTATGGTCTGTTATGCTGCAGCTTTCTCTCCTGTCTGTCCATTATGGTCAGCTAGCTACCATTGCCTCTTGCCCCTCTGTTCTCTGTTGTCCATGTGCATGGTCCTGTCCCCTCCCTCTTGCTTTCTATGGATTGTTGTGCTGAACTCCCGTCCCGCATGCCCTGTGTGGTGTATTGTGCTGCTGCAAACCCTGATGCCTGCCCTGCAGGGTCAGTTTGGTGCACCTCTCCATGTCCCTCCTGTCCTCTGTTATCCAAGTACATGTCCCTACCCCATTTCCTTCCATGATCCAATGTACCATACTTGCGAACATTTTGAACTTGGTAAGAGGGAGATTTTGAAAATAAACTGGGGTATTGATTTTCCCCTTTGAGTTACATTGAAAAAGAGGAGATTGTAGACAGGAGACAGATCAAATAAAGCCCATTTGAGCTTAAAAACATTGGACGTTTCCTGGCTGAATCGGGTCTGTTGGCATGTATGGTTGTACTACCATTGCCTCTTCCTTCTGCCCACAATGGTCTATTACATTGCCACAGCCTCTCTTGCAAGTCCTGTATTGTTGGTTTGTTGCCCCTGACCCCCTTTCCACTGCACTCCATAGTCTGTTGTCCTGCCACGGCCCTTCCTGCCTGCTCAGTGTGGTTAAATTGTTGCCTTTGCACCCTCCTACCTGCCTTCAATTTTCAGAGTCCGTGCCCCTGGCCTCTGCCTCTCAACAGTATCCTAATGAACAACTAGGTTGCTAACATTCTATATTTATTACAAAAGTGTGGAACGCCTGACGTCATCTTGATGTAATCAAAACTGTAATACCTAGAGCATTTCCTTTAGAAATTACATATATGAGAGGGTCTTATTAGCATCAAAATTATGGTTAGTGCTCTAAAAGACTAAAATAAGGACATATTTTCTGAGTTTTCAAATAGCGACAAAGCACTTTTAAATTATTTGTTATCTTTATGTTTTTTTATCCAGTTGACCACTTGATTAAATGTTGCACTTAGGGGAGAGGATGTGGTGTTACTTCCAGAACTGCAGACTTTCAACTGGGGAACCAGGTTGGAGTTTCTGCTTCAGCTCGGCATTCTGTGATTCTGGTCAAATCACTTAGTCTCCCCATGTCTACAACCAAAATGAATTTGTTCTTGTGTGATGTAACCAATGCTCATGTAAAGCACTCCAATACCTGACAAGTCTGCACTATATAACACTGCAAAAACACAAAATAATATGTGTTTTGCACACTTCTGTCATTGGGCTATATTTGGGCTACATCTGGGTGATTTTGGGCTACATTTGGGCTCTTTTGTCTCCGGTGGCCATCTTGAGAGATTTATTTGTTATGAAGTTTCCTAATTTCCTCATGTACTGCAGTCTCCTCAGAAGGAAATGCTTTCAGTTTTTTACTTTGATTCCATCATGAAGGTATTCAGATATGTCACACATTTGCCATAAATTCTGAAAGTTAGCACTCTAGTTGCTCATTAGATCACTGTAGTAAAACTACTGTTCACCATGGAAGTCTGCTCCTGGTATTAAAAGTGCATGTTTCAGTCTGCATGTCAGAATTTTTTAATGAAATAGAAGAGGATTTGAGAAGTCACTCAAAATGTGCCCTCATTTTTTTTCTTCAGCAATAATCAAAATTTCCATGGCAAAATGAACCCCCTCATTGTGTTCCTTTTTAAATTAAATGTTTTAAGTGTTACCAGTTTATTCCAATCAAGATGGCTTCAGGTGTGCCATACTTTTGTCATAATGAAGGCAGTAAGCGCTCTAGTTGTTTTTAAGAACACTCTGGGACATCTGTCATTGGGCTATACTTGGGCTACATCTGGGTGATATTTGGGCTACATTTGGGCTCTTTTGTCTCTGGTGGCCATCTTGGGAGACTTATTTGTTATGAAGTTTCCTAATTTCCTCATTTACTGCAGTCTCCTCAGTGGGAAATACTTTCAGTTTTTTACTTTGATTCCATCAACAAGGCATTCAGATGTGTCACACATTTGCCATAAATTCAGAATGTTAGCACTCTTTTTGCTCATTAGATCACTGTAGTAAAGCTACTGCTCACCAGGGAAAACTGCTGCTGGTATTGAAAGTGCATGTTTCAGTCTGCATGTCAGAATTTTTTAATGAAATAAAAGAGAATTTCAGAAGTCAAAATGTACCCTAGTTTTTCTTTCTGCAGCACCACTCATACTTGTTATGGAAACATGAACCCCCTCATTTTGTTCCTTTTTAAATTAAATGTTTTAAGAGTTACCACTTTAATCCAAGCAAGATGGCTTCAGGTGTGACATACGTTTATCATAAGTAGGACTGTTAGCGCTCTAGTTGTTCTTTGGAACACTCTGGGAAGCTACAGTAGAACACAAAGGAATCAACTGACAGTCTCTGCCCTTGTTGGATGTACATGTTTTACTGAGAATGTCAGACTTCATTCTCACATGACTGAGAAAGATAATGTGAATTTACAAAAAATAAGCTCTCAGTTTAGCTTAAGATCACCTTCCAAACCTCTGTGGGAAAAGCATGAGAAAATATTTTTCTCTCAATCATGATATCCCAGCAGAAGGCTTTTTCACATGGTGAAATCACCTTAGAACATACCACAATTCCTAAAATGAGTATGGTACCATCAACAAATGATTTATAATGTAACTAAAGTCTTAAAACCTTCTATTAACTGCAATGCTTTTTAATGAGGTGCTATCATGTATATTGGTCCCAAGATGGCTGCCAACACTTCTTGGATGAAGTGCTGACAGCCAATCAGATCTCAGGATGAGATGTGTGGTTAGGCTCCGCCCACATATATATATGATTTTACTTTTGATTTTCTCAGGAACTACTGAACAAATTGACACCAGACCTGCAAAAGGCACTTCCCTGAGCTGAGGACTACCTCTCTGCCAAATTTCAAGTAATTCTGTTCAGCCGTTCGGGCTGTACCTTGGACTAAAGGTCCCTATGGAAAATTGCATGGGGAAAACGCGTTTTGGGACCCCCCTTTTTTCTCAGCCCCCGCTTGACAAATCCCCCCGAGACTTTCAGGGTAGGAGCGGAGCGGAGCGCCCCACCTATTTTGAAAATTTTGCGAGGATTCGTCAACCGGCGCCAAAGTTATTCCAAATAGAATGTTGCGGATTTCCTATGGAAACGCGGTCCTAACTATAACTATCTACTGGCGACCGCCAGTAGATAATATATATATATATATATATATATATATATATATATATATATATATATATATATATATATATATATATATATATATATATATCTCCAAGGAACTCCGCCCTCAATATCCAATATATTCGGAAAGACGAAACCGGACCCAATCTTCTGTGCAAAGTTGTTTATTGATTCATAGGAATCCCATACACCGCCATGACGCGTTTCGGACTCAAGAAGGCCTTGATCACATGACGCTTTAGTGAAAAGCAATTGGTTATATACAGTGAAACTAATCCAGTGACTAATCACGTGATCGGCAGGTCAATAGACATGGAAGAGTTCTTATGCATGGCAGCCTTGCACTTTATACAAATCCTCGTAACTTTGCTCTCCATTTGTATGGACAGTAAGCAAAACAATATATACCAGTGTATTACAGGTTTTGGTTCTTTCAATCCATAACACTTGTGAAAATATATGCAGAAAGGGACGTGTCATTCTCAGTCTCTCGATCTGCCGGCCTTCTAATGTCTGCGCATTCTGCACAGCCAGGGATTGTGACAGTTGCCTTCAATCTCCAAAGGTGCGACATTTCCTTTATGTTGCCCGGATCGATTTTGGAACCCAAATTAACCGTGTACCTCACTTTCAAAACCATGCACTCCTATGAACATGATAAACAACACTTCTTCTTTCTTGATGACACCTAAATACAGATGGAGTACTTGTTCAGCAACTACTCACACTCCCTGCACATTTTGTAACAAATGTGAAACAGCACACTTCGACAACACTATATTATTTTAAAAATAATAATTTTGAACTTAAAAATACTGCCACAAAGACTTAACCACTACTACACAATATATAACACACCTTATTAATTTGTAACTCACCTCTGTAGTCGGTATGCAGATTTGAAATTTCACAAACGCATACAATATTTTCTTTCTCACACAGAAAATTTAATTCAAGACTCTCATTAAGAATAGAACCAGTAGTGGCAAAATTACGCAGAGAAATAGATGTAAATAGCATATTAAAATCCTTCCTTCATTATTTCACAGTGCAAAACACAATTCTATTGGTTACTCATATTAACCCTCTCTAACTCTCTTCTAAAACGCCTCACACTGGTTCTCTTATTTTGTGGTTTTGAGACTCCCTCAAACTGCTGCATCGCCATTCAGCCACGAACCCTTACCACAATTCAGAAGCCTATTTCTAATAATACTACAGCAAATTTTGAACAACACACTTCTTCTAAACATACTACACATTTGCCTAACTAATAGCTTATCAGTTGTTATTAATCTTGTATTTCATATTTAAATACCACAGTTATTTCCACTCCTCCCCCAATCACCTTATTGCCTGTTTCCATACCAACAGTTTCTACAACATTCAACGGTAGGTGCAGGTCACAAGTTCACCATATTTCATCCCAACAGTTTTTGCAACATTCAGGGGCAGGTGCAGGTCACAAGTTCACCATATTTCATCCCAACAGTTTCTGCAACATTCAACAGCAAGTGCAGGTCACAAGTTCTCCATTTTTTAGGTTCAGAACACTACCTTCCAAATGCAAGTAGCAGGTGTGGTTGCCTTCTGCACGTGGGATCGTATCCTATGTAGTGTACCTTTCAAACATGTTTTGTTAACCAATCAGAAACATACTTTTTCACACAACTAACATGCACCCTAGTTTTTACTGCACAATGTTCTTCTTCAGCCAATCAGCTATCGTTTTCTAAAAAAAAAAGCTTCTTCTCCACCTTTCAACATATCTCTCATTCTACCAATGGACTACATGAGCTACAGACATCTTTTGATTACTACCAGCCATGCCATCAAAATGCTGGTATGGATCGTAGGACACAGCTATGTTTTCTGGTGCAAAAGGTATTCTGAACATATATGTATTGACAAAGACCCAGGTTTACAAAATGTGGACATTAAATGATTTACACAGAGAGGATTAAAGTGGCACCAATTGTTGCCTTTGGTTAAAACCTCTTTGCATGGCCAACACCCTGACCTCATGATTGTGCACTGTGGTGGCAATGGCCTAGGCACATTGACTGGGGTAGGTCTGGAAATGCTCATGAAGGATACCTTTGCACACTCGATGTTGCTTTTACCTCAAACTGTCTTTGTATACTCCAATATCTGCCAAAGACAGAAGTGGAAACAGTCAAATCAATTCTGTTGTCAGATTGAGAAAGCTAGGAAGAATGTCAATAAAGCTGTGTCTGCATACCATAGAGATCATAGAATGGGGTCCATCTACAACAAAAATCTACGTTTTGATAATGGATGACATACACAGAAGTGATGGAGTTCATTTCACAAATCAAGGAAACAGAGTTTTTCTCAACAAGCTGAAGCTGTGCATCAGCACTTAGATGTAGCTCCAACAAACTCATAATGAAAACAAGGCCTCTTTTTAGAGCCACCCTATAACTCAGAATTGAGCCGGACCATTTTAGGCCCAGGAAGCCATATCCCCCGGAGCCTGACCACAATGTTTGGGAACAGCGCAAGGAGCCCTAATCTCCCGCACTCGTGCCGCCTCCTGCGGCAGCTGACATTCCTTTGAACAAAGCCAGCTGCTCCATGCAAGCTCCCTTTGCCCAAAAGCAAATCTGCTTCGCTTCATACAAGCGAGAGCAAATTTCCTCTTCTTGCATCCATGAAGCAAAGCAGATGATTGCTATGACAAAGCAGTAACTCTGCATAAATCCTGCCCTGCCATAGCAAACTACAACCTCTAAGGGGTAGCCACCACGGGACATTGTTGAAACTGGCCCTCGGAGATAATGATACCCAGGGCCATGGAAAGCTCCTGGACGATACGCCTCCATCCAATTTAAAGGCCCAGGAACATCGTACTCTCTGAGGCCGGTAGTGCGCAACAGACCCCAGCATTTTAATTCATAAATGCTAGGGTAAGTAGTGCCTCCTGAGACAGTATGGGGGAAGCTTCACCCCTCCACACTTAAATTTTACCTATACATCCAAAGACGTGCTCCGCTTCGGAGCGGGAGTGGAGGGAAGACGTGTACCCCCCTTCATATCATTATATTTGCTCGGAGGAAGTGGCGGTCCCAGTGACAGAAGTAAACCCAACATCATAACTAAACATTCCTCCCGGAAACTGACCCACCCATCGGCTTAATTAAACGTAGCGCGGGACACCGCGGTTCGTTTTTCTTTTTCCCGCCGTGATTTCCAGGTCCAGAGAATCCTGCCGAAAACATATAAAAAAAATGTCTTTTACCTTCGGACTCGCTGTGCCACCCCTTGCACACCCTAGGGAGGTTACAGTATTCCTACCCTACCCTCTTCTACTTTTTTCACCCTTTTTCACCCTACTCATTTCAACCAAGTCACAAGATAGCTGCCAACGCTTCCTAGTCTAATTTCTAACTACCACGTGCCTGAAACCTATGTTTTTTCAGTGAATTTCAAAGGTTTTTTAAATGCTAATTTCTAACCATAACATGCCTGAAACCTATGGTTTTTTCAGTGAATTTCAAAGGTTTTAAATGCTAATTTCTAACTGTAACATGCTTGAAACCTATGGTTTTTTCAGTGAATTTCAAAGGTTTTTTAAATGCTAATTTCTATTTATAACTTTCATTTAACCTATCTTTTTTTCTGTGTTTTTTAATGATCATCCCATTCTCAACTTGGCGAAAACAGCGAATCTCACCACTCTTCCATCAATACCTTACACCAACAAAATCGCCACAAACAAGAGTCACATCTAATGCTAATGAAATGCACAGTAGGCGTTCCCGTGCAAAAAAACCACGAAAACACCACTTCCCCATATTTTCAACGACCAGCCAAATCTGCAATGCGATCCAAAAAGCAGGCGATAAGCCGAGTTAACAGTAACAAATTAACATCAACCTTTAACTGGTGTAAGGAGGTCGACTATCTACTCCGTTATTTCGACCCAACTCACAGCCACATCTAAAGACCAACACGTGAAACAGCTATTGATCATGCAGCTCTGACACCCAACAACGCCACAACACCCAGCCCCACCACCACCAGAACCTCCCCCCGGACCGCCCCCCCTACTACCACCGAGGCAGCACAAAACAGAACAATGGAACCTCCCAAAACGCCATGCCCCTCAGCCACACAATAGCTGAATGATGGGATAGTGAGCAACCAACTATATATGAAGGAGGCAAATCACCCATCACCCATCACTGATAAAGCACACAATGCCAAGTGTAACGCTCATGTGCTGCACAGACCTCACTATGCAAAGCACAAACCTCTCCATGTGGAGATATACTATTGATACTTGTAGTGTAGTGCACAGTGGACGCAACCATGTTACACTGGGGAAGATCTGGCTCATGTAGCTGTGTTGTCCCCCCCTTGATGCGGAAGCGGAGTGGGCTGCTCCAACGTACGCCACTCCAGCGTAGGAGTATGAATAAATAGACCAGGCCCTAGGCGTGGTTCACTTGTGGGAAGACCAACGAGCCTGTCAGAATGGCAGCCCTCACCCTGGCACGTGGCAGCCGCCATAATCCCAGGCCTCCTCCACACAGGGCCCCTGCAAACCCAGTGGCACAGTACCGCAGACTTATGTCTGTACAAACTACTGCCTTCGATCTACACTATGGACAGCATGGCTCACGCAGTGGCGATTGCAGATGTCGCAGTCCAGTTTGCAAGACACGTTGCTCCCAGTGCAGCCCGCACGGACCACGCATGATCGCAGGCTGTGCACACGCTGTGTGCTTCAGGTGCTACTAACTCACTGCACCATAAGTCATCCCCACGTGGCCTTATCAACGCAGAATTCATTAGAAAAAACACATTGCTTCCAGTGCGGCCCGCCGGGACCACGTCTCATCGCAGGCTACGCACACGCTGAGTACTCCAGATGCCACTAACTGTGCAGCTCAACTCAACGCCACATGGCTGTGCGCCCAACCTGACCACTGCCTCTGCCCTACACTGGAGTTACATGGTTCACAATTCAACATTAGTAGCAACGCAAATTGTGTAAGAGACTATAATGGGTCAAGAAGACCAAATGCTCCCAATCTGTGCAGCTCAAGTCAACGTCAGCTGCCTGTGGGGGCTTTTGCTGACCGCTGCCTCTGGCCTACACTGTGAAAGACTGGCGACACGTGGTGCCAGCTAACCCTGTTCAACACAAGCCGATATCACATGTGTAACTGTGTCCTGAGTCCTCAATGGCAGTGACAACAGCACCACAGTCCCTTCCATCACCGAGATGTATTTCCACATGGAAGACCGGCAGCACGTGGTGCCACTGAACCAGTACTATGCAAGGTTTGTTTGGGTCACCAACGTATGCACGTGGCTGTGGACCTTAGCTCACCGCTACCTCTGCCCTACATTGTGGACAACCGGCGACAAATGGTACCACTAACCGTCTTCAACACAAGCCGATCCCACATGTGTAACTGTGTCCTGGGTCCTCAATGGCAGTGACCACAGCACCAGACTCCATTCGATCACTGAGGGGTATTTCCACATGGAAGACTGGCAACACGTGGTTCCACTGAACCAGTACTATGCAAGGTTTGTTTGGGTCACCAACGTATGCACGTGGCTGTGGACCCTAGCTCACCGCTACCTCTGCCCTACACTGTGGGCGACCGGCGATAAATGATACCACTAACCGTCTTCAACACAAGCCGATCCCACATGTGGAACTGTGTCCTGAGTCCTGAATGGCAGTGACCCCAACTTCTTGCCAGCGACCACAGCACCAGACTCCGTTCGATTAGTGTAGTGTATTTGCATACCGAAGTCATCAATGTGGAAAGTATTGCCGATGAAAAGATAACGCAAAAGATACATTTTACACAAACTGTCGATTTCCCTTTCCACGTCCAGTAATTTCCATAGGAAGAGTGAACAGTGTTATATCAGCAATGAGAAATACCATCACTCGAAAATCATCCAAAAATACTTATAATTTAAAAAGAACAGAAGCATCTAAGTACAATAATGATTATAATATGGAGATTTTGAAGATGTGAAATGCAAATATGAACATACAATATGATGCACATAACTCAATTGCTGTTTCTCACTATGTCACGTCATATATTACCAACTCTGAGAAGACAGAATTGAAAGAAATGTGGGAAGAAATTTCACAGGAGAAGACACTTAGCAAAAAAATGTACAGTTTCAGTTTGAAGATACTTTCACATCGAGAAATTGTATCCTACCAATGTTCGGATAGATAGACATCTGCAAGTTTATATTCAAAGTCAACAGGAACCATCTGGATAAGTCTAGGTTTTTGGGCGGCATGAAATCGAGTTTTAATATAAATGTTATAAAACAAATTTGTGATGATATAGACTTACGTTTCTTTGCTAGTCAAGAGAACTGTACAGAATATAACAGTTGAATATGTCTAGGTGTTGATCAACAAATGGAAGATAATACTGTTGTAAAGTTTGAAAAGTAAATAACAGAGTTTAAAGTAGTTTCAGGTGAAAATCCCAACTATGTTTATATTTATTGCCGACATACTCATTATAAAATTCAAACTAGGAATGTAGATGTACTACCATTAACCCTGTTCAACACAAGTCAATCCCACATGTGTAACTGTGTCCTGAGTCCTGAATGGCAGTCACCCCAAGTCAGTGGCAGCGACCACAGCACCACACTCCCTTGGATCACTGAGGCATATTTCGATATGCAAGGCCAGCGACACGTAGTCCCACTAAACCTCTTCAACACAAGCTGATTCCACATGTGTAACTGTGTCCTGAATGGCAGTGACCCCAAGTCCGTGGCAGCAACCACACCAGCATACTCTCTTTGATCAGTTAGACATATTTCCATATGCAATGGCGGCGACACGTGGTGCCAATAACTCTGTTCAACACAAGCCGATCCCACATGTGTAACTGTGTCCTGAGTCCTGAATGGCAGTGACCCCAACTCCGTACCACCACACTCCCTTTGATCAGTGAGGGGTATTGCCATATCCAACTACAGACTCCAGTAGGCAAGTAAGTATCACAGTCCTGCACTCTACATATTATCCTTTTAGTATCCTTGCTTCAAGAACTTTTTTATATATCAGTTATAGCTTTACTACAATGACCAAATTAATCTTAAAACGAAAACTAAAATGGAATAGCAGTCTACGCTGCAGGCAGCACAGCTCGCAATTCCATTTTTAAATGCTAATTTCTAACAAAATTGTACTCAGAAAATACAACACTTTGTCAGTGTATTCTATACTTATTTCATCTTTTCATCATACGCCTACACTGCCCTCACTAGGGCTCCCAATGGAAATTATTTCTTCATTCATTAACTACAGAGTCCACTAGGCAAGTAACTATTACAGACCTCAAATCTACATATTATCCTTTTAGTATCCTTTCTTCTTGAACATTTTTATATCAGTTGTAGCTTTAGTACAATCACCAAATTCATTTTCAAGTACAAACGAACACTCAGCAGTTAACACTGCGTGCAGCAGACCTCGCAATTCGAATTTTGGATACTTGGTGCCAACTAACACTGTCCAACACAAGCCGATCCCACATGTGTAACTGTGTCCTGAGTCCTGAATGGCAGTGACCCCAAGTCCATGGCAGCCACCACAGCAGCAAACTCTCTTTGATCAGTTAGACATATTTCCATATCCAGTGACCCAAAGCTTCATGGCAACAACCACACCACCACACTCCCTGTGATTAGTGAGGAGTATTTTCATATTGAAGGCTGGCGACAAGTGGTGCCACTGAACCTGCACTACGCAGGCCGGTGATGCCATCAACGTATGCACGTGGCTGTAGGCCCTTGCTCACCGCCACCTCTGGTCTACACTACGAACAGCAGGCCTCACAATTCAGATAGAGTCGTGATTCCATATGACGCAGTCCTATAGCCAAGACACATTGCTCCCAGTGCGGCCCGTCCACACCAAGCATCATCACAGGCTCATACACTCTCAATGCTTCTGGTGCCACTAACCCTCTTTAACAGAAGCCGATCCCACATGTGTAACTGTATCCTGAGTCCTGAATGGCAGTGAGCCCAAGTCCAAGGCAGCAACCACACAACATACTCCCTTCAATTTGTGAGGCATATTTCGATATGCAAGGCCGGCGACACCCAGTCCCACCAACCCTCTTTAACACAAGCCGATCCCACATGTGTAACTGTGTCCTGAGTCCTGATTTGCAGTCACCCCAAGTCCGTGGCAGTGACCACAGCACCAGACTCCCTCTGATCAGTGAGGCATATTTCCATATGCAAGGCCAACAGCACGTTGTTCCACTAACCCTCTTTAACACAAACCGATCCCACATGTGTAACGGTGTCCTGAATCCTGAATGGCAGTCACCCCAACTTTGTGGCAGTGACCACAGCACAAGACTCCCTTTAGTCTTATTTGTTGTTCTTTTCTTTAAATAAATGTTTTGATATGTAAATCTATATATGTCTAAGACTCTTCTTTGCCCAACCACACAGGGACACTTCCGGGCCCAAGAAGGTTGTTGGGGGTATGATGGTAATGTGGGAAGAGGGTGCGTTACCTGCTGATGTGGGGAGAGGCAGCATCAAAGGGGTATCTATCACAGAAAGAACTCTGATATGTTTTCACAAATACCTCAGACAAATGTCAGCTGACGGACTGAATCACAAAATGATTTTTCAATACTTATGTAGTGTGAGTTATGAACAGTTCGCACCCAGGCTCGCAGAGGGACAGCTGCGGCCCGTCCAGTCCACTCACAGATGCAGTACTACGTGCCGTCCACACCATTATAGCTATCCCTGCCCTGTTCCGTTGTACGCCATGCCATGCCACGCCACTCCAAGCCACTCAGATTACGTTCCGATGATGGCCCCACAAAGCTATCTGTAGCATTCGTACTTGCTTTTGGTGTGCAGGTCAGTGGTCTAGTTCTCCACATCTCCCGCCCACTCCCTGAGAGCAGGTTTGCACACACACCACACCCGTCCGGCAAATGCGTCACAGGCCATGTGACCACGCAAATATAATAAATCGACAACATCACATCCTTTATTGCTGGTGCTGACTAGATGCCGGACGCTCCACGTGTCTCAACCATAAAGAGTCTTTCAAAACTTGCGTAGAAGGTTACTCGCAACCTAATCTGTATAGCCCTCAGGGGCCTACCACCACGTGGCACGAACTTAACTTCCACAGGCTTAGTGGCCCCAAAAGCTGATGTGGTCTCCGCCATTGATGACTCAGGACTCAGCGACATGTGTGAGATCTGCCAGGCCGTGGAGAAGCTGGTGTGGTCTCCCCCATTGATGACTCAGGACTCAGCGACATGTGTGAGATCTGCCTGGCGGTGGAGAAGATGATGTGGTCTCCGCCATTCTTGACTCAGGACTCAGCGACATCTGTGAGATCCGGGGAGAGGCTGATGTGGTCTCCGCCATTCAGGACTCAGTGACATATCTGGGATGCGCGAAGTTTTGATGGGCACGTGGAGTGCCCACTGCTGAACACTCCGGTGGCACCAGGTAAATATTTGCTCATGGATGTGCAGGGGCGGCAGTGTCTCTCTCTCTCTCTCTCTCCCTCTCTCTCTCTCTCTCTCTCTCCCTCTCTCTCTCTTCTTTATTTTCCTTCTATCTCTCTAACTACTTCTCTTTTTCTCTATGTCTCTCTCCTTGGATATGCGCATTACACATGTCCTTATTTTGTGCTTTATTTTCCAGGCTCTGTTGTCCACATCCATGGTCCCCACAGCAGTGTTCTACCTTGTTATTTTATATATTTTTTGATAAATGTTGTTTATTACTTTATCGTTGATATATGTTGATAAAAAAATAAAGTTTGAAAAAAAAATTAATAACGTTTCTGGTTGTTTTCTTAAGTGCTGTGTAACTCTTTCTTGTTCTTATTACTGTTATTTGATGAAGTCCAACACGGTCTTAAATTTTGGAGGACTTATCGCGGGTATACTGGTGATGTCTGCAGTTTCCACCAACTTCTGAATAGTTTGTTAGATTTATCTCAACTTTACTTCCATTAAAGTGCTGATAATGAAATGCAGACTAGCCGATCCCGTGTAAAAAGACACGAGGTGCACCTTTGCGATTTATTCTAAATACTAAAATCCTGTATTGAATTGCACTGACGTAGTGGCTGCACTCACAGTGTACACACAAATTCATTTACTGAACCTCATTGTATTTATATTGATTGGGAATCGGGCATCAGGTGCTGGATCTTGACGAGATACACTGCCCTGTTTGTATATTGTCCTGCACATGCAAAAAATCACATCACAACTTTCACACCAACTGCAATGCGAAACAAATTCCGTCGATAAGCCTCGGACATCTCCGTGTACAGGAAGTGCGGTAAGTGTGTCTCTGTATTCTGGTGTGGCCTGCCACAAGGGCCGCAGCAGTCGATGTTGTAAAGTGGCATGCACCACCTCCAAACGGCACTGTGATGGTGTACTTGGAATGCAGCAGCACATGCGCAAATAGGCATTACAATGGTGTGCCGTACGAGTGCACGAGATACAACAGCGCACCGTATAAAAATGTGGGAGCTCGTGGGAGGGAGGAACAGCTGTTTGCAACGTAACAGACAGTGAACTCACCCCTATGCCACGTGCTGGACATCTCATCCATGATGACCACAGTCACAGACATCCCACAACACCAACGACACGCCTTTGTACACATCCTCTATGAATGCAGCGTGGTTTTCACTTCTATGCTCCTTCACTGGTGTGATGTGGGCGAGTTGTGTGACTTGTGCTCCTTGTTGGTGTGTTTCATTTTGGCCATTGTTTGTCTATACTTGTGCTATACTTAATTGTGCATGTCTGCCATTCTGCCCATCTCCCCCCGTCCCCCCACTCCTTGCTTCTTCCTCTTCCTGGTGCTGTTCTGTCTATAATTTTGTTGCTCCACACATAAATACATGTAAAGAACAAATTAGAATAGTTCCTTGATTCCTTTAGGTTTCAAAACTTCTCTCTCTTGGTTTATTTTCAATTTTCCATATAAACAGTTTTTTTTTATATTCAACAACATATACAAGTCAGAAGTGTAACGTATTCTATCAAAACACTTTCTAGAACATTGTACAACACATGCAGGTTAAAAGTTCATCAATCTTTTTAAGCTTAACCATATTTTTTTGCAACATTTTCTCGAACATGTAAGGGCACGTGCAGGTTAAAAGTTCACGATTGTTTTAAGTTCAAACAGTGCCTTCCAAATGCAAGTAGCAGGTGTGGTTGAGTTGACAACTTTTATCCTATGATATGTACTCCACTTTGAAACTGCTTTTTCTTAACCAATCACAAAGATGCTTTTCCACAAAACAAATGTGCACCCTACTTTTAAAAAAGAATGCTTTTCGTCTCCCAATCAGGTAGCGTTTTCTATGGCAATAAAAAGTTGTTCCCCATCTTTAAACATAGCTCTTATTCTACCAAGGAACTGCATGAGCTACATACATATTTCCATACCTTCCAGCCATACCTTCAAAATGCTAGTGTGGATCATAGGACATAGCTATATTTTCTGGTGCAAGAGGTATGCAGAACAGAGACGTATTGCCTTAGACCTAGGTTTACAAAATGTGGACATTAAATGGTTTGCACAGAGAGGATTGAAGTGGCACCAATTGTTGCCTTTGGTTAAAACCTGTTTGCATCTCCAACACCCTGACCTCATGATTGTGCACTGTGGCGGAAACGACCTAGGCACATTGACTGGGGTTGGTTTGGAAATGCTTATAAAGGACACCTTTGGACAATTGATGTCACTTTTCCCTCAAACTGTCTTTGTATAATCCAATATATGCCAAAAACAGAAGTGGAAATGGTCAAAACAATTTTGTCCTCAGATTGAAAAATCTAGGAAGAAACTCAACAAAGCTGTGTCTGCATACCTCAGAGACCACAAAATGGGGTCCACGTGCAACAACAATATACGTTTTGATATGGTTGATATCTGCAGAAGTGATGGAGTACACTTTACAGATCACGGAAATCGAGTTTTCCTGAATAACTTGAAGCTGTGCATCCGCACTTATATGTAGCACCAACTAATCAACACAAGGGCTCTTTTTAGAGCCACCCTATAACTGACAACTTAGGCCCGCTATTTTAGGGCCAGGTAACGGCAACTCCTGGACCCTCGCCAACATTTTTTCTCCACACAGCTGTGACGCAGCGGCCAGACCATCTGACTTTGCAGCACAGAGCTCTCGCTTTGATCACCACCTCTACTCCCCCATAGGGGTGAGTAGTTTGCGCTTTACAAATACCGTATTGATTTACCTTCACACTCTGTTGTGATCTATGAAGATAGACACCTGGAGCCAGGAGGTATTATTAAGTCTTCTTTATTCAGTCTCCAGTACAGGTCACATCTGTCTTGACCCCAGCCAGCCTAGTGTGGTACCAGCCCCACCAGGAGCAGCCTGCCTAGCTGCTCAGCCCATCTCTAACTGCCAACACTCATCCACTCAGACACCCAGGCATTCCACGCATCACAGGCACACCAACATTCCATGACCATTTCACGCTCTGGCTGAGCAGCTAGAGGCAGCAGGGCTGGAGTACATGTTATACAATTAAGTAGAGTATAACATTATCCCTTTTTCATCAAAGAAAACGAAACACGCAAGTGATATAACATCAAACAAGAACTATCAACAAGAAAAATGAATAATGGTACAAGTCTCACGGATGCAGAAATAAAGATAAAACATCGCAGGAGAAAGAACCATTAAAGCAAGAAAGGATGGTAAATATTCATACATTTTAACAGCAATATCCCCCATCCCCCCTAAAAAGAGATTATAAAACATTTGAAACGTAAGCTAAGGCGTAACATTAGACGAAATACATTTCGTAGCATTTTGAATCATATACTGTGACGTAAAGTTCAATAACACATAGGGTAAAAGACCCCACAACACCAATGCCCAAAAGCAAAACCTTGGGTAGCGCTAAAGGTAGAACACCCTGCAACTACGACCCCAAGAGAAAGGGAAACAAACATGAATATGGGTCGTCACCCATAAAAACGCCCGTGAAGGGATGCACATTAGTACTGCGCGCAACTGTTAATGGACTAAGCCAAATCCCAACCCAGTGTAAGAGTTAACCTAGGTACTGTGTATGTATGGGAACTGAACCCATATCCCAACCTCCTTGTGGAGATTACGTACCCCCATGTAGGAGTAACAAAACAAAACTGATAAGAGCTCCTGACCCTCTAGTGGAGGTTACATACCCCCATGTAGGAGTAACAAACATAACTAAACAAAGGGCTGTTACCCACAATCTTCCCTCTTGTGTGAAAACAGTGTGATGACACACCACAGGACAACATGGAAGAACCATCCCTAGTCAAACTAAAGCCTGTGGCATCACAACATTTAAAACTTAAACACGCATATACTAAAGCAATTACATTATCAGTAGAGCACTGGTGCATGTGTCCCACGCCGGTGAGCGATCTCAGAACCATAAGATGTACACTTTAAAGTAAACATAGCAAGCACTGAAATAACCATAAAATAACAAAAAGTCTGCTCACACAAACACAGAATAAAGAGTCTACCCAATGGTTAATCTTTCAATACTTCACCTCGAAGAAGTGAGACCAAAGCACAGCAAAATGAAATGCTAGCTGGGAACAACACCATATCCAATAAGTGTTCGGTGTCAACAGTGGGAGGAGCAGGCATGTAACCGCCAAATACAGCAACTATCCGGCGTGATGTACACTGAAGGAAGAAAAATTACTAGTAATAGAATAAAAACACAAGACATCGCATGGATCGCGGTTGCGACAAGTAGCTGGCTTGTACACTACTGTGGGAAGGATTACCCATGTACCATACCTCCGACGTCCATGAAACGAAGATTCTCAAGAAACAACTATTCCAGCAGAAGTTACAGTCATAAGCCCTCACGTTGACTTTCACAAACAAAAACTTTGTTGAATTCAGCTCGAACACCGTGGTTGGCTAGAAAACCAGAGAGCAGCACAGAATGTTATATGATTATGTGCAACCACCAACCCGAAGATGGCGGCACGTTTTTTTTACGTTGCGCTGGGTGGCTCCCGGCACGTAGATGCTCCAAAAGCGTGCTGTGTGACACTTGACCGTCATAGAGGATCCCACGAAGATGAGCACGTCATGCAGGATCCCTCGAGGAAACATCAGTTAAATTGCACGTGCTGTTTGTGACTCGCTCCCAGTTTGAATTTCAAACAAACAGTTAAACTAACCGCTAAGCGCTACCAGACACAGAAAATAAATGAAAGGCTCACCTCAAAAAGACGCTGAAAAGTGTGCCATTGGGCAGTTCCCTTTGTATTTTACCGCAAAACAAGTTGAAAAAAAAACAATAAAAAAACTGTAGAAAGATACGATACGCCAATTCGGCACTGACGATGCCAAATGTAGCGCAGCGTTGAGTGTCACCCGCAGAGCAGTGTGCACACTCCATGTCCTCCCACAACTGTGCGGCAACTTCAACACGCTGCCCATACTGCGCCTGCAAACTTCTGTGCAAGTCCCGATCCGAGTGGATCTCCACTCCAATGCAGACAGGAACCAAAATCAACACGACCCAGAGTGCCCCAAGAGTAGACATCCAAAGGTTGACAAAGTCAGGGCAAGTCCGTTGTTCCTTTTAACATACTGTTGCATCGTAGCACTTGGTATAAAATCCTTGTCAGGGATCACACATTGTCCATCTGTGCTACAACTGTACGCAGATCATTTATGACACTCCCATTGCTTGTGAGAGCTTCATTGAGCATACCACATGTCCTTTATGCCCAAATCTTGTGATACCACACCGTAACTGTGTGGTGCATGCAGGTACAAATGTTGTTTTAGATCCCAAAATGCTGCACATGTCCCAAAACACCAAAAACTCTCCATCTGCGCACTAACGCTGTTTTTTTCTGACCTCTAATTGACGAGGAATCACAAATTGTGCCTTTAACTTAAAAACTGCAGACTCTGTAGAGCGCTGTGGCTGGAACACCAACAACTGGCTGTAGAGAAGCTACCCATCCAACTCTCCATTCCTTTTTGAAGGTAACAACGTGGCTGGAACACCAGATGTGGCTGTAATGCAACTACTCCACCAACTCACTGTAATCCTTTAAGTGGCAAACGTTGTGGCTGGAACACCAGATGCGGCTGTAGCTTAGCTACTCCTCCAACTCACTGTAGTCTTTTAGGTGGCTGTAGTATTCCCATGCTGTAGTGTCCTTTGGTGATGACACATCTCTGGGGCTGTCCGTTGGTGAGGACACTGGTGGGGCTGGCGCTGGCTTGCCTGGAAATATTTTCTTTGTAGATGTAGTAGCTTGTAGGATCTCTTGGTTTCTCTTGTAGTTTCTTTGTAGTTCCTTTGTTTCTGTGCTTTACCAAGAGTCTCTAGGGTCCAAATCCCATCCTCGTCGCCAAAATTATGTTGTGATCTATGAAGATAGACACCTGGAGCCAGGAGGTATTATTAAGTCTTCTTTATTCAGTCTCCAGTACAGGTCACATCTGTCTTGACCCCAGCCAGCCTAGTGTGGTACCAGCCCCACCAGGAGCAGCCTGCCTAGCTGCTCAGCCCATCTCTAACTGCCAACACTCATCCACTCAGACACCCAGGCATTCCACGCATCACAGGCACACCAACATTCCATGACCATCTCACACTCTGGCTGAGCATCTAGAGGCAGCAGGGCTGGAGTACATGTTATACAATTAAGTAGGGTATAACACACTCCCTGTACAACACCACCTGAGCACCAGATACAAGTTGGACAAGTGTGGCACAGTGCCCAGAGCACATGACATACCCGAGTCCAGCAGCAGCTCAATTTAGCAGCATGACACTCTAGGCATTACCTCACTTAATTTCCGTACCCAGCACTTTCAGACCAGTAGGGGTCAGTAGTTCACCAGCTTTACCCCGAGTCCGTCAGCAGCTCAGCTTATGCCCCCAGCGCCATCAGACCCATAGGAGTGAGTAATTTGCACTTTACAAATACCAAAGTGATTTGATACGTGCAAATTTACCTTCGCACTCCCTGTATAACACACCCTAAGCACCATACACAAGATACAATGTTCGAAACAAAAGTTCCTCCGAGTAGGTATAACTACATACTGACACTACTTTGACAGATGTGGCACAGCGGCCAGAGCACATGACTTCACAGCATATGACACACTGTTTGGACTCACGCTTTCATCCCCGAGTCCGGCAGCAGCTCAGCCTAGCACCACGAGACTGTACACAATACCTCACATATTTTCCGTACCCCAGCACTTTCAGACCAGTATGGGTCAGTAGTTCGTCCTAGTAGGTATAAACACATGCTGACACTACTTCCACAGGTGCAGTGCAGCGGCCACGGCACATGACTTCACAGCATAAGACACACAATTTGGGCTCACGCTTTCATCCCCGACTCCCGCACCAGCTCACCTTAGCAGCATCAGACTCTAGGCAATACCTCACTTAATTTCCGTAGCCGAGCACTTTCACACTGCTAGGGGTGAATATTTTGCTTTACACCCCGTCTATAGCACAGCCCACAGAGGTTACAGTGCTCCTACCCTCCTCTTTCCCACTTTTTTCACCCTTTTTTCCCCTTACTCGCTTCGACAGAATCACAAAATGGCGGCCAACACTTCCTAGTTACAACCGCTCGTAGCGCTCCCAACCAATGAGCAGCAAGCTCGTGCTTGTAATGCCTCAGCCAATCAGATGGCAGAATTCCCAAATATCGATATCTGTAAATTTTGACATTTCTCAAAAACTACTGAACGGATTTACACCAAATAAACAAAAGCGTGCTTTCTAGACCAAGACCCTTCTCCCTGCCAAATTTGGGGTGATTCCGTTGACCCGTTCGACCTGTAGCCTTGTCTAAAGTTTCCTATGGAAATTAACACGGAGAAAACACGTTTTGGACCCCCCTTTTTTCTCGGCCCTCCTTGACGAATCACCCCAAACTTCCCAGAATTAGTTTGGAAAATTTCATGAAGATTCATCAAACGACGCCAAATTATAAGAAAAACAAAAAATGCTCTTCCAATGGAAACTTGGTCCTAATTATAACTACCTACTGGCCTAATACAACCAGTAGGAAATATATATATATATTTGCACACATGTCACCTCAGGCCCCGCCAACTCCCTTCACCACTGTGCAAACGCGCCCTGTGGCGCGTTTTAAGTTGGGGGATTAAGTCCCCTTGAATCCTGATGGTCTCTGGGGTTCCAAGTAGCCCACCAGGTACCTCCAGTAAGCGCCACAGAGCTGCGTTGCAGAGAGGTGTAAAAAGGGGCATGGCCTCTGAACACTTCTCTGCAACGCAGCTCCCTGGCACATACTGGAGGCACCTGGTGGGCTAGTTGGCATCCAGGGACCCCCAGTATTCAAGAGGAATGAGTTCCCCATCTGCAAACACACCTGGGGTCGCATTTGCAGAGTGCTGCAGGGAGGGAGCGGGGCCTCCGGAGCGATGCCGGTCTTTTAAAAACAAAAAAAATAATTAAGAAGAGAGGCTGTGTGGCCCCCCTTCTTTCCCTATTTTATTGGCCCTGGGGACCCCATCCCCCAGGGCCAGACACCTATTTATTTATTTATTTATTTTAATTGGAGAGGGACGTTGTTCACTTTCAAATAAAGCCTTTGCTGTTTGTGCGGTGAGTCCGTCCAGAGGGCATGTATTGGCACGGACTTGATGCCTTGTACACGGTGAACATGCCCACATGGGGAGAAGTGTTGTATTTTGGACATTCAGCGGCACCCACAAGAGTTTTATTTGAAAGCGAACTACGAGGACCATGATGCACTCGAACACACACCCACTGGGGCAGGATATTTAACTGTGTGCAGGTGGTCCGCTTGCTGCCGAGTGTTCTGGGGCCAGTGAACCGGGCGGTAAATGCCCAAAACATGTCTGGCTGGAAATTTGTGCTCTGTATGTGCCTGGCAGAAGGTTCATGTAACCCTCAGAATAAATGGGTTTACTCACCGGGAGTGGTCTCTTCAAGTTTGTGGCAATAGGTCCTTTGTGTTGAGTGGCCCGTACAGGTCGCGAAGAGCCCCACTGCAGATTATGCGAGACAGCAGCGTCAGACACAAAGAGACGCTGCTTGTGTGGTGAGTAAATTCTGAGGGCATGTATTGGCACAGACTTGATGCCTTGTACACTGTGAGCATGCCCACATGGGGAGGAGTATTGTATTTTGGACATTCAGCAGCACCCACAAGGGTTTTATTTGAAAGCGAACTACGAGTACCATGATGCACTCACACACACGCCCACTGGGGCGGGATATTTAACTGTGTGCAGGTGGTCCGCTTGCTGCCGAGTGTTCTGGGGCCAGTGAACAAAGGCAGGAAATGCGCGAAACGCGTCTGGCTGGACATTTGTGCTCTGTATGTGCCTGGGAGAAGGTTCGTGTAACACTCAGAATAAATGGGTTTACTCACCGGGAGTGATCTCTTCAAGTTTGTGGCAATTGTTTCTTTGTGTTGAGCGGCCCGTCCAGGTCGCGAAGAGCCCCACTGCAGATTATGCGAGCCAGCAGCGTCAGAAACAAAGAAATGCTGCTTGTGCAGTGAGTCCGTTCTAAGGGCATGTATTGGCAAGGACTTGATGCCTTTTACACTGTCAGCATGCCCACATGGGGAGGAGGTTTGTATTTTGGACATTCAGCGGCACCCACAAGGGTTTTATTTGAAAGCGAACTACGAGGACCATGATGCAATCGCACACATGCCCACTGGCTGGGGAGGGATATTTAACTGTGTGCAGGTGGTCCGCTTGCTGCCGAGTGTTCTGGGGCCAGTGAACAAGGGCGGTAAATGCCCGAAATGCGTCTGGCTGGACATTTGTGCTCTGTATGTGCCTGGCAGAAGGTTTGTGTAACCCTCAGAATAAATGGGTTTACTCACCGGGAGTGGTCTCTTCAAGTTTGTGGCAATCGTTTCTTTGTGTTGAGCGGCCCATCCAGGTTGCCAAGAGCCCCACTACAGATTACGCGGGACAGCAGCGTCAGAAACAAAGAGACGCTTGTGCAGTGAGTCTGATCCGAGGGCATGTATTGGCATGGACTTGATGCCTTGTACACTGTGAGCATGCCCACTTGGGGATGGATGTTGTATTTTGGACATTCAGCGGCACCCACAAGGGTTTTATTTGAAAACGAACTACGAGGACCATGATGCAATCGCACACATGCCCACTGGCTGGGGAGGGATATTTAACTGTGTGCAGGTGGTCCGCTTGCTGCCGAGTGTTCTGGGGCCAGTGAACAAGGGCGGGAAATGCCCGAAATGCGTCTGGCTGGACATTTGTGCTCTGTATGTGCCTGGCAGAAGGTTTGTGTAACCCTCAGAATAAATGGGTTTACTCACCGGGAGTGGTCTCTTCAAGTTTGTGGCAATCGTTTCTTTGTGTTGAGCGGCCCGTCCAGGTTGCCAAGAGCCCCACTACAGATTAAGCGGGACAGCAGCGTCAGAAACAAAGAGACGCTTGTGCAGTGAGTCTGTTCCGAGGGCATGTATTGGCATGGACTTGATGCCTTGTACACTGTGAGCATGCCCACTTGGGGATGGATGTTGTATTTTGGACATTCAGCGGCACCCACAAGGGTTTTATTTGAAAACGAACTACGAGGACCATGATGCACTCGCACACATGCCCACTGGGGCGGGATATTTAACTGTGCGTAGGTGGTCCGCTTGCTGCCGAGTGTTCTGTGGCCAGTGAACAAGGGCGGGAAACGCCCAAAACGCGTCTGTCTGGACATTTGTGCTCTGTATGTGCCTGGCAGAAGGTTCGTGTAACCCTCAGAATAAATGGGTTTACTCACCAGGAGTGGTCTCTTCAAGTTTGTGGCAATCATTTTTTTGTGTTGAGCAGCCCGTCCAGGTCGTGAAGAGCTCCACTGCAGATTATGCAGGACAGCAGCATCAGAAACAAAGAGACGCTGCTTGTGCGGTGAGTCCATTCTGAGGACATGTATTGGCACGGACTTGATGCCTTGTACACTGTGAGCATGCCCACATGGGGAGGAGTGCTGTATTTTGGACGTTCAGCGACACCCACAAGGGTTTTATTTGAAAGCGAACTACGAGGACCATAATGCACTCGCACACAGGCCCACTAGGGCGGGATATTTAACTGTGTGCAGGTGGTCCGCTTGCTGCCGAGTGCTCTGGGGTCAGGGAACAAGGGCGGGAAATGCCTGAAACTCATCTGGCTGGACATTTGTGCTCTGTATGTGCCTGGAAGAAGGTTCGTGTAACCCTCAGAATAAATGGGTTTACTCACCAGGAGTGGCCTCTTCAAGTTTGTGGCAATCGTTTCTTTATATATTTATATATATATATATTCGCGAAGATTCGTCAATCGGCGCCAGACTTATTGGGAATAGAATGTGGCGGATTTCCTTTGGAAAATAGGTCCTAACTATAACTACCTACTGGCTATTAATAAAACTTCCTGGTTGCAACTCAATAGTGGATTTTACAAGTGTAAGACATGTAAAGCATGTGCCCATGGCATCAACACAAAAGCATTTACAGATCCATTCAGCAATAGACAATACAAGATCAATAAGTTGCTAACTTGTAAAACTGAATATGCGATCTATGTCCTTACCTGCCCATGCAATCTCAGTTATGTGGGGAGCACGAAACTAGCGGTTCACAAGCGTGTGCTGCAACATTTACGTGCGATCTCCAACCAAGACAATACTTACCCCGTAGCTAGGCATTTCAAAGAAACCCATAAAAGTGACATCAAGGGACTCAGTTACTTTGTTATTGATTGCATTGAACCTAGCAGAAGGGGAGGGGATCGGGAGACTAATCTGCGCAGATTGGAAACACGCTATATCCTGCAACTCAATACCAAGACCCCATCGGGTTTAAATATGACTGAGGATCTGCACACATGCTTGGGCTAAATTGACCTGTATAACTGAGTGTATACAATTTATCTATTTTCCAGTTTTAATTCATACGAGCAAAGGTTTCCACTTGGTGATGATGATACATCTCTGTTCACCTTTTTGGATTTTACCCTGTGTCTTATATGTGTATTTATATGGAATTTGAATCAGATGTTTTTTAGGCAATTTTTAACTCTTTGAGTCAT
Organism: Triturus cristatus; assembly: GCF_964204655.1. NCBI lineage: Eukaryota > Metazoa > Chordata > Amphibia > Caudata > Salamandridae > Triturus > Triturus cristatus. The sequence goes on from NC_140589.1 coordinate 847,692,817, forward strand.
TTGTCTTAATCTATTTAATTGTTTTAACTATACAATTATTTATTTAGTATTTTACTATTTATTTAGTTTTGACTATTTGTACTGTATTGCTAATCTTTGCATATTTGCACATCTGTATTCGTCAATCATTCCTTCATAATACTCTTTTTGGAGACACTGCTCAAGCATTTTACGCTTTTGAACCCTCCTAACCCATAGTCCTCCATCCTATCACCAACTGAACCGTTAATCTCATTGTACTCCTACCTCCACATAGCTTGAAGTGTTCGCAATCATTTGATGTGATATTGTCCTACTTGTGGTCCACCGGAGGGAGTGTCCGATTTCGAATCATGAATATACAGAACATACAACATCCATTAGTTTTTTATCTACACAGGCACTAATACACTTTACTTTTAGAGCTACACTGTTTCTTCAGGCACATCTACTATGGGGTAATAGTACATATATATCGTATTTTAGTATTTGAAATTATACCAAATTTATTGTTCTTACCTATGGTACTACAATGAAATTTGAACAATAGTTTGTTTTTATTCTTATTACCGCAGTAATTTGGTAACAATTGTTTACAGTCTAGGTTGAGGATATTTGGGCATTTATGCTGCTATTTTGAAATATGATGTACGTTATACTATTTCAAAGACACACTTGTACTATTTACAATTATTTTTGTTATCACCCTTCTTATATGGTAACTCAGTGGCAAATTTTGTGTATGTAGGTATCGTTTTCTCTTCTATGTCTATGGGAAAACCCCCCCATGTGACCTCCCCACGTGATGTTGAAACGTAGCAAGCACTAGCACTTTAAATATGTGGCTCTGTGAGCACAACGCTGTCATGTGAACAAGGCTCTAGGAGAGCCGAAACGTTATGGCCGTCGCTCTGGGCAAATAAATGAAAAATTGCACCTTAAACTGGTTCGTGTACTAACTTCGCAAGCGTCAGCAGTATTATCGAAGCTGGTGGAGGTGGTTATTTTGATATACAGGAACTGATCACCATTAAGTTGACTAATATACGTAACACAATAGTGACCCAGGCTGTCCTACGGCATTTAAGTCGGTAGTTGGGTACATTCAAGATGCATATTAGGCATTCCTTGTAAAGTCACGTTTGATTATGTGCACGTATTGAGCATCAAATAATGGATCATGTTATACTCAACAAGAATGTCGGACATGCAGTATTGTGTTGGAATTTAAACATATAACTGGCCCTGTTGTTCGCATGTTTTGCAAGCATTATGCTTATGTCATGGTTTTGGTGGCAACATCATCGCATAGTCTGTCTTCATGCTCTATGGTTCACTAACACTGTATAAAAAAAGAAAAAAAGCCACAGGCATGTCATGTGATCAAGGGCTTACGGGCCCGAAACGCGTCATGGCGGCATCTACTGCGGGTAATAAAAGTAATTAAGCACAAGTTGGTGTCCGTTTCCTGCTTTCGGAAGGTCCAGCAGCACGATTCTTCCGAATTAGTTGGATTTCGAGGATATATATATATATATATATATATATACCAAAATGGCGCCAATCAGATTGAAAAAGGCTGCTGCGACAGCCGAAACGCGTATCTCTGTGCTGGGTCAGAGGAGGCTTAAATTGAATAAAAGAGCCTTTACCTGAATAGCCCTCGTTTGCGTGCTCTTTTCCTTAAGTGGAGCAGAGGTTTTCTGTTGAATAATCTTCATGAAATTTTCCCCAAAAAGTGGAAAAGTAGCTTCTGTGTGTCATGGAAAGTATGGAGGAATACTTGCAGTGTGGCCCGAGAAATATGGGCGCAAAATAAGGGTGTGTTTGTGATGTTAATTCCTATAGGAATGCATTGACGAACCTACAGCCCGAACCACTAGGAAAAATTACACAGAATTTGTCAAAAAAGTAGTGTTGTTCTGCAGATTGTGCTTTTAGTTATTAGGTACAAATCTGTTCAGTAGCTTTTGTGAAATTAAATTAACAAAAAAAACATTATAGTGATATCTATAGCCACGGATATTTTGTGGCAGTTTTCGGGTGATCGCAGTTAAATGGCGATGATTTTGTGGTATATCGCAAATGTGCTCGTCAGCGGGAATGCTTGATGACTGGATGCAGCCTGAACAGACAGTTGAGGATGCATTTTATGGATCAGAAATGGTTTCCAGGGCTGACATTTTCTGTCAAAGCTAACATAAGAGTTCAGGGTGCAGGTACTCTGGCCCCATGTTTGTAAAATGGGGGTGTTAGTGACACAAGTTATGCCTCCAAAATTGATTTTTTTAAACACACTCTATATTTATGACAGCAACACTCCTACCAGCACAGCCCTCATATACAACTGTATAGACATCGTGAATATTGCAGCAACACCACAAATACTGGTGGAAATATAAAACAAAAGGTATCAATATCTACATACACCCCCTTGCTGGTCACTGTCACAGACTCATGTACGCTCTCTCAAACTCACTCATACACTTATACACCCATTTACATATCCACTCACACACTTATGTATCTAGTCACATACCCAATCAGATACTCATGCACCTACCCACATACCCATTCAGGTACTCATGCACCCACTTACAGACTCAGTTGGAGAGTGATGCACCCATGTACAGACCCACTCAGAGACTCATGCACCTACTTAGAGACCCACTCATATACTTATGCGCACAGTCGCATATCCACTTAGAGTCTTCTACACCCTCTCAGAGACCCACCTGGGCACTCATGCACCTACTCACAGACCCATTTAGATACTCGTGCACACATGTACAGTCTCACTCAGAAAGTCACACCCCCATGTACAGACCCACTCAGAGACTCACACACCCACTTACTGACCCATTAACATACCCACATATATACTCACACACCCACAGAGACACTCACACACCCACTGACAGACCCACTGAGACACTCATGTAATCACTCATAAATCCACTCAGGCATTTTTATGCCCACTCACACACCCATACAGTCACTCTATTAGAGACGTATGTATTCAAACATTCACTCATATACTCAGAGACTCACACACTCACTCAAAGACTCACTCAGTGATACACATACCCTCTCACACACCCACTCACAATCCCACTCAGAGACCCATGCACCCACTCACAGAACAAATCAGGCACTCACACTCTCAGTCATTGACCCTCTCAGAGACTCATGCACTCACTCACAGACCCACTCACTCACCCACTCAGACACCCACTTAGACACTCATCTTTCCACTCACAGATCCAGTCAGACAGTCATAAACTTACTCTCAAATCTATAAAGGCACTCATGCACCTACTCACAGATCGACTGAGAGACTTATGCAAAGAATCACAGACCCATTGAGACACTGATGCACCAAGTCATAGATGCAGTGAGTTAGTCACACAGTTTGTTACAAAATCATTGATAGACTGATGCACCATCTCACAGATCCACTGAAATACTTATACGGTGAATGACAGACTTACTGATACAGTGATGTATGAAGTTACAGGTTCCACTGAACGAGTTATACTGTGTTATAGAGGTATTAATGGCTTTATACATGCTATTATAGAGTATTTTAGACAGTAATGTGTTTAGTGTGTTGGTTATAATCTATTTTGCAGTTATATGTTTTGTATGTGATGGTGGGTATTTAATGGCTGCTTTTGTTTTGTCATTTTGCGATGTATTCATGGTGTTCACAGCTGCCAATATCATTGTGGTGCCCGGAATCATCACGAAAACAGAAAATCGGTTTTAATGATTGTTTTTATACAAACCCTCTACAAAAATGAGACTTTATACAGTGAAGTAAAAAATCCATAGTTTCTAAAATACTGTAAGATGTGTGCTTTTACGTGTTTCACACTTTATAAATAAAGGTGTGATCGAAGCCATTACTGACGTCCTCGCAACTTCTGGTGTTGCCGTGAACAATGAAAATGCATTACAAATGAACTTTTCTCGACAAATGTATACAAAGGAGAAAGTTAAATCAATATCTTACTAAACAGCTACACTCAAACTCAAAGTAAAACATGTCTATATATTTGTTTTGACACTTTGCGAAAAACATGCCTATGCGTGACCACTGACGTCATTGTGACTTTCCGATGTCGCTGCGAACAAGGAAAATGCAATTCAGATGCACTTGTTTCAACACATGTATACAGTGGGGAAAGTTTAATCAATATCTCACTAAACAACTATACTCAAACTTTAAATAAAACATGTGTATATATGTGTTTTGCACTTTGTCAAAAACACGCGGTACTCACAACCACTGACGTCATCGTGACTTCCAGTGTTGCTGCGAACAAGTAAAATGCATTTCAGATGTAGTTTAATTAGAAAATGAATAAGACAGGAGAAAGTTAAACCAAAATGTTGCTAACCAGCTAGACACAAACTTTTTGTAAAATATGTCTATATATCGGTTTTGCACTTGAAATAAGATGATTAATGTGCTTTTGAAATAAATGGATGACAACTACAACAAGTGGTGCATCATACAGATGTAATGCTCAATATTTAAATATAGAAAAAAGTACAGGAATGTTACAGTTATGACATAGTATTTAAAAAATGTAGAAATTTGCTGAAAAAGCAATGCTTACAATGGCGTTATAGTCAGGAATTAGCATTAGAAAACCCTTAGAAATTCACTGAAATAAACAAAGGTTACAGGGACATTATATTTAGGCTTACACTTCACACCAACAAAACCAGAGAAATTCAGCAGTTATAGTTAGATGAGCTCACTATAAGTTGTGCCCCCGCAATGCACAGCTTATGACCTCACATAATACATCACTTATTTGTTTTGTTTAAATCTTTTTATTGACATTTGTATTTTAAGATTCCAGTTCAACAATATGTCAAGAAACCACAATTGCCAAATAAATACAGTGCAGTAAGTCATTGAGGCGTCTCTGATAACAATTACAGTGGTGTGCCATAGTAGTTATGGTGTAGCGGTGGTATCAGCGGTTGTGGAACGTTTGGGAAGCAGTGCGAGCAAATGTGTAGACCAAGCATCACTTATCGCAGTGAGGAAGTGTGCGCAATATTGCACCGTAGTGAACTGTGGAAATTGGTTACAACATAATGAGGACAAAATAACTTGACTAAAGGAAGGGGAGAACTGCCCGTGAACCAAGGCCCTGAAATATAAGGATGACTGAGCGATTGAAGGCGCAGCACATGAAGACCTCCTGTTTCCGTGAGATATGCAAGGAGTGTGTGAGGTAACCCCCATTTTATAACACTGTGCTAGCAGGACTGGAGTGTCTACGTGGCATGGAGGTGTCTTCTGCTGTTTCCCCTATGCCTGCTATAGGTGTGTTTGACCTCGGCAATTCAATCACCATAGCCCTCCAATCTGTAGCAAGTGGGAACTTGCGAACTCCCAGTAAGTTCTCCCTTTGGAGTGCCATGCCATCTGCCCTGGCCCAATTGAGCAGAGAATGTCTTCAGTCCAGTAACGGGGGCGCCGCAGGATTTTTCCATCTTTTGGTGATCAGGCGCTTTGCAGTAATTAAACCCAAATCTAACAATTGTGTAGCAGCCTTAAGTTTCATTCTCCTTTTGAAGAGATGCTATATGTACACCTACTAGGAGAAGGGAACTATACGCTTGGTAAATTGCAGCAAGGTGGCTGCCACGTCTGTTCAGTAATCACCCAGTGCAGGGCTGCGCCAAAGCATGTGGAGGAGGTCTGCGTTGGTCAGGTGCCATATGGGGCATACAGCGTCTTCCCTGTGAAAGAGCTTATTTATCTGAGCAGGGGAAAGGTACACACAATGAAGAATAAAATATTGGATCTGCCGGAAGCATTGGTTGTGTGGGATACTCGTGGGACCTTCTAATATGGCAACCATTTCCTTCTCTAACAGGGGTCGACCGAGGTCTTCCTCCAGTATTGTTTCAAGGGGATCAATGATATTGCCATGTGCTGACGAAGTGAGGAAGCAAACCAACATATCAGGTGCCCCCCTGTGCCCATTACATGTAGGTAGGTATTGCAATAGGTGATGTGTGGGAGGGCTAGTTGCTAAGTTGCCCACCTGGCTGAAAGTGAGGCTATGAGGGTGCGTTGCATCAGGTATTGACCCCGGGGCAGGCCGTCATCTGAGATAAGGTCTACATAGGTTTAGTGTGCCTTACCTAAAGAGGTCTCCTACATCATGTTTGTTCCCAGCCTCCCAGGTCAGCCGCTGTGACGTGTGATCTCCCCTCTGGTGACCCCAGTAAAGGGATGGCTGGTGCATCCAGTGTGGTGCTGCGAGTGATGAATACACTTCTGCAGTAGCCATGGAACGCTATGGAGAGCAACAGTGAGTCCAGTTTCCTGGGTCTAGCACACGGGTGAAACAATTGAAGCAGGTCATAAAGAGTCATGGGAGGTTGCAGAGTGGTGTGTCTGTTAGGTGTCGCGATGCAAGCCATCTGGCTATCCATTCAAATAATACATCACTCATCACATAGTCAGTGACATCACTGATGACATCTCAAATGACATCACTGATGACATCATCCACAGAATCTCTGATGCACCCATTCACACCCCAATATAACCTTTCATACACCCACTCCAATGTCCACATTACCATTCTCAAAACCATTGACAAACCCATACCAGTACTTACATACCCACTCACTAGTCCCTAGGTCTATATACACATCCACTCAGTCACCCACACAGCCACTCATAACCCAACTCACTCACTAATACAGCCACTAATGTATCCACTCATATACCCGTACAGCCACTGACATGCTGTCAGTCACCCATAGAGCTACTCACACACCTACTCACTCACCCATAGAGTCCTTCACACAGCCACTTACTGCCCTTAACAGTTATACACACACCCACTCACTTATTCATACAGATACTAACACCTATATAGGCGCTGAAAGAAGCATACAGTCACCCATGCAGCCACTCTCACAATCACTCACACATACAGTCGCTCGTATACTCCAACACTCACCCATGCTGCCTTTCACATATGCAGCTACTCACCCATATATCACTGGCACATCCATTCATTCATTGACACAGCCATACATACACTCCCATACAGCCTCTCACAGATGCACTCACTAACTCATACAACCACTGACTCACCCACTTACTCATCCATGCAGGTAATTACACACCCTGTCATCCACCCACACAGACACTTGTTCACGCATACAGGTAATCAGATAGCCAATCAATCACCCATATAGCCACTCACATACCCACTCTACAAGTCAGCCAGCCACTTAGACACCACCTGGCATACTGATACAGACATTCACACAACTTAGTCACTCACCCCTACATACACTGAATCATCCATACAGGCACTCATATACCTGCTGATTCACCAATACACTTTGGTATATAGGTTTAACACTCAGAAACATTTTAAAAACACTCACAGTCACTGGATGATATAATCAGTGAAGTCATCAGTGATGTCATGTGAGATGTCATCAGTGATGTCACAGACCATGTCATGAATGATGTAATATGTGAGGTCATAAAGAGTGCATTGCAGGGGCGTGAGTTATAGTTAGCTCAGGTAACTGCTGAATTTCTCCGGTTTTATATATATATATATTCACTGATGAAACCATAGGTTTCAGGGGCGTTATAGTTAGCTGGACTTTTCACTCGTATAAAACCATTGAAATTCCCCCGTTATAGTTAGTTCAGCTAACTATAACTCGTGCACCCGCAATGCACTGCTGATGACGTCACATATTACATCACTCATGACATGGTCAGTGACATCACTCATGACATCACAGATGACATCTCAAATGACATCACTGATGACATCACTGATGACATCATCCAGTGAATGTGTGTTTTTCTGAAAATTACATATGTTTTATATATGTATATCTCAAAGTCGATGGAAGAATAAATGGGTATATAAGTGTCTAAATGGATGATTTGTTTTTGAAAAATTGATGTATAACTGACTGATTAAGTGTATCTTAGTGAATACATGGCTTAGTGAGTAATGTTTAAATATGTAAATATCTGTATCAGTCTCTCACTTTGTGTATAAGTGGCTGCATGGGTTGGTGAGTAGCTACATGAGTGTCTACATAGGTTATTAGTTGGTTTTTTGAGTATCAGTATGAGTGTCTGAGTGTCTGTATGGTTCGGTGGGGGGTATTACATAGTGCATAGTTGCATGAATGAGTGACTCTGTATGTGTTGAAGACAGCATGTGTGCAGGACTGTATGGGTGGATGAGTGTGTGCATGGGTGTGTTAGTGAGTGAATGACTGTCTCAATAGTGTCTTTATGAGTAACTACATATGTTTTAAACTAGTATATGTGACTATTGGTGTATATAAGTGAGTATATGTGAGAGTGAGACATTGAAAGAGTTCCTGTATGAATAAGTATGTGTTTCTATAAGTGATTGTTTAAAAGACTAAGTATGTGTACGTTTCTGTAGATGTAAGTGTGGTGGTGTGTGTATAACTGTATATGCAAGTAAATGGATGTTTGATTCTTTATTAGCATGAGTGACTATGTGTGTGAGTAACTCTATGGATGAGTGGCGTTGTGTAACAGGATGTATAGGTGTATGAGTACATATGATGAGTGAGTACATGTATGAGTGACTGTATAGGACTGTTGGTGAATGAGTGGATGTGTATGTGGATCTTAGAATTACTGAATAGGTTCTTGTAACTGATATTGGTATGTCCATTGTTTTGAAAATTTTAGTTTCTATTTTTAAATGTGTGTATCAAAGGTAATATTAGGGGGAGAGGGGGTTTGCCACTCTATCACAAGGATGATGTCATCAGTGATGTCATTTGAGATGTCATCAGTGATGTCATGAGTGATGTCACTGACCATGTCATGAGTGATGTAATATGTGATGTCATCAGCAGTGCATTGCGGGCGCGCGAGTTATAGTTAGCTGAACTAACTATAACGGGGGAATTTCAATGGTTTTATACGAGTGAAAAGTCCAGCTAACTATAACGCCCCTGAAACCTATGGTTTCTTCAGTGAATTTCTAAGGTTTTTTAAATGCTAATTCCTAACTATAACGTGCCTGAAACCTATGGTTTTTTCAGTGAATTTCAAAGGTTTTTTAAATGCTAATTTCTAACTATGCCTACAGAGATAGGACATGTGAAGAAAGAAAAAAAAACGCACAGAAAGAAAAAAAAGAAGTGCAGAAAGAAGCAACAGAAGTCCTCAAAGACGAAGAAAAGTGCAGGAAGAAGGATAACGTGTAGAAAGAACAAACAGAAGAGCAGAAAGAAGCCTTGCTGCAAAATCATCCTGTACCCTCAACTTTTTCAGACGGATACTGGTGGTAACTGAGTCTGACTAACCAATCCTAGAGCCAGTGCTATGTTAAAAGACACTCAGAATACAGTGAAAACACCTACATACACTAGGGAACACTATGTGTTGGGGTCCCCCTGTGATCAGCATGACCGCCTCTGTAAGCCCCTAGTCCCCTAGTATATAATAGGGCAGGGGATTAAAACTACCTCTTAAAACGTGCCACAGGGCGTGTTTGCACACGTCACCTCAGGCCCCGTCCCCTCACTTCCCCACTGTGTAAAAAACCCCTGTGGCCGTTTTAAGTTAGGAGATTAAGTCCCCTTGAATCCTAAGGGTCCCTAGGTTCCAACTAGACCACTAGGTACCTCCAGTAAGCGCCACAGAGCTGCATTGCAGAGAGATGTAAAAAGGGGTACGGCATAGACCACCTCTCTGCAACGCAGCGCAGTCGCACTTACTGGAAGCACCTGGTGGGCTAGTTGGCCCCCAGGGTCCCTCAGGATTGAAGGGGAATTATTTCCCCAACTTAAAACGTGCCAAAGGGCTTGTTCGCACACGTTAACTCAGGCCCCGTCGCCTCCCTTCAACCATTGTGTAAACACGCCCTGTGGCCGTTTTTAGTTGGGAGATTAAGTTCATTTGAATCCTGAGGGTCCCTAGGGTCCAACTAGCCCACTAGGTACCTCCAGTAAGCGCCATTGCAGAGAGGTGTAAAAAGGGGAACGGCCTGCACCATCTCTCTGCAACGCAGAGCAGTGGCGAATTATTTTCCCAACTGAAAACGCGCCACAGGGCATGTTTGCACACGTCACCTCAGGCCCCATCCCCTCCCTTCACCACTGTGTAAAGGTGCCCTGTGGCCGTTCTAAGTTGAGAGATTAAGTCCCCTTCAATCCTAATGGTCTCTAGGGTCAAACTAGCCCATAGGTACCTCCAGTAAGCGCCACAGAGCTGCGTTGCATAGAGGTGTAAAAAGGGGCATGGCCTCAGAACACCTGTCTGCAACGCAGCTCCCTGGCGCATACTGGAGATACCTGTTGGGCTAGTTGGCCCTCAGGGACCCTCAGTATTGAAGGGGAATTAATTCCCCAACTTACAACTGGCCAGTGGGCGCGTTTGCAGAGTGCTGAAAGGAGGGGGCGTGGCCTCCAGCGCGATGCCGGTCTTTTATTTATTTTATTTTTTTAAGAAGGAGGGCTGTGTGGCCCCCCCCTTCTTTTTATAATTTACTGGCCCTGGGGACCCCATCCCCCAGGGCCTGCACCCTAATTTTTTTTTGTTGAAAAAAATACATTTGGCCTTCCCAAGGCCTTAATCGGCCCCGGGGACCCCAATCCCCGGGTCATGGTCTTTTTTTTTAATTTAATTATTTAGGAGGGGGCTGCGTTGCCCCCCTCCTAAGGCCACTTATGGCCCCGGGGCCGGCCTTTGCTTTTTGGTATTTAAAAAAAATATATATTTATAGAAACACCTAAGACATGCTGGTCAAACCGTATGTACCTATCACCATGACGATTTGCGTGATATTCATTAAAAAGGCGACTATGCATAGAATGAATCCACATGGAATGTATTTACACCGCTAGTGAAGCTCTGACATGTCTGACGCCCTACCGTGCCTAATCCCGGTGCCCCCGCTGGTGGGTACTCTCCAAGTAGACACCCTTGTCGTTTATTTATACAAACATGGGTAGCTATTGACGAGCACATTTAATATACACGCACACCAAGCCATTCAAAGGGGATTCGACAAAAATTCGACCAAACTATGCAAGAAACCCCCCTCACGGTTAATAAAATACACATCCACCGCCGGATGTGTAATACTTTTTATTTTACTCTCTGGAAAGGAGACGAACCTCACTTGAGAGTCACAGCGTGCTCTGGGCTGAGCCCAATGCTGTGTTACACCCACCAGTGCCCGCCGAGTGCCTCACACCTCTGTGTTGTATTCCACCAGCTAGTGCGTATGCTATGACACTCTCTAGCCCATGTGCACTGTAATACCACCCCATGAATATGTCATGCCACACATGCCTTCGCACGGGTTATTTTGCCCCATCTAACGTGCATTCCTCGATGCCTATGTTATAATGCACAGCGCTATGCGATACATATTACAATCTGGGATCCATATCTTTGTCACAGTGCATATGCAACGTTACACTCCCCAGCACATATTTTATATTACAACTTTAGAGACTAGTTAGGTTACACAACACTGCCCTGTGCATATTACACTCCAAGGCGCATATCGCATAGCACGCGCTAGTGCCTGTGCTATCTCGCGCTCTCCAATGAATCTGTCATTGCGCACAATGTATTGCATATTATTTTTCATGCCCCGGTTCATCTTATATCACACTTTTTGGAGCATAGTTTATACCATATACTATATCTAGTTTTCATATTCAATCGTGCTCTCAGGACTATGTTCTATATAACACTGCGTCCACCTACCCTTTTCACGGGCATTACATTTTGCGATGGGGGTGGAGGGTCAGGGGGTGTTTCTGCCAAGTGAGCCCTGAGTCACAGTCACAAACGTCCTCTTCCTCCTGAATAAAAGTGAGATTATGCTGCATAATTGTTCATATTTTAAGTAGTTCGCACAGACACACTTTTTAAAAACAATAAAGTTCCTAATACCCACCTTCTCTGAACAGTTAGCTTGCTGCCCCATCCACCTCCTCCCTATCCTCTGTTGTCTGAATCCATGGACTAGCCTCCTCCCTCCTGCCATGCATGGTCTGATGTGCTGCCACTGCCCTCCATTTAGCATGATGTACCAGTCCACTCCTCCTGCCCTCCATTGCCCAATTCTATGGTCCATCGTTGACCTCCTGCTTAGCCTCTGTGCTTAGCTTGCTGCCCCTATTCTCCTTCCCCCTGCCCTCCGATGTCTTTGTGCATGCCCCTGCTCCATCCTTTTTGCCCACCATGTTCCATGGACCTGCCACTCCTATCTACTCTGAGTGTTCTGTTGAGCTGCCACTCCCCTCCCACCTGCCTAGCATTGTCAGATGACTGTAACCTGTCCCTGCCACCTCCAGCCTGCCTGTCCACATGCCATGCCCCTATCCCCTTCCTCCTGTCCTCCATGGTCCATTTTACTTCCACACCCTTCTGCCCTCCCTGGTCTGTTGTGCTGCAACTGCTCCTCCTGCCTGACCCCGCGTGGTCTGTTGTGAGGCCCCAGCTGCCCCTTACCCCCTACCATCTTCCCTCCATGGTCTGTGTGTATGCCATCATAGTCTCCATGGTGTGTCTTGTTTCTAGTGCCCAACCTGCCTGACCTCCATGGTCATCTTGCTGCTCCTGCCATTCCCCCTTGCCCCCAGCCCTCTGTTTCCATGTGCAGACCCCTATTCCCTCCCTCCTGGCTTGTCTGTTCCATTGTAATGCCCCTGATCCGTCCCTCCTGCCCTTTATGGTCTGCTATGCTGCAACTTTCTCTCCTGTGTGTCCATTATGGTCAGCTAGCTACCATTGCCTCTTGCCCCTCTATTCTCTTTTGTCCATGTGCATGGTCCTGTCCCCTCCCTATTGCTTTCTATGGATTGTTGTGCTGCACTCCCATCCCGCATGCGCTGTGTGGTGTATTGTGCTGCTGAAAACCCTGATGCCTGCCCTGTAGGGTCAGTTTGGTGCACCTCTTCATGTCCCTCCTGTCCTCTGTTATCCGAGTCCATGTCCCTTCCCCAATTCCTCCTGCCTACCATGATCCAATGTACCATACTTGCGAACATTTTGAACTTGGTAAGAGGGAGATTTTGAAAACAAACTGGGGTATTGATTTTGCCCTTTGAGTTACATTGAAAAAGAGGAGATTGTAGACAGGAGACAGATCAAATAAAGCCCATTTGAGCTTAAAAACATTGGACGTTTCCTGGCTGAAACGGGTATGTTGGCATGTATGGTTGTACTACCACTGCCTCTTCCTTCTGCCCACAATGGTCTATTAAATTGCCACAGCCTCTCTTGCCAGTCCTGTATTGTTGGTTTGTTGCCCCTGTCCCCCTTTCCACTGCCCTCCATAGTCTGTTGTGCTGCCACTGCCCTTCCTGCCTGCCCAGTGTGGTAAAATTGTTGCCTCTGCACTCTACTACCTGCCTTCAATTGTCAGAGTCCGTGCCCCTGGCCTCTGCCTCTCAACAGTATCCCAATGAACAACTAGATTGCTAACATTCTATATTTATTACAAAAGTGTGGAACGCCTGACGTCATCTTGATGTAATTAAAACTGTAATACCTAGAGTATTTCCTTTAGAAATTACATATATGAGAGGGTCTTATTTGCATGAAAATTATGGTTAGTGCTCTAAAAAACTAAAATGAGGACATATTTTCTGAGGTTTCAAATAGCGACACAGAACTTTTAAATTATTTGTTATCTTTATGTTTTTTATCCAGTTGACCACTTGATTAAATGTTGCACCTAGGGGAGAGGATGTGGTGTTACTTCCAGAGCTGCAGACTTTGCAACTGGGGAACCAGGTTGGAGTTTCTGCTTCAGCTCAACATTCTGTGATTCTGGTCAAATCACTTAATCTCCCCATGTCTACAACCAAAATGAATTTGTAACCAATGCTCATGTAAAGCACTCCAATACCTGACAAGTCTGCACTATATAAAACTGCAAATACACAAACAATACGTGTTTTGCACACTTCTGTCATTGGGCTACATGTGGGCTACATCTGGGTGATATTTGTGCTGCATTTGGGCTCTTTTGTCTCTGGTGGCCATCTTGGGAGATTTATTTGTTATGAAGTTTCCTAATTTCCTCATTTACTGCAGTCTCCTCAGTAGGAAATGATTTCAGTTTTTTACTTTGATTCCATCAAGAAGGTATTCAGATATGTCCCACATTTGCCATAAATTCTGAATGTTAGCACTCTAGTTGCTCATTAGATCACTGTAGTAAAGCTACTGCTCACCACGGAAGTCTGCTGCTGGTATTAAAAGTGCATGTTTCAGTCTGCATATCAGAATTTTTTAATGAAATAGAAGAGGATTTGAGAAGTCACTCAAAATGTGCCCTAATTTTTCTTTCTTCAGCACTAATCATAATTTCTATGGCAAAATGAACCCCCTCATTGTGTTCCTTTTTAAATTAAATGTTTTAAGTGTTACCAGTTTATTCCAATCAAGATGGATTCAGGTGTGCCACACTTTTGTCATCCGTAAGACAGTAAGCGCTCTAGTTGTTCTTAAGAATACTCTGGGACATTCTGTCATTGGGCTATACTTGGGCTACATCTGGGTGATATTTGGGCTCTTTTGTCTCTGGTGGCAATCTTGGGAGATTTATTTGTTATGAAGTTTCCTAATTTCCTCATTTACTGCAGTCTCCTCAGTGGGAATACTTTCAGTTTTTAATTTTGGTTCCATCAAGAAGGCATTCAGATGTGTCACACATTTGCCATAAATTCTGAATGTTAGCACTCTAGTTGCCCATTAGATAACTGTTGTAAAACTACTGCTCACCAGGGAAGTCTGCGGCTGGTATTCAAAGTGCATGTTTCAGTCTGCATGTCAGAATTCTTTTATGAAATAGAAGAGGATTTGAGAAGTCAAAATGTGCCCTAATTTTTCTTTCTGTAGCACTAATCATAATTTCTATGACAAAATGAACCCCCTCATTTTGTTCCTTTGTAAATTAAATGTTTTAAGTGTTACCACTTTATTCCAATCAAGATGGCTTCAGGTGTGCCATACTTTTGTCATAAGTAAGACTGTTAGCGCTCTAGTTGTTTGTTAAAACACTCTGGGACATTCTGTCATTGGGCTATACTTGGGCTACATCTGGGTGATATTTGGGCTACATTTGGGCTCTTTTGTCTCTGGTGGCCATCTTGGGAGATTTATTTGTTATGAAGTTTCCTAATGTCCTCATTTACTTCAGTCTCCTCAGTAGGAAATACTTTCAGTTTTTTACTTTGGTTCCATCAAGAAGGCATTCAGATGTGTCACACATTTGCCATAAATTCAGAATGTTGGCACTCTAGTTGCTTTTTAGATCACTGTAGTAAAGCTACTGCTCACCAGGGAAGTCTGCTGCTGGTATTGAAAGTGCATGTTTCAGTCTGCTTGTCGGAATTTTTTTATGAAATAGAAGAGGATTTGAGAAGTCACTCAAAATGTGCCCTAATTTTTCTTTCTGCAGCACTAATCATACTTTCTTTGGCAAAATGAACCCCCTCATTTTGTTCCTTTTTAAATTAAATGTTTTAAGAGTTACCACTTTATTCCAACCAAGATGGCTTCAGGTGTGCCATACGTTTGTCATAAGTAGGACTGTTAGCGCTCTAGTTGTTCTTTAGAACACTCTGGGAAGCTGCAGTAGAACACAAAGGAATCAACTGGCAGTCTCTGCCCTTGTAGGATGTACATGTTTTACTGAGAATATCAGACTTCATTCTCACATGACTGAGAAAGATAATGTGTATTTACTGAAAATATGCTCTCAGTTTAGCTTATAGATCACCTTCCAAACCTCTGTGGGAAAAGCATGAGAAAATAGTTTTCTCTCAAACATGATTCATGATATCGCAGCAGAAGGCTTTTCTCACATGGTAAAATCACATTAGAATACACCACAATTCCTAAAATGAGTATGGTACCATCAACAAATGATTTATAATGTAACTAAAGTCTTAAAACCTTCTATTAACTGCAATGACTTTTAATGAGGTGCTATCATGTATATTGGTCCCAAGATGGCTGCCAACACTTCTTGGATGAAGTGCTGACAGCCAATCAGATCTCACGATGAGATGTGTGATTAGGCTCCGCCCAGATATATGTGATTTTACTTTTGATTTTCTCAGGAACTACTGAACGGATTTACACCATTTAAGCAAAAGTCACCAGTCTGAACTGAGGACTACCTCTTTGCCAAATTTCAAGTAATTCTGTTCAGATGTTCGGGCTGTACCTTCGACTAAAGGTCCTATGGGAAAATGCATGGGGAAAACGCATTTTGGAACCCCCCCTTTTTTCTCAGCCCCCGCTTGACAAATCACCCCGAGACTTTCAGGGTAGGAGCTGAGCGGAGCGCCCCATTAGTTTTATAAAATTCTCGAAGATAAGTCAACCGGCGCCAAAGTTATTCAAAATAGAATTTTCAGATTTCCTATGGGAACTCGGTCCTAACTATAACTATCTACTGGCGACCGCCAGTAGATAATAAACAAAATCCTGTTTGATTTATACTGGTGTTCTGGCTTAATAACTTGCAGTCAGAGCCATGAGGTGATGCATGGGTAAGAAAAACTAGACTAGGCTGTGACTATTCAGTCATCCCATCCAAATTAAATTCCAATGGCCCTAGGGGACAAGCAATGTTCTGCTACTGTGTCACTATAGATAGTACAAAAAAATCAAAAAGAGAGTGGACCACTTGTCCTGTGTAGCCAGGGTCTTTTTTCTGTTGGTTCCTTCATAAAAGAACCCTCATAACTATACACAGGTACAACGGCGGCATGAACTGGGTTACCGCTTATGTGTAATAGTGCAGCATCATCATCGGGTCTTTTTTTGAATGTATGCTGCCCTCCACCCGGAGGAAGACCTTCTGGTTAAACAGTAGCATCCAGACATGAAAAATAAGGGAGGGGGGTGTGAGAGGGTTCGTATCTGGTGAGTTAAAATCTCTTGGTCATTGTTTCCATTGTAACTTTATTCTTGAAAGCTTGATCAGAGAATTAAAAAGAAAGAAGTGCGGAGTGAGACGGAGTTACTGGTCTGCCGTACTTTTCATAGTGTAGGGGTCAACATGTTTCAGCCTTCTGTAATGGTCTAAAGGCTTTCATCAGGACCGGTAATTGTAGGAAGGCGCGTTATCGCTCCTAAAGCGAAAAAATATTCCACTTGTTCAAAATAATGAGGTCAGATCAATAGTATCTCTACCTAAAAAGGGTAGAGAAAGTTATGTTCACATATTTTGATAACTCAAGATCATGAAATGCTGCTTCATGAAATCATTTGGAGGAGCTACTTTCGTGGGTGAAATAGGTAAGTCAAAAAGTAAGCTTAACAAATGGTGAATAGTGGGGGCGGTTACGTGAAGAGAGGGGACGCGAGTCTTAGCGGGGTGAAATTAAAAGTGACTATCAGGATGTTCTCACTAGTTCGGGCTAGAATATGGAATTGATTTTAAGTTCAATTGGTAAATATACAGTGGTCATTATCATTTGTGGTCCGTAAATAATTCCGTGACAAACATCGTGTATAATCATAAATGTAAATCTTTGGGTAAATATGTGGAAGATGCCGATTATAAGGACATAGGTAGTGATACATAGTCACATCTTACAGTGGTGAGGTCACGGGTAACTCAATCATGCTTTGGTAATGTGTCACACGCATTTACCTTCGATAACGATATTAATATTCTTTCGGAGATGCCCGGGGGCAGGTTGAGAACTCCATTGCTATAGTTAAAAAGAAGAAAGCACAAGTAGAGAAAATTAGAGACATCTTACTTTTGTTTAGATGTTGTCCCAATTGCGGCGACCATCAGAGCTTACCGGTTCTGTCACGTTCGTTGTCTGCATCTGCCCCTTTCCGCGGTGCACCCAATCAGAATCGCCCGTATAGGCTTACCGTTAAGAAGGGCAGTGGTGATAGAGGTTAACGAAGGACTCAATGTTTGTATTGCACGGTAAAGGTTGGCAACTACTCCTGATTGGCAAAGTGTAGTTGTGCTATTTGTCTATTATAGACATTACTATATGGGATGTAAACACAAATGTATTTGTCTTATAATGGTGTGTTATCATTGTATGGTTGCATATGAAATCCGTGGGGAAATAAACATTGCCGAGAGATGGTAGTCAAAAGAAAATGTAAATACGCTCTGGTTCAGCTCAGTGACACCCTTATTGATCTAGGGTCAGCTAATAGGGTAGTTGTTTTTTCTGGTGCAATATGTGCCCAGTGGTCAGTGGTAAATAAGATTGAGAAATATTGGGAAACGATAGTTAACCTAATCCCTCAATCTGGTCTGGTTGAGCATTGTGGCTGGTTGTTATCTGAGTTGCCTCGTTCAGAAAAACGTTTTTAGGCCAAAGTGTACCAAGGGATATTATCATTGAGGCCTTGTTTGTCCGTGGACAGACGATGAATCCAACGTTGTTCCTTTTCAAACAGGATACGTTCAGCATTGTAATTAACAGTTCTCAGACTTTCTAGTACAACCCACTTCAGGTCGCTGGTGTCATGGTTATTCTCTATAAAGTGTCTGCTCATTTTGGTTGTCGCTCTTTTACAGTTCACATTGCTTTTATGTTCTGTGATCCTCAGCTTTTCTTTTCGGCAGGTCATCCCAATATACCTAAGGTCACAGGGGCAGGTGATCATGTAAATTACATGGGTGGTATTGCAATTTGTATGCTGTCGAAGTGTCCAGGTTAGATTGGGAAGAAGTTGGATGATTTTGGTCACTTTTGTCAAATTGCACATTGAGCACGTACCGCAAGGGTAGTGTCCTGTGATCGGTTCAAGGTTCCATGCTGCTGTTATGGTCTCTGTGATTGTTTGTGGAGTTGGTCTAGTATGTACTAGAAAGTCCTTAATGTTCTTCGTTCTCTTGTTCGCAAACCTTGGTTTAGGCCATTGTAATGTGTCAGAGGTTAGGATTCTCCAGTTCTTGTTTACAATCTTTTTTACTGTGTTGGATATGGTGTTATAGGTGGTAACACAGGTCAAGAGATCCTCTGGTTCAGCCCGTGTAGATATTTGTAGAAGGTTTTCTCTTGGTTGATTTCGCGCTCTCTTTTGGCACTTCCTGATTATTTTCATTGGGTAGTCTCTCTTGACTAATTTTTCGCCCAATTCTTTAGCCTGAGTTTTGTAAGTTTGGAGATCGCTACAGTTTCTCTTCAGTCTGAGAAATTGGCTAAATGGTAAATTATCTCTGAGAGGGCGTGGGTGAAAACTATTGTAAGACAGCAAGCTGTTTTTTACTGTAGGTTTGTGATACGTCTTTGTCTGGAGGAGATTATTCTCTGAGTAGACAGTGACGTCGAGGAAGTCAAGTTGTTGTCTATCAGAAATGCAGGTACATTTTAAACAGTCATCTCTGGAATTAATCCATCCAAGAAAACCTACTAGAGTTTCGGCAGTGTCCTCCCAAATCATAATGACGTCATCTATGTAACGTTTCCAGAATTTTACTTTAGTCAGGTAAGGATTGACATTATTCTGTATGTATTTTTGTTCGAAATCACTGACATACAGACCCGCCACACTGGGAGCAAAGGTGCTGCCCATAGATGTACCGTGGCGTTGTCTGTAGAGAGTACCTTTGTACTCAAAGTAATTTTCAGTCAGGGCCAATTTACAGCACTGTAGCACGAAATGTCTCGGTGTTGAGTAAGTCCAGGGTTCTGAGAATAAGATGTTTTCTAAAGTATCTAGGGTCTTCTGTTGTGGGAGACTGGTGTATAAACTTTCTACATCCAGTCCCACCAGGTACATGGTGTTCTCATTATAGATCTGGTTGTCTAGTTGATTAAGGAGATCACGTGTATCCTTCAGGTACGTGGGTGTACGTTGTACCAGGGGTTTGAGGAATTGGTCAGCAAACTGTGATAAAGGTTCCAATACTGACCCAATTCCCGAGACAATAGGTCGTCCTGGTGGAGGAGTTCTGTTTTTGTGTGTTTTAGGCAAAGAATAGAAATATGGTATTCTGGGAGATTTTGTTCTTAGAAAGTCTGCTTCGTGTTTTGATATCCATTGATTGATCTGTGCTTCTTCTATCATAGAGTTTATGGTGCATTGTAGTCTCTTTGTTGGATCATTAGTAATTTTTTCATAGAATTTCTGATCTGATAGGAGGTCTTGGCATTGGGTGTCATATCCTGATTTATTCAGGAGGACGATTCCACCCCCTTTGTCAGCTGGTTTCACAATTATGTTTTCATTCCTGCTTAGTTCTTCTATTGCTAGTTTTTCACGTCTCGTGATGTTGACAAATGGTCTCTTGGACGAGGGTTTGATGTTATCCACCTCTTTGAGAATAGCTTGTTCAAAGGCTAATACTTCTATAGGGACCAAATGGTTGGGTGGACAGAAGGTCGATTTCGGTCTCAGATTGGTATCACTTGTCGGCGCATCGTTCTCTTTGTTTTTGAAGAAAGCCTTCAATTTGATTTTTCTACAAAATTCTGATAATTCACACTTCACTTTGAAAATGTCTAGAGGAGGTGTGGGGACAAACCCCAGTCCTTTGTTTAGTATCTCTTCTTGATCATGAGTGAGTGTGGTATCAGTTAGATTTATCACCAGAGATTCGCGTTGCTGGGGCCTGGTTGGTCTTTGGACATGCTCCTGGTGTGTATCTGTCTCTCTTGTTCGTTCCAGGATACCACTTTTCTTCTCCCTCTTTGGGTGAACCGACCTCTCCCTAAAAAAGGGGGTCGTTGGGTGTTCATCATGGGGCCCATCATGTGTGGTCCTGGTAGATACGGGTTCATCCATCCCTGGAAATTGGGTACAAATGGTTGATATAGTTGTTTTGGTTGGTCATAAAAGTGTGGTGTGGACCAATTATTGCCTCGTCTTCGTTGGTTTCGTCTATATCGGCCTCTTCCTCGTCTGGGATAAGAGCCTTCATCGCTGCTCCAGTCAGAATTATTGCTGGATGTTTCTCCAGTGGAGTCATCATCATATTGATCAGGTATTGTGTAGTCTTCTTTAGAGTAGGGGTGCATCTTCTCAACTGAGAATTTCTTGAGGTCCTTGCTCAGTTTTTGTATTTTATTCTGAGTAATATATTCCTTGGTCTCATTCATTTCTCTGTTGATCTCCTCCAGTCTTTTTTTATATATTGTGAGTTGAACTGTTGTTTTCAGTTTGGCTTCACTTGTTTGAATTTTGATTGTAAGAGCTTCTACTAATCTGGTGGCTGTTTTTATGATCAGGACTAGATAATCTCTGGTGCACTTCCATGAGATGGAAGACCAGTCTTTCCTGAATAGCATGTCTTTCAGGAAAATACGTGGAGCGTTCTGTATCCATAATCCTTTTGGTGCCGCATTTGCGCGTAAATACTCCTTCATTATGATGCCATGAATGGCAGTGCGTACTTGGTCTTTTTTCATCTCGGTCAGTTCATCCCACTCTTTAGTTTGAGTCAATGTTTGTGCTAAGTCTTTATCTTGTAATAAAGACGATTCGCTAAGAATTGCATTCACCTCATCTTCAGAATAATTCAATCCCTGGTTCTCCGCCATGTTGTCAATCTTGGAAAATAAGGGTCCTCCACTCCTCTGTGTCGGGACCGTTATTCGTGATATGAAAATACTATCGGGGTTTTTTTCAATTATTTTCCTCACAATGGAGACTCAACCGTATTTCCGGTGGTAACTCTGATTTCCAAAAAATTTCCCGCAGCTGCACGCTGCTTAATTACAAATAATCAATGGGGAGGGAAAAAGAAGCTGTGGTCCATTCGTCTTCCTTATGTTCAATACAAAAAATAGATAGTATAAACAAGTGTATGCGCTGAGCATCACAATTCATGTTTTTGTTCTTACTTTCTTTATATATTTACTGCCATCACAGCAAGAGCTAGTCGCCTGGCTGTGGCAGCAAATGTTGGAGGCCAAGGCTGATGAATATCACAAGTTGGTGACCTTGGAGAAAGAAGAAGAGGAGGCACAGGCCTCCAATTCCTTGGGATATCAGCCTGGCCCGCCTCCAACCCAGGCATGTCAGCCTTGCTGCCGCCACATGCCGCCGGGGTCCACTGCCTCCCATACCACCAGCCTCCCCTCCTCCTCCCCACCAGCCTCCCCTCCTCCTCCTCATCATCATCATCATTTGACCTCCTCCTCCAACGTGCTCTATGAGAGATGGTACTTCTCAGGTACAAGACAGACCAGCTGAGGCACAAGGCGGCACTGCAGAAGTTGGCCCAGGAGATGGCCACCATCTCCACATAACTGGCTGTCATATAGTGGGACAGACATTTTTCTGACTCTGCACAGTGATGATGTTATCGGTTTCATGCCTAGGCAGGTAAGTGAGGTTCGCATAGTCTATCATTGAGGTGAGAAGATCCCAAAATGAGTTGGTGTCACTTTCACTACATCCGACCCACCAAGTATGCGATCCATTTATAGTGTAATTTCGTAGGTTACACCTCAGTATTTCACAAAGCCTGGGGGAAGAGGATTAGGGTTTTGATGAATGGATGAGAACGGGGATTCAGGGAATGATGTGACAAAGATAAACATAGCAATCCTCAGGTTGACAAGCAGCACATCATCATTAAATGTGTTCTGAGAGGAAATGAAGGAATAATACAATTCAGCTAATGAATACATTGTGTGCAGTCCTTCAGCCCCAGGGTCCAAGTCATCTAATTATTCTGTCACTTAGGTCTGAAAAACACAAATTAGGGAGGACCCACACAATTGTAAAATGTGTGATTTTTAAGGAAAGAAAAAAGACACTGTATATAAATGCTAAAGTGAATGGTGCTTCTGCATTCTTCTTCTCTGAATGTTCATCTTAGGTGCAAGGCTGAACTGGACTGGTAATTAAGCAGGAGTACTATTGTGCTTTTGTGCAGAAGAAAAGAAGGTCAGTGGATTACAAAAATGTAAACGTTGTCGATATTGTTGAACTAAGAAGAAGGTACACTCTATGGTGAATGAGAGCCAAGAGGGCAAAGCAAGATAATAGGCTTGTGCATTCAAGTGCAATTAACTGAGATGTAAGGACTATTTTACAATTAGCTCCATGTACCTGGCTGATCAATCTCACAACTATCAACTGTCGAATGTGTCTTGCCCATCATGTAAAATGTCTACAGTTACAGTTCTCCCAGACCACAACCACTTAGTTATAGTTGTTTGACATTTAAGCCAGGACCCTACTCAGGGTTTCCTAAATTTCCCTACTTCCTTCTTCTGGTTGTAGGAATAGTCCCGTGACTGACTCCGAGTCCCGAATGAGATTGAGAGAGACATACCAGTAGTACTCTTGATGAAAACGAAGAGCAAATAAAATACATCATTTGAGCATTGTTTTGTAGTTTTGTTAACTAAAGTTACTAGTCTAGTCTATAAAGAACCCACAAATCAAGACGTACTTGAAGTACCGTACTTGTCGTATGGCCAAAAAGGCTCTGTTGCAGGTATTAAAAACCAGCGACAGAGAAGCCATCAGGGTAAATCGCTCACTGTATAAAAAGGCAATCAGTGATGCGAAGAAGGAAGGTGAGGCTGCAGTGTGGGAGGAGTTGGGTCTTGCGCTTAGTTATAATGATGCTAAATCATTTTGGTCTATCGTAGCAACTGGAGTTAGTGGGCAATCTCACGCTCCTGCCCCTAATATTGCCTCCTCAATTTGGGAAAATCACTTTGGTGATCTATATGGCACGTGTAATTATGACGGCCTGTTTGTTGGTAGCCTTGAACCTCCACCAGCTCTTGTACGCTGTGCTCCATCTGAACTTTTTACCCTGGTTGAGGTGGAAACAGCGATAGGAAAAATGCTCCCTAATAAGGCTCCTGGCCTAGATAAACTGCCCGGGGACCTGTTTAGGGCACAACCAAAGATATGGGCCCCCTATTTGGTTGTTCTATTCAACTGTATTTTGCAGGGGGGTGATGTACCCCACACCTGGCTAGGGGCAGAAATTGTGCCCGTTCTTAAAAGGGGCTGTCCGTTAACTCCCTCTAATTATAGGCCTATCAGCCTCATTGATACCTCGCAAAAATTAATGGGGAGGGTTCTCCTGGACAGGGTCCTGGGGTGGATTGAGGAGAATGGGATTCTGTCTACACTCCAGGCAGGTTTTAGGGCTGGTACCTCCACTCTAGATCAGATTTTTCGCCTGCAGGTCTTGCACTGGAAAACAGCCTTGGTGGAGGGTGGCAGCCTCTACCTAGTGTTAGTCGACCTGCGGGCAGCTTTTGATCTAGTTCCGCGAGCTAAATTGTGGCAAGTCCTAGCAGATTTGGGTCTTCCGCCTTATCTATTGGCCGTCTTATCTAGGCTTCATGAAAATAATTTTGCCCAGGTAAGGTGTGGTAAATATGGTGACCTTACTGACCGATTTCCCGTCCAAAAAGGTGTTTGTCAAGGGTGTGTGTTGGCTCCCACACTATTCAGCCTTTATATTAATGGTCTTGTCGACCATCTGAATTGTGTGGTAAACAATGATGCCCCTAAATTGGTTACAGGTCGAGTGCCCGCTCTGATGTTTGCAGACGATACTCTGCTACTGTCTAGAACATCATCGGGCATTCAAAACATACTGAATGGTTTTGTGAAGTTTTGCGAGCTAAGGGGACTGGAAATCAACTTGGGGAAAACAAAATTTATGATTTTCAACCCTCCGAAGCGGGTGCGTCCAAATCCAGTTTTATTTGGTATTCCCCTTGAAAGGGTTAGAACCTTTGTCTATTTGGGCGTCATTTTAACTGAGAATTTTAGCTGGAATGCGCAGATTGCTAAGTCGACGCTCAAGCTCGCCCAGCTGGTAGGGGGTTTAAACAAAGTTTTTAAAAAATCAACCTACAAACCAGTGTCCCCTGCTTTGGAGATTTATTGTCGGCAGGCAAGAGTAGCACCAATCTATGGGGCTGAACTTTGGGGACACAAGCAGATAGGGACCCTCACAAAGGTTGAGCAGTCCTTCTTAAGAACTCTTGTAGGGCTTCCTTCCAGCACGCCTTTGATCCCCCTTAGGTTTGACCTTGGTTTAGTCTCAATAGAGGAGATCATAAGTGCCAGACCAATTTTGTACTGGAAGAGGTTATGGTCAGTCCCTGAACTGGCCTCATATAGAGCAGAATTTGCTGAGATTTTGCCTGCCCTTAAATACAAAAAGATCCCCTGGCTCCTGCATATCAATGCAGCTAGTATTCGTTTAGGACTGCCGGAAATGTGGGCAACCCCGGAAACTTATTGTTCCGGGCTATCAAAGAAAGAACTTCTCTCCCTGATATGTATACATAATTCTTTTTTACTTTCGAGTTCTATAGCGGTGGGTAGGTTGACCTCAGAGTTCCTCATAGTTAAACCAGACCCAAAACTAGAGGAATTTATGGACCAAATTGAACCTCCACTCGCCCGAAAATTATACATTCAGTTAAGACATGGTACCCTACCGGTTAGGTCCTTCTCATCTAAGTGGCAGACGCAGAACCAGGAAATTTGTCCTGCATGTAATTATAAAACGGAGACTGTTGTACATGTGTTGTTCTTCTGTCCTGCCTATCATGTAATCAGAAAATGTTGGTTGACTCCCATTTGCAGGAACTTGGGATTTCGCTATTTCATGCAGGCTTGTAGGTCTCTAATTTATGATACCCATCCCCCTATTGCCTTCGCAGTATCTCGTTATCTACACAGCATGTGGCGTAGGAGACGAACCTTTTTAAATTAATTTTTTTTTGTACTTATTTCTTCTTCACTGATAACTCGTAGTTTAATTCTTTTTTTAAATTTCTTAATCTTTTATGCCTATTTATTGTCTTATTGTAATTGCTGATGTACTTTTGTGTACTTTTATTGTCTTATGACCGAAATAAAGTTATCACTGACTGATAAATGCTAAAATGAATGGTGCTTCTGCATTCTTCTTCTCTGAATGTTCATCTTAGGTGCAAGGCTGAACTGGACTGGTAATTAAGCAGGAGTACTATTGTGCTTTTGTGCAGAAGAAAAGAAGGTCAGTGGATTACAAAAAAGTAAATGTTGTCGATATTGTAGCACTAAGAAGAAGGTACACTTCATGGTGAATGAGAGCCAAGAGGGCAAAGCAAGATC
The DNA here is from genome assembly GCF_964204655.1 of Triturus cristatus. Taxonomy (NCBI): domain Eukaryota; kingdom Metazoa; phylum Chordata; class Amphibia; order Caudata; family Salamandridae; genus Triturus; species Triturus cristatus. The sequence continues at coordinate 847,718,924 of NC_140589.1, forward strand.
ATAGGCTTGTGCATTCAAGTGCAATTAACTGAGAAGTAAGGACTATTTTACAATAAGCTCCATGTACCTGGCTGATCAATCTCACAACTGACAACTGTCGAATGTGTCTTGTCCATCATGTAAAATGTCTACAGTTACACTTCTCCCAGACCACAACCACTTAGTTATAGTTGTTTGACCTTTAAGCCAGGACCCTACTCAGGGTTTCCTAAATGTCCTAACTTCCTTCTTCTGGTTGTAGAAATAGTCCCGCGACTGACTCTGAGTCCCGAATGAGATTGAAAGAGACATACCAGTAGTACTCTTAATGAAAACGAAGAGCAAATAAAATACATCATTTGAGCATTGTTTTGTAGTTTTGTTAACTAAAGTGACTAGTCTAGTCTATAAAGAACCCACAAATCAAGACGTACTGCAAGGGGTGGACCATGTAACTAATTCTAGCAAATTGTAGAAGGGGCATTTATTCAGGCAGAATGATCCATCGGGCCGCAAAAATTGAAAATCAACTTTACAAATTAGTTGAACAACATCGTCATTGCCACTACACAAATCTTCATCACGTGCTTAAAATATCACTCATTGATGTGCAGTAGCTACCTGTTTCAACAAGCATGGTTGTGCACATTTCTCTATTGAATCTCCTCTTTTCCCATGGAAGCAAAAAACAATGGGAGTTTTGTAAATGAATGATTTTTACTGGCAGCCCAACTAGGGAATGGAGACAAGTGGATAGAGATGGGAGGCATTGTTTACATGTCCTTTAAGTGAATGGGGAGGCTTCTTCTGTGCACACTGGTTTAACTCCACTCCAGTCCATACATGTGAATAAATGCAGTCTGCATATGTCAGACTCCAAATATATAAATGTTCTACTGCATTCATTTTTTATTTTTTGCAAAGTAGTTCAATGATGAAATTTCTATTGTGGGTTACTCAGTCAGGCGTGTATAGTTTGTCCCAAAACACAGGGCGCTCACCTAGTGGTTCATCAGCTAACACACTGGGGTCTGACCAATTGCCCTCACCCTCTTTCTGTGCTGTTTCAGTTTACTAATAATTGAACACCCTCCTTCACTGTCTGCCACAACATAAATCACCAATCATCACTCACAATCACTCACTCATTTTTTAAATAGTTGTAGTTACCTCTTCCAATCCAAGCACAGGTAGGATAGGTAGTAGGTACATCATTGTATCTTTGATGCAAGCAACACATTTGATTTTGTTATCAGCACTCTTGTAAGTCAATGATCTTCTGGGGTAGCCCTGTTAAGTGATGCAAAAAAGGATAGACATGCAATGGAGGCAGGTATTATCTCCAGTGTCATGAAGGCATTGTGGAGGCTTCTTCACTGCACACTGGTCCACCTACAATCTGGCCATATATGTGACTAAAAACTAGTGGGACAGCATGACTTTCACGCAAACATAATGTTCCACTAGCTACTACTTTTTTTTGCAAACAAATAAGTTCAACAAGAAATAATTCAAAAGTTATATGGTGGCACTGGCATACTCAGTCTGAAAAATAGAGTTCTTCCTCAAACTCAGGTGGTTCCCTCAGAGGTTGATCAGCTAATTCATTTGATTCTCACCAATCTCCCTCCTCCTCCTGTGCGGTTCAGGCACAATGAAATCTTGTGGTATAAAATGTTGGTTTATTTTAATCATGATAATTCTCTCCAAGTTGTGAGTTGAGAGACTGGTCCTTCTGACTGTAACTACTATACTTTCTGCACTGAACACATGCTCAGAAGACACCCTGGCTACCAGAGAAGCCAGATGCTTTATTGCCAGCCTGCTGAGCTCTGGCCATTGGCACATCTTCCCATACCAGTAGACCAATGGCTTTTTATCCACATCGTCCTTACCATTCACTGACTGGTCATTGGTGCTGTCACTTGCTCAACCTCTGTTGTCTTCGTCACTGCACTTGATTTAAGCCCTGTAGCTGAAACCAAGCCATTGCAGAGGTTGGGTCCAATTCTTCTGTTGCTGTTGTTGTTGCTGGTGTTGCTATTTTAGGCTGATGTGAGACAACAGCAGTGCCCTCTCTGGAGGTTTTATTTATTTATTTATTTATTTATTTTATTTGAGCGATTTTTAGAGCGCGCAAATACCCGAGGGTGTCTCGGCGCTATAATTGTAGAACTTCCAATGAATCGGGGAGTATTTAGGCTGGGAACAACAAAGTTTTTAGTTTTTTCCTGAAATTAAGCAGTGTTGGCGCAGATTTAATGTAGAGGGGGAGCGTGTTCCACAACTTGGCTGTGGCGACAGAGAAGCGCTTGTCTCCCCAATTAGCTCTTCTTGTTCGAGGGACTCTTAGTAAATGAGCTGTGGATGAGCGTAATGTTCTAAGGTGTTCAAGCGGGCGGAAGGCTTGTTTTAAGAATAGAGGGCCTTGGTTGTGGATAGCTTTGTATGCTATGCATAAAGCCTTAAATTTGATCCGGCTTCTCACCGGCAGCCAATGTAATTGTTTTATATAAGGGGAGATGGATGCAAACTTGGGGATGGATAGCAGTGTCCTAGCTGCCGCATTTTGCACTGTCTGCAATTTATTGAGGACCTTTTGTTGTGCATTTAGTAGGAGGGCATTGCAATAGTCTAATTTGGAGAAGACTAGTGAGCTGACTAAGGTTTTGCCTTCAGATGGAGGAAGGTATGGGATTAGTTTTTTAATCCTTTTTAGGATGTGAAAAGATGAGGAGACCACCGAATTGGCGTGTTGCTGGAAGGACATCTTGTTATCGAAGATGGCACCCAGGTTTCGTACCTTGGTCACTGGTTCAGGAGGTTGTCCCATCTGAGATGGCCACCATTGCGGGGAGCAAGTAGGTTGCAGTCTCCCGAATGTCATCACTTCTGTTTTATCAGAATTCAATTTTAGACAATTGGATGACATCCAGGAGCTTATTGCCCTCATTCCATTTTGGAAATTGGCTGCCACAGAAGTGCCGTCATTGTACACAGACAACACCAATTGGGTGCCGTCAGCGTATGTAGTGAGTGAGATTCCATAGGATTTTATGACCCTCGCCAAGTCCGACACATATATGTTGAAGAGTGTCGGGCTTAGCGAGGATCCCTGCGGTACTCCACAAGGCAAGGAGAAAGTCTGAGAGATATAGTTGCCTATCTTCACTGTTTGTGGGCGGTTAGACAAAAATGACGCAAGAAGATCTTTAGCTTTGTCTTTTATTCCCATGGCCGTGGCACGGTTGATCAAGGTGACATGATCAACCGTGTCAAATGCCGTGGAGAGATCTAGGAGTATCAGGATCGCTGAGCCTCCGTTGTCCATGGTGGACCTTATCTCATCTGCTGCTTTTAGGAGCGCAGTCTCTGTTCCGTGGCCCTGTCGAAACCCAAACTGGGTGTCGTCCAGCAGGTTGTTGTTATGTATGTAAGTTGACAACTGGATGTTCATGATTTTTTCAAAAATCTTAGCAGGGAACGGGAGACATGCGATGGGCCTGTAGCTGGCAGGGAGGCGGGGGTCTAGGGTGGTTTTTTTTAAGAGACGTTTAATGGTCGATTCCTTCCAGACAGAAGGGTAGATGCCCGTTGTAAACATTGCATTACAGATGGTAGATAGTGACGGGGCAATAGCTTCAGAAATGAGATTAAGAATGCCTGGAGGGCAAGGATCAAAAGGTGAACCCGATTTGGTTCGGGCTATTAAAGGTTGGATGAGATCTTGCGTGGTGGCTTCAAAAATTGGAAAAACTGAGACAATTTCGGCGGTAGGTTGCGGAGTGGAGGTGAGTGACGAGTCCGGGGAGAAAGTAGTGAAAATGGCTCTGACTTTATCTTCGAAGAATTTGGCCAAGGCATCAGAAAGAGCTTGTGATCCTTCTGGGCGAGGTGCGAGGGGGTTGGATAAGTAACTGACCACCTGGAATAGTTTACCTGTGTTGTTTTTAGCCTGATTGATTTGGTTGGTGTAGTAAGTGGTTTTCTCTGCTATTATGAGTTTTTTGTAGTTTGCTAAAGCATTTTTATATGTGATTTTTTCACAGGGATTAAAATGGCGACGCCACTGCCTTTCTAGATTCCTGCAGTATTGTCTCTGTAGTCGGAGTGGTTCGGTGAACCAAGGTGCGGAAGGGAGTTTTCTGGCTCGGTGAAAGGTTTTGGTAGGTGCTAGCTTGTTGCAGGCTGACTTTAGGTTGTTCAGGTAATTAGCGGAAGCTGCTTTGGGATCCTGTTCATTTGGCATTGGGCTGTCTCACATTATCTGCATGAGAAGGTCCAGGTTAATGTTTTTCCAATCTCTAAAATTCGTAGGTGTAAAAGGTGTGGATGGGGGTTTGTTAGAGTTGATTGGGATAGAAAAACATAAGGCCGCATGATCTGTCCAAACTAGAGGGATGACCTTGATGATGGTAATATTTGAATTACTAGTGAAGAGACCGTCCAATGTGTTCCCCGCTTTGTGTGTGGGCTGTTTAACAATTTGTTGGAGACCAGCTGCCTCTAGGTCATTGATTAGAGTTAGAGTATCAGGATCATCCGAGGCTTCTAGGTGAAAATTAAAGTCACCCAAGATGGTGAAGTGAGGTGATCCTGCTGAAGCCTCGATGATGTTATCTAGAAACGAGAGGAATTTGGATCTGGATCCTGGAGGGCGGTAGATTAATATGCCTTTAAATGATGATCTGCTTGAGAGGCTTATAGTAAAGAGGAGTGCCTCGCACTCGGTGTAGTTTAACTCTGTTGTAGTTATTTTAAAATGATCTTTATTAGGGGTGGGCGGAATTCGCGGAAGCGACTTCCGAAAATTAATGCGAAGATGTTTAAAACCTCCGCAAACACGCGGAAATATCGCGAAGATGCGGAAGTTTTTTTCCCGCCCGTTCGCGGTATTTTCTGCGTGTTCGCGGCTCGCCAACTTACCCATGCGGTTGCTTGCGGGCGCGGCCATCTTGTTTTCACTCTTCTTGCGGTGCATGATCGCGAGAAGAAAGACGTGATCGCGCGACGCATGACGTCACTGCGGGCGCGAACTGTCGCGAGACAGCGCAAATGGCTAAAACAATACAACATCTTATGGAGAACGCGACCGGATCGGGAAAACTTGTCGGCGAACGCGGGGATTCAGGTAAGGCGATCGCGCGCGCGCGAGAATGTATTATTTTACAGCGCGACCAAGTACCAAATTATCGCAAAGCTGCGGAATGCGGAAATTTTGACATTTCCGCGCTCTCCGCGGAACGCGGAAATGCCAAATTATCGCAAATTCCTCGAACGGAACGGAACTTTTGCCCAGGCCTAATCTTTATATATAATTGCTATTCCACCCCCTTTCCTTTTCGGTCTGTCTAACTTGCAGACGCAGTAGTTACTAGGCGTAGCCTCTCTGAAATCAGGACCAGATGATTCGTCCCCCCATGTCTCAGTGACAAACAATATGTCTAGTTTCTGTGAGTCTATGAACTCAGCGATTTCAAATTTGTGTTTCGGCAGAGACCGTACATTTATGAGTGCTGGTGGGACAGTTGAATGGTCCTATACAAGGATCGGCATAGCTAAAATAAGGTAGAGTGTGGACTGCCTCTGATCTGGGTCTAATGCTTAGGAGTTGGGCCGCGGTGTAAGTTAGTGGCGCCGTGTTTTGAGTGAGCCCTGGAGATGGTGATATAGGGGGGGTGGCCCTAGGCCCGTCCTCGGCGCGGATGAGCGCAGACGAGCTTGCCTTAAGCGCGCCTTCGGCGCGCAAACGTCGCGCCCGCTGCGCTCGTCCGCTGCGCTTCCGGTGGATGCACATATTAATAAGTGGAGACGGATACAGGTGAGGGGGGAGGGGCGTGGCCTCGCAAGTGGGCGTGTCCCGTGGCTTGGCGAGGGGAATGGCGGCAAGCCTCGGTTTGCAGCGCTAAATCCGCTGTAGTGGAGTGACCTGCCCAGGAAGATCTGGTGCCAGGAGGCGAGTAAGTGATTTTAAAATTCAATTGTGCAATATATTAAAAACAGGTTATACGATCAGTTTATACTCCCGGCTGAGTCTCAGGAGGTTCCACAGTTTAACAAGCGCCGCTCGTAAGTCAGCGCGCTTTATACTTGTTGCGGGGGGCGTGGCCTCGCAAGTGGGGCGTGTCCCGTGGCTTGGCGAGGGGAATGGTGGCCGAAGTCGTCAGCAAGCCTCGGTTTGCAGCGCTAAATCCGCTGTAGTGGAGTGACCTGCCCAGGAAGATCTGCAGGTTAAAGTCTGCATGCCACAACTTCTGCCTGGGACTCTAACTTCCAACTCTTCTTCTTCCAGGTCTCCTTCTTGGTCAACAATCCAAGTCTTGTATTCTGAAACATCAGCTTCTGATAAAGGAATGAAAGTGATCAAGTATTGTGGGATAGATGTACTCTTTAGAGGACATAATCTCTCTTTGTAGCCTTGTATTGACAGCCAAGCAAAGGATTAAGCTCTGAATCAACTCATGTACTTCTTTGTTCACATCGGCAAACCTTTGCAACACCTTTTTAAACTGGTCCTGGAGGAGATGCAACAATGGGATTGATTTGATCATCGTACTGTCCTCCTTGCTGACTTACTTCATGTGAGGACCTCAAAAGGAAATAGCATTTGTGTTAGGTATTTGATTTTTGTCCACCTCCATGGTCATGCTTTTCCCAGTTGCATGCCCTCCTCTTTAACGAACATAGTCAGTGATGGGTTTGTACTGCTCAAACGGACATTCCAACATGTAGTAGGTCGAGTTCCGTCATGGTGTCACCTCCTGAATGAGGGCTTTAATCAGTACTCTATTAGCATGCTGAATGATCCTCAAGGGTTTCTCGACTTTAAAAGAATGAATGAAATGAGTGCAGATTCTTCTGAAGGTGACCAATATGTTCCTGACGATGGTCATGATTTAGATCTTGGTGGCATGACTGCTGTCCTAACCCAGTGGCGGCCCCAAGTACTCCATTGAGCTGACGGATGTTGAGGCAATAGACAGGAGACTGCTGCAGCGCCGGACTGCTCTGCTGGCTAACAGTACTCCATCGCCGACATGGCAAGTCGGATTGTGCCAAGCTGAATTAGATGTTCCAATTGTGTTGGCAGTGTCCTGACAGTGTAGTCCTGATGGAGTGAGGCCAAGGTGGTGTGGAAACAGGTAAAAATTGCTTATTTCCATCTCAATGCACATATATGTGGTGTTTCTGTCAAAATGTATGTAGCTAATGTGTTCTGCCCATTTCTTTTTTACATATTTCATTGCCCACTTACAATGTAGCCACACTATTTAATGTACACACTTCACCCACCACAAAAGCCTACCTTAGATCCCGGTGACAATGAAGTGGCTGAGTGTCATGGTCAAGTAGCAGTAGCACAGGATGGACCTGGATAATGGTGTTAAAAATAGATACAGTGGTGAGTCTCCAAAAAAGGGGAGTTTTCACCTCTTATTCATTGATTCTGCCAACTCACACTTTTAAGTTTCCCCACCAAAGACGGAAAGGCACTTCAGAATGTAGACAGTGGGAATCTTGGTGGGAAATGAGATGAGTGAGAAAGTTCCCGGCAGTAGTGGTGGGACTGCGGCAGTCATCTAACATCTATATCGAGCGGGCGGACCGTGATGGCGGCGAGCGGGAAGACCACCAAAAAAGCGATGTGGGACCTGTCCCGCTAAGATCTAAATCAGGACCTATGGATTATTTTTTTAGAAAGTCCTGCACAATCAGCTCCCTGCAATATCCTACATCTACCATGGCCTTAGCTACATTACTGCCGTTGTCTGTGGTAGCAAATCTTATTCTGAGTCCTCTGGGTCAAAGCCATTCAAACACCTTGTATTTAAAGTCTCCCAAGATGTTTGCAGCTGTATGGGATTTCTTCATGGTAAACATTGCTACCGTTGCATGCCACCAAATGCCCTTAAAACTTTCTTTAGTACTGAGATCTGCAGATAGTTGTTGCCCAACCCCCACAAAGAGATCCAGTATGCAATGATACACATGTAGTCAGTTGCTCGACAACTTTTCCACATGTCTATTGTCTCGGTGGATACTGTGAACAGCACTCTGGAGATTAGATTGGCCAACAAATTGCAGCACATCATGATGGAGCACTGTAACAGCAACTCTAGCAAAATAGGTCTGGCTGGGAACCTTCCACTTTGGGCAGATGGCTGCCACAAATTCTAATAATCCCACTCCTTCCACAAAGAAAAAGGGAAGATGTCCAGCGCTAATATTCTAGCCAGCTTCTTTTGTACAAACATTAACCCTGGGCGTAGCAGGCGAAGTGCCTCTACGCATATTTCCACTGAGTCTTAATAAAACTCTACGGAAATACCCTTCGCTCCCTCCCCCCTCCCAAAGTCTTTAAAAATGTCAAAGACTTTGGGAGGGGGGATGGAGCGGCTAACTCCGCACCGCCACGGAGGTGTAGTTTTTGCCTACTCCACATTTGCCACCGAGCGCGGAGTAGGCAAATCTCCGCAAACTCTGCTGGTGGAGTGGAGTTACCCGCCCAAGGTTACCAAACATGCTGTTGGATCATTGCATTTGTAGAGCCCAACCTGCCTGAACTTGCCTCTAATACGAACTTGGATTTTTTTCTTTTTGTTGTGCCACTGTCCAGTTTACTTTATTAACGGTTTGAAATCATGCCATTGTGGTGCCAGTGACACAGGAGACTTCTGGAAAGAACCAGGAGGTGGTAGACTCAATGTGAGTTTTTAGGGATAATCACTGCCTGTGGTGGTGTCTGCATCTGAACCTTGTACCATTTGGAGGCTGCTTATGGGGGTGATACGGGTACACTGCAGAGGACGGGGCTTTTTGTGTAAAGTTGCCATCCTCTTCTTTTTTATCACCTCCTTTTATCACCATGATCGGATGCTTCCCCTCACTCATCAATACCATCAGATACCTTTTTAAGGTGCTCCTCCCACCAGAATGTGTGATGATATTTCATATGGGATGTTTGGCCTCCAGTCCCATAGTGTGAACCCAACTTACCTCAACAAACACTCATGTGTCAAATGAAGCATATTGCAATGTTATTCTCCTGCTTGCTAATCATAAAGAAGTCCGACACTTGGGAGGAAAACTTTTTTTGTGTGCCACTGGAAATACTTGAAGAACTGGAGGTAGGTGGGTGTGCTGTGTCCCTCTTTACATTGAGTACTTCAACTGATATAATGGTGGATATATGGAAGCTGGTGGTGGAAGTAGTGGTGGAATTATTGCCACAATCCTCTGAGCTGGCTGAATAGTGGGATAATCTCAGTGTCCTCTGAACTTTCCTTTTCCCTTATCTCTTGTGTCAGGTCTCAGATTTGGCTGGGGTCCAATCCATGTCCAGGTCATCAGAAGGGAAGAAGCTTCGAGAAGATGGTGGTGTAGCTTTTATTTTTCTTGCTGGAGATTGTGAAGCCAATGGTTCAAGAGCTAAATATTTCAGCAGTGCGTTCAAACTCCTGTTCTGCTCCTACTTCAGGAAGAATGTTTGCTGGCTGTGGTTCCTGTTGTCCACTTTGCTCAGTTTCCTGCAACAATTGAGTACTTTGTGACTGCTAGCGACTGCTGGTGCTACAAAATGGCGCAGAAGGATCCATGGTGTTTGGAAAGCATACCTGGGTCCGACAAATCTTGCGTTTGCTGGTGGACCCTCGCATTGTTCCAGTGAACATCGCAAAGTTCGAATGGGAACTTATTTTCACCATGCGTAGATCAGCAGAATTTGGCAGGAACTCTTCATTACAAGAGTAACACTGAGTTACTAAATTCTGCCAATTCTGCAAGTGTGAATAAAATTCTACCCAGGTCTACAAAGAGCACTAATGTGCTCTAGCTGGTCTGCAGTTTAAAAACCAGTATAGTAGCAGATAGCAAGCAAATGTGCTTTGCCCTGAAGGAAAACCTAAAATGCATTACTCAAACCTAAGTGTGCCTTGTATTCTCCCAGACAGAATGACTGATATATAAAAGTAGGGCATTGGGAGTGGAACTTTTCTGTTGGGGACTCCAAGTCCCAGGATTCCAGTTGTTACAGGTGGGGAATGGAGGATGGCCCCCACGCTACAAGATCTGCAAAGCGTCATCACCTGCTCCACTGCTCAGGCTGGCCCGTCTTCACCTGTCATTAACCAGAAGAGGCTGGGGTAGACATCTCCTCTTGGTTGCACTTATTAAAAACCCTTTTTTCACCACATGGTAAAGTTTATTACTCTTTTTTCCTTTGTTTATCTTTCTCTAACTATAGCCAGCATGTTATCTCTTTCCATGACCTATTGGTTGGGCTGCTAAATCTTCCTAGTATACTCTCAGAATCAGGACAAGAAAAGCAGCCAATAGCCCTCACGAACCAAGAAAGCCCAAAAAACAATGGGACATGCTGTGTTTAACTGTACATGTGAAGCTATTGACTATTTGATAGAAGAGGTGGAATAATTTATACAGCCTGCTAAACATTGGAGCATCTCCAAAATGGCACCCATGTAGGCACATCTTCTTGGAGCTCTGCTGCCTGCTCTTTGCATTGGAGCAGATCCAGCCATTCCTGGGGCCCTCTAACCCCAGGATTTCATGTATCCTGTGGCCAGAAGGCAGCCCAGACTTTGCATGGCCCTGAATTCGGGGGTGAGACTCGCAACACCTCAGCAATCCGACAATGCCCGGTGCCCGAACTACAAAGATGGCAGGCATACCAGACCTGAAGCCTGTGTGCCTCTTCCCTGACGACTAGGCTTGCGGCATTCACCCAAACCAGGGGAGAAGCTACAGTAACCTGCAGCAGACTTGGCTGTCCCATCTGTGAATACCACCAGTGTCTACAGGAGTGGCCGAGAAGACCGGCGCATCCCACCTGGGTACGAGAACAGGTAGGAGGACATGCAGCCATAAGCGGTACCCCTTACGGGCTGCGGAGCCTCACTACTTGTTGTCTGAGACTGGTGCCTTTCAATTTCCTGCATCCCGCATAATTGGAATGCCCTGCACCTGAGTGGGAGGTGAAAATAGGACCTGTGCTGGCTACTGATCCACCTGGGAGGGCGGCCTAGAAGGTCAAGTGAGAGCCCTAGTGATGCCTGTTGAAGGGACACTGCCCATCATAGTCTTCCCTGCTTGTGGCCCACATTTGAAGTTCCTAAATGGTGCCCTCCCAAGTGGTGGATCTCCACAGAAATGGCTGCCAGGGAGGTGGTGATAGCTGCCTGCTAGTTGCCATATTTACATACTCACACAAAGCAGAGGAAAGGAGCTGAGGCACCCCTAATAACTTGAGGCCCTATTTCCCTCTCTGGGGTTGGTTGCCCAGTGTTGGGGGGCCCATATAAGTAAATCAACGGCCTCCTGGTAGTGGGGGCGATCCTACCCACCCCAGTAGACCTCAACTTAATGCCTTAGTTTGTCCTGTGAACCCCTTTGCACAGAGAAGTTGCAGCCAGTTGAGCCCTGTGTAGTGGAGATCATCTAGCCCAATAGAGACCCCCAGCTTGCAGCCAATGAAACATGAGTCTCGAGGAGTGAGCCACATGTTGGAGGCTTCAGTCAGTCCCTGGTGCTCATCCCCAGGCCCACCATCAATAGTGGTTGGGGCCTGCTGGACCCTACTAAACTCTAGATCCTGGTTGCTCACTCTACAGCTGGGGTGCTGCCACATGCCTCGTCTGCTCCGGCCTCCTTCTCTTCTGTGGTGAAATGGGTCCCTATTGTGCACCACTGTGACCTCTCAGCGCAAAACTAAGAAAGTCAACACATTTAAAAACATGTTCTCCAAGACACTAGTGAAGGAGACGGACCTGCCCAGGGAGGCGCCTTCAGCTTTGCCCCAGACTAAAGGGACAATGGTAATGAGATCAGTGGGAGAGGACGCTCCAGTGACAAGGCCAATTTTAATACAACTATTTGGGATCCTGCAGGAGAATTTTCAGCCCTCAAACAGACATAGCATCAGGGGTCAAAGACCTCACAAGAGAAGTCGGTGACTTGGGCCAAAGAGTGGACTCATCAAAACAAACTTATGATTCCTGGGAAGAGGAACTGGATGGTTACTGGAGGACTTCTTGATCTGCTGGACAAGAATCTGGAACTGCACTACCAACTGGAGGACCTAGAAAATGTATCCAGTAGCTCCAATATCAAGATCAAGGATGTCCCTCTGCAGGGAATTTCCGGATCCTTGGAGGACTTTGCTGTTTGTCTTTTCCCTCATATGGCCCCATAGCTCACGGATCAGAACTTCATCCTTGACTGCATCCACAGAGCATCTGCATTATTATAGACAAACGGAGACAGCCCTCGCTGCGGTGGGTGAAAAATCAACTATTCACTTGGAAGGTTTCAAGATAGGGTTGTATCAGGATCTCTTCCCTATGACGTTGCAGCGCCGCTGCATCCTAAGACCCCTAATTGATTTCCACCATGAGAAGGGTACCAGGTGCAAATGGGGGCACCCCTTTTGACTCCAATTTGTGTGGAGCAGTGAGATGCAGAGTAGCCGAACCTTAGAAGAGGTCTTGTCGCTTGTGGACATGCTGCCTCTCTCTAGAGATACTTGAGCCCAGCCATCTTCATGGAGCCCGGCTTTCCCTTCCATAGGCCTGTGCTGCTCTACACACCTGAAGAAGAACAAGCTACGTAAACACTCTGAGACAGAGAGTCGCAGAGAAAAGGTGGCACTGACACACCAACTACAATGCCATGGTGGTGCCTCTGCAGCGGACACCGACCACTGTGTTCTCCCACCACTGACTAACTGCAACATTGATTACCCACTATGGGGATCGCTACTTTATTTTTTCTTTACTGATAGCTTTGGGTCCCAGGACGAGTTCCCTCCCATTGCAGCTTCTGCTTTGGCAACAACGCTCCCCCCAGCTACATTGAGATGGAGACAAGGAGGTTTTGGACTGACTGATAACTTGATCCTTCAAAGTTGGATTACTTTGCTAAAATGTTCTTTGTTTCTCTCCTTCATTTTCCTTGTGATGACCCATGCATGCTCACTGACATTGGAGACATCATATCTTGGCCACTTTGGCAAAAGCCTTTTGATCACCTGTTATATTCCATATAGGTACCCAATATAGGCTCAGGTAACACTGCAGCCTTTCACCTATACCCTTCCCTACATTGCATACATACCTTTTCATAGGGACTGATCTATTACCTAGATACGACACTGCATTCAAAATGCGGGTTTTTCCATGATTTGATACTCATACATTATGCATGAGGCTTCTTGGAAGCACAGCAGGACTCACAGCAGGATGAACATCTCCTGTATAATATCTATGTTAAAGTTCAAGCCCAACGTCATCCTTTAGGCCGACATAGTAACACAGCAAGGTAGGACCCCTGAGGAGACCTGTGGGTATATATACATCATGTCTTGCTTAGACAGATAGAGGAGACCGTGACTTCCAGGCTGACACACTGACCAGAGACTTTGAGGTTCCTGCATTCAGACGCTCCAGCTAGCAGTGGTCTAACATCCCTCGTGGGGTGTCCAACTCGAGACCAGGACGGGGTCTCGAGTACGCACTTTTTATCATGTGTTTTATATATGTGTATATATTCATGATTACTGCAAAATGGTAGAACTGTACCATCCCTTTACTTTCATTGTACTGCTAACCATGTATCTCTGCTACTGTCTAATGGTTGTTGCAGCTCATGTATTCTACGCTAGAAAAACAACTGTTCAATAAATCTTTATTGAAACGCCCAGACTGTTTATTCTGTGTATCTCTGAGACAAACTAAGTGAACACGAGTGACTGAGCGAAAAGTAGTATATTGTTTCCACGATCCTCAGGGGTCAGGATTGTCATGTTCTGAGGTTGTCAGAAACTATTCTCTCCCCGATAAGAGGAGATTCCAGTGGCATAGTGAGCTACATTATGCAAACAGGCTAACGTATCCGGTGGGGGTGCTCGGAACCAGTCTGCCGCCAAACTCAGTTTATGTTATCCAGAGCGCACAGATACTGTATAAGATATATAGAAATTACACGACATGGCACCGTCAACGTTGGTTGGGTACTTATTTAACAGTAGAATCTGAGTAGTTCAGTCGTTCTATTCTCAGAGACCCCTACTCACAAATACCAGAGACGTCTGTATTGGGTGGGCACAAATTCCGACACAGCTGAGTAGGCAAAATATCCTATTTATTAGCTGTTGGTTATTCAAGCTTGAAGGACACAGTGTTCCTAAAATTGTGCATTAAAACCTTATCTTAGTTACCTTGAACAAAATTCTTCTTTACAAAAATGACTGAGGACAGAGATAACAAAAGAATAGATCTACACATCTCAGCCTGAGAAGACGATGCAGACGCAATTCTGATTGCAGAAAAATTCAAACATACAGTCACCATGAAACTGTTAGAAAACGGTTTATCAGCTAGGGGTGGCTTAGTAGTTTTTGTGATTGAGGCACACAAATCAAACAAAATGGAGATATTTGTTCATGAGTTTCATTCCCAGCAGCAAGTGCAAGAACAAAGACTTTTCACTCTTACACAGAAGGAGATGCACCAGTGGAATATTGTCAGTTCTAGGACAATGACGTTCCGCTCACGTACCAGTAACACTTATACTGGTTTAAAGGTGCCCTACCGCATATAAGAGGAAGAGAAAGATTAGGCCTGCTCGGAGGAGAAGGGGCAACATGGCCGATATTAGTGACCTACACACCACATCCTGACATTGAAACAATGTCACCAGGAGACTTACTCATACAACACAAAGATTTGATTAAAATCTATAGAAACATTACATAATTTGTCATGAGGACATTCACTGTCCAATCAGCAATAGTTGCAACAAATGGAACTCAATCTCAGGGTAAAGCAACTAAAATCACACCACAAACAGTACACGCAGTGATGGGCAAGATTCCCACAAAACTCGAACAAATGCCATTCTGGGTAGCACAGAAAATAACACAGCTAGAGGCAGTATTTCCGAATACTGCCCCATATGAAAAACAGAATGCTAACAATCTGCTTGCCCATGGGGATAACACCACAAGTAGAAGATTGTACCACTTGGTGTACAGTCTTTGCTGCCATATGTACCAAAACGCATTGCCTTCCTTCATTAGCAGTGATACCAGATGTATTAAGACAAATACAGAATGAGTACGGAGCAGAGCTTGCTCTGAACTTGGGGATGAAGTTACTAGGTATCTATGCCCCGGTATTAGCCTTAACACTAGCTTATATTAAAGGAGAAGCAGCTTCAGTGACAATCCGCCAACACCTAAGGGAGTTCAGTCCTTTAGAACAGGCGCACAAACTACCCAAAATAATTGAAACTGCGTATGCAGAATTAGGCAGAGACAGTTTGGGTAGGAAAGCTTCAAAAACACAACTGATGGCCAGTCCTGAAAAGGACACTTCAAAGCAGACACCTGCTTCTTCCAAAAAGAAGTGGGATAATAAAAAACAACAAAACTTTAAAGGAAACAGATCTCAATCCCGTGGTAGATCTTCTCCACAGGAGCTGTCCAAAAAGAGGTATAACCTTAGGAATAGGGATAATATTAGGAAACCTGACAGGTACCAAGATACTGAGACACATTCCTCTCATTCCTTTCAGGGTTCATAGAAAAACTCAGAGAGGGAAGGACAGTCAGAAAGACAAGAAGAGCGTACAAAGTCCAGAGACAAGCAGCACGCTCAAGATTATACTTCCCAAAAAAAGAGAAGCGAAAGCCACAGTTCAAAAAGAAGAAGGTTGCAGGTCTAAAGATCAGATATTCCCAGAATTTTGGCTCCGAAGATGCTAGGCAGTGCGGCAGAAGTAACAATATCTCGCTGAAACCTGATGGAATTTCTGGTGATAGCGGACATGAATGATTATATCACGGTGAAAACACCTGATACTAGAGTAAGTGTCCCACATAAATTGTATGAAATAAGGCTCCAAATGGAGGGGGGCAAGAGAAAGAAAGTGAGAGGTCTCTTTTGGGAGAACCTTACGTTTGGCTATGACACTTTATTAGCTGAACAAGATTGGCGACCAGCATTCGTCAAGGATTGCCCTAAAGGAGAAACAGTAATTCTACCAGCCTTCCCAGATCAGATTCCCAGGCACTTGCAATATACATATGCGTAGGAGTGGGTGGTAGCCCAGGCTAAGGCATTATACAAGAACTTTGTTGGATGGGATGAGGATTCAACCCACCACATTATTCCTTTAAAAAATACTCCAACTGCACACAGGCAGTATCCAATAAAGCAAGAAGCTAAAAAATAGGTCAGGGAGATCTTAGATCAACTTGAATACCAAGGGGTGATTGAAACTTGCACCTCTCAAATGAATAATCCTTTGTTTCCAGTCATGAAACCCGACAATACATATTGTCTAGTTTTAGATTACAGACATTTAAACACTTGCACTAAGACATTCACAGTTCAAAATGCACACAGTGCTGCACTAATGAATAACATTGTGCGGAAAAAAATACAAAACAACACTAGATATCTCGAATGGATTTTTCTGCCAAATTATAGCACCTGAAAGCAGGTATTGAACAGCATTCTCAGTGCTAGGGTCTCAGAGGCAATTTCGGCGAGAGTAACTGAGATACTACAAAATTTGGATGAAGTTGTTCTATGTGGATTATATTTATCTGACGGACGATGACCTAGAAGAACACTTGAACAGAGTGAATACCATAATTTTGGAACTTGCATCTGATAGTAACAAATTTAACTTTAAAAAATCAAAAATAGCCCACCTCAGTGTCCTGTTTTTAGGATATGAGCTTTCAAGTAAAGGAAAGCGCCTGGCAGGCAATTTCTTAGAGAAATGCGTGCTGCTTCAACCTCCAACATTAATTAAAAATCTACATTCAATACTGGGATTCCTAAATGTTGGTCGAACATACATTTTGGATTACAGAGAAAGAGAAAAACCTTTCTACGACTTAATGAAACCTGATTTCCCAGCAAGAAATTGGACACAGGAAAACACAGATACACTACATTCCTTAAAAGCTGATATGATAGCTTCCAAACACTTACAGACACGAGTAAATGTACGTAACCTGGTGATCCGCATAATTGAGGTCAATCTGGGTACACCTAACTAACATATAATGAAGGTGAAACAGTACCAATTGCATACAAATCACATTTGTACACAAATGCTGAGATGTGTTTGCATCTTCAGAATTTTTTTTAACACCAATACAGACTGATGTAGTAAGAGAAACAGCACTGGCTCAGGGGAAACGAATATTAGTAGTGACTTCGGTTCCAGGCTTGGAGGCTGCGGCAAAGGCAAGTGTCCCTAACTCTAAAGCCTTACATCCGAGGTGGATACAATGGGCTAATTCTCTTGCTGCAAGAGATGTAGAATATAGGTACGACCCAAATTTAAAGATACAAGCATTCCTTCAATACGAACAATAATATCCTCTACCTAATGAAATAATGCTCCTAGATCAGAACAAATATTATTTATACTGATGGATCTGCTCAACCGGCCATTGGGAGTAAGCAACATTATAGTGCAGCGTGTGCAATTGTTAAAGGTCGCATCGGGGATGGAAAGTTCCATCCAAGTTGCACCAAAACGCAATCTCTAGGAGACTGCGCGGCTCAGTTGGCAGAGTTAAAAGCGCTAATTTTGGCACTGGTAAACACAGATCGAGAATTCCCCACACTAATTGTGTGCGATTCGTTTTACTGTGTACAGTCTTATAATGAATACTTTCAATACTGGGTTTAAAACAGGTTTAAAGATGCAAAAGGTGGCACAATTAAGCACAGAATGCTATGGGAACAGGTAGAGAAGTTTAATTCGGAAACGCATCCAAATTTTGTAGTAAGGACTCACTTGATACATATACTGAGTCATCAGCGTGATGGCGTTCACGTTGAAGAGAATTCATTGACTGATGAAGCCACAAAGGGGGCTGTACGCACGGCTTCCGTAGCTGCAATCACTCATTCCAAAACGAAAATAGACGGTGAGATTATAGTAGCTGTTATTGCTTCAGGCAAATACAGCGGAGCAGTACCGAAAAGGATTCCACTCAAGTAATCCTACAAGTTAGATGTCAATAACATTCCATTTGCTCAGATTCCCGGAGTGGGGTATAGAGTACTTCCAACATGGATCCTAGGTTAGTTTTAATCCTGGCAGTACACAAGGGTATAGGTTCTGCACATGCAGGAGTTACGGCTACTGTTTCTTTATTGAAACAACGCTACTGGTGGCCAGGGTTAACAAAGCAGACTATGGACTACATCTTGAAATGCGACATCTGCCAACAGATGAAAGGTTCCACTGTAACACGTACTGCGCAGACAGCATTGTTAATAGCTGACAAGCCACTAGCGTGTGTCTACCTAGACCACTGCGGCCCCTTAAAAAGAGAAGGGGCTAAGAATTATATAATGGTTGCAGTGGATTCCTGCTTGAGATTCCTGTGGGTGTGGCCCCAGCGCTCAACTGACGCTCGAACTGTTATAAAAGATTTGCGAGTCTTCACAGGGACATACGCAATTGGCACATTACATTCTGACCAGAGCCGTGTGTTTAGCTAGCAGGCTTACAAGGAGGCCATGGGAAGTTTGGGTGTAGCATTGCAGTACTCATCTTTGTACCATCCCGAGGGAAATTCAGTAGAGGAGAGGAAAAAACGAGACTTAAAGCAATCTTTAACAGCTAGAGTATTAGGCATGGGTGAAAGCTGGGTAAAACATCTTTATGGAGTCCTGCGGGCTCTCAATAACATGCCAGGAAGTTCTCTGAGGGGGGTCACTCCATATGAGGTCCTAATTGGGACAAGAATATGGGTACCTGATCTTGATTGTGAAGGCGCAGTGGCAGATGAAAAACCATTTGACATCATTGATCAGTTGGCTGTTTTACAGGACCTAAATGAATCAAGGACACAACAAAGTAATGTCCACCTGAAGCAGCCCATCACTAGGGAAGTCAAATCAGTCATGGCAAGACCTGTCTGGATCCCAAAAGTCGGGGATCTGGTCAGAGAGAAAATAGCGAACAAGAAGGAATTTGGGCCATACTACAGATAGCCTGTACCGGTCCTAGCCATTGAAGGAACAAAAATTGAACTTCTACTGCCTCTTGCCGGAAAAAAAGGAGAAAAGATTAGTCTTAATTGACCTAATCAAACCACACTATGTGGCTGATACTAAGTAGTAGGCCACGTGGACTCCAAAGAAGCAAATGCCCTCCTCTCGCTACAATTCAAGGAGTTCAAACGGAAAGACTCATCACGTTCGAAGAGCCTCCTGTACGAAATGAAGGACTATGCAACAATGCCATGGAACTCGTTCCCCTTGAACCTGAAGTTCATCTTCAAACTGGAACACAAAATAACGCACAAGTTGCTATTCGACTAAATAAAGACGTCTACATCAACATGCCTCAAACAGGGGCAAAGAACGATTTCAACAAATCCTGATGTAATTCCAACAATTGCTCGAACTGCTTCTGGCTACTTCATAAACTTTGATATGTTTTCTTTGGATCAAAGCGAACCAGAAACGACGCCAGCCCAAAAATCACCCACGCAGCAAGTTAAAGACTTCCTGAACTTTCTTAGAAGAACTTATCACCATGGGTAGAGGGTAGAACTATGGATAATCACCAGGGTACTTTTCTTTCTTTTCTGGTTAGGCCTAGTGATAGTTTTTAACATGCTTGTTAGTGGACAATACATTTGGCAAAGCTCTGCAGCCCAAAAGGTGAATTTAATTTTGACACCACTTCAATCATCTCATCGAGAACAAAGAGACTTGTCATTCGTGAACATTACAGCAGTTCCTATACCAGACGGTATAGTGTGGGACAAGGTTGATTTTGATATATTTTGGCCTGACAGAAATTTTCAAAATTCCACATTTATTTAAAATATTGTTAAGTGATATCACTAGCTCAAGTACATTTCTGATAATTGGGATTTTGAAACAGCTAATAATATGTTGTCCGATTTAGAAAAATCTGCTGCATTTTCTAATAGTGAAACATTGAAGAACTCAGCAGATTACGAATCTATGTATTGTGATCAACATTATGGTTATAATTTTTGGCATAAATCTGCTAATCCTAGAAATGTGTTCACATACCATCAGTGGGAACATTTTCCAACACCGCCAAAAGGCAGTTCGAAAACATTTGCACAAAACTTTCCTTATGTTTCAGGGGTTAATATGTCTGACCCAGTCTCACATTATTATAAGGTTGCACCAACATCAGCACAGAAAAATACGTTAACAAACACTAAACAGATTTATTCTGCTTCCTTTATTGCCCAGTTGTCTGAATACGATATCAACTTATGGAAAGAAAGTTAGAAACCATAGACATAAAATCAATCTGAGGGTACTAACGATTGGCAAGTACAGGGGATAGAAGCTTTATTTAGAGCATGACTCATCCCTCAACAACTCATGTTTTTGAACAAGACACAACAGACGCCTTGCCTTGGACTAGCCAAGAATAGAGACTTGAACACACCTCGGCTGCCAACACCATCACACACCTCGGGTAACGAAACATCACAGGAAGGGATTACATTAGATGACATCATACAATACAATAGATCAGACCCCGATTGGAAGAAATTATTGATTTGGCCCACAGACACCAATGGTTGTCAGGAAAGATTCATGGGTAAAACCGAAGGGTTCACAATCGATAGGCCAGATCCGCGCTATGTACAGAGACAACATCCAGGGGTAGTGACATCATACAGTGTTGGGAAGTTGTGCCTCGATTGGCTAAAAACCTCAACACTCACTCAGGTGAAATAACACTTATCTTTACTTACACAGGATATGGATCTTAGGGATCTTTTACTAGGTCCCAGGAAACCACGTCAGAAACGTTACATTTATGCTGGCATTTATGCTGCCTACAACGAAATATGGAAAATATCACAAAAAGAGGCCACAGAGAGATACAGGAAATAGACCATATACATCTTGAAAAATCCCTAGCAGTGGCAGACAATGGGTTAACAACATTGACCTCCTAGATATATTCCTTAGGCAACATTGTATCTTCTGCAATAAACATACTATAACAAGATTTGGCCATATTAGAACACGGGCAATCTCAGTTATGTTCTATTATGTTATTAGCTGGACGCTGCAACCTTTGCGTGCAGGTTATGTGCCATGGCGTATTATCAACAGTATGTCTCTGTTTTCTGAATACAATCTAACAGATAAACAGATAGAAATGGCACAAAGGGGAGCAAAATATACAATGCTGCGTATCGAAAAACTAGATAGATTACTGTTCACAGTGGCAGAATCATCGCACACAGAATGGCTAATCCATGGCCACATAACTCTACTGGTCACTACTTTTCAGTTTCAGTATTGCCTTGAACAAAGGCAGGCAGGCAGGCAAATATGAAAAAATGGGTAAGGAACACATTAAGGAATCTAGGGAATTGCCATACAAATCTTGATGCCGGAGTGGGGATCGAGAAGTGTTTCTAAGTGGTACTAACTGCAAGAACGCTTTAAGTGGATCACTCATATGTCAGGCTATAATGCTGCACCAGGATTGTAATGGTTCTGTAGCAAACTTGTCCTGTCATCTGAGGGATTCCCCAGCTGCAGTGATTACTCCGGCATTTGGGCTACTTTCGAATGGGAATAACTTGATGCTGAATGATGAAGGCTACTGCGGTATGCTCCCGGGCATCGCATATCTGGCAACCGTGAGCTCCAGGGTTACTTGTTGTATGCAAGTATTGTTTCCACTGACAAATACAGTCAAGGAGGCGCTGTTATGGCTTTCACTGAATGTTTCTTTAATATGGTTTGATACTCTAAGCAGAATTGAAGCCATGCTTTTACAGAAGTCTGTGCCCTTAACCTCCGCTCAAGAGACTTTTGATCTCCAGATCGCAAGGTCTTCAGCAGAGATACAGGTGCTTATTCATACAAATTGTCCTTTCCATTTCATAGAAATGGTAAATTGTATCTTTAACATGTCTGATATGACTGGCATTGTCCACCTATTTAAGACCATAGGTTCTGGACTTCTAACTACCTTTCAGACGGTAGTTGGACTTATATCAAACTTCATACACTCCGTATTCGGAATCGTCTTTGGAGAACTTCCGCTGATCCTGTTTCTAATAGCAGGCATCCTGATTGTCTTCTATCCGCTATGCAATGAACGTCCCGGTCACGAAGGAGATGGAAAAAGCGCTCCTGGAGCAGAAATACTGTGACCGAATGGTACAACATCTAGGCACACCTTGCCTGAGAGAACTAAGTGCATCTTGGTTCCTGTAACTTCGTCCAGTCTGGATGGACTGCATCTTACCTGTCCTCCGATGCCTGTTTTGCGGACAAAAATGTGTGTTAGACCTTTGTTTGACACTCCCATCATGTGCTCAACCGGACGTGAATGCTCTACTGGACCCGATAACGGCCCATGTTCTGCAATGTCCTCAGCATATTCCAATTTTGATGGCGGCATTCCTTGAGCAGGTTGTAACAGCACCTGTTGGTATGGACACCAGCTCCTTCACTGACACCCAGGCTTTGGATGGTGCACAGGCTGCCCCACCACCAGGCTGTGGACAGCATGGAACATCATCTCTGCTCAATTGACGTACTCTGCAAGGTGTTACAGGGGCCGTCTAGTGCGGGTGCAAGCAACAAGAATGTTGTGTCTACCAGCCAGGACACATAAAAAATTGACTCATTTTGGCTTGTCATGTGCTGGAAGAAAAAATGCCCTTTTTAATAACAAGATCAATTTGTAACTCAGATACAAAATTGACATTTCTTTCATTTTTATGGGCATAAATGGCTTTCTAATGCTTATAGTGGTTTGGACTATAACAATGGACACGATTTTAGAGCTAGGACCTGCAAATATTGTTTGTTACATTTTTAAGTCTTTTTGAAATTTTTAGACGTTTTTAAACATGTTTTAGCTAAATAAATGTGTTAACACTTTGTGCTTACGCGATCACTGACAAAATATCGATGGACAGAATATCGAGGTAGCAAAATATCAACACAAAAATATCGAAGTCAAGAATATCGACATCCTATCTACATCATGTTAAGTACAAAAATATAGAGAAAAAAAATATCGATGTCAAAAATATACTTGTAAAAAATATCGTTTTTTTAAACGTTAAAAAATAATGTAAAATGAAAAATAGAGTAAATAATACATATAATTAAAAGAAACATAGTTAAAAATATTAAAACATGTTTAAGAATAATAACTAATACATATAGGGGTCGATTCCGATCCGGGTCGGACAGCTCTCCGAGAGCTGTTCGTAGCCTTACCTTGCGACCGACCCGTACCCGGAGCCGATCGGTCCAGTTGATGAAGTACGATGCGCATAACTGCCAAAAATCCGACCGACACGTAGGCTGTGATTCAAGCTTCATTCTCCATCTGAGCCGTAACACCTAACGCCCAAACGAGTCGCCCGGAAGCAGTATCCATAGCGGTTTCCGCCCGGACAAGTACGATGCGTACTTCCTATGCGCCGGACGGGTCGCCACGTAGGGCATGTCACAGCATCCAGAAAAGAAGCATATCAGGTACGCTTTGCACCATATCTCAATCCACGGCTACGAGACGGACCAGCTTGCAGCAGGTACGAGACGGAGCAACAAGCAGTGTGTACGAGACAAACACATCATGAATCCCATCTCGCAGGTCATACCAGTACTCTACATCTATGACCGGATCAGGAACAGACGCGGACGGCGCAGACAGTAAGCCAGACACCCACCACACAAACAAACGACACATACCCGCAAACTGTCACACACACACAGGGGATCCATATCCTGGCCACTAACAACAGGCCACCATAGGGGTTGTATGGCCAGCACCACTACCACCCCCACCCATAGGGCTCATGTTGACCATCACTACTGCCATCCCCACCCATAGGGGACCTGTTGCCCAGCACTCCTGCCACCCCCACCCATAGGGCTTATGTTGCCCAGCACTAATGCCACCCCCACTCATAGGGCTTATGTTGCCCATCACTCCTGCCACCCCCACACATAGGTGACCTGTTGCCCAGCACTCCTGCCACCCTCACCCATAGTGGACCTGTTGCCCACCACTCCTGCTACCCCCACCCATAGGGCTTATGTTGCCAGGCACTACTGCCACCCCCACTCATAGGGCTTATGTTGCCCATCACTCCTGCCGCCCCCACCCATAGGGGACCTGTTGCCCAGCACTCCTGCCACCCCCACCCATAGTGGACCTGTTGCCCATCACTACTGCCACCCCCACTCATAGGGGACCTGTTGCCCATCACTACTGACAGCCCCACTCATAGGGCTTATGTTGTTCATCACTCCTGCCACCCCCACCCATAGGGGACCTGTTGCCCATTACTCCTGCCACCCCCACTAATCGGGCTTATGTTGCCCAGCACTAATGCCACCCCCACTCATAGGGCTTATGTTGCCCATCACTCCTGCCACCCCCACCCATAGGTGACCTGTTGCCCAGCACTCCTGCCACCCTCACCCATAGTGGACCTGTTGCCCAGCACTCCTGCCACCCCCACCCATAGGGCTTATGTTGCCAGGCACTCCTGCCACCACCACTCATAGGGCTTATGTTGCCCATCACTCCTGCCACCCCCACCCATAGGGGACCTGTTGCCCAGCACTCCTGCCACCTCCACCCATAGTGGACCTGTTGCCCATCACTACTGCCACCCCCACTCATAGGGCTTATGTTGCCAGGCACTACTGCCACCACCACTCATAGGGCTTATGTTGCCCATCACTCCTGCCACCCCCACCCATAGGGGACCTGTTGCCCAGCACTCCTGCCACCCCCACCCATAGTGGACCTGTTGCCCATCACTACTGCCACCCCCACTCATAGGGGACCTGTTGCCCATCACTACTGCCACCCCCACTCTTAGGGCTTATGTTGTTCATCACTCCTGCCACCCCCACCCATAGGGGACCTGTTCCCCAGCACCCCTGCCACCCCCATCCATAGGGACTATGCTACCCATCACTACTGCCACCCCCACCCATAGGGGACCTGTTGCCCATCACTCCTGCCACCCCCACCCATACGGGACCTGTTGCTCAGCACTCCCGCCACCCCCACCCATAGGGACTATGTTGCCCATCACTATTGCCACCCCCACTCATAGGGCTTATGTTGCCCATCACTCCTGCCACTCCCACCCATAGGGGACCTGTTGCCCATCACTACTGCCACCCCCACTCATAGGGCTTTTGTTGCCCATCACTACTGCCACCCCCACTCATAGGGCTTATGTTGCCCATCACTCCTGCCACCCCACCCATAGTGTACCTGTTGCCCATCACTACTACCACTCCCACCCATAGGGGACCTGTTGCCCATCACTCCTGCCACCCCCACTCATAGTGGACCTGTTGCCCAGCACTCCTGCCACCCCCACCCATAGTGGACCTGTTGCCCATCACTACTGCCACTTCCACCCATAGGGGACCTGTTGCCCATCACTACTGCCACCCCCACTCGTAGGGCTTATGTTGCCCATCACTCGTGCCACCCCCACCCATAGGGGACCTGTTACCCATTACTCCTGCCACCCCCACTCATAGGGCTTATGTTGCCCATCACTCCTGCCACCCCCACTCATAGGATGTGTGATGCGCCACACATCCATCATACACCAACATTAGGTAAGTCAGCAAAATACATCCCCCTAACATCATGACAACAGTGTGTAGTCTGTGACAAATGCCCACAACAATGATCATGACTTCGAACATACAATGTAACTACCGTGACATGTGTGACCAAAAACTGAGTGTGGTCTACACAAGGCAAGCATCACTAGCACAGTGGCAATGTGACAATAACACCCCCTCACTGTGTAGAACAAAAGTTAAGTGTGTGCTTCCAAACTGCAGCAGATTTTGAGCATTGTGATGATGGGGTCCAAAACCCCCCTCATCACAGTGACCACAAGGTAAGTGTCATCATGGACAAAGCTGCAAATGCCAAACAGCATGTATGAATTCTGGTCCCAACACATGAAACACTTTTGGGTCAAAGTAGTGGGTGTGTCCCATACCCACAGAGATGTGGTGAGGCTAACAGTGCTGTGATAACCTAACATACTCTCGTCCATGTGCAGACAAGCACCACCCATGGGGGCTGACAATGCATACAGTGTACAATGACACAAAAGCAGAAGTGACCATCACAAAGCATACACACATCTCGAAAATAGACACACTAATCAAAACAACCTGTGTAGACTGTAGGTGTCAGGTCACAAACTCCCATTCCATGCCAGCAATGGCACCTGACTACCAGGGTGAATGTGCACAATGATGTGATATGACTCACAGTGACAGCAGGGTAAATCACAAAAACAACATCCAGACAATGGCCCACAACATCAATACCAATGCACTGGTGCAGATGCACTAACACAAACAGGCAACCTCACACTGCACATCTGACACAACATGTGTGTGTGTGTGTCACAGTATCCCCAGGAAACTACGCAACACATGAGGGGGGCTGAACCACAGTGAGACAGATGTGGACACGGTGCCATACAAAAGTAACCCATCAATGGGCCCCCCTTTGTGGGCAATCAGGCATTGTGAGATGAGAGGGAGCACAACAGACACATGTGACACAAGCTGGAACGAACAGCAACTAATACAGCAGGAGAATGACACACAACAGCACTACCCCCAGGGACCAGACATTGGGGTGACACAAGCATGCATGACACCTCCACTGTGCTGACAAAGGTAAATGTCGTACAAACTGTGAAACCCAGACATGTGTCCTGTGCCACAAACGTACATCACACCTACACAAACACAAATTACCCAGCATGGCCCGTCATCCATAGACAAACGGGAGCTAGGGGCCCATCCATGCAAACATTTACATCAGTCCACCCTCAACACCACACACCCTGAACTGCACCAATGTGCATCTGTGAAGCCCACATGGACAGGTGACATTGCACATGTACCCATGACAAACACAGTAATGTTGGGAGGAACTAAGGTGCACAGACTCATCACACAAGGACAGTTTACAACCCTGGTGAATGACAGACATACTGAACAGTATGCGGTACATGGCCATGACGTAAAAGCTCACGTACCCTGCAGAATATCTGCCACAGTCCCAGGACAATGCAGAAGCCAAGGAGAACCACAAGGCACACATGCTGACACCTGCAAACATTGCAGCCCTGAACCCGGACATGTGGGAGCAGTCACACTCACATACACATGTCTCAATCACTGAAAGGTACCAGCTAGGGACAACTAGATGATATTGCGAACAAACGAGTGCCTTGGGGACCCCTGACTGTGTCCCATCTGCATCTGACAACATCATCACCACTCAGAACTGACAAATCCCAATGATGAAACACAAATTAACAGTAGTGTGTCATGCACCCACACATCTGGTAGCCCATGGCAAAGTTGTGGGATGAACACAGTACCACTCAGCAAGCATCAAAAACAGGAACATATCAAGGGAACATTGCCTGTGTATGAAAAGGGATGTGGACACACGCACACATGCCCACACAACACACAACATGGGCCCTGGCTATGTCACGGAACAACACCCTTACTTGAGGGAACTCAACTCCTGTGGAAGCTCAGCTGTGCCAAACATAGCCCCAGCAGGTCTCAGTCAGCCATCAGTTACCACACAATGAAGGCTCTGGTCACAACAGCCTGGGTACGGCAGTGTCCCTTAAGTCATCTGCACATACTCAATACATATGTCCAGCAAGTTGCACAGAGGACCCAGTTGCTCCTACAACAATGATGCCCACATTTACATGTCCAGTGGAGATGCACCCACAGTCAGGGAAATAGACAAATTGGACAATGTGAAGCACATCATATGTGCATGTGTGCAAGCCACAGATGTGATCATGCAAATGAAATGTTTACAGAGTGTCCGATAATTGCTAATCATGACACACCCATTTAGTTGCAAAGGATGATATGGATAACGATCAGAATAGGATACACATTTCATGGACCAAATGGAGTACCTCACATCAACACCTCAGTATTCAACATTTGAAATACAGCATTACAAATCCCAGTTCATGCTAAACATCATCAACATAATGTACAGCTAAATCAAATTCACAAGGATAAAGAAAAAAGCTTTATTCAGCAGATGAAAAATTAAAAGTCTGTTCAAAACAAAGGCCAATGGCCATTCCATTATCAAATTACAAGAAGTGAACTTGAGTGACAACTGTCACACGTTGCTTGCCTGCATAGGGGACATCCCCTTGGAGGGGCATACATGGGGGCAGGCCAGGCACTGCAGGGACAGGATCAGGGTGCAAAAGAAGGAGGCAGTGAAGGGGTGGTGGATGCAGGAGAGTCACTGGCAACTGCAGTGGAGCTGACTGAAGTAGTGGGTGCAGTAACAACTGTTTTTGCACAAGTCAGATGGGGTGGGTGTCGGCACAACTGCAGTGGGCAAGTCAGATGGAGTGGATTGGGTCCCCACTGCAGTGCCCAAGTCAGACGTGGTGGTCGTGGACTCCACTGTAGTGCCTATCTCAATGGGAGCGGAATGGGGTTCAGGTGAGGTCGGCAGGACAGAGGAGGGGGACACGGTCCCCACATCAGTGGCACTAACTGTCTGACCGGGGGTGGAAGAGCAAGTGGTAGGGGGAAGGGCCTCAGCATTTTGGGGATGGTGTATCTGTGGGTGGGGGAACCTGGGGCAGGGTGTGGCAGGGGAACCTCTGGAGTGGTGGCCTTCGGAATGGAGGACAGAGACTTCGCCGTGGAGCTGCGGGGTGGGGGTGGGGTCTTGCTCTTCCTGCTCCGGGGGGACTTGCGGGTAGGGGCCTCAGTCTGACATCGCCTGGGGGAGGGTGTCCTGGTGTGAGGGGCACTCCCCTCTGTGTGTGGGGACTTCCTCTTCCCCTTGTAAGATAGATCTGCTGGGTCAGTGGGGAAGAGGCCAAGAGGAAGAGCTTCTGTGGAGATGGGGTTGCAGGCGAGGCAAGGGGAGGGGGCTGGGAGGGAGAGGTATCGTAGGACTGTGGAGTGGTTGTGTATGACTGTGTGTGTGTGTGCAAACCATCCCCTGTGGGTGTGGTATCAGTCCCCTGCGCTTGCTTGTGTGCACGTCTAGACCTTGGTTTGGGTGTTTGTGTGCTGCCCGTGTCTGTGGCTTTGTGAGAATGTGCAGGTGTGTGTGTGCTTGGGACAGGTAGGGTGCTAGGAATCGTGGGTGGTGCAGGGGTAGGAGGGGTGTGGGAATGTTGGAGTAGGGAAACTGCTGCCGTCAGGGAGGAGGCCACGGACTGATTGGTCCTCTGTAGGGCAAACATGCCAGATGAAATGCCCTCTATGAACGACACCAGTTGTGTCAAAAGACTGGTGTGTGCATGGAGGACACTCAGCATTGATGTCTGCCCTACATGGATCTGTCTAAGTAAGACCACAGACTCCTCACTCAGGGCAGCAGAGGACACAGGGGCAGGGGGTGCGGTGCCTGGCACAAAGGAGACATGCTCCCGAACACGGGAGCCTCCATAGACCTCTGGGATGGGAGCCGATGGGAGGGTGGTGATGGTGGTGGTGGGGCGGTGGCTGGGACAGCCTCACTAGCTGGAGTTTGGTGGCTGCTGACACCCGCCTCCACAAGGGAGTC
Organism: Triturus cristatus; assembly: GCF_964204655.1. Classification (NCBI taxonomy): domain Eukaryota; kingdom Metazoa; phylum Chordata; class Amphibia; order Caudata; family Salamandridae; genus Triturus; species Triturus cristatus. The sequence continues at coordinate 847,748,588 of NC_140589.1, forward strand.
ATCCTCCGAGCTGCTGTGGCCCTCAGCTGGGGTGGATGGTGCTGAGGACTCCTCGGTGTGGCTCCACTCGCCCTCCGTGCCACTGGGTCCCCCTGACTCCTTACATTCTGTCCCAGTCAGGCTCTGTGGTTCCTCCTGGTCCGTGGAGCTGTCCCCTCCTGTGGCCCTGGATGTATCTGGAAAGTCAGTCAACACTGTTTCCTGTCACAGGGGCAGGGCATCCAGACAACAACAGTATGCACTGTGTCACAATCAAAGCTCAGGGGTAAAGCAAACTCGGCAGCTGACAAGTGCACTTGCCCATCACCTGCAAACAACATATCCCGGACCCAGAAGACCTCACATCATACAAATCAGACATGTGAGTCTCAGCGAACACAACTCCCTGTACATTAGCACATCACAGTCTGCTGTGCATGTAGCCCAGCTGCCTGAAGTGCACAGTTGCATACACCATTGTGCACTGTCAAATGATCACACACCTATATGTCACACAGGTCTTGTCTCTCATAGTCACATCTCAGATGTCCTGCTGACCCTCAAACTCATGAACACCCCAGTTGTACGTAACAGGAAGCCACACTACAATCACACAGAGGCAGACACCTGAAGGCACATGTCACTAAGCACAACCTGTAAGTTGATACACATGAGAGGGATTACAGAGTGTTTCTAAATGCCCTTGAGTAGGCATGACTGCCCAGGTCTATGTGAAACAGTGTTTAGCCCTGGACAGTAGTGAGGTGGCTAAGCACGTGTGACACACTTGATTTACATACTCCTGAGGCACACAAATTGGAGTTCCCTGTTGCATGGGTTTGTTTGAAATAACCCAGCCACATGTGGCGAGTCAGACCAGCAATTGGAACACATATCAAGGGCACACACAGATCACATGTCAGATCTTAGGCATTGGGTAAACAATTGACCCACCCATGAAACACACAACAAAGTCAGGGGAACAGATGCTGTCCGGAAGCTGAAGCATAGCTGACTGCAGGGACACATTGCCCTAGTGACAGAAGCAACAGACTGTAGGGGCCACACCTGTGGATCAGATGAGGAGGGTGCATCACACAATTGAGGGACATGAGTATTGGACTACAAGAACAGAGAGTTGAAGTGCACTCCTCTTCGACAATGTTTCATCTGTTTAATCATTTGATGCGTGCATCCCGGTAACGCAGTCCACCCTACGGCCACGTGGGTAAAAGAAGCATCTAATAATTTGGGAACGTGTTTTCGCTCCCATGCCGGAAGCACTGCTGTTGCATCGCAAAAATTATGCCACAATTAATTCCATTAAATCGTTTTATTCAAGGTATTCCAAACTTTTCATTTGCCTTTTCAGTTCGTTTTGTCACAAGAAATCCATTTTATGTATAAAAATCTGATGCAGTAGGTATGCCCATCCAGGCCTTTTCGCTAAAGCAGGACATATACATATGTCATCCTCAGTAGTGTGTCATTCCCAATGCATTTCGGGCTGCTTCATCGCCCTTCGTCAGGGGTTCACTACAAATATAAACAGCGAATTTAGACAGTATGTTTAGAGTTTAAAAACATAATGCATTTTAAACTAGTGAATGCTCATTATATATACATTTTAAATGCCTCGAACGGCGTTCTCCCTCTCATAACAACCAACATCAGACCAAGATACAATACCAACCCGTCATTCTCAATCCCATGTTTGTACACCATATAGGAATGTCACCCCTCTGCCTTAATGTTCAAAATAACCCATACTCATTAAACCAAACCTCGTGGAAGCACTCCCGTACCTGTGATGCATGTCCATTCCTGATCTCATTACTCCTTTTCCAAAAACCGCCTATCAACTCACTCTTACCTGTTTCCCTTTTTAAACTCGTCAGACCCCTCCCTCTCATCGACAAAATCAGAAACTACAGAACCCATAATCCTCCACTGAGTTGTACCCAAGCTTCATACCATTAAGGCTATCGTTGTTCTCCAAACCCACATCCGATTGTTACTATATTGCTCCACCCACCCTTACGATGTTTACTATTACGCCCGTCATCTGATGTACTGTGAAGCATTTAAAAATAAAATGCAGATGTTAAATGAAATTTCAAATGTTAAAATCCATATTCAGAACAACTGCATGTAGTCACTTTGTTCGCGTTATGTTTGTAAAATTCAAATCAATACGTCCGTCACGTTGATAATCACGGGAGCAGTTCAAACAAGCTCCCCCATGATGAGGAGAGTTGGTTTTACATGTGACCATCCATTTTGTCCTTTAAACCATATAATCCATGGGTGCTACTTCGGTTAGGGCTGAAACAGTTAAACAGTTGTTTGAACTGCTCCCGTGATTATCAACGTGACGGACGTATTGATTTGAATTTTACAAACATAACGCAAACAAAGTGACTACATGCAGTTGTTCTGAATATGGATTTTAACATTTGAAATTTCATTTAACATCTGCATTTTATTTTTAAATGCTTCACAGGGTTGTTATGTCAATGTATGGAGTTAGCCTGAAATGTGTTGTGGCTGCTCTGTAGCTGTCTGAGTGTGTCTGTGTGCCACTTGACTGGATGCGTGCAGTGGTGTGTCCATTCAGGTGGTCTGTACTCCACAATAGTGTAGTACTGCTAACTTGTTTCTGTGTAGGTTTCTTGTGACATGTTTTGAGCATTTGTATTGCATTTCTCTCCTGTTCTGCTGTGCTTTTGACTGTGTCTTGTGTCTGTCCTTCCCAGGGTACTTTGCCTGTTTGGTCAACACTGACCCCCAACACCCAGAATCTAACACCAGTGTGGGAGTAGTCAATTGCCATCAAGTGATGTGCCACACACCCCTGGACTTCAATTCTCAGACACTCTGTGACCGTGTGTCCACCGTAACGCACAATTGCATTGCAACTATTTTAGAATAAACATGTTGCTGATGTGTAATGAACCTGTGCTATGCATTGTTAGGTGCGTTGTCTGTCTTCCCACATCTGAGTGACATTTGCTTACCTCACCTGTGGACTTGTTACCACTGATTGTGGATAGGTGTTGTGTCTGTGCATACCAATGTGTTTCAGGTCTACGTCATTGTGTGGGATGAGTAACATGGCCATGGTGAGTATGTGTTGTGGTGCCATAGTGGTGTGTCTCCCTCACATGTGTCACATCACCATGACTCACATAACGGTGGTCACATTGTTGTAGTATTTGGCATGCACTGTGTTGTTTAGCAGATCAACATCTCCATGACACATGACAAGTTGGAATCACAACAGAGGCAAGTATGGTGTACTGGTGAGTTTATTTATGAACATGTGTGAGGAAAGTGCACAGGATGGTGGGTGCTGTACATTGGGTTTTGAATCCAAAGTTCACAGCAGAGTTGAAAGTGTTGGTAGATGAAATGTCCAGAGTAAAGTCCACAGTCATCTGCTACATTGGACCAACATGAACCCTCCATGTCATGTGGGCGAGTTGTGTCCGATCGGACAAGGTGAACGGGTTGCGCACAAAGAACATTGTCCAGAACACGTTTAGAGGCCCTGGGGGATGTGCAGGGACATCTGCGTCTCACATGTCCTTCTTTGGACGACCCCTCTTCTTGGGGGAGGATCCTCAGGTGCAGGCCTCTGCAGTGCAGGGGACTCTCTGTCAGAGTCCTCTTCCCTCCCAGTGGCACTGGCAGATGGTGTGGCAACAGATGTTGTGGCCACACAGGGAGGTGTGGACATGTTTGTGCTGATCTGAACGAGGCATTGGAGTATGTCCCAATGCACCGCAGTAAGTGCATCCCACTTTGCATCCTTGCGGGCATGGTGGGCAGCCTGCTCCTGTTGTATGTCCTTGAGGATCCCCACTACCTGGCCACAACTTCGGTGCTAGCCTGGTACGCATCTATGATGCGTGCCAGTTGGGGGTCATCATGCAGTCCAGACCCCTCTGCAAGGTGCGCCCTCTGCCTACCACCCCTTCTAGCACCCCTATCCACATGGGCAGGACCAGCGGTGGCATGCACAAGTGACACTGGGACCCCTTCGGTGGTGTTGCTGGTGGTGTTGGCTGTAGCTTCCGGGGGGTCCTGTGTCCCTGTGCTGTCGGTGTTCTGTGGCCGTGGTCTGTCTGTGTTGGTGGGGGTGCCCTGTCTGTTTCCAGATGCTGGAGGCGTGGGTACAGGGGGTGCAGATGTTGGTCCTGCTGGTGCTTCATGATGACTCACACCGGAGGTGCCAGGTTGTTCGTCGTCATCTGAAGAAGACAGAGACAGAGTCAAACCAGAGAGCTCAGTGTCCACCAGAGTGTGGGACTGGGAATCCTCTTCATTTGGTGCTGTGTCCCCAGCACCACCTGTGTTTGGAAGAGACACACAATGTAAGTTATGTTTCTACAGACATCAATGGTTCAGAAATATGCAATTTTCTACTGTACGAACGGATGCCTGCCTATACACTGCTTTGTTCCGGGTTGTCACGGACAGAGATTGATATTGTTGTTGCACATTGCTCAGCCAAAATGAAACATTTCAATGTGCATGTCGAAGTGTGTGCATGCCCAGCTCATGGATAGATTTGTCTGTACATGACCATTACTACTCAAGGGCCATCACATTGCTGACACAGGTGTGTCATCCCTGTACACATGTGAGATTTACTAGGACATACGTGCTATTCCACTGGGGATATGTTGTACTATTGGGGCATGTGTGGTAGCAGAGTTTACTAGTCTTTGTGTGCCACATTAGTGTATTTTTACGACATGGTCACAGTCTGGAATGCCTGTGATCTCTTGGGGGAAAGTGTTTTTTTACAGTGTTCCTAGTACCCATCTCATTTCATACAAGTGATGATGTCACCATCGTTAATGAGTCTGGTGCTGAGTTTTGTACGTGCATATGTGATTTGACTTGTTAGTGTTCTCCATGGTGACATGGATTGGGCAAGGTAGTACTCTGGCTTTTCAATGCTCATGACAGTGAGGGCCGGTGGTATGTGTGTTGCAGTTTGGCTGCTGTGAGTAGCATGTCTCCTCCAATGCTGTCCAGGTTTGACCTTGTGTCTACAGTGTCTATGTCAGTGAGTGGTGTGTTGTGTGAAGGATGTCTATGTTTCAGCACGATGTAGGAGTGGAATGCAGCTCACAACAGCACAGAGTGTGAATGCGAACATGCTATGGTGTCGGCTATATTGATGTGTCCATTCCATTCACTGTCAGATGTCCCATGTCAATGATGTATATGTGAGTTCCTGTGTGTTTTGTGCAATGTACCATATATGGCTCTCCACATTTGTCATCTGCAAGACACACCTCCCCTGTCCAGCCAGGGGGCACCCCTGGACACTGCATCCCCAGACAATGATTTCGAACATTTGGTTGCAGTGGCTGTGTGTGCGACAGGGTTTTGTTTGGCCAGTGCATATGTGTGATTGTCAGCCACATCATTTCTCAGGCCCAGTGTCAGACATCTTGTCAGTCCCTTCCCAATCCCTGTGATGCAAGCATGTTTCAGTGTGAGCTTACTGGGCCATGTGGGTGGCTGGGGATTGTCTGTGACTGCAACTCCCATCATGCTCTTGGCTACACCCCACTTCCCAGCATGCCCATACTTCCTTCCTCTTGACTCTGCTTCCCTGTGAGGGTGTGTGACAGCAATGGCAAGATGGATGACTGTGAATTCCTGGTGTTTGTTGGTGCCCAGGTCCCAGCATGGCCTTGTGCACCCCACAACAGAGCCCAGTGTCAGACATCCTGTCAGTCCCTTCCCACTCCTTGTGAGGCGAGCATGGTTCAGTGTGAGCTTGCTGGGCCATGTGGGTGGCTGGGGATTGTCTGGGACTACCACTCCCATCATGCTCTTGGCTACACCCCCCTTCCCAGCATGCCCATACTTCCTTCCTCTTGACTCTGCTGCACTTTGAGGGGGTGTGACAGCAATGGCAAGATGGCTGACTGTGAAATCCTGGTGTTTGTTTGGCTACAAGTGCAAAGAGAGCCCCTGTGCTTCACACAGCAGCACCCAGTATGGTGTATCTTTTACTGATATTTCACTGAGGTGTGGGGCAATGCATTCTACCCGGTGAGTTGTGTGGAGTTTGTGTTGAGGGGGGGGTGTCTCCACATGCTGATAAGTATTGTCTGAGCTGTCAGTCCTCCTTCCCACCCGGTCAGACATCCCACCATGAAACGTGCTTCCATTGGAGGGCGTGCAAGTTGTCTTTCAGGATGTCAGTCAGTGGTGTCCTGCTTCTGATTTGCGCACAACCCCTACCAGGGCCTTGTGCTCCCCACAGCAGGACACAGTGTCAGACATCTTGTCAGTCATTTTCCACTCCCTGTGATGTGGGCATGTTTCAGAGAGGTCTGGATGGGCCAATTTGGAGGGGGCGCATTATTTGTGACTACAAACCCCATCATTCTTTTGGATACACTCACTTCACCTGCATACTCACTATTCCTTCTTGTCAGTCAGCTGCACTGTGAGGTAGTGTGTTTGTGTTGGCAAACTGTCTGGCAGTGTTTATTTGGCCTTTGTGCCACTGCCTTGCTCTATTTGTTGGTAGGTTTGTACATGTCATGACACAGTTCCAAGTCACTATGAGATAGCAGGTATTGTGTTTGTCTGTCTAGCATACACATCTTGAGATGATTATCTATTGGTTACTGTGGCTTTGCTAACGGTGCATGGTTTCACTGTCCCCTTGCCACACAATATTGAGTATGTTGTTTGTGTACTCACCAGGCTCTGGTATGTCTGCTAGACCATGGACGCTCTCTGGTGGTAGGATGACCCGCACCTTCTCCTCCCAGGTCCTGAAGTAGACTGGTTTGGCAGGAGGGCCACCGCCAGTGCGCTGACTCAAGGCGTGATCTTTCTCGATGAGTTTCTTGACCCTCCTGCACACGTCATACCACCTGTTCTGGATATCGTCCTTTTTGCGCAACGTTGGTGCTTGTGCGTTCACCTTGTCTACAATCCTCGCCCACATCTTGGTTTTCTGTGACATGGGGGTCCTTTGGACCAATGTAACAAACAAATGTGGCTCTACTCTGATGATCTTGTCTACCAGCACTTCTAACTCACTATCTTTGAACTTTGGGTTCTTCTTTGGGGGCATGGTGATGGGTGGTGGTGGTGAGTGATGTCTGTGTGAGGGTGCAAGTGAGGGTGGGTTAGTGTTGGTTTTGCTAGATGTATGTGCGTGTGCTTTTGGTGAGGTGCTAATGGTGTGTGAGTAGTGTGATGGGTGAGTTGTGAGTGTGTCTGTGTTTGCTGTGTGATGGTGTTTTCTGCTGGCTGTTGCCTCCTATTTGCAAAGGATCATGGTAGTGATTGATGTCGTTTATATAGGTGGAGTTGTGGGTGTGTCTTTGTCACAGCTTTTTAAAAAAATATTTATTGGCTTTGTCATTGCTTGTTTGGTCCTTTTTTGTCTTTTTTCCTTTGGGTTTTCTAGGCATGAAGGAGACGTTCTTCTGACCGAGACGGACGCTGATGTTGGCTCATGCGGGCTTCTCCGCCTCGTTCACGCTGACTTTCTTCTGCGTTTCATACGCGTCGGTTGCAGAGATCTCTATTGCTTGAGGCCCCTGTTTTCTGTGCGTGTCTGTAATGCGGCTTGGGCTCTGTGCGAGTTGGTCTGGGTTTACACGCATTGCATCGTACTGCGCGGATCGGACATCGTGGGTACATGTCGGTTGGGTTCATTCCGGGTACGTGTCGGTCGGTGCAACTCGCACCAGTTTTCTGGCCAAATCACTATTTTCCCTACGGCTCAGTCGTACGGCTTGTTTTCCATACGTGTCGGTTGTAATTCACACGCGTTGCATCGTACTGCACGGGTCGTACGGCGCCGGTTCGTGACGGTCAGTCTCCGGTCCGGGTCCGTGTCGGTCGGTAAGTTTTGCGGACGGAATCGGCCCCATAATGTTAAAATAAATTAAACATATACATATAAAAAATAATATATATACTTACTCCACAGAGTGCAAAAGTAGGGAATGTGTTGGATAGCGTAGAGGTAAAAATTACTATTCCCACTCCAGAGAGTGCAGCAGTAGGGAAAGGGATGGATAGCGTAGGGGTTATAATTGCTATTCCGACTCCAGACAGTAGGAAAAGTGTTGGATAGAGTAGGGGTAAAAATTACTATTCCAACTCCGGTGAGTGCAACAGTAGGGAAAGTCTTGGAAAGCGTAGGGGTAAAAATTATTGTTCCCAGTCCAAAGAGTGCAACAGTAGGGAAAGTGTTGGATAGCGTAAGGTAAAAATTACTATTCCCACTGCAAAGTGTGCAATAGTAGGGAAAGTGTTTCGGCTAGCGTAGGGGTAAAAATTGCCATTCCCACTCCAAAGAGTACAACTGTAGGGAAAGTGTTGGATAGCTTAGGGGTAAAAATTACTATTCTTACTCCAGAGAGTGCAATAGTAGAGAAAGTGTTGGATAGCGTAGGGGTAAGAATTACTATTCTCACTCCGGTGAGTGCAACAATAGGGAATGTTTTGGATAGTGTTGGGGTAAAAACTTACTATTCCCACTCCAAAGAGTGCAACAGTAAGGAAAACGTTGGATAGCGACGAGGTTAAAAATAACATACTTATAAATTAAATAATGTTTGTATATAAATAATGATTTATTAATACATTAACAATAATTTAACTAAAAATACCAATAAATAAAAAAACCAATCAAAATGAATGACCAATTAATAACTAATTAACAATAAACTAATTATCAATAACAATACATAATAATTAATAGAAATGAATTACCAATTAATAATTAATTAACAATACATTAATTATCAATACCCAAATATAAAAATTAATAATTACTTAATTACAAATATATTACTTCACAACTGATTCCCCTATAAACCCACAACCCACTCCAATAATAAATTAATACAATTAATATAATTATCAATTACTCAATTAATAACAATTATTTACCAATTATTTATTAATTACAATAAATTAATTATCAATACCAATAAGTAAAAATTTCTAATTACTTATTTACTATTAAATTACTTCCCACCCTATTCCCCTATAAACCCACAACTCGCTACAGAACTAAAACGCAAAATGTAATTAAAAATAATTATTCATTCCTAAAAATTATTATTTAATTTACTGTAATTAAATTACTTCCCACTCTATTCCCCTATAATCCCACAACCCGCTACGGTACTAATACGCATAATTTACTTTAAAATTTTTTTTACTAACTTCTAAAAATGTTATACATACAAAATATATAACACATACATATAAAATACATACTAAAATACATAACACTAACATAAACATTGATATTATTAACATCAATATTTTTGCCAACGATATTACTAACTTCAAAATTAACAAAATCAATATTTCTTACCTTCAGGTCGATATTCTGGTCCTCGATATTCTTGATGTTGATATTCTGTCCCTACGATATTTAAAACTCAATATTAATGTAGGTCGATATTAAAAACTCTATATTGTGTCTGTGCACTGTGCGTACCAATGTCTAGTTAGAATGCTAATACACTTATAGGTTACATATGTTGTCCAGTCGGAAGAGGAGTGTGTGTTATATTCCATATAGGTACCCTATGTAGGCACAGGTAACACTGCAACCTTTCACCTATATCCTTCCCTACATTACATACATAACAGTTCATAGGGACTGACCTTTTAACTATATACAACACTGCATTCAGAACAAGGTTTTTTCCCTGGTTCGACACTCATACATTAAGCATGAGCCTTCTTGGAAGCACAGCAGAACTCACAGCAGGACTCACATCTCCTGCATAATATCTATGATAAAGTTCAAGTCCAACGTCATCCTTTAGGACGACACAGTAACACAGCAGGTAGGACCCCTGGAGAGACCAGTGGGTATATATACATCATGTGTTGCTTAGACAGATAGAGGAGACCGTGACTTCCTGGCTGACACACTGACCAGAGTCGCTGAGGTTCCTGTACGCAGATGCTCCAGCTAGCAGTGGTCTAAAATCCCTCGTGGGGTGTCCTTGTCAGGTAATGGGGTTGACTAGACCTTAGAGGTATTCTTGGCACAACGCATAAACACCTACACTGATGCTAGGTACATTTAGATACATCTAGCTAGAGAGACATCGTAGGAGTACGCACTTTTTATCATGTGATTTATAAATATGTACATATTCATGATTACTGAAAAATAGTGGAACTGTACCATCCCTTTACTTTCGTAGTACGGATAACCATATACCTCTGCTACTGTCTAATTGTTGTTGCTGCTCATCTATTCTACACTAGAATAACAACTGTTCAATAAAGCTTTATTGAAATGTTTATTCTGTGTATCTCTAAGTGAGCACGAGTGACTTAGCGAAAAGTAGTATTTTGTTTCCACAATCCTGTGGGGTCAGGGTTGTCATGTTCTGAGGTTGCCAGAAACTATTCTCTCCCCGATAAGAGGAGATTCTAGTGGCACTGTGAGCTAGCTTTTGCATAAACACAGTTGGGTATCAGTTCCTAAGATAGAAAGTAGCAGTCCCAGTATGATCTGCTACATGAGAGAGAAAGAAGTCTCAAGAATAGGTTCAGAAGTGTAGGTGAGATGAAGACCAGGTACTCCTCGGTGGGTGCTCAAGGTACCTTCTCTCTCACCTTAAATTTTCACACATGGGTTGAGAGCAACGGGATTACAAGTAACCCTTTTTTTTCCCCTACTCATTTCAGCATTATTGACGCACTATTCCCCGTTACATTTTACTCAGACCCTAAGGACTCATGAATAAAATTACTGGGGTACCGAAGGGTCTTTTTAGCCTCACCACGTCTCACTTCCTCCCCACACACCCGCACGCAAAACTGCGGCTACTCCGACAAAAGATCTCCGACAGAGCGCCCTCTTTGAGGGCCCGTGAGGGACTGCAGCACCACCCCACGAGGAGCTTTGCCCTATGATGATGCTTTGCACCTGCTAGGGTGTGTGAGGGCACCTTGAGCACCCACCGAGGAGTACCTGGTCTTCACCTCACCTACACTTCTGAACCTATTCTTGAGACTTCTTTCTCTCTCATGTAGCAGATCATACTGGGACTGCTACTTTCTATCTTAGGAACTGATACCCAACTGTGTTTATGTGTACTATTGGAGCTTCGGTACAGGACCTTCTTACATTTGCTCCGCGTCCCTCCCTCTTCAGTTTGATTGCAGCTAGCTTTTGCAAACAGGCTAACGTATCCGGTGGGGGTGCTCGGAACCTGTCTGCCACCAAACCCACAGTTTATGTTATCCGGAACGCGCAGATCCTGTATTGGATATATAGGAACTACACGACACACCCCTGGTATATTCGGCAATCGATATACCCTTCGCACCAATCTATCAAAAGTTAAATATGCAGCCTTAATGTTAGCTGCCTCAATGCCCCTGTACAGCGGTTAGTGCTCCTTTCGCTTATCAGGGAGGCCAAATGTGACATTTGCTTCCTTCAGGAAAAAGACCTGTTGAAAGCTTATTGGAAGCGGCTATGATCCCAGTGGTTTGACCGCCAATATTTTTCATCTGGACCCGAGAAAAAGGCCAGGGTGGCAATACTTTTGGCAATACACTTTCCAGAAGGGTGACACAGACTCCTATCACTACGCTTCGATTTAAAGAAAGATAGTATTACATTGGCCAATCTCTATGTCCCTAATGAACACCTGGAAGCCTTCCTCAAGGGCACAATGGATCATGTTATCACCACCACAGACACAGGCGTTATTATGGGAGGACACTTCAACATGGTTGTTGATTCACATTGGTTGTTCGCCAAATTTTCTACATAAACCCTTCCGCTGACAGCCCCACCCCTTTCAGCATGGCCAGAAACATAGCCCCACTCCCTTTGTCACTTGGCGTTTTCAATAACATACGAGAGTGAGTAGGTTGGAATACCCAAGTATAGAATTGTACATCAGGTAACACCAACCCCCCTTTTTCCCTCCTACGTCTTAGTTTCTTCCATGCGATTCTGGTAGACCTATATGCCCAGATAAAGGAATTGATTTCTCGTTGGAATTTTCCTATAGTGTCTTTATCGAAATGGAGAGGGATTGTGTTATAAAGGAAAGTGGCCTTGGGCAGTATAGACATTTTGACTAAGTTGACTCTTCCCAGAATGGATAAGGGAAGATGCACCCATGACTTCATTTGTTTGTGACAGTCCCGAAGGATTCGTGATAGATTGGTATCTACCAGTTTATTAATGTCCTGGGTAATTGTGACCCCAAGGTAACGCATGCTACAGCTTGTCTAATATGCAGGATTCGGGATATTCCAAGTCAAGATTTCTGTCTTGCCAGCATTTATCTTGTAGCCAGAAACCCTACCGAATTCCTCCACCAGTTTGATTACTACCGGTAGAGTTCTGTCTAGGTCTGCTGACAGAATCAAAATATCATCCGCATACAGGGCCACCCTTCTCTCCCAATGCCCGTATCTGAAGGATTCAATATCAGGGTTGTCCCTTAATTTAACTTGGAAAATCAAGGCAGACCAGCTCCGGAACCATAGGAAGGAGATCTCAGTGAGTAATGGAGAACCCCCCCATCTATTCAGATGCAGGTATAGGAGAGGCCTTCCTGGATTATTTCCAGGAGATATATAAAGAGACCTCCATAGACGATAAATCCAAGGCAAAATCTTGGCTGGAGAATATCGCTCTAATACCTATCAGCTCCAAACAACAACTGGATTTGGGGCAGCCTATTACACAAGAGGAAGTGAGGAAAGCATTTGCAAGTGGGAAAAGGGGTAAGGCGGCCGGCCAGGATGGGCTTCCAATAGAATTATATCACTCACTTGGAGAGAGCTTAATACCAACAATAACTCTTCTATTTAATAAAATCTTTATGGATGATATTAGCCCACCGGTAACATGGAATGATGCTACAGTAGTCCTTATTTTGAAACTGGGTAAAAACTCCTCCAGGTGTGGGTCTTATCGGCCCATATCGCTTTCGAATGCCGACTATAAAATCTATACAACTATTTTGGCTACTAGATTGGGGGAGGTGGTTGGAGATATCCTTCACCCCGACCAAAAGGGGTCTGTGAAAGGGCGACAGTTAGCAGACCTCACTTATGACCTGGTCGGTGCAATAGATATCGCCTCTGCATGTTCGCTACCCCTTGTAGCCCTGACTCTAGACGCCACCAAGGCTTTCGATAGGGTAAACTGGATTTACCTATTGGAAGTCATGGAGAAATTCAACCTGGGCGCAACATTCTGCCAGGCTATACAGTCGATCTATAAATCCCATCGGCTAAGCTCCTGGTGAATGGCTGTCTCACAAAGTCATTCGGTATAACTAGAGGAACTCAACAGGGTTGCCCTCTCTACCCCCTGCTGTTCGATATGTATATCGAACCATTTGCACAGAAATTAAGAGACAGTCTGCGGCTTTGCCAGTGGTTCCAGTATAGCTATGCCTTCCCAAGGCGACATTAGAGTTAATGGACTCCTACCCCCACCGATCCCTATTGCTAGAGGAACGCGTCAAGGCTGTCCCCTGTCACATTTATTGTTTGCCTTGTCTATGGAACCCTTTGCTAAATGGATAAGCGGTTACCCACAAATTTGGAGCAGTGCCATGGGGGCACGGCACATGAAATCGTGTTTTATGTGGCTGATGTTCTACTCATCCTATCGAATCATCGTGCCTCTCTGACTGTGGTGATAGGAGAGTTAACAACTTTTGGGGAAGCCTCTGGCTTTAAAACCAATCTCCAAAAATCATCTATTTTAAACCTCACCATTCCTGAGACAGCCATAGCTCATCTGGAGACCGACTTTCCGTTCACTTGGGTCACACAGGGGTTGGGATAACTGGGCCTGCAGATACTCTCCACTCCTCACAAAACTGTAGAACATAATTATACAACACTCCCGGCAACTGCCCACATCCTAACATATGTAAGCCAGGGAATACTATAGGCTCTGTCAAGGTTAATAATATCATTAATTACGGCTTGGTTCAACCCAACCGAGTCCCTTTTCCATATGTGCAACCATAAAAGGAGCAGGGCCAGTTTAACTATATCAGTGATGAAGGGGAGGCCCAGTTTGTTGTGTGCGATTAAATATGAGGAGCCTGGGTTAACTGAAAGCAGTTTTTTAATGAACTTATCCTCCACTTTCTGCAAAGCACCCACTTCAGTTGTGCCGTAGGTAGCTACAGCAACAGATTTTGCCTGGTATATTTCAACGATTCAGCCTGTTATGTCCCCTACAACATTAAACACCAGTACACTAGGTCGCACCTTCTCGATCTGCATCCCAAATCACATCACAGGGGGTGTGCAGCTAGGAATAATTTAGTTTCAGGGGAGGCAGATCACTACCAGGAATGTAGCTTCTGCCCCATTAATAGTCGGGCCTCCATCCCTGGTCCTATGGCAGAGCACTAGCGGTCAGGAGAAGAAAATTTGTATGAACACCAATCCCTGGGGGCCAGAGGACCCACCCCTCTTAAGGGAGCATTGCTCAAAGCTCACTCCATGATTAAGCACAAGACCGAAATCGCACTTGCAATCGTGACTCTCAATGTAGACTGTCTCTTCATTACTGAAACCAGGGCGAAGGAGCACTCGGGCCCTGACCTGTCAGATGCAGTTCACCCACGCTATACTATCCGGCGGCATAGCCCTGGTGGCTAGGGATTCCCTTAGCTGCACCCTCACCCCTATGGAAGGTGCCTCAGGCCCTCATCTGGAAGCAGCCATGTTTTGCATCAAGCTAGCCGAAACTTCTCTGACCTCTTGGTATATCGCACGTCTGGACCTAGGGCCACACTTCTTGAGACATGGGGCCAGACTCTTGAACCCTTCATCACTATGTCACACTACACTATCCTTGGAGATTTTAATTTAAGTGCAATCAGGACCATGACACTGTTGACCTTCTTGACCTTATGACCTCCATGGGTTTCGAACAATTGGTTCACTCTCCTACCCACAGGACTGGTCATACCTTGGACGGCATTCTTGCCAACCATAGTAGTCTCAATATTGCGGCTGTTCAACCTTTTAGCTGGGTTGACCACTGATTGGTCGAGTTCAATATCATTTTTCCGTCCCCCAAGTAAGCTATCACAGGTATCCCCCCCAAAAATGGATAATGCAGAAGACTGAACAAGGTCAGGGCCATGAATTGGAATGCTGCCTTTGTCTCAGCCTCGGTCAATAACCACACCACTCACCCCCATAAAGCAAAGGGCTTCCGTAACTGGATTACCAATGCTGTGGACATTGTAGCACTAGTCAAAAGCTGTGCTGTTAAAAGAGCTAAACCCTCAGCTCTGTGGTTCTCTGAAGAGCTTATGGCTCTTAGACGCTTATGCCGCAGGCAAGAACAGAAATGGCGGGCGAATCCGTGCCTTCAGGAAAATATCAAGCAGAAATCTCTTTTGCGGAACTGTAAACTTGCCATCTTCCAGGCCAAATCCCAGGACTTAACTGACAAGATAGTGTCAGCTGATAATTCCTCCAGCATGCTCGTTAAAGTCATCAAAGAGATTGCTGAGCCCCCGGGGTCACAGCTCCTGATCCTCTACCAAGACTTTTGCGACAAAATAGCACTCCATTGCCAGGAGAAGGTCCTTAAAATCTTTTTTTGAGTTCTCCTCCACCGAGGAAGCTGAGCCTGTCGCAGAAGCAGTTGAAGGGGAAAACACAACCTTATATAAGGAAAAGCCCAGCTTTGTCGTCCTTTCCTCCTATCACAGTTCCTTGCTGTATGGAACTCTTACTTGGCCTTAAGTCCGGAGCTCCCACAGATCCCTGCATGCTGTCCACGCTCAGACTGGCTCCCGACCCTATCACTAACTTCTTGTGCAAGGTCTTTAATAACATACTTTTGTCCGGACATCATCATTTGGAAAGAAGCCATTGTTTCACTGCTTCTTAAGAAGTCCAACGCCGATCCCTTAGAGCTGAAGAACTTTCGGTCTATCTCTCTTCTTCCTGACAAGATTCTGGAAAAATGTATAAATGTGGAGCTTATGAAGCACATTGAATCTCAAGATATCCTCGACAGCTCCCAGAACGGCT
Organism: Triturus cristatus; assembly: GCF_964204655.1. Classification (NCBI taxonomy): domain Eukaryota; kingdom Metazoa; phylum Chordata; class Amphibia; order Caudata; family Salamandridae; genus Triturus; species Triturus cristatus. Next base: position 847,764,650 of record NC_140589.1, read on the forward strand.
TTCGGGCAGGTCATAGTACCGAGTCCGCCTTGGTAGGAGCCTCTGACTGCATCCGCATGCAGGTTGACTGAGGCGGATCTGCGGTACTGATCCTGCTCGACCTTTCGGCGGCGTTCGATACTATCTCCCGATATCGCATGCTTCAGCGACTGCAGGAAGCAGGAGTTACAGGGAAGGCCCTGCAGCTTCTTCACTCATTCACTCATTTACGAATGGCAGAACAAACGTTGTCAGTTATGGTGGTCTTAAAGCCAAAACTTTTGGCCTTCCATGTGGGGTTCCCCAGGGCTCTTCGCTCTGCCCCACTCTTTTCGATCTTTACGTGACCCCCCTGGCTACATTGGTAAGATCTTTCGGGTTTTAGGTGCTCTCCTATTCGGATGATACGCAAATCATAATTTCGATCTCCAATGATTTGCAACTGGTTGCCCAAAAGTTCAATCAATGTATGTCCAACATTCTATGCTGGATGAAGGATAACTCACTTAAAATCAATACGGACAAAACTGAGGTCCTGGTTTTCGGCCCTCAGACCGCCATTTGGTCTGCAGCCTGGTGACCCGCAGTTTGCAGTCCCCTCCCTGTTCCGGTCAAACTGGCTCACAATTTGGGGGTTTCCTTTGACGAGGACCTGTCTTTTGATGTCCAGATGAACTGCACATTCAGTACCTGTTTGTACATCCTTAAAATTCTGAAGACAGCCTTGCCATACATCCCCTCGGAGCTTCATCAACCCACCATCATTGCTCTGGTCACCTCCTGTTTAGACTACTGCAATGCTCTGTATCTTAATATCAGTGCAGGCTCCCTGAATATGCTTCAAGTAGTGCAAAATGCGGCGGCAATGCTGATTCTTAATATCCCGAAACACCAGTCTACCAGGGAAGGAATCCGTGCCTTGCACTGGCTTCCTATCAAGAAGTGGATTTTTTTCAAGGCTCTTAACTTGGTTACAAAGCTATGCATTTCAAAGGCTCACCACACCTTAAGACTATGTTTCAGTGGTACACTCCGGGGAGAACCTTGAGATCCTCCACTCAAATGAAACTTGTCTCTCCTAGATTTCGTAGGTCCAAATGGGGGGCCGGTCATTTTCGTGGCGGCCCCTAAAATTTGGAACTTTCTGCCCCCTTCTAATACCACGGCTGACTCGCTGTCGAAGACCTGCCTCTTAGCTGGCTGGTGCTATTCTTTCTTCTGCTCGTCTAGCACATTGACACCTTTTGGTTTAGTGCGCTCTATAAATACTATCCTATCCTAACCATTTCCATGATTGATTTTTAGCCCAAGTTAGAGGCAAATTTCCACAGGGCAGCTATGCTTTTTTGTAACATATTTATTCTATTTGTAATCATGGGGAACCAGTTCAGTTTAGAGTGAAAAAAGATGCCTAAATACATAAAGGACTCTACACGTTCCAGAGTGCCCCCATCTAAGTTAAATACAATTCTAAGTTAAACAAAATAGATCTTTTCCTTCCCATTCCCGCTGTTAATATAAAGGTTTTCGATTTGTTCACCAACAAACCCAATTCAGCCATAAAAGATTAATAGGAGTTAATCAGGCGCTGTAGGACCATAGGTGTCCTGGCATCAAGACCACATCATCTGCATAGAAAAGGGCTGGCAGTGATATGCTGCCTGCTGATGGAACATCCAAGCACTGTGTGGTCAAAATTTCATCACAACCCTGTTGTACCCCCTTTTCAATTTTAAATGTCTCTGTGCATTCACCCTGTTTTCCAAATCTAACTACAACCCCGGCCTTTCTGTAAAGTTCCCTTATAAAAAGAATTATGGGTTTATCCATGCCCATAGACTCCCAAAGGACCCATAATTTTGAGTGGTCCACACAGTCAAAGGCTGCGGACAGATCCACAAAAGCCATATAAATCCGTCCCTTCTTCGCACAGACATACTTTGCTGCTAGTAGGGCCCGATTAAGCCGGTGGTCAATAGTCCCCCCCCCCTTTCTGATTCCATAGCTTCTTTTTTCCTCACCAATCTAGCTGTCTTACAATCAGTATGCAATGACCATATACGGTCTTTATTTCTAGGATTCGATTTTAGAGCTGTGCGAAGAGCTCTAGAACCCTTCGTACTGTTTGACTCAAACTACTTTTTCGTAGATGGAGTATTTCTCATAAATGGACGTGTAAGATTAGACTTTATAGATGTTAAGATTTTATTAAATGATATTATTACCTGGTCATTGTCAATGTTAGGTTTGAGACATGTTTCAATCTCAGGTAAAACCTCTTTAATAACCTTTGGGAGGAAATGAGTTGTATTAGTTGTATATAAAGGTCTTAATTTAGCATCAAAATACCAATCAAGATTAAAGGCAAGGAAAGCATGGTGACTAAACTCTGTCCACTCGACCTTAAAAGACTTAATACTACGCATATTGTTGGATTGAGTGATTATAAAATCAATTGTTGATGTGACTTTGTTGCGCTGGAAAGTGGGGAGGAGTTGGTCTGTCATTTGATGACATGGATTTATTATTTCTAAATGTCAGGTTAATAGGAAACTGTTTAAAATATTACCATAATTTTGATGCACAAAATGGGATAGCAGCAAAACATGTGAATCATTAACACCACAAATACGTTGATCCGTTTTAAGGCAACAGTGTATGTTAAAATCTCCTGGTCAAAAAATCGACTTTCCAAGGGGCGTCAGCCAAAATGACTTTAAAATGAGGGGAATTATTAATAACCTTCACCTTACCAAGCTTGAAATAAGGGTAAGTAAACCCCCTTAGATCAGCCAGCAATCAACAGAGCTGCTGGCGTAACATATAAACGATAGCCATCTGCAAACAGAGGCTGTTCTGACTAAGTTTCCTGGAAGCAGATGATATCAGAAGTTAGGAATACTTTATGCCAGTTTGGATTATCTTTTTTGGTTCTGAATCCCGCTATATTCCATGATAGAAAATGTACGTCTCTGCTGGAATCTTGTGAATGGTGCACCATCGGTGCCGGGAGGGTAAATGGAATATCATTAGTTTGCATTAGTGCAATCCTATTTGTTAAATCAGAACGAGCCAGGCGAGCCCGTTCTACAGATACCAGACCAGCAGCCATTTGTTCAGAGGACAGTCAATCCCAAGCCTCCATATCGTCTAACGTTTAGTACCTGTTAAAGAAGGGAAGCGGAGCGAGAGCCACCTTTGCGTGCTTAGGGCCAGGTCTTCCAGGATAGTAACCTTGATTAGCGCATACTGTTGCAGGCCTGTAAAAGAAGCCAAGAGGAGCTGAATAATTCTGGTAATCGAGGGAAGGGGCAGCCAGCAGGCCTCCTAACAAAACTCTAGCCAAACGTTCATTATCAAAATTTAAAATTACGCAGTCATTATCAATTGATTTTATATCAGTGCCAATCCACTCTGTTCTTCTAGCCATTATCAAGTGGTTTTGAATCAAGTGCCATTTTTCTGAGTTTTGGTTCAGCCAGTGTCGAGCCTTATCCATCAATTGGTTTGAAGATTCATTCACATGTGGGTGCATTAAAGGTACATTTACCAAAACTACAACAAAAGGGCATGCAGCAGGAGGCAGATTCATATATTGTTGGTTTAGGCTGTTTTGTACATGCATAGATAATCAAATTGCCTTAACCTGTGTATTTGATGTATATTTTGGTTGTCCTTTATTCCTTATGTCTTTTGTGGTCGCCTGCAGTGGACAGCACCTGGGGAAGTGATTTGCATGGTTAGCCCTGCTAGATGACAACTCATTGACTACACCAGGGTGAACCATAGATATAGCTTGCGCACAACCTTGAGGAGTATTATTGCTATTATTACATTTAGAACTCACATTATTGATTTCCAGGTTAGTATTATTGGAGGTTGTACAAGCTTCAGTGGTAGCCAAGCAAATGGGCTGGGCGCTAGAAGTGGCTGGAATAACCCCTGGATCTACCCCTGCTTGGTGAACCAATCACAGTTACCTTCTCAGTTGCTGAAGGTTTTTTCTTCCCCATTGTGGTTCACCGGCAGGGGTGTGTAGACGTTATTAGGGGGGCCCAGCTCAAACTTCTCAGTGGTCCGGGCTGTGTTTGAGCATCTCCTGGCGCAATCAGAGATCGTAGGCGGTTCCTCCCCCAATGCCTGGTGGGGGGCCTCCAAGCAGGTGTGTTGTACTGTCAGGAGTAATGGGGTTCAGATCACGTGAGGGAGCCAGGGGGGATGGCCCAGCACAGCCACGACTGGCTGCGGGCAGGCGCAGACTGACCTGACCATGGCGCGGCAGCCCTGAGCAGTTTAAGAAGTGCCTCCTGGCGCTTGAAAGCATGTTGGCGGCTCCAGCCGCAAGGTAGGCTGGGGAATGGAGTCGCTGTGAGGCTCTGTGTGGCTCTGGCAGACGGTATTATCAATGAAGGGCTCCAGCACTGCGGGAGCCCTAAGCAGTTTAAGAAGCGCCTCCTTGCGCATGTAAGCTTGTTGGCGGCTCCAGCCGCGAGGTAGGCTGGGCAATGGAGTCTCTGTGTGGCTCTGGCAGGCGGTATTAGCAATGAAGGGCTCTACAGTCTGTTTATTTTTCAACCACTGTAAGGCTGATACCTCAATTCCTAGGAATGGTGAGCATGGGAACTGAAAAACTTGAAGAACAGCTATAATGGGTCAAGGCCATCAGAGTCAGGATTGTGGGTCTCCCAGTATACAGAATCTATTACTGTAAATGTGCCCACATCGGATTCAAAGGCAATTAGGTTAGTCTCCAGCAGGACTGAAATCCATGTTTAGGGACCCAAACTGGGGTAATTTTATTGAGTTCTTTCATATATGCCTCTTTCAGGAAAGATGGCCAGCTGTCCCACTCCAAAGATCAGGTTACTAAACTTGAGCATAAAACCAGGACTGTACACTTTGGGTCGGTGGTCTGGGGAATTAATTCTCCGGATTAAAGTATCACTCTATAAAAAATGACACTGCTGCATTTAAGATCCACCGAAATATTGGGACTATTTTGTTTTTCTGGTAGGCTGCCAATCATGAAGATCTTTAATGTATGCAAATGCCACACTGAGGAGATCAAGGATCCCAAAATAATCCAACTATTAGATGATTATTTGGATTGAGTTCCTGCTAGTCGTCCCTCTCTAATTGCGAGTAACTTTAATATGACCTTTACCACTCAGACGACTATATATCATCTAATAAAAGAAGACAGGGCTTGGAACATTCCTAAGTTATTAACCCCTTATTTATAGAATATATCTCTGGTTGCATCCCAATTAGCATTGTTTGTTCTCACATATGGGCTCCAGTCTATAGGCCTGCAACAGCCCCCCTTTAACCGTACTACCAAGCATACTTTGTAAGCGGACTTAGTTGCCGGGGGGATGTTGAAAATCTCCAGTGGGATAAAGCAGAGGGCTGTAGCCGATGACAGTTCCACGAGGTCAGATTCCCCTTTGGCGAAGAACCGCTGAAAAAGATTTGCTAAGAAGAAGAAGAGCATAATGGGAGAAGCTGCAAAGTCAATGCGACTGACGATGAACTTCAGGTGGATAGGCGAGCATGTTGGCCCTGTTCTCCTCCTGGTTCTCAGAGAAGCACTTTTTGGTCAAACTTTGTCTAAGTCCTCAGTTTGGGAATTTGTCCATCTGGGCAATTCAGCACCACAAGCAAGGGTCCAAAAGTGGATGGAGACCTGTTGAGGTTTCAGGACTCACTCAGGCTAGATCCAGGGGCGGGTTCAAGATGGTGGAAGCCTGTTATATCCTTTTGGCTCTGAATGGGAGGTCAGCAAACTAGCCCTTGGAGTCACTTTTGGCAATCCTTGGTGTAGGTGAAGATGCAGGGATCAACAACAGGGTTGGCCTCTGAGGGTTCAAGTCAGGCTCCAGGCAGCAAAGCAGTCCTTTCAGGTACACCAACAGTCTAGCAGAGTGCAAAGCAGGTCACAGCAGCAGGCAGTCATCTGAGAGTCAATCCCCAGCTTCAGAAGTGAACTGAATAGTGGATATGAAGGTGCTATTTTTATACCGTGGTGCCATTCTCCTGGAAGGTGGGAGAAGTTTCTGGAAAGGTTTTTTGAAGTGCATGGAATATCTTAACTTCCCTACACTTGCTTCAGGCTGGTTGCAGTGACAATACAACGCCGTTCGGCCTACTGTGAGGAGACAGGACACAGTTTATTCAGGTGTAAGTGGGGCTGTGCTCACTCTGTCCTTCCATCCTGCCAGCGATGGCCGAATGTGGCACACCTAATTTCTTTATTGTGTGACTGTCTGGGATGAATTCACAAAGTCTAACGGTCAGCTATGCCCAATCATGTGACCCAAGACAGGCTGCAGGCACAAAAGGCAGGAAAATGCCAAGTTTCTAAAAGTGGCGTTTTCAAAATTGTAATGAAAAATCTGACTTTACCATTAAAGAGGGTATTTCGTTACCATTCCATAGGTACCACGCAGTATACATCTACCTCCTCTCAATTAGAAACTACAGCTTATTAAATGTAATGAGGAATCCCCAATGCTATCCTATGGGAGGGGTAGTCCTCACAATAGTGAAAAACTAATTTGGGAGCTTTTCACTACCGTACCTTTAACTGACACTGATCTCTGCCCTATGGGGTACCTAGTGCCTACATCGGGTGAAATTTAATTATTAAAAGGGGTGTTTAAGGCTTGGCAAGGGGGTTAAATGCCAAGTTGACATGGCAGTGTGACACAGCATTCAGGCTGCAATGGCAGGCCAGGGGCACGTTTTAAGGTTGTACTTAAGTGGGTGGCCCAGTAAAAGCTGCAGGTCCTCCATAGCATTTAATTTACAGACCAAGGGTATATGCTATACCACTCTACATTGTAAAGTAAATTAAATATACCAATTGTGTACAAGCCAGTTGTACCATGTTTTAGGGAGAGACCACAGGCAGTTTAGCTCTGGGTAGCACAGAGTCTTAAGGCCAACAACAACAAATTCAGCAAACATAGGTGGAGTAAAGGCAAAACATTAAGGGATGATCCTGCAGAGAGTGCCTAGTCCTACAAGAACATTTCACTTTTCTTTCAATCCTGTGGCCTTCAGGTATGTGGCGAGAATGTGGCTATGTGAGAAAAGCCATCAATTATCTTTCATTTTTGTCTCTGCTATGTTGAATGTAATATGTCAAACATGCGCGCTGCCTGTGTGGACATATCTGGCAATTCAAATAACCACCATCATGGTAAATCCTGAAAATGAATTGCAGGTTTGATGGATGGCTCTGTCTCCTTGGGGGGGGGGGGCATACCGAGTGTTGTGAGTGGGCTGTTCTTTTGGGAAGACAGTTATCCCAAAAGGGTGGTGGCAGCTAAAGACCCCAGCGTAAGTGATGTGGGTGAGGGTCAAAGTTGTCTCAGACTCAGAGGTGAGAGGAGAGAGAGCTGAGTAATCTTCAGAGGGAGACCAGCCAGTAGCCTAGGAGATAGGGTTTAGATCTGTCTAGTTTGAAGGCATTTGTGTTGAAGCCCAGACCCTTGCCAAAGAGGGTGTGGCAGGCATAGTGTTGCGTGACTCAGGGCAAGGGTAGGTCGAGCTCTGCTCAGTCCGTGTAGACCTTTAGTGTCCTAGATGCATCTCACCTAGAACCAGGAGGGATCTAGTGTAGTCCTGGTCCCCTGTAGGGAGAAGTGACTTCATGGCTGGGTGAAGTTGTTGGTCTTGGTGGCAGACAGCCAGCATTCGGTATCTGGGGATGAGGACAACTAGTGTGAAGGGTGTTTGGTCAGAACCCCTTGTCTCTTGTTATTGCTGACTAGGCGAAGAATACCAATGAATAGTGGCTAACTCTTCCAAGTAAGAATCAGTTAACCTCTTCCATGCGTCACGGTGGGAGTGTGAGTACAACGGCCGGGGGAATGTGCACCGTGGCATGTAAGGTGATGGGTTCTACCAGTCAAATCCACCTGGATTTTTTTTTTTTATCACCTGTTTATTTTTATTGTGGGTGAGCCTCACAACCGGTGACTAACCCACAATAAACTCTAAGCATATGGACTGCGTGTGTTTACCACCAGTATCCACTTTTTATCATAGGGCTGCTGCGAAGCAGCTAGGGTAAGGGGCACTTTGCTGGTTAAACGTTAGCACGTGTGTGTATGCATGTCCATATGTGTGAGGGGTGTGCATTTTAGACTCCTGTCTTGGGCAGCCCAAAACTACCCACAGATAGTCTGATGCAGATGGGACTCTGCAGGATGGGATATTGACCTGGGGTACGCCTCATAATATTATTGTGCACTCATTTGAGAAGACATTGTGATTTATTGTCTTGTTTTGCTTTACTTTGACCTACAGAGACAAGTGATGTGTCGAACTGGGGTGGAATCTATGTGCCAAACCCAAATATGAGAGTCCCAGAAAGATATCTCTACAGGTTATGAGCCATCCAGGATTGTCAAATTTATTTCGCTCAGAATCAGAGGACAGACCTTTTTGCCACTCTGCTGTGCCAAGTTAATTACACTTCAATCCAGCAGCAAGAACAAAGGCCTCTCCACACAAAGGGAGTGCTTCACTCAGCTCCTGAGGAGTAAAGGGGTGGGGATGAAGGCTTTGCATCAATCGATCAGCCATCACACTGTACCAGGGATGGACCAGCCCAAGCACTCTGGTAGAAAAGGAGGGAGTTCAGACTTTTGGAACACTGAATGGGGTTCCTTTTGAAGATTTGGTGGTTAAGGTCCTGGCAGTGATGTCAGCGAGAGATGGAGCTGAGGCCCCAAGAAGAGATGAGACGGGTGAGTCCTGGGTGAAGCCATTTTGAAATGTCCCGGCAGGCTGTGCAGGAGGGTTGGGAAGGGGCGGAGAGGTTATGTGGCACCCATAAGATAGGCCAGAGGTGCCTCACGTCTGGAACCTTGTGCATCCACTTAAAAGGTCTTGTGCAAGGGGGAGAGCTCTCTTTTGGTTGTGTTTTCTGCTGGACACTGGGCCTGGAGGAGGCAGCCATGTACAACTGGAAGATGGAATCCCCTGATATCCATCTGGACTAAGGCCGGCAGTTGACCCCAGGACTACTGGGTCTCTGCCAGGACAAGGTAACCTAGTCCCATGGCACCCTCTATGACTAAATGGGGGAAAGAATTGGACTTCTTCACCAAGGAGGAGAGAAGCTCCAGAGGAAACAAAGGAGAAAGGCTGGTGCAGGGAGCAGGTAGAACCAGCTCCCTGCAAGGTTCGCTGCCTTGAAGGTCAGAAGGTCTGAGGAAGATTCTCTGGGTGGCTAGGGCTAGGGCTCATCACCAAATGGAGGTACAAGGCCGACCTAGGCTCAAGAAATGGCTGAGCAAAGGATTTGCTTTTGAACCCCCAGCGATATCAGAAATGCATGGAGCTCTGCTGCTAGAAAGTTTCCTGCCCTCAGGGTGGGCCAGGGCTTGGGGGTTCCCAGAAGGAGAAATTTGTAAACATTACCCTCAGAGGGGGGAATGCATGGGGCCCCCTCCCTGAAGCTAAGAGGGCCCGGTGTACCCCAGGCCTGGGTCAGATTTCACCAATGGTGGCCCAGGACCTGCAACTACGGGTCCCCTGGTGTCAAAAGAAGAGCAGAAGTGCCATTACTCTCCCACAAAGAGGAGGGAGGCACCCAGGACCCCAACTCAGAGCACCGAGATCTCTCAGACCAGGGGGAGTGCCGCTGCACTCCCCAGCTTTGGTGGGACTGCCCCGCTCCCCATGCCTCTGTCTGGGGTAGCAATCAGCCACCACCAGCAGGAGCAGACAGTGGAAGCGAACCACCTGCTCACACTGCAGCATGGAGGAGTGCTGCACGTGTGGGGAGCAGGCCGGGGCTGACCAGGGTTGTGCTCTCTGGGCAGCCCCCAACAAAGAAGGCACGCGGGGTTCTTGGGTGGGCACCCACCAAGAAAAAAGAAAAAAATAAGATGTGCAGGCCATGCGGCTTTAATATAGAAAGAGGCCAGAGCTGCTCATTAGGTATTCACAAACTCCAGAGAAGTTCCCTGTAATGTCCCGCAGTGCAGAAACTGATGAGGGCTTTGTTTTCTACCTGTGGTGGCCTGAGGATGGTGGAGCTCCCATCAACCAGGTAAGGAAAGTTTGGGGGAGCTGCAGAAGTGCCACAGCTCTCCTTCAGGCACCCCCAAGCATTTTCTAAAAAGTATTGACCCTAAGATTGTAGGGTCTCATAGAGAAGGACCCAGCTGGGATTTTCTGTTCAACTCAAGCACTCTCTAGGATTGAGCATGTGTATTGCAGCTGGAAGTGCTACGCCCTCTAGGGGTTAAACTCATGGTTACAATTGTTGTGGCCTATAGGAGTCTAAAGAAATTTGCATGTTGTACAGTACCCTCTAGGGTCTAAGTCTATGGTAACATGTTGTGTGATCAAAATGTGATGCCCTCTACGGACCATTTTTATGACTGCATTTTCATGATTTGAGGGTATATTAAAGGCATTCAGACACATGTGAAGTTCATTTTAAAAGTTTTATTGATGTAATAATATTGGCACTGATTATTGATTAAAGTGCATATACATTATTGACACTAATAAGTGAAGTAACACATGGTTATTATTGATTTTTGCATTTACTCCTAAAATGATGATACTTTTCACATGTAGTTTTCTGATCTTTAAGACTTACCTAATGTGTTTATATGACTCCTTTAGCGGGTCAGAAGTGATTATGCAAAGTCATCAAAGGTATTTTCACCAGCCTTATGTATATTTTCAAAATCCTGCATAGTATTGATTAGTGTGTGTGTAATAAATATACTTTCAATTTTCTAAAGAAAAGGCACAGATTGGGCAATTTTCTATTCAATGTCATTATAGTGTGCCAGTGAATGGTGATTACTACCACACACCTCCTCCCACCTTGAACTGCTCTGCTCCACTACCCTGTATATCTGTCAATCACACTATAACTCACCGTTACCTAGTACACTGTCATGTTTTAAAAGATTTCCTGAAATGGCCAAGATCCAGCGATGTTCGCAGAAGAATTGTAAGTTATTCCACAAGTGCACATCTGTAACCAGACTGCTCCGCCTCATATCCGAGAGAGTCTGTATTTGTTCTGTATCATAAAGCTAGCTTCTGCTGATCAAAGCTGATGTCAAGGGCAGTATATCCTAAACATGCTCCACAGGTAAATAGGGCTCATCATATGTAAAACTCTCTAGACAATGCAGAGATATCTTAAACCCTCTTACCTGCTGGTAACCAAATCAGCTTTATTAGCGCCAGACTGATGCCTGAAGCACTAGTGTCCCTGAAGTAAATTTCCGAGGATCAATGAAATTTCATCAACATTGATTACTTTATAATACTACATCAGTCTGCGGATCACAGGCAGGACCACCAGAATAATGTGATTTTGTTGCCTCAGAAATGTCTCTATAAATCTAGATTTACCACATTTATTACATATCCTGCCATTTTACCCTAACCAGTACTAGCATCCTCAATTTCTAGGCCAGGGAACTGATTTTGTCTGCAGCAGAAAAATATATTTCATATTTTAATGCAACTGAAACTTGCTGGAAGAATGATTTCTTCCTTATTGTCAAAACGTTTTTTTTAAATACTTTGCAAATCCATGTTACACCAGATATAATATTCTCAACGCAATAGTTATTTCAATCAGGCTGTCAGAGTACATAACTTTCCCAAACTGTTTATTTGTCATTTTAAGGTCTGATATCTTTTAGCCCTAGTGAGGCACTTAAAAAACACATGTCTCATAGAGTGTACTGTTCTGCAGGGTTGTATCTTAATGGAAAGAGGTAAGTGCTTCTAGGAACCCCTAAAGTAGACAGAGAGCAAACACAAAACTGAAGACCCCAAGGGGTACACTTTTTACAGCAAGACGCTTATGCATGTATGATTGTTTTCTGCATAATGTAGCACTTTATTTTTTACACAAATGAATTTACTTAGTGAGTAATACGTTGCATTGTTAATGAAATAGTGTCTAGGTATTAAATGCAAGATCATGAATACTATTTTTAATTGAAGTGAGTTGCCTCTCCTCGAGTGCTTCCATTATGCATGCCTTCTTTGTTACTGGAAGACCTATGAGTTCTAGAAGGCTCCAGACTGGTTTGTCCGTGTGCAAATAAACGACTCTCTTATTTTCCCTTTTCACAACTCCTTAATGTCTTTGGAATTTTTCGGAAGGTTTTTTGATTTAATCCCTGACCTTTCTCCTTACCGGGAACTTACTTACTTTCTATTTCTTTCCTCTTGTATAGCCTATTCCCTTACTCCTTTTTTCCTATACCCCCTCTTTACCCTGATATTCCCCACAATTTGTGCAGCTTTTGGTACTATACTTTATAACCCTTCGTTATTTCACTTTTCCCATAACTTAACACCTTTCATTCCTTACAATAAATTTCCTGTTAAAGCCAACCTTTTTTGCCTTTTAACGCAAATATGACTGACAGCAAACATTTCTTCCTCCTCTCATCCATTAAGCATTATTTCATGGCACGTTAAAGGCCTTTATGCATTTTATTAAATGCAAAAAAGTACTCTTTTATCTGCAAATGCAAAAAACTGATATGGATCTTCTACAAGAGACTCATTAGGATGCTTTGGAATTATCTAAACTACAGCAAGATTGGGTGGGTAAAGTCATTCATTGCGGATTGACAACACAATCTCCTTCTGAGAAGGGCCAGCCATGGATATGTGGTGTTGCTATCCTCCTATGCAAATCCCTACCCATCACGATTGTCAAAACTTGGGTTGATCCAGAAGGCAGATATGTCTGTGTTAAGTTAAATAAACAAGATAGGATCCTTTGTGTTGGCTCAGTATATGCTCCAACGGGAGCTAAATGATCCTATCTTCTCAACCTGAATCGCTTGCTAATTGAAATTAGAGCTTCCAGCTATGTCATTGGCGGTGACTGGAATCTTGCTCGCGATGCAGTTCTAGACCGAACAGCTCCGCAAGATAGATGTTGTAAAGGAAACAGAGCCTTATTGGAAGACATAACATCGGACCATGGACTGGTGGATCATTGACGCCTCTGTAATACACCTTCCTTCCTTCTGCTCATGGCACCCAATCCAGGATTGATAATTTTCTTATTTCCCATTCAATAGTCGCAATCACTGGTGAATCCCATATTCTTAAAGATGCCTTTCTGACCATTGCCCGCTTCTTCTTGCTCTAGAAGTGGGTTTAACCTCTCCAAGCCGTAAACCATGGCGTATGAATATTCAGAGATACCGCTCACCCCAGGGTAAAGTCCAACTATGTTCTCATCTCCCTGATTATGTAACCAATAATAAATCATTAGTTACCTCCTGTAGAACCAAGTGGACAGCTGCGAAAGCAACTATTCATGGACAACTAATGATAGAAGCAGCCGAGGCCAGTAAGTCAGCATCCCTGCGTCATTCTGAACTTGAGGCTCAAATGATCTCTCTTACACATCTATATTCATCTCATCCCACTGTACTCAACCGCAAGAACCACAGAATTAGCTAAAATGGTGCTTAACAATCTATATACTTCCAAAGCTGATTATGCTTTTCAGCGTCTGAAAGGTAGGCATTATGAAAAAGGGGAGAAAGCGGGCCGATTACTTGCAGCACAGCTAAAATAACGTGAGGCTGCCATGGCTATGCCTGCAATCCAGACAGAATCAGGTGTGATTCTTACTAACCCAAAAGAAATAGTAAATACTTTTGCATCCTTTTATGAAAAACTTTACACTCCTGAGTCTTCAGCAACTGAAGATCAATAGCGGCCTGTCTTGCAAATACTGATCTTCCATGCCTTACAGATGAAGCTAGAGACTTACTTGACGGCGACATCAGCAAAGTAGAAATAGCTGCAGCAATTGCCAAATTACCTTTTATGAAATTCTCAGGAGAAGACGATTTCCCTGGAGAGTATTATAAATGGTTTGGGGAAGAAACAATTGATACTCTTTATTCTGCCTTTCATGAGGCTGTTCATCCTCACTTGGTCCTATTTCTAATAGGGCGTTCATTGCAGTTATTCCCTAACCCGGGTAGAGATCTGCTCGCTTGTGGTAGTTATTGTCCAATCTCTCTAATACATGGAGACGTTAAAATCTTAGCAAGTATTATAGCGTCCAGACTCCACAAAGTTATTCCATCCCTCATACACCATTCTCAGGTTGGCTTTGTCCCAGGTCATTCTTCCAGAAATCACCTCCAAACTTTAGTTCATACTTTATTTGCTGCAAAGGGGATGATGGAAGATGCTTTGACCTTTTCTCTGGCTGATGAAAAGGCATTTGATTGCGTAGAATGGGTCAATATCTCTGCTGCCATGAAATGCTTTGGTCTAGGAGATCAGTTTATTTCTAAGGTCAACTTGCTATATGACAACCCTGTAGCCCAGGTCAACTGTGGTAGTTTTCTTTTGGACACTTTTCCAATTAGAAGGGACACTTGCCAAGACTGTCCAATTTCACCCCTTTTATTCTTATTGGGGATGGAACGCCTTGCCTCACTTATTCATCACTGGTTGTAGATTTGGGGAATACCTACAGCAGGAGGTGTGTCTAAATTATATTTATATGCTGATGATATCCCTCCTACTCTTGAGTATCTCTCTCGTTCTTTACCAACCTTACTTGAGATTAATAATAGGTTCTCAACTCTTTCTGGTTATAAGGTGAATTGGGACAAAAGTGAAGCTCTCCGATTCTCTTCTGGCAGCACAAAAGCAACTATTGATGGATTACCCTTCAGCTGGAAATTGTCGCACTTAAAATATATGGGAATTTTGGTTAATCGCGGAGTAGAAGGGATGGTCTCAGAACATGCTCATCCCTTATAGTACAAATGGAAACTGATTTGGCCAAATGGTCTCTTCTTGGTTTTTCCATGTGGGGAGGAGTACAGTCAGTAAAATGGTCACTTTACCTTGCTTTACTTATGTTCTTGGAATGCTGCCTATTGTAGTTTTTTTGCCCACATTACGCCACATTGATACAGGTGTTTGTTTTGGGATCTATGTGTCCTCGCCTAGCTGCTGCCAAACTAATGACTCACCACTCCCATGGTTGTTTGGGTTTGCCATCACTGGAGCATTATTCTTCAGCCTTCCAACTCTCGCAATTAGCTTATCTACTACCAGGTACAACTGACCCTCCACAATGGGTCACACGGCCTTGAATTGCTATATGGACCGTAGTCCACAAATATCCCTTCCGCATCCTGTAATGCAAGCTACATATCAAGCATGCCATTGTGTACATCATCTTCTTGGGGTTGCTCATCATTTGCTCTCTAAAGCTCCACATTGGGGTACCAAGAGCATCCGAATAAACGCTCATGGCCTTCACTGGTCCAGTTGGAGTACTAGAGGAATCCAGACACTAGATCATGTTATTTTAAATGGAGAGCTGAAATCCTTTGACCTAATCTGTGAGGAATGTAATCATCCATTACACCAGATTTCGTGGCATTTGCAACTGCAGCACTGTCTGAGATGATGTTTAGGTCCTTCTCCTTGGATTTTAGAATCATCGCCGATGCTAGATTATCTTCTTATCTGGGGACAACATAAGAAAGTAATGTTGGGATTATATTCTGTTTCTAACCAATCACTTATACTCACAAGCACTTCTTAAAGCTCTTCGCAAGAAATGGCAGAAACGCTTACATATTTTCATAGCTGAAGAGACCTAGCAGGACATACTTGAAGCCTTAGACAAGAGTTCTCGGGAAGTGCATCTCAAATTTTGTCTTCTCAAAACTTTGCATGACTAGTACTGGACACCTTCGAAATTACAACGAGCAGGACTATTAACACACTCTAAGTGCTGAAGGTGTTCTGGAATTATTTGTGACCTTCTTCATATACTCTGCGAATGTCCTTCTATACAGTGTTTTTGGACCCAAGTAGGGGAAGCACTAAAGGAAACAATTCCCCTCCGACTTCCCCTTACAACCCCCATTATCTTGTTGTATGATCTTGGGAGTACACCTGGCATTACATGCTCAAAACGTTATCTTTTACATACTGCATTTTCTACAGCCAAGATTTGTATCTTAAGATTGTGGCAATCGCCTAGCCCACCCTCGAAGGAGGTTTGGATAGTAGCAATGATCCAGACGGCATCCCATGAATGTATAATATATAGACTACAAGATAAGGAAGAAATGTTCCAACAAGTATGAGATTCTTTTTTCCGAGATTCCTGAATGCTTTCTTTTACCACCTTGCCCTTTCCCTCTCTTCCCCCTATTTCATCTTCCCTCCCCTTTTCTCTCACTCCTTCCTTATCTCTTTCTTCCTTCTCCTTCTCCCCCTCTTTTCTTTCTTCCTACCTTCTCTGTCTCCATTTTTCGTTTTCTTTTTCTTATGCACTTGCTCTTTCTTTTCCCGCGTAAGGAGATGTTATTCCTTCTCAATCATCTATTTATTCATTCTTCTATTCATTCATTTACTTATTTGATCATCTATTTATTCACTTATTTATGTATTTATTTAATTATTTTTTTTACTATTTATCTATTTGTCTATTTACTTATGACTTTTTAGGACCTCCCATCATCCTCAATGTACATCACATTTTACATATTTAATACTTTTGTATGCCCAATTTTACCATTTAATCCGTTTTATTCGCTCTATCCATGACCCATTATGCCTAACCCATCACGCTCTGTACAATATCCCTCTCTTACACTATTGGCTTCTTGTCTTTTAATTGATCCCTCCCTTTCTTTTCCCTCCTCTCTTTTGTATGCAAATGTTCTCTCCTTTATAGCACATTAATATATGTATTGACAATAGACTTTTGTGGGTCCATTATGTTATGCTACACTTTTATGTATTTATCTGTGTTTAATTTTTCAATAAAGTACACAAAAAAATGGCAAATTCATTAACTGCATCTTCCTATCTAGTGCTTTTCGAATTTCATATTTAAGCAGTCCTTGAGTTCTTTCGTCTTGCATCATATTCTTTTGGCATGGTCCTTTAAACCACTGGGTTCTTCATTTCAGAATCATTATCATTTCTATTCTAGTTCTATTAGTTTTCTTCCAATTTAATGCCTCCTGTTTTCTATTTGTAGTCTTGGCTAACATAGCCGTGCAAGTTCTTGTTCTGCAAGTCAATTTCAGTTTCAACCAGCTGGAAGACTAAGATTTGTGATTTGATCCTGCCATAAGGAATGGTGCCAGTTTTGTATGTCTTTGAAGTCATTTTATTCTGGTGGCATCTAACAGTGCTTCTAGTGGAACATCCTTCTGTAACCTGTGTTACTGTTGGAACATAAAGTCTGTTTTCTATAATTAAGCTTTCCAGATAATACCCTATCTAAGATATAATCCTTTCTTTAATACAAAGTTGCCAATTATGGTTTGAGATTATTTGTCTTTTCACGTAGGTCCCCTAATCGGACCATATATTATTTGTTTTTATTGTACAGATGACTGACTAATTTCCCAGTAATGGGCGTCAAACGTTTCCCCGAATTATAACCAGGTATGATTATGCCACTTTTGGTTGAAAAATTTTGGGTCGGTTAATGAATAACCGTACTGTTGAATAAATGAAAAAAGAAAACAATTGGAGTTTTAATTTAAACGACATTCATTTTAACACTGCAGTCTACATTTTCACTTTTGTATACTGTAAGATTTGCATGTCACATTTTTCTGGCCATTCTCTGAGAGTTTTTTTTTGTTTATTGACATGTTTCTCTAATTGATTAATTATTTTTCTGATTATGCTGGTTCTTGCAAGCTAGTAATGAAAGTTTCATCATACCTGTTTGATGTTCCAAAGTTTAAAGTTGACCAGATGAGCAAGACTGCCTGATTCACGAACTAGGAAAGTGCATGTGTTAAAATCTATATATCTGATGATAATATAAATAAATATTTGCCCATAAAAGAGCTGATACAAAGATACACTAAAAAACAACTGATAGGGTAAAAGTTGCAAATCTTCAAAAAGTATCACAAATTGTAAAGTGAATAACACCAATGACAATATCTCTAAAGTTAATATTTCCTAAAAAACTAATCATGAGCTGTCACATGTGAATCCCATATTTAAGTAATGAAGGTTTTAAAAGCATTTCCTACAGATTCAAAAATACTGGACAATGAATAATTAATTATATGACAACTTGCAGATTTTAAAATCAAATTGCATAAAACAAAGCAGTTTCTCTCCTCTACAATTGCACAGAACAGAAAACCTGGGGTGGCAACCTACCCTCAGCTTTAGTATTTCAGATATTAGTGTACACCCAGGTGAGCTGAAAAGGTGTTTTCACTTCCCAGTGGTGGTAAAGTAAATCCATTTTATATCTTATTTTATAGGTATTTATAATCCAGTTTGGAGGACAGATTTAATGTGGAAAAACTTTCTTTGACGGAAAGCATTCCCATGATTAGCTATGATCATGCACTTTATTTGTAAACTTTACATTATTAATTATCTTAATTATCAATCGAACTCACTTCCTTTTATTGCCCACAACTTCCTTCTTAGCAAAGCCAAGAGATATAGGTGTTCACTGCAAGACAATTTGTGTGCGTGCCTCAAAAGATGGACTCCCGTCATTTAACACCAAGTAGTGAGCTTAGTTCCTGGCAAATAGCTTGTATCACTTGGTGATTGAGAACATATTTCCAGCATAACAGGAGGCAGGTATGTACAGCCCTTGGAGAACCTTGGAAGCAGGATTTAGAAAGCAAGGTGCAGTCATTTCACTCCCAGGACAGAAGCAGCAAGCAGCAGCCCGGCACACTAAAGCAACAGACAAAGAGGTAGTACTTCCTACAGCATCCAGCTCTTCTTCCTGACAGCATGTCCTCAGTCCAGAAGTGTTCTGCTTTTGGGGTGTCAGACATCCAATACTTATAACACTTCCTTCTTTTGAATTAGGCAAACTTCAAAGGAAAGTCTTTGTAGTGCACACAACCCTGCCTTTCCCTGACCTGGCACCAGACACACTGCAGGGGGTTGGGGAATGCTTTGTGTGAGGACAGGCAAAGTCAAATTCAGTATTTCACTATCAGGACATGTAAAACATACCAGTGCATGTCTTACCTTTTAAATACACTGCACCCTACCATCTTGCCAGGTCAAAATGTTAGTTTAAAACTGCACACACAAAGCCTGCAGTGGCAGGTCTGAGACATGATTGCAGGGCGACCCGTGGGTGACACAATCAGTGCTGCAGGCCCATTAGTGGCATTTGATTTACAGGCCTTGGACACACCTAATGCACCTTACTAGGGACTTATTAGTAAATCAAATACCCCAATCATGGATAAACCAATCACCAATACAATTTAGACAGAGAGCATATGCCTTTTAGCCAAAACAACAGTTCAGAAAAAATCTGAGGAAGAAGGCAAAATGTTTGGGGATAACCCCGATCTTCAAAAAGTAAACAACACAAATGTGGCACTCCCTACAACCAATTTTCTAAACGTTTCTTGATACCACTTCAATAACACATTAATTACCTCACTTAAATGCTAGAAATGGTGTAGTTAAGTCGATTTTTTGTGCTTGCATTGGTGGGGTTGAAAATGGAGTGTAAATAACAATGTCTTTGACTTTGTGTTTTCAGCTGCAAACATATTTTACTAAAACTCTGGCAGGGTAAGCTGCACGAAGCATATTTTAGATAGTGCCAGTGAGTCTAACCTGTAATCAATGGTTTCCAGGCAAATTGAAATGGAGTCGCTTAATGTATTTCTCTTTAGAAAATCAATTCGATATTATGATTGCATTCTGTCTTCATTTACAAGCAAGGGAATGAGATGTTTTAGGGCTGCTATTTAGATGAAGTCTTTTTTGAGCAACACAAAATCAATACATTTCAAAAATTGCACAGCCCTAAGACTGCTCGAAAAGTATTGAGCATTTAGACAACTATTGCCTAGTCACCGTATATCATTTATAAATTTTGAAAGGAATACATTTATTTGCTGCCAGAGTAGCTCAATTTATTATTCCTCCTAGCTATAATGTATTAGAGAGGGCATATCAGCGCATAACCTTTATTGTTCTTCATCAATTATACATACTAATATGAGGCATTAAATCTCGGTTTTCATTTTAAATAAACGTGCCTCTCGCCATCCGGCCTAGAAGTGTCTGGTGGAATATTTACAAGCTTCTTTGAACCTTCATTACTATAACTCATGTATTTTAAGAACTGTTTCCTAAATCAGTAACACATCAAACAATAAATGCGGTTTGACATTGTATGCTCGTTTGTCCTTAGCTGAAAGCGAGGCAAACAAGTTATTTAAAGAGAATTGTAATAAAATACTTTTTTACCCCTTCTGACAGAGTTAAATAATTATGCACTGTATAAATAGTTCAATGGCTCAGTTTTTGGCATACCGCCCTAACCTTATGGGCTTTTAATTCGTAAACATTTCAACAATATATACAACTACTCATTGCTTAAGATATCTCTCCTGATTATATGACGATTTTTTTTTTATTTAAGTGGCATTAATCTAAACTTTGTGTGCATTTGGATGCATGTATGCAAATCATGCAGCACGTTAGTGTAGAAACAGATCATGTGCCCCAGTCTCACAGGGCAGCTAGTGAGATGTTATTATAAAAATGTTTTAGAATATATTAGAATAGACTGGATTAAACTAGTTCCTTTTGACTGAAGAGAACAAGTCAGTGAGGTGGAGTTTGTCAGGGTCACCAGAGTGGTTGTGGTGTTAGAGGCCTCCCTTCAGATACAACGTTCAGTTGAGTGTTTGTCTTGAATCATTACCCGGTTCCCCCACAAGGTACACATTGGAGAGGTCGCTGCTGCCTGGTATCACATCTGCACCTGGAGATCTTCCCTGGGATAAACAATTTCTGCTGGTGAAAGGTATTCTGGGTGGTCTACAAGGATCATAGTAAATGCCCCTGTTCCAAGGGGTTACCAGTGAAGATTGGTGACTGGCATCAGGTGAGAGTCTGAATGAAGCTTGGGGTGGCCTGTAAAGTTACAGAGTGCCCATCTACAAAAGGCAGCAGAGGCTCATAGACTGCACAACAATGCCATAAGGAAACCAGAGGAACAAGATCAGAACATTTTCAGTGGCCTGAGATTAACGATACTGAAACATGCAGAACACCTATTAGTGATGCAAGCCTTCTTTTCAGATAACAATTCAAGAAGTAACTTACACAGTATCGAAACTTACATCAGTGGGACAAAGTCTATTGATTATGCTCCTTAGATGATGTCTCTGCAATTGGGCTACTTCAATTATTTATGGTGAGTTTCCTTTGAAGCCAGATAGGTAACGTGACGACCAATGAATTCGCTTTCTGGACTTTTGTTACTGTCATTGCTACATACACGCGATTCAGCATCCACTTTTGTTCAGCAATGATGATGCTAGTGAAGAGCAAACTCAAAATTAGTTTTTTGGCATGCTGAACCTTTGGTAATTTATTGCCATACAATTTGGTAATTGGTCTGCACAGCTTGCAAGGTAACTACAGCTTCATCCAGGGGTGTAACAAAGGCCCCCGCGGTGCGGGGGGCATTCTTACCCATTATGGAGGGGACCCCCATCAGCCCCTCCTGGTGTGAGTGTGAGAGGCCCCTTCACCATATTTTGCAGGGGGGCCTCCTCACGTTTTGTTACACCACTGGCTTCATCTGCTGAGACCTTGTTTAGGGTCAAGGCTAGGTGAACACAAACTGGATCTTCGGGGACACAGTGTGATGCATGTAGCTGTGGGTATTTTGCGTTTTCATCTTGTAATATTTGTGTTCACTTATGCAAAAGGATGTGAATCATTTGAGTTCAACTACACCTACTCAGGTGTAGAGTTTTGTTGTATTGAGCAATGCTTTGTGGAACAGTATGTCAAAAGTCACAGTGATAACAGGAACAAATTAAGAAGGCTTCTCATTTGTCCAAATGTGTACTTCCCACCTGGGGGTAGGATGGAAGCACTGCAGGAGCCAGCATGAAACCTTACTGATGTTCCTATAAGTTGTCTATATTTTGGTGAACTGTGTGGAAACAGCTTTTATTAAAATCTATGCAGGAAGGCACCTTTTTTCTATGGTTGATTCAAATTAGCCATAGTCTGTTTAATATCTAATATTCCAATATGCTTGGAATGATTAAGGTTTCCCTGGATGGGTATAAGTATATGCGATACCTAATATTGAACATAAGTAGGTTTGATGTCGGTGTGACACTAGCATTGTTACTATATAAAAATATAAAACTCTGAACTGAATGAGTGCCTGTATTTACCACAGAATACATGAGGCCTGGTGACCTTAATATATAGGACACAAAGTATGCACTTGGGATAGTATTCATTTTTATTTCCAGGAGATGCTATTTCTAAGCACAAACATTTTCTTGCATCCAATTATATTATTAAACCCATGTGTTTTGCGTTTGATTTATTATAGAGACCTGTTATTCAAGCTTTTTTAATTATGTAAAAGAAAGGACAAAATATTTTGAATTGATTATGATAACCTTAAAAATGAAAAATGTTTTACATTGTAAGTATTGTGCATGCAAAGGTTGTATAAAGTTCCGTTGCCTCAATTAATATAGGTATCAATAAAAAAACTTTTTGCTATTGTAATAAATTACTGGACTTTTTTGGCGAACTATGCCTAGATTCAGGTATCACTTTGGGGAATGCATGAATTACTATTTATCATGAAGCCCTTTACTTTTAAATAATGCAATTTGTCTTATACTCTATAGTGCATATACATGTTATTAACTGTAATTATATTAATATGTATTATTGGAGCCCTGATGGAGTTTCCCTTTCAGAGCAAAACGTGTTTGCTGGGCTGGCATATCCTTTACATATATTAAGGTAAAGGAATTAAAATAAAGCTAACTTTTATAAATTTGAAGTTTGGATGTTGCATCATTTGGTGATCCCTGATATGCCTTCTTCAATATTTCCTGTGTGACATAATGGGCTACTTAGTTTTGCAATGAACTACTGACACTTTTTTTGTATAGTGCTTTTCTATTACTAAAGAAATATGAGTCATTTGATAATATTTCTTATTTCCATTCCCCTTACTTTTTGTAGCTTATGCAATAAAAGGTTTGGTTCCTTCTCATCTTCTACCTTCTTTGCCCCTTTGCCATCCTTGATTTCCTCCTGTTTTCTTGCATGTCTTCACAATTACTGATACCTATGAAAGAGACAAAGACTAAAAATGCTATAATTGACAACATTTATGTATAATATGTCTCTGTTACTGACATTTCAGTTTCAGGTAGATTTAAGTTTTAGAACCTTTCATTTATATGTCCCTTTGGCTTTACAAAGTGGCTACATCTAGTAGTTCTCATCATTCTTTTCCCTCCCTTTAGAAGGATGGATAGATAATCAATTGAATTGAAAAACAATTCTTCTTAAGATATAGCATTTTTGAAAGTCATCAATATAATAGTTTGTTAGCATAGGAAAATATAGAATTTTCAAACCGAATGGTTATACTATTGCTGTATCCTTCAAACTTGTGTATATGTTATTCTTCATTACTTTTATTAACCTCCTATTTTAAAAATACTTTCTGCAGTCTTTCCTGCTCTTGTTCTATTTTCCCTTTCTATTATTTTAATTTCAATTTGTATTTGTTTTTTCTCCATTGCTATCTGGTAATATAGCAAAATGTCTAATTCATTTAGGGGCTATATAAGTGTTCTCTTTTGCAATCCTTCTCTGACAAGAATAGCAGGGATCGATGTGCAGCTTTCATAGGATATACTCTCTCACAGTGATGGTGTCATTATTGTACTCTGTCCATCCAACAGTATTTTTCAGGCATCCTTTATAGTGTCTTGAAGTAATTTTAATACTCTTGTGGAAAATTACATAAATGTGTTTTACCATTCAAAAATATCTGGCTGCACTTTAAATTGTATAGCTCTGCACCATTTGTTTGTACCATCCTCATTGTACCGCACCAACATGAGCAGAAGTAGCTTTGCTTGTTGCCTTAATCTTAAGTATGTTGGTGCAATATCTCTGCACACATTACACACAATGTTGTGGATTGTTTCATTTATTGATTATTAAAACTGTGTTTCAAATTCCTTTGGAACACTTATGTAGGCACAATTGTGTTACCCTACATCTCTTTATTTAATGTGCTCATAAATGGTACACTTGTGTTCCCAAGCATTGTACAGTTGACAAACTCTTTGCAGTCCAATGTGTTCCTTCTGCAGCCTACTTATAGTATGCATTAGGATTTCCTGCTGCTTCTGGCACACTGCATATTCTGCTTATCAAATGCATGTCATACTGTTTACTGTACTACTGTTCTTTTTCTCTAATCCAAAATTTAGTAGCGCTTCTGTGATTGGCTCTTCACCTGCTTTTTCCAGTCATTCACAGATTGATTCAAGGGTTGACAGTAAATTCAGTGTTATATTTGCTTCCTTGAACAAGGGTTTCTTTATATTTTGTTCAAAGCTTTCTTCAATTTCTTTGTTCACCTAGACTTCATCAGTTTCCTGGAATCTCATACTCTTCTTGATGGGAAGCATAGAGGTTTATGGTACTCCCTTAAACAGCTGGAATCTGCAGTCACATGGTTTCAGCAACGTTTAGCAGGTGTGCGTTTCTGCTTTACAGTGCCTCAATTGCCATTCCGTTCATGATACAATTGTCACTAATGTCCACTATGTCTTCATCAATACTGGGTGCTCCAGACTTGTGGATGACCTCAGCATCTACGATGCACAGAGTAAATTGGTTTCTGTGCACATATACAGTCTTAAACAGCATGAACCTACTAGAACCACATCTCAATAATTTCTGTGGATTTTTTACATCAATGATATCCACAGTACAACCTGGGAGCTGCGTGCGGCCCTCTCAGCCTTTACATGTGGCCCATGGTCAACAGTAGCATGGGGCTGCTGTTTACGTGACTCAGGTCTAACATTCAGCAATATGTTAAATAAATAGGGAAGCATTTATGTAGGGGTCAACTAAAGATAATGAAAGGAAGTAACTAAGGTGTCATGCACCACTTAAATGCAGGAACACCTTAATTTTTAAAGACAACTTGCAACAAATGTGTATAAATATGATTAAGGGGCAGATGTATGACCCACCAATTTGCGACCTGCAAATTACATCGCATTTTGGGATGTATAACAGTGTCTCAGACACTGTTTGCGATTCCTAATTGAGTCGCAAATCGCATGCCTCATGAATATTAATGAGGCAGGCACAATTTGCGACCCCATTAGGAATGGCTACCACTCCCAGTGATGGTGGCCTGCTGGGGTCAGCTGACCACCATGTCTGGGACTGCTTTTAAATATAGCAGTTTTTTTTAAAGACAGCCTGTTTTCCTTAAAGAAAAATGGAATCGCATCCTCACAAAGGGTAAGGAGTCCCCTGGGGACCCCTTCCTGTTTGCGAGTGGTTTACCACCTACTTGAAGTAGGTGGTAAACTGCGAGTGTTTTGCGGCCGCAAATGTAGTTGCAAAACAATTGTACATGGCATGGTTACGCGCTATTAGGAAGGGACGCCCCTTCCTAAAAGTAGGAATTGCAAATGCTATTTTGCTAGTCAGTGATTTGCAAAATAGCATTTGTACATGCCATTACCCTTTTTTTTTAGGTTACAAACAGGAGAATCTCCCATTTGCGGCAGCAAAAAAGGGTTGCACATCTGGCCCTAAGTCTCTTGAAAATTCAAAAAGTGTATTTAGTTTTCATGCATGCACGTTTATCCTAGGTAAATCAGATTTTATCAGTGCATTAAAAAGTGTTTTTTTTTAAGTGATACGTTTCAAATAAAAATTTTGAAACAGTCATGGTCCCCCCCCCACTCTGACAGCAATGGCAATAGTGAACTAAGAGGAATGTCAGCTGTTATGTGCACCCTCTGGGTGGCCTGTGATGCCATCATACATGGACAAAATCATAGTTTACTAAATCAAATAAAAGCGAAGGTTTTGTACAGTGCACATCCTTAAGTCATTTTTTCGAAGTCTTCTTATATGTGATAATGAAGAAAAACGGGGCATAGTGAAATAAAACTATTGCCTAGGATCACGCAATTTGGTCCCGTTGGAAGCTGGGATTGATCTCAGATTTTCTGGTTTGACATTGTGCAATTCGGCCACTAGAAGTATATGCTTAATTTCCCTTAGGCTCACCTTACCGCCATTCTCCGACCCTTGGTCACACCGCAGAACAAACAATCTTTTTAGCTCCTGGGAAAATGTTTGCCAGTAGCCATGCTCTACATATTCACCCATATTAGCATGCGCTCAATGTCATCCCTCATTAAGTAATTAGTGAACTTCATTATTTAGCCCTTTCCTCCATTTAACAAACCTTACTCTACATTCACGCTCCTACGTAAAATTATGCAGCAGTTAATCACCAGGTGAACTTTTTCTAGTCCTGTTTTTGAGATCGTTTTTTTCCTAGATCATCCACTCTCTTGCTGCTTTATAGCCCATGGCAAGTTCATGCGATTATACTACAGTTGATTGACAGTTTTTAGTTATGCAAATGTTTGCTTTTCTGACCCTACTATGGCGGAGGAGGCCTTTGCTTATTGCTGTAGTGTCAGCATCAGACTCACTGGCTTCCTCTTATCTGTATTGTGTTTCTTTATCAGCTGTACTGTCAACACTACCCAATGTAAGTTTTTTGCGATCCTGTCGCTCAATGTTTTGCTTTCTGCCAACTAAGGGGCATATTATCAAGACAGGCGATACAATTAAATTGAAGCCCATGTTAGATGTGAAGGACATCTAACCTGAGCTTCAATTGGAATTCCATAGAGCATATTATCAAGCCCATTATCGCCGTTTTAGCAGCAGTTTTCAGCCGATAAAGCGGCGATAATTGTATCGCCTGTCTTGATAATATGCACCTAAGAATGTCAATTTGAATCTGATTCAGCATTTCACCATACTCGAAATCTGCAGCCTGACTCCTGTTTTGTCTTCCTTTTTCATTTCGAAATTGCATCTAAATGTTCACATTCCCAATACTGCAAAAGCTAGTCTCATTATGAGTTATTTTTTTAAACATTGGATGACCTTTGGCAATTGTAAGTTGCAAAAACTACCACCTACTTGCCACCTCACAGTTCATTAAAGGTTGTTTTCAAAACTTGCTTCATCCGATGGTGTCACAAAGACTTCCATCATAAACAACTTCATACTTTATCAATGATCAACACCTGGCATGAGTCAGTTAAAGTGACACACCAGGAGACAAAGTGGATGAAACCCTTGCAGATAATTAGACCTTCTCATATTCAGTCTAGTATATATAGGGAATATGATGGTCTTAGGTTCCAGGATTTGCTATGGTCGTGAAATGTTGGCAGGGTATCTCCATAGGTATTGTGAGGACTGGATCACTCAATGGAATGCTTGCTCCTGTAGGAGCCAGATAAGATCAACAGAAGCTGGCTCCCAACTCCACTCAGAGCACTTCAAGGTGCCACAGTTTGAATGTATGTGGGGCATGCCAGCTACCCCTATGGGAAAGGGGAACGGGAGGACGAGATATGGGCACAGCATCACTATTAGATGGGTTCATGGCCTCTACTGCATCACTTTGTAGCGCGTCCTACAGTCTTTCCCTTCCTTCTCTTTAGTTTGTTCTTTATATATTGTGTTCTCTCCCTCTGCAAATGGCAATTCACAGGTTAATTCTTCAAGCACGTTTTTTCCTTCTATCATCTAACTACTCTCGTTAAAACACTATGGTTAAAAGGTTACCTGATGTACCTCTTTTTCCCCTTTGATGATACGTTTGCTTAATGGGTGGTAGGTTATTCCCATCTAAGGGTCGAGAGGATTTGCGTCCTACAAAAATAATAAAGCAGTATGCTCACCTTAATTTTTGATTATTGCTAATAATTTTCATTGAATTTTAACTTATCTTCTGCAAGATTCCAAGAACCACCAGGTTCAGGATTTAAGGCAACGACGTCAATTGAAAGTAAAAACACAAGATACAAACCAGCAGAACAGACATTTCTAACAACATAAACCAGCTGATGGAGACATCAAATCACCTTGAACAAAAGGAAAATGAAGAAGACCTAAGCACAAGGGCTCGGCAAATTCACAGGGAATAAGAGTGGCCCCAGTCACGCTTAGGTTAGAGACAAATAATGGTTCATTAGGGACAGCAAATAAAAAAATATATTTCACTGAAACCATCATAAGGAAAAGCAGAGCAGACAGGGACAAACGGTTTACCAGTAGCTCTCTTCAAATACAACCCAGAGTTTTGGGCAAAGAAACTGAACATCCTGTATAGAGCAGAGTGGATAGCCTGGACCTTATCCCTTGAAACCAGACAGGATTTCGCCAGGCAGGGCACACTTCCAAATCTGATTGTCCTTAGCCCTAGGCATGGAAAATGCCTTCAGTCTAATATCAACACTCTACGCCTGTTTCATCAACTTCACAGCAGATTTTGCCAGGGTCCATTAAGACCTACTCTGGCAGAAATTAGCAATCACTCTTTTACAGGAATTCCATGGGAAAGCTATTCAACTTCTTTACTCCAAAATGTGGAATAATGTAAAGATTATCAGAAAATTTACACAACATTTGGACTGAAGCAGGGGTATGTTCTTGCCTACTGTTTAATTTTAACATCTGAGATCTGTCCAGAGAATTAGATGCATTAAATGTCCACCCTACAAAACTTGGATGTCGCTCCCTTACTAACATTCTATGGTCTACAATCTGCACACAATGAGCAAGACCCCTGTGGGGCTGCAGTGACTTCTAGATGCACTCTACAGCTTCATGCACTGGTATTACCCTCAGGAAAACAAAAGTATTTACGTTCAGCAAGACGATACCCACCTCTGGAACCCTAATGGTCTTCAAGTTACTTGCATCTCACAATACATATATCCTGGGATGGTATTCTACTCAAGAGGCACCTTTGCTCCACACATGTTGCGGCAATGAAATCTAAAGCTGCATCTTTGAAGAACTCTGTACGGTCCATCTGTAGACCTATTACAGAGGGCTATGGCACCAAAACGTCTCCTGACCATCTCGTTTGGCCTTGAAATCACTGAGGGTAAGACAACCAGGCTGCTTGACTTGCTAACTGTAAAAGCCTACCTGTCTGTACAAAAGCTTCCAACTTACACTTATCAGGCACAATTGTGCTTGGAGCTTGGGCTAACAAAACAAACATGGGTCACAAAATGTTCTTTCCTTAAGATGTGCCAATAATTCAGGCAGGTGGAAGAAAACTCACCAGCTGCAGGTATTTGGCTGGAAATAAACAAGCTTAACTCAACTTCTTCATTCAGACGTTTCCTGAAAGATGCATTGCAGTTTATTAAAGCTGCCAACTTATGGAACATCCATCAAATGTAAAAGACAGCGCAACAAAATGACTAAATTTCTTTCTTTGCAAGGAGATAAAGCAACTGTGGTGAAGAGGGTCCATGCCATTAACACCTACACATTCCTGAAACCTCAGCCTTATTTTGATTCTGGTACTCTCATCACAATAGGTGTCCTTCCAACATTAAACCACAAGCTGATGTGGCTAAAAACAGCCAAAGCTTTAAGATGCAGATTATGAGGCGAGGGAAAGGAGACCATGATGCACAAACTCTGTACCTGTACACCTAAGTTACTCAAAAGAATAAATCTGCAGCGTGAGATCTTCAATCATGCAGCAATGTGAACCTGCAGACAAGCCCCATTGCTACACTTAACCCAGAAAACATTCACTCATGTGCACAGGTAGTAAAGTTCCTGTCCATATTTGAAAGCAGGTTAAAAACCGATACTGAGTGAAGTAACTGTCAAAACAATCAGGCACTTTGATAATCTATGCACTTTAATGACAGTCGTGTACCTAATAGACTCCTACAATACCATTTTACCATCATACAAGCTCTGTTGCAGGGATTCTGCTCAGAAACAGAACTATGCTTGGGATCATAGAACATGGGCGTGTGGGGAATGAGGCACACTACCTCATCAGTACCTATGAGCCCAAGTCCGACTAGCTATAGTGCTTCACTTGCCCTCCTGGCCTTACCAGAGAAACAAGTAAATTGGCACCAGAGAAAACAACACTCTCGATCCTCTCACGGATCGTGGTAACAGGACGCACCTTTTTGCTCTCTCACTCTTACTCGTCCACATTAAAATAAACAAGAGACATGAAGGAAATTTAGAATATTTATTCAAACTATCATGTCCTAAAATGCAGTATTTGTAGGACAATTAGAAAACAACTGCATACTAAAAATTATGCTAGCATGGTCAATAAATCATATACCATAAAAAGCCCTGTCATGTTATAAAACAGAATATCTCCTCCCTTCTACTGAAGCTAGATGATTATATAACAAAGATCTCTGGGATTATTGGTGGACCCTGTACCTAGCATACATAGATGGACATTCTACATGTCAGCTGATGTAGCAATCTTGTTCCAGTACCATCACTCAGTGTGTCTACTTGAACTCCTGTGCTCTGTTATATGACTAGAAATGTGTGTTCTTATACAGCAGCTGCATTCTCGTGTTATGTCTACATGCTAGTGCCTAACCAGAGAGAATACCAAGAGGCATTATTGCTTGACCTTGTCAGTGGTGTTCAGACTAAATCCCAGGAGAAGAACAGAACACGAAAACATATGCTGGTTCCGTGTGAAAGTACAATATGGCACGAAAGCAAGCACGTTTATATAGCATTATGTGCAAAAGAAAATGCGGCCTACATTGTGCACAATTAGGCTAGCATTGGGAAAACTACAATGGGCCATGCTGGAAACATGACACCCTCCCTCTGGTCAGGATTATAACACTAAAGAGAATACTAAATGTAATAAATGTAATCCAAATGTTAGCATACTCAAAGCATAGTTTAGAATTGGGAGTTACTAAAAATGAGTAGAAGAAAATGGCAATTTGGAAAAATAATCAAATCATGGTGCTTCAGAGGAATACATTGCATCACTTGCCATCTCAAAGGCTAAAGATTCCATAAAGGAGCCTGATTTCGCACATGGCTATTGGTCAACTGCCCAAGTCACGAGCTCCAAAGAACAGATATGATCTCCAGTGACAGATGATGCTGAGACAGTTACTGGGCAACCTGCATCCGTGTTAGCAAAGCCTGTATCCTGTGATCCATGTGTAAATGCACATGTTTCCTCTTAAGCTAGTGGCTCAAACTTCGCATTGTGAAGAATTGGCAAACCCAAAGGACATTCCTGAAAATGGGTCGCTAAGGGACTCATTAGTAGTCCAATGTCCAAGGTGGCAGGTGTCTGCTAAGCAATGTCCTGTACCCATTCGAAGGGGCACCGGATACAGTGGAAAGCATGTTGTATGCAGGAAAACAAGGCATGTCAATATGTTGGGGACCAATCAAAATCCAGTTCCTGCAGTAGAAACATTTCAAAGATCTGAAGCATACGCTCACTGCAGTGTTGGAGCGGAACAGTGCGAGGACCACCCGCAAATGAAGCATCCATTGCGGAGAAGCAGGAACAGGATGAGAATGCCAGAAATGAGGGAGAACAGTAACAAGATCCTCCAAATACACTAGAATAAATGGAGAGGATAAAAACCTGTATTACTCCAAATATGGTTTGAAAAGAACTACCAAGGCCGGAGCGTACAACCTTAAAAAAGGGGGCAAGGCCAACCATAGTAGAGGCATTAAAGATTTGATGCACTAATTCTCAGAAGTGCAGGGAAAGATTTGTATTTAACAATGACTGTATCCCACTCGATGTTCTAGCGACCTGGAATTCGAAGGTCTTGCAAGCAGTTGTAAAAGGTACGTCTTGTAAAAACAAAAATGCTTTGAGTCTTTTTAGCAGGGATGCGCCGTATCTATAAAATGCGGCGCATTCCTGTCCTTTTCCCCTGCGCCGGCGCACAATGGGCTGCCTGCGCCAACGCAGGCACCTCTGCACCATGGTGCAAGGGTGCCTGCGTTGCGGAGATGAATATTTTTGTACAGGAAGGGGAACCTTTCTGTACAAAAATAATCACAAGAGAATGCAACACACATAGAAAAAGGAAAAACAAGGAGAAATAAAGATATTTCTCCCCATTGCGCCTCCCTTACGCCTCCCTTGGGGAGGCGGAAGCTTTTGGCGCTGCCTCAGATTTACGATTTCTCGTAAATCTGGGGCGGTGTCAAAAGGCCATGGGTGTTGCTGGGAACGCCCCCAGCGACACCCATTGCACGCCCCTTTAACGCAGAACACTGCGTTAAAGGGACTGATATTTATGAGGCAGCATTAAGCCAAAAAAAGTGGCTCAGTGCTGCCTGATAAATATCACGCAGGCTTCTGCGCCATGGAACGTCACAAAAAGTGACGTTCCGATGGCGCAACGGGCCTCATACATCTGCCCCCAGGTATTTTTGGGTTAGCCCATTTGGTTGCCTTCAATGGGGATGAAAGCCACTGTATGAACACAGATGTTTATCGACCTTGTACCTCTTCCTAGGAGGCCTCTACAATCTGCTTTCTCCACAGACACAATAATGCTTGTGGTAAAAGAGACTCGTGGCCAAGGACAGAGATCTGACACTCCCCTAACCCTGACTAGTGCTTTGAATGCTCTGACGTTTCTCTAATAACCCACTTTCCTCCCTTCAGTAGATATCACATTGCGTTTGCTCCAACAATGAATTAACCTCAGCAAATCGGAGAAGGAAAAGCCTTGAACAGAAATAAATCATCACAACTGGCACCCATCAATGTAACTTCCTCTTTCTTGTCCCCAAAGATGCCTCATCCCTTACGGTCTTCAACTCCAATTTAAAAACACACTTAGGGGATCATGTACTAATATTTCAAACAAGAAATTGTGATCCAGATCTGGAATGCATTCAAATGTATTCAGTAGAAGTGGTCGCAATTTGTACACCAACTTCTACTGAATGAATTTGTATTTTGCAAACTAACCCATGTAATAATAGGTTGGTTATAAAATGTCAAACCATGGTGGGTTCACCACCATGTCTGTCATTGCTTTTAAATAAAGCAATATTTATATTTTGAAATGCAGCCCATTTCCGAAACGAAAAAATGGTAACTTTCTAATTAAAATGAAAATATTGCCACCATTTTTTTAGGAGTAGGAGGTGGACCCTGAGGCCACTGTCTGTTCCAAAAATGTTTTTGTCCACATTCACAGACATTTCCATTTGTGAATTCTTATCACTTCCTTTGACTATGTAGTAAAATGCTAATGTTTTACCACCAGATCTCGGTCACAAAACATTAATACATAACTTATTGAATCAGTATTTGGAAGGGAAGCCCATTATGCCCTTCCCAGATACCGATTCAGTCTTTACTTGAAAACCAAAAATGTGATTCGTTAATGTGTTATTATATCACAATTTGGTTTTCTTATATTTAAAAGGAATTTTACAGTCACAAAGGGTCCAATTTAATCGTTGCAACTTTAAAATTGCTTTGTACATCCTGCCCTTAATGAGTAATACGAATCCAGCACCCCATGAACTCTTTCTCTGTTTACGTTGCCTTGTTCCTTGATAATTGTAAATTTCTTAATCTGCAACTACCTTGCTGTGAGAAAATGGATTATTAGTTAGGGTGGATGTTAGTCCGTCTAAAGCAATAAAGTCATTGATCTTTTTGGGCCCTGTTAGACCTGGCACTGTTGGCGTGGGTCTCCCTTCCATTTTTTACTGTTGCCTCATGTGTTTTTGCTGGTTATAGATGCTTTGGGCACTGTGCCACTGCTGTCCAGTGCCACAGTGCAAGTGCTCCCTACGGTAAATTCATGTATGGATTAGTGACTCCATGATTGGTTGGTTTGGTTTACTTGTCAGACCCTAGTACAGTGCACTGAGTGTGCCCAGGGCTTGTAAACCAAATGCTGCAGGTGACCTTGCAGCACTGGTTGTGCCACCCACAGAAGCAGCCTGTAAAGTGTGTCTCACGTCTGCCATTGCAGAGCATGTGTGCAGTCTGGTACTGCCATGCTGAATGGGTAAGTGCACCCACTAGCCAGTCCCTAAACCTTCCCTTTTCTGCATTTAGTCACCCCTATGGAAGGCCCAAGGGCAGGGTGCATTGCAGTTGAAAGGTAGGACATGTCCTGATGTGTGTGGCATGTCCTAATCAGGGGTGGGCAGAATTTGCGGAGTTGCCCTATGCAAAATTTCGCAAAAATGCAAGAAATCTCCACGAGCACGTGGAATTTTGCGTGCTCTTTAGATTTTTTGCTGCGCCAGTTGTAATCTATGCAGGGTCAGACGAGCATCGTGCCAGAATGAATCCTGCCCTGCATATTTATCCAAGAAGATGCCACCGTTTTGTGCAATTCCTCTACTCAGATGGGGTACTTTCTATTGGCTAATCAGTAAGTGTCCAGCATCACAGCTGATTTACAACGGTAGATATGGGGAGAAAGCACACCTGCCCAGCCTCGACTGAACTCACAAGGTTTTTTGGGGCTGATTAATGCGTTACAGAATTTTTTGACAAGAATGTAATCTCGACAGGAAGCACTTACAGATAAAGCAGGTGCCCGAGTAGAAGCTCAAATTCTGTAACGCATTAATCAGCCCCAAAAACCTTGTGAGCTAGTTCAAGGCTGGGCAGGTGTGCTTTCTCCCCATATCTACCGTCGTACATCAGCTGTGATGCTTGATGGAGGTCCGTTTGGCCCCGCACCCTGCTGCTCCTGTCACAAAAAGGAGCGGGGGTGTGGGCCCACACGGGCAGGGATTCTATGTGAGTTCACATGCCTCTTATTTAAAAGGTCAGAGACCGATCAGAGCAGCAGATGAGCAGAAAGAACCTCCTGGTGACAGGAACTAAACGGGGAGTGCACTCGAGAAAGTCACGGATGCAAAGACCTCCATCAAGCATCACAGCTGATTTACGACGGTAGATATGGGGAGAAACTAAAGCACACCTGCCCGGTTAATGTGCTTGATCCCATTACAAGCTGTACTTGCGCTTCAAACATTTCACAATATCACTCTAGTTTATAAAAATAGAGACTAACTTAATGAACAAAATGGCACAAAAACCCCAAAAAAGTCCAATAAGGGTTCCATGAGGCTGCATAGCCTTTGGATGAAATCCCATTGAAGCCACATAATTCTGGTGGGAAAGTACCTAGCAAGAGAAATTCAAAATTAGCGCCCAAGAAAGGTCCCTCACCAGCCGGATACCTTTGGCACTTTCTTCCAGTGAAGAGTTCTACATTCAGACGTATCACTATTTTTGTAGCCCAGATTCCTGCCAGCATGGCAAGCCTGTAAGCTGTATCTGAACAGGGCCCCACAAGGCGAGTTTCTCTGCAACGTCCCTCTGAAATGGATGTGCTGATGCAGAAAAGCTCTGAGTGGGAGCAACCTGAATATTTGGCTCAGAGGTAAAGCACCTTCGTAGGATTGACTTGATAGGTTTGTCCCGGTCACTGAGGGTCTTCAGAGCCAAATAGTTTCTAAGTTCCAGGTGTTTAGGTTGTTAGCCGGAATACATTGTGAACCAGTCAAGGTTCCCAGGACTTCAGAAAAAGCACTTGGATTGGCAAGATTCACTTCAGCAGAAGCTACCAGATTAGTCCAGGGCAGTTCGAGTTGGAACTAGTCAGCTGTACTCTTCAAGGAAAGGGGCACCTCTTGCAGCTTTTTGTAGCCCTGTAGGTTAACAGGAGATCAGCAATCTGACCCTTGGAGTTCACTTCGTAGTCCTGGGTACAAGTGTGGGCAGATCAAGCTCAGCAGGTGCAGTCCTTCTTCTGTCTTCCACAGGTCAAGTAGTGTTCTGAAGATGGTTCCCAGGGTGCCAGATATATGGCTGGCACTAGTTTTTGGTTGGGGAGACTCCTGGCCCCTCCCTGAAAATTTGGGAAAAAGTCCCCTGGGGAAACAATAATAAGGGGGGATGGAGCTCAGGAAGTAGCACTACATGGAATTCCACAGAGTTGCATAAAAACTCTGTGGAATTCTACAGAGTTGGTGAGCGGGCAAAATTGCTCTACTTGCTCACCCCTATCTGTAACTGTTGCCAGTTGCTAATAAACTAAGATTTGAAATGGCAGTGAGATTAGCTGGACATGTAATTGTGAGACTCCTAGGATAATAAATGACCTTAGAGGAACTAGGCACACTTGCAGTTAGCCCCAGTTCTATTTCAGCTGTAATAAAATCTCATGATTTATGGCCCCTACTGCTGAAGTTAAAAATAAAATATTGAATATTGGCGCCTTTGCAAATGTATTTCTGTACTGTGGGTACTGAGGAAAGTGTGTGCTTACCTACATTGTAGATTATCGGCTGGATCGCCCAAGGGTGGGTGCCCGGTCTGGTCTCAGTCACGTGCAAACAGGCCCGCTCCTAGCCCTGGGCAACGACGGCACATCCTGAGGAGTGGGACTTCGGCTGGTGTTTTCTTTCATGGCATGTTTCTATGGAAGAGGCCCCTGCCCCTCCTGTCGAAGGGACATTGGTAGCAGAAATCCGCTGTTCACCAGCAATCTCAGCTTCACCTGCCAGTGCGACTTCACTGGCACTATATTGCGAAGATCTTTCTCATTGCGATGCCTCATCATCTCCTTCACCCGGCTGCGGGGTCAGCATGTCCAAGGGGGCATTTTCCGACCCCCACGCCTTTAGGCAAACTACCTCAGGGTTAGTTTTGGTGGATGCGCTCTCTGAATTACCAATTGTTAGCGGGGTCAAAGGAAGAAGGGATCCACCACAAGTTCACAATAAGAAAATCTAAGCTTACTACCACCCTTCCTTTGTGCACATAGGTACGTGCCTCCCACTGCCCCCGCTAGCTTGAGCCCAGCCCCAGAGTCAATGCCCACACACACATGCACCACCCACCACCACACTAACTTTGCAGAGTGCAGGGAAGTAAAAACAAGTCTCAGGCATGCACAGTTCATGTCTGACTAATAAAGAGAAGTGGAAAATTAGAGTGCTATTCTTTAAGGTGCCATTTTGGGTAGGTGAACTCTGCTACGTGGCATAGGCAATGTCATTGCTAAACTCCGTTCTCGATGTGGAGAGCAGACTAGCAGAACTCCATGACTTCCCCAGGCAGAGCGGAGTTGCCTGCCCACCCCTAGACTACACCCACTTTTGCAGCAGTTCATTTTGTCCTGCTGCTTACAATCCCACAGTGCCTCTCAATCCCAAAATCAAGATGGCAAAACACTTCTCCCACTGTGCAGAGCCTGTGTGCCCACCCCAGTGATGTGGAAAATGAGCAAACTTCCTCTGTGGTCACCTCATACCAGTTCTGGGGGCAGCTCCACTTCTATTGGGATTGATGCCTGCCTGTCTCAGTGAACACAGAACGGTCCTTCCGAAGTGTCAGCTAACATTGATCTGTGACAGCGCAGACCTCTTTGAAGTTAATCAACTTCTTTGGCACTGCCTAGATACTCATCCTGCCAGAGGAACAGAAACACTTCACCATATCCAAGACCTGTGTCATGCTCTGGGAGCAGTTTTCACCATAGGGGGCTATTTAGCTGTCAGGTGTCAGCATTCAGCTCACCAAAATGGTCCTCTAGAGGCTTTAGGCAAAGAAAAGGTAACTTTCAAAAAGTACATTTTCCTGAACAGTCATCACTAGTTCAATTACACCATTAAATTGGTTTTGGAACATCTATTAAAAGAGCTTTTGAATTATATATGCAGCATTTTCTAACTGAAATTAGCAGTGGTTTCCTATAGCTTTGGTGCCTTTTTTCTCTGTAAGCACATATGTAACACTAACATTTCTACATGCCATACTTTTAATTACCATGCACCCTGCCTTAGGACCTATAAGGCCTACATGGGGTGTCTTGTTAATATTTAAAGGGAACGTTTTGACCTGTCAATGGGTTTAGATTAACAGGTCGAATTGAAGTTTAAAACTTCCGCAGCCGGGCTACAATAGTGGGCTGAAGCCATTCTGGAACTGCCTCTGTAGTGGGTGGCACAATAGGTGCTGTATCCCACCAGTAACATTAAACTTATAGGCCCTGGATATATTTTGTGTCATATACTCGGAACTACTAGGTAAGTTAGATATGCCAATTGGGTGTATAAAAACTCAACATAACAGAACACGTACATTGGGCTTTGTACAGGAATGTCACATTTACCACACACAAAAAAGCAGCAATACATCCATCAAAAAGTAGAGATGAAGACCTAGAAAGGGGCATTTTCCTACACCTGCCCTCCAAGATCTGTATTTTCCTGGTTCCTTTCTCCTGTATCACTTAGAAAAACTCTTAATCTGTTGTTACACTCTCTCTTGTCATGTCCTTCATAATCTTGACTAAAGCCTATATTTGTGTGGTATAAGTTGTGCATTATAAATAAAAAGCTACATACCACCCAAATACATGAAGTGCCTGTTTGCCAGAGTTTAGACTGAGGGCAACTGCAAGACAACCTTAGTTGTTGCAGAGGCGTGGAAAAAGCAGGATGCTATGTGTAAGCTGGGCAATGACCTATAATACCTTCTCACAGGTGTGCACTCTTATCCACCTCTGGTCCTGGGCATGAGCGACTGCCACTTCCACCCCTAGCTCAGGGCATTACCAATCAAGATAATACTTGAGGTAGCGTGAAAGGAGCCATGCCACCCAGGATTGTGGCTGTAAAATCTCTGTTGTCCATTTATTATCCCGCATCCCAGTCAATCCTTTGACCTATGTGAGCACCCCAAAAGATGTGACCGTATGTTTCTCTGCTTGGGCTCAGCTCTTTGTCTGTGTTCCTAACTCTCCAGTTGAGATGATCTTTAAGCCATATGTCAAGAGCATCTTTCCAGGCATTTTCCGCTGCGCCCCTCCTTGAATTTCCTTCTAAAACATCAGTTCAAGGACCTTGAAGGTAGATTATTTAATTGGATACTGGATCACTTTCAAATCTAAAAAACTTACCTGGGGGACTTACCTGTGAGAGTTTGGAATGGCACAGAAAACGTTTTCTATTCTCATGAGCCTATTGAAGTTGGCCCAGGAACAAATTGCCGCTGGAGTGGTTGGCAGACATACCATTGGCTGGAAGGATGGTCTGCTGTACAGTGAACTCATGAGTCCAGAACCTGGATCCATCAAGAGATTGGTAGCCCTTTAAGCACACAGGCACTTCCTGCTGGTGCTAGTGCATGAGGCACTATTAACAGGGCTAATTTACATTAAGAAGAACCAGGACTGGTTAGAGTGTTTTTTCTACTGGAACGATTGATAGAGAGTTCATGAGGTTTTGCAGAAACTGATCAGCTTCTCACATAAGTGGCAAGCTTGGAAACCAGATGTCAGAATATGGTGGGCGAAGCCTTACCTGCTGCACCTCCTTGAAACGCCTAGGCGAAAAAAAACGGATGTTGCCTCAAATCAACTTTCTTTCTCCAGGGTCATGTGTAAGAAAGAGACCCACAATTCAGGCAGAGACAGATGGTCAGCGACTGTGACGATGGGCTAATGGACGGAGGCGTTCAGGAAGGGGTGGGGCTACCAGCCCCTAAGAAAAGACTGACGAGAGTCCTGGAAGGGTAAGCTGGCGTCT